>NC_086254.1:7867744-9067744 GCF_021018805.1 Prinia subflava
GGTGTTTTTGTGGTACACGGTCTGGGGGAGGGCTGGTCACGGTGGGAGTGGTGTGGTGGGACTGCAGTGGCCGTGGGTGACAGCAGTGAGAGCTGCCTGGGCTGGGGAGTTCTAAATCGGTGCCAAAAAAGGGAGGGAGTTCCCACTCGAGGCTGGGTTAGCTGGGTTTGGGGTTTTTTTAATGGGGTGGGTTAAGGAAACTCAGAATAACAAGTGGGGTTGGGCTGGGTTAGTTCAATGGTTGTGGGTGTTTAGAAGGGGGTGTAATACCCAAATGCCCTTCCCCAGAACTTCCCTTGGTGTGGGGTGTCTGTCAGTGCCTGCACCCGTTTAATCCTGCCAGCTGCTCCCCCTGAGATGGGCTCCTGCCCACCTGAGTGCACACAGCCTGTGCTGCTGAGCTGCACTTCCAAAACCTGTGTTGGTCCCACCTTGGTGCACTTCTCTATCCCCTGGAGCGCTGCTGTGGAATTGGGTTGGTTCCTTTTGAATTTCATCATGAGCATCTGCGGTAAGTGTTACCCTTAATGGGAAATGGAGCCCAAAAGTTCCTTTTCGTAGAAAACTGCACACTCACGGCAAGGTCAGTGGGGGCTTGAGGGTTATATCCATGATCAGATTTATTTTTTTAGGAGCTTTTCTGCCTGCTGAGCTAGCAGAAATACAGAGTTCTGTAAACATTTGCTGTCTCTGCCACAGGAGACTTCCCTCAGTTTTCAATTGGTTTTTTTGATTTTGTGCTTTTTGCAGTTTAACCACCTGGCAGGGTGCCCGGAGAGGCTGTGCAGGCACCTCCCTGTGAAGGGCTGAAAGGCCACGGACAAGAACCCTGGAAAGAATTTTGGGCAGGGCCTGGGGTGGCCCTGGCTGGGCAGGGTGACCTCAAATGTCCCTTCCAACCCAAATAATTCCCTGCCCCTCTCCGGGCTGGGTGTCTGCAGCCCTGCTCTGTTTTTTGCCCGAGTTAAACTGGTGTTGGCCTGTGGCCTCCACTGGTACTGGAACACTGGGATGTTCCAGGAAATGACTGCAAGGATTTCTTCATTAACAAGAAAAACAATCCTTGCAATTTAAGTAAATTATGTTAATTAGGGAAATGTGTATGAATCACAAATGTAAATATGATTTTGTATAACATGCAGTTGTTTATACTGAAGCTATTAGCATAAAACAAAGTAAGATATCAGCCAATAGAGATGATTGATGCTGTTAAAATACACTGTTTTTAATTCCTACAATATGGTGGTACCTCAGAAGTCTGCTTAGAGATAACTATTCATAACTAAAATTAAGAGTTCAATATGTTTTAGCCAGAATCTCTATGGTATTGGAATAATCTTAGTGCTCCCACATGTACAACAGATTCTGGTAATATCTTTTAATCCTGCTGTAGTTTGAGTTTTGTGGCTGGCCTTTGAGGTTTTTTTGTTGTTGTTGATTTCTAGGCTGTTCTCCCTTAAAAAAAATCAAAACCCCAAAAAGACAAAAAGAAAAACCAGCCAAGACTTTGGGGTTTCATCTTCTGTGCTTTAAAAAATTACTTACACCTATAAAAGGAGAAATGAAATAACCCATTTTACTGGGTTTGGATACATTTGGGATTTTCTCCTTTCTGCAACATAATTCTGTAGGGAAAGTGAGGGTTGATTCAGATAAATATTGGGAATAAATCCCTCAGTATTTCTGCAGCCTTGTCCACAGCAGCCAAGGGTGTTTTTTGATCTTTGCCTGCCCAATTTGGCCGTTTCAGAAGCAGCAGGAATTCCGGCTGCCTCCATGGCCACAGGATGTCACTGTTCCTCCACAAACCGGTTATTTTCCATCTGCATCTCCTATTTTGCTGCTCTTTGATTGTCAGCAGAGCATTCCTACAGGCTGTGATCCTACAGAAAGGGATACATCAAGTAGAAAGATACTTCCATTTTAGGAATAAGAGCTGGATGGTTCCCTCAAAGGCCTGAGAAGAATATAGATTGGAGCCTTTAAATGTTATGATGTGGAACTTGCAGTTCCAGAAATAGTGTTGTGTAGATTAATGGAGTTCCCTGGGCTATCAGACAAGTTCTGAGAAGGGATTATATTTAAGAATATTTATGGTTCATATCGGGCACTGGCTGGTGTCTCTAGAGGTACCAATTTCCATCTCTAACTAAGAAATGAAGCCACTCAAATTCATCATTTCAGTGTGGCTTTTACATAGCAGTTCCATAGGAAAAAAAAAAAGAGGCCTTGCAAAAACACTTCATATTTTCCTGAGTGTGAAAATACACCTTTAAAAGAAACTGTTATTTTCTTTTACTGGCCTACCTGTTGTATTTGAGAGAATTTGAATTCTCCACCCTGTCATGCTGTCATTACAGGTTTTTCTCATCCTGTGAAGATGATTTTAGCTGCTACACCTGAGTGGCCACAGATCAATCCTGTAACTGAATTACAGGTGACTTTGAACTTCTATTTACAGCGTACTGGAAACATGGTATCAATCATAAGACTATTATGTTTTTCAGGATTTGGCAAAAATGGGAACTTGGTGAACACAGAATATATATTTCAGGAAATATTCTTGTTTGCGTCTTTTCCAAACACCATCCTTCCTTTTGCTTAAGCAGGTTTCAGTCACTGTTTTTTCTGCTGTGAATTATTCATCTATAATTATAATAATGAATATATTTGATAATGTTATTGAGTGAAAAACACTTGACTTGAAATCTCACGTGGCAGTTTGACTTCTCTCCTCCCAGATTTCCACAGGATGTCCTGTTTCTCTGTCAGGAGAAACTCGGACACATTTCATCATTAAAATAAGCAATTCTGGGATTCCTTCATGTTCCTCCACAGGGAAGCCTCAAAAAAATCAAGAAGAAACCCCAGGCTGACAGGCAGGTGCAATGAAATCGCTGCTTTTCCTCTCCCTGCCCTGTGTTCCCCGTGGCTCTGTCTGGCTGTGGGGACCTCTCAGCTGGCAGCGATTCCTTTCCCAATCTGCACATTCCCCTCCCTCCGTGCAGGCTGTTAAAGCAGATGTGCAGGGAGAGCTCTCAGTGCTGCATCCTGTGGGCTGATTGCATTCCCTGGCTGCAGTGCTGGGATGCCTCCCAGGAAAGCTGGAGAAGCCCAAGAGGATTTAAAAGCACAAGTCCGAGCTAAACTCCTGGGCCTGAAGCTCTGTTGATATCACAGTAAATTAAATATAACACAGCTAAAGCAAACTGAGCTAGATCAGTGCAAGGCTGGAATAAGGGAGGGATTGGAGAGATTAGATCTGATCTTGCATTTATCTCTTCTTTATGGGCTGTTCTGTAGAGCTTAATAAATCATTAAGAAACCATCATGGAGAGCAAAAGCAGCTCTGCACAGTCCCTGGACCAGCTTCATTTTGAAACACAGGAATTTTGAGATACAAGAATCTCCTGCAAAACCATCAGGAGGAAAAAGGCACCGTGCCATTTATTGGGTGTATTTATTGGGAGGTTGTCTCAGCCTGCATGTGACTGGAAGGCATCTGGGAATGTTTCTGTGGATGATGACCACATCCTGCAGTCCTGTGGGATGAGGATTGCTCCAGGCTCTCCTTTGGCTCGGGGTGGGGTTGGCAGAAGGAAGCCACAGCCTTCAGCGTGTCCAGCTGTGACCCTCCCTTCTCCAAGGTTTTTGGGCCAATGGTTCACCTCACCTCTGGGATTTCTCCTAGAAGGTGCCCCTGCTTGCCAGGCTGTTGATCAGAAGGGCTCTTCACCACTTTGTCGTTTAATAAGATTTCCTGGCTGAGCTCTAGATTGCATGAACAGTTTTGTAAAGCACCAGGAGCTCAGCTGGGAGCCCCTGGAGCAGCATTCCCTGGGGAAAGGCTGCTGGGGCTGTGGGTGCTGGGTATCACCCTGCCCTGCTGCTGCAGGAAATGATCCCAGTGCAAGCTGGAACCCACGGCGTGGGCTGATCTCCCCTCTTTCCCTGTTTTGGGAGGGGAAAGTGAAGCAGTTGTGGGGTGTGAGGGCCCAAGAGCAGTCAGCTGTGGGGTCAGGGGGCATCCCTGCTCCCAGGGGAAGCCTTCTCTGGAGAAAACACAGGCCTCTCACAGCCCACTCACCTTTTGTTTCTGATTCTGGTGCTGCATCTCCTTCAGCCTTGAGTCACACCCTCCTTGTCTGTAAAACAGAAATGCTGCACACTCCACGACCCAGCCTGGAGCCGATGGAGTTTGGGCACCAGGGCTGCTCTGTGCCATGCCCCGTGCCCCTGGCACTGCACTTTGCGGGGTTTGTGACACCCTTTGTGTCACTGGGGCTGTCCACACCTGGCTTCCCACACCTCAGCTGTCCCCAGGGGTTCGTGCTGGTGCTGTGGGTGCAGGCAGGAGGTGCTGGGTGCGGGCAGGAGGTGCTGGGTGCGGGCAGGAGGTGCTGGGTGCAGGCAGGGGTTAAGCAGCCCGGGTTTGCAGCTTTCCCATATAAGAGCACCGCACTCATTGGCTCTCCCCTTCTCTGAGAAACCCGGGCAGTCATTTCCTGTGCGAGCCTCCCTCACTTTGCAGAAAGCCACAGTTGGGTGAATCACGAGGATCTGGGGCTGCTCCTTCCCACGGGCAGCTCGGATTCCCTCCCAGGAGCTCCACACTGACAGCCTGGAATGAACGTGGGCCCTTCCGCATGGCCTCTCCCCCATGGATGTGAATGATCTGGGGTCTGCCTTCATGCCAATTCTCGCCTCTTGGCGCTTCACTTGGTTTCTGCTGGGAGGTTCTTTGCCCTCTGAAGGATCCTTTGGGGCTCGTTGTCAGATCAGTCCTGGGGTGGAGCTTGCAGCCACTTCTGGTAAGTGCTGTGCTCTTCTGACAGCAGCTCTTGCTGCTCCAAACGCCTTGCTGGGGTCTCGGAGAAAGAACTCAGCTCTTGGGAAGTGCAAGCTGAGCTGGCAAGCAGAGAGCGCTCCCTGTGCTTCCCAGGGATGCACAGAGTGGGTGGATACACAGAGGGTCCTTTTTTATAGGGCCCTTGTACTCTTGCTTTTAACCCAGCTGCTCTGTCTGTGCGAGACTGGCAGTAAATAACTCTCCTGAGCGCTGTGGGGAGATGGAAACTGCAGCTGAGAGGTGATTTTGGGGAGAGGAAGACAGAAAAGCACGAGCAAACTGTTATGGAAGTGCAAATATCCTTCTAAAGGATTCGGCAGATGTACCAGTAAGTGTTTTGGAGAGGGAAGTGAGCCTGAGATGGGATAAAAGGGTGTGTGCAGAGGAATGTTTGTCACAGAGCTCAGACTGAACCGGGTGCCTGAATTATCACAACGGTTTGTCTCAAAATCAGCCCTGGGATTTCTTGCTGTGAGCTGCACAAAGAAGTTTTGTGGCCGTTTTCTGCCGGGATTTTAAGGTGTTTTTTTGCACCCTAACCTAAACCCAAACGCTTATGCCATGTCCCTTTACCCCTTTGCTGGTGCAGGCTATGGAGTCTGGCTGTAGTCCCAGCAAGGGAGATTTCTCTTCAGAGGAAACCTGTTAACCATTTGGAGGGAGTGCCTGGGAATGAGAAGGAGCTGTTAACCAAAGCTCTGCTGCAGGTTGGTGACTGTGGATGTTTAATTGTTTCATTAATCCTCACAAACCGTGTGAATGTGCAGCCACTTCAGGCAGTGTGCCTTGGGTGTGGTCTGAGATGGAGACAGAGAGGAAGAGATGTCTCCAGAGAGTCAGAACAGAGTTCAGGATGCATCAGAGGGGAGCAGGGGCTGGCTGGGGGCTCTGCTGGGTGCTGATGCTCTGTGCAGGGGCAGGGGGAGAGCACTTGCCTTGGAGCTGGGAGCTCAGATTGTGCTCACGTGAAGAGCCAGCAGCTCCAAATATCAGGGAGATGCCGCCCATTTTGCCCCAGGATGAAATGCCAGAGTGCCTGGGGGGAGCACAATTTGTTCAGGTGTTTTCTCTGCCTGAACAGCCTAAAACTTCCCAGGAGGGACTGTGGGCAAACTTATCTCTGCTCCAAAGAGGCTCCTCAGTGAACCTTTATCTTTTTGGCCACTTGGTGACCAGCCCGTGCCTGTGCTGGTTGCACTGAGACAAGAACAACGATCCCAGACTCCTAAAGAGCCTCTTTCCTTGCCTTTTATGTCAGGAACCTGTGCTGCTGCCAACAGGTGAGGTCATCCCACACAGGGGGTTCAGATGTGCTGCAGACCAAGTTGCCTGTGCCTCATGAACTGGTTCTAAACTTCTCCTCTGCTGGAATCCCAATTAGGACCCTGATCATTTATTCAAATACTCCTCCTGTGCTGAGTTTTGCCAACTTACTGGGAACTTTCTTTGGAGTTTGTGAAGAAATTGTGTTTATTCTCCCCATCCCTTGCAGGTTTAGTGCCCCAACAGGGAGCATTTGTTGATCTGCAGGACCACCCCTCCTGGCAATGGATAGGTTCACAAATGGGCAGCCAGGCCCGGCTCAGAGGAACAGGTTCATGGGACTGCTAGAAACAGATGACAGCATCCAGGAAGATAAACCTGCCCCGAGCAGAAAGGAAGAAAGGTCAGGACATGTAAGGAAAGGAGAGCCACAACCCTTGGAGACACCTTACCAGAAGGAGAGCAGTGACTTTGCTCCTAAAATCAAGGTTAATCTGAACTACCGGCCAGGACTCGTCAGCAAGTGAGTGACTTTGGGGTGTTTGACCAGTTGGGGATCCAGGTGTCCCACACTGATCCTGGCTGCTGGCAGCCCATGGATTTTAACAAGTGGCCATGTGTTGGTGTCACAGGCACTGGTGGGAGGTCATTAACAGCAAGGAGGGGATGTTTTGGGGCTGTGCTGCCCTGGAAGGTGCCCACCTGTGTGCTGGGTGGTCTGGGGTGGGTCTGGGCTCAGAGCAGCCTCTCAGGCAGCCCTGCAGAGCTGAGCTGCTCCTGCCAGAGCTGAGCCCCAGCCTGGGAGAGCTCCCACCAGGGCTGGGCCTGGCTCTGCTCCTGCAGCTGTCCCGGGCTCCTCTCTCTGCTCTGGATGCCTGCCAGGGCTGCACATCAGGCTGGGAACAGCTCCAGCTGATGGAAAGAGCGGCCACTTAGGAGAATGCTGGGAAATAACTGTCTCTATTTTTCCCTTGACTCAAAAATAAAACACTTGAGTGTTTTTTTTCCCCCCACTCCCCTCAACAAAAACTCTCTCCTCTGTCTCCCTCCTCCCTTCCCCTGTCCCCTGGGGCCCTGCTCCTGCCCCTGCTCCCCAGAATGAGCCCCTAACTCTGCGTTTGTCCCGCAGCCAGAAGGACCCGAATCGCTTTGACAGGGACCGGCTGTTCAGCGCCGTGGTCAGGGGCAGCCCCGAGGCCCTGGAGGGTTTGCTGGAGTATTTAAGGAGGAACTCCAAATTCCTCACCAATTCCGAGTACACAGGTAGATCCCTGCTCCTGCAATTCTTGGTTGTTCACAGGGTTGGCCGAGGAAGGTGCTCATGGCTCTTTGTTTTATCCAGCCCTCTGTCTTCTTTTATTTTCTTTGTATTCACCCAAAGGCAGAGAATATCATTAATTAAATATATCCTAAGGTTTTTGCCTTAGGACTACTAAATATAAGCCTTTAAAATGTAGATTATATTCGATCCTACAGAGTTAAGTTCTGGATCAAGCCCTACAGCTGTGTGCAAAGCACACCCAAACCCATCCAATCCTCTCTTCCTGCCAGATGCAAGGACTGGGAAGACCTGCTTGATGAAAGCCCTGCTGAACTTAAAAAATGGCAAGAACGACACAATCCCAGTCCTGCTGGAGATAGACCAGAAGATGCAGAACCCCAGGCCACTCGTCAACGTGTCGTGCTCTGACTGCTTCTACAGAGGTGTGGATTCAGTGAGATGAGCAGGAAAAAGGAAAAAGGGGGGAACTGGATCTCCTGCAGCCCCAGAGTGCTGGTGCAGTCACACACAGCCCACTGCCCTTTTATTTCTGATTCTGGTGCTGCATCTTCTTCAGCCTTGAGTTATACCCTCCTTGATCTGTGAAACAAGTGCTACATGCTTAATAACCCAAGAAATGAGATGCTTTGTTTGGGAAAGTGTAAAAAGCTTGTAAAGATGGAAAAGAAGTGGTCTGTCCTTGTTAAGTGAGTTCTGCTCTCTGGCTGTCTCAATCCTCTCATGGCAGCTTGGGATCTCAGTGCCAGGCAGGGGGAATTGCCTGCCCTGCTGTTGAATTTCTGGTGGTTTTGAGGCTTGTTGAAAGCCCTCAGCTGCCAGCCAGCCCTGCCCAGCCCTGGGGCTGCCACCACGGCCGGTGACATCCCCGTCCTGTCCCCCTGAGAGTGACAGGGTTTGCTCTGTCCTCAGGCCAGACCGCCCTGCACATCGCCATCGAGAAAAGGAGCCTTGAGATGGTGAAACTGCTGGTGGAGAATGGAGCTGATGTCCACGCCAGAGCCCACGGGGAATTCTTCAGGAAGAAGAAAGAAGGAGTTTACTTTTATTTTGGTGAGTCACTGTGGGACACGTTCCTTTGGGGTTTTTATTTTATTGCCATACTGTGTGTGATGCCACTAATCCTAGATAGGTTTGCCCCTCTGTTTGCACCTTTCGAGCCCTTGGCTTGTTTAAAAGGCAGAATCCTTTCATAGCTGGGGTGTTCACTGTGCATTTCCATCACCTTTGGGTTCATGTGTTTAATCCTGAGTGGCTTCAGACAAACACCAGCACTTGGCGTGTTCAGATTTGAGGGATCAGTTTGAGATGTGGGAAAGTGTTTCAGCTGCCCCCAGAAACAGAGTAATTGTTTACTGCAAAACCCTTTCAGAACCTATGGACACTGAGGCAGAACCTGTTTTGTGTTCCAGTGATAAAACTCTGGGCTAAATGTATTCTTCCAGGATTGCATTTTTCCCCTTTCTTTCATTCCCTCTCACCCCTTTCTGCTCCCCCTCCCAATTCTGTGTCCTGCTCTCTCCAGGTGAGCTTCCCCTCTCCTTGGCTGCCTGTACCAACCAGCTGGACGTGGTGGATTATCTCCTGAACAACCCCCACCAGAAAGCCAGGCTGCAGGAGCAGGACACGCAGGGCAACACCGTGCTCCACGCCCTGGTGATGATCGCAGACGACACCGAGGACAACACCAAGTTTGTGAGCACAACCTACGTGGAGCTCCTGAAGGCGGGCGTGAAGCTGGACCCCACCTGCAAACTGGAGGAGATTGTGAATTATGATGGCTTAAATCCCCTGCAGCTGGCTGCCAAGACAGGCAAAGTGGAGGTAGGGACAGCCAGAGGGGCAGGGGTGGTGGGATTTGCACTCCTGGTGTCCAGTGGGGTTTGGGGTTGGAGCATCTCACACCCAACCGTGGTGACGCTGCTGGCAGGGGCAGTGCCAGGATGGCTGTCACAACTGGACATGAAATAAAGATGCCTGACCCTAGCAGGCAGAAGAAAATCAGAAGGCTTTATTACAATTCATTCCACCCTTTTATAACATGCTATGCTAAAAAGGCAAATTATCGGTCCATAGGATGGACACATCTCTCCATTGGTTAAGTAACACAAACAACACCTGGGAGAGAGGTTGTTATGGGAAAGGAATATTGTCTACCCAGGAATGTTATGGGAAGAATAGGTATTTACACAAAGCTGCCTGGGAAAGGAGAAACTACTGAAATGGTGAGGCTTCAGAATTCTCAGGCTTCAGAAAATGGGGCTCACAGGTGGCCATAAAGGAGGGCACCTCCTTTAGGCCCTCAGTTGTGTCCTGCAGAGCCTCAGCTGGCTGCTGCTGTCCCTGCCCTGTCCCTGCTCCCTGGGACAGCCAGGTGCAGTTCCTGCCTGCTTTCAGCCAGATCCAGGCGTTGGATGAGGCACAAACCCAGCAGTGCTGCCTGGGTGTCCTCCTGCACCTCCAGCAGAGGAACCCTGTGTGTTCCTGCTCGTGTCAGATCTTCAGGCACAATCCCAGCCGTGCTGCTTTGGGTGCACCGTGTCCTGCTCCTTCAGCAGAGGACACTGTGTGTTTCTGCTCGTGTCAGATCTTCAGGCACAAACCCAGCCGTGCTGCTTTGGGTGCACCGTGTCCTCCTGCACCTCCAGCAGAGGACACTGTGTGTTCCTGCTCGTTCCAGATCTTCAGGCACATCATCCAGAGGGAGATCAAGGACCCCGTGTACCGGCACCTGTCCCGCAAGTTCACCGAGTGGACCTACGGCCCCATCCACGTGTCCCTCTACGACCTCTCCTCCCTGGACAGCTTCGAGGAGAACTCTGTGCTGGAGATCCTGGCCTACAGCAGTGACACCCCGGTGAGGCTCTCACCACGGCTCAAACACAGGGGTTTCTGTCCTTTTTTATGGTGTTGCTGTACAGTTGTTACGTTTGGAGTTAATGTGGGCGTTCAGGTGATAATTTGTCTGGAAAATGACTCGTGGGGGTGTTTGCAGGTTTTGTTATTCAGAGGCTGCTTGGCATGGCTCTAACAATCCATAATTTGAGGGAAATTTTGATCCTTTGGTTGCCTCAAGCCTCGGTTTGCTCAAATCCCTTGATGAAGTGACTTCTGTGCAATATTTGTTCTCCTTCACACTAAAAGACCTGACTGAATAAACCCTTAACGCCTCCCCAGCTGAAGCCACGCAGCTCCAACCCTTAAAAAGACAACCCTCAGGTGAATTCTCATTCCTGCTGGCACACAGGTGCATTTTGGTTGCTTCTTTCCCCACAGAACCGGTACAAGATGGTGGTTTTGGAGCCACTGAACAAACTCCTTCAGCAAAAATGGGAAACTTTCGCTTCCAAGAGATTCTACTTCAGCTTTGTCTCCTACTTGTCATTCATGATCATCTTTACAGCCATTGCATACTATCAGCCCTTAAGGGTAAAGGTAGGTCCAGTGATTTTATCTGTAAGGCCTGGATGGATGGAGCAGAGTTTAAAAGCTGTGGGTGGTTGTCATCGCTGCCTCTGCCAATCTCCACAGCTTTGGGTGTTTTTGGTTTTGTCTTGCAGCCTTCCTTTCCAGTGGAGTTCACAGCTGGAGGCTTCCTGTGGGTCTCTGGCCTGATCATTATCCTGTTAGGAGGCATTTATCTGATCTTTGCTCAGGTAGGGGGATCTCTTGTCTGGTTTCACTGTAAGACAGGGGGGACAAAAAAAGGGAAATCAGTGGCGTGGAGGCAGCAGGATCTGCTCTCCTGGCATCAGGATGTGCAGGAGGGAATCCTGCTCTGAGACACCCAGAGTGACCTGGCAGTGACAGGGCCAGCACAAGCTGGGTTGCTGGGCAAGGGGGATCACAGTTCCACAACAGCAAATAATTCTGAGAGGTTTCTGAGATTTATGGTGTTAAAATGCATCCCTGGCATTTAAAGCAGGCTATTAATAAAGACATTGGGCTGAGCCATGATTCACCCCTTGTTTATCCTTGCCCTTTATAAATAAGGGCTTTTTTCATCGGGGAGGGATGAAATTGGAGATCTTGAAGATGAAAGGAGGAGCACGGGGAGCAAAGCTCTCCCGAGGGCAGGGCAGGGCTCCCTCTCACAGCCTGTTTCTGAAGGGTGATGGGTTGATTCTCCCCCCAGAGCCTGTACCTGCGGAGGAGGCGCCAGTCCCTCAAGACCATGTGCTCTGACAGCTGCATCGAGATCCTCATGTAGGTCCTGGGGGCTTCAGCACAGCCCCAGCTCGGGGTCGCCTCTCTGGCTGTGCAGAGAACACTGCCACAGAGCTGGAGAGCAGGAAAACACATCCTCTGCCCCTCTCCTTCCACCCCTCTGCCTTCTCCTGCTTCTCCTCTTGCCCTAAGCCTTTGCTGTGGTGGGCTTTGCTGGGTGGGGTCCATCTGCCCCTTGCATCCTCCCAAAATGTGTTTTAATGCACAGCAGCTCCGCCAGGGCGCTTTTTGCTGAGTCCAGTCCCCTCCACCTCCTCTGTGTTTCCTCTCCAGCTTCATCCAGGCGTTCTCCCTGCTGCTGTCGGCGGTGCTGTACGGGGCCAGCTCGGAGAACTACGTGGCAGTGATGGTGTTCTCACTGCTGCTGGGCTGGGTGAACACCCTCTACTACACCCGCGGCTTCCAGCGCACCGGCATCTACAGCGTCATGATCCAGAAGGTCAGAGCTGGGAAACCTGCAGGGAAAGGCCTTGGGGAGGGTGGGAGCTCTGGCTAGGCCTGGGCAGAGGATGCTGGACACGGTGGAGTCTCATTCTGGCTCGGGTGTTTGTCATTTTTTATCTAAGTTGCAGTCTCAGGAGGTGTGAGCTCTGACAAGGCAGGAAAATGGCCCCTCCTTTCAAACAATAAGCAAAACTAATTAAAACCTGACACCTAAGTTATTGTTATTCATAATCTAAGTTATTTTTATTTATAACCTAAGTTGTTTTTATTTATAACACAACTAAAAATCACTCACTGTCCCAATGTGGGCTTTCACTGACCAGCTAGAGATCACCCAAACCTGAGAAGGAGGAGGAGGAGGAGGAAAGTGAAAAAGGACCCAGGCAACACCCAAATCCCTCCATATTGTTCCTTATATATATTGCTATATTCTATATCCCTAAACCCCAAACTTTAAGTATTTCACCCTGTGCCATCACACACTTTTATACAAACTAAACACACACTCCCAGTGCTATCATTCAATTTTGGAAGCTGTTGCCATGGCCTCAGCTCAAAGTCACTGCCTGTCACAGCAGAAAGCCTGATATTTTCAGCATCCAGGCTTCCAGCAGGTTTTGGGGTGTGAGGAACTATAATTAATATCCTGTTGAAGCACAGATGCTGCAGAAAGGGGTTGGATCAGTGGCTGCAGCTGCAGCAAACCACTCCTGTGGCAGCACTGAACATCCCAGAGGCAGCAGCTGACACCTGTGTGCCAGAAACCAGCTCCAAAGGAGCTCTGAACATCAGGGTGGGCTCCCTGGAGCTGCTCAGCTTGGCCTGGGAGGTGTTTCCAGATCTACAAGGGAGCCTGGGGGTAAAAAGGCAAAGCAGAGGTGAAATGAGGTGGAATCCAGGAAAAAATTTTGGTCACCTTTTGTGTAAATGGAGATGGAAAGGAGAGAGGGGTGTGTGTTGAAACAATTTGGAAACAGCCATGGCAGGGAACCAACAGGATATTTATTTATTTCAAAGAACTATTCATACTAACAGAGCAACAAAGAAGTCCATAGGGCTGTCAGATCAAGCTGCCAATGGTATTATTTAATGGAAGTAATTTAACACGTATCAGTAGTTTTTTTAAACTGGATAAAAGGTGGAAACCTTGTTGTCAGCGTTCCTGAGGGCTGGTTTGTGATGTGGGAGATCATCCTGGCAATTTCATGTGAGAGGAAGGATTTCAGGTGAGAGGAAGGATTTCATGTGAGAGGAAGGATTTCATGTGAGAGGAAGGATTTCATGTGAGATAGAGGATTTCATGTGAGATGAAGGATTTCATGTGAGATAGAGGATTTCATGTGAGGTGAAAGATTTCGTGTGAGGTGAAGAATTTCATGTGAGAGGAAGGATTTCATGTGAGAGGAAGGATTTCATGTGAGAGGAAGGATTTCAGGTGAGAGGAAGGATTTCATGTGAGGTGAAGGATTTCACGTGAGATGAAGGATTTCACGTGAGAGGAAGGATTTCATGTGAGAGGAAGGATTTCATGTGAGAGGAAGGATTTCATGTGAGAGGAAGGATTTCATGTGAGGTGAAGGATTTCATGTGAGGTGAAGGATTTCATGTGAGGTGAAGGATTTCACGTGAGATGAAGGATTTCACGTGAGATGAAGGATTTCATGTGAGATAGAGGATTTCATGTGAGAGGAAGCACTTCCCCCTGGTTTGTGTTTCAGACCATCATGAGAGACCTGCTGCGTTTCCTCTTGGTTTATATGATCTTCCTGTTCGGCTTTGCTGCAGGTGAGCCCCCCTGAGCCGTGTGTGGGCTGAGCTGCCCAAGGTAACCCACACAAAGCTCTCCCAGGGGCTCAGGGTGTGTTTTCCCCCAGCTCTGGTGACGCTGATGGGCGATGCCCCCGCCGTGTCCCACAACAAGTCCCTGGCTCAGCCTGAGGCCGCGGGCAGCCACGCCATGTACGGGGGCCTGCTCAGCGTCTCCCTGGAGCTCTTCAAGATCACCATCGGCATGGGGGACCTGGATTTCCAGGAGCACACCAGGTTCAGATACTTTGTCACGCTGCTGCTGCTGCTGTTCGTGATCCTCACCTACATCCTGCTGCTGAACATGCTGATCGCCCTCATGAGCGAGACCGTCACCGACATCTCTGGCTACAGCAAGAGCGTCTGGAAGCTGCAGGTGGGGCCCAGGGCCCTGCTGGGCTCCCAAGGAGTCAGAGGTGGCAGTGTCTGTCTGTCCTAAGCTCAGCTGTCAATGCCTTTGGCATCAAGCTGTCACCCTGGGAGTGCATTTTTAGGGGTGTCCACCTGCGACTCAAGGCGGCGCTTCGGGAGCTCTTTGGGGTTGGGTTCCACAGGGATTCTCCAAGAGTTTCTGAGTGGGGAAGGTTCAGCAGAAGGGCTGGGCTGGGCTCTGTGGGTTTGTGTCTGACGTGGGTTTTGTTCTTTCAGAGGGCAATTGCTATTCTAGAAATAGAGAAGGCCTGGCTGTGGCGCCAGGGTGGGAAGAGGAGATCTGGCTGCTTCATGTCAGTGGGGCTCAATAAGAAAGATGAGAGGTGGTGTTTCAGGTAAGACAGATGCCCCACTCCCCCTCACATCCAGCCTGGCACTGGGGGCACAGCCTGGTGACCCTGGAGCTCCACAGGGAATTCCAGCCCTGACTCAACCACACACTCTGGGTACACCCAAAGGTGTTGCTGCTTGCCAGGCTGGGGGTTTGAGGGTCAATTGATCCTCCAGCGTTGTCACCTTTGTATTAAAAACATTCCCTGAACTGGAGAATTTGAAACCAAACAGACCAGTGGACAATACACAGGGGGGAGAAGATATTTTATCTCGTGGAGCTTTGATTACAGAAGATCTTTGCTCAAAAAAAGAAAAAAAAAAGCTCCGTAAGGTGGTGCTGCTACAGCCAAACCATCAAGGTGGTGCTGGCAGGATGAGCTGGGCTGGGGGCTGCAGGGCAGTGAGATCTGGCTTGAGGTGCTGCATTCCAGGCATCAGTGTCCTGTTGCATTTTGTCTTTCCAGAGTAGAGGAAATTAAATGGACAGACTGGGCAAAGGATGTAGGAGTTCTGAAGGAAGAACCTGGAAACACCAGTGATCCAGAAATAAATCCAGAAGGTAAATTAAATCATGGAGAAAGGTCTGCAGCATCCTTTTGGCTTCCTGCTCAGCAAACTGCTCCTGGCATGTTGTTATGTCTTTGGCAACAGGATTCCAGGCAGGAAAACTTGAAATTGCTTCCCTGCAGCAGCATCACTTGTGAGCTGAGAAAATAAAGATTTAGTGTAGGCCTGGACTTGGATAGAGTTTGGGAACAAACCAAGGATGAAGGAGAGGCCATTCCTGTTTAGCTCTGGGAGAAATGGGCAGGAAATGCTGCTGAGGAAAAGCAAGAGCTGCTCTTATTTCTGGCTCAGTGGCCCAAATGGTGCTTTTCCTATGAAAGGTAAAATTCAGGCTAATTCATCCAGGGTTTTAGAGCCTGAGTTTGGGCATTAGCTCTGGGAACATTGTGAAACTCTGCCTGAGATCTTTCAGTTTCCTTCCCTTGGGAGACCTGGGAAGGGGCTGTGTGGGAAACAGAGCTGTTACTCTGTTAGAAAGATCTTGTCCAGCCTGGCAGCAGCTCCAGTGGGTTTGGACACAACCTCTAGCGTAGATTCCTCCTGGGTGCCAGTTTACCGGGACTGGGGAGGCTGCAGAGCCCAAAACCTTCTGTGGTGTGTGTTGGGTGCTCCCTGAGCCTTCCCCTTTCTAAAACTGTGTCCCTTTGTCAGCGTCCTGCTGACGAGGGGCTGTCCCTGTGTCCCCTGCTGCAGACACCAGGTCCTGGAGGCGGCCGGCACAGAAACCCCCCCGAGCAGCAGCCCCGGAGGAGCAGTCCCTGCTGCAGCCCCAGCCACCAGCCACGGAGATGCTGCCCCTGCAGGGACACACCAGAGGCCTCTGACAGCTTTTCTCAGCTCAACCTTGCCCCATCTTCAGAGAGGAGTTCTTCCCCCAGCAGCTGAAGGACTGAAGGCACTGTCGGTAGCAAAGTGCATTTCCTGGAGGACTGGCTCAGCCTGTGGCTTTCAGTACTGCCATGCACTTTAATGATTCATTTCCTCTGAAGAAACTCTTTTTACTCGACCTTCTCTGCCTGACACTTTCTGATTACTGTGCCTAAAGATCCAGTGGTGGGAGCAAGCTCCTGAGGCAGTGGGGAAGGCAGGGATAACTCTGCAGGGATAAAGCTCATGGATAATGCTCATGGAATGACCTGGCTGAGGATGGCCCAGCCTGTTCTTTTGTCACAAGGGACTGCACTGAAGTGCTTTGGAATAAAGAGTGTGGTAGAGTCCTATAAATTTGCTGAGGGTGGAGTTGTCCTGTGTGCAAAGCACTGCTGGTGTGAGATGTGGGGGGACAAACACTCACCCAGCCTGTGGCAGCACCTGCAGTGCTCCGTGCCCAATCCACATCAGAGTCCCCATTTCACACTTTTAGAATGAAACTCTTTGCACATTTGTTTAAAAGCTCAGGAAGTGATGTGGATTTTCAGGACCTGAAACTTTGCGTGGTGGATTTCTGGGACTTCTCCTTTTCACGGGTTGCTTTGTCTCTGTAATAAACAGCAGCAGAATCCTGCTCGTGGCCCCTCACAGACTGACGGGCCAACAATTTTTGTGTGGTTTTTGCTTCCTGTTTCTCTTGATGGGCATCCTGTCTTGCTGCAGATGTCTGCAAGGACCTCTGCAAGTTGCTTTTTGTGACTTGCACCCAGCCTCAGGCAGGAGGGGCAGCCCGCTGTAAACTCTGTGGGAAAAGAGATAAAAATGAGCTCTATTTTCACTCTATTTAACAGTAATAACATGTAAAATTTCTGTAAACAATACAGCAAGTGTACTTAATTGAAAATACTTAATATACTTTTAGAGCTTTTGCCTTTCTCAGAAAGGGAGAGAAGGCGTTATCAGTGTGGGCTGTAGGTTCTTATCAGATTCCTGATTATTGCTGTGGAGTTAACTCTTGTTTTTATGGTCTGATGTCAGTTTGTGCAGCCACACCTGAGCATGGAGCAGCAGGGGCTGCACTGGCTGCACCTTCCAGCCCAGGGAAAGGTTGGTGAGGATCCCAGGAGAGCTGCAGACCCCCAGGGTTGGCAGCACCTTTCCTTCAGTGAGATCAGCAGTGCAACCCGAGATCTGTCTCAATTCCACTCTGAGGGAGTGAGGCTTGGAGGTTTTTCTTTTGGAGACCATCATCTTAATCCTTGCTGCATGCATGTGACAAGCAGCAAAAATTTGTTTTAAAGTTTATTCCCTGCATTTCAATGGGTTTTTCCCCTGTGCTGGGCAATTCCCCCTCCAGCCTCACTGCACTGGGACTCTGAGTGGGAACTGCCTTTTCTTGCTCCAGCTTCTGTTGTTTTCCTGCTTTGTGAAGCCTTCAGCTGCTTTTTCCATCTATGGCTTTGTCCTAAGTGTTCCCAAGATTTGGCAAGGTGCTCATAATGCACGGGAGGCTCCTCTGGCATATGATAAATCTGTCGCTGTGCTTGGTGCTCTGCTGTGGCAGGGACACTTGGAGATTCTAAAGAAACGCAGGATCAGATCTGCCATCCCTGTCTGGAGTCTTAATAAGTGGCTTTGCTGGTAGCTTGGGGAAGCTGTGGGCACTGAGAGCTCTCAGCATCACCTTCCTCTTCTGCCATCCTTGAACCTGCTTCTCTTTTTAAGCTTGGCAGTGCTCGTTTATCTTTTGATCTGCCTCAGGAATGTTCTGCTGTGAGGCAGGGCCTTGTCATCCCCTGAGCTTCCCTGTCCATCCCCAGCCCAGCAGTCTCCTGGATGAAGGATGATGGGGATCAGGCCCCACAGGATTTTGGGGCATTATCTTAGCAGATGATAAAGTTTTGTCAGGAAACCCTTCAGTCATTTACACAAGAGCTTCTCCACAGAGGAGCTGTCCTCTCCCTTCTCCCTCTGCCAGGTAACCCCTCTGCATGAGAACCCTTTGCTGTGCAGAGGGGGAGGTTTTGCAGGGCTCTGGCTAAACACAAAAACCTCTCACCAGTGGCAGTGGAGGAGCAGCTGCAGTTCCCTTCCTCTTTCTGAAGCACAGAGACTCCGGAGGCCCAGCCCTGCCACGAAAGGCACCAGCAGCTCCCAGTGCTCCAGGGCTGTCCAAACCCTCTGGATGTGCTTTGGGCAGAGCTCCTTGGCTCCTGGCAGGGTGAGAGATGGACCCTGGGCAGCCAAACCCCTCCTTTACCCCGGCACACCGTGCCTGGTCCTTGCTCCCTGTGCCTCTGTACAAGGCTCTGAGCTCTCCCCACCTCACAGAGCTCCATGCAATTTTCCAAAGAGAAGCTCCCTGTCTGCTCTGTATGGTTCCCAATTCCTTATTTTCCTCAGGGGCAGAGGTGGAATCAAACCTCCCTTGTTCCTCAGACGCTTTGCACATTTTGTTTGGTTTTTTTTTTGTTTTTCCCTGTTTTTCCAAAGGCTGCTCTGAAGCTGGAGCCAGCACAGGGAGCTGTATCCATGAGCTGCTTCCCTCTCTCTCCATCTCCCTGTGACCCCACTTGCAACTGAGCATATTTTCCATTGCCTCTGGAGCTCACAGAGGGAGCCTTTGAAATGTGCCACAGACAAAGAGCAGATGCTTTCTGTGAGTCCCAGGAGCTGCCCAGGGCTGGGGCTGAAGGGCTGCAGCTGGTGGAGTTTGCAGCTGGACTCTTCCTGGGGCTGGCTCTCACTTTTGGGCTTTGCTGTGTTCCAGACACTTCATTTCTTGCTCTGGGACTAAAACAAAAATTAAAATGGGGAGAAAAAAAAACCCCAAAAATATTTTAAAAGAAAACTTCCACTTTGCAACCTCACATCTGCTTCTGCAGCACAAAAAAAGCCCAAACCTGGGCTCAGACAGGAGCAGGCAGAGGCTCAGAAGATGTGGCTGTGGCTGCCTTGGGGTTGGAACAGAACTGTTCCTAATTCTGAGTGCAAGAGGGGTTTTTCTTGTTTCCTCTTTTACCATAATGGGGTTTTTTTTCAGCTCAGATTTGTGGCATGTGGAGTGTTACAGCATTTCTGGACTCTGAGGATGGTTGTCAAATGTTAAACACGCAGAGGAGGAGAGCTGGAGGTAGCTGGAAAGTGCCCATGGGGTTTGTTGCAGTCCCTTCTGGGAATCCTTGGAAAATTTAGGTTTTCTGGGCAAAGAGAGTCATGTCTCTATTTCACTGGGCAGAAGAGCTGCCCCCAGCTGACAGAGTTGGTTTTGTTGGTGTTCACATCTCCAACACTAAAGGCAGGGACTCCATCACTGCAGAAAAAAATAATTCTGCTATTTTGGAATCCTCTGGATTAAAATCTTCATCCATTAGGACAAGAATGAATCTGCAGAGTGCCAGAGCCATTTCCTTTTGTTCATCCCAAGCTTACAGGGCTTTACCTCTGCAGCAAATACATTGGAAAGAATCTTGAAATTTGGAAAAGGAGTGGGAAAAAATTCAGCTTACTGTGCTGTGCTGTATTTCTGTTCCACTCTCATGGGTCCCAGGGGTGGAGGTCGCCAGCTGTGCTATTCCTTTTTCTGCTGTCAGATTGTTGAATAATGGTTTTGTTGCTGCTAAACTGGTTACAGGATCCGTCCCTGAGGATGGCTGGAATAAAATAAATAATAGGAAACCATCCACATATAAGTAGATAGGCGATGTTTTGTTCTAAAAATTGCCCTTACTGCTGCAAAGGAGGCTAATTCTACCAATCTATATATAGAGAATTCCAGCGAAAGGGCTGCCTGTCTGTTTCTGAGCACAGGTTGGGTTTTATTTGGGGTGTGAGCTGTGCCCTGGATGTGCAGGCTGATGGGCTGACAGAGGCTCTCCTTGCTGGATCTGTGTTTGATCCTGCTGGAGGGAGGCAGGGAGGGTTTACGGCCATCTCCTGGAGACAGAGGTGGAAACACGGGCAGCGTAAACACTCCGTGCTGGGGATTTTCCAACCATGCCTGAGCAGTGACAAATAAAACATTCCTGCCTCGTGCTCCCTGCTGGATGTGCTCTCCCTGTATGGTAGAGGACTGCGGGCTGCAGCCAGAGCCCCGGGCTGAAGTCATTGGGAAATAGGAGAGAAATGAAGAAATGAAGTTATTCTGTCCCTAAGGTGTGCTTTGAGCCCCGTGTGGTAAAATCCTGATTTTTACCTGTGTGCAGGGATTTGTTGGTGCAGCCCTTGCCCTGCCAGGCACTTGTGTGCAACACAAACGTGCTTGGGGAGTTTTGTGCACATTCCCTTTGCCTCTGGGGCTGTGCAGAACACAAGAGATCCCACAGGATCCTGACAGTGTCCAGATCAAAGGGAATTGTGTCATTCTGGACAGGCAGCAGGAAACCCTTGGGTGCTGTGCTGGAGTTTGCTCAGGGTGCTTGGGAGCAGCCTGGGCACCCTCTCGTGGCTTTTCCTGTCCCAGGATGGGATATTTTCCTGTCCCAGGGATGGATCCTGCTCTGGAGCAGGCTGGGAACCCCCTCAGTTCCTGCTGATTTAAGAAAAGACCGTGCAGCAAGGTTTATTTTATATTTTTTTGAATGCAAGAGTGCTACATTTGCTCTCAGTCCCTCTCTGGTGTTTTTTAGGCTGGTTCATTCACCTTGAAAAGCCACTGCAATGTGCAGGTGACCTCTCCTTGGGACAATCTTTGCTTTCCCTGATGCTCTCCAGGACATTGCAGGATCTCTGGAGGACGTGGTTGTGCTCTGGTAGGTAATAAATGTTGTTTTTTAGTGTGCTGGGGAAATGCTTCAAAGACAAATATAGAATCTGTGTTCCATGCAATGTGTCATTCTTCTATTTTTAATTCAGCATCAGAGGGACATTAAAAAAATCTTTCCCAGTGATAGAATTTATCTAAAATATAAACCCTTCAGTCCAAGCTACAAAGGGTTTTTCCTTGTATGTCTAAAGATCTGGACAAGTATGAGACAGTGAACATGAATTAGCACAGTAGAAGGTCTGAGAAGACCTTGATGTCTGCAGTTCAGCACTGATAAATCAGCTTATTTATACAAAATTTAATTTATTTACATACTGCCCCTCATTTTCAATCAGAGCCCTGTCAGCTGAGTGACCTGTGCAGTTCACAAAGACAGAGGCCAGGCAGATGGATTTGATTTTCTCTTTGCATTTTGGATCTGAAAACAAACTCTAGATAAAGAATTGGAACCACTGGATGATGTGTTTATCTAATGGAAACATAAATACCATGTTTAATCCTGCAGCTCTGCCCATACTGGTGTATTTTGGCTGTCTGCTCCTGCAGGCTCTTGGGATTTTGTGTGTTCTGAACATTCCCAGCAGAAACTGGAACTTCTGTAAATAGGCCAGCCTGGTCCAGGTGACATGGAAACACTGAGCAGTTCTTGTTCTCGCTGCCAGGCTTCCTTAAAATGTTTTTCCTGTAATATTTCAGCTCCAAATTCATATTTGATTCTGTTCCTTATCTGCTCTTCACTAACTCAAGACCAGCTGTCCCCTGTCTCGCCAGCAGGAGATTCAACCCTGAGAGAATCCTAATTTTCCAAAATAGCAGCATTGTTGCAGGAAAATTGTGTTTTGATACAATCTGAGCATTACCAGTGCCTTGGCTAGGTAAAAACTGGGAATTCTGGTCAAGCTGAGATGTGTTGCTGCTTTAGTAGCAATTAGGAGTCTTTACCACAATTAAATATTTAATTAGATGTTCATAAAGCAGAGGAGACAGAAGTGGGGACAATATTTAGCCCTGAGCAGTAATGAACACTGATGACTGTGGCTGCAGTGCCCTCAGGGATTCTGATGTTGTTGTACATTTATTTCCTGAGAATAATTCATGAGCTTCTGGAGTGTTGGTCAGCATTGCTGAGTACCTCTGCACACAACATCTAATTGTTAATTATCATTGAACCTCTCCAGAATCATCAGCCACAGACAGGAGATATTTATTGGTGAGTAGAAAAAGCAATAAATATCATCTCTGCAAAGCTGTGCCCCTCACCTTGAATATTTATTCAAGAAAAACTTCTCATCACTGGGGAAAAAAATAATATTATTGTCCTGTGGCAATGCAAGGGTAAAGAATTGGAGTTCTTTACCAAGACCTTGACCCCAGTGAAGACTTTTTTAATGTTGTTGCTTATAAACCTTTTCCTGGGAGCTGAACTCATCACTAGAGGTCCTTTTAGTTTTAATTCTCCATTGAGGTCTTGGGAATTTTGTTTGTGTGCATGTAAAGATATTCTGAATCTGCTGCCTTAGGAAGATGAGGATTGTTTAATGTGACCTGATCTCTGTGTTTGCTTTCAGTGCCCTCACAAGGGCTGCAGCCTCAAGACCATCTGCACTGCTTGTTTGCCTTTGACAATCAGATTTAGTGAGGCAGAGCAGTTGCACTCCTCAGATTTTGCATTTAGAATTCGTATAAAACATCCTCTTCCTGCAAAAGGCATTTTCTTCAAATCCTCAGTGGTGTTTTCTGACTTTCCCTTCAATTTATCCTTCAATAGCATCCCATTCATTCAGAGTTTCATCTCTGGGGCTGTCCCAGGAAATCCCAGAGCACAGACTGAGGTTTAAACAACAATAATCATCCTAAAAATCCCAATTCTGGCACTTCATTAGGAACAGATAAACAGCAGAACACTGCAGGAAAGAACTGCTCAGGTTCCTTTTAACAGAAGGCATCACTTTATTGTGAAAATCCACCCTGCAGGGTGGCTGAGGAGTGGAACAGTGCCTGAAATCAAACTAATGATAAAATGTTACATAAAGCATGCAGGGGTCTGCCTCTGAGATTGAAAAGGAATCATTTTCCTACACACCCTGAAGAATATTGAATAATTAATTGGGTGTTGCATTGTCCTGTGTGTGAAAGCATTTGGAGGGAGTAATTCCCCCAAAATTCCAAGAACCAGGATGCTCCAGGCCTCTCATTAAATAAAACCCATTTTTTCTGTCTGCTCCTAGGAAAAAATCAGGGGAGGCCACACTGGAGTGACCACGAAGGTGTCACTGACACTGGAAAAGACTCTGTGTGACAACTCTGCTCCTAAAACACCCCAAAAATCTGCGTTTTAGGAAGGTGCCAGTGGGGTGAGGTTGTAGAACAGCCTCACTGCTCTCAGCAAACTGCAGAGAGGAAAGCCAGCACAGCCACCAAGAGATTTACTACCTAAACAAACCCTGCAAGGAGCTCCAGGGAAGGGAAGGAGCATTTCACTTGTTAGCAGGAGAACCTAAATACTGGATTTATCTGATTCAAGGCTCTCAAGCTTTTATTGGGCTATTTGTACCTAATTTGTTTTATGGGAGCACTCTCAGGCCGAGTTGAATTTCCCAGTCTGTTTTTATTCAGCTCTAAGGAGAATTCCTCCTCCCTTGGCAGCCTCCTCTCCTGCTGGGCACTGTGGCCAACCAGCAGCACCATTAATTGCTGCAGTTTGGAACTGCAGAATTGGGCAGAAATTTCTATTTTCCCTTTTTTTTCCTGCCTCTGAATGATTCTCTGAGCAGCTGCTCTTCATTCTCTACACTGAGGCCAGAGCTGTTCTTCCTTCTCATTCAGCTTCTCAAGGCAACAGATCATTTTCATATTCCTGCACTTAATGTCTCATTTTTCCAGCAGGGAATGAGCAAAAATGACACGTTTTATCAGCACCCTGGTAAGTTACAGAGCATTCACAGGGTAATCCATATTTTATTTGTCTTCTCCATCAAAATAGGCAAATTTTTCAGAGATCTGGCACTTGGATGAAAGCATATTCCAAGTGAGGGTTGCTGGCTTCACCACAAAATCCACTTTGACTGGAAACTTCCTTCTTGGAATCCATCTGATTTACCAATCACACAGAACTAGGCTTGCTCTTTTCACTCTCCTAAACCCTCTGGATCCATGTGAAAAATCTTTCCATTTAGGATAATTTTAGCTTTGCTCAAACTGCCTTATTTCAGTAAAAGATGGAGCATCCTTTAGGGCTCTAATTTCAATGGGTGTGTATTAAAAAACTCGTGTTTTCTGAAGGGGCACACTGGGTTCTGGCATCCTCTTTGCTTAGCAGGGGGAGCAGATCTTTAAAATATAAAATCCAGCTCTGTTCCAAGCAAAGCTTTCACTCAGATGAAAACATGTTCAGGGCATTTAACTTGATTAGGGGAAATTTACTATTCCAATTCCTTTTTTGTCACCATCCTCCCATTAAAATTTATGAGGGCTGATTAGTACATGATATTTTTTTCTGTTTTTTTAATCAGAGAGCATCTTTTAAAAAGGAAATGAGGGCTCAGCTCTGGCAGCTGCACTTCCTTGCAAGCACAGTTTAAAGCAAAGGTTTCTATATGAATCTAATGTCCAGTTTTGGGGGGGAGGTAGAAGCTTTACATTTTGATTAATGAAAATTACTACCTGCTCACAAATCAGCAAATTGGTTTGCAGGGAAACATTCTGAGGTTTCAGCTTTCAGAATCTCCACCACTGCAACAGGTCCCCCTGGGGGCTGTCACCTCTCCTGGCATTAATTCCTGTACAGCCAAAATCAGTTCTCAAATCACAGAAACAAAGCACCAAGGCAGACAAAAAATAATGTGGCTTCATCCATCCATTTTTTTTTTTAAAGCATAAATGAAATTAGCACCATTGTGACTGAGGAACACTCCTTAATTTCACATAAATATTCACTGCAGGCCTTACCAAGTAGGTTTTAAGACCATTCAATTACAGTGCATTACTTTATTCAATTAGAGGAGGAAAAAAAACGGGTTGAGAGGATGCCTGGGAACATTCCAGCACAATTTTCATCTCGATAATTTGAAGCACTGCAGATTGTCAGGTCACTTTGTGCAGTGTCTGGAAGGCAGAACAAAAAACCATCCCAGGGTCTCCTTGCTGGGTTTGTAAAAAGGAGACTTCAAGAGAGGGTCCAAGATGAATCTTTGAGATGCAAATATACAACATTTATTTATTAGACTGCATTGAGCATTCCAGTTATAATGAATTTGATGATGCTGCCTCTTAATTTCTTAATGCATCTGTGTCATTGGATCTTACTTTAATTCACTTTTCACTTTAATGTGATTTATTGTTCTCTTTAGCCCAGTTTCTTTAACAAATAGGAATGTTAGCAAAGGACTTCTTGAAAACAGGGAATTGGGATTTAATGTAAGGAGAGTTTAGGGCACCTGGTCCATTGCTAAAGAACATTTATTGCCTTGGGCATTTTCTTCTGTAGATAAATGAAGAAATTGCTTCAGTGCCACCACCAGGTTACAGATTTGAGTTCCTATCAGTGTACAGGACCACAACATGATAACCATAAAAATCAGGAATACAGGAACTTTGTCTCATTTTTTTCACAATCAGGTACCTCTTCCTTGGTCCTTAAGAGAGGGGGGAAAAGAACCCAGATTAGTGGGTTTAAAACCCTTTACAGAAACTTTACATATTTACATTTTGTACCTTCATTCAAGGTATAAATTTTGCCAAAATTAAAATCAAAGGATGGGTTTTCCCCTCTGTCTCCAGTGAGCCAACAATACTTAACCCTTGTCCTCACTGTCCAGAACTGATGAGTTTTTACCTTTGAAAAAAGAATCTGTAAAAAAGACAATACAGTAAGAAAAGAACTTTTAATAATCCAAGGCTAAAACGGTAAGAAAATTTATGTGAAATTAAGAGCATTAACTGAGCCTGAAGAAGTCTTTTCCCCTCCTTTCTCCAAAGTCAGCTCTGTTTTCTCACCTCCAACACCCCTCAAAACCAGGAGTTATGAGAACAGAGCAGAAGACATTGGGGGGATTTCTGTTGGACATTTTTGATAATGTATTAAACACATTGGGAACCAATCAGAACACTTCATTGTGCCAACACGTACAAAAAGCAGAGGAGAAAGGCAGCACCAGTGGCTCAGTCCTCACTGGAAGAGGCTGCTGTGCTGCAGAACATCCCGGGCAGACCCAAAGCTCAGCACTTCCTTGTGGAACTTGCTGAGCTGAGTCTTGATTTTCTTCAGGGCGGGAGCTGCTGCCGACGCCTTCCTCTTGTAGCACATGGCTTTCAAAAGTTTATCAGCCAGGTAGTGCAGCCAGAGGACGTTGCTGTGTGGGTGATAGTCAGTCCAGCTGTTGGAGTTCTCCTCTTTCATCTGCCTGTAGATGTCAAACTGGTAGTCCCCAGTGCCTTGGAAGAGCTCCTCGTCCGTGGAGAGGTCACAGAACACGGTCAGCCCGTCCTTCTCCAGGCGGGACAGGGTGTAGTCGATGATGTTGACGTGGATGCCAGCGGTGGGGATGGAGTGTGTTTCCCCATCCAGCACGTACTGGAGCTCCTTCACGAGGGTGCTTTTGACCAGCACATTCCCCCAGTGCAGGTCCCTGTGCTCGAAGTGCAGCTCCTGCTCCGCCACCGCCAGGGACGCGGTGACCTGGTGCAGGACGCTCCTGGCTGATGCCACCGAGCCCAGGCTGCTCCTCATGTGCTCCAGGTCCCTGCCTCCAAACTCAAACTCCAGCACCATGAAGAGCTGCTGCGACCCAAAAAAGTCCGGCCGGTCGTTCTCCGAGCCTGTTTCTTTGTGGAATTTGTCCCAGGCTTTCAGGAGATAACTGGGATAGGCCCCCTGGACACAGTGCACAGAGTACAGGCTGATGAAGCCCATAGTTCTGTTCACAGAGCCCTCAGACAGAAGACTGAGCTCTTTGGAAATGATTACCTCAGGCAGAATCTCCCCAAAGCTCTTCTGAGCTTCACCATTTATTTTTTCAGTCCCTTCAATGGGAATTATTTTCAAGGCCACAGGTCCTCTCTCGCTGTCAATCTGGAACACCTCTCCAAACACCCCTTCTCCAATTTTCTTGCAATCTTTCATCTTATCCAAAGGAATGCATTCCTCAAAAGCAATAGGCCCCTCCTGGTTGCACTCCCCAAAAACTTTCTCTGCATCTGTAAGGAGCAGCTCCAGCACAGAGGAGGAATCCCTGGGAGCCAGCAGAACCATGGAGGAGGCAGCCCAGGAGCAGCCCTGAGCTTTACCAGCAGACAGGCTGGCTTGGTACCCCGAAAGCTGGGATTTCCCTGAAGGGGTGCAGAGGATGCTGCTGCAGAAACTCTCATCTGTGGTCACCTTCTTCTTTTTATGGAAGGACAGGGACGCTCGAACTCTAGCCCAGGAATAAGAGCCATTGAGGAGGGAAAAGTCATTGTCTCTGACACCTGCAGACATCTCCAAAGGTCCCTTCCGAGTTCGTTTTTGCCTTGTCTGGAGTCTGAAAAAGGAAGTATTGGGCTGCTGCCGTCTCTTGTTCTTGTGCCGTTTTGGCCGGAGCCTGGTGTGCCTGCCCCAGCGGCTGGCACTGAAGCCACTGATACAAGCTTTCCTGCAGGTGCTGCCCTCCCCAGGGGCACCCTTGGTCCTTTTGTGTTTGTTCTCCAAGATTCCCTGGCGGCCCAGGGGAGATCCTGGCTGCAGGCAGGCAGGTTGAGCATCAGCTTGATTGTTGAGCTTCATGCTCTTCAACCTCCTTGGCACTTCCAGAGCATCCAGGACCACCACTGGCACAAGCTGATACTTCTTGTCTAGATCACTGAGACAGCTCGAGCTTCTTTTTGCCGAATCTCTCGTGTGATGAGACAGAACCTCACAGGGTTCCTCACCAGTGCCACTGTCACAGGGCGCAGGGGGCTGTGGCTCACCCTCAAGGGGCGGCAGCGCTTCCTGCAGAGTGCTTGGGGCTTTCTGAGGGGATGGGGGACCTTGTGCGGGGCCGGGTTCCCGCATCGCCGACCTCAGCACACGGCCGGACCCCCGCAGCCCCGGCTCGGGCTCGCAGCTCCGAGCCCAGCCTTTGGGTCGGAACCACTCAGGCACCTCCTCGACAGCGCCCAGCAGCGACGGCCGCTGCCCGGAGCAGCCCTCGGGCGAGCCGTGGGGCAGCCGGTGCGGCGGGCGGGAGTCGCCCAGCTCCGAGCCGCCCTCGATGGTGGTGCTGAGCAGGAACGAGCTGAGGACCACGGGCGGGCCGCGGCGGCGGCGGCGGCGGGGCGGGGGGCTGTCCCCGAGCGCCGAGCCGCTGTCGGCGGTGGAGCTGAGCAGCAGCGGCGGCCCGCGGGCGCGGCGGGGCGGCGGCGCCCATTGCGGGGTGCTGCACAGCAGCGGCCGTCGCGCCGCGCACAGCGGGCCCTGCCGGCGGCGCCGCGAACCGCGCGGCGGGGACGGGCACGGCGAGGGCGAGGACAGCGACGGCGACTCCCGGGGCTCCTCTCTGCGGCCGCGGGGCTCTTTGCCCTGGCTCCATTTCTTCTTCTTCTTCCCCGCCGGTTCCCGGTTCTCCTTCCCCCGGGGCCGGGTCTCCTGCCCCCGGGTGTCGTTCCCGGCCGGTTCCCGGTTCTCCTTTCCCCGGGCCCCGGTCTCCTGCCCCCCGGTGTCCTTCCCGGCCGATTCCCGGTTCTCCTTTCCCCGGGCCCCGGTCTCCTGTTCCCCGGTGTCGTTCCCGGCCGGTTCGCGGTTCTCCTTCCCGGCCGGCCCCCGATTCTCCTTCCTGCGGGTCCGCAGCCGCCTGGCCCAGGCGGGGCGCCTACCCGAGGCCTGCGGGAGGCGCTTGTGAGGCGGCGAGAAGTCGGGGTCGTCCGACGGGCTGGAGGGGGCGCTGGAAGCGGAGAGGGCGCTGGAGACGGCGCTGGAGGCGGCGGAGGTGGAGCTGAAGAGGCGCTTGCGGTCCTGCGGCGGCGAGATCCATGTGTCGGGCGGCGGCAGCGGGCGCAGGTAGCCGGGGCGCCGCGAGTACGTGCGGAGCAGCCGCGGCTGCAGCGGCATGGCGGGGCCGGGCGGGCCGGGCCTCCCAGCGAGCCCGCCCGCCGCCCGTTCGAACGGGTATCGCGAGAGCGCGCGAGAGCCGCCGCGCCCGCCCACACGGGGCGGAGCCAACGGGAGGCCACGCCCATATCGCTACCACAGACCACGCCCATAAACCACGCCCCGGACACGCCCTCCCGGTGCCGGTGTCGCCGCCGGTGTCGCCGCCGGGTGTCCCGCAGTGTCCCGGCGGTGCTGGCACTGCCTGCTGGTGCGGGGCATAGCCGTGGCGTTTCAGGACTCCCGGGATGGCCCGTGCCAGCGCTACTCCATCTCTCATCTCTCAGAGCTCTCATGCTCTGAGACGCGTCGCTGCGGCGGCGGAATTAATTGGATTTACACCTGTATTCCCTACCTGTGCGTGGAACACAGCCGCGTATGTGTGTTACACCTGTGTCCCTTTACCGGGAGGCTGCGGGGACACCTGGCACGCGTTGCCCGGGGAGGATATGGATGCCCTAACCCTGGCAGCGTTCAAAGCCAGGCTGGATAAAGCCTCTGGGATAGGGAGAGGTGTCCCTGCACGTCAGAGAGGCTGGGAATAGATGCTCCTTAAGGTCCCTTCTAACCCAAACATTCTGTGATTCTATGTATTCTATACGTATAAAATACAGTGTATTTCGCGTGTATCCCACCCCAGGCAGGCTCGTTCTGCTGCCGTTCCCGGGTCAGGGCAGTGCGGAGCGGCTGCTCCGCCGCGTGTGCTGCCCTTTCCTCACCCCGCAGAAGCCACGGGGTGTTTCATTGATGCTGCAGCTCTCCTGCTGCCTCCAGGCGCTGCTCCCCGTGGAAGGGCTCTGAAAGCCCTCCGGGTTTTGGTGTCGCCGTGTCGCCGCTGTGGCTCGGGCTGCGGGCACGGTGGCAGCTTGGTGGCAGCACAGCACCGCGAGGTTCCTGCAGCCCCAGCGAGGAGATGCTGGAAAGCAGCCGGGGTTTGGTTCATTGCTTTTTTCGTCGTTCTTAAAAAGCAGAGCGGTTCTGCGGATCCCTGGAAAAATCAGGGGGAAATCAGCAGAGAACTCCGCCTGGAGAAGCAGGAGAACCTTGACACTGAGGAGTGAGGATCACACAGGCGGCTTGGACCTTCCCCTGGAGCAGCAACAAGTGGGACATCCAGAGGGTTTTGCTGAGCCTAGAGGAGCAATCAAACCCCAGATTTAAATTCTGGGACCTTTTGTTCTGCCTCTGAATTTAGTGGAATCAGGCTCTGACTGTGGGACAGGAGCAGAGGGGGGATATTTGCCATTGCAGAACAGAAAATATTTGGGGTTCTGTATGGAACCCTTGTACTGATGCAGTTAAAGCAGAGGCCTCCTGCTCTTTCAGGGATTTCATCCTGAATACTCCTCTTTCCCCACTGAACACAGGGAAATCCTTAATTCTTTAATCTGAGAGACTGACACTGCTGATTTATCAGCTGCAGGTTATCAGTAATTGCAATTTGGAGGGTTTGGAGAAAGAAGATGCCTGGCCAGACCTTGTGTTCTTCCAGTGAAATGATCTCAGGCCCCCCTTTGTGGATTCCAAAGAAAGTCAAGGATGGACACTTGGTAGTGTTCCTTTTTCTGTCTCCTATTTTTGTGATTGTTTTATTTATTTCTGTCATGTTTGGTTGATCATAAACCCCACAGACCTAATGTGTGTTTACAGACAGCAGCAGAATAAACACTTCTCATTCAGACCTTCAGAAGACAAAAGAGTTCCTGTCTCCTTTGGCCCAACCAATATTGCCTCGTGGAAAAATAACAAACAATCCTTCTCGCAATTATTTTTCTCGTTTCTTCTCTGAATTAAGCTTCCTTCATTACTTGGATGCCTTTTGTTGTCCCTTATGGCTCTTAAGGAGGTCAGCTCTTGCAGTGGATAATGCTATTTTCCTTTTTAGAAAGTTTTTTTTCTCCTAAATGCATTACAGGGTTCTGTGACTTGTAATTTCCACCGAGTGCCATCGGCCATTTAATTCTTTGCAGTCACTGCAGCAGATGCCAAACACATTTGCAGTAATTGGATGGCACTTAAGGGATTAGCCAAGACTGCCAAGACTCAACTCATCCAAACCACAGCTGGCTTTTTGTGCAGTTTCCATGGGAGCCTGGCCGTGTCTGCTTCTAAATTTATTTGCAATCTACATCTTGAATCCAGTCCCCTGTGCAGGAGCCTCGTGGCCTGGTGGTGTGGCCCTGATTTCATGGCAGTGGCACAGTTGTGGCATCTCCCTGAGTGACAGAAGATTTGCAAATGCCTCGTTCAGGGCAGGAGGGACCTGTCCCCAGCCAGGTGGAGGAGCTGGCAGCAGTTTTTGGGGGCCAGGTGTTGTGGGCAGAGGAGCTCCCAGAGCTGCCAGGATGGTTCATGACCTCTCTGCCTCGTGCAGAGGTGGCAGAGGGTTTGCAGAGCTGCAGTTTCCTGGTGTCACCTCTGTGGGCCTCCTCACTTATATCCAGCTTTGCATTTCCTCACAGTTTTGTGCCTCCCACGGGAGGACAGGACGTGTTGTGTGGTGCTGCTTTATTTGGGGATGACACCAGCTGCTTATGGCTTTCTCACACTCCAGGAAGGTTCCCAAACCTTGGGAATTCAGAAGCTGCCAGGTCATTGTGCAGAGCTGTGGATCTGTGGTCTGCAGAGCAGGATGCACTGACCTGGGAGTTAGCAGGAGAAAGGGAGCTCAGCTCATCAGCAGAAGGGCATCAGTCATTCCTCATTATAAACACAGGGCACTGACATGAGGGCACCAGAGATGAGCCATGGAGAGCTCTGCTGGGCTCCAGGGCCTGCTGGGGCAGCTTTGTTTGGAGGGTAATTGAATTGTAGCTCTAAAGAGACGTTTCCTGTCCTTATTCCAGCGGGGTGAATGAGCTGAGTGATGCAGCACTGCCACAAACAGATCGCTTTGGCTCCCCCCTCCCAGCCTGGCTAAACTGGCCCCAGTTGGTCTGAGCAGCTCAGCTGGGACACCCCAGCCTGGTGCTGAACTGGGAGCTGCTTTAGATCATCGGGGGCGCTCTGGTTTAGAGCAGCCCCAGGATGAGCTCAGGTGCCAGGCTGGACTCGTTCCTCTGGGGGTCAGGTCTGAGTATCTCCCGTGTTTTCCTGTGGCTGCAAGGAGTCACCAGTGGTAATTCCAGGGAGGAAAGGGTGGAGGCCACAGGGCAGCCTTCCTAGGTGTTTCCATGAGGAAGGTGGAGGAAGGGGATGAAGGTTTCTCCTCAGTACCTGCAGCAAGACAAGAGCTGGCAGAGGTATCAAGCCAGGACCAATTTCACGTCTTTGTGTTATCAAAGAAGTGAATACTGATCTGTTGGGTGTATTCAAGAGCAGGGTTTCACCTTTAAATCAGTGGTTAATGTCAATACACTTTTTATTAAACCCCTTCACCTTTCAGGCTTTGATTCAACATTCTTTTATTTCCCAGTGATGCTTTTATTGTCTGACTTTAGGAGGTGAGTTCATTGCAACACAGCGCTGCTGGTCCAGCTATCCTTGCACTCAGTCTCTCAGCAGTGCTTTTATGTGCACTTTTATTAATTTCTCCTACCTGACTCAGTGCCAGCTCCCTCACAGAACAGGGCATGATGGCTTGGATTCATTAGATGTGCACTATTTTTCCTTCTCCTCGAGCTCTTTGCCTTCTTGGGTTGGGGGAGACGAGTGGATAAATGTTGCAGCTAATAATAACAACATTCCTGCCCTCTCTATAGGATATTCAGGACTTGGGGAGGAACATGGAGCACACTCAAAGGCTGAAAATGGCTCTCCTGGAAAGGGAGGGCTGAATCAAAGACAGGATGTATTCTGCAGCTTCAGCACTCCCCCATTTCCCTTCTCTCCCTACAGACACTTCTGGATGCTCCTGTGGATTGTGACAGGAGCTCTTCCCACAGGTTCCCTTTCCATGAAGGCTGGGTGTGCAGCTGTGCTGGTTAGGAGGATAAATATTAGCTAATTTACCCAGCCAAGATTACGAGAGAAGCCGAACAGAGCATTTTTCTCCATGGGCTCCACACATCTCCTTGTTCTTGCACCCAAACCCGTCACCTTCAGCTCATGCCTGATGTTACTGATTTCTGTGGGCATGAGCTGTGGTTTGAGGCAAATTCCTCTCTCAACTCTGACTCTTCACCTTGTTTTTTTTGTAGATGTTGACTTACAAGCGTGCCAGCGTGACAAGAAGCTGCTAATGCAGAGAGCTGACCTCTGCCTTCTCTCTCTTCATTTCCTTGCCAAACCTCCTCTTTCCTTCCTCCCCGTCTCTCTGCTATTTCAGTCGCTGCTCTGGCGCCTGTTTCTGAGGGAAGATGGATCTGCATCACTCAAACATTTGCTGCAGGAGCATTTCAGTGCTGGAGGAAGGTCTCAGCATTTCTGAGTCAGCCTCTGGGAGCTGATGGCACCGGGGTGGGGACCAGCCAGAGCCTGGGGGGATCATTGGCACTGGAAGGGACCAGGATGAGCCCCCAAAACCCTCATTTGGCACTGGAAGGGCCCAGGATGAGCCCCCAAAACCCTCATTTGGCACTGGAAGGGCCCAGGATGAGTGCCCAAAAGCCCAAAATCGGCCGTGGTGAATCATCACTGTCCTGGCCAGGGCATTCTGCCACTGCCTGCAAAGCACGTGCTCTGTTTGGGTGTAATTTAAAGATATTATTGGGCTGAGCTTGAAACCTTTCCATGCCCCAGCGTCAGATGTGACCTTGCAGCATTTCAAATGCCCCTGGATCAGGGCAGAGGTTGAAAGTTTAATTTTCACAGTCCCTTCAGGTGGTTTTTAGAGGCTGAGATCAGCTCTGGGTGGAGGAAAAGGAGGTGAGGAGCAGACAGGGATGTGTGTCCTGTGAGAATGTGTGAATTAGGAGAAGACACTCACTGTCAGCAGTGTGAGGAATTAAATACAGGTGTGACATGGCAGGAATTGAAGGGAAAAAAAAAAAAAAGAGAGAAAGGAGGAGTTTCAGTCCTGGTGGAGAAATCCTCCCTGGGAGAAGTCCCAGACTGAGCAAACAGCCCTCGTGGGAATGGAGCAGCACTGGGGTTTTTTTTCTCATGGGAAATTCAAGATGTGGAATTCAAAAAGGGAAATACCTTGCAATGAACATTCAGCCTCTGTCCCTTGAGAAGGACTAAGAGACCTTACATTATTTGCATCTTTAACTGATGACAGTCAGACTTTGTTGGGTTATTTAGTCCCCTGTTATGAACGAAACTGCTTCTGAACATCCCCAAACCCAGCAGTACACTTGATTTCCAGGCAAGCAAAAACCCACAAGGTTGTGAAAAACGGGTGATAAAAACAACACTCTAAAGAAGTCCCAGCTAAATTGATTCTGCAGCTCAGTGCAAGCTAAATTTCTGCAACAACAGCACTGTCAGCAAAAATTTAGCTTCTGCAGAGCGGGGATTCTGAGGCACATTTGATACAAATAGAAACTTTTTATTCCAAAACAGCTATTGCACCTGTGCCTCTACTTGATGCCTCCAAAACCACAAGAAAATATCAGTTTTAACTTCTCTTTTTTATTTTAATTTCAGTGATCAAACATGGTTTACACCTTCAGGCCTCACCTAGAGCAGAATACTTCTCACTCTAAGGATATTTCATTTAAACCATTCTCAGATTAATTGGCAGTGTAAATCTTTTCTCAGATTAATTGACCTGGAAAATAACTACAAAGGCTCAGGGCAGAGCTGCTCTGGCAGCCACCAGGTTACAAGGTGGTTTGTGTTCTAGTTTTGTCCCAGGCAGGTTTGTGTTCTAGTTTTTTAGGTGCTGGAGAAACGTTTCTTTTCCTTTGTAGAGGAACTCTAGGGATGGCTCTGGGATGAGGGAAAAAAATGAATGTTTTGTTCCTTATGATGCTGGTTGTGATTCTCTTGTAATTTGGAGCAACTTCATTAAAAACCAGATCCATCTGTTTAAATCTGACACAGAATTTAAGGAGGATGAAGGACAGAATTTTCATAAAGCCTGACATCTTGAGAATGATTTTCCCAGGGCAGTGGCTTCATTTTTCTGCCTAATAGAAATAAAAGGAGATACAGGAGCACAGTAATTGCTAGTGGCAAACAGAGGTAAATTACAGGAAATTATATTTCTTGAGATGAATTTTGCAATTACTGGCTCCCTCTGGAATTCCTTGCTGCAGTGAGCTGGGGAGCACAGGCAGGTGCTGTGTCACTGGGCTGCCACTGGCCTCGTCCTGCTGGTCCCTCCTGACCCAGGAGTGGCATTGGGGCAGCTCCAGCAGCCTCGTGGAACTGAAATCTGGAGCTGTGCAGGGGCATTTGGGGTGAGGTGAGACAGACCTGGGAGCCTCTTGCACACACTGCTCCCCAAAACAAACCCAGGCTGCTCGTCCTCTTTGTCCCCTGTGCTTGTTTCCTCAGGTCCAGTTCCTGAAAAGCAGTGATTTATCCTTAGGTAACTGCAGAATTTATTAATTAGCTTCCTATTTTGGGTTTTGGTGTGAAGATGGGGGAACCAGGCAGGTATTTTGGTTGGCTGTCAAGGACCCTGGTTCTCTTTGCTCATGCAGATGCTTAAGAAATCAAAAATTTACCCTGTAAAGGCTGAAGGGAGGCTTCAATAATTAAGGAATGGTGAGAGCTGTGTCCCCTTGGAGGCTGGAGCTGAGCTGGTGAGCAGTGGCAGGGGCTGAGGGAAGGGCTGCAGCTCTGCAGGGAGGGTTAGGGTGGATATCAGGAAAAGGTTTTTCCAGAGGCTGCTTGGGCACTGAACGGGCTCCCCGGGGGATGCTCACAGCCTGACAGAGCTCCAGGAGTGTTTGACAACTCTCCCAGGCACAGGGTGGGATTTTTGGGGTATCTGAGCAGGGCTAAGAGTTGGACGGGATGATTCTTGTGGGTCCCTCACAGCTCAGCACACTCTGTAACTGTATGAAAATGCCTTTATATTATAACATATTCCATTCTAAACATTTTGTGGGGGGAGAGAATGAAACCTCTCCTTGAGGGGGGCAGAACAGAGCAGGGAGAGGGGCTTTCCCAAGGGCTGAATCAGCTGGGAAGAGGCTCAGGAAGGATGAGCCAGTGCAGCTGCTGGGCTCTGACTGAGCAGAGGGAGGGAAGGAGGGAGGGATCAGGGCTGGTTCAGGTTTCCATGCCCTGCACGTGTGGGTGGTGCGAGCTGTGCCTGCTCCAGCCACCGAGCGAGCCGGGAGCATGGGGCAGGTGGCTTGGAAGGCTTTATTTCTGTCTCTTTTTGATTATAAAACCGAGAAATACGTCATTGCAAAGAACAAGAAGGTTGGGGTCCTCTACCGAGTGGTGCAGCTCTCCATCCTGGCTTACCTGGTGGGGTAAGAATCCTGCTCTTCTTCGTGTCTTGCTGTGATAAAGATGGATTTTGTTGTGATGAAGATGGATTTTGCTGTGATAAAGATAAATGAGGGTACTGTGCACACAGTGACAGCCTGCTGTGCCTCCTGATTTCAATGCTGATAATCAGACAGGTTTATGCAGCTGTATTTTGTAATGTCTAATAGGTTATATCTGATTTTTAACCTGCTGGGGATGGCTAGACTCAGCTCTACCTTTCAGAATAAGGTCGGGTTAAAAATAGACCCAGTGACTATGGCTTTGTAGTGCATTATTTATGCCTTTATTTCTATATTTTGTGGGAACCGTGCCAAACCCTACTGCTTGACTCCTCAGGAGAAACGAGCATTAACAGCCACGGTGCTGAGCCCTGGGGCAAACCTGCGTTTTCTTCACGACCTGCTCAGGTCTGGAAGGGAGGGAGGCAGGCAGAAAGGGGAGATTTCAGTGCCGGAGTGGGCTGCAGCAGCCGGGCTGTGGGGGCTGAGGCAGCGGGAGTGTCGGCTGCTTCGCATTCATCTCAGAGCAGGGCTTGGCTCGGGAACAGCCTGGGAATGGCCCAGTTCTGCAGCAGCCTGGTCACACTGGTGTGGAATGGGCACGGGGATCGTCCCTGCGGGCTCAGACCTGCAATTATCCAGCCTGTGCTGTCGATTCTTGAGTTTCCTGAGGCTTTTCAGGTTGTGACACCCAACTCTGTCCCCTCGCTGCCTGTGCTTCTGGCTCCCTTCACCTTTCCCACACCTCGTGTTTCCACTGATTAAATATAGCAGAGTCATTTTTACGTGCTGGGTGTATTTATAGAAAGCTGTGCAGCCCCAGAGCCTGCTGCAGTGAGCAGAGCACCGGTGGAGCCTCAGCAGTCTGGCTGAAGGAGGAATCCTGAGGATGGCATTGCTGAGGACTGGGAGATACAGTGTGGACAGGGAAGGGTTGTTTTCCTCCTTTGGCATCTATTGCCTCATGTAAACCCTTGGCACTGTCACTGATGGTCCCTGCAGCCACTCCTTTGTGGCTGGGGCTTACAGGAACTCATCCTGTCCAAAGGCTGGCTTGGGGTGGGGATCATCAAAGCCTTCTGGACTATTTCTGGGATGCAGCTGCCATTTATTCCACGATTCACTGCGGAAAATGCAAGGAAAATTCACTGCCTCTGAGCCCTCCTGGGAGAGGAAATCAGTGTTCTTGGGAAAAGGGGAAAGCAGGAAACTTCCCTGGGTGAGGAAAGTTAATGTACAGGTTTGTCACAGTGGCAGGTGAGGGGCTGTGTGCTCGGTCCCTTCCCCTCCCTGTGGGCAGGAGAGCCCTGAAAGGGAGAGCTGTGCCACAGATTCAGCCTCTTCCCCTCTCCCAACGTGCCCCAGCACCCTCAGCTTCTTCAAGGGTGATTTATTGTCCTGGCAGGTGATTTTTAACAGTATTGCAGGGGAGCTGGAAGCATTTCATCTGAGCCAGAGGTTTTCACCCAGTGAAATGGAACTCCTGCTGCTTCCAGTGGGGAGAAGGAAGCAAAGCCTTTCCCTGGATTGTTCAGCAGCTGTCCCAGGGCGCAGTCAGGTTTTTCCCATCACCCTGGCTTCCAAAGGAGCCTGGATCCAGCTGGGAATGTTCCCTGCAGGTTTGTGTCAGGAATGCCCAGCTCACCTGCAGGGGTTCTGTGCCCCAGCCCTGCTCTGCTGCTGGCTGGCAGCTCAGTGCCTGTGCTAAAGTGACAAAAGTGACAGCTCTGTGTGAGACCAACCACGCTCTGCCCTGCAACCTGCAAAAAACCTCTCTTGTTTTTCATCTTGAGAAAGCCACAGCTCTTCCTTTCCCTTTCTGAGGCTGCTGAGTGTAGCACAGATAGCGGCTTTGGTTTTTTTACCTCATGACCTGTTATTACACATTTCTCCACTGTTGACAAGCACAGCTTGTGTCCAAGAGTTTATCCCTTATTAGCAGTAGCAGTTGCAGAGGGTTTGGTGTCATTGGCGTGCCTTGACTTGACCTTGGTGTGAATTTCTCTGACTCGTTCCCTGAGCACCCCTAACACTGCTGTGTTCACACAGGTGGGTGTTCGTGGTCAAGAAAGGCTACCAGGACACAGACACGTCCCTCCAGAGCTCTGTCATCACCAAGCTGAAAGGGGTGGCCTTCACCAACACCTCTGAGCTGGGGGAAAGGCTGTGGGATGTTGCAGACTATGTCATCCCTCCCCAGGTTGGCATCACCCCCGTGTGTGTGCTGAAGTGATCAATCCAGGTCTTCCCTGTGAATTAGCAGGACCTGGGATACAAGAAAGTGGTGCTGGAAGGGGTTTTCTGTTGTGAGTTTTTTATTTGAGATGCTGGGGGTGCTCTGCCTGCCCCCAGGACCGTGGGCTGGCTCTCATGGCTGTGTGTGCACCCACAGTGTGAGGGAATTCATCCAAACAAATATCCACACAAAGGGTGATGTTGTATCTCAGCCTGAAAAGCCGTGGAGAGAGGGGGTTGTTCTCTTCATGCTCCTTATTACAAGTGCTTTAAAAGTAAACCAAGTTCTCTAACTCTTTGTTTGTTGCAGGGTGAGAGTGTCTTCTTTGTCATGACAAATCTGATTGTGACCCCAAACCAGAGACAAGCCACGTGTCCTGAGGTAGGAAGAACTGAGCCCCTTGACTCCCAGACCCCTGGAAAACTGGGGGTAAGAACTGACAGAGGACACTTCTGGAGCAACAAAGAAAGGAAGGATGAAAGACAAGTGTTTTTTCCTGTAGTCTAATAGCTCAATTGGGAAATTACTATAAACCTGGGAGCCTCAGCTGTCTTAATTTCCCGAGGCACCGATCACGTAGAGCCTTCCTGACTTTAGGTGGTGTTGAATTTCTGCCCAGCTGGAGATGAGACCAGGCAGTGATTGCTCAGGGCTAGAAAAGGCCCTGGGAATCAGCTTTGATGTGACTTGGGGTAGTTATGGGGAGAGGAGGCTTTTGAAGAGCACCATCCTGGAAAGTGCTGAACATTCCAGCTCTCATTCCCTTCTGGACATGGGATGGTGCTCAGCACCTTCCAGAACATGCCCTGAAGGCCAAAGGCACGAGGTCTTTGTGCCATGTGGAATATCCTCTGTGGAGATGTTTGGAATGGGCTGGAGCCCAGGGGAGGAGGTCTCTGGCTGTGCAGGGAGTGCACAGATGAATTTTCCATGTCACAGCTGGCCTGGTCAGGGCACTGCTGTCCTCTGGTGGCCCTGCAGCCAGGACTGGGGAGATTTGGGCCAGAGAACTTTGTGGCTTAGATCCAAGGTAGAGTTATCTTATAACAAAGTGGCCTCCTGCCTGGTTTTGGTGAGTACTAATGTTGGGTTTTTTTCAGTCTGCCCCTCTCCAGACTGAGCAGGACCCAAACCCAGGACAGTGTGGCTGAATCCTGGTGCTCCTGCTGGTGGGATGTGTTTGCATGACCCCAGTTACTGCTTCGGCTGTGTGGTTTTAGTGCTCACACAGAGCTCACCCCACGTCAGCAGCACTTTGTCACCCCTCTGGCTCTGGTGTCCTGTCACCCTCTCACTTGTCCTTTTCCCCTTTGCAGAGTGCCAACATTCCCGATGCCCTGTGTGACAAGGACACGGACTGCCTGGAAGGGAAAGCCGTGGTGGCTGGCAATGGTAAGGGAAGTGTCCCTGTCTGTGCTGTGTCTGGTGTCCTTCAGAGGCCTCAGCCTGGTTACATCCCCAGATCTCTGATTACAGACAGCACCAAGGCTTTTCTTCTCTTTCCTATCTTTTATTAAGATCCCTGCCTTGCTTACAGCTCTGTGGTGGCAGGGAACCCCGGGCTGCTCAGAGGCACAACAAGAGGGTGTTTGTTCCAGCTGAGAGGCCCTTTCACAGCAGGGAGGAGAGGGAAAATCCTCTGTTTTCACGTGCCCTGTAGGCAAGGAGAGGAGGTGACTGCTTGGTGTGACCTTTTCTGTGATGTCTGCTCGCAGGGGTTAAGACTGGCCGTTGTTTGAAAGACAGGGGCAGCACCAGAGGGACTTGTGAGGTATTGGCCTGGTGCCCAGTGGAGAAAAGATCCAAGCCCAAGTACGTGTCTTGTTTCCAAGCTTGAGTTGCTTGGCTTGTGTGTCACCCAGGGCAGTTCCTGTGTCCCCTCTGCTTGGGTGCTTGCTCGAATTTTGGCTGCTCAGTGCAGGAGGGGGCTCTGCAAGGCCCCCCTGGCAGGACTGACCCTCTGCTCCCCCTGCTTCTCCTCCTGGCTGTTCCCAGCTCTCGGGCTGTCCCCTGAACCCGCATGCTCCTCACCAAGCCCTTGCTGGCACTGTGGGGGAGGTGGCACAGCTGGCCTGGTGCCATCCAACCTATTGGATGAAGCCGCTTCTAAAATGGCAATTCAAGATTTCACACGTGGGCAGGGGACAAAGGCAGAGGACAAACCCTTCTCTTGCAGGAAACCCCTTCTGGGCAGCGCAGAAAACTTCACTGTTTACATCAAGAACTCCATTCGCTTCCCCAAGTTTAAGTTCTCCAAGTAAGTGCCACAGGTTTCTGAGCTGCTCTTGCTCAATAGATATTCTCCCTCCTCCAGAAAAAGTGAAGTGCCTGGACAAGGCTGGCAAAAAATGCAAATTTAAGAATGTTTGTTTGCCTTTGCTGCTGCAATGTGAACAAACTAAAGCAGTGTAGCAACGTGCAAGTTCTGGCTCTTGTTCTGGGCTCAAATAGGCATTTCTAGAATCCTATTGTTTGTCCTTGAGAAAAACAGGTAGTCCTGGAGCAGTCTGGCAATCTGTTGTGTGTGAATCCTCTCTTAAGGCCAGATTCAGCTGGCCAGGTCCTTTCCTGGCCAGGAGGTCATTTTTGGGGGGACAGACTGCTTTCCCCAGGCCAGCAGCACAGACACTCACAGAGTGACAAGCTTGCTGTGCACAGAGGGTGCTGGAGAAGCCTCTTGTCTCTGTAGTCCTGGTGCAGGCTGTGAAGGCAAGCAAAGAGGGAGCCAAGGTGGATTTCCCTGTTTCCTACGTGCAGGATGAACGTGCTGGCAACTGACAACGAGTCCTACCTGAAGAGCTGTCGGTACAGCCAGGAGCATCCCTACTGCCCCATCTTCGTGCTGGGGAACATCGTGCGCTGGGCTGGGGGTGACTTCCAGGAAATGGCCTCGGAGGTAGGAGACACCCCTGGGGCTCCTGAGCCTTCCCAGCTGCTCCCTGGGAGGCTGTGAGGAGTCACTGCCCGGGGAGCTGCCTCCTCTCCAGGCTGCACTGCAGAGTGCCAGTGCTTAAAGTCAAGCTGATCCCATTTATGCTGTCCCCAGGGAATGGGGGGGATGAAAAGGGGTGGTTGGGTCAGTTATCTTCTAGTCAGGGCTGCCCAAATTGCTGCTCTGCCAGCAGGGGTTCTTTGTTTAATTTCAACATTACTACACTGTGTGTTTAAACCCAGAACTCTGGAACTCCACCCCTGCATAGAAGATCATCTTCCCCACTGAAGTGTGGAATGGAATCAAAGTCCTGGGATGGGAAACCTCAGGATACCAGCACAGGGAGAAATGGGATTGTAGAGTAAAAAGGGGATTAATACCACACTCCTGAACTCAGCCCAGGCAGGAGTGTCTGTAACCAGAAGTGCAGCTGTTTCTTGCCCCTGGGGAAAACATGCCCAAGGGTCTGATTTGAAGACTCTTAAATTTGAAGACACTTTAACTGAACTAAGCTTAAACAACTCACCCTGTCTCTCTCTTTCAAGGGTGGTGTGATAGGAATTCAGATTGAATGGAACTGTGATCTTGATAAAGCCCCTTCTGAATGTAATCCTCACTATTCTTTTAGCCGGCTGGATAACAAGTCTGCAGAAACATCCATTTCTTCTGGGTACAACTTCAGGTGGGTACAGAGGAGGGCACAATCTGGGCTGGGCTGCTTGGACTTGCAGGTGCTGGAGGTTGGCAGTGGAGTGGCACCAGCCTCATGCCAGGCACTGCCGCAGCCAAGCACAGAGCACTGCAGAGGAGGGAGGGAGGCAGGGAGTGCTCCTGGCAAGCTAAAGCTGGCTTTGATTAGGGAACACATCTGTTTGAAGGGGTGAGACAATTCAGAGGGGCAGGGAGAACTGAACCCAGCATTGCTGTGTTCCAGGTTTGCCAAGTATTACCGGGATGCTGAGGGGGTCGACTACCGGACGCTCATTAAGGCGTACGGAATCCGCTTCGATGTGATGGTGAACGGCAAGGTGAGGGCCCAGGCCAGATTGTCCCAGAGCCTGGAGAGAAAGAAGGTGGGGGAAGGCAGCTCTGAGGTGAGGACAGCCTCTCTGGCTTGTTGTAGGAAAGGGCTTTTCCCATCCATCCACGTGGAGCTGACCCCATGTAAGAGAGATCAGCTGAGCCTGCACCTCCTCTACTTAAATCCAGGCTGATGTAAAGCCCAACAGAAATAAATGTGCCCCAGAGACTTGTTTTCCATATGCAAGCACTGCAGAGAGAAAAGCAGCCTGATCCCGGGATGATGCAAGCCCAGAACTGCAGCCAGGGACAGTCAGATCTGAGACACACAGACCTTCAGCCTCCAAGACTGTTCACTGCAAATGCCCCGTGGTTGTGCCTGGGAACAAAACACACCCAGGGGCAGCAGCAGCTTCCCCAGTGCAGTACCACACCCTTGAGTTTGTTTTGTGGGTTGTTCTCCCAGAAGTGACTTCATGACCTTTCTTCTTCCAGGCAGGGAAATTTAACATCATTCCCACCATTATCAATATCAGCTCGGGGCTGGCACTCATGGGAGCTGTAAGTGAATGTTTTGTCTTAAAGTAACTTATTGGGACCCAGACCCCAAATGGGATGGGCTGTTTAAATCTTCTCCAGTAGAATCTTTACTACTCAGACTACTCAGCCAGATGTGTCTGTGTCCTGTCTTAAAAGCATTTGTTAATGAACTTGGTAGTCTAAACACCCCCACAGGGGGTATATAACATATACATACCCTGGAAAATGCCTGGAGAATGAAAGAAAACAGTTTCTACAAGTAATGCTTTCATTAATGTTCATTTCTAATGAGATCTGAACACTTCCTCTGCTGTTTCAAAGATAAAACACAAGTTCTTTCCCTTTGCAGGGAGCTTTCTTTTGTGACCTGGTGCTGCTGTATCTGATCAAGAAGAGTAACTTTTATCGAGGCAAAAAGTATGAGGAAGTCAAGTAAGTGGGCCTGGCTTTAAAAATCATGGCTTTTTGTTAAGAGTAATAGAAACAGGAGATATAGGAGCACAGTTCCAGGGTAATATATTCTTCCAAATTATTTTGGCCAAGTTATTGGCTTCCTCTGTAATTCCTTGCTGCAGTGAGCTGGGGAGCAAAGGAGGCTGCTGTGTCATGGTTGGACTGCCAATGGCCTGGTGCTGTTGGTCCTTAATGACCGAGGGTGGAACTGGGGCAGCTCCAAGAGCCTCCTGAAACTGAGATCTGGAGCTTTCAATGTGCAGAGGGGTCTTTGGGGTGAGACAGGCCTGGCTAGGAGCATTTTTAGCTCCTGAAACAAACACAGGCTGCTCATCCTGTCACTGTGCTCGTTTCCCCAGGTCCAGCTCCAGGAAGTCCTTGTCAAGCCCTACGCTGAATGGGAATCAGAGCCCGGAGCAGCTTGGCGGGCTCTAGGCACAGCAATGGCTCTGCCAGCTGGACTCGTGCTCCAGGAAATCCACACTGGTGTGGCATCACACCAGTCCTGGGAGGTGGACATACCCCAGAGCAGGCCTGCCATGACCAGGATTCCCAGAGGAAAAAACCTCCACAGACTGCCTTTCTTCTCTGAGATTTCTCTGGCATCCTGAGCTTGCAACAGTGTGTTGTCACTATGGATTTATAAAAGGACTTTTATAAAAGGACAAAGAAGGCACCAAATGATTGTTTTTATATCCACTGATAGATATATCTGTACTTATGCCAATAGCCAGCGTTGTCCTGTGGCTGTGCTTTGCTTCCTTGGGCAGAAAACCACCGCTGGCACTTCGGGAAGGGCTGAAGCTGAAATCCAACTGTTTCCTGCTCTGCTGCCTTGGCAGCCACTGCCTCCAGCTGCTGCCTGGGTGATGTGACATCAGGTGTGAAGCAGCAGGACTGCTCTGCTCGGGAAGTGCAGGGAAATGTGGCACTGGAGCAGCTCCTGGAGCTGGGGAAGGGGCTGGGATCCTGCAGGGGCACACTCACGCTTTGGGGGTTAATGCACTGAGAAGCAACGAGGCCCTGAAGCACCTGCACAGGTTCTGCCTCCTTCCTTCAGTGCCTGCTTTCATCTGCTTGGGATTTGTGCCTGATTTCTCGTGGTGGGCAGGTCTGGATGGGGCACTCAGTGCTTCTGTTTCTTACAGCACCCTGGGCTGTGCTGCAGACTGAAAAGCTCTGCCAGGGACACAGGCTGTGCCAGCTGCCTCCAAATCCACCAACAGCAGGGAAAATTGGAAGAAATCTGCCTGCTACTTCAACATTGGTAATCTCCAGGAAATACAAGTGCTTGTCTCAGCAGAATCAGCCTCCCTGCAGCCCATTTTGTCCATTTATGCTCTGGTGGGGATGTAACTAATCTCAGAAAAGGGCTTAAGGGATATCATTGTGTTCTGTAAATGCTGCCCCATCACCACTGCCTGGGAGCTGATGAAGATTAAATGTTTCTGTGCACTCTCTGAATACCAAAAGTTAAAGGGCTCCTGCTGCACCATCTGAGGGTGGCATCAGGGAGCTGCTGCCATCAAGTGTCTGCACAAATGGCACCAGCAGCTGCACCCACCTCTGCTTTAACTTCTTTAATGTCGTTACTCTGGGGTACAGGTTCATCCCAAATTAAAATTCACCTCTGTTAGCAGTGGCAAACTGAACCCAGTCACTGACAGCAAACCCCACCCAGTCTAATTCCCCCCCTCTGCTTCTGTGTAGTGAGCCAAAAATGGGGCTAGAAAATAGAATTAAACAGTGGAGTTCATTTAGGATAAGCCATGTACTTCTGGTGCTCTGATTTCACCCAAAACCTTCTCTCCGTGTCAGAAGTCTCTCCTAAAGGCAAACACAAGTCACCACGTGGGGAACTGCACAAGAGCTACCACCACAGCAGCCCAGGCTTTTGACTGTCAGGGGTTAATTGGAGTTGAGTAATTTCTAGATGGTGAAACACACACAGTGAACCCCATGTGACATCAGGGGCCTGGCACAACTCCTGGCGACCACGCAGCTCCTCCTAACGTGCAAAGCTGACTGTGCTCTGCTGGAACCATTGTTTTAACTTGCCAAAACATCCTCTTGTGAGAGGACCAAAGCTATTTCCTGAATCTGAGTCTTCAGGCCTCCCAGATCCCCTAGATGTCTCCTTTCTTTAGACTGTGTAACACAACTCCTACAACCCCTGCCGTTAATAAAACATAACCAGATTCCTTCTCAGGAGTCGTTTCTTGACTTTGACTTTTTTTTTTTTCTCCTTGTGTTTCATGCTCAACAATAAAATGTGTCACTTTAGGCCAGTGCTCCCTGGGAGTGCTCTGTAAGTGTTTTTTCAGGTCAGACTACCTCCTCTTGGCAAATCAATGAATCACTTATTTTTGCAGGAACAGGGCTATAGGAAAGGCACTACCTGGATGGTGGGTGATGGAATTATCCCCTTTTGTGGCTTTTCTGGAGATCTGTGACAGTGACAAGGACCTGTGACAGTGTCATTTGCTGATGGCAGTCACAGAAGAGAACGTTTGCATGTACATTTCTGTACCAAACCTTTACATCCACTTAATTATTTCCTTGTGTCTGTGAGATTATTTGAAAATAATTAAATTATTTCAGAGTGCTGTGTTACTGTTCCAATATTTGTGTGTAGGGATAGGCAGTACATCCAGAGGGGATTGTAACTGGTGTGCGTATCCAAAAAACAAAGGATACGAGGGATTATATGAACCAAACCCCACAGCTGTACCTGCTCTTAGGGACAGAAATGATCCCTTAAACACATACAGGAAACACATACAGGAGGCATCCAAGCGGTGCTTCACATTCAGTTTAATTAGAACAGTGCTACTGATTAATTTGTACTTGGACATAATTTACCAACAGCATTAATGACACGAGCCATGGACAACAGTTTGGAAGGTGAGCCGGCCTATTGTGTAGTGACTTTTGGCAACAGTCCCGCTGCTCCGCTAGCCCCGGAGCTGCTCAGTACACGTGAACCATTCCGTACAGGAAAGTCCAGAACAGGACGTAGGTGAAGAGCCCTCCCACGAGCCCCCCCGTGAACAGCGGCCTCCGCGATTTAAAGTACTTGTTCCACCGCCGCCCGGCTTTCAGCACCAGCAGCACGGAGAGAAGGACGGAGGCCAGGAAGTAGAAGATGAAGCCGTGCAGGCCGGTGAGGCCGAGGATCCCCGCCGTGGCGCCCGACAGCGCGGACACCGAGGTGCGGCAATAGTCCAGGATGGCCGCGTTGCCCCGCACCGCCGCCTCGCTGATGAACTGCGGCCCCTCGCGCTTGGCCACCACGGCGGCCATGGCTCCGCGCCGGGCTCGGGCACCTCCTCGCTCGCACCGACACTGAGGTGAAGCAAACACACGCTGCACGAGCCTGCCCGCCCTCGGGCTCTCCCGCCCGTCCTCCCCGTCCTCCATACCTCTCATCCACTGCGCGCAGCCCCGCCGCTCCGTCAGGCCTCGCACCGCGCCAGGGGACCCCGCACAGCGCCCGTCACCGCGGGCCGCCCGCCGGGCCCGGCCTGCCCCGGCCGCGCCGCCGCCACCGCCCGGCCGCCATCTTGGCGTGAGGACCGACGGGACGCGGCCGCGCGGGCGGGGCGCGGCGGGTGGGGCTGCTCCGGATTGGCTGATGGGGAGAGAGGGGCGGGGCCGGATTGGCTGGCGGGGAGCGGGGGGGCGGGGCCGGGCGAGGCGCTTTTGTTCGGGCGGCGGCGGCGGCGGCGGGGCGGATATGGCGTTCGTACCGGGACAGCCGGTCACCGCCGTGGTGGTGAGCGGGGACGGGACGGGACAGGGCAGGACGAAACGGGGGCTGCAGAGCGGGACGGGGGTGGCGGGGCCATGTCATTCGTACCGGGCCAGCCGCTCACCGTCGTGGTGGTGAGCGGGGACGGGACAGGACGGGGATGGCAGGGCCATGTCGTTCGTACCGGGCCAGGCGGTGCCCGCTGTTCGGGGGATGCCGTGCCGGGCGCTGCTGGCCGGGACGGAGAGGGGGGTGCCGGTGGTGCCCGGGAGCGCGTTGTCAGCCGGCGGAGGAGCTGGCGGGGGCGGAGGCGCCGCCCGGGGCGGCTCCGGTCCGCGGGTAGTGAGGAAGGAGCGGGCGAAGGGTGAGGGACGGGGATGGGGACACAGGTGACGGTGCCCGGCAGCGCCCTGCGGGCTGTCGGAGGGCGGAGGCCCCCGGACAGCCCCGGTCCGCGGGCGAAGGGCGCGGCCGCTCGGTCCGCAGCGCCGCCGGCCCCGGTCGCCGCCCCGGCGGCCGCTCCCCGCCGCGGGGCTGTCAGATTCTCCGTCCGCGATACCGGCTGGGAGAACAGAGGGGAAACTCCGCCGGGCGGAGGGACCGAGCCCTGGCCGGGGCTGCTCGGGCGTTGCTTGAGAAAAGAGGGAGCGAACCCCGCCGAGACGCGCGTTCTCCCGGTACCGGGACCTTGCCGAGCTCGGTGCGGTGCCGCCTCTGCCACGGCAGGGGCAGGATAAGCACCTGCTGGTCTGGGTGGGGTTTAGGAAGCAGAGCTTTTCAAGGGAGATAACGGCTTCAATCGACACGCAGTGCAAGTGAGGGATTCTGTGCTTTCCTCTGGCTGGAATCGTAGCTGGGGTTGTGCCTGGGTGTGTGGCCCCAGCTGGAGGACACGGATGCTGTGCCCAGGGAGTTTGGAATTTAGTGGGGAAATTCAGGGTCTGTGAGAGGAGAATCACAGAATGGTTTAGGTTGGAAGGCACCCATGAAGGTCATCTCATCCACCCTGTGCAATGAGCAGGAACATCTTCCATTAGAGAGGGTTGAAGCACCTTTTGAGAGGTTATTGTGTCAGTTAAGACCGTGGGTTTTCACCCTGGCTCAGGAATTGCACCAGCTGGCATTTCTACAATGCTGACATAATGCACAAAGCTGGTCAAATGCCTTTGTGCATGGGGCACGTTCCAAAAGTTATCCTGAAAAAGAACCCTCCTAATAATAGGTTGTTATTTCTGCTGATAGGACTAGCAGGAACATAAGGCATGTGGATAACCAGCAAGATGAGGCTGGTCATGAGTGACTGCTGGTTATCAAGGCATGAGTCATGTTTAAAGAGCCCTGCTCTGGTTTTAGTGTTGTTCCCTTCCATTCCCAGGCAGGCAGGAAAGCTGTGAGTAATGGAGGTGCTGGGCTGTGTTGTGGGATCTCTGTGAAAGACAGTCAAACTGGATCTGAAGTGTCTGTGTCTGAAATGCACTGAAATTTCTTCCACTGCTGTCACAATACTCAGCTATTTGATCTCTTTCTCTTTCCAGCAAAGGATTGAAATACATAAGCTTCGTCAAGGTGAAAATTTGATTCTGGGATTCAGCATTGGGGGTGGCATTGATCAGGACCCTACTCAGAATCCTTTCTCTGAAGACAAGACTGACAAGGTCAGATAATCTTTTCCTGTAGCAACTCCCTCTCCCAAAGGCTGAGATACCCAAATCATCATCTGCCCTCTGCCCTCTACCACAGCTACTCTGTTGCCCCATTCTCACTTGCAGGCTGAGGTTATTCAGGTGACTTCCCCACTTTTTCTATTTTCCAACATTGCACAAGCCTGCTTTTAACTAAAATCTCATAATATACTGCAGAGTTTTTTAGTGTTGTCAGTCAAATGGCCCTTGAGTACTGAATCCTCCCATATTTAGTAGATGAACACCTTTTTTTTCCCAGGGTATCTATGTAACAAGGGTGACAGAGGGAGGCCCAGCAGAAGTTGCAGGACTCCAGATTGGAGATAAGATCATGCAGGTAAGCACCAAGATAAGACAGTACTGATGTAATACCAGCTGCACAGTGCAGAGAAGCATCTACTGGGGAAAAGAATCTTCTGGGTACTTCCCAGGACAGTTTGTAGGGCTTATAAATAAACTGAGCTGTGGCATAACCACATCCACTGTGTGGATCTGATAGAACAGTTACAGGACACCTGTCAGTCCCTGCACCTGCCTCATTTTTGGGTTTTTTTCCCAGGTGAATGGCTGGGATATGACAATGGTGACCCATGACCAGGCCAGGAAGAGGCTGACCAAAAGGAATGAGGAGGTGGTACGGCTGCTGGTGACCAGGCAGTCCCTGCAGAGGGCTGTGCAGCAATCCATGATGTCCTAATCCATCATCCAGCCGGGGACGGGGTGGGGAGGGAGATGTACAGACTGGTATCAAAGAAAGAAGCAAATATTAGACTGGAACAGGTTGTGTGGAAGGAGTGCATGTTCCTACCTGTGGTAAACACTACTTTTTTATTTTAACTTCTTCTGGTGTAACTGGCAGTAGTAAACAATACTCCCCTCAGCAGAGCGCTTCTCTAAAGTCTGCCCTGCAGGTACATGGCGAGACTTGTGTAGTCATGGCTTTCAGGACAGGACAGACCCAAGTTATCTAAGAGCAACTGGAAAAGCCTTAACTTGGACAGGATTCTTCTGTAGCACAAAAGCCTCCTGGTTTAGGAGGAGATGTGGTTTCTGCTGTGGGAGACCAGAGGGTTTGCTGTGCCTAAGCTTTTAGAAAGGAGCTGTCCTGTTCCCCCCTCTGCTATCAAATTCAAATTTTGAATGAATTTGAATGAAGCCAGAGTTCAGAGCTGCACAGTGCTGTGGGGAGGAGCACTGTACTAATCCTTCACTGTGTGCAAGATAGAGAGTTTAGGGCATTACAGTTTCCTGCAAAGATTCCCTGGACAAAGCAGCCTCTTCAGGCAAGAAACAACTGAGTAACACACAAGTGTTAGATCAATGCCTGCGAAGTACACTACAGCTTCATGGACACTACAGTTCAACCTCACTGACAGAGGTAAAACCTGAATTTTCTTTGTTCCTAATTGGTACCATCAGATTAATTGAGTTTAATTTAAAGGAATATGGAGCAGGAAACAAAACAATGTTTCTGAACTTATCAGAAATGCTGCTCGTAGCTGTAGAATTTTCAATTCTTCATTCCACTTCTATCAGACTTGAAATGGGAGGGGTTTAGGTTTGTCTTTTAGAAGACTGTGCTTAAATCAGTGATTTATTGGATGGAAGAGATGAACATGCCAGTAATTTGCAGAAGTGCCTCTTGACCAAATTTAAACTTTTAGTAGGATATTAAGTGGTTTAAATCAACTTGCCACAGGACTGAAGATTCTTGCTGCAACCCTAAGCCCATGATCTAGCATCCTGTGGTTTGTTAGCCAGCCAGCTTTACAATTATCCAAAACCTGGAGTTTTTAATCCTCCTTCAGTTGATCTATACATATCTATAGTTTCCTTAAGCAGCCTTGAGGTAAGCTGTTGTAAATAGAGCACGAGGAGGTGGCAGACTAATTTATTCAGTACCTTACTGCTGTGCCATGTACGTTGTGATTGATGCATCTCAGACTGTTCTGTGCACACCAGCAGATGCCTACTTACCAATTTTATATCTCTGGAATTACTACAATCCTGCTTTGGAATTTTGTAACTTAAGAATTCAGTAGTAAATTTTAAGTCTTTCAAGTCGGAGTTATTTTTGTTACTATAAAGATACACTGCTATTTGTACTGCTTTTTTCACTTGATTTTGCACACAATAAAACAAAGTTGGTTTTCCTGAGCTGTTTCTCCTTACATTTAAGAGTGCCATATCACTTGGGTGCCTGCAGCTGAGACCTTTTTTAGCTCAAGAGTAGATTGTGGAATTACTGAGGTCAGTAAGGTCTGGTTTCACTGATGGGGAACTGTCAAACCTCACCTGGGATCTAGTTTTCCTTAGGTTACACCTAAAAAGACATTAGATTTTAAGCATTCAACTATAAATGCATAGATTCTCTTCTAACTACTTGTCTTTGAAAGAGCTTTCAGTGAAATAAGAATACAGTTTCTGTTTGCTAGGATTTTTTTTAATAAAGAGTTCAATTTGTAATATTTGTGCATTTGTTACCAACCTCATTATTGTGATGCACCACTGTGGCCAGCCTGAGTGGTGGTGGACTGTGAGCTGTCTGGGAAAGATCAGCAGCACCACTTGGATCCACAGACAGTCTCCAGTCATTATTTAAAAATATTAAGTAGTTGCTTAAACGTTATCTCAGATTTTTGGAAGACAGAGCTCTGCTCTTTGTGCTTCACCTCCAATCGGAAAGACATCATTTGGTCTTTCTCTTCCCTGTGGTTGGTGAAAGAAGAGTCATGTGTTGCTTGGACAGCTCCCATGAGCTGTGTGTGCAGCTTCCACAGGCACGAGTGTCCCATGTGCAGCTGAGAGCTTGTTGTCCTTAAGGCATCTGGCAGTCCTTGGCAAGGCAAGTTTGTGTTCCCAGAGAGGATCAAATCACAGAGATCAGCATCAGGATTTCTGGTAACTGGCAGCAAGAATCTTGAAAGCCCTCAGACAGGGAAGGGACAAGTTCAGTTTGAAGTCTGAGTCTTCACAAGTGACGTTTGTTATTCACAAGGTTCATACCCTCGTCTCCTGTACAGGCAGTAGTGCTGGGTCATGAAAACAATATCAAAGATGATGGAGAAAACACCCAGGCCAAATTTGGTTGGATCTCCAAAGATTAACCTCCACTCATCTGTCAAACACAAAATTAGGGTTAAGTCTGACTCCTCAAGGGTAGCCTTGTCTTAAGACACTTCAGAGAAGTTCATGTCTATTACCTGGACTGCTCAGATGCACCCAAGACTGACTGCAGTGCATATATTATGCAAAGCTAATTAATAACTGTTCCTGTGGTTTCTTCAGGACGCTACTTCATTTTATATCTTGAGGGAATATGAACAGATTCTTTATCCCTCCTATAAGAACATCTTCCCACAACACAGCACAAACATTCTTCTGAGATAATCTACTGGTTTATATCTACTTTGTAGTGGGACCTCCCACCCCATTAAGACAGGCTCCAGCACCTCAGTTCCAGGCTTACCATTGTTGTATGACTGCAAAAACATCTGGAGAAGGCTGAAGCTTCCACCAGTGAAGTCCAGTAACACATTTCCAATACTCCATCCCTCAGTACTCTTCCGACGGAAATTCATGTAGGCCTGGCAGTGTGACAAGGAGTCAGTCAGTGCCAGGCACAGGCAGTTGGGATTGACTTTCAAGCAGCTTTCAGTATAATTCTACTGGTTTGTCACTATTAACAAGTAATTATTGGTGGTTTAGTCTCTTCAGACTTTCAAGAGCACACACAGCAGGCTTAGGGTGTTGACATCTTGTCAACATTACCACTCAGTGCAAGGGAAGTAGAATTGAACTCTGAATCCAAGCACAATAATTCAGATTTACCTGTGGGAAGTATTTTATCAGTGTGACTGCTAACTTAATGTAGGAGAAGCAGAACAAGAACTGCAGCCATGTCATCTCCTCAGCTGCAGCCAGGAACAGCGTTGTGAAGGTGAAGATCCACGCAAGTGCCAGGAGTCCAACAACAACTTTGGATACTTTCTGACCTGCTCTCTGAAACAGAAACACAGATGCATTTTGGCTGGGTCACACATCCCCAGACACAGAGATGCAGTTTGCTCAGGACCCTGCAACATTACAGTCCAAACCTGTTTTACCAGTCAGGCTGGTACCACAGGAGAACTTTAAAATTAGGCAAGTACTACAGCAACCAGCAGGAGGTTTGCAAGAGCTGATGAGCAATGTTCATATCAATCTTTTAAAACACTGCTGTCCCTGAGCAAGGGAGAACAGTATTCTTGAGTATTTATGGTGCACAATCTGTAACAAATCTCCAAAATTCAATCCAATGAGATCAAGAGTTCCTGTATGTGCAAAAGGCTGATAATACCATTATGGTAAAAGATCTATGGTTGCTTTCTAATTCTTCAGTAGAAAACTCTGCAGTACTTTTAGAGGCTTTTACAATGAAAATTAAACAAAAAAAACCTGACTGGAACAATCAGTGGGATTAAGTAAGAACCACTTGACTGTAACAATCAGTCTCATGTGAAAAGGTGTGAATTATGAAAAGGCCTTTACACCTGTTTTAGGAAAGAAGTTGAAAAAAACCTGTGTTTGAATTGCAGGGAGTATCCAAAGTCCTATCATAGCTTGAAGAAAACTCCAAGGAAACAGCAAAGCATTTGTGCTGTGAAGAGCTGTAATCTACGTACTGGCTAGAAATCTGTTTGGGAACTCTATGAACTTGGCTGTTTGCCTCAGTTATTTTGAGTCCCTAAGGAGTTTACTCATAAGCTCGGAACATCCATGAAGCTGAAGTAGATAAGGTTAGTGGAGGTGCTGCTAGCTCAGGAAAGCTGAAGGCAGCTGGACTGTGCAGTCTGGCTCCTGGAAAGGCCGGTGGAAGTGCAGGGAATTGGGGATTTTGGAGCCCAAAAGGAGCGGGGAGGTGCCCGGCAGAGGGAGCTCTGGCAGAGCCCGCAGGTGAGCCCAGCACCCAGACCCACCTCGTAGAGGCAGCACTGGATGATGGTGAGGAGAGTCAGGGCTACTGCGTGGAGACTGAAGAAAACATCATTGATGGCCACAGGGTTCACCCCGCTGGGATAACTGACCAGGAATTCCTCCTGAAGGTAGGAGAAAGCAAAACCAGCCACGTGCCTTAACTCCCCTCTGCACATACCCACCCCCCTGAATGTGTTAAGAGAGAATCTTGCTCACCTTAATCAAGGGAATCCAGAAGAGCCCAATATTAAACACACTGTATGCTATAAAGCCAGTAAGGTTTAATGCTATAAAGTCAAAGCTTAGTCCAACAACACTAGAGAAGGGAAAAAAACCAAAAAGAAATATGCATTAGAGTTACAGACAGTTCCAGGGACAAATTGACCCTGAAATGTACTGATTTATTGGCAGTTTCTGGTGTAAGCAAAAGCTTCAGGCATTGTGACCACACACTGCTGTGAGTTTATCAGGAAGCTGGGTGAAACAACAGAGCTCTCATGGATCAATCTGTGTCTCTGCTCTTTAACTGCACCCCTCCACGAGTTCAGCCTGTCTGATAAAGCCCTTCCAGCCTGAACCCCAAAGCACAAGTGCATCATTGCCAGATCAAACAGTTTCATTTTCAAATATGATAATGTTCCTACTTCGAGTCACTTAGCTCAAGTGAGCTAAGCCTAAGCTCAGGGGAGCTGGCCTAATGATGACACTACAAGGAGGTGTCTGAGAAACAGCTCTCAAGGCTGGTAATCTCTGCAAGTGATCATCACAGCTGGCTCAGCCAGATGATTTACAACACGGCACCAAAAGGAATGGGGAAGTCTCCTCTGTCACAAATTGATATTGGATGCCAAATCTTAGGATCAGGTGTTTGTAGGATGCACTTGGTGTCCCTATAACCTGCATATATAAAAGCTCCCTGGGGCTGGAATTATTCAGACCCTCCCTTTGACTTTTTTCCCATCTTTCCATGGATAGTTCCCAATTGCCAAGATATGAACATGATTTGCAGAAGTGTTTTAGTGACTTACAAACACATCTCTTTACCTTTTCCGTCGCCAGTTCTCAAAGAGTTGAGGATAAAAAGAGATGGACCAGGCGACGAAATAGATCCAGCCAATCACCTCATCAGCATATCTCACTATGATGCTGTGAATCACGTGAAATTGAATCCTAGGCCTGATGGTTAATGCAAAAAAGAATCAGTTCAGTCATGCTTTTTTCAGGAGATTTTATCTTTTTCTGCTCTGAGAGAGGAAATACAGTCCAGGTGTTGAGACAAGACAATAAAGATGGGTTCAGCTGAGTTGCTCTCCTGTTCATTTGTGATCTTGTTAAGTTTGGGACACCTCCCACTCCTGAGTGTTTCCTTTCCATCCTTTTACCATGGGAATGTTCCCAAAGATCACCCTATGCCTGTGGCTTGCCCTCTCTGAGCACAGGGTCTGTTAGGCAAGAGCAGAGCTGCACTCCCCATGCTCATGATCGTGCTGCCTTGTGAGCGTTCCACGTGCTCACCTCTGCCTTTGCCTCGAGTCTCAAAAGCAGAAGCAAAACAAGGAAGTAAAACAGGAGTATGCTGTTGCTCAGTAACATCTGGGCCACCAGCAAATACAACTCAGCTTTCTCCATCTGGCTAGGCTTTTCCTAGGAGGGAGAACTGGCATCTGTGAGCAGAGGGCTCCTCTGACTGAAGCACCCCAGAACAAATCCTGCACAGTAAGAACAGTATCCCACTGGACACTGACAGCCAAATCCTTCCCAGATCAGGAAAGCTGACATGTAATCTTCATAGTGTTGGGAGGCACTATTAAAACCAGAGTAAGGAGCCATGAGAACTCAGTCAGCTTGTAATTAAATCTAAGACAGCACTCTGCTTCTGTGCCCTCTGTTTATCTGAATACCTGGGGATTTGCTGCAGGGTTACCACATCTTCTTAACTGCATCCCACCCACGTCCCATTTAACTCCCAGGAGCAGTTAACCTGAAAGTTCCCAACTTCCAGGAAGCTAGAGGATAGTAAGTAGAACAAAAACGGTTTCTCACCCAGTTAAGTTGGAATTATTAGCATAAAGGTAAACTGTTACTTGTCCCACATCATCTGCTTTCACTTGGAAGTCTGCTTTAGTGTGACCTGCAGGGAACTGTACCTGCAAGGCAGAGGAGAGGGAAGAAGGAAGAGTTGCACCATAACAGCAGGAGCTGTTTGCATAAGGTTACAAGTCTGTTCTGTCACCTACCTCATCAGGAAGTTCAACAATGGTGCTGTGCTTTGAGGAGTGTGTAATGTTAAGAGTTATCACCAGTGTCTCATTTAGTGGAGCCCTGAGAAGGCAGAAAAAACAAGTTAAGCTGGTGCCTGAGTTCAGAGGTTGCTGCAGGGGAGCATCTGCTCAATCCTCTCAGATCTGAGCAGCCCACACACATCAGAACCTGTCTCACACTCAGAGGAACCAGCATGAAAGTGTGTGAGTATTGCACTGGTTCTTTTATCTGATTCCATGATGGTTGTATGGCCACACTGTACCTCCCTCTTCTCCACACAAATGACAAAATCACCAAAGGATCCTATCCTGTCCTGGTGCTCATTATCCTTTGCTGAAATAAGGCACATGTACTTGGGGTGGTGAAGGACAGAAATGACAGCAGAAAGACAAAACAAAACAAATAAAACCTTTCCAAGTGACAAAGTCCTGCACAGGTTTCCTAAAGAACTCCACTGAGCATTTGTCCAGGATGTGACCCTTATAGAAAATGCAAGTTTTTCTTAAGCATCAATTCTTAGAAAGGGAGGAACTGTACATTCACTTATGGAGGACAGCCCGTGTTCCAAAGGGAAAGTAAAGCAATCATGATTTTACCTCAGAGAAATAGTGACGTTTGTTGAACTTCCACTTTCTAAAGAAACCACTTCAGGGACTGACAACACAATGGCTCCATCTGTGGGGGGAGAAACACCCACACAAATCTCAATTACTATGTACAGCTCCTTCAGAAGAATAACTTACTTTTTTTTTTTTTGTATTATAGACATTTTACCCATTGGCCCCTGCAGTATCAGATCAATCAGATAAGTACACATGATAAAAAGCAAAGGGGGAGTACAGCTTATTTCAAGGCAACCAAGCGACTTAAAAAGAGAAGTAAATAACTGTCACTTGAACATGTCACAAGGAAGTAATTTAAATGCTTGAAGTGCAACAAAAGTTCATGCCAAGGGAAGGTTAAAGGGTGCTGCAAACCCACCCTGGTTCTTGATGTGATCCTGGTGATCTAGGAGTCATAAACGCCCCAAATTTAATATAAAAATGTTTATTGGACCACAAATTCAAACCAAGTACCCAGATGTCCAAGAGAATATACATTTACAGAAACAGAGAGAGATTCAGGTTGCACAGGTCGGCTTGGACACTTTTTTTTTTCTGTTGCCATCTAATTCACAGAGTTTGTACGAAGTTATGTGCAGAGGAGCTCCCCAGTTCATCACTGACTGCATCCCAGGCACTATTTATTCTGCAGAAGGGATTTTGGAGCATAAGGTGCACAACCAGTGCCTCAGTACAGTGTAGGAGCACAAGAAGTGGAGGTAATGTGTGAGAGAAGAGCTGAGGGGAAGCGTGGCACTGGTATCCCTGGAGAGTCGTAATGGGATAACTAAAGAGCTGCCCTTTTCCATCTCTTAACTGGTCTGGAGCCCTGTGAGCCCAAGCTGGGCTGACTAAACACTCACCGCCAGGCCTCAGGAGCGCCAGCGAGAGGCTCAGCAGAGCGGGGAGCAGGTATCGCGTCCTCATGGTGGAAAAGCTGCAGAAAAAGCAAGGAGAAGCTTTCCTCAGCACCCACACGGCCACACAGCCCATCCCCTCCGCTGGAAGCCGCGGCAAACAGCTCCCTCCGCAGCACCACGGCCCCCAGCCCGCCCGAGGGATCCTCAGCGCCCCTCGGAGGGCTCCGACCTCCCCGCCCCGCTGCCTGCCCAGCCGCCCTGGGCACATCTTTACCTCAGCGCTGCTCCCGCGACGGACCCGCCCCACCCCAACGCGCGGGACTACAAATCTCGGCAGCCCCCGCGCCCCCGCCAGACCCTCGCCGCTGGCGGCGCGCAGCGGTGCACTCTGGGACTTGTAGTCCTGCCGCCTTCCCCTCAGGAGCCCCGGTGGAGCGGGGTACACGGCGCTTTGGAATGCGCCGCTGCCGAGGCGGTGGTCCCGGGGAGCGGGCGGGAACCCACCTCCTTCAGCTCCCGACGCCGTCCCGGTTCTTCCCTTTTCAGCTCTCACGTGAGGCGATCTCCCGTGGACTCCCCGCCCAGCGCCCACCGCGCCGCTGCGGCCGCCCCTGGGGGCCATCTTGGGTGTGGCGGAGCGGGTCCGTGAGGGGGCAGAGCTGTGCGCGGAGGGACAGGGCGGGCTCGGCGCCGCGGTGGTTTGGTTTTGATAAAAAGTGTGGTTTAAGTCTGCGTGGGTTAGCTGGGGAAGGGGCGGTTTGTCACTGTCACAGTGGAGGGCTGGTGGCCGGGCAGCGCTGAGGGCAGGGAGGCACCTTTAGCCTGAGGGCGAAGTCCAGGTCGCGCTCCTGCCCGGTCCTTCGGAGCCCGCGGTGCGGCACCGGGAGCCGTGCGGGGCTCGGGCGGCACCGGGAGCCGTGCGGGGCTCGGGCGGCACCGGCAGCCGTGCGGGGCTCGGCGTGGTGGGTGTTGGTCCGCCTGTCCGCGGTGAACAAGGTGACAGCCATCCCCTCATGGCCGCGGCGGGCGGGCCTGGGCCCATCTGTGTGCTGGGCATCGACCTGGGCACGACGTCGGTGAAGGCAGCGCTGGTGACAGGGACAGAGCGAGGGCTGGCGCTGGCACAGAGCTGCTCCAGGGAGACGCAGGCACACAGCGATAGCCTGGGAGCTGCACCGCAGGTAAGGGCTGCCAGGGAGTGCTGAGGGAAATTGCAGGACACCGGCTTTGCCTGGCGGTGGCTGGGTTGTTTGGTACATTGGACAGAGTCCAGTCGCATTCCTGGATTGTTTTTGTGCCTAGATTGGCAGCATGTGTCTGGATATCAAAAAGCAGAATTAAAACACCCCCTGCTCACTGTTCAAGGAAGTCAAGCAGAGCTGCTCGACTTAAGGACCCAGGTTTTGAAAAATTGCCTAAGACACTCTAAAACTATTCTCCCGTGAGCCACCGCCTTATCTTTAACACTCCCAGGCAGGAAACAGCAGCCACTTGCCAACTGGAAGAGTATTTTATTTTGCACTTTAGTGTGAGGTGGAATCATAACTGGGAACTCCCCGTGGAAATAACCAGGAACAAGTACTCCTGTTAAAGATCTTTACATCCATTGTGTTGGTCAATTAAAAAAAGAAGGGAAAAAAAGATTAATGAGAATCATAAAAAATGTGCACCGTTTCTGATACCAAGGATACGAAACAGGCCAACCCTTCTCCTTCCAATTTATGCAGCCTAAAGTACTTATGCACAAAGTTCACATTTATTTGTAGACTCTGTTGCAATAGTTTTGTAATATTCATTCTGGTCTGTCAGAAAGTAACCTGAGCCTTTGAAAGTGTACAAGCTTCTCCTGGGGAACAGTTGGGTCAGTTTGCTGGGTGGTTCTAGGAATAGAGGATCCAGAAATGGAATATCAGCATCGTCAAAATCATCAGTGAGTAATTAGAGAGGAGCTTTAGGAAGAGGTAGGGGAGACTGAACACCCATCAGAACATGTGGATAATTCTTTTTTGTGAGAAAAATGAAGAGCCATAGATAAGGTGAATTAATGAGAGTTTGTAGTCAGTGGTCATGGATTTTTTTTAAAAGTTATGGTTGAGTGTGGTTATTTAGGAAATTAAAAATTATTTGGCCTTCAGTTTAAGAGGCTCAGCTTGCTGGGATTGATTTTTAGTTTTTATGGCGTTTTCTGCAATTTTTCTTTTTTTTTTTTTTTTTACAGTTTAGTAGTAAATATTACTTTAATAAATGCTATTGAACTAAATGCATTCTGTCCTTCAATTCTGACTAAAGCAGCCTTGTTTAATAAATGCACTGAGTGAATCCTAATGGCTTCATGCTCAGGATAATGTTTTGTGGTTGCAGGGAATGGAGCAGGATGTCCAGAAAATCCTAAGAGCATTGAATGAATGCCTTGCTACTCTGCCTCAGCAGCAGCTTCAGCAAGTCACCCACATTGGTGTTTCTGGACAAATGCATGGGGTTGTGTTTTGGAAAAGTGATAAAGGTAACATTCATTCTTTAACATTCCTGCTCAGAGTGTTGTGATGCAGAAAATTAAATTGTAACAGGGAAGTGATTCTGTGATTAAACTGCTGCACCACTTTGGTCTTCTCTGAAACAGAATTAACACAAGACCTCTTACGGGAATTTTGCATTTTTTACTGAAATTTCAGCCACTATAGTTAAAGATAAAGGATTTAGCCTAATGACATCCCTGCAGAGTCAGCACAATTATTAATATTAAGGAGGAATAACATATTTGTGGCTATCTGCTATCATGCTATCTGCTGCCATTTGAAAGAACTTCTGCATCGTGTGAATGACTTGCAGGAATATTTTATTCACCTCATAAAACCCTTACCTCGATGCTGTCCAGTATCTCAATAACTCTGTTTTTTTCCCCAAAAAATCCCAAGACTTTTTTTTTTCCTAGCAAGTAACACATAGACTGTCATGTTACATTCATTTTGTTGCTTATGCTTCTGTTAGTAGGAGCTGAGAAAGGACTGTGGTCAGGATTGTGGATGCTCAGCTGCTTGCCAAGACCTCAGAAACAAAGTCAGCTGCAGTGAGGTAGTCATGTGGGGCTTGGTTGTGCAAATACTCAGATAATCCTTGTGATAGTGAGGATATTTGAAGAATCCAGGCCTTGGACTGCCAGCCCTGTGAGATAGGGATGGATTATCTTGGCTAATGCCTTATAAACCTACTGAAGTCTAAGGCTTCCAGAGTGTGGGTCCATGTCTTTCACTTAACCCTGTAATGTGCTCATCTGGACAATTATACAAGTTTTATTATGACAGGAGTTATGCAGATTAAGTAAAGATTTATTGTAAACCACAGAGCAGATTTCCCAAAAGTGCTGGTCACTGCCTATCAGAAGTTGTCAGTGTCTTAATTGCTTGAAGAGGCACTGTACTATTCACTACTGGCTGTAATTTTACATTAAATACTAAAAATGATTAGAAAGAAAGAAGTCCAAAGGCAGATGGACTGAAGGAGCTGTAGTTGCTTTCCAGCTGTCCCAGGAGCTGCATAGCAAAGCCTTATGTATTCATAGGCACAGATTCTTATGTCATATTGGTAAATATTTTATGTCCTAAAGCCACATGCCACTTTAGTTTCATTTCTATCCAGTGGAAGAGGGTGTTTGCTCTCATCTGTTTTGAGTGGGCTAAGTGAATTCAGGACCTTTGGGACACAAATAAAAATTTTAATGGCATCCTTTAGAGTTAGATTTATGACAAATAATACTTCCTAAAATCCATTTAAAACTAGAAAAGCAAGCCAACTGGAAATTCAGTTCTATCAGATTTGATAGAATAGGGAATTGAGGGAACAAGAAAAAGTATATGTTTTATTTTGCATGTTTCTCATGGCACCTCCCAGCCTTCAGGGCTACTTTTTACTGTGTGAGTGTGACTATCCAACCCTAGAATTACAGTTTTTAGTGAGTCAGGCAGCTCAGTCTCTTCTCTTGACTCTCTGCTCCCTGGCCAAACCCCAAGAGTTTGCCTCAGTTCCAGAGTGACCTGTCCTGTCCCTGCCCTGTGTCCAGGGATGGCCTGGGAGAGGTCAGAGCAGTGCCCTGGAATGTGCTGGCAAACACTGCTTGAGCCCAGCCTCTCCTCTTCAGTGAGAGAAGGGGAAGCTTTCCTCAGAGGCGTGGTGTTCTCTGCTCAAAAGGAATGTGCTAGACTGGGAAACTGAACTAAACTCTGAATTAAACCCTCTCCTACCTTCGGTGAAGCTTTGTTGTGTGTACATGAGGGTTTTGCTCTTTAGTGCTTTGCAGTCCACTGCTAAATACTGACAGATCCAGATTTCTCGTTGCTTTGGCTCCCAAGCTGATGCAGCTTTGTCTGTCCATCCTGGACAGCAGCACTCTCCAGGTGCTGATGTGGCACATCCCAGCTGAGGTTTTTGTGTGAGAGCTGCCATGCCAGCTCCTCAACTGCCATAGCAGACAGTGGGTGGGGTTTTTGAGGCTCACCTGTTCTTTAAGTTGTATCTTTAATATCTCTCTTCAAGAGAAGGAAGGCTTTGGATACTGTTCTGTTCTCTGTGCTACAAAGGGTGATTTGCATTATGATGTTACCCAGGGCTGAAAACCAAGACTAATTTGATTACAGTCTCTGTTTCTGATACATTTAACAAATTATCAGGTGTGTCCAGAAAAGAGGAATGCCAGGCAGGCTGTGCTGAAGGGAGTCACTGCATTTCTTGGATTGTGTTTTGTTTGCAGGTTGCAAATGGTCAGAGGGTGGCACAGGCCCTGCCTTTGAGGCAGACCAGGTCAGCCCCCTGGTCACCTGGCAGGACGGCCGCTGCAGCCCCACCTTCCTCGCTTCCCTTCCTCTGCCCCACTCACACGTGAGCCTGGCAACAGGATTTGGATGTGCCACAGTCTTCTGGTATTTAAAGAACAGGTACATTGCTGCTCAAAAGGCTGTTTCTCATCTCAAATTTATGTGACAATTAGTATTCTTGTGGCACGTTAATGCTGCTATAGGCTGAGGGGCTGCGCTTCTCTGTAATCATAATCTTAATTAAGTAGTCAAAGAATATTTAAAATGGCAGTATTTAATATAAGCTATATGCAATTAAGCATGCAAGAATCTCTGACGTCGTAAAATACTACAGATCTCTCATAAAAGGAGAAGCTTTTGACCATATAGGAACAGAAGCTTTAAAGTATCAGAGAATAATTCTAGTCTGTAATACTGCTCAGAGGAGCTCTGCTAATGCAGTTTGAACACTGTCATTTTGCCTTGTGCTGCTTTGTGGAAAGTACAGACATGCCTAAAACAGTAACAGAATTGCTTGGTCTGGTTGCTGCCAGATGCTAAAACAGAGTCTCTAAATTAATTTCAGTTCCTTCCTTCCTCAGACACTGAGACATCCTCATGAGGTGACACAAATGCTCTGCTTTGTTGTGGCATGTTTGCAGAGGATATAATTTTTCACTTATGACTTGGCATCAGCAAGACTTGCTCTTCAGTTTCATCTTTCTCAAAGAGCCAGTCTCTTCCTGTGCAATGAGTTCAGGTTCAATAAATGGGGAAAATTTTATTAGATCTTGTTTCTTCCCACTGTGTGCCCAGCAGATGTGTGGAGCATGGTGTGATCTTTAGAGCTGCAGAAGTTATGAGTCCTGCTGCTTTGTTTTGCTTCACATTTGGTACATTTCCATTCATATAATTTCTGGATCCCAGAGCAAATGGCAATTTACCTATTTTTCGGTAATGCTCCAGGATCAACAATGCTGTTTTATTTCACACAAATAATTATTGCTTTCCTGGTAATTTTTTCATGCTGTGTTTTTGAACCTAGACTGCCCATTCCTTAAAGCTGCCCTCTCTTCATCTTCCATCTGGAGAGAAGTATTGCTGCAGCTTGGGTAAAAAATTCCATCTAAAAAACCAAACCAAACCAATAAAATGCAGATTGATACTGAGGTGGCTGTTAGATATTTAAATGGACCCACATGTCTGAAGTTATCTTCTCTCACTGCCTTAAAGCAAAAACCCCTCTTTTTTTTTTTTGTTTTTCAAACATTTTGTTTAAAAGTCCAGATTTTCTGAAGGCTTATGATGCAGCTGGCACCATCCAGGACTATGTGGTTGCCATGTTGTGTGACCTGAAGAAGCCACTGATGTCTGTCCAAAATGCTGCCAGCTGGGGATATTTTAACTGCAGGAGCAAGAGCTGGAATTCTGACATGTGAGTGCCATTCAGGGGGGTTTGTGCACTGCTTGTGTCAGGCACTGTGAGCACCTCTTTGGGCCCTGACTGTTTCTGTGCTACACATAAAAAGGGATTGAAAGTTATTCCCAATCAGCTGCGACCTGTACTAGAGAGCTATTGAGAGTTTACTCTGTTTAAATCTGCTAAAATCTGGCCCAATGTTTTTAAAATACCTACAAGCAGCAGAGCTGAGACTCAGCAGTGATTCTGTGGAGGGGTGGGATGGACAAGTGCAGCCACAGTGTTACCTGTGCCTTGGTAAACAATTACCACTCTCTAGTTCTTTCAGCTGAGCTTCATGACTTGTAAAACTTACTTGTGATAATACTTAAGAGCTATTAAGCTACAGAAAGTCTTAGAAGGAATCAGTTCATTTATTTACTTATTTATTTTAATGATTTGCTCTTTCAGGGCTGAGTGCTAAGGCCTTATATATTTCAGGGCTTAGGTTAGGCCAGGACTCCAAGGTGCAAGATCTTCTCATCAAGGTATGAAAGAGTGACAGAAATTTGCATTTTGCTGACTGAACTGTTACTAATGTGGCGGTGTTGCTGCAGCACCTGCAGCTGATTGTGTAAGGAGTTTGTTGGACTTAACTCTTCATGGTTTTGTTGTGAACTACTAATTGCATGGCAACTGAAGTTCTTTGATAATTAGCTGGATTTTTTGCTGGTTTTGTGATTGTCCTTCACCCTGGACCTGCTTGTCTGTATGACATCAGTAGGTTAAACTTGCTGAACATGTACTGTATAATCTCAGGTACCCAGATTGCATAGAAAGGAAAACTATTTATTCTTCCAGCCCATTGGACTGGAATGCTGGCCGTGTCCAAGACAAGGCTTTCTAAACAGGTGAAAGCATCCATAAATCCAGCAGCCACAAATATGTGGTTAGGTTCATCTGTGACTTCAAAGAGGTTTTTATAGCAATGCCACACATTCCCAAACTGCTTTATTCCAATAATGTTATTCTGCTTCCAGACTGAAAAAATCTGGCTTTCCTGTCCACTTGCTTCCAGAGGTGGGGGACCCTGGCAGCATTGCAGGCAGGACAAGCTGTGCATGGCATGGGATACCCAAAGGAGCAAAAGTAGGAATTGCTCTGGGAGATTTCCAGTGCTCTGTTTATTCCTGTCTGTCCGAGAGGACTGATGCAGGTATGGTCATTTTGGTATCTAATTTGTTTTTCTCATTGTTCTCCTTTGTGGTAGCTTAGTAAAACACTGATTAATTTTTTTTCCCTTTTTTTTTTTAATGTGTTTTAGTTCTTAATATCAGCACCTCTGCCCAGCTGACCATCTCAATGCCCCTGGGTTTCCAGCCCCCAGAGGCACCAGATCCTTCCTCTGCTGTCACTTATTTTCCCTACTTCAATGGTGACTACTTGGCAGTGGCAGCGTCACTCAACGGAGGCAATGTGCTTGCAACGTTTGTGGGAATGGTGGCACAGTGGGCACAGGAGCTGGGTAAGTCATTACAGGGAGAGCTGAAGCACAAAACTGAGGTTCATCATCGAGGTAAAAGGAAGCTGAGGCAGAGGAACAAGCCTTAGAGCTGTTCCATCATGACATAAAGGGAACAAGGATGTAATTCCTGGGTCATGCTTCCCAGATCTCTGGAATTTCCTGCTGAAGCTTTTGAACATGCTGGGACAGTCATGCTTGGACTCCACATTCATATTCCCTCTAGGCTTTCCTTTTGTTTCAAGAACAGAATTATTTTGTGCAGGTTGATTTTCAAAAGGCAAGGTTGGCAGAGTTGAGGACAACAGCCTCTAATTTAGTGTTCCTGCAGTCCAAAGGAGTCCTTTTGGTGCATATTTTGCAGCACTCTAATGGATTTTAAGACTCAAATTCATGGAATATCTTTTAAATGCTTTAAGCATGGCATTGCCAGGTTTTTTAATAATCTCTTGGGTTTTGCACTACAGAAATAAGCTCTGAAATTGTTCTTTCATTTCACTCGAGGTGAATATTGAATTCACATGGAATCCAGCCACTGAAGCTGAACCCTGCTGAAGATACTAAAATACCCCTTTAAAGACATTGTTTTGTGGAACTTAGCACAGTACAGGCAAGGAGGAGTAGCTGTTATTGTCAGGAAAGGCAGTTGCTGTAATCAGAAAAAGGTTTCTGGTATTTTACATTCTGAATACAATTGGATGGGAGAATCATGGTTCCTAATCTTGGACACACAATTACTTTTGGGGCACAGAAAAAGATATCCAGTATTTTGCTGAGCAGGTGCATCAGTGTCCATTGTAAGTGTCCACATGTGAGGTACACCAGACCCTTTCCAATTGGTAACAAGATATTTCCCACCTGCAGGATTTCAGGTCCAGGAATCCTCCATCTACCCAAGGATAATCCAAGCAGCCTTGGCCCAGAAGCACAGCAAGCTCTCAGTGCACCCAACCGTGTTTGGAGAGAGACACCTCCCTGAGCTGCTGGCTTCAGTGAGCAGCATCGGTGCCTCGGAGCTGTCCCTGGGCCACGTCACCAGAGCCCTGTGCCGTGGCCTGGTGGAGAATCTCTGCTCCATGTTCCCTGTGCAGCACCTGCAGGAGGTGGGGGTCAGGAGGGTCCTGGGCAGCGGCAGCGCCCTCGCCAGGAACGAGGTGCTGAGGCAGGAAGTGGAGAGGATTTTTCCATTCCCTGTGGTTTATGGGAAGGATGTGGATGCTGCTGTGGGGGCAGCTATGGTGATGTTGCATAGTAAATAAAGTCATTATTTGGAATGGTCTGAGATGCAGCTTCTGGTTTTTTCCTGACTCTACAGTGGGGTTTTTTTCACTTTATTTCACATGCACTCTCACTCATTACAGTGGGACAAAACCCCAGCATTTAATGTCTACTTCTCCTGGTCTGCACATTTTGTTGCTCTGTCATTCCCATTTGTGAAATGAGAAGTAATTATCACATTAAATTTATCTGAGTGACTGGGAAAGATCCATTAACTTCCTGCATAAAAAGACGTTTTATATGAGGCTCATTTTCCTGGTAGGAAACATGTTGGAAAGGACTGGGACTTGTTCTGATGCTTTTGTGCACTCCCTTAAAATTTCCAAGTTTTATCCCAAGTTTTATCTAAGTGTTATGCACTTAGAATTTCTTCCTTCTTAAAATCTTTATTTTAATGTTAAAAAATTTATACTTTTCTGTCTACATGTATGTTTCTTCTGCTCAAACGAGGTTGGGAAGCAAGTAAAGTGTTTGATGTTATCTGAATAGTTTCATTCCTAGGAAACACCTGTTTCCACTGGAATATGGACATGGATTCCTCTCTTGCTCATTAGCAACATCAGGACTGACATTTTTATGGTGAGAAAGCTGTGCTGAGTTCTGAGATCTTAATTACAGAGATGGCTTCATTTCCAGTCCATGTCATGTTTAGGGAATTGTTGGCATGTTACAAAGAAAATGTAGACTAAAGGTGCTAGGAAAAGTCTGAATTTATGTTGTTTTCCCTCTTGCATGATTATAATTTTTATCAGCAGGTCTGCTTTTATTTTTATTGAATAACAGGAAAGAGGTGATGGTTCTGTAGCATCAAAAGCCTTTGCAGCATTTTGGATGCTGCTGAGGACCTGGCTATTGGTAATCTATATTTATGCATTAATAAACAGCCTCGTTACTCTGAGTACCACAGATCTAAGGAGTATAATTAGTTTGCTATTAAGTAGGCAGATATATAATTCTTTTATATATTCATGGATAGATTTATGTATTCATGGAGGACTAGGGAGACAGCCACTTTTTGCAAAACAAAGACAGATAATTTCATTGAATAATTTCATATTCTACTCAAAATCTACTACAAAAATTCTACTTAAAAGGGAAGCTGGGGGGTTGCTCCCAGCCTAACAGCCTCTGGAAAATCTGTTACTCTAGACTAATGTTTGTCAGAAAGATCTGTAAATTATATATTTAGCAACATATGACACAGCTTTGAATTTTTGAGGGTGTTAGATCCATCCTGGATTAGATAAATTGGGGTTTTTTTCCTCATAACATTAATATTTAGAGGCTGACTGTTACAGACATATATATAATTTAAATAAAGCATGGGAAGAACATGAAACAATAAAAAGGCTTTAGGACTTACTGGTTCTTCCTCAACTCTGTTCTGAATCAGCTTATAGTTAAAATATTTATCTTTAAATCAGCCACCCAAGAAAGGTGTCCAGAAAGGTGATTGTGGCATATTTTGCAAAGTTTTGTAAATTGAATTGAAATTCAAGAAATGAAGCTGTGACCCCCAGAAACAATTGCTGTCTGGTGGTTTGGATGCTGGGGTTTTTGGTTTTTTTTGCAAACTTGAGTGTATTTACGAAGAGGAAATCTGGAGAAGAATATCCATTACTAAATGCAATTAAAGGGGAGGGAAAAACAACAGCAACTTACTGCAATTCTTGTAAAGAGCTTTGCTAAACCTCTGGGAATAGAAGCCACTGATGCTTCTGGTTCCAGAATTGTTCTTAATTATCTTATTGCTCTATTCTCTGTTTTTCCAGTGAACTTCCCTTGGTTCTAAAAATCATCACATTTTGCAGACAAATGAAGTGGAGAAGCAAACTCTGAGGGCTTTGCAGTCCGGGCACCTTGGAGGAGGAATACCTGGCACCAAATTCCTGTGGATCAGTGGGTGTTTACTGAGCCTGGACTGTTTTTCAGAAGACAGGATTTTTCTCAATATTTGTAAGTTCTGCATGTATATTTCAATAGCGTGGTTGGTTATTTTTAAATTCTATTATTTGTGATGTAGTAGGGCATTCCATCCAAAGTATTTCCTTATTTATTGTATCAAACTTCTGTGTACATGGGTTTCAAAGAGTTCGAGTATGTTGTGCATTTTTTAAACTAGGTAATGCTTATTGGGTTTTTTGATAATCCTTCCACAGATTTATGAAGGTTTTTTCCCTTGCAAATTCATACTCATGAAGAAATGCAGCTTTATCTTTATTATCAAATATATTGCCAGCAGGGTTTAGAAAGGAAAGCATGTATAATGTAGGTTTGAGCAATTGCCAGGGAGACAGATTGAGCCTATTCTGCATATTTAGATTTATTCTGTGGAAAATAAGTGATTGTGTGTTCTGTAGCCACTCCCTGATGTTTTTGGCTCAATCCACATGAGTTTAAATAAGACAAAAATTTAAAATTATACATTACTATATTCCCACTGCAGTTTTTCTATATTGTATAGAACTGTTTTTATTCCTTTTCCACTGTACTAATAGTACTACTGTAATTTTAGTATCTTGTTCTAAATAGAAATATTTTCATTTCTTATTTATAGGACAATTAAGTTCATAAGATTTTATATTATTCTTTCAGAGTGATTCTAAGGAGACAAAGAACTTGAAAGGTGAGCAAGTTAAATTGCAGTCATTAGTATTTTATCTGCTATGCTGCTTTGCTTCCAGTAACCCTCCATGTGCAAGTGTGCAAATCGAGGTCTTCTTGACGTGTATATTGTACAAAATTATAGCAAATGCAAATGACAAAATTTTCTTTCCTGTCCTGCTTTCACAGAAAAACGTGACCCTTGATGTAAATATGAATTATTCCCACAGAACTAGAATCCAGCTTTTTAATGCAGGTTTGCACACAACCCTCAGATTGTTTCTTTTGTAAAGAGAAACAACCTTGAAGCGTGTTCATCATGTTGTTTCCACACTGACTGTCCAGAGAAAATTACTGACCACTCTAATGTGGTTTATAATTTGTGGCTTTTTAAAGATTTAGTGCCATTCCTGTGCTCAAAGCTGTACCATTTCCAAGCAATGCAGGATTTCAGAGCGTATCTCTAAGCCAGCTGTGCAGCAGTTCAGATATGATCTGTTCCTGTCTCCACTGCTGGAATTCCAGGATATTTTGCATTCAAAGACAATATTTGTCTGATTAAAATGGGTTGTTAAGAAACCAACCAAAAAAAAAAAAGGCAGCCTGTTCTACTTTAGCAGAGTGTGTTCCCTGTGAGGGTGGAGGGGCCCTGGCAGAGGGAGGCCAGAGCAGCTGGGGCTGCCCCATCCCTGGAAGTGTCCAAGGCCAGGTTGGACAGGGCTTGGAGCAACCTGGGATAGTGGAAGGTGTCCCTGCCCATGGCAGAGGGGTGGAATGAGACGGGCTTTAAGGTCTCTCCCCACCCAAACCATTCTCTGGTTCTGTGTTTGTTGCTTGTGTCAGGTTCTGTGTGGTTGTGAATCAGCCCAGATCAGCCGTGTGGTTGTTGCAGTCACATCTTATCTGTGGTAACCTCTCCCTCTCTGTTTCCGTGCCTCATGAGGTGATGCTCATCTCCCGAGGATCACACACCAATTTCCATCAGGCACTGCCATAACTCTGGCAAAACGCTTCAGGGATAATTTTCCTGGGTGCAGGAAGCCCTCTGTGCTCAGCATCCTGGGGATCGGGTTATGGCACAAGCAGGGCTTCTTCCAGTCCCTGATAGAATCGTGAGAGTGGTTTGTGGCACAAACCAGTCAGAAAGTAGAGAAGAAAAGCAGAGATTGTTGGGGTTTGAGATTGTTCAGGCCTTACCAATGACTGGAGGATGAGGCACTGGTTTTGAGCACAGGTAGCTGAGGCTCAGCTCTGCAGTGGGATGGACAGGAAGCTCTGGGATGCTCTGCTTTGCTTTCTCCATTCTGGAATGGGTAAGGCCAGTGAAACAGGAACAAATGGAATCGAGTTAAAGACCTACTAAGCTGTTCTGGCTGTGGACACAGTGAGAATGTGTCCATCTGCCTCATTTCTGGGATGAGAGCAACCAACCCACTCCCTGCTGTTTCTAGAAAACATTCCCAGGCAAAAGGGAGCTCATGGCTCTGTAAGTGCTGACTTGAGGTGTTCGTGTCCTTCCTCACAGGCTGCTGGCTCATCATGTCCTCCATTCTTGGGAAGATGAAGAAATTTGGCAGTTTTGACATGGAGGAATCTGAGGTGACAGATGAACACACGGATGGGGAGGACTCTGTCCAGGAAACCGCTGACAACCCCCAGGGCCCACCCAGCACCAAGGTGCAGCCACCCAAAAGCAACATTTTTGCAAGACGGGGCCGCTTTGTGATGGGGGACAGTGACAAGGACATGGCTCCCATGGACTCCTTCTGCCAGATGGATCACCTGATGGCACCTTCTCTCATCAAATTCCACGTCAATCTGGAGAGGGGCAAACTTCACAAGTAAGTTGGGATTTGGTTGTAATGAGTAGTTTGAGAACTGCAGGCCGTGGTTCTTAGAGCAGCATTTGTTCTCTCCACTTGAGCATGAGCATTTTTGCAGTTTTCTGTGCCAAATTAAGGAGTGATGCAACTGAAAGTGACAATAACTGTTGTGTCTTGGCATCTCTAAAAATCTGTGTCTCTGTGGATGTTATGCCCAAAATTGGCAGTAGGCCTCATTTCACTTGCTTGAGGCTGCTCAGTGAATGGACATAACTCAGAGTGAGAACAAGGGATTGCCTAGCTCAGGCCTGCAGTTACACTGCCAAACTTCAATGCCTCTTTGAAGACTTGTTCTCAGCTTTTCAGCAACAGAATCGTAATTTTATCAGGAGAGTTGCTTGCAGACTTTGTTCTTTCAGTCTTTGCAGATGTACTTATTCTAATCTGCAGTGTTCACTGCTTCACATGAGCAAATGAAGAACAGTGTTCTGGTATTGATAAAAAGCCTGCTAAATATCTGACTTTGGGTAACTGACATTTCTCCTTGTTAGGCTCCTGTCTACAGATTCCATCACAGGCTGCTCAGAAAAAGCTTTCAAATTTTATGACCGCAGAAGGATCTTTGATGCTGTAGCCCAAGGCAACACAAAGGACCTCAGTGACCTGCTACTCTACCTTAATAGAACCTTCAAGCATCTCACTGATGAGGAGTTCAAAGGTACCCTTGAGTATCACATACCTTGAGTTGCCCTCTTCTTCTTCTTCCAGTAATGCTCCTGAGTTGAAAATAAAAAAGATAGTTATGTTACATGTCTGCAGGAGGTCGTTTAAGAGCCCTATTGATTGAGCAAATCATTGATTGGAAGGTTACAGGAGCTGAAGTTTTCTGTGAAACACTAAATGAGGTTTCTTGTCTTTTGAAAAGAGCCTCATTAATTCCTGCTTGCCTGGGTATAGATGGTGGGTTTGGAATCACTTCTATATACCTGCAATTTTTTGTTTTACAGAGCCTGAAACTGGCAAAACCTGTTTACTGAAAGCTATGCTGAATCTACATGATGGGAAAAATGATACCATTCCCTTGCTGCTGGATATTGCAAGGAAAACTGGAACTCTGAAAGAGTTTGTTAATGCAGAATATACTGACAACTACTACAAGGGTAAGAGAAGCAGCTGCTGCAGTGAATGCTTGGAGCGCTCAGACTGAAAAGGGGTCAGGCAGGGCTCCCAGAGTCTTGTGCATGAAGCCTTATGCACCCCAGAGTTCAGATGTGTGATTGACAATCTGCATTTGTGCTGTGCCCTGTTAGGTGCAGTATTCTGCCATTTTTGATATGCAGTGATTTAATGACTTGCATTTGCTGTTTGTGTGTTCTTTTCCTGTTCAGTTCTAGAGCTTTTTAGCCTGCAGAGCTCTCAGTTCCAGCATCTTACAGGGAGCTGAGGGAATTGCAGTGCTGAAAGCTCTCAGTCTGTACCACATGCTGAGGATTTCTGTCTGATGGGTGTCTCTGTAGGCCAGACTGCTCTTCACATTGCCATTGAGAGAAGGAACATGTACCTGGTGAAGCTGCTGGTCCAGAATGGAGCAGATGTTCATGCCAGAGCCTGTGGGGAGTTCTTCAGGAAAATCAAAGGGAAATCTGGCTTTTATTTTGGTAGGACTGAGCACAGTATGGTCTTTATTGAGTTGTTCTAGCAGCATCCCAAGTGCAAGCTGTTAAATAATCCTGTTTATGTGGGACTGGAGGCTCAGATGTACCAGATGGGCTGTTCCACCTTCAGGCCAAATATTTCCTCCCAAAGACTGAGCTTATAAAGCACAGCTGGTAGCTGATGGTGTTCAGTGTGTCAGCTTTCCTTTGTTCTCTGTGCACTGGGTCCTTTGTAACCTGCTCCTCTCCTGGCAGGGTTTTTTAAGCAGCTGTGTTTCTGTCATGTAGTTAAACCAAAGAAAACCTATTTTAACAGCTATCCCAAGAATTGGTGCTGTTCCAGACAGAGAAATGAATCTTTTCTCATGTGAAGGATGAAAACAGTGTGATGTTTCTGTTTGTGCACCTCTAGTAGTGGGATTTCTGACCACTCCTTCTCATTCCTTGCCATAGGAGAGTTGCCTTTGTCCCTGGCTGCCTGCACCAACCAGCTCTGCATTGTGAAATTCCTCCTGGAGAATCCCTACCAGGCAGCCAACATCACTGCTGAGGACTCCATGGGCAACATGGTCCTGCACACGCTGGTGGAGATCGCAGATAACACCAAGGATAACACCAAGTTTGTGACCAAGATGTATAATAACATATTGATCCTTGGTGCCAAAATTAATCCCATCCTCAAGCTGGAAGAACTCACCAACAAGAAAGGGCTGACTCCTTTAACTCTGGCAGCCAAAACAGGGAAGATAGGGGTAGGTGAACAAAGGTGTTTGACTGTCCCTTTGCTGTATCACATAGAGAGAAAGTGTAAAACATTTATGCATTTAGGACTTCATTTTTGAGGCCTTCTAGTTAAGAGGAACTAATGCTGCAGTTTAACTGCACAGTCCTTGAAGGCTACAAAGTGTGAGTGTGTCTGTGCCCAGCTGGTGTTAGTGACACAACACTGGTGTGCAAGGCAGCCCCAGAGGAAACAGAAAGGGGGTCCCTGATATCACTTGAACCAACCACTGGAGCTCTTTTACTTTTGACTGGCTGATGTAACTCCTCTTCTGGCTGTCCCTATTCAAAGTGACTGTGCTCAGAGATGTCACTCTGTAACATCTCTGCTTTTCTCTTGCAGTTTTGAAACAGATAATGCCAGGTTGTAAGAGGTGTTTGTATTTCCCATCTCCCATCACACAGGGAAGAAATTAACTGTGTTTATTTCAGACTGTGATCTCTGCAGTGCTCCAGTTTGTTGGCTTCAGCTCAGTTGAACTAGGGAGAAATCACCCTTCCTGATGAGATGTGGAGAGGCTGAGGAATGGGAGTCCATCAGCACTGAAACGTTGGTTGTATTGTTCTTTTGCAATTAGATTTTCGCTTACATCCTCAGACGGGAGATCAAAGACCCCGAGTGCAGACACTTGTCCAGGAAGTTCACTGAATGGGCCTATGGACCTGTGCACTCCTCTCTTTATGACCTGTCCTGTATAGACACCTGTGAGAAAAACTCAGTGCTGGAGATCCTTGCCTACAGCAGTGAGACACCAGTGAGTACTGCACCTCCTTGGCTGGGGAGAGCTTCATGTTCCACACAGAGCATCTTTTCCCTCATTTCCATGGAACAGCAACCTCCCACCCTGAGCTTAAGGGAACCAGAGGGATCATTTGCTGAAGAAGATTTATATAATATGTTTTCTTCTCAAAGTCCAGTATATTCTGGTCCTAGCAAAATTCTCCTTTTTCTCCTGCACAGAACCGTCACGAGATGCTGCTGGTGGAACCCCTTAACAGGCTGCTGCAAGACAAGTGGGACCGGTTTGTCAAGCACTTGTTTTACTTCAACTTCTTTGTCTACACCATGCACATCACCATCCTCACTGCAGCTGCTTACTACAGACCTGTACAGAAGAATGAAAAGGTAAATTATTCCTGTCACGTGTGAGGGGAGCCACCCATTGCATGATATCCCAAATTCACCTCCCATTTGAATGCGTGCCCTTAGCATCCAAATTTTCTCCTTTCCTGAAGGCACGAGAGAGATTTGACCCTGCTTGCTCCCCGGTCTTGCTGCAGCACATTGAGAAACTTAACCACTCCCTGTTCCCCCAGAAATGGAGTTGCTTCCAGCTGCTGCCAAGGCCAGGTCTTTCCTGTCTCCAGTTCTGCTGAACATACCTGTTTTCCTGTCTCCTACAGCCTCCCTTCACCTTTGGTTACAGCACTGGGGAATATTTTCGAGTAACTGGAGAGATCCTGAGTGTACTGGGAGGCCTCTATTTTTTTTTCAGAGGGGTAAGATATTTAAAAATTTTCAAATTTGTAGGAGAGAATCAAACAAGCTTTCCCTATTCGTTAGCATTGGCTGCTTAGATGATCCATGTTTTAGTCAAGAGCTACAGATCATTTTCCTAGACCTGATCTTACTGGAAGAGTCCTCCCTAGATCTTGCACCAGTGTTGGTTTTGAGCTGTTTTTGTGAGGTGTTTTATGGGTACCAGCTCCCTGATACAGGGATCAGTGCTTAGTTAATTAATTCACAGGGGGTACTTAATATTTCGTTGATGCAAACCTGGTCTTTGTTCCCTTTTCTTTTCAGATCCAGTATTTCGTGCAGAGGCGCCCATCGCTCAGGACACTGGTAGTTGATGGCTACAGTGAGGTTCTTTTGTAAGCTCCAATCTCTTTGGTTGCATCACAGCCTGAGACAGATGAGTGTGTGGGATCTGTAGTTGAGGCTGAAGCCACCTGTAATAGGAGCTTTGCTGTAATTCCCTGGGCCTTTGCAACAGAGTTCCCAGTGGATATCATTGAACAAAGGGGTCTGGATCAGTGACTTCCTGTGGAGGTAAAGCAAATTAAATGTCTGAATGCTCAGTGTGTCATGCAGCAGAGTTAGGAATAGATCTCCAAGTGGGATTTATGCATTGTTTATGCAGAAATCCTCCCATTGCTGTGGGAGCTTTGCCTCTCCAAGGCCCTTTCTCTTCCCAGCTGGACAATCCCTTCTTCTGCTCTGTTCCCAGCTCAGCCCTCTGCATTCACACCACTCTTATCTTGCAGCTTTGTCCACTCCTTGCTCCTCCTGAGCTCTGTGGTGCTGTACTTCTGTGGCCAGGAGCTCTACGTGGCCTCCATGGTGTTCTCCTTGGCCCTGGGCTGGGCCAACATGCTCTACTACACCCGGGGCTTCCAGCAGATGGGGATTTACTCCGTCATGATCGCCAAGGTCAGTGCAGGGAGCGGCTCAGGAGGCAGCAGAGCCTCAGAGCAGGAACTTCTGCCAACACCCCCATTTCCAGGGCACACCTGGCTGTGTCTGCCTCTCTTAGGACTCTGCTAGCCTTTGTTATTATCTTCTGAGTGAAGTGATAAAATTTAAGTGATGTAGAAAACCCCCTGCTCCTCACCTGGATGTTTTATGGCAGTCTTGATAGGATGATGATGATGATTATTATTTTTATTTTTATTACCTGCCATGCTTCAAAATAACAATAATTGAGTAAGAATGGATGTAAGGAGGCTGAGAACAGTGCAGGCTGCTCTGGTGTGAGATGGCCCAGCTTTCTACCAGCTGGAAATTTCTCCAGGTACAGATAAAATATTGCCAAACAGAGCAATTAGCTAAGAGGCTAAGATAGCTAATAAAGCTCTCGGTGATGTAGCCAGCCAGCCCAAGAGGGGAAGAAAGATGCACCTGCCTTTGTGTGGTTTGTACTCACAAAGAGGAAACTGTTCCCATGTGCATGTGTTGCATTTGTGTGTAAATTGTTGCATGAATGAGAGAAACATGTTTTCTGTATTAAAGTTTATTATCTCAGCAGGATAAACAGCAGTTTAATGCATGAACAGCTCAGAGGAAATGCATTCTTGAGCCAAAGCAGTATTTTCTGCCAGTTTTGGTGCAGTTTACATTCAAGTTTTAAAATCTTTTCATCTGTTTCTGTGTTACAGATGATCCTTAGAGATTTATGTCGCTTCATGTTTGTCTATCTCGTATTCCTCTTGGGATTTTCTACAGGTAATATTCTACTTGGAATTACCTTTTGTTACCTTAAAGAATCTCGGAAAATTTTATTTTTGACTTGCTTAGGCTTTTTGTTCCCAACTAACAACTAACAAATTAACCTAATTAAAAACCCAAATCTCTTCAGAATAATGATTATTTGTAGTAATTTCATGCAGCTTTTCATCCCTGAGTTGCAAAGCTGGATAGAAAACCAGTCATCCTTTTCTATGTGGAGAAAACTGAGCCAGCACCTGCTCTAAGAGGGTGTCAGTTCTGGGGGATATTTTATAGGGCAATTTCCCTGGGGTCAATGTGCCGTGGAGGGAACGTGTGTCACCTTTCTGCACGTTTCCGTTGCTTGCAATGAAGTTATGATCTCAAACTGTGCTTCCATCGTGTGAATGTCATTCTCCTTTTGTCCCAGCTGTGGTGACGTTGATTGAAGATGACAACGAGGGGCAGGACACAAATATCTCTGACTATTCCCGGTGCTGCCACGTGAAACGAGGCCGCACCTCCTACAACAGCCTCTACTACACCTGCCTGGAGCTCTTCAAGTTCACCATCGGCATGGGGGACCTGGAGTTCACAGAGAATTACAGGTTCAAGTCTGTGTTTGTCATCCTGCTGGTGCTCTACGTCATCCTCACCTACATCCTCCTGCTCAACATGCTCATTGCACTGATGGGGGAGACTGTCAACAAAATCGCACAGGAGAGCAAGAGCATCTGGAAACTCCAGGTGTGTTGGTTCTGTGAGGCTGCTGTCTAAAATAAAAGGTGTGGGGAACCATAAGAGATTTCAGGGAGGATCTTAGGAGCTGTCTAAATAACAGATCACTGCTTCTTTCTGATTCACCTAAACAGCCCTAAAAAATTTATGAGTTCCTTTTCCATGTATATTTGATGTTTTGCTTAAGCAGACTTTCCCAGTGTTCCACAGATGTTCAGAATGTAAGAAAAGGAGTGTTTTTGTAATTGAACAAAATTATTTGGGCTTTGTATGATGGAAAATCTCAATCAGACTATGAAGAGAGAGATTTTGAAAGGGGAAACCAGTCCTTACCAGAATCAGATTTTGTTTGAGGTAAGAAAGGGAACTTCATAGTTTTATTCACAGGGCAGTAATTCAGTGACATATTAACAAAGGGTTATGTCTGCTCTAAGATGTTGACAATGATAAAAACTCAAGGTTTTTACAACAAAGACAGAATTGAGGATTTGTTTGCGTCTGCCCAGCAGCCCCTCAGTGCTGTGCTTTGTCTCGCCTGGCAGAGAGCCATCACAATCCTGGACATTGAGAACAGCTACCTGAACTGCCTGAGGCACTCGTTCCGCTCCGGGAAGCAGGTCCTGGTGGGGATCACACCTGATGGCCAAGATGATTACAGGTGGTGCTTCAGGTAATCTGTTTGTTTGTGCATCAAGCCAACAATCTTCTGTAGACAAACAACAACCAGTATCTGGTGGTGGGAAGCAGAACTTTCCCCCTAGAGCACTCTGAAGAATAAAGCACTAATAGTGTCTGCAGTGATCAGTTTAATCTGGTTTTTGGGTCAGATCTGAGGCTTGGGATGTGGCAGTTTGTGGTATAAGCTGATCCTGGAGCTGTGTGGTGATCCTTAGAATAGATCTTGGGTTTGTTGTTGTCTCCCCAGGGTTGATGAAGTGAACTGGTCCACGTGGAACACCAATCTGGGCATAATCAATGAAGACCCTGGGTACTCTGGGGACCTCAGACGAAATCCCAGTTTCTCTCTTAAGCCTGGCAGAGGTGAGGCTCTCAGGGACTCCAGACTGGTGTGGGCTGCACTCTGCTGATAGCAGCAGCGTGGATCAGCTGACAGAGGGCAGTCAGTGATAATGCAGTGGCTGAGTTGATGGCATTTTCAGTCAGCACAAAATGCAAAGGATGAAATGGGCTCATTGCTCACAGTTTGATTCTCTGTAGTAAAAACCAAGGAGCTGCTTTGGAGAGCCCAAACCCCAGAGTTTGGGAGCCCAGCATCAAGCACCAAAGCAGTTAACTGTGCAGTCAGTACTTGCCAGCTGAAATATGGAAACATGTGGAGCAGGATGGGGAAGAAAACCACAAAGTCCTTTCTTCCTGCTTCTTTATTCTTGTTTCATCAGCTTTCTGTTCAAGCCACTTGTATATTTTCTTCTGTTTCTATGGAGGGGGAAAAAAATTAACCATTCCTTTCGTTTTCAGTTTCAGGGAGGCACTGGAAAACATTGGTTCCACTTCTAAAAGATGGAGAGAAGAGGAGAGACGAGCCTCCCAAGCTGCCAGAAGAAGTCAAATTAAAACCTGTTATGGAACCTTATTTTGAGCCAGAAGATTCTGAGGTGTTGAAAGAGTCAATTCCAAAGTCAGTCTAATTCTGGTTGCCTGTGCTGGTCCTCACAAAGAGGACAATAAAACACTTCATTTACAGGAGCAGGGACTTCTGGAAAAAGGTCAGAGGACTTAGGGAATTACCATGTGCAAGGATTCACTAAGTGTGCTGAATAAACTATTTGTTGTTTAAGCTCATGTCTTCATGGTTATTGTTAATGCAACCTTCTGTCTGCTTTTAGAGTCTCTTGTATTAAACACTTAATTTTGTGCGCATGCACAGGCCCTGATTTTGTGGCTTTGCTGCCTCAAAAACCAACCAACCAAATTATTATGACACTGGAAAAGCACTCATAAAAGAGCAGTAAAAGTCACCAAGGGCCCAGAGAGATGTTCCTGTGGGGAAAGTTTTGTGGCAAGCAGATAAATAAATGGGGACATGGAAAGAATACAAAATCATTTTCTCATAACACAAGAACAAATACACTCTGTGAAATTTTAAAGGTTGAATAGTCAAAATCAATGAAATAAATGTTTCTTTTACACTGTCTGAGCAAACTCCAGAAATTCACAGTTACTTTACTGAAGCTAAAAGCTTAACAAGATCCCAAATTTGACATTTATTTAGATAACAGATGAACTTTGCACAAAGTAAGAGATAGTGGTTATAGAGAATATATGTTTCAAAGGTCAGATGTATAACAATGTACAACAATAATAATCTTGAAATTATTGAAATTAGAAAGTTTTTGTTCTTGGCTTTGACAGCAAGGAGGAAGAAATCCTAGTGCTGAAAATCCATCTGGCTGGATTTACAAAGAGAATCAGGAAAAATATCAGAGGGAAAATAGGCAGATGTTCTGAAAATCCAGATGGGAGCCTTGGAAAAAGAGGAAAGAATAGAAGGAACTTTGGCATCTTGAAAAGTGAGTGGGCATAGAGGAACTAAGGAGAAGAAAATTTGTTTTCTTGACAGCTGGCCACATATTTCAGTTCTGGGCCACAGTGCATTTGTGGTAAAGTTAAATGTTTTTACCTTTTTTCCTTATATCCCTAAAGCAGTTGGAGTTAAGAGCCTTTAGCACCCCCCTGAGAGAGCACACACAACTCTCCTGAGTCAGCCAGGTGTGTGACCAGGGCCTTCAGCTGTTCCTGGGGCTGCACCCGAAGTACAGATAATATTCATCAATAAATCTTGTTATTTTGCTGCATTTACTAAAATACTGGGACATCCCCTGCTTTTAAAGAGAAGCAGTCAGTGTGTTTGGATAGAGGCTGCCCTGTGAGATGAAATTCTGGGTTGTGGGACATCACTTCTTTTACTGGAGTCAGGATTTCTCACTGTAGTCCTTTCTCATGGGGCAGAATATATTTCAAGGAAATCTTCAAACACCCAGCTGCTTTATTTGAAATAGCAGCACCATCTAGAGGACTAATAATTCTTGTTTCTTTGGTTAAAATTACTCAGCACAAATGTAATTTTTATTTTCACACAGTTTGTAGGGTATAACCAGAGAAAACTGACAAAGGATTTGAAAGAATTGCATGAAAAAAGTCAGAATTTGAACTGGAAATAATCAGAACTTAATATTTGTGGTGGACAAGGAAGGCACAGATGTTTAAAGTAAGTGTATTCAGTTTCATATCTCTAAACCCTTGGTAGCAGTCTCTAGATGCCACTCAAGCCTTCATTATGCTCCACTCTGAACATGGCAAAGACAACCCACATGTAAAACAAGCACAGCTGAGTAGGCCAGACAAGCTGAGACAGTGAAATAATTTATTTAAACTACTAAGAATAAGCATAGAAAGGAGCTGACCAGAAAAACACGGTTGGTTGTCTCCATGCTTTGTGTGCCATGGCAAAATTATGCTTGGAGGGACACCAGGATTATGATATAGCTGGAAAGCATTCATTAAATTTCTGTTTTCCCTGGGAGAAATCCATTTTTCATAATTATCAGCCTGGGTAGAGACAATGCATTGCCTAAAATCCCCCCTGATTTACATCAAGAGCCTGTGCAGAAGGGTTGATCAGTGCCTGGGTAACCTGAACACATCCTACACCTCTGCCTTCCTGTCCCTTCCTGCACCAAAAAGATCACAAAGACTGCAAAGGACTTCTTAAAACCAGAAATGCTGAAATTCAGGCTGAAAACATACATCAGAATGTTGCTGTGGTTAAGAATGTAAATGCCCTGTATTTGTGGGATAGGGTGGTGCTGGTGGGGTTTTTGGTTGCATTTCTAAAATCCCTTAATGTTCTCTGGGAAGCAAACAAAATTATCCCCCTTTTCTGGAGGGAGTTATTACCAGCCTCTCAGAATTTCCAGTTAAATCATCACTTCAGGTCCTGCAATGGGCACAGATTTATTTCTCACAGATGGGGAGGTTCAGCTTGGCAGTGACTCCAGGAATTGTTTGTCCTTTAGGAATGGCTCTGCCAGGACCAGCACCTTTCTGTTCCTACTGCTGACACCTGCACTGAGCATGGCCTTGCAATAAATGATCTTTATTTGGGTTGTTTTGTGGAGGTTCTGCTCACCTTGACATAATTTGCAGGTCTTGAAAAAGTCTTTTAGTTGAAATTTGTGTAATTATTTCACACTGAACAGGGTTAGAAGCAGCACATGGCTCCTGTGCTGTTCTTTGAGGCTTGCAGGTGATAAAAATCTGTCTTCTCAGGGTTATTAATTACATTAATTTGTGCCTACACCTAATAGGGGATAATCAGGTTGGACAACTGTATATAATATATTTATATATAACCCCCAGCTCCCAATAACCACAGTGGAACTGGAGCAAGAGAAACGGAGGGTGTTGATGTGTTCACCTCCCGTCAGAGGGTGCCAGCTGTAATTAGCAATGACTGCAGATGTGTGTGGGATGGAGATAGCAGGAAGGGGTGAGCTGGGCTGAGCCTCCCTGGGAGGTGAAAAGGGATCCATGAACACGAGGAAAAACAAAAACACAATCTCAGTATTGACAGCATTTCCATACCTGAGATGCAAGTGGTTGAGTCAGCCATGGAGACTGAGCTGCTGTGCCTTTCAGACTCCAGCTCCTGAATTATTGAGAAAAACTCACACTGGAAACTTCAGAGCCACACATCCTGTTGTTCATGTGCCCTCTGCCACAGCTGCCCTGCGGTCTGAGTAGCCCCTGTCCTAATTAAAAACGAATGTTAATCCCATCTGAGGCAGATTTTAGTGGGGTTTGTGGCAGAGCAGGGCTCACAAGAGGGTCCCCACACCACGTGTGGGGCTGCTGCTGTTCCCCTGCCCTGGGACAGCCCCTCTCCCTCTGATGCCACTGTGCTGTTTTGCTGCCTCTGCTCAAATTAATGCACACAATCAGATTTATTTGCCAAACTGCAGCTCATTCTGTCACTCTTGTGGTCTGGATATCTGACTCAAGGATCTTTGCTGGAGGCCTCTAAACTCCAATACTCAATACTCAAACCCCTACAAGGTGTGCCCAGCCAGTGCTGCTGTGCCACAAAACATTGGGCATCCTGCCAGCCACACAGCTTTAAGGGATAAAGCCAGTGCACTCAGCTTCTGAGGCTTGAAGTTTTCACAATCCCATCAACAGGGATTTATTTTACAGTGGTTTTGTTCAAAGTGTTATGGTAAATCTTCCAAACTTGACAAAATTCCATCAAAAAATCTCAGGCAGTGTCTTAGGTATTTGAGACCAGCTTGCAGGCCTTAGAGAGAACTCTCCTGCAGTGAAAAATGCTTCTTACAAGTCTCCATGTCTGCTCCATTGGGCACAGGCGTGGATTTACCAGGCCTGGGGAGGAAGAGGATTTAATTGATGCTGCCAGACGCAGCACAGACACCCTGGGTCTTCTTGGTGTGGTTCCAGGGCTCTGGAGTGCTTCCCATCACCCACACCATGCAGGATGGGATTACTTTTCACTCTGCAGAAAATATGGACCCAGTTTCTCCTACAGCAGATATTGCTCTTCAAAATATGTAGTGGGGAGCACTTATTTCTCTGGGAAGGAGGGGAAATCAGCCAGCTGAGCTCTCTGGACTTCTCTCCCCCTGCTGTGCTGGTGATGCTGTGGCTCTGTCTCCATCAGTAACATCCCTGTTTCCGTGTACAGGGCATGAGTGGGCAGGAGGAGATGCCAACATCCACAAGATCATCGAGGTTTTTCATGCTCCATCACCACCCAGAGCTGTGTTCCTCAATCATTGCTATAATCAGCCTCTAAAATCAACATTTTAGTCACCTGGATGTTGGTATGAAAGGTGGAATTGCTGTGTCAGGCAGCAGGAGCAGCTCCCAATGACAGGAACTGGAGGAAGTGTCTGACTCAGTGGGCCAGAAAGAGCAGTTTCCAGTCATGGCAACAAGTCCAAGTCACTTCTTTCCAAGCTGACAGAGGAGGTTTAACCCAGGCAGTTCCTCTTTTTCCAGAGGGGAATGTGGATAAGGAACCACCCAGGGAAAAGGGAGCCTCAGTTCCTGTTAGTCAAAGGGGGAAAACCTGGGGTGTTTGATGGACAAAGAGAAGCACACAAGGAACACAACACCCCTCATTACCAGGTACTGGAGTTTAGGGCTGGAAAAAGGTAAAGTTTTCTCTAGAGGATGATTTGCAAGGACAGATAGAAACAGCTGCTTCTGAAATATGCACTGAATAACTGAAAACTGAGAGAGGAGGTGATTTGCATAATAAATGAGGGTTTAATTAGAATGATGGGTTGAAACTGAGGCAGGGAAAATGTATCCTGAAAAGATGCTGGGGCACATATGACACATGTCCACCCAAAGAATTCCCTTTGGAATCACTGGAAGTTTCAAACAGCAGCCCATGGATGCAGATTTATCCAGTGCCCTCCTGACTGCAGCAGAGAGGGAGCTGCAGGGTTTAGAGCTCTTGTTTTGGGGATCCAAAGCATCTGAGGGTTTCTTTCAGCTGGTAGATGTTCACCTTCAATTCTGCTTCATTTATTTGCCAGAAGGAACTCGACAAAAAGTGGAAGGGGCCTGCAGGGACTTGAGTTTGTTATAGCTCCTGAGCATTTCATATACTGCTGGATCTGGGTGAATTTTTGTTCCCCTCATGTTTTTTACAGGTCTAAACAGATCTTTGGAGGGGGAATGGAAATAAGCCATTCCCCAGATTTAGATGGATGAGACAGATAAAAAAATGTCTCCATTCTAAAAAGGGAGGTTTTTAAAAATCAGATGACTGAACCATTAGTTCAACATGAATTTCTTAAGGCATGAAAGTTCCTCCCCAGTTTTGGTGCTCACCCTCCAAAAACCACTTGAGTCAAGCAGTGGCAGCACAGACTTGAGCAAGAAAAAAAAAAGCATTTAGGTGGGGCCATGCTTTCCTCACTGTGCATTCCTTGAGGCATTTTCGTGTTGCCTCATTCCCCAGCGCTGCTCAGCGTCACCAGAAACTCTGGGCTGCAGCTGAAGATGCCCAAACTCCTGGACAGGGAGGGCTGGCAAAGGACTCTGAAGGTTTGGGCTGTTACTTTTTGCCTCAGGAGTGGCAGGGGACACTGAGAACAGCACAAATGCAGGAAAACACTCTGGAAAAAAGTAACAAACTCATTCTTCCCATTGCTTCTCATTATCTCATGCTGAGGCAGCCCTGACACTTTGCCAAGAGAAGGGATAACTGTGTCCCGGAGTCAAATATTGATGCCACTTCCATAAAGTGAATTTTTACTGCACTTATTTCAAGTTAGTCATTACTGAGCCCATCCCTGCATGGGGAATTGGTCACAGATTTGGGAATTAGGGAGATGCAGGTGGAACTGAGCACTTTGGCAGATGGGGAGAGGGTTTAATAAGGGAGGAGAGGAGGCAGCTTTGGCTTTTTAGGTTGGGGGGAGTGGGTAGAAGCTGAGATGTAGGATCAGGCTTTGCTCATCTGTTCCTTTAATGTGAGCCCTGGCTAAGATTCAGCAGGGCACTGCTCAAATGCAGAATAATAATGTTATTTTTCCCTGCTGTAGAAAGAAAGAAAGTATCAGGGACAGACAGGAATATCATGAGGGGAGCTGCTCACTGTGCTGAGCAGGACTCTCAGGGCAGCAGCTGGAATTGGGTCTAGGAAATGTAGTTTGGAAGAATAGGAAGTAATTAAGAGAACAATTTTTTTTTCCCGAGAAAAAGTTTAAACTGCACAGGGAATTTATCTGTGATGGAGGCTCCAGCAACCCTTCTCCACCCCCTTGAGCAGGGGACTGTTCCCTCCTGGCAGGGATCTTTGGGAAGCAGCTCTCCAGGCATGGATGCAAAAATGCATCACAGCATTGCTAAAGAGGATGAGTTGTCCCTGCAGCCCAGACTGCACCAACTGGTGAGTGATATCCCAGTGTTTTCCTGGAATGACTTCCCACAAGGCTGTCTCCTGGTAGGTGAGAGTCACACTCTTGCAGGCTAATTCATTTTCCTGCTGTTCAGCTGCATAAATCAGCCTCTTATCTCGCAATTTATGAACATAATGTACAAATATTTGCAAGTGCTACTCAGTTGTCTGGAGAGGTGTGAAAAGCTCTTTGTGTAGCAGCACAGAGAGGTGATCCCAGGACAAGTTTAACTCTGAGGGGAGGGGTGAGGAGATCACAGTGAAAAATCATGGAAGACTCAGGGGAAGTGGGCTGCTACTGGTATGCTCAGTGTTTTAATTCTCATATTTTGGATTATTTTTAAGGAGCTTGGGGAATGGAATGGTGACAGTCAGTAATTTACAATTATTCTTGATGTTACCCAAGGTCAAAAATGCTTTTAGGTAGTGGCTTTTCCCCTTAGTGACTCTGTTGGGGTACTGAAAACCACAGAATTAAAGATAAAAATCTGAATAACTTCTAATGTGAGTTGGCCTGGGATAGTGTCCTGTATCAGCAGAAGAGCAAATGCAGCTCTGACTTGCTGATGTCAGATGGAAAATCTCCAAATGCTCATTCCCTCCCATCTGGGGTTTCCTTCATCTTGTTCATTTTGGTTTCTACTGAGTCTAACACTTGCTAGGAAAACAAAATAATGCCACATAGGGCTTCTGCTGCTTATTTGTGCTGCACAGACAGCCCAAAGCTGAAAATTTCAAGTAATTTTTAATAGGGGATGCATGTTATTAATGTTCTTGACCCTTCTGGCATCTCTTCAGTAGCTGAAGCACCTGGTGACTGCTGTAAAACTCTATTAAATGGTCATGGTCATGACAGAGCCTCTTGCAAAACCCTCCATGGCTCCTGAAAAATGCTGCCCTTGTCAGAAACATCAGGGTGGAGCAAGGAACAAAAAGGCTGAGCAGGTTAATGATTAAAACTGGAAGAAAATGTTTGCACAGATGTGACTGACTGTAGCCCTGCCTCTCGAGGCTGTCCTCACAACAGCCCAGCTCAGGCTCACAGCACCCCAAAATTCTGTTTTCAGGGAGATCAGCCAGAAACAGGCAGGGCTCCTGCTCCCCAAACCTGAGAGCTGCAGGGGAAAGGCCACCCCAGGGTCCAGGGGGTCAAGGCTGCCCTGACACAGCAGGCAGGAGGGAGTGGAACTGCAGAGTGTGAGCTGCTCACAGCTCCTGCAGTCCCTGCACCTTTCCCTGGGCAGGCTGGGAGCAGGGCTCTGCCTCTCTTGCTGCAGCTTGTCCCAGTTTTTCCTCTCTGGATAACTGCCACGACATTATAAATAGACCCTGCTGCTAGGTCCTGTGTTCTGCTAAACCACACAGATCTGGGTGCTTGCAGATATAGCTGCTTTCCAAGTTCAAAGTCCTGCTTGCTGCCAAAATCATTTTCTCTCCTTAGCAAAAGGATTTCTGTTACTGTGGTTGATCAGAGGTAAAGCAAGAGTCCTCAAATGCACCTTCACCCAGATTTCATGTGGCTTTGCCTATTTCCATCCTCAGAGGGACTTCAATTAAACAATTTCTTGCAGTTTGTGTTGAGAACCAAGCTGCTGCTCTCCCAGGCAGGAGGGGATGGCAGGGGCCAGTCCTTATTCCAGCTTCTTACACCAGCAGCTAAAAGACCATCAAAGCAGCTGCCTCTGGGTTGTCACAGTTTAGCTCAGGCCTTTGGCAAGATGTGAGCAACATTTCCTGGCACAGGGTTTGGAGTAGAGCAGGGATTTGTGTCAGGGAGAGCTGGATGTGTGCTCAGCACCTCCGACCAAAGAGGGATCCCCGGTGCCAAATCCAGCCAGCCCAGGCACAGCCCCTTTCCCCACACAGCTCCTGGGGAGTTGATTCATCACCAGGAACTGTGAAGTGCTCCTGGCATTTCACACCAGCTCTGAGGCAAATGTAATACCCAGCAGACCTGTTTTTAAAGATACTTTATGAACAGGAGGAGCTTACCTTAAGCTTGTAGATGTACTTAAGTGCCATAGTATTTGGATTAAAATGTCTGTGTCGTAGTATCCAAAGATATTTTGGGTCTAATTCCAAATTTTGATCTACACCCTACCTAAAAAACACCACCCAAACTTGACTTTTTTTTGCCTTTGTCTACTACTGAAAAAAAGATTCCTGTTTTGCTGCCTGCATAGTTCCTCTTCAACTCCCATCTAATAATTAAGTCACGACCAGCAGCTGTAAATACACCTTGCAGGTCTGGCTGCAGAGACATACGAGTTTTTCACATCCTATTTCTGGTGATAATGCAAAGTCTCTGTAAAAAGAGCAGAGGAACTCCTGGTCACTCCTCTGGTATGTCCCAGACCAGAATTCTGCATTCACCATTGCTCAACAGCTCCAAAGTAGAAAAGCTGAGAAAAGCCATTGCCTGTCACAGGGATGTGAAACCCAACTGGTTGTGTTCCCACAGCCCCTGTGGGGACATATTCATTAAAAACCTTTAAAGGTAGGGAAGAATTTAAACACACCCACCACGTTTTTCCTGACAACAGTGTGAAAATACAAGATTTTCTATCGCAGTTTGTAAAATTTCGAAGTAACAGCAAAACTTTTTGCTTGCTGGAGCACTTAGGATCATTTCCTTGTTTTTGCTTTCTGCCTTTGAGTAGGTCCATGCTGTGTAATAAACAGAGCATGACATGAAGGTGTAATTTACAACCCAAATGCAGGTGCATGACCATTTTCCTTTGCAAACAGCGCGTAAACTGCAGAGCAGCGATGGCCTGAGATACTCCACTGCTGCCGTGAAGTCACCTGTGAGCAACTCAGCTTTAGTAACACTCCAGTGTGTAATTATTGCCTGTGTGTCATCCCACTTTGGCAGCTCTGAAGCCAGGAGTTGTTGCCCGGCCAGTTTCTCCCTGCTCCCTAATTTCAGATGGAGCAAACCCCGTGCGGCCGCGCTGCCTCGGCGCTTCCCCGGCTCTGCTTCCCGGCTGAGCACTCCGCATGCCTGGAGCAGGCTGTTTCTGTCTTTTCAGGGTAATCTGCAGCCTGAATTTGGTTTTGCTCCTTTGGCAGTTGAGTTTTGGATGTTGTCAGTGGGGCCTTGCTTTGGTTTTCGCCGCCCGGATCCGTCCACGCCGACATGGAGGTGTTGTGAGCAGGGTGAGTGCTCCGGGGCTGTTTGGGGTGTGCTGCTTCTGGAGAGAGGGAAATCTTCCACAGACAAAGGTGAAACCCGTCCTTCACGCAGAGAACGTTTTTCTGGCCTGTGAATGGCTCTCCTGAGCTGTGCCACGCTATTTCCTTGGGCATTCAGGAGTGAAGAAGGACAGGCCTCTTTTAATTTGTGTTTGTCAGCCTGGAACACTGTTGCACTTCCTAATTCCTGTGCCAAGAGGATCCAAAATATCATATATAATATCATACAAACAGAACTTCAGTACATTCATCATCTTCAACAAAAGTATCAGCTACTGTAGTGACCACTGAAAGTCAAATATAAATTATAGAATAAATTATCTCAACTCAGAAAAACTCTTCTTTTTGTTTTACTCAGAAATAGGCAGGTAAATAATCTCAAATCATTTTTCCTCAGGGAAAAATGTTGCTTTTCAGAGGTTTTTTTAAATTTCTGTTAGGAAAAATGCTCATAGGAAAGTAAAAATTTCTCACCAAGGAGAGTGTTTTTGGTAGCACCTGAACTCTATGAATGCCCCTCAAAAGTTTAAAAATCTTAAAGGAAGATGAAGCTCTTCCTAGCAAGTGTAACTTTCTGCTGATATGACTCATAAATAATGCAGAAAAGTCAGAATGAAGTTTTATCAGCTTTCCCCTTGGGGAGGGGATTTATTTTTTATGGGCCAGCAAGAATTAGGTCGTGGGTGCTGGAAAGTGTCATGGTCTGTTCGAGGAGCCTGAGAATGAAACAGCTCTTGGAAATCTCCCCCTCCTCTGCCCCCAGGGAAGGGGAGACCTTTGTGCCACAACATCACAGCTGAGGGTTTCTTCTGATTTGTAGCATTCTCTCTTTACCTACATCATATAAACTGCTGCTGAGGTACAAAGATACAGATATGTGTGATTTTTCTTGTTCTCAGATAAGCAGAAGGTGAATCTGTGATAATGTGTAGGAACAGCAGAATTTCGTTCACCAGCACAGATAAATTCCCTTTTCTTACCCCCAGCACACTGGAGGTCAGATACCAACTCCTCAGATCCCTCTCAAAGTAATTCTTAATTCTCTAACTCAATGCAGCGTTTTTGTCTTGCTGGCCACTTCAAATAAGCCACTTCTCTGGTGGCCTGCAAGTGACAATTAAGGAGATAATGGGAGTAGAAAATAGTTGCAACCAAAGACAACACTCTGTACCAGGTTAGGTAAGCTACACTGCTTTAGATCTGACACTTTTCAGGCTGCTGCATTATTTTTCTCTATCTGTCAGAGATTACAGAAAATGATAGTGCACTGGAAGCTGCTGATGAAATCCCAGCTTAGTTTTCATCTCAGCACAGAATTAATTGTGATTAAAAATGAAGCAGACGCTACCTCAGCACTGTAACAAGGTGCTTCTGCTGTGGTGCCTGCAGTTATTTTCTTGGGCAGGCTGAGAGCTCATTTTAAATAGATTTTTGGCTGGGATACAGTCACATCTCTGTGCTTTTGAAAGTGTACTCCCTCTGTACTTAAGGAAATCTGTCCTCTTTTTCCTTCCCAAATTGCTTCCTTCCATCACTGATGCTTCAGCAGTCCTTCATCATCCAACACAACTTCAGTGCTATGTCTGATTATTTCCCACCTCTCCTCAGAGGTGCAGCCTGTTCTCGAGTCACTGCTGAAATCTCCGTGGTGAAAACTGACTGCAAATGGGGCTTTGAGCTGCTGCCCTTGCAGGAAGGTGTTGCCATCTCTGAGCAGCTCCAGCATCACTCACAAACAAGAGGAATTTAGGAATTTAGCCTTGATCTTTATTCCTCCAGCTCTTCATTCTGCTCTCCCACTCCTCTGACTTCACACCCAGCTGTGCCCTCCTCAACTTGGCAACTCCTTTTGTTGACTTTTGGACTTTTTAATCTGTTCCCAACTATTCTCTTCCTTTAAAGTCCTTTATTTTGTGAAGCTATTTAATGTCCATCACCACCATGGTTCTCTTTGATTTATATCAAGTATCCCATTTGCCTCTTCCTTGGGATGGGAGATGTCTGCCCATACTGCTTCGTATTCTTTAAGTACTTGGTAAGAAGTAAATAGCAGAATTATTTATGAACTAAGCAAGACAACAGTAATTTGTTTTAACTGTGTTTAGATAAATGTTTATCAGTGTATTCACTGACACAACATTTTTCTGGGGACTACATGAGTGGAATTTCCAGTGGCACAGATAAACCCCCTCCTTCCCACCTCCACTGTGTCATCTCCAGGTTCAGCTCTTCTCTGCATTTACTAAAAGCTGTGGTGTACTCTCTGTGCAAGTAAAAATATTTTTCCCTTTATAAATTATTTCTATGAAAGCTGTGATATGAATTCTTGGGGAATTCATCCAAGCTAGGAATGTTTCCTAGTGCGAACACACCTGCCAATGATAGAAAACACAATAAGAATTTATTTTATGCCTGTTTCTTCAGCCAGCCTTTGCAAGGTAAGGAGTCCTTTCCAATGCTTCAAGTTCCCATTCCACAGAGTGCCAAGAGATTACAGCTGCACTTAGGAGTGTTTGGACCCTGTAAATTCTCAGTTCTCTCTACTTGGGATTGAATATTGCCATAATTAAACATTTGTTGTTTATGCATTAATAGACTTTCACTCAAATACCAGTGTATTTGATATTCTTGGCTCCTCTCTTGCACCAGGTGTCATGTCTTCTCAAACACTCTGAACAATCTGCTTTCTGTATCTTGATACTCCCATAATGAAGGAATCCTGGTGCTAAGGCACACTGACAGCACTGTGACAGGAGCAGAAAGTTTGTGTGTGTGCATTTGTCACATTAAGGAAAGTGGAGTAGGAGGGGGGAAAAATGTGTGGTTGATTTTGTTCAAACTTTGCAGGCAAAGTATTTTTACCATTTGTCCTTGGGTGTGGAGGCCGCTCCCCTGATTTCCTTGGGAATGGATCCCTGAACTCATAAATCTTCCTGGGTTTACCTTCAGTGAATTTTAATGTATCCTGAATTCACCCTCTTGCTTTCAAATTATCCTAGGTCATTTAAATGATGCCCTTGAGTATTAGACTGAGAAACTGGGGGATAGTTATTCATTATTCCTTACAGAATTCTTGCTGTGGGTGTTCCTAGGCAGGTAACACACATCAGGATCCTTTTGTGTCCTGTGCTCAGGGTCATTTCCATCCAGCAGAATCAAGGGGGTTTTTTGTTTTTCCTGAGGAATCATTGGGAAATCACCAGGACACAAATCCTGGTGATTAATGGTGATTAACCAGAATACAAATCCTGGCTGTTATCCATGTGATAATTTGGCAGAGCTCACCTTGGGCATCATTTTCAGTCTGCTGCTTCTGCTGTTCCAATGCAGAGAGAGCTTTCAGGGATTTTTCTTTGTTCTTTTCACATCTGGAACCTTCCTTTGGTCGTTTTCTGTTGCACAGATCTTCCTGGAATTTACCACTTTTCTGAAATTGTCTTGGTCAGGAGCAGACTGCTCAGATTAACTGTAAAGATGCCCAACTTCAGGGCTACTTATAAAAGTCATTGTGCTCTTTCTGTTTCTCTAAATAACACACTGTCACTGGGACTGACAGGCTCCCTTCAGTTTAATTTAGGCACAGGCTTGAATTTATGGTTCTCCTGGTACCACTTTTAATGGCACTTGTCATAGACTGAAATTTAATGAGTCATGTGTATAACCCTCCAGATCTGACACATGAAATGGTGGGGGTGTGTGCTTAGCAGCTGAAAAATGAGAAACTTTGGGGAAAAAAGAATCAATATTTGTGTTGAGACTGTAAACAGGCGATTTGGTCAGCACACTTCCTTCAAAGGAACAGGAGTCAAGTAACTGAAGTCTCTCTACTGCAGAAACATGATTAAAGATAACAACGAAATTGTTCCACTAATGGGCAAGAAAACAAACCAGCCTGGAATTCCCCCTGCAAACCAGCAAGAGAAAAAGGTGACTGAAGGCACTCCCACCAAGAAAAGGTAAGACTCCAGCTCAGTCTAAACCACTAAAACTCCCTGCTTTATCTCCTTTAGATCTTTGCACTGAAGTACCACCAACGTCTTTGTTCTGTACAACCTCACAAGAATCCAATCTAAGGATGGTTAATGTTTGGTATAAAGTGATCTTTTTTTAAAGAGATCACATGGAAGAACACACCAGGTTTTATGTAAGAAATGGTGGCCTGAAAAAGGGGAGCAATTCAAACTTGGCCTCACATGGAATGGTGACAGATTATGGAGAGGTAGGGGGCTAGGAGAGCAGGAGGTTTGAAAAATCCTATCACAAACAGAAACCTAAATTCACTCTATTTTTCGTTAGTCTGATTAATGAGACCTTTTTTCTCTTTCATAAAATATTCACTTTCATTCATAATTGATATTAGAGAATTAATAAAGGGATTGAGGGATTGTATTTAATATGATTGGGGAAATATAAGCTGTAATTCCTGCCTGATACTATGAAGTCAACTGAGTTACTGCAGAGCAAGCATGAATTTTCATTCATAAACTTTTCATTCTGGATAATTACTGGTTATTATGGCAGTTTCTGAAACTCTAAAGACCTGGCCAATTGTGGCTGTTCTGACATTTATAATTCACAATAATCAGAGGAATCACTTTCCACAGGAATGGTGCCATTAGTTATTTGAGATCCACTGCCTGGGTGGTCCAATTTGTCTTTTTGTCATTAAATTCAAGAAGAGAAGCTCTCTGGTGGCATGTGGGGGGAGATGAGGTGTCTGAACAGGTCGTGATACACCCAGCACTTCAAAAAGGGGCAGTTCCACGGCAGATTGTGGAGCTGTGGGAATCCTGCCAAAGCCAAGCCCTCAATTACTTAACTCTTATCTCCCATTCATTGTGGCCTCAGGAGCAGTAACCTTGGGGGTTTTCCCACCTCTCAGCCCAGAGCTCAGGGTGTGGCTGACAGCATTCCTGTATCACCGAGATCACGTGGATTTTAATGCAGGGCTCGAACATATCCCATTAATTACATGTTCCAGTGCTGCTTCATCCTGTTCCCTCCAAACTCTCCCTCCGCTGCCCCACCAGCGCCTGCTGCACTCCCAGGGTGGCATTTCTCCCTCTCAGCTGTATTGGCAATATTCACTTTCTTGAAAGACAGCGGCATTCCCTGCTGGAAGCTCCTGGAATTTGGGTCTCTAAGTCTGTAATTAAGCACAGGAAATCGGAGGGGCAGGCGGGGAGGAGGCTGTCAGAGCTGCGGATGGCTGTGGGCAGAGCAGCAGGCCACGTCAGCACCGGGATATTTGATGGCACCCTGCTTTGCACGGTGGCTTTTGGGGTGGTTTTTCCCCCCATGACATCCCCAGGTCACCCCCAAGCCAGGAGAGGTGAGGTCTGTCAGCCCCCAAAGCAGGGTTCCCTTCCCAGCTGCTGCATTCTGGATGCCAGAATTAACACCTGGATCATTGAGCCATTGGAAAATGAGATGAACTAGACACTGCTATTTTTAACAAATATCAGCAGTTTATTCAGTAGTGTCCTAATAATACACTGCATTTTACCATCAATTCAAGTACTTCACTTCAACGAGATTTTTTTTTGGGAAGATGCAGTTAGAAAAAAATGCCCTATGGACAAACCCATAAATATTAGGTGAATTGGAAAGGTTTTCCAGGTGGCTGCTGCAACATTTGAGAAATGTTAAGGCAATTTCAGAACAACAGCCCCTGTGGGAGTTGCTGCATCCACCACTGAAACTCCTCTGCCTGTGGTGAGCTGTAGCAATGTTTTACTGAGATCCAGTAAAACCAAGCCATTGATCTTTGCCTCTCAACTCTGCAGGCTTTTAAAAGGTGAAATCTTTCTTTTTGCATCACTTTTTCTGTGTTGTTCCAAATTTTATTTCTTTTCACTATAAATATTTATCTAATTATTTATAGGGAAAACATTTAAATGCCATGCAGGCAAGAGGACACATTCAGCCCTGGCTGGTAGAAATGCCTGATGTCACTGAACCTGTGACCTTTCAAACTTTCTGATTTAATCACTATCACTGCTAATGGGTTTGAAATTATCCATCCTGACTGGAAGAGAAGGGACTGGGGTTAAAAAACCAAAAAAATTGTGTGGCTGGGCAGTGACAGGAGCTGGGTGCAAGGCTGGTTTAGAGATTGCTGCTCACACATGTCAGGAGCTGATGCCATGTGTTCTAAAAATACCTTGGGAATTGTGCCCATCTGCCAGCCTGGAAGAGCTGGGCACGGGCTGGAGGCTGGGATCCCCTCAGGGGAAGCAGATAAGCTCTGCTGCAGCTCAGGTTTAATGCCAGGAGAAAGTGTTGAGCTTGCCCTTGATAGTTCTTTTCTTGGTTTATGGTTGGGCTTGCCTTTTATCACTGATATTTTTTTAAATGTCTCCAACAGTTCCCACTTTTTCCTGGAGATTGATGGTTTTGAAAGCAATGCCAGTCCCAATAACACCTCTCCCCCCGTGTTTTCCAAACCCATGGATTCAAATATTCGCCCGTGGTAAGTCACAGATGCACAAGAAATGGTCCTGCTGAAAATATATCTATTTTCTTCCCAGCAGCTTCCCCTTAATTCTCCTTGGGCCTCAATGCCAGGATTTCACAGGACTTTTCATAGCTTTTGGTCACTTCAAAGACAGAACTTCACTGGAGATTTATCTTTGGTTTTATCTACTGCTGTCGTTTCCATGGAATAAATCAGGCCTCAGATCTGAATAAATTTAAAATCAGTATTTTTTTTTTAATCTTAGCCTCTTATTTATGATGCATTAGAACAAACTCCATGCTCTCATTTGGGTGTGTGAAGACCACAGCCTAATTTAGCAAGCTCTGTTCCCAGCTGCCTGCTGACGTCTTCCCTCCATTGCTCATTAACAATCAAACGTTGAAATGCTGAATCTGAAATATTTAAAACAGCCATTTATGTCGAATGAATAGAGAAAAATTATGACTGAGAAGAATACACTTAATTAAAAAAAAAATGTGTGGGGTGCTAACAGCCACTAATTATGAGTAAGGGAAATATGGCACAAATCTGGTGCAGGTCCAGAACAGCCAAAGGTTTTTGTGCCTGAGGATGTCTGGTCAGCTTTTAGGAACGGGCTGATTTTGGTTTCAGAGGTGAGGTGTCCAAATTTGCCCCTCTCATTCAGGAAGTGACCTGCACATGTGCTTTGTCACCACATTACTCAGCTTTCTGCAGGGAAGAGACAGATGGAATAAGAACGGGCTCAGAGCTCCCAGCTTCAGTTCAAAGGGAAGGGAATACCTGCAGAGCAGTGCTGTCCATGCATCTGTTTTGCCAATAATTAATAGTTCAGGTTCCCTAAATTATTAATCTGAGGTAGTTCATACACTCTGAACCTTAAAGAAAACAAAAATACAAGTAAAAAACTCATTTATCCTATTTCTTCTAAGTCAAATCTGCTTTTAGGACTGCGTGGAAATTATGTACAGAAATTACAAAATATCAATGCCATTGAAATCCTTTAAATATATCACCTAAATATCTATTTAGGCTCCAGTTCTCAGTTTCTTTCATTCAAGTCAGCCACAAAACACTCCTGAATTGCCTACAGTGTTCCGTGTAGTAAATCTTTAGGTAAATCTTTCATTGTGGACTTGCAACCCACTTACTGCCACTGATTTAGCACTTGTTTTGTGCCAGATGACAAATTAAGCCTGTGAAAAGGAAGAATGCAAGCTTCAAGCATTCAGGGTGCTGCATAAAAACCAGTGATCATTAAAAACAAAAAAGTTCCCACGGTTTCAGGATCTGTAGTGAAATAATATAATAAAACACAAAGCAGATTGCTTTCCTAATGTGGTCTTTTTAAAAATATAATAAAATCCTGGGAATATCTTCATTTTTATCACTCCTTTTAAAATCTGTGTGGGAGATAAAATGATAGAATTAAAAGGCCAATGTCAAATTGGACTAATTTAAGATCTAGTGTAGATACTCTGTCCTACCATTGACTGTTTCTTCATGCAATTTGCCAAAATACCTGCTAATATCTTGGCACATTTGCTTTTCTTTCTCTGCAGTGCATCTGGAAATGGGGAAGACATGGATTCCCCACAGTCTCTTCAGGATGATGCCACTGAATACAGCCCTAATGTTGACAGCTGTGGGTGAGTAGAGACACAGATATTTCTCAGCACGTTTTAAACTGATTAAATCTGTGGTAGGGTAGATATTACTTATTTTTCCTGCCATGTTTTAAGAAAAAAAAAAAAGGTCATGTGTGTGCATGCCTTTTTGATCCTTCAGTAATTAAATGTTGAAATAAACAACTCTAATCTCTCAATTTTCATATTTAGTGTGAGGTTTCTTTATATATAATGGGTGTTTTTTAGATGGCAAAGCAGGAGCTACACACCACAGTCAGGCATGGAGTATTTCTGCTTGGGGGAAATGTTGAATCATTCTTTTTCCTGAATAAAGAATGATCAGAAAGTGGTGTAAGGTGTGAGGTTAAAGACTCCCTTCTGCTGAGAGAGCAGCACCAGGTAACCTCAGCACTGCAGTCAAGCAGAGCAAAGAGCTGTTCCTTAGCCTTTATTCTAAAAGAATGGATAAATTGAAAAAAACACAAAAAATACTTGGAAAGTGTGCTGTTTATAATAAAGCACCCTCTCAACATCTCACTTACCTTCAAATAAGTAATGTGAGAAATGTTCTGGGCTGTCCATGGAAGCAGGGCAAGTTCGTGTGGTCTGGGGTGAATAATTGTATTTGGTTGCACTCTTCTTAAAAAAAATAAAATAAAGCAGCATAAGTTGCACCAGCAGCTTCATGATGATCTCTCACCACTCAGTGCTAACACATCCCAAGGCCCTGAGCTGAGGAGTGCCAGGAAGAAGCTGAAGAGGAACCTGTTCCGAGCAGTGTCCGAGGGGAACGTGGAGGAGCTGCAGCGGCTGCTGGCGGAGCTGAGGGAGCGATCGAGCGCCTGCACCAACCTGCCCGTGCCAGGTGAGCTCTGCAGGCTCCTGGGGAGGGCTGCTGCTGGCTCAGGGAAATGGCTTTATTTCCTAAATAAAGGGAAATATCTTCATTTGCCTGTGAATTTGGGAGTTACGGCACCGGGATGTCCGACAGCAAAAACCAAGGTTGCCTCGGTGCTCAAGAACAAAGTGAAACAAGGTGGAGTAATGGTTTGGCAAATAGTTTGTGTTCATCTATATCCCACAGGTTTCACCCCTAATGAACAGAAGTTTAATAAATAATGATGATCTGATCTCAAAATTCACTCTTGTAGATTACCTGATGAAAAAGTTCACGGCTTCAGACACTGGCAAAACGTGTCTGATGAAAGCTCTGCTGAACATCAACCAGAACACAAATGAGATAGTGAACATGCTCCTGTCCTTTGCAGAGGAAAATGGCATTTTGGAGAGATTTATCAATGCAGCATACACAGAAGAGGCATATAAAGGTATTGCCATCCATAGCAGTTTCAGGTATATGGTTAAACATAACCTCCCTAAAATAATGATGGTTTAAATCCCTCGAACCAACTTTTATTCATCTTCACTGGTGCCATCCTTTTTGAAGCATCATTAATGTTTCAGAGTGTGCTTGAGAGACTCAGCCCTAAATTCCTGTGTCTGTTTTTTCAGGCCAGACAGCTCTAAATATTGCCATTGAGAGGAGACAGTATGAGATCACCCAGAGCCTCATAGAAAAAGGAGCTGATGTCAATGCCCATGCCCAGGGTATTTTCTTTAATCCCAAACACAAGCATGAAGGCTTTTATTTTGGTAAGTGGAATTGAGATATTTCTTGAAAAGTTAAGAAGGAATACCCCAAACTTCCACAAAACAAGAGCTTAATCCAGTGCAATCAATATATAAATGTGCTTTCATACATTAAGATGGTTAACACAATATTTTCTATTCTGATTTGGATGCCTGAAACCAAACATGACCACTTGCTGCATTCTGTGATTCTGTAGGTGAGACTGCCCTGGCTTTAGCAGCATGTACCAACCAGCCAGACATAATTGAGCTGTTAATGGACAATGCCAGGACCAACATTTCCTCTCAGGATTCCAGAGGAAACAACATCCTCCATGCATTAGTGACCGTGGCAGAGGACTCCAGAACACAGAACGACTTTGTGATCAGAATGTACGACATGATTCTGCTGAAAAGTAAAGACAGGAACCTGGAAACAACCAAGAATAAGGAGGGTTTGACACCACTGCAGTTAGCTGCAAAAACTGGGAAATTAGAGGTGGGTGTGATTTCAGTAGCATCTAAGAGAAACTTGTGCTCTGACCATGTCCTTCCACACTGGTTGTGCTGTTTTGTATCAGTATTTGGTGAGCTAATTTTGTTCAAAACACAATGTTTCCACTGCAGTGTTGATTTTATGCTTCAAGGTTTCTCTGTAACTCCCAAGCTATTTAGAACCAGCCTTTTGCTGTACAGAAATTCTGCACTTCCCACCAAACAATTTCAGAAAACTCACTAGAACTGCTCTGTTGTAGTGCTGTAGAATTTGGTTTGCATAAATCAACTGTAGTGTAGAGAATTGGCAATGGGATGATTTAGAAAGTAATTCAGTTCAAGGAAGGCATAAATGAACACATGGAAAATTGTGCTTTCATCCTTTAGAAGAATATCTCTAACAGAAAATCTGAAGGCATTAAAACCACTGAACTTATTTCTCAGAGGTTTTTCACCCCCTGCACCCCTCACTGCGTAACACAATTACAAATACATTAAATTGCACAACTGTACCAAATGTTACAGGTAAAAGGTGGGAATTTGGGCAGGTATATTCATGTGCTTTCTCCTTTCCCATGAACAACACAGCTGCTGACAAATGATCTGTTCATGTTTTAGATCCTGAAGTACATCCTGAGCAGGGAGATCAGAGAGAAGCCAAACAGGAACCTGTCAAGAAAATTCACAGACTGGGCTTATGGTCCTGTTCAGTCTTCTCTGTATGATCTGACAGAGCTGGACACCACTGCTGACAACTCAGTGCTGGAAATCATTGTCTATAATACAAATATTGGTGTAAGTTGCCTACTTTTATATAGAATATATCATTTTTTCTAGCAGTACCCCCATTTTAGATGTGGCAGCCTTGCAAACAACTGAATTAATTATGAATAGTAATTTTTGGTTCTCAGTTTTTGTATCAGGAGAAAGATAAGTTTTATGCCCCTGCATAAAAGCAAACATGCATTCATATTCTGCAACACAGGTTAGTTATTTTGGGAGTGTCTTTTCCTACATTTGAAGCATTAATTTGACTTAGGAACATAAATATGGCCAAGCTGATCAGACCAAATAAACTTTACTTAACAGGTTTGTAGTTTAGGTGTTTAGGAGTGTTTGATTCACAAGGCCAGGATTTTCCATTCACTGAATTCAAATCCTGGCACAAAACTTCCATAGGGAGCAGACCAGGAGTTCACAGGAGAGTTTTAGCTCAGTCATTATTCGCCAGGCTGGGAATGGCAGCTTATCCCAGGAGGAGAAGGAATTGTCCCTTTGTCCCATCTCAGAGTGATCTGGCACAGCCCTGAGCACAGAGGTTTTTCTAGAGCAGCAAGGATAGCATGGAATGAAATACACAAAATTGACACCTAAAATTCAGTTTCCTTACAGGCAGCAAGTTGAAATATTTAATTGTTAATTTTTTTTCCTCCTCAGAATCGTCACGAGATGCTGACTTTGGAGCCTCTGAACTCACTCCTGAGGATGAAATGGAAGAAGTTTGCTCGGCACATGTTCTTCATGTCCTGCTGTTTTTATTTCCTGTACAATGTAACATTAACATTGGTTTCTTACCACAGGCCTAATGAAAATGAGGTGAGTACAGCAGCTGAATCTCACCAAATTTTAGTGATTTAAAAGGCAATAGTGTTTCCTGAATTTATTTAAAATGCTACACATGACCAGATATTGGAATGTCTGCGTACAGAGAGATCACGTTCTCCCACATCAGTGTGGGAGCATCAGATTTGCATTTTGTGGAAGTGACCTAAAATACAAATACATCAAGAAAATTCTCCCTGGAAGGGAGGAAATTGTGAACCCAGAGATTTACAGGTGTGAGGGGTTTTTGTTGCTCTGCCTTTTACCCTTCAGGGATGGAACTGAGATTTTCCTTCTGGATTTGTCCTGCAGGCTCCTCCTTATCCACTGGCTCTGACCCGAGGAGTGGGGTGGCTGCAGTTGTCAGGACAGGTGATGGTTATGTTAGGAGCAATATTTTTAGCCATAAAAGAGGTAAGTGCTTTTTTTTAGTAACAAATATACAGCTAATTTGTAAAGAACTTCTCTAAATTTATGAATATGCTGCTGCTGATATTGGAATACACATGGAGTATCTTTGATATGTGTGATTTTCAAATCTTTGGCACAATCATTTATTCAGAATGACCCTGGTTGCATGTTTGAGTACAAGTGTGAAACAAATATAGGGATGTTTACTTTTCAATTTGTCAATGCAGAGATCTGATATTTGTATAATATCGGTATTGTCAAATTATTGGCCTTAAAGACAAAAGAATTGCAAATTGTAATAAAAAACCCTCATGGTATAACTTTGCCATGTACTGTAAGTAATTAAAAACAGTAACTTAAATAATAACTGAGATGACAGAATTTTAACCTTGAATTTACAGTACTATTAAAAAATTAATTCTAGAAGTTACCACGTCTTAGCAGTAGATGGATTAGTGTAGAACACCAATTAAATTGTTTTGAAAAACAGATTTTGAGGTCTGTTTTCTCTTCCACCATGACCCTGTATTTTCTGTTTCTGCCTGCACAGAGTGTGGCCATCTTCCTGCTCAGGCCCTCAGACCTGCAGTCAATTCTCTCTGATGCCTGGTTCCACTTTGCATTGTAAGTCTGACATGTATATATATATAAAAATATTTTCCACTATATATAAAATTCTCTATCTTGTGGTCACAGATAATGTGCTCCTGTAGCAGATATTCACTTTTTTCCCCCCTCAAAATTATCAGTGTTAGAGGGATGGATGTAAGTTTACTTGGAGATTTTCTGTAACACAAACTATTGGTTGCACTGTCAGTAACAATATCAGGGTTGATGTGCATGGAGTGGATTTTTCCCACCTGCCAGTGGAAAATCTGTAATGATTCTATCAATTCATTAAGCTAAAGCTGCAATTAAATGTCTTGTAAGATATTGTAAGGATTCTTAATGTCTCTGTCAACAAAATCTGCATTGAGCAGCTGTCTTGGGGAGAATAGTTTACCTAAATTAAGCTTTAATAAATACAATCCTTATATGTTAATGTACTTATACCACTTGCACCGACCTATTTTATCATTAAACTATAATGTCAATGTCATGGGGAGAATAAAAAAGCAGCATGAAATTACAAATTAGGCCTAAAGAGCAAAGAAATCTTGTTTTCGTGTTTTTCCATTCTGTTGTTGGTTTTGTGCTAGTAATTTCTCTTTTACATATATGTTTGTTTCTTAACAGTTTTATACAAGCTTTGCTTGTGATCTTCTCTGTCTTTTTGTACTTGTTTTCCTACAAAGAACACCTGGTGTGTCTTGTTTTGGCAATGGCCCTTGGCTGGGCCAATATGCTCTATTTCACCAGAGGTTTCCAGTCCATGGGAATTTACAGTGTGATGATTCAAAAGGCAAGTTTTTCTTTTGTTTTACCTGCCTGATGATCCCCCATTGTTCTACAATCCAGATCAAGTATATTCAGCAATTATATGTATTTTATAGTTTATTTTGAAATGTATTATTTCCAGTTTTTATGCATTATTTCAGCAGAACACACTCTTTGCTCTTCAGAAGCAGGAACTAGTTTCTATCCTAATATTGCCATTTTTATTACATTATATATGTGAGTAGCTTGTGTTTTTTCCAGCTAATGTAGTTCTGCAATTTAATTGCATCATGATCTGTAATGTCTGTATTGTACAGAATTAGTCACTCTCAGAGAACATGCCAGGCTTGAGATAAAAAAATCAGACCTTTGGGTTTGTTTGCTCAAGGAAAGCAGTCTGATGCTTTAGTGTGTGCCTCACCTGTATCCCTGCAGAATTCAAATGCACAGAGCTAGTTCTGAATTTTAATTCCTGTCAACTGTTTCATTCCATTTTCAGGTCATCCTGCAAGATGTGATAAAGTTTTTAGTTGTCTATATCGTGTTTTTGCTGGGATTTGGCGTAGGTAAATATTACTGGAGAAAAGCACTGATGCTCTGTGTGAGTAAGAATTGTAGCATTATTATGAATAAGAACCCTGTTTTCATGAGAGCTCATGTTGGGGTTTCTTCTGGATGTTAAGTTTAGATGTGAACAGATGAGCCAGTCTCAAATCCTGGAATTTCATTGGGATGTGGGCTCCTCCTGCTTTCTGGAACTGTCACCTGGCTGCTCTCTGTGGCTGGGCACCTCTGGCTCTCAAACAGTTTGAATTCTTTGGGATAAAATCCTGTATTCCTAAATCATGACTGTGACTAAAATTCCCTTGTGCTTTCTTCTCAGCTCTCGCTGCTCTGATTGAGACGTGCCAGGAGGGTGGGGAATGCCATTCCAACAGCAGCCTGGGACCTGTCCTGATGGATCTTTTCAAGCTCACCCTGGGACTTGGTGACCTGGAGATCCAGCAGAACTCCAAGTACCCTGTCCTGTTCCTCCTGCTCCTCATAACTTTCGTTGTGCTGACTTTTGTTCTTCTCTTGAACATGCTGATTGCATTAATGGGCGAGACAGTGGAGGATATTTCTAAGGAGAGCGAGCACATCTGGAAACTCCAGGTTTGTCTGGGAGGTGCTTGGGTTAAAACCCTCATGCTGACACAAAAGGTTAAATGCTAAAGATAATCCTCATTTGATTTTTGCATGTGGATAATAGAAATAAATAATTCCAGTATTAGAGAATTGTAGTGACTTTGGAATTAACAATCCTGGATTTCCAACCCATGCACTGTCATGACTTTCATTTCCCTGCATATGTCACAGGACCACGTGTTTCACTGCTTTCCCAGGAATCTGAATCCCTATTTGCACAAATTGGCAGTGATTTGCTGGTTTTGGTGTTGGCTCTGGGTGGAGGCTTGAGCTGTTATAAACTGCAAACTGTGCATGCTGTGAAATCAGACCATGGCTAACCACAGTTATTTGACTATTTGCTGCCAATAGAGAGCCAGGACTATTTTGGAATTTGAAAAATTCTTACCAAAATGCCTGAGGAAAAAATTCCAGCTGGGAGAACGGTGTAAAGTGGCTGAAAATGACACCAGGGTGTGTTTAAGGTAAAGTTGGAATAATGTGCCATCAATTCTGCTGTCTTTATGCTGCTTCAAGGTTATTTCTCCTCAAAAGCATCTTTAAAATATTTCTATGATCTCTAAAAATTATGCTAGATGCACAAAAGTGTAATTTGGGTTTCGTTTTTCAGTTGTAACCAGTTGTTTAAAAGGGAAAACGTATGAATTTTTATGTAGGCAATGGTTTGGTTAGAAAGCAGATTTTCATCTTCATGTGTTTTACTGTAGAAGCATCAAATCTGCTTGCAGTAAATGTCACTTTATCATAACTCCTTTGAATGTCAGCTTAAAAGCAATCACAGTTAAGTTGATTGGTAATTGGTGATTACCATATTAAAGAACTGTGCTGTTTAATGAAAAATACTTAAATATTTCCAGACTGTACTAACAATGTGTGAAATTATGAAGTGGTCTTGGTATTATTCTCACCTTCACACAGTGCCTGAAGAGATTCAGGCTTTTAGTGCCAGCAAAGCAGGGGGTAAAATGTGACAGTCCCAGGAAGGAGTAAAGGGGGAAGAGCAGTGATGGGGGATAATGCACGGTGATAACACAATTTATGTACAATGTAAACAGGATTAATGAAGTGAAATGGACCGAGTGGAAAACCCATGTTTCATTTATTAATGAAGATCCAGGGCCAACAGGTACTGTGGAATTTTATGGCACCCTATTTGCAGGATCTTTCCTTCTTAGAAATGCTTTTTGATACAGTTTTATACCTTTAAAAATATAAACTCTTATGTTAAGCCACACATTATTGCTAGAGAAGCTAATGGTTAATATGGCAGAGGTGTTAAATTACTTTTAAAGACTTGGAGAGAGGGTTGGTGACAAATAAGTTTTGTAACATATATGTTGGATGACATAAATGTTGGCCAGGAAATCCAAGACATCCATCTGCTGCCAGGGCAGGAGTGTCCTTGAGAAATGAGCTCCCTCTGGGGTGAAAAATTTCTGTAGAAGATATGGTAGCAAACTGAGAGCTTGCTGTTTAAATAAATACATGTTTTTAACAGGAAGAAAAAGGTGCAAAACTCTGATCTTGCCTATACAGTTTCTACCATATCCTGTTCTGTTTACAATGCATTTTTTTGCAGATCCAAGCAAAATTCAAGATAATTCAAGGACTAATAGCAAAAACACCCTGAATACGTTTGAAGAAATGGATGATTTGCCTGAAACTTCTGTTTAGTTGTGCTGTGCTTGACGTGTGGCTCTTCTGAAGGTTGAAAGCATCAGCAGTGGATGCTGAAAGTTTTGTGGCTGTTTTGGACAGCTGTAGCCAGCTGGAACACAAACTTTCAGTGACACAGTCTGATGGCTTGAACCCATTTATTCAGAGCAGCTGAGCTGAAATAAATGGGATTATTTCACTGGGTCAGTTCTGAGCCTCTCAGACTGTTGCTGTCCAAGTTTGCCTGATGCTCCTCAAACTTGGCTCAAGATGTTTAACTGGATAAAAAAGGTCAAATGTGAGATATTTCTTCCTTTTGTGGAAAATTAAGGTCATCATGATCCCAATCTGCTGGGTTTTGGAATCTAACTCATGAGAAACTCATTTTGTACACTGAAAAAAACCCAACTTCTTGTTGTGGAGAAAAGCAAAGCATTTCAGTTCTGAAGATGACTAAATGAAGTATGTTATTTTGCAATAACAAGGTCCTGGGTACATTTGCAGCTTTTGCACTGACTGTCAGTGTTACTGAGGCTTGGTCCCATAAGTTGGAAAAAGCCTCCTCAGGTCCCAGTGGCTTTGCCTGATCTGTTTTCCTCTGTGCAGTCCCCAGGGTGGAATTGGAGTTTATTGCTGTTTATTTATTACTGTGTATCTGTGCCTCCCCATGAAATAACAGGACAGAAATATAATTCCTGATGGAGGATATTTGCTCCAGTCACAACATTACTTTTCCTCCTTGGTTTTTTCCATGCTGTTGCATCTTCCTACATAAAAAGTTACCACACTGGAAGTTCTTCTGAATTAATTTTTGCATTCAACCACTTCAGAAAAATCAGAAGTCAGTATTTCTTCCCAAGGTGAACAAAATTAGTTCAATGCAATGCCATTCCAGACCTTATTTTTTATTCAGAGGACTCTTCTAATGCATTTCTGTAGCTCTTATTTCACTACCTGTGATGACCAAGTACTATGAATTATATTTTTAGTTTTCTATTTTATGTGTGTGTATAAAGGAGAAACATTTGTTCTGTGTATTTTTAAATTTCAATTAACATGTGTCTCCAGTGTTATGGCTTTTCATCAGAATTATTCATGTGGTGCCTGTTTTAAAGGTGCTATTTTAGGTGAGACTCAGGGGAACTCAGTTCTGTGTTTGAATGATAATAAGAATTGCATTGGATTTTGCAGCTGTGGGCAAAATGATCCAAAAGACTTTCTTAAGACAGAAGAGATCGTGAGGGAACCCTGCAGTGGGAAGGATAATGCAAAGATATTTACAGGGATGGTGAGCGTGGGTCCTGCAGGACGCCGTGTCCTGGGGTTCCAAGCATGGCCTGGATCCACAAGAACCTTCAGCTGTGTTCTGGCAGGGCACAGAGTGTGAGGGGAAGGACATTTGTGTGCCACAGACCACGTCACACCTCGGCACTGTTTGGCTTTCTCACAAGGAGATGTGAGGATGAGAAGAAAAATCCCCACAGGCTCGGAAGCTTTGATCTTTGCTGCCAAGGAAGGACATTGCCTCAGGACTGCACAGGTCTGCTTGGATCCTTTCAGTGCCAGTTTTTGTACAAAGGGAAAAAAATACCTCTCACACACTCGGGAGCCAGGCTGGGCCATGAGGGAACACAACGAGACCTCTGTGCTGTGCTGAGGCTGCTCCGGGCTGGGAAACAGGGAAGGCACAAAAACCCTACAAGGATGTGCTGAGCCCTGCCCGGGTACAAACCCGAGTGGATGAACTCAGGAAGGAGCTGGGGTTTATTTCTAAAAGATCTCACTGAGAAATGCCCTCCTTGTGTGGCCACAGGGCTCGGCCACCTCACATGACTCATGTGCCGTCTCCAGGCTTTGACCAAGGACTCTGAATAATGACCACAGCAGGTAATTCTGTGATTTTTATACCATGTTTATTTAAATTCAGGAAATAAAACTTGTCATTCAATCAACATTCTGCCCTGTGTTTTTATTTTATTGCCATAGGAGTTACACAAAGGCAAGGAAAAAATACTTTAAATCTAGTAGTAAATGAGGATGACATCACTTTTCAAAGGTAGAATATGAAAGTTATCTGGACAATTAATCTTTCAGTAAATAGTTAATGTATCCTTTTGCAAAGTTCTTAATGTTAATCACCAACTTGTCATGGAAAAAACAACTTCAGAAAATTAATTAAAACCCCATTTTTTTCTCTTTTTAAGATGTTATGACAGGCTTTGTCTATACAGATACAGAACAAGTCTCCCTATATGGAATTCTTCTTAATTTCCATTCTGGAATATTCAGGTATGATTTGTGCACTGCTCTTCATCAAAACCAGAATAACTGCCTAAATCTTGCCTTAAATCAGAAGCAGCTTGAATTAATTGTGAAATACACTAAAATGAAATGTAAAGCTTTTTAGAGTTTATTTCTCTGAAATCCTGTTTTTAGCTTGTTTTTATGTTTGTAAGTATAAAAACAAAACAAACCCCAAGGCTTCCACTTCCCAGTGGGGGTCAGTCACATATGCAGATAATATCATTTATTATACACACTCTCCCCCTGTTTCTCCCTGCCCAGCTTTTCCTTTGTCTCACATTTTTCATATTTACCTGAGGAATTAATTTCAATGATCAACCCACTGTAAAAAGTGTTGGCTAGTGAGGTTTGGAGTTATGAAGTAGAAAAGCTGTAATTTTTGTATATAATGTAGTACTGTGGATGAGCTTCTTCATAAAAACTTCACAAAAATATTTATAAATTTTTTGCATCTATAGGAGTGTATTAGAACAATAAACAGAGTCATAATCAGCATTATGACAATAAGTCTCAAAGTGCTCAGCAAGGTTAATTAAATTACAATTTAAAATTAGATTCTGCATTTATTTATCCCACAAGTCACTACTGAATGACCCTGGACTTGACAAAGAAACTCACTTTTCATATGACAAATCTGTAACAAACTCTTAGGAAGTGCTCTGCTCTGAGACTGACAATCTGAGGTGTTTTGCAGTGAGTTTGATTTTCTCTGTTTTTACAAAAGCTTGTTTCTTTTCATAATATGCAGCTTCATTAATAAATGTTGGATAGACTGTACAGTTCCCCTGATATGGAACGACTTCTCCATCAAGAGTCAAAAATAGAGGATCACCATTCTTCAGTGGCTGCCAGTCTTGATCCTTAGGGAAAGAAAATACACAGAATATATTTGTATATTTGTATATTTTATGTGATTCTTGAGTTATGCTAATTATGCTCATTTCTTCAGTTTATGGCAAAAGGTTTTAAAAGAATTCCTTTTGCTCTTAATACATAATTTTGTGTGTGTGGCCCTCATTTTCAGAATTCCCTGGTAAAGTGAACGAGAAGGAAACTGCAGATGCTCACAATTGATTGAAAACAGACACTCATTTAAGAATTCAAAATTGGGTTTATATTTTAGAACATAAGCTATCCTATTGTCTTTTTCTTTGTAGGGATTTTAGATTCAGTGATTCCCAAGGCAATTCCTGAAATAATGAATGTATGACCTTAGTGAGAGAACTTAACCCTAGGGGAGGTCTAAAGTATTCAATAAAACCCATTGGCAATATTGGCATTTTAAATATTTATTACTAAAATATACAACAATGTAGCAGAAGCAACACAGGAATGAGTAGAAAATGTCACAAAAGGAAACTATTCTAGAATTTACCTGCAGTTTAGGATGAATTATTGCAGTAATTTCACCATTCTTATTCCTGGGATAATCTACTTTCTCCATTATTTTAAAAACCTCGATTGTGCATGGTGGAAATTCCTTGCCTACAAAGAATAAATGAAAGTTAATGTCAAGAAGAAAAATTGCCTGTTAAAAAGAACATTGCATTATTTGTTCTCTGCAGAATGGCAAAAATCATCAGGTTGTCCCCTCAAAGACAAGTTGTAGAAAGATGGTCCAGTCATGTATTGGGGCATGTGAAGTTCAAGTCTAAATTTGCTACTGAAATGCTACTTTTTACTTTAAAAGATCTATTTTGTAGATGAGGAAATGAATGAAAGGTCTGTTTGCTAGTGTTGCACAGCACAGAGTGGTATCAGTGGAATTTAATCTTTACTATTCCAGCACAATAATGGAAACTCTGATGTGTAAAACTGTATTATTTTATTTCTATTTCCAAAAACTCCCAGCCCACTGACAAAATATACTCTTAAATAATTAAAGACACTTATTTTGTCTGAGTGTATTTTAGGTAGTGAACAGGTCTGGCTTTAATTTTTTAATTCTACCCCCTACCTTTTACCTGTTTAAAATGTTATAGCCCAACCCACTTTTTAAATTATTCTTAAAAATAGTCTGCTGCCATGACACAGGATGCTGCATCCTCTCATTACCTTCATTAAAAAGTTGCACAAAATCAAGGCCATGTTTGACAATCTTCCTCATTTTGTCCAAAACATCAGCTCTAGCAACACCTTGTGGCTGGGGCCCCACCTCGACACCTGTTTGGAGATGAGGGAGATCATGAATGTCACTTAATGTCACCATCACACATCACCTGCTTACACTGCACAGCAAAAATAAATGTCTGATGGGGCAGTATTTAATGTCTAAGGCACAGAATTATGTGGGGTTTAAGGCAAGCAGGTCCTTGTCATGTATTATAAATATTTTCTGTAAAAGTGGATTGATTGAGTTCAAGGATTTCTGTGTTATGTGAGGCAGAACTCTGTGTAAATCAGAACTCTTCAGAAGAATGGATAATCACATGCATTCATTTTGGTAAATATGTTGTCAGACAAACAGCTCCTGGTGCTCAGAGCACTCTGCATAAGGCAGTGAACACATCTGAAAACAGACATATTTCAAAATCATCTCTGGTGGATTGAAAGAGCCTTTAGATTTGATATTTACCAACAGGATGTTTTGCCACAGACCGAGTTGTTGCATATTTCAGGCTGGGATGTTCAATCAGCAGAACAGGGCAAGGTTCTGGAGCCAAAGCGTTCTGTGGAGATGGTTTAAAAACGCCTTTGTCATGCAAAATGGTTTAAAATGTTGTGCCACAAAAGATTACTGATGCAGAAGCGATTTACACAATGTCTTCAATATGTTGCCTTTATTTCAGGGCCCTCAAGGAAGTAGGACATCTTTAGAAAATGCACAAAGCTGTGTTTGTTGGTGTCTGTTCCATTAACTGATGCCAGGCAGCTCTGCTGAACCAGAACTGAGGACAGTTCTAGTCTTGAACTGCCAGCAGAGAAAAAAATCTCCTCAGCATGGCTCCAAAAGTGAGAACTGAAATACCATAAAGCAGATTGCAACTATTTTATCTGGGGTTAGACTCCAGTTCTCTTATGGGGAAGCAGATTGTGAATTAAGCCTCATTTTAATCTTTTTTATTCGCATTTTTGCTACTTGAGGCTTCTTCCTTGATGACTGCTCACCATTACTCTTTGTATAATTTTAGTCAAAAGATTTTTAGATCTTCATATATTTTTATAAGCATCTAAAAAGAATACATGTAATAAGAAAAAAAAAGTTTGAAAAGACCTTGTTTCTAAAGGGAAAAAAATATTGAAATTCCACACCATTGGCCCAACCTGGATTCCATCAGTCACTGTGCAGGTCACCAGAATTTAAGTTAGTTAAGCATAAAGCAGCACTTCTGCAAACCTCACTCCACCAAAATTTATCTGCTTCAGGAACAGCAGAATCAAACAGCTTCTAAAGACACATCACTGATAAGGGAAAATTGTCATTACCCACTTCCATTATTTGTTGCATCTCTTTATTTAATGAAATTAATTTTGAACTATTTAGCATGTGTAACCCAAATTTATCCAAATTCCTGACAGATCAGTGTGAATGCAGATTAAACTGCATTAATTTTCATAGATGTTATTCTAAGTATTCCTCATTGCCCATCAGTCTTAATAATGCTCATTTTAATACATGAAGATATGATGAGTTTAAGTCTGAATTAGCTGACATTATAATCAAATTAATAATTGCTTCTGATTAAAAAAAATCATCCTATGAGTAATGAAATATTTTAAACAGTTTTGCAGAAGAAAAAATAGTATATTCAAAGATACTACAAAATAATATATAGTAATACAACATTACAACTAATAATCTATTTTAATAGTTCATTTAAATTAGTTTTACCTTGATATAATGAACCATTTGAATTGTAAAGTCATCCCTGGAGTTTTCAAGAATAATGGTACCACCCATGTTAGAAGTGGTGTTGTGAAGGTCAAAAATAAGGTCATAGGCATCATCACTACCTTTGGGACCAAATATATGATTGATTTCCTGAGCCCTCCTCACTTCATATGGAATATCTTCCACCACTGGCCTGCTGTTAATATCAGCACAAAGAAATTAGTAAGCTCATTCCATGGCTTTACAGTCAACAAAATATGTATTAGCCTTTTCTTTTTACTTTAAATTCAAAATTGACCAGAGTTGAAATCACCTGTTTAATTACCAAACTTAAAATTGGCTGAATTTGCTGAAGAAAGCAAGTATGATTGTCTAGTAATTGTCTTATTATTCTGTGCCTTGTGCAGAAGGGTGTTAGAATTACTTAATTAAAATTTGGCTGGAAATGGTTTCTTTCTCCTTATATCCCAAGATTTCCCTCTATGCATAAAACAAACTAAAAATTTAGTGTAGAGCACTTCCAGGACTGGAGCCACCTCCTGCTGGAGATCCCATTCAGACATCAGTCCATGATGTTTTGCCTTGGACATCACCCTCAAGGTTTGTCCTAACTTGTTTTATTTCTTGTCTTTTCATAATCTGATCAGAGTTTTACAGTCTATGCCTTTAGGAATTCTTTAAGCTCAGTGAAGATTTTCCTCCCTCAAATCTGTTCTTCCAAAGTTTTAATACTGGTAATTTCAGGAGTCTGTGTCACATAATCCACCTTTTTTTTATTGTTTAGCTCTGCCTTTGAAATTCAACATTTCTTCACATAAAACTATTAATTAATAATTTTTATTGAAGCCAATGAGATTTACACCATTGCTTTCAATAGTATCAAGATTTCACTCTCCTTTTTCTTATTTTGTAAAATAATTGTGATCTTGAAGGTTCTACACTTAAGGGACGTGGGGAAGGTACTTCAAATACTCAGTAGTGTTGTAACAGGAACAGGCAGCTTCATAGTATTTACTGAGAAATAGAGGTTAAGATGTGAAGGAAACCTGCAGGTGTCTTAATCTGGTGTTTTTTCAAGTGTTCTGTGTTTAAAGCAGCTGAAACCAAACAAAACAACCTCTTATTTTGGTATATTTTTCCTAAGTAAACAATTAAAAGAATGGCCTCAATGCTTATGTGTTAACATCTGCTTATCTTAGATGTAATAATCAACAACAAAATTCTAAGATGAAAAGCCAGATGGAAAGATGTGTAGGGTAAGAATAACTACCTGCAAAATATATACAATAAGTATTCCTTTCTGTGATACTCTGAAACAAAATTACCTGGTTTGCAAGAATGTTCACATAGCAAAGTACACCTCTGAAATAGATGTCTTAAAAGCACAGAAACCTCAAATCCTATTAAAAATATAAAATCTACAGTAATTATAGACATTATTTCTTTTAAAATGAGTCAGTTAAATTATTGAGGTTTTCTGGCTATGCTTTTGCCTTAGAATAGATTATGTCTAACTTCAAGTTTTTCTAATTTCAAGTTTTCACGTTTTACTGTATGTAACTGGAATTCAACACACTTTCCTGATTTCTGTGCCATTCTTTCAGATACTCAAATGTCTGTGTTTAATTGCTTTTATCTGCTATTCCTTGGAAGTTTAATTGTATTCAGAAGAGCTCCCAAACTGAATTGCACAAGACATGAGAAATAATGACTGTGACTCACAACAGTGGTACTCCAATTCACACAAATGCAGCTCATCTAATACTAATTTTAAATTATGTTTAAGATAATATGTCAGTTTGAGACTGATTTTACCAGCAATAGAAGTGAGTCTGTTAACACATGCAAATTGTTCTTTTTTTTGGGTTAAAGGTCAGTAATTTCAGTTATGTGACTGCACTGTTAAAGTAGTAGGGGACCTTGTGTTTTAACATTTTAATCTGGAAAGAATTTTAAAACCCAGAAAAGGAAAAGAACAGAAAGCACAGCTGCTCTTACCCAAGGCTCTCGGGGTCAAAAACCCGGTTGAGATCACAGTCAATGTACCTGGTGCACCTCTCCACAGCTCTGGGGTTGGTGAGGAATGGTTTCACCTCCACTCCTGGCCTCTGGATCTCGGCTCCATCCTGCTGCCAGTGCCTGACCAGGAGCACCCCCGATAATTCATTGCCGTGAGTGCCCCCGAAGAGCCCGACCCGTCTCACCCGAGCACACGGGGAACTCATGCTCAGGGAAAACTTTTCTCTCTGGAGGAAAAAAAAAAAATTCTTTCCAGTAGCAGAGTCTTTCTTCTGGTTAGGTCAGATGCAAAAGAAAGTGAATGGATTTCTCCCAACAGCTTTCAACTCAGTTTTGAGGCGGGATTTTCCAACCTCCCTCCCTAAGGAGCCTCCCCTTCAGTTTCCGTATTTAGTAACATCTCCGAGGCTGTTAATGGCACAGTTCCACAGTCCAAAAGTTAAAGACTCTGGGCAGTCTTTATAATATATGCTCTATAAGGAAATCCTGTACTAACAAGCAGAGAAAACCACTGTTTTTACACTTAAATATCAGGCATTTTTGCACTGCAAACTAGGTGTAACAGGTATTCTCATGTATGTTTGAAATTATATAAGTATTATATTTTATAAGGGCAGAATGATTTAAAGTGAGCAAAATCAGCAAAGTAAGACTCGTATCTTGGCTCTAGTCCAGCACACAATGCTGAAACAGCAAGTATTTTCATCTAAAAAAAGCCAGGAACAGCTAAGTTCCTCAAAACACGTCGTGGCTTGTACAAATTTTTTTGTTTGAGAAATCCTAAGAAGGTTGATTAGAAGGAACATGAGCTGAAATTACAGTGCAATTTATCCATGACTGACTTACCCAGAGTTCTGGCTCCAGTTCTATCTGGGGATCTGCTTACACAGACCTCTAACACATTGAAACAACTTTGCCAGGGACAACCCTCTAACTTCTGCAGTCTCTTATTAAAAAGGAAACGGATCTAGACCACGATGGGACAATAGTTCTGTTCTCTCCCCAAAAAACTTTAGTCAGCAACTTTTCTTCCATTTCCAAAAGCATTCAGAAAGGCTTCTGAAGCTTAAGCCAAAGAGCAGCTGTAACTTCCATCCTGAGAATCAAAACATTTAGAATGAAAGGTCTTATTAACAGAAAAATAAGCTTTATTGCTGTAAATGACAGAAATATTTGCAATTGGCATATGAATATATATTCATCATATAAACATAAATATTAAGATCGCAAGAGAATAAAGAAGGTTTATTGAACAATTCCTTTTTATTATTATACTCCAACGACTGAGAGGATATTTGGCCAGTGCCTGAAAGGCTTTATATCCCAGGCTGACAGACTGTAGGTCTAGGAAAAGCTAAGCATGGGATTTATCTAGAATAGTTCTGCCAGGAATATAATTTCTACAGAAGTTGCTCTCTTTGTTTTGGTTCACGCATTCAGATTTTGCTGAACCTTACAGTGAGTTAATACAGAGAGACTGTTTACTTAAATACTCAACTGTATTACTCTGTACTTAGGAGCTGTCAGATATTTAATCAGAATGAGTAATTTATTAAACAAAGCAGTAAAGTTGCATTTCACAGCACTGGACAGTCTGTACTGTCCTTTGACCCACGTCTCTCTTGAGTGGTGGTGCCAGAATGGTGACACAACACCCAAAAACACAGTTCACACTCTGAATCTGGGTTTGCTGAATTTAAACACAGCAGCAGTTTGAAGAGTAAACAGCAAAATGCAAACATGCGGGGCTGGAACATATAGTTTATCTTTTATTGCTGCTGGCACTGTAATGGTTGTAATTCTTTCCAAAGCACTGAATGAGATCGTCTGTGCACTTACTTAACATGCAACAAGTTTGTCTCCCAAGAGTGTTTTTAGGACAGAGACAGTGAATTTCCAAACATGAGGTTAGAAACTAAACCCATGGAAGGCTCTTTTATCCCCTTAGAGCAGTTCCCATCCAAACATTTTAACTCCTGGTGTCCCAGGATCCACCAGTTTGGGAATGAATGGAAATTCACAGGGAAAGTTTTTGCTCTTCAGGGTTAAACACTGGGAACCATCCCTCATTCCTTTGCTTTGCCAATACTCACACTCTGAAAAAGGATGTGGGATATTTAGTTTAGTAAGAATCCAGATTGGTTTGATGTGCTGCATACAGATATTTGGGAGCACTTCTGAAGAAAAAGGTTTACTAAAACAGGACAAGATCCAATCGTGCCAAGCACTCAGATTTTAAACAGGAACCAGCCATGTGTAAAAGCCAGAACAGCTGAATAGACAAACTGGCTGAAGAATGCCATAAGTTTTATTTACAGACACTTTGCATCCACGCACTTCTGGAGATTCAGCTCCTGCCCCGGGTTCTCTGAGGGTGACACTGCACCGGTTCCTCGGGGGGCAATTAATGAAATCCCACCGAGGGGGTGATTAAAAAGCTCTTTTGTCTCCCAGCCGGACCCGGCCGCTCCCGCTGTGCCCTCAGAGGGTGCGAACGGGGCTTCACCTTCCCGCCATTTTCACATCGCCTGAGGGGCGAGCGCGCGGGCGAGTGTCCGTTATTTTAGGCGGGCTTCGCCTCAGGGCTTCGCCTCAGGGCTGTCCCTCAGGGCTGTCCCTCAGCCCGGAAAACGCTGACCCTCAAGAAAGCCCCGACCCTTAGGGCTGTCCCTCAGGGCTGTCCCTCAGCCCGGTAAGCGCTGACCCTCAAGACAGCCCCGACCCTCAGGGCTGTCCCTCAGGGCTGTCCCTCAGCCCGGTAAGCGCTGACCCTCAAGACAGCCCCGACCCTCAGCCGCGACCCTCAGGGCTGACACTCAGGGCTGACACTCAGGGCTGACACTCAGCCCCATCCCTCAGGGTTACCCTCAGCCCGGTAAGCGCTGATTCTCAACACAACCCTGACCCTCAGCCCACTCCCTCAGGGGACTCTGCAAAGAGCTGTTGCATCTTAGGCGTGCGCCTGTGGATCTTCTGAATTCGGTACAGCTGCTTCTGTGTTTTAGGGCTTGTGTTTGAAATTATGCCAGTCACTGGAGCTTCAGTGTTATGAGAAACTGCCATAAAATCACGTGAAATTTGTATGTTTTTGCAGCATTAATTAGTTGGCTTTTTTCATCTGACTTCCATACAGCAAATTTGGAGTAATCAATACACTGCTGCCTGTTAAGATTCAGCAAAGAAATGAAAAGGAATTTAGCTGACACCTCGGTTCGCAGCACAGCAGGTACCAGCCCTTGTTATGCGCCCTCCTGTTCACACCTCATTATGCTTTTGTATACACATAAAATACATATAATACATTTATGTATGTAGTATTCATAGAGGGTATTCAGTGTTTGGCCCTAAATCCCCATTTCCTGAGTGGACTTGCATGGGTTACCTGTTTATTGCTGCACAGGGCAAGATTTTAGATGGATTTATAGAACTGGTCACTCAGGGAAAGGCTTCATTCATGGGATTATGTGCAGGACAGAGGGCTGGGAATATAAATTCTGTGAGGGAATAGTCTGTTACATGTTTATGAAATGTAATTCCTATGTGTAATGTAAAATATTTAAGTTATTTTATTTACATGTTTCAAGTGTGGTTTGTGTATCCTTTTGCTATTAATATGTAGCATTACTTAAATTTTAATTTTAGGTTGTCTGCCTGTACCCCTGTTCAATCAGAAGAAAAGAACTAGACAGCCCCTCACTTCAAATCCAATTAAAAGTGAACCAGGTACTGGTTCTGGAACTCGTAGTTATGACTTCTCTCCCTCATCATTCGGTAAATAAGATGTATTTTAGTTTTTTACTGCCTCTAAATCCAAATAAGTCCTAACTTCCTGATTGTATTCTATGAAATCAGACATTGTCTTTATCAAGAACTATATCCATCCTTTATATCTATTTCTGAAAAGTTCATTATGTAAAAATTGTCCTCCAGGAAATTTCTTTCTCCTCTGTACAATTGAGCTTTTTATATTTCTTGCCTAGAGGGAGTTTGACTCTTTGTGTGACGAGAATGAAGTAGCACTGGCATTTAAATAGAGTCTCTAGAAACTGACCTTTTGTTTTCGGTTGATTTCAATCAACATTCAAGTCCTGTGTTACAAGAAGAAACATTTGTAAGATGTCTTTCTTGTAGTTCAGAAAGGAACTTCTGTTCTTCAAATTGGGCTTGGAAAGAACAGTGCAGAATTCTGCTTTTAGTGCTTTCATTATGTTTTACTTGTAATAAAGTTTAGAAGTTTTCTTACAATAAAGTCTCTGTAGCTTATAAGTCTAATGTTTGTAACTGCACCATTGTCTAGAGAAGCAACCTACTTGTTAGAAGTTGTCTTATAATTACAAATATCAAAGGATCACATTCCCTTTTTCTTTTTTCTTCCTCCTTCCTATGTGAGCCTGTTTGTGGGACATTAAGCAGAGTTGGAGGCCTACAAAGACTCATTGCCTTTCAGTCTTTTCCATTTTTATCCATTTTCAATCCTTTGTCTTTTGAAAATTAGGCTGGGGAACTGCAAGCTCAGAAGTGGATGAACTGCAGAAAGCAGAGAACAGTGGGTATGCAAAAAGCAACTTATTTGTTGCTTTTTTTATTTTATTTGGCTGTGAATTGTTCCATGAACAATCCATGTGTGCCTTACAATAAAGCTGTTGCTGTGTCACTGATACTATAAACTTGTCTTTGAAAGCCAAGCTGAACATCCGATGGCTCCTTCCCTTATGAAACCACCAAATGCATCAAAGTTTAATTTAGCAAACGCTGGAAAAAACTTGTCTGCCTGCAGGTTGGTGAAGCCTTTCATGTCTATTATTCTTCCTTTTTGTTCTTATGTGAAAATGCATCTCACATTTTCCCGTATGCCTGTAGTATTCAAAGAAACCCTTTTAAGATCACTCTCAGAGGAAACCTTGTTTATTTTATTGTAGAGTTATGAAAATATGTGAATTTTGGGTCAGAAAAGATCCCTTACACCGGGCAGGACAATAACTGAGCAGAGTTTTAAGGCCTGTTGAAGGCACATGGATTTAGGCACAGGTGTAACCACTGCCCTCTATATGGATAAATTTGGTGTAAGCTCAAGTGAGTCTGGAGGTATTTAAAGCTAAAACAATAATTTATGGATTTCTTTTATATACTTTAATCATATATATGAGTAATCAGAAGAGGTACTGTGATACTGAATTGTTGTATTGCAGGAACAGAAATGAATACACTCCTTTAGGTAGCACAGCAAATTCAAGATCTGTTCATGGAACTTCTCGAAAGTTTGAGAACTTTTCAAGCAGTTTGAAAACTGCCCAGCAGCAAAAACAGCCTGACAGTCGTAACCCACCCCAGCTCATCAAAACTGACACATCCAAAGGACAGTGGCCACTGAAAGCCAACACTGTGGCAAGAAGTCTGCAGGATCATAGCCCAGCATATAAATTTAACTACAATACTCAGCAAAATATAATGAATGAGAACCAATCTGGTTGTGTCCCAGGAGATAAAAGTCAGGTAAAACTTATGGGCAGGGTTAATAGGAAAGACACAGTGAAGAAAGCAGTAAAGAAAGGGAATTGATGGAAGATGAGGTTTTAATCTGCCCAAGTTGCCTTAGTAAAACGTGGAGTTTCTGGAAATTTAGAATGGAGATTTTCATACTGTAATAACCTAAAATCCTCAGTAAACTGGCAGGGAGTTGTTTGTATATTCTGAACAAATGCTCTAATTTTATGTAATTATTTCCTATTTAACATAATACATAAATGCCTATGTGCCCTTTAAAACTGCAAGTGTGTATGTCTAACTTAAGCTTTTGTCTTCATCTGAAAGGAAATTTCATCATCTCAAGCAAAAACTAAAGTAAAAAAGAATTCTTTGCGAATCCTGTCTGCAGTCATTCAAAGTGTGAGGCACTGGAGCCAGTATGCCTATAAAACTCCACTGTTATTTGAAGTTTTAGGTAAGCAGAGTAGATTATAATAATATAATCTGATAATAATGCTAGGAGAACAATAAGAGAGAATTTTCAATAGCTGAAATACTTAAAGTCACAGAATAATGGCATGGACGCCATCTAATTTCCCTTCTGTTCAGCTATCAAAGGTGACTGAAACAGGTACAAAATTAACAGTTCAGTCACCCTCCAACATCAAGTGTTTCCATCCTGTTTCTTTCCTGTCTTTGTTTTTAGAATGTGTTAGAATACATTTTCCTGTTTAGTAGGTATCTTCTGTAGAGTGGTACAGTTTTACAATCATTTTTAATGTAATTAATCTTGGAATATTAATTGTTGCTTAATGGGACAGGCACACTGGATTCTGCAGTCACACCTGGAGCATATGGGGCAAAGAACTTCCTTCTGAGAGATGGAAAGGAGACCCTGCCGTGCGTGTTCTATGAAATTGTGAGTATTCCGTGCCCACACATAACACAGTCACCACTAGCTCCAGTCCTTTGTATGAATGCAAAAAGGAAACAGAAATTTACTGTGCAAAAGGCAGGCTGAATGTTTGTACTGTATTGTTCCCAATTTAGAGCCACAGTCACTGCTCAGGCATCCTCAGACTTCTGTTTCAGAAAAACAGGAGAGACTTTGAGTTTAAGTAGTTGGTAACAGCAACAAAGCTGATGTAAAGGTCTTTGTTGGATGCAGCCCTCAGAAAGCAGCCATGTGGAAGGCTTTCATGTGAGGTGATCTAATTGTTTGATGTGCTTATTATGCTTTGATGAAGGACCGTGAGCTTCCACGACTCATTAGAGGTCGAGTGCACAGGTGCATGGGGACCTACGATGCAAAAAGGAACATTTTCAAGTGCGTCTCTGTAAGACCAGCAACTGCTCAGGAACAGAACACTTTCCAAGACTTTGTTAAAATTGCAGATGTTGAGATGACAGCATTTGTAAAAACTATGAATGAAATGTAAAAGTCAAAATGGTTGTCCAAATCCCAGTTTTAATTAATTGTCACCCACAAAGGCTGGACATACTACAACATTTGCCAAAACTACCAGTGAAAATTTGGTTAAACATTTGAAAATATCACTATGCTGTGTTATCCAACAAATGCTGTGTGGTGTTCATTGAGTTCCCATTTATGTGTTACATGATTCATGGTTTTATTTTAAAATAAATAATCAGCACAATACCTGTATAAAATAACAACAGACCCTGAAGCTGTAGGAAGATTCCCAAGGACACAGAGGAAGTAGAAAAGAAAGAATTATTTGAACACAGAACTTCCTTGCCTTTGCCATAGTAACATCTTTCATGAGTGATGGACCATGTACATGTTTATGTGCCTTGGCCTTCAAACATTAACTTCCATAGATTATTCCTGCTGTTCCTATTTCCTTTTCCCCTACTTCAGAAGCTTTGTAGCAGATCTCTTGGGAATTGCAAAACAAAAGGGTTGTCAAGAAAATAGCAAACAGTACGGGGATTTTTTGAAATTATTTTATTATACAGTGTTGGCAATTGGAAATTTCACATTTAAAATAATTGAAATATTGTATCCAACAAGTCAAATACAGAAAACAGTTAATATTCTAAAAAGGAGCCAGCTAGTCAACGCAGAAACACATTAATGGAAAATACAGCTTTTAGTTACACTTAAAAAATTATATATTTAGAATAAAACTTGAACCTGGTCCAGCAAATTGTAACAGGAAAACGCTTTTACACAGTTTAACGCGCAGACAGTCTTTATTTAAAAAGTGATCTGTCAGTGTGAGCACAGGCATTGCCAGCAGCAGGTGAGACTGAAGGATCTCACCTGGGGCTTTACCAGGATCTGCCAGGATCGCTGGAATGACGGTCACACCCTCGGTGTGAGGCGGGCTCAGAGCCTGCAGGCTGCAAGGAGGGATGTGCCAGTGCAGCTGTACAGGTCATGTACACGTGTTTGATTCCCTTTAAATGTTACAAAATGTTAAAGGAAGCTCCACCTGGAAGCATTAGCTTGACTCAAAAGGTGCAGAATGTTGTAGGATGCAGAGACTGAGGATTTGCACAACAGAAGCTGAGCTTTAAGTAAAAGAGTTGGTACAGCAGTGTTGTGAATTGTGAGGCTCTGCTGTAACAATAATTTAAAACTGATTCCACTTAAGTGATTGATGCTTCCAGTTCTGCACATGTGAACTTAGGTTAATAAGTAATGACAGGAATGGGTCCTTTGTCTACTAGGTGTGTTATGGCTGTTAATAAAAATCTAAAATATTTTTACTTTTCAGGAAGTGTTTAGATCTTTGCAAAAGAAGTTTCTAGTTGACACTAACAAATCACTTTTTCTAGTGAAACATTAAGTGAACAGTCGTAAACATTACACAAAACAGAAAAAACCCTACTCAATACAGTTTATACACACTACTCAACATTTTTCAGTTGTTGGGTGATTTTTTTCCTTGACCATATTGATCCTGTCTTGTATAATGGTTCTAGTGTAAAGGCACAGGTTGGTTAGGAAAGAAAAGCCTGCATCTCTGTCTCTCTACTTTGTGGTGATTATTTTCTTTTTGCATGTTGTTTGTTATTCCTCACTTTTCTGACTCTTACATGAAAATTATCAATCTCAGCCATTCATTAAAAAAAGTGTAAGACATCACTGAAAAGCACATTAATATACAGAAGTGACTGAAGTTTATTCTTCTTACTTTAGGGCATTCCTTCAACCTATTCTGTTAAATATTTGGAAGATTTAATTTCCCAGTCCCTGTGAGCAAAAGTGCAGAGTACTCATGCTCTCTTTCTCAGTGCACTTAATTCTGCATTGGAATCTGTATTTTCAGAACTTGCTAAATTTGTATGCAGAATTTGCTTTTAGAGTGCATGGAAATGTAGCAACAGGACAATTATTTTGGAAAACAATGCAACGTTCCACTGAAGTTTAGAAGGGTGAGGAATGTAAACAAGACTGCACAAGTCTTTGATGTATATTAAAATAACACAGTGATTGTTCTGTTTGCATTTTCGTCTACATCCTCAACATGTCTCTGTCTGTCCCTTCATGTACCCCTTCCATTAAAAAAAATAAAAATTCACAACTCAGTTGGACTCAGCTAAGTGAAGAATAATAAATTTGATCACCTTGTTTGTGCCAAAATACAAAACTAAGAAGTACAGCTCTGAATTAAATATAATCTATGTGATTTTTCTTTTTAATAAATAATAGAAAATAAAAGATGAGAATAGAATTAGAATTAAATTTTTATTTTAAATGCAAAACACAACAGTGGTGTGAGATTAGAACCCAATGTTTCTTTTGCTTAAGGCAATCAAGTGCACTTATTTCAATGCTTGATAATAATGAATTCAGTGCTATTGTGGAAATCAGACCTCACAAAATTTCCATACAGACTAATGAAATATGGCCATTGTAATTCTGACACAGCATCCGATTTTTGCTAGTCGCGTTCAATAGCATTTCACTTTTTTGTTTTACAGTCTGGACTCTGAATTGCAATGGAACCACTGGAATTAGTTCATTCTGGCTTGTATGATCACTACAGAGAAGGACGTTGGGCACAGACATTTTTGTAAACAGAGATATTTTTTTTTAATTTTCAGCCTTAAACAACAAAACCCAAAATCTACAGTTGTCATAGTTCAAAACATTTTGTTAAAGTCTACCTAGAATTATAATTTAAGAAATACTGAAAACAAATTCTTAGGGGGTTTTTTTTTCCCTTTTGTTAAAATATTAAATCATCATGAAGCCTTTGGAAGTGGTTGGAGGTCTCGGAAAAAAAGAAATTTCAATTTTACCCAAGACTTCATGAAGATGGCTCTGTATCTTGGCAATTAGAGCAGAAGTAAAAACTGTGCCCAGAACTTACAATATGCAGGTGTTGCTAATATATATAGATTAAAAAGAAACTTTTTTCTTGTATACAATTCTTTTTAGCTATCAATCTTAATTTTAGGCTGTGGCTACTAGTAGGTGCTTTTTTCACTAATCAAAATAATTGTAACAAAATATCATTATTGATTTTAAAGTTACCGGGTTCGTAAAAGTTCTGACATTTCACAATATATCAAAAGTGAATCGAAGCCTTTAAGACTCACAATTTTGAGACACCAAAGAAACTGGGAGGTAGACAGATGTTTCGAGGATAAACTGATTTTTGTTTTGTCTAAGGCATGATGCCATTATCTGTTTAGAGCAGTGTAAAGGCTGCAGATTGATCCCATTCCAATTCCAGAGCGTTCGCTGCTCTCGTGCTTACGGAAGACTTTCAATGCACTTTTGGTCTTTGTCAATCTGACCTTCTCTTCCCCATCTCCTCTCCTCTCTTTAGCAACACAGCCAGCTGGAAGTGCTTTAAGAATTTCTGCCCATTACTGTAGACAGGAATGTTCTGTTCTTAAACAGTAATCAAATACTATAAAATAGTAGGTATTGGAGTTGGAGATATGTGCTCTTTTGGTGCATATTTTGCAAAGAATGGTAAAAAGACAGACAACATGACCCCAACAATTGCCAGCATGTACCCCCATCCAATCTGGCAGTCTCCTGCATAGTAGATGTCTGAGTTCTCACAGAATCTCTTCACAGTAGCAGAGTTGAAACCAAAAGGGTAAACCAAAAGCCCAGAAGCCATTATGAACACTAGAGAGGAGAAAAAAATACACACCAGTTATTATCAAACATTAATTCCTTTGGAAAAAAAGAATCCTTATTTTAGCAAGGCAAATATATATATTATATTAAAATCAATGGAAAAAGTCATAGCTCATAAAACCCCCTTGTGATTGGCTCATTATCCTCCTTTTCATAATTACCTCTTATGGACAGCAGTGGTGTCACAAGGCAGCAAGTTGGGATTTTTTTCATGAGAACTCTTGCCATTAAATAACTTCAGAAACGCTGTGATCCAAATTAGGAGCCATGTAAAAAGTAAGGTGGTTCAGATACAATGGAATCCAGAGGAGAAGAATTCCTAAGTTGGCAGATTCCAAAGCAGCTTCACTTTCTTCTCAACAGCATTTTTGTGCTTGAGACAAACAATTACTTTGTTCTGCCAAATAGAAACTTCCAATGAAAGAGTTCAAATACAGTTTTTCAGATTCTGCTGATGAGGTTCTGATGATGTGAGACTCATTAATACCAACCCAAATTGTTTAAAACATCCTGCATTTGAACAACTGAAAAACACCATTTATCTTCTGATTATTTATTTATTTTATGTCTCTTGACATTGGAAATCCAGGCTTGCCTCCTGACAGTTACCCTGCACTGGCTTTTAATAGAACTTCCCAGATTTTAGTCTTTAAGGAATCCATGGATATTCAAATATCCACATATGCAGGTAATTGAATCAAGAGCAGAGCCACTTTTCCAACTTTGAAAATGAGACTGCCCAAGATATAACTCATGAGTAAGATAAAGATGCATTAAAATCCTCCAGGAGCAGCTCTTGGAACCTGATTCTGCCCACCTTGGAAGAGAAGAGGGCTGAGCCAGGCTGGCGTGAGGGGTTACAACTTTTGTTTGACAGAGCACTGAGAAACCGTATTTTCTTTTCTATCCCTTCTGCTAATCAATTACCACTGTATTTAAAACCTCTATTTTAACAGGCTTTATTTTATGTACTAAAAAGATACCATGGAGCAGTCCCTTTTCCTCTCTTCCCCTTTTTCCAGGACATTGTTTTGTTCAAATTCAGGGTAGTGATTCAAGAAGCAACCAGAATTAAGAGTTATGTTTGAGCTGATAGATAATTCATAACCAGCAAACATCTAATGAAACATTAGGAGTATAAAACAAACACTACATGCTGTTCTCTGTGTTTGTGATTGCCTTTCAGGTAGGGCACATGCATATTACTCCAATTATAATATTGGAGAGGCTTAATCTTAAAAGTATCCACTAAAAAAGGGCAATCACTCATTAATCTTTTTTAATTAAAAAACGCTTTAATGAGCTTGAGGGCTAGATGAAGTCAAAAAGTTTAACACACAGCCTGACAAGTCCCTGAATAATTTGAATTAAACCTTTCCTGCTAGTCCAAATGGAACAGCTGAGTTAATCCCTTGTAGAAAACAATAAGATGAAGAAAATGGAAATTAAAAGGAGAGAAAGTGGAGCAGCAGCAAAGTCTGTTCCCCTCTGGGTATCTCACATGGGTACAAAGAGAAGCTGCCTGCCAAGAGGCAGAACGCTGAGAGCCCAGAGTTCCACCTGCTCCAGCAGCCACCCTCTTTCCTTTAAACCTCAGGGATATTTTTGCAGTGGTTGCTGTGGCCTTTTCCTCTTGCACAGCACAAGGTGGGTGAAAGGTGCTGCTACAAGAACCACTAAGGGAAAACTCCTTCCCGGCACCAGCAGCATCCCGAGCCAGGCTCACAATTCCTGATCCTGCAGCAGGATCTGAGATTTCGGCTGCTGTGTCCCTGCATTTAGGGCCTGACAGCAACCAGACACGCTGGAGCTGAATACCAAGTTCTGTAATGCAGATCTCCCTAACTGCACGTGTGTGACACCCCTAAAAACAATATAGAATGAAAAGACAGGAAAAATGAAGCTAAACCAGACAAGGACAAGGTGTGATAGTTTTAAATTAAAACAGGGTAGATTCAGAGTAGATAGAAAGAAGAAATCTTTCCTGATGAGTGTGGTAAATCACCAGCATGGGCTGCCCATCCCTGGAAGCACCCAAGGTCAGGTTGAGCAGGGTCTGAGCAATCTTAGCTAGTTGCAGACACCCCTGTTTGCTCCAGGGGAACCTTTACAGGTCACTTCCAACCCAAACCATTCCATGATTCTGTCTTCTTGTTCAGTAAAGTCACTGAGCTTTCCCCAGAGAGCCACATGACACTCTTGCACACTCAGCAAAATCCCAGAGCACCTCCTCTGGTGGCGGGAACATGGGAAGTAACTCAAAAAAAAGGGAGACTTTTAAACAGCAATGAAAACCATGAACTAAACCCTGTTAATCCCTGGACCTGTGCAATTGTGGGACGTGGACCAGGGGCTGCCCAAGAGCCTGTGGTGCACAGGGGCTGCTCAGCACAGCCCTGCTGCAACCCAGGCTGCTCCACTGCCCCGGGAATCTGGAAATAGCCCCGGGGTGCAAAACCTGTGAGATGTTGGGAAAGTGAGCCAGGTTTACAAGAAACAGCCACGGCTCTAAGCAAGAGGAAGGGCTAAAATTAAAATTTCAGCTTGTTCATCTTTTCAGAGCCAAAATGGCATCTCATTCGATGAAAATACATGCAGAATTGGAAACAATCCTTTCGGTCATAAAATGCTTTCCTAACGGTTAAATTTCACTGCTTTTCTAACACTGTCTCAACCCCTTGCTCTGTTTCACGTATCTGTTCCATAGATGTTTTCCTTTTGACTGGGTTACACAGTATTGTTTTGAAGGCTGTGTTTTACAGTGTTTTGATTACCACTTGGTGCTGATGTTGCGTGGTGTGATTTAATGGAAGCAGCTTTATTTTTTTTTCCAAGGCTAGAAATAATCCGTCACAGCTGAATGTATATGTTCACATATCAAACGGGCTAAAAAGTTACCCATGGTTTCATATCCTCAGGCATGTCATAGAGTGACCTCATTATTCTCATTTAGGTGCCCTCTTTCTTACAAAGGCTCCAAATATTGAATAGCCCCGTTATTATCGGCACAAGCCGAGCTTTCAGGCACGGTGCTAATGACTGCTTAATGGTGCTGTCTGTCAGCAGCACAGCGAGCTGGGACAGCACACAAAGAAACCGTGGGGCTCCATTTCGGCTCCTCGTGTAGCACTCACGCCTCTGCTCGGCTTTCCAACAACAAACATCACTCTCAAAGGTGTCAGCGCACAGCGGCGAGCGCATCTCACCGCTCTGCGCGGGGCGGTCCCGCTGTCACACACGGGGTGAGGCCAGACAAGGGATTTGGGTCTGTTCTGCAGCAGGAAGCCCCGGGCTGTGAGGGGACTTGCTGGCAAAATGCATAGTGGTGTTCTTTTTTTAATTCGATTAATCTCCCATCAGCGATGAAGTCTGGTTAAAAAGTGCTCTTTTTTTATTGTGTGCCACACAGGTGTTTGTTCTTTTTGTCATTGCTGGCTTCTCCCCAGCTGAGCCCTGCAGTAACTCACAGCCACTGCTGATGGCAGCCCAGAGACAAGGCCAAGCACATTCGTTCACCAGTAAGTCATATTTTATTTCCACTTTCTAATCCCAAACAGTTACAGCCTCACCCTCATCCTCTTTGCTTCTCTGGTGTCCTACAGCCAGATGGTAAATGGCAGTTTCTTCTCTGAAGGGTTTGCTAACCAAGGTCTGGTTCTATTTTTAAAAAGTAGGTTTTTAAATAACATAACTTTAATAGGAATAAGGTATTGTTTGAAAGGAGGACATTTCTTTTTAGAGAAAACAGAGATTTTCGTAGGAAAAAATGTAAATTGTTGGTGAAAAAACTCAATCAATGACATTTGTAGTTGGGAAAAACTGCATTTTCTGCTATTTTAAAATTAATAATATATAACTCTTTGTCATTGCAATGGTTTATTCATTTCATTAAGCTCCTGTACAACTGTTTAATTATTTAAATCTCTCACACCATTTGAGGTTGATCTTAGACCAAGGCAAAGCAATGCAGTTCTCTGGAGTGTGTGCAGAGGGCACCAATGTACAACACTCTTAGACACCATGACAAAAAAGGCTATTTCCATTCCACTTCTTTTGGCAAGACTGATGGAGTCTCCAACATCTGAAACACAGGAATTGAATCGTTTTCTGTATTGTGAAGCAGGAACATTTAAACTGGGCTGAGCTTATGTTTGTCCTTCCATACTAATGTTGGAATGGATGGAAATCCAAAGGTGGCTCACAGAGAACAAAAAACCCCTGTTTTATTTTATTGTGTTTGTTAATATGTTTAGGTGATGTGTAGTTGTGAAATATGCTGTGTGCATGAAATCTCTTCCTGAAATTACGTGCTGTAAGAAGATTAGTTTGTCTTAGAAATTTAATTTGCTTACTTTAGGAGTGTATTATATTCCTGATGCTTGTGACAATGATGGATTAATTGCAAGCTTGGGGGACATATCAGACAATCATTGGAATTAGGGTTGAAACACAGGCAAGCAAGGGTATTATTCCAACCCTATTACAGATTGTCACAGTCTTACATCTTGGAAGATTTTTATTGACAGAGCTTAATCTACCAAAGCAATTTTCACTCATCTCATCACAAAGTTTCCTCTTACATATAATCCATTATCTCTCTTATTAAGCCTGGCAGTTCTTCCTACGCACAATCAGTTGACTTGGAATAACACAATTCCTCTCAGGTTCATACATTTGATTCACTTAATGATTTTATTACCTGCTCTACAGCTTTTCTTTATGTTTATGTGATTTTACTTACATGTTCTTAAATGAGGAAGCAGGTGCTGATCAAAAGCCACAGACAGCCTAACACCAAGCCAGAAATACAAACAGCAAACAGGAAAACCTGGCAGCCAGAAACACAGGCAGGCATCTTCCAAAAATCCCCTCTTGTCCTACTGCCCTGGCTCCCTGCACCCAATCCTTCCCAGCACTCTCCCAAGCAAATGTTTTTGTAGCATTCCTGAAGGGTTTCTCCATTTGGGGTATTGTGGATCAATTCCCTTGTACAAAAATGTGGTACCTGTATTTCTCTTCCATATCTATCCCTTGAAAACAGTGCTGAGTAGGATCCAAGGGTTTTGTCAGTGATAGCTGCACATCAGTGTTCAAATAGAAATAAGATGGAATTCTGGGCTTATCTGAAAATTAGTGATTTCCTTTGGACTACTTCAGGAAAGCAGGAATTACCCAGAGTAATTTGGGGAGAGCTGAAATATATCTAAAATTAGCAGGCATCGTTTTAAATGCCTATTACATATAAATAAAACAAACAGGAAAGTGACCTCTCAAAGATAAAAACAACCAGACTAAAATCCCACTGTTACAACAGCTGAACTTTGGAGGATGGGGCAAGCAGGGACACTGTTAAATGCCATTCTGCTCTGCTGAACTCGTGGCAGGTGCATGTCAGGTACCTGGAGTTCAAACCCTTGGAAGCAGCCCTAGCAATTATTCCCTCCAAGGAAACCAAAAGGAATAGCAGGAAAATGGATAATAATGCCCATATGCTTGGTATAAAGATGTAGCTGTCTTCCTTTGTAAGTGAATAAAGAGCTGGAACTCCTAATAATGGCACAGCCACTTCTAACATAGCACACTTTAGCTCTTTTTGTAAAGAATTGTTCCACTGGCATCATTTCAGTCAAACATGTTGTGATTTGAGGAGCTGCTATCAGTGCTGGACTGGTGCCAAAGGAGTAGATTATAGCAGTTCCTTTTCTGGCTTTTCTAAATAGTGCAACTCACAAGTTAGCACTCAGCAGCTGTAATATAAATGTAGTTATAACGAGAGCTGTGTAGCTTGTCAAAGCCCTTTGTAGCTAACAAAGGGAATGGGTTCGTTTGTGCAATGTCTCCAAACTCTGTGTTTAAAGAAATGCTGAGTCTGTGACTCCAGCTCACAAGATAGGGAACTGCATCAGATACAGGAGGTTGTATTTTTATGTATGTACATACAAAATTATGGGGAAATATGTGTATGTCAAAATGTTTTCCATTTCAGTTTATTTGGATTTAGCTGAGGTAGAGTAGGAACACTTTATTTTAAATAAAGCTAGCACTAAAATAAGGGTGTCTATGCACCTTTTTTACACAAATCCTTTTAGTGCCACTAAAATACCCCACTCAGGTTCTGTTGGCACAACTCCCTCATTCTACAAATAGCCTGTTTCAGAAATGCCTAACAATTGTAGGGATAGCTGAATCTATCTTACTTATTAACCGAAGGGAGTGGAATCTGACTATCCAGACTTTGGAAAAGGAATTCTCTGAAGCCATCACAGAGGTAATTGGGCTTGGTAATTACTGCATTAGCTGCAAGTTTATTAAGGGCCACAAAAGGAAATGCCATCCCGGTGACCTTTGAGGCTGCATTTCACAGCGTGTTTTCTACATGAGAACAAATGATGAAACTTGACTATTTCTGCCAAGTGAGTGGTAGCCGTGGTGAAGATTTATGGCTGTAATCTGGTAATCTATGGGCCTAATCACACAGTTATAGAGTTGCGTGTCATTTACTTGAGAAGCCTGAAATGATCTAGCACTGTGTAGACTGTGGTGAAGGAGTGCATTTTGTCATCTGCAAGGTTAGGAGAAATACAGCCTCTTTAGCACACTGTAAAAGAGAGACAAGAGCTAATGTTTCTCAAAATAGCAGTGTGCTACATGAAATTTTACAAGAGTCAGAGAGCTAAAAAATGAGGACTGTCAGATGCATTCTCATTTGGAAACCATTATGATTTTCTTCTTTTGTACTGCTTCAATAATTACATAGATTTTCTATTTATTTTTTGAGGAAATTATTTAAGTCATGCTCACTTCATCTCTCTCAGAGCAGCAAACACAGGAGCAGACTAATAATGTAATATTGACATATTTAAGTGTTGGATTCTTTAGCTGAGAGCAGCATGTTCAGAATGTATCGTGCCTGTGCTCCCTTATCTTTGTGTCACATTTTATTCAACAGTTAAGAAGTGCTAATAAAAAGTGCATATTTCAGTTGTTCTATTTTAGGTAAACATAACATGGTACACATTTTCTAAGCAATGCACATTTCTACAAATAGAAATCAGGGTGGCAAACACTCTGCTTCTCTTCTTAATTAACCTATCCTTGCCAAAACTGCTACGTTCTTCAGCACGAGCGGGGAATGAAACTGATGAGTGAAAATTTAAATTAATGCTTTTTCTTGTGATCTTTTGGCTGAGAACAAGAGCAGCTTCCACCGAGCATCTGATGCATTCCCTAGCAAAAGGAACAGTGTCAGCCCTGGTCCACGTGCAGCTGGAGGAGGGAGGGAACAAACTCATTTTTATTGTCTGTCCTTTGGAGCCAGCTCACCTGGGAAGGGGAGACGCTGCCCAGCCTGCAGCAGGTCTTGGCTCCTGCTCTGCCTGTCAAATCCAAGTTCTTAAATTGCTATTTAGAACAGGGGCTGAGGTCCAAAAGACAGGCAGTGATGTGTAGATCACCTGAAATGTCATGATTCCACATGACATATTTGCTCCCTTCTCCTCCCCACCTGCTCAGCCCACAGGTCTGTTTTAAATCAATCTTTTCACCTCTCCCAAGACTCACAATTTAAGCAGAGCAGACACTGATGAAAACAGATTTATAATGAAGCTGGTGGCCATTAAATACCAGCCTTCCACCAGAGGTGACCTTATTGTAAAGCGTTATACAGTGAATTTATTTTGACTTTGCCCATTCTCTACCTTGTCTCTCACACTGGCAGTGGTGGTGGGAGGTCTGAGAATAATGCCCACGTCTCCCTTCATTACAGCTGCACTTCACATCCCAGCAGTCTCCAAGCCTCGGGGATATCACATTCATTACCTCTTTCAGAGACATGTATTTTACATATATGGCTGAAAGGTGATTAGAATCCCTGACACAACAGTGTTTTATCTGGAATGCAACCATGAAAAATACATGCCGAAAACAAAAAAGACATCCTGCGTCCCTCTCCTAATTGATTTAAGCTACAAAGACCAGCTTCAGTTTTCCCAGGGCATAGGAACTACCAGGAAGACACAAATTGCATGTTTTCAAATCTCCTCATAAAAACTGCTTGACAGGGGGTTGAAAGCAGAGTTTTCTGTTTCTCAGATGTCCTAGTCCTGTGAATGTCATCAGTCAGCAGAAGCTCACGTGCCACCCCCTGATCATAAAGAACAGTTCTGTAACAACCCTCATTTCATGCTGCTGATTCCAGCCCACCATAAATCAGCCACACCACGAGCAATGTTGGAAATCATTGTCTGCTCCAGAGCTCCTCTCCACAGCCCAGGTGCTGCACAGCTGCAGCCACGTGCAGCCCCTGCCCTGCTGAGGTGGGTTCCAGCAGCACCTCCGGCAGTGCTCCCTGAGTGCTTGGGAGATTTAGTGCTGCACACTGGAACAGTGCAGGTACCCATTCAGTGGTTTTAAAACATCATAAATGGAGTCAGCTCTGGCTCGAGCCAGATGCTCTCTGCAGAAACGGGATAGCAACTGCTGCTTCACTGAAAGCTGCCTGGAAATGCAGCAGTGATCCAGCACTGATCCTCAGGGGCACTCTGATCCATTCTCTCCCACCCTCTTCTAATATCCAGCTGGTTTTTTTCCCTGAGCAAGGTTTGCTGTCACTGATGGCTGTTTGTGCAAATGAATCAGCACAGCACCTCTGATGGTTTAACTTCAGCCTTGTTTGACCCCTGTGCTCTTTAACCAAGTCTTACACAGCAACTTTGAGCAACGTCCTCTTAAAACCTGGTCAGAACTGTCCTGGGCTGGTTGTGCCTGTCCAGCCACCCTCAGTTAGCAGCAGACAGATCAGCCTTAGAGAACCCCAGCCATGTCTCACACAAGAGCTTAATTTAGTCCAAAGCTTCTAGAAGAAAGTAGTAAAACAAAATATAAATAGTTGTGTTCTGATGCAGAGCTACCCAGATTAGAAAACTCATGTTGAAATCCAGCGTAGTGATAGAAATGCCCCAAATTTACCAGCTAAATCAAAGTGTTTTTGGATATCTGAGCCTTCTTATCAGGTTGGCCCAGCTGTGCAATTTCCCATCTCCAATTATACCAAAAGGCCCCCACTTCCTCCTTCATTAATGCATTTGAAGGATTTAATGAGTTACTTCATCAGGTTAATAAATCCCCTCAATAATTTTATTACACTTTGATACCGTTATTCAAGAAGTGCAGCTAACAAATGATCATCATTTATATTTCTTGACAGAATAACTTAGTTAATAAATTTGGCCCATGAAATTCAAAATTCATAAATAAACCATGCAGACAATTGAATGTCTATGTGGAGGAGGGGTTTTTCCTATCTCTGGTTTAGGTTTTATTGGAAATCCTCTGTCTCTGTGCATGTAACTCCAGGCTAAGGGGAACTGCAGGAGGTTGGTGCCTTTTGGCAATGTCCTGCTTCCCACTGAGTGCTTAGGGGGCTCCAGCTGCTGCAGCACCTGGGCCACTGGACATAACCCACATTAATTTGCTCCAGCACTCCCTCAGGTTTAAAACCCAGCTTCATAAAGGCTCTTCCATTCCTTGAGGCTACACTCTTTAGCTGATTCTGACCAGTGACACCTTCAGAAATAAGCATTCTATTCTGGAAATTATTTTAAAACTGAATTGAATTGGTTGCCATGCCATTCTTTTTTTTTCCTGTGGCATTATATAAATGACATCATCAACAAAATAACCTTAGGGGCAAGGGTGTTTTCAGAATCTTAACCTCTGAATGGCCAGCAGGATTACAGCTTCCTATTACCAGATTAATAATATTTATGGTAGGTAGACTGCAAGAATGGGATCCTACTATTTATTTACTTACTGTTGAAAGCCACCTCTGGCAAGAACAAATTTCCCATTAATCACCACCTTATCTCTGCAAGAAAGAGCTACTCTCAAGGACATCTGTATTATTCCCATTGTTTTATTAATAGAAGAATAGTTCTGCTGTGGATTTTTTGACATTGAACTTTATTTATTTTCTAGATTTTCTTTTTTAAGGGAGCTGAAATGCTTAAATAAACATTGTACTTTCTTAATAAATGAACTACTTAAGACCCCAACTGTAGTGATAAGATGCCAATATTTCCCTGAATACATTTTTATGTAAAGAAACTGCAAATCAGAATCTCTTTCTTTTCTTTTTTATCAGCTGAAGGGGCTTCCTTCAGGACTGCCAAAAAACCCCACAGCAGCTCCATCTTCCTGCATTTAAATGTTTGAGTTAATAACATTTATGGGGCAGCATGGGAAAATGAACTTAAATACATCATTTGTCATCTCAGGATACTGAATTACACCATTAGTGCAAGAGATACAGAGAAATGTGTCCAATAAAGAGAGCACAGTTTGCACAATTTGCTTTGCATTTCCCACAGCCTGCAACAAGAACAGGGCAGTCAGGCTCCTTAATGATCATAATATATGTACAGAAAGAGCAGTTCCCTGAGGGCTCCTGATTAATCAGGAAAATACTCATTTGTTCTGGCAGAAGTGATGTGCATCTGGGCAGGGCAAATGATGAGCCCTAAGTGCACACATCAGCCATCAAGGGCCAAAAGTTTCCATTCATTTAACTCATTTTCCCTCTAAGAAATAACCCCCCATGTCTCAGCACAGCCCAGGACACAGCAGCACTTCTCTTGTCCCAGTTCCATTAGGGGTTTGTCTGATAAAGGCAGAAAGAGGCCCCACATCCATTTTAGAGACTCTAAATGCACTGAGCTCCCAAATTAAGACATTTCTGCTGCTTGCTTAGACAGTTCAGGAGAGCACACGAGGCCTCAGCTGCTGTATCTGATCACTGTGCAGGAGACTTGGGAACAAGTTGGAAAATTGAAAGGATTTTTCACCAGCTGATCTCAATCCCTGCCTGTTTTTCAGTACCCCAGAAGCTGCTACTGATTGCAATCCTTCCCCCACTCTATCAGAGCTATCTTGATTCTGTGGTTTGGCACAGCTGTTGTCATCTAGAAGTTTGCAGTGTCATTTAAAATCTTTATTTCAGATTTTATTTTCTATTCTGAGTTGGAAGTCTGCTAGTAATGAGGTGAATCCTCTGTGCCTGACACGTATTTCCCTCAGTGTTCATTTTTAAATTAGCCACAGAAAGGACAAACTAAAAGCAGATGTGTCATATTTTTCCTCTGTGTGTTTGGAAGCTCATTGTGGAAATATCTTTGTCAGATAAATGAATTCCAGGTTACTGGGATAAACAGATGCAATAAAATATTCGTGTGTAGAAGAAACCCTTACAAAAATGTGATCCAACAACTCTTCAAGGAAATTGCCATGTAAGAGATCCAGCTTTGAGGCTTACCTCAGGCTTTTGCATAACATGATAGTTACTGCTTTAAACTGGAGAAAATGGGATGGGATCTTTTGGTATTTTTCCCCTTGCTTTTTCAATTTCATGGGATCAGCAGAAAGGGAACTAAAGCTGAACTAATGCTGTGCTTTTGCCTTCACAACTGCCTGAACACAGGCAGGGATTGCTTGGTGGAGAGCTGAGTATCTGTTACCCTTCTTATGGGCATCTCAGAATTGCCAGAAAATGGATTTTGGACTGGTTTTCAGCATAACATGAGGAAGAGGAAGACCAGAAATAAATGAGAAGGCTGAAATATAATCAAAAACCAGTAGTTATTTAGTTTGGCTACTGATTTATTAATGTATTACAGTTAAGCGCTGAGGAATAAACCCTCACTTAAAAATGTTCCTCAGCTCAAGGCGGGATTATTTACAGGAAATAAAAACAGTTAAAGAATTAGAATGAAATCCTGCATGTACCGAGTCAACAGAAATGTTGCCCAGACCTCCTTAGGCCAGGGTTTAGCCCCAGATATCGCCAAAGAACCACAATTCTCTTGCAGTGTGACTACTAGATTAATATCTGAAAACACCAGTTTATCTTTCCCTAAGAATCCTTAATTTTTATGCAGCCAGCCTAAAAACTTTGCTCCACAAGTTTGTGTTCCAGTGCAAACCAGCCAATATTCCATGCTCCTTTTATGCTGTTTGCTCACTGTCACCATTCCCATTTGGCTTAAGCACCTCCTAAAATTATTATTTTTGCCTCCATGTCCCTTATAAGAATATTTTTTCTCTGAGGTATCTGCTTTCTCAGCAGCAATTTTAGGGCATTTCAGGCTACAGAAGAAATAAAAAATAAACCCTGTGCTCATGTATATCATAAAGAACACAATCCTTTAACCCTGTCCTTGGAAAGCCCATAAGCATTTGCTGTACCTCAGTGATTCTCCATATGCTTCTGCAAGGAACATTTTGCACCTGCCAGCACCACGCAGGACAAACAGCAGCATTGCAGGAGGAAACATTAACTAATTTACACAAAGCCTTAGGTGGTCTATTAGCCCTTCATAAAACCAGGAATGTGTAATTACTGCATCCACGGACAGAATTAAATTTGATGGACTACAAAGAAGCAATGAGTGAAACAATCAACAACAAAGCTCTGTAAACTGCTCTAAGGGAAGCCACGGCCTGGCTGAATGGCTCTGACAGCTCAGGTTGAGCTCTGCTGTCCCCAGGGACGTGTCCACCCCAAACCTTTCACTCAGTGGAGACAGAGGAGCTCCTGCCAGGGTCACTGCCCCTGCTGATCTACTGCAGGTCATGTAAGAGACAACCAACAGCCAAAGAACCTGCTCAGCACAGGGGTACCCTGCTGGCATCATTAATTTTATCAATCCATCCTCCTTCTCCTGTGTCTCTGAACAAAGTGGTTGCTCCTCCAAGCCTGAAGCCATTTCAGGAGGATGCAGCTCAGTGGAGCACCACTGCCAAGGGGGCAGTGCAGGAGATGCTGTCCCTGATGGAATAGCTGCTCCACGGGCTTCAGTTCATTAAGGTAATTACAACTGGTCTGTGTCACAGTGCACAGTTACATTTGGGATGGCAAAATCCATCCACAAGAAAAGCATCTCCCCTCTGCAGCTCTCCAGCCATGCAGGTTAATTGTGAGTACTTTGCAGTGCCTGTGGTAAGGCAGGAACCTGGGGGGTTTCTGTCACAGCTTCCGTCCACAATTTGATTTAATGCCCTCCATGAACAATTGCATCTCAGTGCTTGTAATAAGGAAATGTCATAAAGGTACCTGCTGCCTGCTCCAACATCTTTTGGCTTTGACAGCTCAAATTTACAGCTTTAATTCAGCAGCCTGGGAGCTTGGTATTCTGTACACACACGGTGGAAGGCTGACGGAACAATATTTTATAAAAGTTCACCTGTGCTCGGTGACTCAGGGAGGATATAACCCCTTGGACTTTGTGAAATGCAAACAAATTCCCGCTCCAGATTGTCCAGTGGCAAATTACGAAGTTCTAATCAAACCCCAGTGTGCCTGGATGTATTCACTGGAATATTTTGTTTCTGTAGCATAAGCAGTTGAACTTTCACCACACTGAACAAGTGCTTGGGGGGCTTCTCTCAGCGGTGAGCATCCCCAGCAGGAGGAGGACAGGGCCCCTCACAGCAAGTCTGATCTCCCTGCCCCTGACAGCCAGGTGAGATAAACTCCCCAAACCAGCACAGCTGAAACACAGAGCTGAATGTGCCCCTGTGGAAGGTGCTGCCACCCCAGCAGTGCTTGGGAGACCCTGGACAAAGCTGTGGCATTTCCGTGCAGTGCCCGTGGCTGCCATGCCCGGACAGTGTCACCCTGCTGAGCACAGCCCAGGGGCGGGAGCTGAGGGAGAACCCGCGGCAGTGCCCGCGCTGCTCTCTGACTCTCTGCTCCTTCTGCAATCCGATTTCCATCCCCTGCTGTCCCTGCTGTGCTCCAGGGTCACGCTGGGGCTGTCACAAACTGCAGGCACTGCAAACGTCCCCAGGCTGGGCAGGAGCTGCAGCTGTTCAATGAGCCCTGCTGTCATTACAGCAAAATGACTCAAGGACTTCCCTAAAAATGCCTCTTATTTATACTATCATAGATTAATGTCTTTTAAAACTGAGAGGTGCTCTGAAATACTGCACAAACATTACAAGATTGTCCTGAAATAATGGGGATTTAAACAGAATTTAACAAGGAAAACATAAATATTGGATGGAAAGAGGAAAAGCATTTGTTGAAATCTTTGGCAAAGGAGTATTCTCAGGAAAAGTCTGCACTCCTGAGCTGGAGTTTTACAGGACATCTTGCATGGGAGTCAGTGCAAGTGTGTGCTCTGGCACAACTTTTGCATTGTACCAGTTTTTATTTTATGGCATCAGTTTTGATTTGTGCTTTAATCTGGAGTGGAGAGATGGAAAATTTGATTGGTACCAACCTCTCTGTGTCAGAGCAGGTAAACAGAGTCTAGAAGAACTACAGCTACACATCCCTGTTTGAACAAGAAAAATATTTGAAGTATCTACGTGGTGAATAAAGGAGATATCTGAGGCATGCTGATTTAAACCTGGCCAGGTCCTTGTGTTCCTACAGGGGATAATTATAGGTGAAATCTTCAACGGAACTGTATTAATCAGGGTAGGATCATCTGCCAGTGCCCTTCCCGTCAAAACTCAAGCAGCAGCAAGGAAATGAAGCAGTAATGACAGGGCTTTCATTTAGCCTCTTAAATCTCTTTTCTTAGGTATCCATGTTTTAATGAGATTTACGTGCTTTTTAAAGTAGGAGACATTTTGATGATCTTAGATACAGTCTCTAATTAAACATTCTGTAATTAACCTTGGTTTATCTATGTCAAACGCCAAGGAATTTGAGCAAGCCAGGTTAAGCCCTGCTTTAAGACATTCAGGGAAGACAGTTTCCAACACCAGGCTTTCTAAAGCTGCCATGGGAGCAGAAGGATGTCCCTGCAGCAGAGATCCCTGTGTAGCAGAGCAAAGGAAAGCCCAGGATGATGGTGCAGTGTCAAGGCTGGAGGGCTGGAAGTGCTCCCAGCCCAGCAGCCCATGAGCCTCTTCCCCCAGCTTGGTTGGAAATTCTTGCCTCTCTTGACTCATTCAATTTTTCCCCAACCTTTGATGAGATTCCCATATGGGATGTGGCATCTGCGAGCCACAGATTACTTTAATCTGAAAAGAACGGTTTGGAAAATATACAGACAACATAAATATACTGAGTTTTGAATGTCTTCATTCCCACATGCCAGTGTGTAACATTGCATCCTAGAAAAATACATTTGAAGTAATAATTGTAATGAATTTGTAGAGGGTCTGGCTGCTGTCTCACAGGCAGATCTATGCCGTACTCTCCTTCGCTTGCTACATCTGTGGAACATCCATTATTTTTCCATGGGGTAAATGATCTCATTTCTGTTGCTTTCCCTGCAACACAATGCCACGTTCATTCCTCCTTCGAAAATTTCAGGAAGAGAAGCAATTTGTAAGAATGACAGGAAAATGGCTTCTCATCTGTGTACACCACAGCAATCTGACACACAGAAAGAGGCTCTGGTGAGATACACAAATCCTAATTCCCTCTGAGTTTCAAGCAGTCCAGATTCAAAAAAAACCAAACCAAAACAAAACAAAAAACCAAAACAAAAAAACCCAAAGAAAACCCCAAAAATGACAACCACCAATTTGATCATAAAGATTCTAATTCAGCACAGGTTAATTGAGAAGTCAGATTTGCTGCTATCACTTCTGGAGAGGAGGGAGATAAGCGAACACAATGACTCTTTATCAACAATATGGGGACTTCATTTAAAGAGAGAGCATTAGGTTACAGGCTGGGAGATTAGTAGCAATCAGCCTGCTCTCAGAAAAGAAAATGCACTGGGTGATAAAGATAGAATGCAGGAAGCTGGGTGCATAGAAATGAGGTTTGATGCCAAATATTACTGGTCAAAGCTGAGCTATCTGTCAAGCTGGCACTGATCATTGCTGATGCACAATTATTATTACTCACCTGTGATCAGGTCATTTACCACTACCAAGCCAATGGCTCCTCCCACCCATTTCAATTGTTAATGGCATTTTAATGAAAAAAAAGTCCATCTAATACCTCTTTGAGATGACTAACCATTGTGTAATAGTACATAATGGTATATGAAATACATTTCCTTTTTCCCAATCACCCATAAAAAGACATCAGCTGTTATTCTGTTCGTTAGCCACAACCCCATAAATCTGAGTGCAGCTCTGCCTTTAGAGGTGGCAGGCTTATTTTTCCTTTTGCTTTGTGTGCCATGTGTTTTCCATACCAAAAAGTGCCTGTTTTGTTGCAAGTGACAGAAGGAGAATTTAAAGGGGTGCTGGAGGATCATAAAGACTCCACTCTAGCCAATCCCAAGCATGCTTTCACCCCACTGTTCTGCTGACTAAAGAATTAGAAACTATTAATATTGTCTCTGCTGGCAGGTCAGAAAAATACTTATTCTGTAGTCGAGCAGATTAATCCGAAGGGGAAAATAACCCTGCAAAGCCCTGCAAAAGCTGCTGTCTAACCAATCCACTTTCCAAAGCCAGATGTTTCCAATCTGTTTAAGTATTAATCTCATGATATGTCTTTTTCTGCCTACTGAAACGATTTCAGCATGTATTGAACTATTAGAGAATTCATATAATTAGGGCAGCTCTTATTTATGAAGGAGCTTTTTGGATGAAGCCCTATCAGTGTGTTTGTCAGTTGTGCTCATGTTAATTACTGAGGTGTGCTGGGACCTCTCCCCATTAGGTTTTTTGATGGCTCTGGACACTGCCCAACTTTGGCTACTCCTTTTAAAGACACTCAGTGAAATCAGAGGCAGGATGAAAGTGGGTGAGTGGGCAGAGCCTGAGGTCAGAGGTGCAGTTTTTTAGAGCCTGTGATGGGTATGGAAAGCAGATTTGCCAATGAAGGCACTGCAACCCAGGCTGAGATCTACTCCAGCAAAAACAGAATAACCATGAAAGGTGGTTATAGTTACCCATTTGTCCTGAAAATGGGCAAAATGGGGGGATTTTTTTCTTTCTTACAGACACCTCCTTAGATCTTTTCTTGGTGTGGCTTTGGTCTCCTGTGATAAAGAGCTGGTTTGAAATACAACAGCCAGGCTGGGAGTTTCTAGCCAAGAGCCCTTCCATGGCAGGTGCTGATGGGCTCTGCTGTCGGGGCCCACTGTGTGCAGAATAATGACTTGTGAGAGCAAGGTCACAGCAAAGGCCAGCAGGCAGCTCAGAAAGCCTCACATTTGATGTCAAGGATCTTAAAGGGTCTGGGAGGGCTGCAAAAACTTTCCTCTGGGGCTGCTGACTGACAGATCAGTGTCGTGATTATAAACTGATTTTGATAAATCATATTGATCTGCTGTTTGCATGGGGCTTCAAGAGAGCTGGTGGTGAGCCATGCATTCCTGTGGCATCCTAGAGCAAATCCCTAGGGAAAAAAGTGCATTATGGCCTTGCTGTGTGTCCTGCTGGCACACAGGGCAAGGGAGCAGGATCATCTGGGAGCAGGACCTCCACACCAGGAGCTGCCCATCCTTAAAGTGCTGCCCTCTCTTCCCGTTTTGTGAATCTCCACGGACATCCCAGTCCCCAAGGGCCATTTAACCCTGAATCCTTCAGCAAAGCCTCCCTGCCTAACAAGCAGGCAGCAGATTTTGTCTGTGGGAACTGGCTGGCAGAGAATACGTGCAGGATTCTGCATCTGTGCTTACCCACACAGGGTGAGGAGTTTATCGTGGGGCTTAAGGATGAATCCTTTGTAAGTGTGGTAGGAGATGAGGAAGAGGAATCAGTTTAAAATTAAAATGAGGATTTTTCAACTCGTCCTTAATATTTATGAGGCTCCTTTTGCCTTACAGACAAAATCCTCAAGGAGAAGATGGAAAGCTGTTCATCCTTATTTCTTATGCCTTTAGTTCAGCTTCTCATTGTTTATATTATTCTAAGCAAAATAACCGTTCTGGAAATGCAGTCATTTACAAAATCCAGTCTACTAAGCCTTAAACAGCAGAGACATGTCCTGCTACGTTTGTTCCTTTGTTGTTGCTATGGCATTACCACACATTTTTCCATGTAGGAAAGGAAATCCCGTGGAGACCAGATAATAAAAGCTTGAATTTCCAGGGCACAGTGTCCGTCTCGCCTCTTGACCTGTTTGACACCCCCTTTCACCAAACCTGCATTCACTGAATCCAAATAAACAGCCAGCCATCAAAGGAAATACTTAAAAAGGATTGTTCATGGTTAGCCTTGATGAAATATACATTGGAAAACCTGCATTTTAATCACGTTTGGAGCTCTGCATTTCAAAAATGGTTTTGTTAAACTACATCAGACTTGTCATTCAGGGAAGTTTCCTTCCGTAGGATGCCTACATTTAAAAGTCAAGTTAACCAAACCCAAACAAATTTCCCAGGAGGCTGCAACAAACCAGACGAGCGTCTCAGACACTCAGCTCTGACCTCTGTGCTGTGCCAGGTGCATCCCTGCTCTCTGCAAGACTCCAAGATGCTGCATGTTTATACAACATCACCAATTCTCAACAGGGTGTCGTGAGGATTCATCAGAATCACTGCACGTCACTTGTTGGAACAAGCTTTGGCTGAAACTTCCCACTTGGCTTGACATCAGTTTGCAAAGATTAATTCTGTGTCTCTGTCAGCCTGCCCTGCCTAAATCCCCTGGATCATCCTGGGCTGCACAAAATTGTTGTGCCTTGTGTTATCTTAGAAATAACTATTTCAGGGTGTTACCTGAAATTATCCTTTGCATGTAAGTTAGAACTGATGAATTAATACAAGTTTATGAAATGCTCCAGGACATTTATCCTATGTGGATTTTCAGTACCATCAGCAGACTTTAATGAAGATCTAGCTATAATTTGAGCAAAGTGTCACCTGTTGATGCAGCTTTAGGGAAGAATGTGCAGTTCAGAACTGACTAAAGAGCAAATATCTCAGACAGAATCATTTGATGCAAAATGATGTGGTTATTTTGGGCTAAACTTCTTGGGCTTCATTTGCAGTGTCTCCCACTGCTGTTGTTTCTGTGTGGCACAGGCAGATTGAAAGGACCTTGCATCCCCTCATCTCTTGAGGCCACACATCCCTACTGCACACAGGATATTCAGCCAGAGCACACAGCCTGCCAGCACAGGCTAATCTGCCACAGGCAACGTACAGCTTGTGGCCTTCCAAATTCTTCAGACAACACAGGAAAACAAACAGCAGCCTTACAGACCTAATGGACTTTTAATGCATTTGATGGATTCTGCATCAGCAGTTTCTGATGGAACATCTTAAGAGGGAAAATTCCCTGCCCGTGGAGATTCTGAGGAGAAAATGAACTGACAGTGCCAAGGCTCCTCTTACTTGGATGCTGTGCAGGAGAACTCAGTGGCCAGGCTCAGTCTTCATCTCTTGCAGAGCTGTTCTGCAGTTATCAGGAAGAAGACAAAGCCTTAAATTCCTTTGTTGAATCCATACAGGCAGCAGTGTGACACATTCTTGGTAGTCAAATATCCTTGACTTTGTTAACTTTTGCATAATCTTTGAACTCCAGCTATTGATAAATAAATTGGTTTACAAAGCAGAGAGTAAATCACCATTCACTGCTGAGCTACTATTGTGCCACTCATTTGTAAGGCAGCTTTCAAGCTTTTTTTAAAAATCAGTTTGGCTTGACATTTTGTTTTCCTACTATTATTTATGAGCTCTGTCTTATGAATGGATTATGTAAAATAGTTTAATTCCAGTTGTTGCAATTTCTCAGATGTCATCACACAAAAGCTTGCTTTGAGTAGAACACTCAGGTCCAGATTTTGTTCTCAGCTGTGCTGATAACAAATTAGACCATCATCCACAGGGATCAGAAGGGTTTTCCTCAGATTTACAACTGTTATGAGATTTTAGGAAAAACATTTAAGCAATGCTCTGCTCAGAGTAAGCACAGGCTGAACATTGCTGAATGTTCTGCAGACAGGGCCAACCCAGTGTCCTCAGCTCAGAAACTGAACCTGCTGATTCCTCCTGAAAGGAATTATAAGCTGCACTCAGCTGTGACTTGACTGCTTTTGTTATAATGGCAGAAATGGGGATGGGTGGATTTCAGAACAGTTGCTTTCTAAGATTTTGGATGCACTCAGTCACTTCAAAGCAACTAAACCCTCGATAGCTATTTAAAGCAAAGCACTTCAGTCCCCTTTTGATGGCAGGTGTTAGCTCTTCTCTGAGACAGCAGGCTACTGCTGTAGTGAACCAACAGCTCTTAAGCCTTTGCAGATGACAAAAATTGTGCCAATTATTACTCTCCATTTCACAGGTTTCTCTGATCTCTCAGCATCTGACTTTGCACCTGAGTGTGGAGCAGAGCCCGTGTAAAAACCAGAGCTTTGTTGCTAAGGAGCATTTGGGATGTTGCTGTTTACTTCCCTATACAAAATGCTGCTTCATCTCCTGAGATGAAACACGTGATGTGGCCTGCAGCAGGTGCAGATAAGGTGCAGGATCGTGCAAAGGAGAGGGAAAGAAGAATAAATACAAATTTCTGCTTTGTGTTGGCTCGCTCAGGTTGTTGCTCTGTGGCTGCCTGGATTCAGGGCACTCAGTGAAGGGCTCAGCTCCTGCACTCACCCAGGGTTTTACTGGAGCCCAGCCTGGCATCAGAGCAGGAGCTGGTCCCTGGGAAGCCTCCCAAGGAGCCAAACAGGTCACATTTGTCATCTCAGCACACAGAACCGGGCATGGCTCATTTCTGTGACACCCTTGTGACAACACAGAGCCGTGAAGATGATGGATGTCACCCAAACCATTACAGGGCAGTTTTTCAATGGCTGCAAACACAGAGCAAGGCAGAAGACACCCAGTTCTGTGTGTGTAAATGAAGCAATTACAGCCAGAGGCATGGGGATTGCATCTTTCAATCAGCTCCCTGGGCTGAGCTCCACTGGCCTTTCCAGGTGTGCCCAGCTTTGCTTCCAGGCAAGGAGAGCAGGCAGGACCTGATGGCCCAGGCTGGTGCCTGGGGCCTCACCCCCATGGCCAACGAGTTTTGCTGGTGCTCTGCTCCTTCCTCTTTCAACTACAGAGGGCCCAAAGAGCAGCCTGTAACCCTGCACAAGGCCTTTAAGAGTAATTCATCCTTATTTAGAAAGGCATGTTATTCTAATGGCATCCCATGCCAAGCATGATACAGTTTAAATGTTCCTCACTGGTTACAAATGTGACCTTCATTAACTCTTCTTTGTGCGTGGAGTTCTACAGGAACAGCTCATTGCATTTTCAATTTAATTTAATTTGAATGATAATTTAAAAGTTGTTTGATGCAAATGAGACCATCTGCATCCTCGCAGCTGACACAGTTTTTAAAGATGGGTTTGTCAGCAGGGCTGGGGGGAGCTTGATGGGGAAGAAGAGCCACGAACTCCCAGGAGCAAACTGGGAGTGCCTGGAGGGGGGGAGGAAGAGGAGCTGAGTCAAGCAATTGCTGGTTATCAAAATTGTACGTGGCTATTAAAGTCTGGAGTGGTGATCACAAGTCATCAGACCATGCCAGCCCATGGCACTACCTGTCTGAGCCCAGTGATTGCCCAGGGATGTGCTGACCAGACCTGCTGTGACACAAACCACAGGGAAATTCAGCACCAGGAGGGGCTGAGCCAGGTTCAACCCTGCCCCGTGCACAGCCCAGCAGAGACCTGTGCCTCGTGTTATGGCTTTAATTACTGCCAGTGACAGCGCTGTCCTCAAACTGGGACCTCCCCGGGACTGTGACTGAGGGGAGGGAGGTGTGGTGCAGATAGAAGGAGCTCTTGTTTTGCTGTGACTAAATCTCAGCTGTGGGTTTCTGAGGACAAGTGCCAGCCTATTCCTCCCTCCCGCAGTACTGGATGCTTGAGGACAGTAAATAATAATAATAACAACAGTGTTAATGGCTGTTTGTTCACACTTGCTACTTGGCTGCCAACCTTTGGATAACTCAGTAAAACCGAAACCCTGAAATGTTGCACTGACTTTTCTAGAACTTGGTCTGGGCTGACTGCTGATTTCTTCCTAAAGTATGATGGTAAAATGGGCTGTGTCCGTTCCAGGCTTTTGAAAAAGAGCCAGAGGAAACATTTTGCCCCTAATGCTTCCCTGCTGGCAGCCTGGGTCAGGCTGGATGGAAAGGAGCTCCTGGCTGAGCCCTCTCTGCAGCAGCAGTGCCTCTGCCCGGGGAGTCCTGCCGGAGACCGGCTGCCTGCTTTTCTTACAGAGATCAGCCTGAGTGCATAAGGTGAACAGAGAAGCCGAGAAGGTGGCTGGGAACAGAAGCTTTATATTGCTTCTTGATTTCTGCTCCTTCTGCTCGGTGTCAGCGCTGCTTCTCTCCAAGCCCATTAGAGAAACACTTAACAGAAAAAGGCAACCCCCGGGAGAGCCTTCCACCTCCTGGAGAGACTGGGAGGAGAGCTTGCATCTCTACCCATTAGAGAAAAAGTACTTTTAGCTTCTGAGTTCAAATGATGGATCCAAACAACATATGTTAGGAGTGAACACAGTCTTGCTGGGAGAGGACTTGCCAAATCTAAGGCTGCTCTAGCAATAAATAATAATCCTAATTAGGCTCCTTCCCTCAGGAGCACCCAATTTTGTGATACTGATACAACATGGCATAGGAGCCTCTCATCTTAACAGCTATTCAGAACACCATTGAAGTGTTAAAAACAGCCCACCACACACAGAAAAAACACTTTTCTTGAAAACAGACACTTCGAGAAAGTCACATTACTTGTGACTGTATTTTCCTATGGCTGTGTATCAGCTACTTCTGAAAAATAAGGGGAAAAATGAAACAGCAGCTGGTCTCACTACTGCATTGCTATGTAAGACAGGGAAAGCAGCTATTTTACATGAATACTGATTGCACTGGGAGAAAACCATGGACACTTTAATTTTCTCACAACACTCAGTTTCCTGGTATCAAACATCTTCTAGTTTGGCTTTCAAGAGACAAAATCTCTTTAGCTGGTGTGTTAGAAGGACTGCAGATTTCATCTGTCACTGAAAATCCTTCTGTGCTTCCTCTACAAACATACAAACATCAAATGGTGGAGCTCCTCCAAGGCTGTCAGCTCAAATCTCCTCTTCTGGCCTGGAAGATGCTTAGAAGGGGAAGTTTCAGAAAGGGAGATGAGAAAACTCCAGTCCCAACTTCTCCATGCTCGTTACAGAAACTCCCACTACATGCATTGCCCCTTGCTGCTAGTTCAGCTGCAAGGCTGGGAACTCATCTATTTTTTTCCCTCTGGATGTCTGAGCTTTGGCTCTCCGCTCCAGATAAACCTTCAAAGAAGTGAGAGGAAATGAATGATGCTTTTCCAGCAGCAGTTCTGCCAAGCCTGGTCGGGAAGCCGTGGCTGACATGGCACGAACAGCCAGCAGTGCTGCAGCAAGAGGACCTGCCAGTGCCTCTGTTGTAGGAGAATTTCAGCACTGCTGGGGTAGGAACCCCCCAACAGCTTGGGAACTGAGCCCTCACCCCCTCGTGTCCTCATAAATTAAACATAAAGCGGCCGCCCGCTCCTGCAGACAGCCGTGCTCTAATAAATCATGTAAATAGTCTGGGAGATTCACTGCCCTTTATTTCACTTGAGTCCCGTAACTCAGCTGTTAATTGGATCTGGGATAAAAGCTGGTTTACTGCACGTTCCCTAAGCAGGATTCTGTAAAGTTCCTTCTGGAATAACAACCTATAGCACTGCCTGCTTTGTTTTGCTCCTGTCCAGCACAAGGAGCAGAGCAGTAAAGCAGCACTGCCAAACTCAGGAGAATTTTCCTTGGGGCTCTCCCAGGCCGTTGCTGTTTGCCCTGGGAGTGTCCCAGGGAAGGTCCATCCTGGTTTTTGCAATGGCAGCACAGCTGCTGACACAGAGCTGTTTCTGCCTCCAGTCCCAAAGCAATGGTTTCCAAGGGGCCTGGCAAAGTGAAACCCCTTTGGAGCAATTATCCAAGGCTGTTCTAACCAGCAAATATTTTATCTTCATGGTTTTTCAGAAAGATCTTGGAAATTTCTGGTGGTTTAATTGACATAATGCACCTTTTCAGCTGGGAATTTCATAAATGGAACAGATGGGGGATGTACAACCAAAAAGGCATTTGGAGTGGATTTTTTTCCTTGGGAAGGTGAACCACAAATCTGTTTGCTCCTTGGCTTCCACTTACATCACAGAAGAAATGGCTTTTTTAGGACAGCTGGTTAAAGAAATGAATCAAACCTGTACTAATGGAAGTGAGGAAAGATTGGGGTTTTTTGGGGCCTTTTTTGTCCTAGTATTTTCTCTCAAAATGCAAATCCTAAAAATTTTAGGAATAAGATTTGCTGTGAGGTCTCTTGTTAGAGGTTGTCACCTCCCTGGTCCTGCCCTGTCCCCTGTGTGTGGCATCAGCCCAGGATGTGGCCCCTGCTCCCTGCCCAGCACCTGCACAGAAAGCACCGAGGGCTCTGACTATGGGTTTATTGTTTACAGACCTAACCTGAACCAGTATCTAGGAGCAACAGCAACATAATTAGCTTTGGCAATTAACACTGCTTAACTGAAGCTGCTGTAGGACCAAAGGCACTTTTTTAGTCTGCAGAAGCAGCAATTAGCATTTCATTAAGGTAACAAGCCTAGCTAAGACTCCTGAGCCTGCTGGGGTCTGCTGATCTAATTTTGGGATCCATCGATAAGCCCTTGGGACATTAAAGTGAGATGCATCAAGGCTTTCACCACCACCACGTTGGAAAAGCTGACTGGAAAGGGATGGGAAGGTTTTGTCTTTTCTGGGTTAGTTAACAGTGGAGGTGTGAGGTGTCACTGGGCAGCACCAGCTCTGAAGAGCACACGGAGGGACTGCACAGCCCAGAGACTGAAACTGGGGCCTCGTGGGACCCCGGGAGGCACAGGTGCTTCAGAGAGGCTCTTCCATCTCCAGCTTTCAGATTTTACCTCTAATTTCCTGTCTTATCTATATCCCCCAGCAAACATCCTTTTTGTTCATTTTCTGAAGGAGAATCTATTTCTGCACCAGTTCCACATCCAGTTCTTTGGCTGGTTTGGTTTGAAACATTACACACTGGTTGGGAGAGAGACATCTTTGCTTTTGGTGACTTGTGGGGTGTTTTAGGTCTTGCCTGCAGCTTGGTGGTTTGTTCACCTTCAGTCTGAGGTCAGGGAAAGGGGCTGGCTGCACACAGAGAGGTGCCTGTGCTGTGGGTCAGAGGGAGCAGGAACAGCCACTGCTGTTCCTCCACTGGACACTGGGGAGTTGGGGTGCACACACAGCTTTAGAGCACCAGCTTTCAAAATTACAGGAGCTGTAATGCAGTGCACATCCCTCCCTCCCATCATTCATGCATGTTAAACTCCAGCAAACAGTGTTCAGTGGTTTTTCCAGGAAATAACACCATAGAATCAGCAGAAAATACCTTTTTTTTTACTTGGTATAACATGGGACAAACCCCATCCTGCTGTGATGCTTTCTGATGTTAGGGGTTATTACCCAATGCAGCTGTTAAGGGAGTGTCTGTGCTTTATGTAATCAGTATATTCCAGTAATCTGGAAGTTTGCTAAAAAAGTAGGCACAGACCTGTACTTCTGTGAAAGAGACTGATGTGATAAAGTCAGGAACTTTCTAAACTGCAGTTTTATTGGAAACTGTTTCTGTTGCAACAAGCAGGGCTTTGGTGTCTCCCTGCTGAATCAAAGCTGCTGGAGTTTGAAGAAACCTTGCTGTAGGATATACACTTTGCATTTCCATAAGGGCTTTCTCAAAACAGCTTCTTTCTGGACATGCAAGAAAAGCAGGAATGCTTTCCTGTTTCCTGAAAACTTACTAAGGAGGACAAAGTGTGCTCCTCAATTCACTCTTTACCTTGATTACAGGATTATTTTATGTCTGGGTATATCAGGCTTGGGATTTTTGAGGGGGAAGAATAAGACAAAAGTCTCTAATGTGGCTTCCAGGGAGTTTGTGCCACTGAGCTGCACGGAGGGCAATGGGACACCCATTCATGAGCTGGGGACAGGCTCCCTCCTTGTGATGTTGCTGCTCAAGTCCCTCTAAAACTCTGTGACCCCGGCCTGGCCACCAGCGTTTGTCACAGCTCATTACACAGCAGGAATGTGGAAGCCCAGTGACCTTTCCCAGAGGGACAGGCAGAAAAGCAACAGCACAAAAGGGGGAAGAAAATGTTGTACACTTTAGAAGATAAATAACTGAATGTTATTGTGATGGAAAACACCGGGCTGACAATGGGCAGGGACAAAAATGTTCCTATAAGGGTGCTGCTTCTGGGATTTGGATTTCTATTTGTTCAGCTGGGTGCAGCTTCCCTTGCTGCCCTGCTTGGCTGTCAGGGAGTTTCAGCAGGCTGGGGAATAACTCTCAGGTCCACATCCATCCCCTGGGATGTGGGGAATCTGAGCTCCTTGGTGATGCACTGGAGCAAGGATCAGAGCTGGGAGAGCTGGGGATGCCTTTCCTGGCCTCCTTCTGCCGGGCAAAGGAAGGAAGAGGCCTAAAGTGACATTTTTAAACTTATTAAAATGTCAAGGCAAACTTTCAGCCTTTGTGCTTAAAGCTCTCCAGCTTCTTTAGTGGGTGACTGGAGCCCCTGGGATTGCTCCCAGCTATGACTCCAGAATTTCTCCTTCAAACAGGTCCAGCTTTCCAACCAACTTGTTCCCCCTTTCATTTTACTTCCAGTTTTTATTTAATCTGACTTCTCAAGTCTCCTGAGACAAACTGATTAATTCTTTTCCCCTTCGTAGTCCCCTGAGTCCCTTGTTCAATCTTTCCTGCCTCAGTGAGATCTTAATAAATGCTGCCTGTGGCTGGAAGTGGGATTGGGTCTTGGCACTGTAATTAATTCTTTACTTCCTCCATGGCTTCAATATGCTATTTACAGCTGTCAGCCCCTGCAGGAGCAGAGGTTTGCAGACTGCCTCCAACTTCTGCCTCTGATTAATGTGTTATATCCACCTTGCTCATCTGCATTTCTTGCTTTGCCCTGTATCCAGTTTAGTGTTGACACAGGAAAACACTGATGGACTTCCAGGCAAAATGCAGTCTTGGAGACAACAACTGCCAGGCTTTTCTGTTTGCTTATGCTCTGTTACTTGAAAGCCTCTTAGTCCAGGCTGCCTGCTTGTGACAGGACATCCAGACCCTTGCAGCAGCATGACCATGCTCTGACTGTAATCTCCCTAATTGCTTTCTGTAGCCTCCAGCAGCAGCTTGGGGGATTTTAACTCCAGCACAGGGACTGTCAGTCTGGATGGAAGCAACTTGGAGGGAGGGGGGTGAGACACAGGAATGAGCTGGGGGACTGGAAGGTCTGAATGGGGAAAGGGTTTGTGGCTGCTGGCAGATCAGCACAAGGGGAGCACATGAATGCTTGAAGCCTGCAAACACTACAGAATTATGTACCACAAAATATAAATAGGAGTGGGTGGAAATTAATCTGGGGATAATTGGGCAGTGGAGGAGCTGCTCTTTGCTGGCTGTGGGAGCCTCCTCCAGCAGGGAAGGAAGCCCCAGTGCTGGCCCTGTTTTACCTTGAGGGAAGTGCCTCAGCCTGGGACCTGCCCAGGGTTTCAGCAGTGAACTGGAAAGCTGCATTCAATATGCCAGTGAGAAAGGGAATGCAAATTTCCTCCTTCGCTCTCTTTTGGGTGAGATTTATGCCACCTCCACATGCACAGCCTCCTGGCAGCAATAAATCACAGAGGGGGAGGGAATGCTGCAGGGAAACGGGTACCCTGCAGTTTCTGTGTGCAGGGCAGGGAGAAGGGATGTGTGGGGATCAGCAGCTGCTCCCAGGCATCCCAGACCTGGTGCAGCACACACTCCCACTCCTTCCCAGCACTGCACTGGAGACCACCCACCACAACCTGGGGATTTACTTTTAAGTCATCCCCCCTCCCTCCCTCCTGTGCCAGGGTGGTGTGTGCCCAGTCTGGGATGGAGATTCCAACCTCATCCTGGCAGAGAGGTCTGTCAGAGATGAGCCCTTCCCCTGCTCTGTGCCAAAGTTCTCTCCAGCATCTCTGACAGATCCCCCAGGATCCCACTGCAGACCTCAGCTGAGGGTGTATCCCCAGTCCCCTCACCCACTGGGACCTGTGGAAAATACTCCTGGGTCTGGGTTCAGCCCAGGGAAAGCAGAAGAGCTACACAAAACAAGCAAATGCACCCTAGGATCATCTCTCATCTGGGGTCTGGAGAAGCTCCAGCAGCCCCCTGCCCGTGGGCACTTCAGTGTTGTTGTCAGCTGTGCTCAGCTCTGCCCTGCAGAACGAGGCAGGGCAGGGCCACAGACAGGCACTGCAGGGCAGAGCTCAGGGCTCTGCTCCTTTGGCAGCTCCTGGCAGAAGTGCCCAGCTGAGCTGACGCCTCCTTGTCTTTCCCCAGTGTCCTCAGCTACTCCTGCCTTACCTTGCAGCCCCTGGGGCTGGGGCTGGCAGCTCTCAGCACCGCAGGCACAGGAGGGGCTCAGTCCCCTCCACGCTGGCCACGAGCAGCACGGACAGGAAGGCACAGGAGGAGCAGCTTCCCTCCCCTGCCCCAGCCAGGGCAGTGAGCCCTGCTCCGGGGAGCCTGGGCTCACCCTCTGGGAAAGGCATTTCTGCTCTGGGAGCACCTGACCGTGGTTTAATCCCCTTTCAGTGCTGATGAGCCCCCAGCAGAACTAGGACAGCTAAAAATACTCCAGAGCACAAAGGAAGTAGTAATTTGGGCAGGAGTGGACTGAACTGATTGATCTCAAATCAAAAGGTTCAAGAGGTGCAAAACGTGGTCTCATCGTGGCAAGCATCAGAAAAGGAGCAAAGATGTGGCCCCGTTGCAGAGCTCGAGAGAAGCAGCAAACCCAAAAGATTTTGCTGAACTCTACAGCAACAACAGCAGAGCCTGTACCAGAGGTGCAGGGAGGTGCCTGCTGCTTCCCCACCATATGCTGACTTTACCTTTACTGTCAGTCTAAATTCTGCCAATTATTAAATTATCCAACTTGCAGCAGGAACGCAGTTAGATGTGATCCAAATGGTGTCACTACAATTATGGTAATTATCTGAAAACAAGCCAATTACTTCCCTCCTCCTCGTGCCAGTTGGTACCAAGATAGCAGCTGTTCGAGGCAAATTTGTTATCACGTTACTGTACATTTGTTAAAGGTTGAGGTTATAGATTCTAGCCTTTTAAATATTAAAGATGCTATAAAGTCATGGAGTGTATAACATATTAGGATTTTTTTTAAATGTCGGGAAGGGAGAAATTTCTTTTATATGCCAAGAGAACCAGTGGGAAAGTGATTTACTCGTGGTGGCTGACTGGAAATGTGTATTTTGCAATCAGCATACAACCAAGCTATAAATTAACCTCTGTCAGCTTGTTACCTCTATCCATGCAAAATGAACTAAAAACTAAATGAAGTTTTCTGAGGATCTTTTACGTTTTACATCTTTCTTCAGTATTGGCATTCAGGATGTTCCACACATCCAGAGGCATCTTGCAGGCTTGGCCCCTCTGCTGGATGCACTTTCAGCAGTTTGTTCAGTTTTTCAAGAGTTTTGGCTCAGTTAATGATGTGAGAAGCAGCACCACTCCCTCATGGAGAGCGAAGGCAAAGGAGGGCCCAGCTCTGCCCCAGGCAAAGAGAGCTGGGCCAGCGTTGGGCAGAGCCACGGGAAATGCTTCACCCCCATGAAGAGCCTTCTGAAAACTCGTGTTATCAAGACATCTTTTATTTTTGAACCTGTTTGTATTAAGCACAGCCTTGCTTGAATTGCTGGAGGTGTCCAACACACAAAGCCCAGCACCTGCAGCTCCTGCCAGGGGTGCAAATGAAGTGCCCTGAGAGCACAGGCCAGCGTGGCCTCGTGTTTTGCACAGACCTTCCTTGTGGAAGTCAGAGCCTTTCATCTCATGTCAGCCACCATCTCCTCACTTGGATTGACCTTCAGTTTCTTTTCCATGTGATGTTTTGAAATCTTTGCCTTTGATGTGGGTAAAATACTTCTTTCAATAAATGTCAAGAGCAGATTAAAGAAAATTAAATGGCAGAAAGAAGAGATTCTGCCTTCTGGCTGGAGCAGCATTTTCATGACAACTGAATGAATCGGCTATGAAAAATGTGAATTTCCCTCTCTGTGCTCAAGGTACATGCCAGTGGGATCTGTTTATATCCATGAGCTTTGCACACACCCCCATGCATCCCCAATTCCCTGCAGCTTGTGTGCAGCTACGGAGCCGAGGCACAGGGCAGAGCTCAGTCCCTGGGAGCAGGTTAGTGGCATTAGCCTGCTGCTTTGCTTGAAATAATTAGCCATGCTCACAGATGACCTTCTCAGCAAGCCCTAAAGGCTGACAGATTTGGGTTATACCGGAGCAGTGGAGGGAAGCACGTTGCAGAGAGAGAATTCCTGCTGCTGGCTCCCCCAGCAGCCCCAGGAGCTGGGCACTGCAGCACCCACACACCCCAGTCAGGGGGTTTCTCCCTCCCGCAGACAATGGGTGCAGCCACAGGGCTCCATCATTTCCCTGGACATCCCTGGTACCTTCCACTATTCTCAACTGATGCCATCTGCTTTGCTTTTCCTTTCCCAGAAAGTTCCTGTGGCTGTCAGAGCGACGTGCCAGGACTCCCTCCTTTCTGCATTTGGAGTTGTATCCAGTCCCTATTCCCTTGGCAGCACATGAAATATCACCTCACACAGGACACTGTAGGTTTTCTATTCCCTCCTGATCACCACTTGATTCTTCCTGAGTGCCATTTAAGATTTACTTAATTACCTTTATCCTTTTCCTCACATCATTTTCATGTTTGTTACATGTTAAAACTGCCTAGTTCAGATTTCTCCCAGTTAAGCAGCAAAACATTCAGCCAACAAAGATTACATTTGATAGTGTTTAAAAAAAAGAAAAGAAATTAAAAAAATAATCTAGGCAGCCGCCTGCCCAGTCATAGCATTAGATGAGAGTGAGTGTGTAAACAGGTTTCTGCTTATCAGTCCTGCTGCTATCTGCTGCACACAAACTGCTCAGCCCCACAAAATCCAATTTCCAAGAGGTTAGAGGAGGGAACTGTTTGCAGAAACACAGCAATAGAAATCTCCAAAGCCACAGCCCTCATTACACTGACACTGAAGAAAGAAATGATGCTTGACGACTCCTGGCACCCAACGCCGACATTTACTTTGTGGCTTTGATTGGAATCGGCCCAGCTTTGCCACGGGATTGTTTCCTCTTGTTTTTCCCTGCTTGTGTGGTGGGTGGGAGAAAGCAGCTGAGCAGGCACTGGGCTTGAGGGGTCTGAAGTGCACCCTGGCCCTGCAGCACAAACATCACCTCCTGTTTGCCCGTGAAAAGCTTGGAAACTCCACTTGGGAGCACACTGGCAGCAGAGACAGGGACAGAGCTGCTGCCTCCCCTGGGGTCCTGTACCAGGCATGGAGGGAGAGGGCCAGGCTGTGTGTCCAAGGTACAACGTTCTGAGCCTTTTCCCAATGTTCTGAGCCTTTCCCAAGACCTGGATGTGGACAGATGCTGCAGCTCAGTCCTGGAGGAGCTGAGCCCTCCACGTGGCCTCTGGCACTGGGGAGGGAGGGACACAGCACTGGGACACTCTGGGACACTCTGGCCTGCCTGCTGTGGGTGACAGCAGGAAGGATGCAACAGCATCCAGTGGCAGCAGGGATGTGAGATGTGGAAGGAAAACGTCCCTCAGCCCCTGTCACAGGCAGGAGCTCTTTGTTTATTCCCAGATAGAGCGATCAGAGCAGCCCTCCCACCTCCCCTCCCCACACCTCCTGCAAAGGGCTGTGCCCAGAAGTTCACTGCTTCAGTAAAACTGCAAACTGTGAGCTGATTAGATATTCATAGATACTCTTTCTTGATTAGCTCACCATTAATATTTCAATGTCAGGACTGGATGCATAGTGCCTCCCTGCTCTCTTCCTTCCTGCTTAATTAATTTTGACCATGGCCAACAACAGCCTCCGACAGATAGCAGAAATTGAAGTGGGCTGTTCTGTGACTCTGCTTGCTGTAAACACCCATTTGCAATTCCTTTTCATACATCACCCACCCGTGACAAAGAGATCACAGCAGCAGAAAATGAGTCTCCCTCATCAGGACTTCAGAGCTCCGAGAGAACATTTGCTTATTCAATAAAAATAATCAAACAGACAATGCAGTAAGCACAGCTCGGCAACAAGATTGGTGTCTCACCTAGTGATCAGCTGGCTGTTATGCCATTAAATAAACAGAAAGGGAGAGAAATGTTTATTTATCTTTAAAAAGAAAGGGCCTTCGATGTAGGGTAGCTCATAAAAGCTGTGGTGTGCCCAGCTGTGAGGAGATGTGATGATCACTGCAGCCCCAGCAGCAGCAGGAGCAGCACTTCATAACATGCAGGTTGCATGGCTGCCTGGTGCCCATCCATGGCTGATAACAGCCCGTGCTGCTAATAGCCTGTTTGATTTTATTGATGTGCTCAAGATACACGGGGGCAGGAGGAGCAGTGAGGCAGGAATTACACAGCTGTGTTTGTTCCAGCCCAGCCCAGGGCCTGTCTGCCTTGGTCCATCCTCCTCCTCCTGGGCCTGGAAGGACGGGGAGCTTTCCTGTGTGACAGAAGGGTGGCTGTCCCCTCCCAGAGCCACAGGCTCCTGACACAGTGCACTGGGACTGCTGTCAAGATGTGCCTACCCGGGCCAAAGCAGCACTGGATTTACAGAAACAATATTTTTGCATTTCTGTGCTGCCACCTGAGCTGCAAAACGAGCCCTCTGCTACTGGACACGCTGCACATCTCCATCATTGCTGCAAACCATCTTGTCCCAGCCTCCAGTCTCTCCTTTCCTGGGGAATATACCAGGATGGGGACCCAAGGCAAGCAGGAAGGCAGGAGCAGCAGGTTGGAGCTCAGCTCCATCCCCTCTGTGCCATAACTCAGGCTGTTAAACGCCTGGCCAGAGCTTGCCATCTGCTTCCAGTCTGCTAGGAATAACCACGGAGTAATTCAATCAAAAAGGAGAAGATCCTTGTTTCACTGAATCAGAAACTGCTCCTCCAGTAATTATAATTTTATACCCCTATCAGGAGTAACAGGGGCTGTTCATTTCATGGGCTTTAGCAGCCAGAGCTCTGCTTCTGCCAAGGTTATGGCTGGGAGGAGAACCCAATTTCACATTTTCTCAGCCATCCAAGGCTTAGCCATGTTTTTAGCTCTTTGGTTAGGCAAGTGAATAAAGCCCTGCAGGACCAAGGCCTTTGTTCAGGAGTGCTGTTACTGTAGAACATGGAAAATGTACTGGATTGGAGCACAAGAGCTGATCAAACCATCCTGAAGGTGATTCCCACTGGGGTGAATGTGCCAGGTCTGTCCTTCCAGGGTTTCTGCAGCACAGCAATAGCTGCCTAACCAGGGGTAAAATCCTGCTTAATCCCAGCTGCTGGAGGACACGTGGGGCTGCATCCCTCACATGCTGCCTTAGAGGAGGCAGATGAGATCAGTCCAGGGGAAAAGCCGACCTGCTTGCTCCATCCAAAGTGCCTGGGGTGCAACTCACAGGGCTCAAAGAACTCAGGAGTCTTTAAAAAGATCCAAAAAGGAGGCTTTCTCCTCTCTGTTATTCTCTTTGGGGTAATTTCTCCAATTAGACACTTCTCCTGTTGTGTCCTCTGCCTTAGCCCCACTGTCCTTTCCGGGGTTAATGCTCCACCTGCCCTTTCACTGCCCCAGATGTTCAGCCTTTTAAACAGATTTACTCCCTTGACTTTGAAAAGGGCTCCAGCACGTTTCCATCTGTGTTTACACTCGGTGCAGGGTAAATTTCTCCTCTGAGCAGATCTGTTCCTTACCAGCAAAGGAATCTGGCTCAGCACAGGCTCAGACAGGAAGGCAGAGCAAAACATTTCCGAAGCAGAGCTCGCCTGGGAGCTGTGCTACGTGCCCACAGGAGGACAGAGACCTCTGCCAGACTCCCTGCATTGTCAGGCTGTGCAAAAAGGAAGTGGATCTGGCCCAGAGCCACTGCTCCTGTGGCTGTTCCCAGGGCTGGCTCCCCAGCACCACCTCCCAGTTATCCAGGACACTGGAGCCAAATCAGAGCCAGCAAAGCGGGACTGAAAGGCCCCGTGTCCCACCAAAGGGGGACTGTGTCCCACAGCCAGCCAGGACTGTAGGTGTTGGAAAGACCCATTTGTCAGATCTTCATTGCTCCTTTCTCTGGGAAATCCTCTCTCTTTGCACCCCTGCTCCTAAAGCTGGTGCACAGAGAGCAGTTTTTAACTGCCTGGGCAATTTGTGACACAAAAGACAGTGAGCAGCTGCCACCCAGATTTATCACTGGATAAATCACTGTTCACCAAGGCTGGGCCAACCAGGCAATGACTTCCAAGGTGGATCTACATGAGCTTCATGTAATCTCAGCAAAACAGGTTTTGAGGCATTGGGGGGCTCACTGCTTCACCCTAAGTTTGATATCAACATTTAAGTTTTGGGGCAGGATGTTGGTGTTGGCAGATGGGTAATGGCTTCTCTATACACTGGCTTCCTCTGTGTCCTGACAGGTCCTTGTCCCCACTTTCAGATGCATTTTAAATTACAGCCAGCACCCAACCTGCTCATCAAACTGTGACATGTCCCCCCAAGGCCAGGGACTGTCCCCATGCTGCTGACATTGGTATCAGCAACAGGCCCAACAGTCCAGCATTGCCAGAGGTGGCTGGGAACTGGGGCTGAGCAAAGCTCCCTGAAATGCATCCCTGAGCAGACTGAACTGCAAACTGATCTGACAGTGCTGAGCTCCCTGCCAGCATCAGAGAGGACAGGGAGGCTTTTTTCTCAGCATTACACCCTGAGCTCAGTGCAGATGGATGAGTCAATAAAGATGATGCGGTGTCTACACAATTGCTTCAGGATGCATGAAATTCAGCTCTGAGCTCCCTCCCCACAGCAAGGAGGACATTTAGGTGGCCCTGCAGGAGGGTTGCAGGGATCTGTCTCCATCTTCCCAGCAACAGCCATCAGACATGAGCTAAGCAAGGAGGGGGAATGGGAGAAAAACTGTTTGTGGAAAGAAACCTCAGCTGAACACGTAATTACACAGCAAGGAGATAAGAGGACGTGATCCTTCCCAGCACTGTGGGCATGCCACAAGCAGGCTGGGCAGCCACTAATGACAGCTGCTAAATGATAAACGCTCTCCAGCTTTGCAGGATCTGGTTTATTACGCAACCTGAACTTGCAAGGGAAGGGGGACCCTTTCCTGCAGTGGTTCTCTAAACAAGCTCAATTAAACTTCATGAAAGTTTAATTATCAAAGCCAGCCCTCACCAAAAATTCAAGAAGGAAGACATGGTTTGAGGAGCCTTCTGGTAACACCCACGAGTTCCACCCTGGTGACTTGAAAATGTTAGAATCCAGGTAAATGTCCTGCATTGCAGAAGGAGCAAACTGCCTGTAAACTGAGGGGAGAGCCACAGGCAGAGGGAGTCATATGAAATATGGATTTTCCCATCTGAAACACGTGGCTCTGGCACAGTGCTGGGCTCCTTGGGGCTTGTATTTCCTCAGGGGCAGCAGTGTTGGAGTCCCAGTGGCACTTGTTATTTGTAGTTTCCATTTATTACAAAGCACTGTTATTATTTACAGAATACACTTTTTTATGGGCTGTTACTTCATCCAAGTGCAATAACTGGTCTAGGCTCAAATCCCTGGGAGAACTGTTGAAAGAGAAGCAATTCAGACACATATTAATATGACAAGGATTTCCCCAGGTTTAAGGGAATAAAAAATATGTTTTGTACAAGTGAAATAGTTCTTTCTTGCAGTATAAAGCTGCTCTTTTCTGATGATAGCAATGAAAGAATATTGCTTCTGTCACTGATGCCACTGGAAATGTATTACCCCTCTCCAAGAAACCAATGAAAGGACATGGCTGGTTTATTCTCTAAATGAGGCTACTGAGAAATGCTCTGCTCCTGGCATCAGCCCAGGCACGCTGCTGCTGCTGGGACCTGGCCTGGAGGAGGGCAAAGGCAGCGAGGCAGCAGCTCTGTGCCAAGTGGCAAAACCCACCTGGAGAGAATCACACGCTGAGAACCCAGCAAAGAAACCTGTCCAAGTGTCAGATGGAAATGAATCTCTGTCTGTCACTGGGGTGGAGCAGGGCTCAGCTGCTCTGCAGCACAGCCAGGGTCTGGCCCCTTCTCCTTCAGCAGCTCTGCACCTTGCATGAAACGAGCTGGAGCCCTGGGGAAGGCTGATCTGCACTTAACCTGTGGCAGGGAGCCTGCCTGTGAGGAGAGCTGCCAGCCCCTCTGCTTTCTCTGCTGTGTTTAATGGCCTGGCTCCCCGAGGAAGATCTTGGGTTTTGGAAATAAAATCATGGAATTGTTCTCAAACCAAGATGATCTGTCACTGGAATGTATGCGCTGGAGTGAGCACAGAGAAATTACTGTTTCAGCAGAAGTAAAAATTTCCTGAAAGGCTGAAGCTGATGTTTGTGGTTCCACTTTCATGCCTGTCGATCTGCAGATCTGACAAGTTCATTTCCCCCCCTGCAACATCTTCCCAGGCAACACCTCCCAGCTGGGAGGTAAATGGAAAAAAAGTCAATTGTTGCTTCTAACAGAGGAGTTCATCAAATTCTTAAGCACACAGAGAGTGATGGAAAACAACACCTGGGCTTGGTGCTGGTGCCCAGCATCTCCACAGGGTTCAGGGCAGTCCTTGCTCCAGGACAAACCAGCCCAAGGCTCAGGATGGTTGTGGCTTTTACTGAGCTGAATTCTGGAGGAAATTAGCAAAAAATGTAACAGAAGAGGACTTGCATCAGTGCAAATGAACAAAATGAGAGCATAGGTAAGTCAGGCCTGAGCAGTACTGGCTGTGGAGTGAGCATTTCTCAGGCTGGGCTGTGACCGAGCCCCTCTCCAGCTCGTACCCTCAGATATTTATTAGTTGTGTCAGGAATTAGTGAGAGTTCACTGACTGAATAATAACGTGCCAAAGGCAGTTTTTTGACTTTGCTAATGTAATTAAAGAAAGCAGGGTGGAAAAAGCCTTGCACCAGGGGCAGAATCAGGGCTCCCAGGGTGTGAGTGCTGTCTCTATTGCAAGGACAAGATGTGAAATGTGGAGGGGAGAGGGTGAGGGTGGCAGCGGGGCCCTGAGCAGTGAGGAGGATCTTGCAGCTGCTCCCAGCTGTGATGGGAGCACTGCTCTTTCCAGAGAAAGACAAACAAGCTGCCCTTGCAATTCAGCAGCTGGACACATCCAGGCTCAGGTTTTATGCTGCACCTTGCAGGAAGACCGGACTTTGCTTATTTTTGGAATCTTCTCTTGAAGTTTTGAGAACCCTTTCCTAAATGGGGAAAGAGCTTTATGGCAACCTTTTCTTAATGATGCTCTGATGATTGAACACATCCAGGAGTGTCACTGCATCAGGACTGAGCATGTTTTTCAAGAAGCTACTGCCACAAGAAGAGGGACGGCGTGGGCTCTGCGATAAAAGCCAAGATGCTATTTTTAAACAGGGATGAGGGAAACTCAGGGTGATTTAAAATCAAAGCAATGCCTGGACAACAGGGCGCTGCTCCCCCCTGCCTGCACTGCCAAGTTCCTCTTCCGAATCCCAAGGATGTCTCCTGACAAAAACCCTCGGCGTCAACAGGATGGGGCTCCCGGGCTGCGGCAGCCGCAGGAGCGCCCGGCAGGGAGGCGGCAGCGGGTCCGCCCCGCTCGGGCTCCGCGGGAGGGGTGGCAGGGCTGCACGGGCTGGGAACGGCTCCCACCCTCCTCTCCTTGGCCATTCCCGAACATTTTTAGTGTCGATCCCAACCCCAAACTGTGCCCTGCCTGGGGGAGGTGTCTGCTCCAGCTGTGCCCCTCTGTGTGCTGTGACACCGAAGCCAGGACAGGAGCGTGTCCTGCAGCACCCTTGGGCGCTGCTCTCCAGCATCCCCACAGCCGCCCGTGCCACAAGTGCGTTGGGAAGGGATGCTCGGCAGGGTGCCCTCCTCAGGCCAGTATTCCAATCTGGATTTCTGGGCGAGGGGCAGGGTGGGAGGGACCCGAGACCTCGCAGGGAGCGATGGCTGCAGGGAAGGGAAGAGTTTCAGTGACTCAACACAGGCAGCCGCGACCCCTCTGTGTGCTGCTCCATGGACACACCGGCCAAGATGGGAGCTGCCAGGCAGCTCCCTCCTGGTGCTGTTTTTATCTGAGTTACTAATTACACATTACCTCTGTGTCACCAGGCCGATCAATAGGAGTCTGAGGGATCAATAGGGATGCAGATGATGGTGCTGTTTGCCATTCAGAGCCTGCACAAGCTGGGAGAAACAGGGCACCATCGATCCCAGAGGTGGGCTGGGATGAAGGGAGGGACGGGAGGTGCAATGAGGGGGAAGGATCATGTCCTGCCTTCCTAAATAACATTGTGACACTGGGACAGCGTCCTGGCCAGGGACCTGCTGTGATCCTGCTGCCCACAGGCTGCCCCAAACCTCCCACCCATCCTGCTGCTCTCCCTTGGGAATGGCACAAGCCATTTTTATACACTTAGAAGGTTGACACTGATCTGAAAATGAACAATTCTCCCTCTTTCTGTGTTCTTACTGGGTGATCAGAGTCTAAAGAACAGACAAAAATGACAAGGCCTCCTGTATTTTGCTCTGCTGCTTAGCTGACAAAAGCTGAGGCCATCTCTGTGATGCCATCGTGCTGCTGCCAGTAAGAGAGATCTTGGCTGCACAATACAGGAGATCAAATTTTCCAGGAAGAAGCTCTTGGGACTACCGTGAGACCTGGGATTACAGTGTGGCTAAATGAGGGAATTGCATAACTGTGGGTTTCTGCCTGTCTTGCAGGAGTCTTGTGACTGTTCTGATTCTGTCGTGGCGATGCTGGGAAATCGCTCTTTAAAACCCAAAGAACCTTAGAAAGGCACAGGCAGGGCAGGATCATTTGCCCTCAGCACTGGGTTTGTCTTGAGCAGTGAGTTGATGGGACAGAGAGCAGTGTGGGGTGAAAGCAAAACTCCCTGAAGGCTTCCTGTGCCCTCACCGAGGTGCCAGGCTCTGCAGCCTCCTCCTGCCAGGCCACAGAGACCAGGGAAAGCATCGGCAGCTGTGGGGCCACTGCTGGGTTGGATCAGCCAGCAAAGCAAGAGCCCTGAACAGCACACAGGGAAAAGCTTCCCAAAACCAACACAGTCCTGGCTTTATTGAGGTTTTTGGGATGAGGGAGGCTGCTCATCCTGCCTGTGAGGACTTGTTCCTAGGCAGCAGATGGAGGCAGCTTCAGTGCTGGAGCCTGGTCACCAGCAGCCTAATCCTAGATCACACCCATAATCCTTCCCTTAGCCCCACAAGCCCCCAAAGCAGAAATCTGCCCAGATTTTCTCTTTGATTTGCTCAGCCTCGGCTGCAATCTCAGTTTTCATCAGTCACAAGCCTCACTGCCCTGGGAAGGCCATTCCCATGGGAGTGAGGATGCTCCGGGCCGTGGAGCACAGTCCGTGCTGGAAACTGTCAGAGGCTGCTCTGGCTCTCAGCTCCTCCAGGTTCAGGACACTCCTGAAGGAGTGACAGTGACAGTGACACTGCTGGGGATTGTGTAGGCTGTGACAGCTCACAGCAGAGCCTTGGGGCTCCCCGGGGCGTCACCCACAGGTCCCGTGGGTGAAGCCAGTGCCTGACACTCTGTGATGGCCTTGTGCCAGCAGCTGCCAGCAGCTTCCCCACTGCCAGTCACTGCAAAACTGCTCTGGGAGCCTTGCAGAGATGAACTGTGATGTCCAGCTCTAAACCACGGGCCCCTGACCAGCACCTGGCAGCCACCAGGGAGGTTGGACAGGCACAATCAGCCCTGCAGAACATTCCCTGTCCTTCCCTTTCAGCCCCTTCCAGTGGGAGACATTTCTTCCTGGAATTACCTCCCGTTTTTAAAACCTCAGCAAAGAGGCTTTTGCTGAAGGACAACTGGCAGGATTTCAGCTGTGCCCCCAATTGCCCTCCCTGTCCCTGGGGTCAGCCCCAGTCTCCAGCAACAGCAATGGGTCACAGCTGAGGACTGGGGCACCCCACACATAAATGGGTCAGTTTGGCTACCTCAGTCTCTTTGGAGGCACTGCCATGCAGGTTTGGGAGAAAGGATCCCCAGAAATTTCATTTTAGTGAGCCCCATGTCTAATCTTTCTGGGGCAGCTTTGACTTTGCAGTGTGTGAGACCTGAGCAAATGTTCCTTTATCCTGCCTCCTCTCCCTGTTGCTCATGAACTCTTTCATTAGGGATCATCCTCTTGTCATTTGTGTGGGTATGTTGGTTTGTCGGGTTTCTTCCTGAGGAGTGGGTGCAGGCATCATGACCCATGTTTTCAAAGTGTGGTGGCAATTAGCCCAGCCCTGAACCCTGATGGCCTGTCTGCATCTGTAATTAGTGCTCTGCTCTGTCTGCCTGAGGTTTTTACCTTCCTCCCTTCTGGAGCTGCAAAAGGCACAACTTGGCTCTCCAAATGTACAGCAGGGAAGTGTTAAAGCTGTAGCTTGAGCCTGGCTGCCCTTGCTGTGGGGCTGCTCTCAGGATTGGCTCCTGTCTGGTTCAGGGATCAATCCTTGGCCTCTGCACCTGGATTTATGTGAGTGCAGCTCAGGGCATCTCTCTGAGACAGGGCAGAGCCTGTGGGGCTGATTCTGGCTCTGCTGGTCCCTCTGCTCCTGCACTTCCTGGCGTGTTCTGTGTTCCTGGCTGAATGCACCTGGCTCTTCATTAGGACATTGGATTCCTGATTCAATGTCTTATAGAATTAAGCTTATTTACTCATACCTTTGGTGCTCTAAAAGAATACCTCAAGTTGGCTTTGTGAAATGGGAAAATGAGAGCAAAATTTGGATTTCAGTGGGAAAATGTCTGGTCAGACATAGAAAAAGTGACTGTGGGACCTGGAAACCTGGGATTTGAGAGAAACAAAACCCCACTGCTCTGCCAGCATCTCAAGGGGTCCCCCTGGCAGAGCTGCCCCCCACCCCCATCAGAAAGCTACTCCACCAAACCCCCTGGGCTTGTTCTGCTTTCCTTCCCTCCCATATAATTTCATCTATCCTAAAATCCCTGTTTTTCTCTGAGATAATGTGATTTTTGGGGAGGAGTTTCTCTCCCTGTCACCTCGCTGCAGCTGATTCCTATTGAAAAGCTTCCTCCTTGGGAGGGAGGGAGGAACAAGGAGAGAAATTATGGAGGGGCAGCATTTCTGAATCCAAATACATTAAACCATTTAATTCTGTTGACTCAGGGCTGCCTGGCTCTGAATGGGAATTAATCCACAGTGCACAAAATTAAAAAGCACAAGACAAAATGCTTAGCAGGCAATGCCAGGGTTTAAAGCAACCCATTAGCTTGCTCAAACGTCCCCAGTAAATTTTCATTTGTCAATAACGCTTAGAGCCTACAGTTTATTTACAGCCTGTTCAATATTACCAGAACCCCTCGCAGCGCCTCATTTGTATTTATCTGCCACAGTTTCCTTTCCAGGGACTCCTCCTAATCCTTTGCTTTTTATCTGCTCCAGACACAACAGAGCTGTGCCACCCCCCAGACAAAGGTAATGTGGGGTTACCCTTTTCTACCCCAAATATCGCCTGCAGGGGAGATCACCTGCAAGGCCACCCCGAGTCACCCCCAGGCACCCAGATCTGCTGCCATGGGCTCCTCCAGCCTGTGTCCCTCACCCAGGGGACCCATGGGCCACCAGCCAGCAGAGATGGGAATCTCCAGACTGGGAGAAGGGGAACAGGCACAAGCAGCTGCCTCTGTGGACCCACAGCCCGACTGAGCTGGAGCAGCCATGGCTAAAATCTGTCCTGCTCCATCTGTCCTAAATCAGATCCCATGGGATGAGCCCTGGAGAGGAGAGTGTGTAACAGGATTTCCCCCCAAAGCAGCTTGAATGCTTCCAGGCAGAGAACAAAGCCTGGCTGGCCCTGAGAATTTCTCCAAGGAAAGGAGTTTATTCTCGGGCACAGACACGAACGGGCATTAATCTCCTGTCATGGCTCGTGTCCAGCTGGGGAGGTTTGGTCCAACATTCAGGGACATGGCTCCTGCAGGGGTGACAAATCTCGGGTGGGGTTTGTGCAGCTTCCTGCCCTCTCCCTCTGCACAGCACTCCCCCGAGGCAGAAGCACAGGCCATTGCAATGGAATTTTAAGTGGGTGCAGCGTCCCAGGGCTGCCTGGGGAGCCTGGGGGAGATACAGGACAGGCTGGGCAACCCCTGTCTCAGGCACAAAGCTCAGGGAATCCTTCCAAAAGCTTAACCACAAAGATGGAACTGGACACTTCACAGGGAGCACCCACTGGATGCCAGGAGGTGCAGCAGCACCCTGCCAGCAGAAAGCCTGATCTCCCCCACAGCCCCCTGCCCTACCCAACATCCTGAGCTGGGGGCAGTGAGTGGGACCTGCAGCCCAGGCTCTGCTGTGTATCTGCTTGGAGGTGATGTTCAGTAGCTTTTATGACGAATGCAGGAGGCAATCACAGAAGGGCCACTTGCTTTTCTCCCACCCTTGCTTAGGATTTGCGAGCTCCTCCTGCTGCTGAGCTCCAAGCTGCCACGAAAGGACACCCCCTCTTCCCAGCCCAAAGAGCAAAGCCCCATCACTTGCCTGCTGCTGTCTGCATGTAGCCAGCCAGGGTGCAGACTCGGCGCTCGCAGGCTCCGCCGGGCAGCAGGACAGCGACGATGGCCAGCAGGGAGCTGAGGGCCAGCAGGGCACAGCCGCCCGCACACAGCACGGCGCTGGTCTGAAAGGACACACGGGGCTGTCAGAGAGGTCACCCCAGCACCACAGCCCCCCAGAAATCCCCCTCTGCAAGCGGGGAGTGGAGCCCTGGCATGGGCAGCTTCTCCCAACTTTTCCCTTCCACCTTTTGTTGCTTCAGTCCACAGTTAAGTCTTGAGCCCGAGGTTCAGCCATCCCCTGCTCCCAGGGGTTCCTGGCACTGGGGCTACAGTGACAATTTCAGGTGTCTGACATGCATGAAGGGCCACGTCCTAAGACAAGTGCCATTAGATGTCCCTGATGTGTCAGTGCCTCTGCTGAGTGCTGACATGGATCTCATCACAGCACCTGCCTCAGCAGGCCTGGCAATGAGCAGGGATTTTGGGGATCCCACTGCTGCTCTCACTGCAGCTCTGCTGACATGGCAGGCTGCTCCCACCCCCAGCAGCCTAAAATCTGGGAAAAGCACTAATTCCTGGCAAACCAGCTCTCCCCTGGGTACAGCTGTTCAGTCACTGCACTGCTGCTGTTCCTGTCCCCATTGCTTCTGCCAGCGGGGTGGCCCTGGCAGCCTGTGGGACTCTGTACAGCAGGGATGTGCCAGCCCAGGCAGGGGCACGGCAGGGGCAGTGAGGAGGGGCCCTCCTCCCCCAGCACCCAGCTCCTGGCAGCCTCAAACAGCGGGAGGACACCTCGGTCCCAGCTCTCCTGTCATTCCCCAGCACATTCCAGGGAATGCTGCTGTCCCTGGTGAGTCACCCTGCAGCAACACCCGCCTAAAGCAGCGCAGCTCCAAGGCAGCTCTCACTCCCATCTCCCTGAAAAGCCTCGCTTTTATAACCCGTGTGGGAGCTGCTCTGAGAGGTCAGGTCCCACTTCCACCCTTGTCCAGCCCTCTTGTCCTGGTGACACATTCTGGTTAGCAATGCACAGTTTCCTTTTTTTATTATTTTTTCCCCTCTATCTGAGCTTTTGAGCAGCCATGGTTATTGCAGAAATAACCCTCAGTACAGGTTTCCATTTACCTCCCCTCACCAAAGAGGTTACAAACAGTCTGCTACCTGTAAATGACTCTGCAGGAAGCACAGGCAGGCTGAGCAGGGGAAGAGGGATTGGATTTACCCTGTGATGCCAATGGGGGATCCAAACAGCTGAAAACCCCCTCCTGTTAGTGCTGCTGTCCCACAGGGCTGGCACTGCCCTGCATCTACCTCTGTTTCTGACTGCTGAGTTATGAGCAGCTGGACTGGCTGGTGCTGGTGACACAGCAGGGTCCTGTCACTGCTCCAATGGGGACACACTGGTGCTGCAGAGGGACAGGCCAGGGCAGCATGGGCAGCACCTGACACCCTGGTGTGAGTGCTTCTCCTGGGGCTGTGCAGTGATTAGAAATCAGCATCTTATTTATAGCCTATTTATGCACTGAGCAATGCAAATGCTGTCCCAGCAATAAATGAATTCCTGACGTGCAATGCAAAAGGAGCAGCAGTGCAAACAGAGAAATGGAGAGGCTGCTCCAGCAGGGATATCTGCTCCTCTCCAGAGCCTTCCAAGCCACTGGGACCTGAGCAGACTGAGCAGACAAGTGCTGCTTCAGAGCTTGAGATACAAGGTTGGGACATCCCCAGCAGAGTCCCCTGCCCCATCCCTACACCAGGAGGGACCCATAGGTTTGGGATGGGATGGATGACCCCATTGCAATCCCAGCCTGGGGCCCCATGGGGAAAGCAGCCACAGCCCTTCTCCCCCACTGCAGCAGCATGGCCAGGAAATCTGGATTCATAACAAAAAAAAAATGGATTCCTCTGCCTGGAGTCTGCATTTCACCTTCCGCCCAGCAAAACCATCCTCCTTTGCAAGGACCATTAATTATTTAGAGCAATGAATTTTTCAGCAGAAAGGGGTCTTGTGAAGCAGGCTGGTTCCTCTCTTGTGTGAAGCATATTATTTTTAATGATCTAGGTTCTCCTTAATTGTAGTAGCTCAAATCCCCTAAAAACTCACAGTTCCTGCTGGAAACAGCTGATGAGCTGCTCAGACTGTTAATCCCCATGGAGAAGTGTGAAAGTCTTTTTCAGGACAAAGTGACAGGAAAAAGGCACAAACAGGATGGGTGCATGAGTGGTAAACTGGCAGAAGAGCTGGTCTGGTTTGGGAGCTTGGTTTGGCAACCAGACTGAGGGGTCTCAGGGCTGGCAGCATCCTGATGTGCACAGGGGTGGCCAAAACCCCACCAGATCCAGCCAGGCCTTGGCAGAGGGAACAAAGGTCTCGTTGGGAATAAATGTGAGAAAATTCCTCTGGGCAATAGGTGAAGGTAAATGGTGAGGTTTGGGTTCTGCCATGTGGGCCAGGAATGCTGAGCCACTGAACAGCTGCCAGGCAGCCCTTGGGGACAGAAGGGGTGGCAGGGGCACAGCTGTCCCCAGATAGGTGACAGTAGAAAAGGGCACACCACTGCCCTTTGCCTGGCACCCACATTCTGCTGGGTGTGTGCTGGCATTACCTGCCAAAACACTTCATGTGCTCTTGGAAAACAGAAATTTCGCTTTTGTCATAACCTTTCCAGGGCCTCAGCTGGGAATTATCCCAAGTGCTCCTGCCCTGTACTGGAGTTGCTCTTGCAAAATTCAAAAAGCTGCTTTCAAAGAGAAATGAGAGGCTGAAGTTTGAAGAAGTCCATGGGGCAAAGGTACCAAAGAGGAGCAGCTGAAATTCCCTCCTTGCCACTGTGCAGTGCCTCCCTCTCTCCTCCCTGTTTGCGCCTGTTGCATCTTGAGCAGAAAGCAGAGGATGCAGGAAACAGATGCAAAGGCTGAAACCCAAAAATAGACAGGGTGGGGAGGAATAACAGGGAGGCTGCCTTGAGAGCCCAGCTCAGGCAGGGCAGGAAAAAGCCCATTTATCCCAGTAAAGAGCTCCCAGAGCAAACCCTGCCAGGGAGGAGCAGGGCTGCCCATCCCCGGGCATTGCTGATGCCCCCAGGGAGGCTGTGAGCAATCCTGTCCCTGCCACGCTGGGAAAAGACAGAAAATCGTGTCAGATTTTCTGCTCCCACTCCCGGGGAGATTAATTGTTTATCCCCAAACAAATTAATGGTCCCCTGGTGGGACTGTAAATATGCCTTTATGTAGCGTAATAAATTCCGATTAACAACAATCCCCTGCCTGTTATTTTAGTGTTTTACAGGTCTGACACATGCCATGGCTGGGCCATTCACTAAGCAGTAAATCTGCTGAAGATGTTGTTTCATTCATCAGAAAAATCAAAATTAAAATGTCACATAATGGCCGTCCTGGGAAGAATTCCTTAATATCTCTAATGAAAACTTTTTAAAAGTTAACTCATCTTTGAAACCCAGCATTAAAGCAGGAAGGAGGAAGGGAAAAGAAACTCTGCAGTCCAGGTTTTAGTGCTGAGAAACAGTACCTGGTGTTTTGTTCAGCAGAGATAAACCAGCCTGGCAAAGCTCCTGCCATCACTATGAACTGGGTCATGATGCACATTAGTTTATTAATGCAATTTATTAATTGGCACTTGACCACCCCCAGCAGCTGCCATCCTGGATGGGGTCTGTGGTACCCACCAGCAGGCTGAGGGCAAGGTTACAGACTGCTGGGCTGTTCCAGCCCTGCTCAGGTGCTTCAGCATCTTTGGATATGGGGACAGAAAATAAATGCCCTGAATAACTGGGAAATAAAGCCACAGGCTCAGTGGGAAAAGGAAAGTGAAGGTCACAGTGTGCCTGGCTTTTTGGGGGTATCTGTTGAGAGCAAATATCTAAGAAACCCCAAATGAGCTGGAGAAAAACTGCAAAGTCAACTGTAAGAGAAGAGGTGGCAAAATCAATCCAACCATCTTCATTTTTAAATGCAACCCTTTCCTATCAGAGCTCTGTGGGATCAAATCTTCCTTATGGGAATATGTTTTGGGGTTAAACTGAGTCGTGCTGCACCCGCAGAGGAGAAACTAAACGGACACCAAGATTTTTAACCTTGTTAAAAAACCAAATCAGTGCTGGATGGAGGTGCTGGGTGGGGGCCTGAGCTTTGGGGTTTGCAGGGATGTTGGCAGCACCCAGGAGGCCGATGCAGGTGTGGGCAGGTGCCTCCTCTCCCCCTCCTCGGGCAGGGGATCTCGGTAAGAGCCAGGAATCTCCACCTGGGAGCGCTGCGTGCCGGGGTGGGCGGATGGAGCCTCGCAGCTCGTCCGTATTTCCCCCACACGAGGCACAGAAACAAACATTCGCCATCTGGGCGGCATTAAAGCGACGGCCAGGAAGAGGATCCCACACATCCTCGGCTTCTCCTTCCCGGCAATTCCCTTCCTTAGGGCACCATCTGAGAGCTTCTCCTGCCTATCTGCTCTTCCCTGGGAAGTGCCCGCTGCTCTCCCATCCCCAGAGCAGCAGGGACGCAGAGCTCCGGGTGTGATGCCACCGATGGCTCGATTCCCTGAGCTGGGATGCAAAAGAGGCTCCAGCCCTCATTTGTTCCCCTTCAAATGCAGGATTTGGTGAATGGGGACCTGCCCACACCACCACATGCACAGGGGGTATCTCACAAAATTCAGCTCCACCTCCACTAAAACAAAGCTCAGCCAGGCCTGGCCTTCCAGGCAACTTTTCCAATGCCCAGCTCACCAGCATGTTCAACAGAACACCAGAGGGGTTAATGCCCAAACTGATTCAATTGGGGGGGGGGGCATTTTTTTAATTAGAGAGAAAATAAGAGACAGATAATATGTCTGATGAATTATGGCTGTCTCTCTTTCGGTGCCATTGCATCTGGGGATGCTGGAGAGCAGTTCCTAATGGCACTGCTTTATCTAAGAGGATGATGGATAGTAGTGAAAGACAGAAAAAAGAGGGAAAGTAAGACATTAGCACATCAATGGTGTGCCTGTGACCTCCATCAAGGGATTCGAACCAACTTAATGAAATTTTAATTAGGCAGCAAGCAGTGCAGTGTGCTGGGTACCCGCTCAGCGCTCCTTCCCCTCACTCTGTCATTATCCTTCCCCGGGATAAGCCCTTTCCTGGCGCTGGCAGCCCAGCCGGGCTGGTCGCCGTGGCCAGGGAATGCCCCGCGGGTCACAGCTCGCCCATCTGGCTTTTCCTCACAAAGCCAGAGGAGGAGCCCGGACAGAGAGGGATTTGCAGCCTCAAGAGGATGGAGGGGATGTCCCACTGCCAAAATGTCCCTGCCAGCCTGTGCCAGACTCTGCTCTGGGCCCTGCAGAGGGGAAATGCAAGGCTCGTTCCAGAGTGCCTCTGGTGTGCCCAGAGGATGCCCCTGCCGAGGCGCAGGGTCAGGATTTGCTCTTTGAGGAGGGTGTGTGGGCAGGTGGCCCTGTGTGACCTCACCAGCACTGCCAGGAGTGGCCACGGCTCAGCTGAGCCCCGGGCCCTGCCCAGCCCCTGGCCCCGCAGCCCCGGGCTGACACCACCTCTTTGTTCATGCAAAGCAGCTTCCCTCTCCCTCTGAGGGCAGGGGACAGAACTAATCCTGAGAGCAGCCTGCCTGCATTTTCAATCAATTTGACCTCCCACAGGCCAGCCTTAAGCTGGTTCTGTCTCAGCACCTCTTTCAGCCCAGCTTAGCTGAGAGCAGGTCAGTGAGTCTTGGTGCTGGTGTGTGACTTGGGCACTGAAATGTGGAGCCACAGCCCAGGAATTACAGGTTTCCCCAACACCAGGTATTTTCAGTCCTGTTTAATGTAGGTCAGAAAACTCTGGGTGGCTGCTGAAAGCAGATAAAGTCTGCTCTAGGGTAATGTGCATGAAGGTGGTGATGTCAAGAATTCCTTACACTTAGTGCTTACAACCCTGCCAAGGGTGTGTAAGCGCAATTAAAAATCAAATGGACTGGCAGGCAGAGTCTGGTCTCTTGGGAAGTTCTTAGGATGAGGAGCTAAAAGTTGATTTCCTGATAATCCCAAGTTAATGTGCTGGGCTCATACACAACTCTGGAGGCAGAGCAGGCTCTGCCTGAGAGCCAGCACACACAGGAGTCCCTGCTTGGGTCACAATGCACATCTCCCTAATTCCAGAGCCTGTGCTAGAAGAGGAGTGACAGATTTTCCAGAGTGACAGATTTCTTCCCATCTCCACGAGCACCCCATGTGCTTTTTGGCTGGGATTGGGGCTGCAGTATAATACTCTGCAAACCCGGCCCCAGTGGGCAAACCCCAGGTGACAGCAGGGACCCAGGGCTGAACTGATGCAGTGAGAAACCAGCAATGAAGATTTAATAAAAGGGTAAGCAGGTTTATTGTGCACTGTCACTAAGCTTTGCTGAATCTTTTCAAGTCCTGCTTTAAAACCCAGGAAAGACCCACTCATGGAACTGCTGGGGTTGGGCAAAGCCTCCCCCGTCCTGAGCAAGTTATTTTGGGCTCTGCTCCAGCATGGCATCACTGGCTCCATAGGCAAATAGTGCCTGTGGTTTTAACCTGAATATCATGGGCTGATCAGCTTCTTTGTTATTTTAGATTACATGCTTGGCAAAGCCTGAAAATAATTGGAGACTATCTGGAAAAATAAAAATAGAAATTTGAAATGTGGCAGCAGTAGCTTCGGAAGTGCAGCACTGAGACAGGAACCCATGAGCCAAATGCTCCCACTGAAAGAGAAAATAAATTAGCTGAGGATGAAGCACTATTTTGCACGTACACAGTGATCTGGCACCAGGAAAAAGAAAAGAAAGTCGTGAGATGCAATGAAACCACTCACAGCTCAAAAGTTCTCCTGTTTTTTCTATCTGGCCTCCCAAGAGCAATTCCCTCTCCCCAGGGATCCTGCACAACTTGAATGTCCCTCTCCAGCCCTCACAGCTCCAACTCATCCTACAACAGATCCCAAGGGCCTCACTCACAAATTGGCTGGGCAATATCACCATCACCATCCTTTCTCCTCTCTGGCTCCAGCCAAATCCTCTCCAGTTTCCATCAGCTCCTGCAAGGTCTCCTGTCCACAACATCTGCAGCCATCAGGGATATTTATTATAATCCACCCCATCAAATAACTATCATGGTGCTGAGCTCAGTGCAAAGCCCCAGCAGCACTGACAGGGTTAAATTAAAGGTACCCGTGATATTAGAGAGCTGCAAAGTAATTATGAAAGGAAGCAGAAAAAAGCCAGCAACTCTAAGCAGACATGAAGGCCCTCTTAAGAGAAGAAAGGCATGTTAATTAACCTCCAGACATGATTCAAAGCATCATTTGTAGCATGATTAACATAATCCCCCAAGTGCACACACAACTGGCATTAACGATCATTTGCAGGACTGAACGCTCTCCCCACCCCTTCAACAAATCGGCACATTGGAGCGGGGAACACCGGACAGCACCGAGCCTGCACCCAGGAACAAAAGGAGCAGTGTTCCCCCGGGATGGACATCCCGGCTGCGGTGAGCACCGTCCCCAGGGTGCTCAGCACCCTCCTCAGAGTGCTCAGCACCCTCCTCAGAGTGCTCAGCATCCTCAGTGTGCTCAGCATCCTCCTCAGTGTGCTCAGCATCCTCCTCAGTGTGCTCAGCATCCTCAGTGTGCTCAGCGCCCTCCCCAGTGTGCTCAGCATCCTCAGTGTACTCAGCGCCCTCCCCAGTGTGCTCAGCACCCTCCTCAGTGTACTCAGCACCCTCCCCAGTGTGCTCAGCACCCTCCTCAGTGTACTCAGCATCCTCCTCAGTGTGCTCAGCACCCTCCTCAGTGTGCTCAGCACCCTCCTCAGTGTGCTCAGCACCCTCCCCAGTGTGCTCAGCACCCTCCCCAGTGTGCTCAGCATCCTCAGTGTGCTCAGCACCCTCCTCAGTGTACTCAGCACCCTCCCCAGTGTGCTCAGCATCCCCAGATGTGCCACCAGCTCTGCTCTAGAAGAGCTCCCGAGCCCCTCATCAGCTTTAGGTCCCTTTGCCCCCGGCAGCTCCAGCTCCCACCCTGCTACCAGCAAACTGCACTTCAGCAAACGCTGGAGGCTCTTTTCAGGAGCTCCCAGATTCCTGTCCACGTTCGGCTTTCATTTAAAGAGAGAGCTGCCCATCAGATCGCTGGAAAGATTGGAAATGAGTGTCACGGCTCTGAAAGCAAAGAAAAAAGGGCCGCGATTTCCCCATGTCTCCAAGACGGAGAGAAATCTCCTGCTTGAACTCGTGGACAGGGTTCCCAGCACTCGGCTCCCCCCGTGCTGAGCACCGAGGCGTGCGCGCTCGGAGGCTGCTCATGCAAGAACGCCAAAGCTGTCGCCAGCCTCAGCAAAGCTGTCAGGACTATTTTATTATATTCCAGCCCATCAAACAACCATCACAACAGGTATTCTCCCCCTCATCATGGCAAAGCTGGCAAGTGAGCACTCTCCTCTGAGAGTCTGCACTGGTTGTTCATTAATTATTTGGGTGGTATTAGTAAAGGTGACAGGGACGTGTCACCAAAATGCCCTGCAAACTCCCCTCGGTGCTGTGATTATTCATCTCTTTCTCAGCCCAAGCTCAGGAACTCAGGGACTTTGTGCTACATTATATTCTGGATCTCGGTGTTTTCAGAGGCTGAAGCTTGTTCAAATGAGTCATTGCTGAGCTTCGTTCTTATCTTTAAAGTTTGTTATTACTTGGAAGTGTTTATCTACATCATATTTGCAAAAACATCTGAACAAAGGCCAGCCCATGGAAACAAGAGCATTTTTGCACCTTTTTATATAAATAGGAAGGAGTTTATACAGCTGGTTCTTTTCTTTGTAATTCACAATATTTGTCTCTAATGCCAGTTTTAAGGACCGTGAGGGGATTTAAGCAACCACACGCAGACCTTGTGTCCTGGGAGAGATAACAGCGCAGCTCCATGGCAGGCTGAGAAATCCAGCTGCTGACACCCTTTGTGCCCGGCACAGCCACGACCTCCGGGGATGCAGCCCCGCTTTGGGGATCCCCTCACTGCGACCTGGAGCGAGTCCAAGCTCGCGTGTTCCGAGCAGAGGCAGGGATTTCACACTCACAGCCTCGGGGTAAGAAGCTCAGAATGAAGGGAGAGGAGGGAGAAAGGACGGGGGCAAGCGGGCGGTGGGATGCCGGGGCCGGGCTTTGTGCGGTCCCTGTACACACCCAGTGCGGCGGGCGGCTCTTTGTCACCCCGGGACACCGCAGCAACCCCGGGCCCCGTGGGGCCAGCGGGGAGGTCTGGGCCTCTTTCCTTCCCCAAACCTGGCAAGGGCATCACCCCGGGTGGCCGGGCAGGAGGACAGCCACTGTGCCCCACATCCAGCTCGATTCCTGGACCCACGTGTCCCAGGAGCAGCAGTTTCAGCCACCTCCCTGCAAACTCAGCCGGCGGATGATGCTCCGAGCCCCGCCGTGAAGCACAGAAACCTCTCCAGCTTCCCCCGAGTCCCTCCCGCACACCCAGCAGGAGCCTGCCCGGGGAATCGGGGCCCCGGCAGGGCGGGGAGGCCGGGTCAGCCCCGCGGCACTGCCGGGGCCACGGCCGGGACCCGCACTGAGCACTGAACACACGGGGGTTCCATGGAGCACCCCAAAACAGCCAAGCATCCCAAAGAGGGACGTGACCCCTCAGGGACCACCGGATACCCGAGGGGTGCTGAGGAGATGCTCAGACGGGTGGGACGCAGAGGACGAGAGGGATGCTGGAGGGAGCACCGGGGATGCAGGAGATGCTCGAGGGCAGCGCGGGGGATGCAGGGGATGCCTGGGATGCTCTGGGCGGGATAGGGATGCTGGAGCAGGGCTGGAAGACAGGACAAGGCACGCTGGGCTGATGACAGGAGGATCTTAGGGACGTGAGGAGGACAGAGACATTCTGGAGAGCCTGGAGCGGGTCTGGAGGGATGCCAGGAGGTGATGGGGTGACGCCGGGGAGCCCAAAGCAAGCAAGGGGAGGATGCGGGGGAAGTGATGGGGGATACCGGAGAGGTCGAAGCAGGCGGGGGGATGCCGGAGAGGTGATGAGGGATGCCGGCGAGCCAGGGGCAGACACGGGTGATGTCGGGGAGGTGATGGGAGATGCCGGGGAGCCCAGGGAAGGGCAGGCGGGATGTCGGGGAGCTGACGGGGGATGCCGGGGAGCCCGGCAGAGGCGGTGGGGGGTGCCGCGGCGGGGAGGCGCTCACCTGCCAGGAACCGGAGGGGATGTCTCCGAAGCCACCGGGGCCGGCGGAGCCGTGGCAGCCGCGGGGCGGCCCGGCGCAGCGCCAGAGCAAGCCGAAGCCGGCTGCGGCGCGGCCGGGCGGCAGCAGCCAGGCCGGCGAGAGGAAGGCGGCGGCGCAGGCGGCCAGGAGGCCGGCGGACAGCAGCGCCCAGAAGCAGCCGACGCCGCTGCACATGGTGCGCCGGCGGGGCAGGGAGCCCGCGCCCCGCGCCGCCCCCGCGCCCGCCACCGGCACCGGCACCGACAGCATCGGCGGCGCGGGGCGGCCGGCGGGGCCGGGCGCGGGGCCGGCAGCGCTGCCCGCGCCCTGCGCGCTCCCTGCGCGCTCCCTGCGCCGCCCGCCCCGCGGGGCGCGGCTGAGGACGGGCGCGGTTGCGACACCCGCGGCGGGCGGGGGGAGCGGGGTCACCTGCGCGCTTTGGGGCGTTTCACGCCGTTCTCTGCCCGCTGCGGGCCGAGCAGCGGCCCCGAATGAGTCGGGGTGTTCCTGCGGTTAATTCTCGGCGGTGTTTCTAAGCCTTCCTCCGTGCCCGCAGACGGCGATGCTGCGGCTCCGCTCCCGCAGCTCTCCCGGACGGAGACACGCGTGGGGAGCGCGGGGTGCGGGAATTCCGCGGGTGGCACCGCGCGGGGGATTTAAACCCTCCGTGGCAGGGAGGTCCCGGATTCGGGCAGCGCTATCCTCTAATCCCGCAGGTTTCTCCAAGGTGCTGGAGGCAGAGCGGCTTCCCGGGAGCCTGCGCTTACTTGAGGTGTAAAAGCTGCGCCTCCCAGTGCAGATGGATTTTTATAACAGTCATGCTAAAAACTTCACGGATCAGGTTTTATTCCTGCTGAACCTCACGGTGCCTGTGCAGCACGGATTGATGTCTTATGTTTGTGCCTCGCAGATCTGACAGGTTTTCTCGATCTCCAAGGGCTCAGCTGTTTCCCCGAGCGGTCCCACGTCCATCAGCCACATAAAGAATTAGCTCCCCTTTAAAATAAAGCAAAAAAAAAGGTCTTTATCCTGCGCTAATGTCCTCCGGCAGGTTTCGGGCACTTAGTGCCGGTAGCGCTGGAACAGTTAAAGACATCTAGGCAGCTTTTGGTTAAAAAAAAAAAAGAAGGTTTTTCTTTAGATGCAGGGTGCGTTGGTTGGTGTTTTAGGCTTGGAGAGGGCTCCGAGTCCTGGGAAGCCCGTGCGGATCCCGGGAGCAGAAGCCGGGGGCTTGGCACCCTCTCCTGGTGTGCGCCCGGAGTGCTGTGGCAGCGAAGGCGAATCATCCGCTCCTGCAGCTGAACTCACGGGCAAAGCCTCCGGTAACGCTGCGGCTCTGTCTGGATGCAGCGTTCTGGCTTCAGGGGGGTGTGCCTGTGTCCTGCATTTAGAAATGCCGCGGATGCCGCTCGTCCTGTGACTTCAGGAAAGTTCTGAAGGGGTAAAATCACACTCAGCCTTGTTTTATCGCCCATATCCCTGGTTTGAAGAAATACCCGGCTGCTGTCATGTGCTGCATCGCTTCTTGTATTCCTTGAGGCGTCTAGAAAAGCAAAACGTGGGGAATAAAGAACAGAGAAACAGAAGATGGTGTTAAACTAGAATAATATTTTTCAGATATTTATGATGCTACAAAATGGCCAAGAACTTGGGGAAAACACTGTGGATTGGAGAAAGGTCATCTGAGGTGAGCCCCACACAGCCTGGCGATGCCATCTGGGCAGAGTGGAGGTGCCAACGAGCCCGTTTGCTTTCTCTAATTCGGAATAATTCCCGAGTGGCTCCACAGCCCTGCAGAAAAGGCTCCGTTCCTGCAGGAGCAGCCCCTGGCAGGGCTGGGAAGAGCTCAGGACATGGAGGGGGGGATTTTCTGCTTTCTCCTGCTCAGTGCTGCTTCCCAGAGCTCTGCTGTCCAGCACATCTGCACAGCAGGTCACCAACACAGCTCTTGGTGCTGGGAGTGAACCTTTTTTTTACCTTTTAAGCCAAATTTTACGTTTCAAACCTCCAGTTTTAACTCACCCACTGAGAAACAGACAGAGACTCTTCACCCCTTGCTTGTGCCCAGGCACAGAGGAGCAAACCTCCCTCCCTGGGAATGTGCTCAGTGGAAGGAGACAGGGAGGGATTGCAATGTTTTAATAAAAGCAGTTAATTTTGGACGTGGGAGAATTCCCTTCTTTGAAATGCTCAGCACAGGTACCAGTCTTCCCATTCCCATGAGGGTTCATGGACTGAGATCAGCCATAGCCAAATTTGCCAGGAATTTTGTCTGTGCATGCAGACACTTGTTTTCCCATTAATAGTAATAATAATAGTAGTAGTAGTAATAATAATAATAATAATAATAATAATAATAATAATAATAATAATAGCAGAAAACCAAAAGTCTCTAATTGAAGGTGCTGTGAGTTTCTGTGCAAAGACATCTTTGACTCCTGATGTGTTTAGGACATTTATTCCAGAGTAAGATCTCAGCTGTTAAAGTCCTTACTCATATAATTTTTGGTATTTGTATTCTCAAAGTAGTGAGAATTCTATATATGAGAGAGAATCCCAGGATCGTGGTCTTGTTCTGCTTTATTATATCTGTCCAAACATGATCATTCCAATCAGATCTTTTCAAATATTAAAGTTTACTTATTTTTTGAGCTGTGGAGAGGGAATAATCAAGCAGTTAAACAGCTTTTTTTATTATTATTTGAATATTTTAATTTAGGGAGGAGTCCCTCAGCTTCTCTGACATTGGCCAACCCATGTCCTGAAGTCATATTTAACTGATTGCTCAGATAATTAAACTGTCATGTTCTGCTAAAGATTCCAGCACCTGCTGTCACTTACACTTCCAGTTCAGATCCAAGATTGAGTGAGCAGCTCTGGATTGGAGCTTCAGCTCTTCTGAATTCCCAAAAATGAGAGAAAATTTCAGCCCAGGGGAGGTAATGCATATCAAACTCTTGTGTAAATCATTGGATCCTTGTTCAACTGCCATGTATACCCTGAAACCCAAGAGGACTAGGTGCAAAATTTTTGGCAGAAGATGTTAATTTAGTGTTCCCTAAGTCATCCCATCCTTTCCAATTTGCTCATCTTTGGAATGTTTTCGTCTATTAGCAGTCTCTGAGGTTATGTGCCAATTAAATAACTCCCTTCATTATGCAGAAACCGTATAGAATAGTTCATTATGCTCCAGCCAGCCTCTGGGCATGTGTACAAAACTGTATCAAAGAGCACCAGTTAACAAAAATAATATCAAAAGAGAAAACGCAGTTGCTACAGGGCGTTGATCAGCGGCACCATCCCGCCCAGGAGACGGCTCCATCCCAGCCCTGGAAGATCCCCATATACCTTTTACGCCATTTACAATTAATGAGCCTTAATTACCGAGTGTTTGTAAAGAGCTTTGGAATGCTCGGATGAAAGACAGCTCAGGCAGTGATTATTAATTCCATCATCTTCACACGGCTCAAGCAGCAAGGGCAGGACAGTTACACGGCACAGGGGTGACCCTGCATCGGCCTGGGGTGACACGGGCATGGCAAAGCTGCTCTGCGCCTCAGTTTCCTCACACACGAACCAGAATTTATAATCACAGTCTGTTTTACAAAGTGTTTGCAGAGCTTTTAGACAGAGATCTTCTCCTCGGATATCAGCCTAAGCGCCGTGTCACGGTGACAAACGTCCTTGGTAGGTGAGGGAAGAGCGGGTTTGCCTCGGGAGGGTGATTCAGACGATTTTTGCGGCAGGATTCGGGGCGCAGACGGAACTGACTTATCGGCCATGGATTCACGGCGGTGTCCGCACGTCCCGAGCAGCCTGGCAGGGATTTCTGGCCGTGCCGGACACGGGCGGGCCGTGGAATGAAGGAGTACCCTGCACAGACAGGGGCCACAGGGCCCTCAGGGCACTGCAAAGCCCTCAGACCCCGGGCGGGAGCGCGGACAGCGGCCAGGCGTGTCCGCCTGTCCATGTGTCCATCTATCTGTCCGCGGCCCCTATGGCCGAAGAGGATATTTTTGGGACACGTCCCTGAGGTCTCTCTCCAGGGTGCCTCGGCTCTCACGGCCCTGCCACGGCGCTCGCCCGCTGTCCCCTGCCTTCAGGACCATGTCCCCTGCCCTCAGAGCTCTCCGTCCCTGCTGCCCACGGACGCGCCCAAATTGCCGCAGCGTCCCCGGGTCACCCGTGCCCTCAGCCAAGATGGCGGCCGGCACCTCACGCAGCCCGGCGCCCCCCGCCCTGATCAAAGATGGCCACCCCGTACCCCCCGAAGCCCCGCGCCTTTCTTGCCCTCACCCAACATGGCGGCCCCGCCGGGCCCCATTGGCGGCGAGCGCGAAGCCGGGGCGGCCATGTTGAGTGCGGCCGCATCCCGCCGTGCCGCGCGGGCGGCGCTGCCGGAAGCGGGCGCGGGGCCGTTGTTGACAACATGGCGGCCGCGGGCGCCGCCGCGGGAGGAAGAGGCGGAGGGAGCGGCGGCGGCGGGCGGGCGCTGCAGCCTCATTCATAGGACCCGGCGCGCTGCCTTCCCTCCCTCCCGCCTTCCCCCGCCCCGGCGGCCGCCTCGCCCCCTCCCCGGCGCTATGTCCTTCTTCAGGCGGAAAGGTAGGGGGGCGGCGGGCGGGCGGCCGCCGGGCTCGTCCCCCGCGCGGCTGCCGGGCCCCGGCCCTGCCCCTCCGGGCATCGCCACCGGGCCCCGCGAGGACGCGCGGGCCCCGAGGAGCGGCCTCTCCGCCAATGACGGTCAGTGCCGCGCCCGCGTCCTCCCGCGGGGTTGGGAGGGCTCGGGGGCCGGGCGGGGCTCGGGGGGCTCGGCTCTGCCGGGGCTCTCCGGTGAGCGGCAGCGACCGCCGGCTGCTGCCCCCGGGATGCCCCCGCTCCCGGCGGCTCCGGACGGTGACCGGGGCGGGAGGGGGCTGTAGCACCTCCCACGCTTCGTGCAGGGTTTGAGCCTCTGAGCCCTTTGCTGATGATTTTTTTCACAACGCTGACATACCCGGCTTTGTGAAAAATGTAATGGGCTGAAAATGTAGAGCAGCAGCTGAAAATCTCTGAAGAACGGAGCTCATCGCACTGAGCTCTCCGTGAAAGCCAAAGGAGTCATTGGCAGTGTATTCTGTAATAGATTTGTTGAGGAGTACAAGCTGGGAAATTCAGGGCTCCTGAAATATTTATAATGCTCCAGCAGCACAAGTGGATGCAGTTGGAGTGTTCTCTGGGAGTGCAGCGTCTCAAAGGCACTCTGTGCTCGTACTGCAGGCAGGACGCTGCGCTCTCAACCCGCCCAGTTGTGGTTTGGATGGGTTTTGTTGCAAGTGGCACCTTTTAGGAAGGGCCCCTTGAGAAAGTTGTGTTTCCTCGTGATGCTGCAGCTCGAGCAGTGCAACCATCGATCTTGTGATGCAGCGCTGTCCTGAAGCCTGTCTGGGTTACTGAACCCAAAATGCACATCCTGGGAGGAAGAACGTGGTACCTGGGGTGATGTTGGTGCTCTTGGCTCGCACATCCTCTGGATCTTGCTCAGCCAAAGCAGCAGCACTGAAAATGTCACTCTTTGGGGAGCTTAGTACAGTAGCTGTGGGAGAAATGAGTCAAAACTTCTGTTCTTGTTAGCAGATTTGAAGACTCTGGAAGCCACTGAGGGCTTTGCAAGTGCCATAATCCTTTTTGGGTTTATATACAAATGTTGGGCTGCAGAATAAAACTTTGATAGTGATTATAAACTCTTCAACAAGAGCTCCTGCTGCTTCATTGGGAATTGTGGAGCTGAGGTTCCATCCTGATGTGGGATCACAGGGCCAAGGTCGGCTTGGGTGGAAACTTTCTCAGGGAGAAAGCCATGAAAGGTCTGATTATCTGAGAAGTGTAATTGAGGATCTGTGTTCCTTTGATTAAAGGATCTTTGGTCAGAGAGGCAAATCAGCACTAAATGCCCGAGAGAGACGCTGTGAAGGAGAGGAGAAAAGCAACCTTTCATCTGGGCTGTGCATAAAGCACTGCTTGGTGTAATCTCTGTTTTCAGAGTTGGCTTTTAGAGAAGATTTGAACTGAAGCTGTGAGGAAAGCAGCACGTTAAGGCTTAGGATAAAACTCTGGCCACGTGCAGTCCAAAATCCTACAAACACCAGTCTTCCTGGGGTGAGCTGTTGTTGTTTAAGAGGATATTGCAGTGGGTAAAAATTAAAACTAATTTTAAATTAAACCATAGCAAGGATCATAAAGCAACTGACTTGTAGAAACGTCAAAACTGAGGGTGAAGTGTTTTTATACTTCACCTGTACGGGCCTTAAAATAAAGTCTGGCAGACTGAGGGTGGATAATGTGTTAAGAAATCAAAGTGTAACAGGTGAGTTGGGCGCTTGAGGGCAGGTTATGAAACTGCTGCCAGTGGAACAGTTCATCCCTGGGGACATCTAGGGAATAACGTGGAGTCCCACAGCCTGGCTGACCTCACCAGGTTCTTGTTTTTTGTGCTCTGTCGATGCACTGTGAATGCTTTTTGAGTTTGTTCAGAGCATTTCAAGATGTGAATTAAAGCTCTGGAATGTCACGTGCTGGTTTGGCACCCTTTGGAATGGGACTGGCTGCTGGAAATCTCACCCTCAGCCTCCACTCTGTGGTTCCTCCTGGTTTCACACAGGCACCACACAGCATCCGCTTTTTGGGGGAAGTGAAAGTGAATTCATGCAGTGAAACTTCACTCTCAACATTTGGGCTTGTCCTGGATCAGGGCTGATTTTGCCCCCTGCTGTTACTGGTGTCACTTGGTCGTGCTCAGAGCTGCTGGGGACAGAAGCAGCCTGTGTGGAAAGGGTTGGGACACGACCCTGGAGTTGGTATTTCCAGTTGTAAGTAGGTATTTAGGGAGGAACTGAGTAGCTTGGAAAGAAGGAACAGAGGTCTTTAAACTGAAAATAGGCTTATGGAGGGCTCGTGTGTGAAACCCAGGAATTACTGCTGATAGCTAGGAGCTGGTTTGATGAAATACTGGAGTGATTTGGGAAAGATGAGAGTTGGCAGAGGTTGCTTGGTTCAGTGTTCCTCGATGATTTCTCTCCTGTCCATCAGCTCCAGTTATGTAAAGGCTGGTTACTCTCGCTGCTCACAGCTGCATCGGGCTGCAGGTCAGTGTGGAGAGAATCCGCCTCTTTTAATGGGCACTTAAACCCCTCTGTCACAGATTGGGCTCCCTGGCAGCTGAAATTTTCGACCCTGGGCTGCCAATTTGCAGCCCTGCAGCGTTTGTGCTCGCAGGGGAGGCTGGCAGGCAGCGCTGCAGCCGCCGGGCCAGGGCAATTATGTAACCGGAGACCGGAGTTCCCCTTTCAAATATTGAACATCCTTAGGTCGGAACAGGAAGGCTTTGGGTGGGTTTTTTGGATGTGTTTTGTGATGTAAATGTGGGGTTGTGCTGGGCTGGTTGCCTTAGGAAGGGCTCCACGGTGGGTGTGCAGGGATGACCTATTTGTAGTAATAATCCTTGCCTGGAGCAGCCTCTCTGGTAGATCACATTCTCCAATATCACCCCTGCATTTGTTTCTCTGCCATCCTGTTTATGTGCTGCTTGGGCTTCTTTATTTTTGTTTTGAACAGATCTCCTCCTTCGCTTCCTTTAGGAGCTTCCTTTAAAAAATAGTAATATTTTTAGAAAAAGGTAAATCCTCAAAGCACTTTTCCATCACAACTTTTTACACTGTTATCTATCTCCCCATCAGTTGCTCACCCGGGGTTTGATGATGGTTAAACAAGGCTGTTTGTGAGAGAATTAACTCTTTGCAGGGAGTTTGCAGAGCATTTCTGTGGTATCCATCATGGGCATGGAAGCAGCCAGAGCCAGCCCACATCTCCTCAGTGTTGGGTGCTGTGCTGCTCTTCCTGTAACACAAGAGAGATTTTTTTTTTTAGGTGATTTTTGGTTCACAGAGACCACCTGCCTGTGCTCTACACTTAAAGCACACCTTTCCTACTCTTCCCAGTTCATGCTGTTTATTAAAGTCACCCTGAATGTGGCTTTAATCCATAGACAGCAAACATCTTCCTCTGTGGAAATGTAACAGACTGTATTTCATGAAACTTAATTAATGGATGATAAGGTTTTGCTTTTGAAAATAAGTCAACAGAAAAACTTTGAAAGCCTCTGTCAGTTACTGGATATGCAATTTAAATGAGAAATCAGTTTTAACAAAATTATAGTTTTCATCTGCCTCTGATTCTTGCTGATGTTGGGCATTCTGTGTCCATTCTCAGGTAAATGCCATTAGTGACCCAAAATAGCATTAACATTTCCCCTTGTATTTTACAGTGAAAGGCAAAGAACAAGAAAAGACCACAGATGTGAAAGCAATTAAAAGTAAGATCAAACTTCTATCTGTAAATTCAGATCTCTGCCATCATCCACCATTTTTATCTTACCCAACAGGATCATTTCCTTACTCCTCAGCACAGATCTGACCTGTGCATCAAACCCAGAACTTAATTCTGTTTCTGGGTATTTATAGTAACTAATCTTTCCTCCTCATCTTGCTGAATCTGTAGGTGCAGAAGGTTATTAAGTTATGTCAGGCATGAGCTTTAATTCAAAGTGATCAGGCAGTCCGGTCACCTTGCACGTGGTGGTTTTTCCTTATCCACAACAAATTACTCCTGAAGTTCCTTGCTCAGGTGCAGTGTCCTTTGCAGTTTGGAAAGTGCAGCTTCACCGTGGCTGATTTGCAGAAGAAGCTGCAGATTTAACTTTGATGGGGCTTGTTAGGCTGAAGATCCAAATCCTGAATGAGCCATTCTGCTGCTGCTCTGTGTGGTGCAGAGGTCTTGCTGCTGAATCTCTTAGGAGAGGAGAAAAAAATCTGGGTGGAAAAGAGATTTATAAACTGTAGGGAAACAAGTTTGCTTATCCTGACAGATGTTCTTGCAGTACTGAAAGGAGACGAGGTAAATGCCGGATTCTGATCTGTTACTTTTATACCCTCAGACAAAAATCCTGTTTCTCTACTTGGTAATGTGTTATCTACACATCAAGAGAAAATTACAGGCTTTTTTCACCTTGGTGGTCTGTCTTTCAAATCAAATGCAGGAAACAGTGAGTTGAATCCATTTCACAGCCACTTTCAGTGCAGCTGCCAGTATGGTAACCCTGAAAATAAAAATAAACTTGAAAATTTATAGTATTGCACGTTGTGAGGTGCTGCAGCTGAGAGCACCTTTGTTTGACCCTTAGAGAGAAGAGAACATTTTTTTCTCAAATGCCTATAACATGCAATTAAATTTAAATCTAATTGACAAAAGCCGGTAGCATTATGAGGAATGTGGCTCTGGCTCTACACAAGTAACCTCCACCAAATTTTCCCACTGCTGCCATCCCTTGGCCTTGGAAAAAAGGTATTTTCTCCATTCTTGCTGGTATGAAATACCCAGAGGCTTTATAAGAAGCAGCAAGTGGTGTCTTGGTGTCCAATCCTGCAACTACACAAACACTTGGCAGTAATTTAAATGTTTCCATTGCTCCTGAGGTACCTGTGCTGTGACATCTAAGTGAGAAATTGTCAACTGCTGTGATAAAATTGGGAATAAAAATAAATTGATGCAGCATGGAAGTCATGAAGCCCAAGTTGCCTGATACCTTGATGGAACACATCCCTGGGAGGTGCTGAGATAATCAGCTCGTGTGATATGCTTTGAGTCAGAGGTGTAAGGTGATGACATTCTCATCTAACACAGCTTCCTGAGAGCTTTGGAATCTGCTGTGGGCACGTTGGGGTTTTTTTCAGCTTTGTCATCAATTAACAATTGACAGAATTTTGTGTGAGGAAGTTCTCATTTGTTCTTTTTGAGCTGCAGTAGCCACTCATGTCCTGAAACAGCCAGAGGGGGTTAAGTTTATAACCTGGGTTTCATCAGAGGTATTTCCTTATTGCTTTTTTTTCTCTTGCAACCAAGCAGAAGCAACAAAAGTATTTCTGAGAAATAACTCTTATTAAACCTCACAGATAGCTTTGTAGTTGAGGATTTTTTAGCATATTTAAACTTTCAAAAAGGCATGGGAATGGATTGACAGGAGCATTGGGACTAAACTAAATTGTTGACTGAGTATAAAGTTATTACAGTAGTGGTTATCAAGGAAGCAGGAAGACTAAAGAATGATGTGTAAACTTAGATGTGGCATTTCTTGATTTGCTGCTGAGTAAGGAAAATAGAGGTGGGTGGGAGTGAGTTTATTCTTGCAATATTAAAACTTGTGGTCTTTAATGAGACCCTTGATCAAAGATGACAGTGGTACAGTGAGGTTTTAATGAGACTGACTCCTGCAAGCTCCCTGGTGTATTTTGGGGTGCTTAGCATTGGACAATGTTTAGAAGAGGTGTGGGGACCCTTGTGTTTTAACAATTCCTGTCTTGATTGCAGCCCCAATCCCAGTACATTCCCCTCAGAGAAGCACTAGGAATCATGCCTTGCTGGAGGCTGCAGGACCAAGCCATGTGGCCATCAACGCCATCTCTGCCAACATGGACTCCTTCTCCAGCAGCCGCACAGCTGCCCTCAAGAAGCAGCCCAGTCACATGGAAGCTGCTCACTTTGGAGATTTAGGTAAGGCTGTAGTAATGGCAGCTTTTCTTTTTATTCTGTGTATTCCTGGTGCACTCTCCATCCCTTGGTTTTCAGGTAAACAGGTAATAAACGTGTGGCTGCTGTTACAGTAGCATCTGTGTTAACCTGGGAGGGTTTTGAAGGGAACAGACAATTCCTTTACTTTGTCATTATGTTGGAATTGCCCCTTCACAGTTGCATTACAGGACACGTTTGTATCCGACCCCCACTTCTGTGGTACAACACGGACTCACTCCCTCTCATGCTTTCCTTTAGGCAGATCGTGTCTGAACTACCAGGCTCAAGAGACCAAATCAAGCCTTTCCAAGACCCTTGAACAAGTCCTGCAGGACACTGTGGCCCTCCCTTACTTCATCCAGTTCATGGAGCTGCGCAGGATGGAGCACTTGGTGAAATTCTGGTTAGAGGCCGAGAGCTTCCACTCCACCACCTGGTCCCGCATCCGCGCGCACAGCCTGAACACGGTGAAGCAGAGCTCCCTGGCAGAGCCCGTGTCCCCCTCCAAACAGCAGGAGTTGGCCTCCTCTCCTCCTGCTGGGTGGCTGGAGGAGAGGCTGGAGGGTTCTGGCACAGCCCGGCTGCTCCAGCCCGAGCCCGACAGAACTTCCAGCAGCCAGAACCACGCGGGGCTGCCGGGGCGGGACAGCCGCAGCAAACCGGACACAGGGACTCGCTCTCTTCCAGCTGATCAGCAGGAACCTTCCAAGCTCTCAGTATCGAATAGAAACAGCCCCTCCTCTGCACTAAAGGACTTGTCAGGAAAGCTCATGAAAAGTAAGTGTTGTGTGTTGCCTTTGGTTGAAAAGGTGGGAAATGGGGAATGTTTTTGTGCCTCAGTTCTTAGGTTCTTGGCAAGCCTGATGTGATATTCCAAGGAAGAAGGTTTTATGTATCACTGTTAACTTGCTGCTGGTCAGTTTGAGCTATGTATTGTTTAATTTGTTTAAAAATAAAAAAACTGCTGAAGAGACTTCAAAATCATTGTGTACTCAATGAGCTTAGGTTGCTTCTGTTCTTCCATGTGTAGTCATAAGAAATTAAGTGAACATTGCTATGTCCAGTTCTTCTCTCACCCATCTCATCCCACTCCACCTTAAAAGAATTGCAGAAAGTTTGGATGGTGGGGCTGAGAATTGATAATTAACCTGCCATGGAAGGTAAATATCCTGTATTACATAAAATGACATAAGTAGTGGCTGCAAGAGACTTGTGGAGATTTACGTGTGGAATGTACTGGTTTTGTTCTTGGATTTATTTGATAGAGTTCCTCCCCTTGTAACTGATTTGTTGTCATTTGGATTCCACGTCTTCAGAGGCTGCTGGAAGTAAGGATGAAATTAAAATATTTCGTTTTGGTAGTGAGCTACATGCACAGTAACATGTTTCTCTACTTTGCATCTACTCAGTCCTCCCTCATTTATGCAAGTTTGCAAGCAAAAAGGAAACACTTCTTCTTTCTTCATACTGGTTCCTTTTGTTTGCTCAACTGTTTCCTTGTGTTGCATCCCTTTCTCTTGCTGTTTGTCTTTCTCACGTATCATGTGCCTCTACAATATATAACCTCAGCCCCAAAGTCACTTAAACAAGGAAAATGATATTTTAGTCATCAAAGCATGACTGCTGTCTGATTTCTAAAAAGAATTTGAAAACACAGGGTCCTATTGAGAAATCTGAAAAGATTTTGAGTGTAATTTTTTTCTCTCTTTCAGAGCAGAGTCCCAGGTATGAAACGATGTTGTGTAAAGAACACAACTTGTTTGAGGCTCTCATTTTAAGATGGTTTTTTTTAGTAATTCCTATATAATGCAAGTGATTTCTCTGTGATGAGAGCTAAAAATCGGGAATTTCACTTGCCTGAAAGGTGTTGCTTCTGGGACCATGGTGTGCAGCTGAGGAAGTGGGTTCTGCCTTGTGTGGTGGTAGGGGAAATTTGGAGCTGTGTTGTTTTATTCCATCTTGGTCCGTGCTGGGTTTGTGGTGATCTGGCTGGACATCACACAGCCCCTGCAGCTGGTCAGGAGCAGATTATGAGTATCCTGCAGTAAAAACATCACTGAGAATCACACACCTGCTTTTCTGAAGAGCAAACATTTGTTACTCACTCACACCGAGGAATTCCAACTTTGACTCTGTGTTTCTTCCCCGCAGGTATAGAACGAGATGCAGTTAGTACTTTTACCAAATATATTTCTCCAGATGCTGCTAAACCAATCCCCATTACAGAAGCAATGAGAAATGACATAGTTGGTAAGAATGAAGAACTGCTTCCTCATTTTATAGCTGTTCTGTCCCCATAAAAATGTGTCTCTAATACGTCACACACTTGCATTTATCTTTATTTTTTATGAACTTTAAAGGCAGCAGTAAAAAGATAGGAGATTACAAGTATCAGTGGATCTGACCTTCAGCAGTGCTGTGAATATCCTCAAAGAAACTTCCAGAGATTTTGTTTAAATTAGGAAAAGAATTCTTGGTGGTTGTGGAGGGGATCTAGATATGAGTCTCAATCAAATATTTCAGCCATGTTAATATTATTTGGCCAGCTTTGAAAGCTCTTTGCTCAGTCAGAACCAGCTGATTCTGGTGGATTTGAACTGCAATTTTTCATTAACTAGTCCTTGCTCGTGCCTTTCTGCTCCATCAGCCAAATCCATGTTAAAATTAACCTGGTTTTTCTTTGCAGCAAAGATCTGTGGGGAGGATGGCCAAGTGGATCCCAACTGCTTTGTTACAGCACAGTCCATCGTGTTCAGTGCAATGGAACAAGAGTAAGTTGATGCAATTGAGTCCTTTTGTCTCTTGTCCTAAAGGTTCTGTTAAAAATGTTTATCGAGACAGAGCCATATCAGCACTTTTCTGTGCTATCTTCTGTATTTGAGACTGCTCAGATCCCCTCCTCCAAATCCATTCTTGCTGAACTTGGCTGTTCACACTGTTGTGTTCTTTATCTCTTTCTTGTGCCATTTACAAACCTGCCCTGTTTCTTGCTTGTTTTGCTTTTATCCAACCAGAAGTATCAGAGTTCTGGGTGAGGGCTAATTGGTTCTGAGGGTGCCTTGGGTGCTGCTGACCCTGATAACTGATTGTCCCTGTCCCTGTGCAGGCACTTTAGTGAGTTTTTGCGGAGTCACCATTTCTGTAAATACCAGATCGAGGTGCTGACCAGTGGGACTGTGTATCTGGCTGACATTCTGTTCTGTGAGTCAGCCCTGTTCTACTTCTCTGAGGTGAGTGTCAATGTTTGGGTTTGCTTTTACATCCCTTTCTAGCAGACAAAGAAATCTGTTCATTCCCTGATGGCTTTGGGTTGGATATTGGGAAGGAATTGTTCCCTGTGAGGGTGGGGAGGTGCTGGCACAGGGTGCCCAGAGCAGCTGGGGCTGCCCCTGAATCCCTGGCAATGTTCAAGGCCAGGTTGGATGAGAATTGGAGCAACCTGGGATAGTGGAAGGTGTCCCCACCCATGGCAGGGGGCTGGAACTGGATCATTCTTAAGGTCCCATTCCACCCAAACAATTCTGTAATTCTCTGATTCTAAATATAATAAAAAACCCAAGGTGTATTTTTTTCTGAGAGAAAATGCATTGAACTTTTTCCTGCCCCCACATAGAGCTAATTCAAATGTTCAGACCTGTCCATTGTGGAATGAATATTTGTGATTTCCTCTCCAGTTAGTGAGTGCTTCTCAGAGTCTCTTTGCTTTGTAGAAGCTTTGACATTTTCATCTTGATCTTCACATTGTAGTGACTGTAAAAGCCTGAAGTGTTATTACAGATAACAAATCATAACCAGTGCTATGTTGAGAGGGCACCTTTAGTGACGTGATAGGTTAAATAAAAGAATTCAGTTTCAGGCTCCTGCACCTTTAAGGAATCAGCTCTTGACATACTTGTCCTGACAGTCTGACAAGCTGATGCAGTTTGAAACTGCAGCTTAGGAAGCTGAGACAATGTGCTGAGCTCAGTGTAAGCTAAATGTAGCATGAAAATGGTGTTTCCTGTCCTAGGATGAGACAAATAGTTTTTAGGAAACTAACTGTGAAAATAAGTACAGAAAAGAAATGTCAGAAGTTCTCTTTTTTTTTTCCTCCAAGCAAGCTGAATCTGTCTGAAATAGAAATTCAGAATATTGTGTCTTGGTGACAATTTGGTGTGGCCCATGTTTCTTGTTCTAAATGGGAAGAAGGAAGTTTAAAAATTATTAAAAGTTTCTTACTAAAACTTCTTTAATCTCCTCTTTTTCTCATTTCCCTTCCAGTACATGGAGAAGGAAGATGCAGTTAATGTATTGCAGTTCTGGTTGGCAGCAGATAACTTCCAGTCTCAGCTTGCTGCCAAGAAAGGCCAGTATGATGGGCAAGAAGCACAGAACGATGCCATGATTCTGTATGACAAGTGAGGGAGTTCAACAATCCTTTCTTTCTGTACTTGTGGTTTTGTGTTGTGCTGTGCAAAAGGAACTTCTCTGCACTCTTGTGCTGTTCTGCTGAGGTGCATTTTATCAAGGTGGCTTTTGATGTGTTTGCACTCATGAATGTTTCAAATTTTTTGATACACGTGAGGAGAAATCCTTACAAGGATTCCCTTCCTAAACATAATTCAGGATTCTCGGGTCTTGATTGCCTGAGTTTGTTTGGTTGGGAAATAACAAAGCTGATTGGTTGACATTTGAAAATGGAAGATGCATTTGAAAATGGATCTGCTATTAGGCTTAAATTTGCTGTTAGATGTACAGCACTGCAGAAAAACCTTGATGTTCAGATACTGTTATCCACATAAAGTAGGCTGTACAAACTGTTCTCACACATAATAATAAAAGCCAACTAGTGCTTGTTCTTCGTCTTGGGAAATATTTCCTTCTTTTAAGGAAGCAATCAGATCCTTTTTAATATCAGACGTTTAGGACAGGAACTTTCTTCTTGTATTTTGTGGTTCGCTTTAGCAATAAGACAGTTGGGAGACAGACAGCACAACTGCTTCCAGGAAGTGCTTGCTCTTAAGCTTAAGTGTGAGGGTCTACAACAACTTGAGTTATTACCCAGGGAGGAAATAATAATTGGAGAGGAAGCAAATGCTTCACTCAGAAGTTCATCAGTCATTCCCCCATCCTTAAACTCCATTTGCAAGGATGTGAGCAGTAGAGCCAATGCTGCTTTGGAGTTCTGGGTGTTCCCTGCTCCATTCCTGTTTTCCATTCTGGTTTTGATCTGTGTTTCAGGGCAGGGCTCTCAGAACCATTTTTTGGGTATTGGGGGGGATGTCTCACCTGTACTCAGTGGGGATCAGGTGTGTGCAGGTTTTTGCAGTGTCTGGGGCACTGAGAGCCTGCAGAGGTTTGCAAATCCTGTTTGTGTTGTCTCCTTGCCCTGCCCCAGGTACTTCTCCCTGCAGGCCACACATCCTCTGGGGTTTGATGATTCTGTGAGGCTGGAGATTGAATCCAACATCTGCAGGGAGGGGGGACCTCTCCCCAACTGCTTCACCACTCCCTTAAGGCAGGCGTGGACAACCATGGAGACGGTGAGATCCTTCTTCAGGGTGGGCTTCACACTTAGTGAAGGTGATGTGGAGGTTCCATAGTGTGCCCCTGATTTGTTCTGTTCCTTTACTGGCTTCCTGTTTACCTGGATAATAGAACAGCTTCAGGAAAATCTGCCAGACTCTTTTCCCCAGTCTGATTTGAAGATACCACCCACTGGCTGCTGTTAATGCTCTGTGAAATGTTTGTGTCGGGTGATTATTGCAGTTTAATGGAAGTAACAGAATTTCCTCCGGTATGAATTGCTATCAACAGCTTATTTGATATCTTTAGAAAATTTTCCTTCCTCTTAGTAGGAGTTGTTTGCAAGTCTGATACAAGTGCTGTGGTTAATAATGTAACTCTGGGATACCCAGATATCAGAAATGAATGATTTGATTCTCGAGCTGCAGAGAATTGAGAACAGTCAAACAGAATAACTGTAAAGCCAGTTGGGCTGTCAAGCTTAAGTTTCTAGAGGGGGTAAAAACCCCCTGAACTTCAGTTCCAGTTACTGGGGGATTTGATTAAAAGGCAGTTGGGTTTGTTCATTTTGCAGTAGTATTAAAATTTAAAACAGTGCAGTTGCTAATCCACAATAATTCCATGCATGGATGCTTTTACTTGTGTTCCATCAACACAAGGACTGAGATGTTTGTGTGCTCTTCTATAACTGTGCAGACCAGCCTCAATTAAGGAGGACTTTTTCTGTCTCTCAGGTTTTCCTACCTGGTTTCTTGTCCAGCAACCTTTACTACAAATACTTGAACGACCTCATCCATTCAGTACGAGGAGATGAATTCCCAGGAGGGAACATTGCACTGAGTATCCATGGCCCTGGTAGCTCTCCTGACAGTGACTCCATAGGGAGCACGGATGGCTCTGCCTCCCAGGTACCAATTTGGGGTTTCTGTGTCAATATCCAAGTTTTTACCCTGTAAGGAAACACCATTCCACTTCCATTTAAACCCTGTGTTGTGTTAGAATGTGTTTATTCTACCTGCAGCTCAGTTCTGTCAGAAGTGTCTCTGCTATTCATTGTACCCAAAGCCTTGTGCTGCTGTTATTTCTTTACATCAATGATGTCTTTATTAAGCTGTTACTATTACTGGAGACTTTTTCATTATGCCCTAATATCTAAGAACTCTTGTTATTCAAAATAACATTATTTTGTCAATACCATAGTTACAACTTCAGGTGAAAATTGACACTTGTGAATATGCTATCAAATTTAAATATAGACATGCAAGCTTTGTGTGCTCAGTTCATTTAAAATGCCAGATCTTCTGTCCTGAAGAGTAAATTATTTTCAGGGCTGAAGGCATCAATCTGCTCAAACACAGAACAGATTCTGCCTAACCTCTAACCAGGGCAGCCTGGAAACTGCAAGCCCAGCTGAGAGCAGAAGAGCCAAGTGAGAGCTGCTTTTATTGAACTCTGCAGGGCTACCCTGAGCTTCAAATCCAGTATCCACACCAGTGTTAGTCATGTCCTGGCTTTCCAGCAACTTGGAAGCTCTACTACCTGCTTGTACTATTTTTAAACCTCCTAATTTGCAAGGAGGGAATATTCCTCCCCTAGCTGTGAAGTGGGGAATAAAATCTCTGTTCTTGAAGCCTCCTGCTGCTTGATCCTCTGAGCAGGAGGAAGTGCTGGTAATTGGCTGGGCAATTTAGGAAATGAGGTGCTGCTTTCTGTGGTGTGCATTCCTGCTTGTCTGAAGAGGAGAATCTCTGGGTCTCTGCATATTTTTGCATAAAGAGCAGCAGGAAAGGAGCTGCCATCGGTGTTCCTGTTCTGTGCTGAGGCAATAAAAGATCGCTGTGTGTTGTGCCCTCCCTGCTGTTGCTCTGCTGTTTCCTTGGCTTTTTTTTTTTTCATAATCTTATATAAATACTCCAGGCCAGAAGATAAATGTTTGTTCTCTGTGCATGGGGGAGGCATCTGTGTTTGGGAATTGCTTACAGGAGAGGGATGTTCCAGACTCACAAATGATTTTCCAGCACTCATGGATATTTTGAGCTGATAATGCTCAGGCAGCAGCATGTGCTGACCTGGGCTTTGTGTCTTTGGCAGTGTCCACAGAACTTTATCACCCTCTGCTAAAAACAATGTCCTGTGAGCTGGGAATTCAAGGCTGTGTAGACACTCTAATTCTTTTATACTCTTGCTTAGAGATTTGATGGAGGTTTATCTGTGTTAAAAGCATTAAAATTGCAGTTTTGTTAAGAAGCTGGTAGTTGTCTGCATTGGGCACTAATACTTAGAATTTTTATTTGTAGTCCAATGTCAAAAAGGCTAATGTTAAAATCCTGAAAAATTTTGATGAAGCAATAATTGTAGATGCTGCAAGTCTGGATCCAGAATCTTTGTATCAACGAACATATGCAGGGTAAGGTTCATTTCAGTGTATTGTTTCCTTTCTGGTTACATGTTTCGCCTCTGTTTCATTTTTGCTGTGTCCTCCTGCATGGAGAGCAGGCCTAAATGCAAGATCTTAGTCCATGTCTTAATATTTGACACTAAACTTATTTCAATAGTGTGATTTAACACCTGTTGAATGTTTCTTTGACCAAAATGGCAGCCAGGAAAATATTTCTAATTGGTTCTTCTCTTCCTCTTAGCTATTGTTCCTCTTTGATTCCAAAATATAGCCAAGTATATAGTCAAATATAGCTTTCCATAATGCCAAAGTTCTTTTGATCAGCCTCATGGTTCTTCACTCCTCTCCTCAGGAAGATGACGTTTGGAAGAGTCAGTGACCTGGGGCAGTTCATCAGAGAATCTGAACCAGAGCCTGATGTCAAAAAATCAAAAGGTTTGCTTTGCTCTTTCTCTCTATTTCTGTAAACATCTGCAGAGCTGCTCTCTTCCCTGCTGGAGTTAAGATAGGCAAAGTGTTTGACTCTTTTCAAATCTGTTTTAAGCCAAATAGAGATGCTGTGGGGGATTGGCCTGTACTGAGGCAAAACCCATCTCTGGCCCAGTTTCCTCTCCAAATTCTGCTTTTCTGGTCCAGCTGGACTCCGGGGAGCTTGAGCAGCCTGTGGGAGTTGGAGCTGTCGATGGAACCTGGCAGGGATGGAAGCGTCAGCAGCTGAGCTGGTGATCAAACCTTCAAAGCTTTGGTGTTGAGATGAAAAAGAACTGCAGCTCTCCACATGCTTCTCACCCAGGCTGGGACCTGCTGCTGGTGCTGCTGTGCAGCTCTGGGAGAGGCTCAGTGTCCAAATGGCTGCAGGCTGTCCCTTGTCTCTGCTGCCACTGCTCCATGTCCTGAGTGCCAGCAGAGCAAACCCTTCAGAAGGGTGACAGGAATCAGCTTTGTACCTCACTTTGCTGACATACCTTGCTTGCTGTTTTTATCTCAACCAGGGTCCATGTTTTCACAAGCAATGAAGAAATGGGTTCAAGGAAATACAGATGAGGTGTGTCCCCTTTCATGTTCTTCTTGTGACTTTACACTTCAGAGAAATAAAGTATTGATGTTCTTAATCCTGGCTGTTCTCTCGGAGTGTCTTTTTGCTGCACCAAGAACAGGGAGACTCTGTGTGCTAAATATAATTTGATTGCATGTATGTATGTGTGAAACCAGTTTGCTCTTTGCCAGTGCTTGCTGGTTGAACTAATTGTGTGCTTGCAGTCGGGGTTTTTTTTACTGTGGTTTTATAGATCTGTAAGTAGGGGTGGAAGTGCTGTTTGATTTTTATGGTGAAGTGACCACTGCACAAGGATTCCAGGCTGCATTTTTCCCCCTCTGAGGGGCTTGGACAAATCCCCAAGAGATAAATCTAAAATCTCCACCAACTCTCTTGGAAATTGCATCAAGGCTGAAGTACAATCACTGAAGTTAACACTGTGCTTGGAAGCCAGGTGCATTTCCATGGAGGGAGGAAATGTTCATACAGGTTACAGAGCTGTGAAGGTTACCCTGACTCCAAGGCTGTGCTAAGAGCACTGTGTTTTTCTTTTAAGAACCTGAAGCTATCTGTGTTTTGGGCTGTGTTTTTCAGGCTCAAGAAGAGATGGCTTGGAGGATAGCAAAGATGATTGTCAACGACGTCATGCAGCAGGCGCAGTGTGAGCAGCCTTTGGAGGTCACCAAGGTAGGGGTGGAAGGGCTGCTGTCTTCATCTGGCTCTAGCCAGGCTGTGGGAGGAGCAGAGCTCTCACTTGCCTTCCTCCTGTGCCTGAAACCCACGCTGGTGAATGTTCAAACCACCAGAGCAGGAGAGGAAGAAACCAAAGAAAGGTTGGAAGTGTTTCGGCCCACGTGTGATGTGGGAATTTCTTAACAGATGCCTGTGGTGGTTCTCCTGTGCAAGCATTAAACTTGTCTTAGTTTGAGTCTACAAACTGCCTAATTAGTTAAAAGGATGATCTGTGCTGCAGGATGAAGTGTAATTCCTTACTTGAGCTCACATTTGCTGTGTCCTCTTAGTCAGTAGTGGCATTTCTGCTTGAAGTGTCAGTAAAACTGAACAGCTGTGAATTTGTCTCTTTGGAATTTGCACTCATTTACACAATTCTGTCTCCAGACTTTAAAAAGTCACAGTTACCCTGTCCATAGGTTTGTGTATTGTTGCTTAGGGGCTGTGTTGTTGTACAGCCCATGTGTTCTCTGTCTAAAAAACCCCAATTCTGGGGTAGCAGCTGGATTTTGTGAAATATTGGTGACAGCAGGTTACCAAATTAATGTCTGGTACTTCTGACTTCTAGGCATGTAAAAATTAACTTGCATTATGTGCAGTTATTGAAGGTAAACGTGTGCCAAAGCCCAGTTATTCGATCCGAATGGGTGGATCCATGTGTGAGTGTTTTCTTTAGAGAGCAGTAACATTTAAGTGACTTGTATAATGATTTCACTTAACAGCTTGGCTGCAAATGATACAATTCCAGTCTGCCTGGATGAAAAGGTCACTTAGCACAGTATTTAGAAATCTCAAATAGCTGCAGATGTTCTGGATTCAATTAAGCAAGTAATCAAAAGGTTGAGTGTGTTTGGATTAGGTTTGGGGATTTTTTCTCATCCAGACTTGAACAAACCTGGCTTCAACATTTTTAAACACAAAATGTCTTTCTATTGAACAATTACCTTGCATGTTTTAGGGTAAAATGAACTGTTTTTCCCTTTTCTAGCTATGATTTTAGAAACTGCAGGACAGGAAATCTGGTTTTCCACTTTAAGAACGAGTGAATTTTCCCTATTGGTGGATTCTTTAACACAGCCAATAAAAACAAAGCACTGTTACTCCAACCGCTGGAATCTCCCTCATTTCTAAGGAAGAATGAAAAAGAAGCAGTCCTGGACCTCCACTGTAGAGAGTGAAGAAACACTTTTCCCTGGTTTTTGTGGCATTCACAGTAATGATGGTTCTGGGATGAAGATGCAGTTTACAAATGTGTCACTGAGAAACTGTGATCGACTTCACAAGTACTTGACCCTGTCTCAAGAAAAGACTTTTAAGCAAAATATCTGCAATGGGACACATAGGCCACAACAGAGGGGAAGGTTTTGCTGTAGTTTCTAATTCTACTGCTTGTAATTTTTAAACACAGAATTGGAAGGGCTGTGGGGCGAATCCATTGGCAGTGAATGGCCTGGGAAGTTCTACGTTTAATTTTCCGTTACTTGAAATAGATGCGTATTCAACTGTAAGATAAATGTATTTTACTTCATAACTGCATTAATTTTGAAGGCAGTGTAGAAGGGTCAGGAACTCCTCCTTGTTGAGCTCCTACACCTGCACACACACACCCCTCACCACTGTTCCACTCCTGTCCTCACCATCCCACGAGCAAGGAAAAAACAGATTGCTGCCATTCTCCATCGCTTGTTGTCCTCCACCCATCTAATTCCAGATGTTTGGTTTACAAAGAAAAACGATTTTTAATGACCTCTGGCCTTCCTCCTGACACTCTCAACACTTACCATGTTACACAGCACCTCTCTTTTTTTTTTTCCCAGAAAATTGATTTTCCAGGGTAGCAGAAGTACTCAGTGTCTCACTGTCATGTTACTGCTGCATTTTTAGTATATGACACTTTTATTTTGGGTTCCTTTTTTTTTTTTTAATTCTAATGATTGCTTTTTTCCTCAGACTTGTGCAAAGAAATCACTATGCGAAGAACTCAAATCATTTCCAATGTTCAGAATATCTTGATTGACTAGAAAGTGTTATTCTGTTGCAATATTTGATTGTATAGAGACACACTGTATTGTTATGAAGAAGCAAAAAAGGCTGTGTATAGGTTTTTGGTACTATGTACCACCTCTTATTTCTCTCATACCCAAGCATTCATGTACTTAAAACATACTATATTTAATTGTGTTTTGATTTAAAATATATAAATATTAAAATTTGTGTTGATTTTCTGTTTTCATGGGGTTTGAAATTACATGGGATGGTTTATTTATGTGAGTTATAGGGGTAATTTTGCCCACATTTCTTAATGGATTATGTTAATGGCAGTGTGGTGAATAAGATTAATTCTTATTTAAATAGTAAATGAGGTGTTCAATCACAGGACATGGCAGAAGTTGGGCTGGGAAAGATGTAAAGGGGCAGGGGTTAGTGCTAAAGTATTAAACCACACTAACCCCTTGCCTATTTTAATGCACTTCTGCCTCAGTTTCCCTACTGGGCAGGATCCCGACTAGTCCTGGGCGTGTTCAGGGATTACAGGTTGCAGATTTGGGTACGGATATTGCTCAGGGCTGCGTTTCCTTAACCTGTGGGCCGGATGGAGTGTGAGATGCTCGGCCTACCTTGAGCCGTTCTGGCATCAGACCCCTGAGGCTTTAGAACCGCGCTGCCCACCCCGCGCCTGGGCCCTGCCGGAGTTGTCCCTGCGCGGCCTCGAACCCGCGGCCCCCGGGGCGGGAGCGGCGCTGGCCGCCGGCCGCCAGGGGGCAGCAGCGCCGCGCTCGGGCGCTCCCGCCGCTTCCGGCCCACGTGGGGCGCGCGTGCACATGGCCGCGGTGAGCGGGACCGGGATGGCCGGGAGCGGGATCGGGATGGCCGGGAGCGGGGCCGGGATGGACAGCACCCGCAGGCTGCAGGGGTGGGAGTGCTGCGGTGCTTCGGGGTATTCTTATCCTTCCCTGGGGTTCCCCAGCGCGGGGTCCTGCTCAGTGCGGGGTGTTTCTCCTCCCACGGGCCCTACGCGAGGTCCCTCTGTCCCTTCCTTCTCACCCAGGCCGGTGTCGCTGCTGGGTGGAGGGCTGAGCCCGCTGTCCCGCAGAACATGTCGCCGGACGAGCAGGATGTGCAGCGGCTCCTGATCCAGTTCCGCGATGAGGCAGGGGAGTGCCTGGGCTCCCCCTTCGATGTCCCGGTCACCATCACTCCGGACAAGCTGCAGCTGGTCTGCAACGCCCTCCTACAGAAGGTGAGGCCCGTCCCGAACTCCCCGGCACCCCCAGCCCGCCCCGGCGCCGCCCCTCGCTGCCTCACCTGCCCTTTCTCCCGCAGGATGAGCCGGTGCCTCTGGCCTTCTTCGTCCACGATGCCGAGATCGTGGCGTCGCTGGAGAAGACCCTGGCAGGGCAGAGTGTGGAGACAGAGAAGGTCCTGGACATCATCTACCAGCCGCAGGCGGTGTTCAGGGTGCGGGCGGTGACACGCTGCACCAGCTCCCTGGAGGGACACACCGAGGCCGTCATCTCCGTGGCTTTCAGCCCCACGGGAAAGTACGAGGGTCTGGCTGCAGGCGGGGGTCAGGGTGCTGTTGTCATGTCCTGGGGACGCCGCGCTGAGCTGTTCCTCCTCCCCCAGGTACCTGGCGAGCGGCTCTGGAGACACCACTGTCCGCTTCTGGGACCTCAGCACGGAAACGCCGCAGTTCACGGCCAAAGGTGGGTGCTGGAATGTGCCAGGAGGGCAACTTGTGACCCCCTCCCTCATGGACCCCCCGTCTGCCTGGGGGGACAAGCAGAGCAGAGCCTGGTGCTGTTTGAGCCGTCCAGGCTGCAGCTCTTTTTGGCAAAATGGAAAAAGAGGGGGTGGTCAGGAGGAGCAGAGAGTGGCTTCCTGCTGGGACACCAGGGACAGTCACAGCTCTCCACTCACACCCACTCGTGCTCTCTCTGCCAGGCCATCGGCACTGGGTGCTCAGCATTGCTTGGTCACCTGATGGCAAGAAACTGGCCTCGGGCTGCAAGAACAGCCAGGTAAATGTGGGCTCCCTCAGCATGGGGCTGGGGGGAATTAGGGGTGAAGGCTTGTTTCCTCAGGGGTTTCCTGTGAGGGGTGTATCCCGTTGTTTTGAGCAGGATTCCCATTCTTCAGAGGAGCTTTGGGTGTGGATGTGTTTCTGTGCCAGGCAATGCTCTGGCATTGTCACCTTGGCATTGTCACTGTGCCAAGCAGTGCTCTGGCATCAAACCCCTGAGGTTTTAGAACCAGAGCTCTTGCTGCTGAGTCCTGCTGTCTTGTGGCTTTTCCCTCTGTACAGGAAAGAATCCAGGCTCTGGATGTAGTCATTGGCAGGCAGCTCCATCACGAGGGAGGTGTCTGGAGTGAGGACAGGTCAAGGCTGCTGTTAGCGTGACCCAGCCGTGCAGCAGCAGCCTGGTTACAGTATTCCCACACAGACACGGCCAAATTCCCTCTTGCAGGAACATGAAAGGAGTTCAGCCCCCACTGTGGGGCAAGATTTGTGCGCTTGAAGTGCAGAAATGCGTGGGGAAGCAGGAGTGTGTGGTTAAATGGGAGCTGAGCTGCTGTGGGGCAGTCGCTGTCTCTGACCTTTGAATGGTCTGGGAGCAGTGACAGCACTCACAGAGCTGCCAAAGTTATGGTGCCAATCCCAAGGAAATGTCCTGGGCCAGGGTGGTTCAGCCATGGTTTGGTCCTGGTTTGCCTTTAATTGAACCCAGAGAGCTGCTTGTCCTCCTTTTCCCTATTTCTCCCAGGTTCTTAAGTAGGAGATGACTAATGCCTTGGCTCTTAAGATGAACATTTATGTAGAGAGAGAATCAACAAGAGAAAACCAGCATGTGTCCCACCCACAGCATCCGATAATCAGCAGCGTTTAGCACGCTGTGGCTTTCACTGTGCTCTGCAAACACTCACTGAGTCTCTGGCAGGGGGTGGCTTTTTGGGAACCTGTATCTTTTTTGAGTTGAGTCAGATAACTTTGTAGCAGCAGCCTTGTAGGTAGAAGGGAGGGCAGTCGGGTCTCATTCTTTTGGGTGTCAGCTGATTGCTGCAGGGATTTGCAAAGGCATCCAGCCCCCTTCCCCTGCTGCTGCCTGCGAGTGCAAACACGATCCCAAGGACACCTCTGCTTTCTAAATGGAGCTCCAACGTCTCTGGGATTCACATGATGTCTGTGGCCTGACGCGACCCTCGTGCTTCCTCTCTTGGACAGATCTTTCTCTGGGACCCAGCCACGGGCAGCCAGATCGGCCGGGTGCTCTGTGGCCACTCCAAATGGATCACGTGTCTGTGCTGGGAACCGCTCCACATGTAAGTGAAGGGGCCAGCTCAGCCCTTCCCCTTTGCTCCTGTGGAAAAGAGCAGCCTGACCCGAAGGGCATTGCTCCTGTTTGCCTTTCTCCTGTTACGGGAAAAAGCCCGTGTAGAACAGCTCTCAAGGTGAGCTGGGATAAAGGTGTGCAGCTGGGGGTCCCAGCTGCTGCTCACAGTCCCTGTGAGTTGCTGGGGAATCACTGCCAGGCTGTGGCTCTTTTCTCTTGGGAAAAAGACACACCTGCCTGTGGAAAACGCTGCTTTTGTGGTGCTGGGCAAACGCTGATGTGCTGCTCCAGCAGTGCTGAGGTGGGAGCAGGGAAGCCTGGTGGTGCCCAAGGGCAGAGCATTCCTTTCTGTTCTCCTGATCCTGCTGGCCTCTGTCATGTTGTTTGTTTATCATGAGGGATGATTAACTGTACAATCCCCTTATCCCTTCCATCAGCTAAAGCTCCCTCTGGGAGAGGTGGATGGAGGGGGGACAGTTGTAGCCATCAATCCAAGATGTTACAGAAATAAAAAAAAAGAAAGAAAAAGGGCCTCTTCAGAGCAGAGCCCTGCAAATTGAATTTGCCAGTAGGAAGCTCCAGCTATTTGCAGACAGTTAACTGGATTAGCCAAAAAAATTATTGTAAAGAAGATGAGGAAATGGAGAGGAGAGACCTGGCCCTGCCAGGGCTGCAGTTATGTTTCTTCAACCAGTTCCAATGCACTGTGAGGGGCCGTGCTCTTCCTCACTGCTGGTGCCACCATGCAGAGTGGTAAAGACACAAAGGACAGAGGGTTGTGGCTGCCCTGTCCTTGCTGGGTTGTGGCCTCCTGATTCCAGATGTGTTCAATTTGCCCCCTAAGCAACAATGCATGTGGATGGACATTGCTCCTTTCAGCTCTGTCCACAGGCTGGAGATGAAGCATGGCAGAGGCAGGAGAACATCCAACACATTCCCAATGCTATGGATCTGTGTGAGGCTGATCCCCTGCCCAGGGCTCTCTCCAACCTGTGCCCAGGGAAGGTGCCAGTTTGTGGTGACCTTGTTAGCAGTGGGTTAAAGCTGTGGAAGCAAGGTCATTACCAAGGCCTCAGCTGCCAGGCTTACCCTGGATTGATTTCTTCAAAGTGCAGCCCAGGAGTTGGTTTGGAGGAAGCATTTGTCTGCCTCTCTCCTGCCTTGTGAGATCATGTTCTCTGTAGGTCAGTGCTCTGCCCGTCTGGCCTCTCTCTGATCTTAAGCTAAAAGCAATTTGCATTTTATTGCCTGCTGGACCCTTGAATTCTCTGGGGCTGGTGGGGAAGGAGCTCAGGGGAGCTGCACAAATGGATTTGATCTCTTTTCCCAGAAACCCAGAGTGCCGTTACCTGGCCAGTGCCTCCAAGGACGGCAGCATCCGCATCTGGGACACGCTGATGGGCAGGTGTGACAAAATCCTCACGAGCCACACACAGTCGGTGACCTGTGTGAAGTGGGGGGGCGATGGCTTGCTCTACTCCTCCTCCCAGGACAGGACCATCAAAGTCTGGAGGAGCCAGGATGTGAGTGAGGGGCTGCCCTTGGGCTGCTGGCAAAGGGGGCTGGGCACATTGTGGGGCAGCTTTGTCTGCTCTTCCTGGCACAGCTCGTGCTTTGAAAAACAGAGCTGCTGCATCTTCTTGACCTGTTGCTTCGCACCATTTGTGAGGGGTAGCTGTTGTGTGATGTTTTCATCCTTAAGAGCATTAAATGGTTCTAAAAGCTTGGAAACATCCCTGGAGCAACCTGAGCTGAAGGGTGTTGTGGAAGGGAGACTGTTTCCTGAAGCTCAGCAGTGTTGTCTCTTCCCTGCTTACCCTGCCCGCAGCTGGGACAGGCACATTTGGAAGGTTTGGGGTTGGTCCCTGCAGCCTGGTGGGTGCTGTGCAGCGTGGCTGTGTCCTGTCCCTGTGTGAGGGTGGCTTTGTCCCCAGGGGGTGCTGTGCAGCGTGGCTGTGTCCTGTCCCTGTGTGAGGGTGGCTTTGTCCCCAGGGGGTGCTGTGCAGCGTGGCTGTGTCCTGTCCCTGTGTGAGGGTGGCTTTGTCCCCAGGGGGTGCTGTGCCGCGTGGCTGTGTCCTGTCCCTGTGTGAGGGTGGCTTTGTCCCCAGGGGGTGCTGTGCCGCACGCTGCAGGGCCACGCTCACTGGGTGAACACCATGGCCCTGAGCACTGACTACGTTCTCCGCACCGGCGCCTTCGAGCCGGCCGAGGCCACCATCAACCCCCAGGACGTCAGAGGCTCCTGTGAGTGCAGCACCACCTTGGAGGCTGGGGAAGGACTGGGCATGCTGGAAGTCACCATTTTTCTTGCCCATGCCAGGGTGGAGCGGTCTGGGGGATGGGGAGGTTACTACTGTTCCTGCCAAACCTGGATTGGAATTGGCATGACAAGGTTATAAAGTTTCTTTTCATGTAAGGATTGCCAATCTCTCACCCTCCTTTTCCCTTTTTCAGTGTCAGAACTGAAAGACAGGGCACTGCAGAGGTACAACCAAGTCCGGGTAAGTCCCTTTTGTCCCTGCTGTCACTTCTAACACTGTCACTGGTGAAAGCAGTGGACACCCCAACACTGGTGTGCTTCCAAGCTCTGCACACCTGGCTTGTACAAAACTTGGGCTCTTTCATCCCTTTTTCAGGGCCAGGAACCAGAAAGGCTCGTCTCGGGGTCAGATGATTTCACCCTGTTTCTTTGGAGACCAGCAGAAGACAAGAAGCCACTGGAGAGAATGACAGGCCACCAGGCATTGATTAACCAAGTCCTCTTCTCCCCAGACACCCGGATAATAGCTAGTGCTTCCTTTGACAAGTCCATAAAGCTCTGGGATGGGAGGACAGGAAAGTGAGTTGGTTTGTTCTGTTGGAGGTGGTGCTGGTGTGGAGTCTGTGTGTAGTGCTCAGGGCACACAGGGCTGGGCCCCAGTTCATTGCCAGCAGCTCCCTGGTGTGTTCAGCATCTCTGTAGCCTCAACTCATACAAAGTCACTCTGCTGCCTCTGCCCTCGGGAGGTTTCTTGTCTGTCTTTTCTTGTGTCAGGGTGTCTGTGCTTGGCTCTGTGTGTGCAGCCCCCCTGTGACTCAGCCACAGCCCTGCCTGGCACCTGTGTGCACACCCTGGTGCTGCAGGGTGGGTTCTGCAGGGCAGACGCAGCTGTGGTGGGATGGGATGTTCCACTCCACTGATCTCCTGAAGATGTGTGTGTTGGGAACTGGAGACTGACCCAGTTTAAACAGTTCTTGTGCCAGAGAACAGCTTGTTCTGGATGATGCAAATTCTTGTAGTTACAAGTAGTGCTGTTGGTATTTGGATGCTCCTGTAATCCGGCTTTTAACTTTCAGCTGCAGTACTGGTGAGCTCTTGGAGGCAGCAGTCTCCCCTTGCAAACCAACCTTACTGCTCATGAGCTTGGCTTTCATGTGAGCAGTTTTAAAGGTCCTTCTAAACCTGAGCTACTCAGCCAGAGAGGGAAGGACACACCTGTGCAGTGAGGCTGAAGTGTTGCCTGCTGGATTAAGAGATTCTTGACAGAGGGGGTGAGATGAAGAGGCATTATCTAGAAGGTTCTGAGCCCACTTGGGAGGGTTTTTGGATGGACTCCATCTGGCAATTGACTGCATGGGATGTGCTAGGCATCCTGTGACAGTGCTGGTGGAGAAGAAACATGAAGGAAGGGCAAGTTTGGAGCAAGGCCTGCTGCTCTAGCAGCCTGTCCTTGTCCCCAGGTACCTGACGTCGCTGAGGGGCCACGTCTCGGCCGTGTACCAGATCGCCTGGTCAGCCGACAGCCGCCTGCTGGTGAGCGGCAGCAGCGACAGCACCCTCAAGGTCTGGGATGCCAAGACAAGGAAACTGGCCATTGATCTGCCTGGCCATGCCGACGAGGTGAGCTGCCTGGTGGAGCTGAGGGGTTTGGGAGGCAGGAGTGACCCCTCCTCCCAGAGAGGTGACTGATTTCCATCACACCAGGTGTATGCAGTGGATTGGAGCCCGGACGGACAGCGGGTAGCGAGCGGAGGGAAGGACAAGTGTTTGCGGATGTGAGTAACCTGCTTGTACACCAGGATGTTGTAGCTACTCCACGTGTCCCTCAGAGCCACAGTGCCCCTGCAGAGACCTGCGTGGTTAGGGCAGGATCTCCTTGCAGAGAGCACAGCACTGGGTCAGATTCCAGCTTGGAGACCTGACCTCTGTCAGGGCTGGAACTGTTGCTGGGCAATAACTAGAAAGCAGAGTCCCTCCAGCCAAGCAGTCAGGATGAAATTTGACTCAGATATTTTTGACTCCTGGAGAGGGCGAGTAACAGTTGCACCAGCTGGTCAGATCTTCTTTTCTGACCTTCTTCCCTCTCCCAGTCATGCAGACAAATTCCTGGGAGCTGGTTGCCATTTGACTGTGGCTGGTGACCCCAGGTCCCGCTCTTGTCTGGTGCCTGCTGGGCTCTGTGGCAGTGCTGGTGCCACCACAGGGACACAGCAGCTCTTTCCCTTTCCAGATGGCGCCGATAGGAGCAGTGACATGGAGCTGGTCCTGCCCTCAGCACAGCCCTGGGAGATCTCCAAGGTGATGGATGAAGAGATTGACCCAAACACGGCTCCGTGTTCCCGTCAGCAACTCCCCCTCATGAACTCTTTCCTTATATTTATTTAAGGAAATTTCAATTATAGTTCTTATTAAGAGCTGTGCGTTGCAGGATGGTTTCCTCTGAACATCACAGGAGGGATATCTCATCTGCCTCCATCTCAACTGGCTTTTTATTGGAATTTCAGCCTCACAGTGGCAATTGTCCTGAAAGGGGCAAGCAAAGGATGGAGACTGCTCGTGCCCTTTTTTGTTGTGTGAAGAATCCTGTGGAGAAGAGGGTTTTAGTGGGAACAGAGAGGGTTGTCCTTATGTGGCCTTCAGAGAGAGAAAAGTGGGAAAATTCAGCACATCTTTACAATGCAGAATTGTGCTTGGCTGTGTGTCTGAGACAAAGATCTGTTGGGAATGACGAGTTGGGGCTTCTCATTATTCCAGTAAGGTTTTGCCTTTCCACACAGCCCCATTTCCCCATGGGCTGTGCATTATCTGCCAGTGATCCTCTGCATCTACAGCAGATAACTCCTGTGCCAATCTGGGGTGCAATAGGCATGGAGTTCAAATGACTGCTAGAGCTGTGCTGAGTTTTCAGGTTTTCTTGGGAATGGGGAAATGAGACTGAACAGGGGAGAGAGTGTTCATTTCCCATGCAACCCTGGCTCTGAGGGAAGGAAGGATAGGGTGGGGAAGGGGGAGAATGGAGCAGGAATTTTGTATGGCACTTGTCCCTTGCCCTGGATACGTGCTGATAGCAGGGCTGGGACTGACACAGAAAATGGCAATTCTTCATTGCACAGAGCTGGCTCCTTCTGGAATTTCTCAAGTGCATTTACTTGCCCAGTGGGTGAGAGGGATTCACACTGTCAGCTGGGTATTTGTGAGTTTGCTTATGAGCCTTTTTATCAGTCAGTTCAGGTTTCCAGCCATCATGAGATGAATAGACCTGGACTAAGTGTTTATTTCCAGGATGCTTATGAAACAGAGAAAATCAAGATGTGATTAATAAGGGGCAGAAATTACACTGTCAGATTCAGTTGCAGCAGGTTAGCATGAAGGCCAAAACATTCTCCATAGCCCTACACAGTGATTACTACAACTTAGAGTAGGAGTTTGGGTCTCAGATGCTTCCCTGCTGCAGGAGATACATTTTAGGACTTTATCCCCACTGGCAGGATTGCTTTGGAGAATTAAGATTGTGCAGTGATGGTCTTTTGCTTGTCTGCAAGTGTTCAGGTGAGCCAATGGCTGGAATAAAGGGTTAAATCTTTAATATGACTGAGAAGACAATTTGTGGTTCCTGTTGCTGTTAGTATCTCCTTCTGCCAGCCAAGTCAGCAAGGATCTATCTCTAAGGGATCTTTTGGGAAGAGCTCAGTATCCCATACCTGCTCTTTCATTAGGGTGCTTCCTCCAGCTGGTTCTTGCTGACAGTGAAGGCCAGGTTGTGTCCACCTGCATAAACAAAACCTTTTGTAATGCACTGAGGTAAATGTGGGACAGGGTGGTTTAACACCAGCTGGTAAGTCTGCCTTGGGAAGGAGAGGAGCAGGTCACTGGTAACACAGCCAAGAAGCCTGCCTGGTTTCCAAGCTTTTTGGGGTGCTTGTGCTAAAGGAAATGACCCACCCTGGGGAGTTCAGCTCTCTGTCCCCAGGTCTGACTTGCTGCAAGCAGCAGCTCCTGGTTGCAAGTGGCTCTTCCTGAGTGAAGTGTCATCATTCTCTGCTTCCTGCCCTGGAGTGCTGCTCAGGGTCACTGTGCCCTGTCAATCTGTGTGGTTTGTGTTGGGGCAGGGATGTACCAGAGCTCAGGGAAGCAATCCTGCCTGTGGGAACTTGGCTGTGCATGTGTGTCGGTGTACCTAAAATATCCATGCACCTTGCCCACTGATTTCCAAACCAAAGCAATCACTGTGCCCTCTGACCGTGCTCCTGCCATCCCTTCAGACTCTGCTTCTGTGGCACAAAGCCTAATTAAACCTCACCTTTTAATGCTGGAGCAGAAAGGTTTTCCAAAGAGAAGTGAGACCTCTTGAAGAAAAAGAGGCCCTTGCAACTAAGTTTACACCAAATTAAGCACTCAGCCTCAATCTTGCTGTGATCTGATAGCGGGTAGATTTTTGAACCACGCTCTGCGATGGCTTTGCATGTAAACCAAATTGTATTTTCTTATCTAAGCATCTGCTGCTATTTTTACTGTTCATACAGCACCAGCCTCCGTGCATACTAAGTGCTGGCCCCACTCCAGCCGTATTCCCAAGCAATTCCCTAACACTCCTCCCTCCCAGTTTTATTTGAATGCGGCATTTCCCGGTCTGGCTGCAGTCTCCTGCCTGCTCAGGCACTGGGGAAGGAAGAGCTGCTGCCCTTCCCTCCAGAGCTGGCTCCTGCTTGGCAGGAGCTGCAGTGAGCGCGTGACCTCCCTCGCTCCACGGTGCTGGGGATGGGAGCTTTAATTAGCTAATTTGGGCAATTGCGGATGCAAATTTGGGTTGGTGGCGTTATTAATGGGGAAGATGTTACTTTGTGTTAAAGGACAAATCTAGGAGGTAGGCTGGAGCTTCCTGATTGCTTTTCTGGGATCAGCAGCGCCAACCTTACAGAAAACCAATGGAAATGCCTGAGCTTTTCCAGTGCTGTTTGATGGGAATCCTGGGATCTGCTTCCATGTTTCGGTCCAGTTCCTCCTGAGTTACTCATTAAGCATCCTACACAGGTTTGCTTACCGCAAGGGTGTTATTTTTCACTGGTAATACAAGAATAATCGTAAGCATAGCCAGAAACTGTCCTACAGAGCCCTGTGACACTTTCTCCTTTAAAAGCTCAGCTGATGCTGCCATTAATTTTGTTACAAATCCCAATGGGAGGGCAGTGGTGATAAGGACTGGGAAGCGTGCCAGTCCTCAGAGGAAGGTTTACCTGTCTAATGAAATGCTGAGTGTGATGGAGGCTGGAAGGAAGGATGTGGTAAGAACACCTGGAGTTGATAGCTCTGAGGTGAGCAGGATGCTGTCAGACTCCTACCTTTGGGAGCTGATTTAGATAAGCGAGGCCTTAAAATCCATGTGAAAACTTTCTTGGGGTGTGTCCTGCTTATCCATGCAAGTGGAGTGTGTGTTGTGTTCCCTGGGTCCTTGGAGCCACATGTTCCTGTCCTGCTGGACTCAGATGATCTCTTGAATATTTTCCCGGATCTGTAATTTAATTTCCATGTGCAAGTTTATAGCCTGGGGAGAGAGAGAGAGAGAGAGAGACAAGAAAAATCTTTCAATGAATAGGAAGAAAATGAACTTCATTCATTGTTCTGCATGAAAAATAGGAGAAGCAGCTTTGTTCAGCTTTTTATTTGGGTCAGCCCAGGTGGTGTTTGGGTGATGTTTCTACCTCAGGGCTGCATTTTGGTGGTGTGGCAGAGAAGGGCTTTGTGTGAAGTCCATTAATGCTTTTGAGGATGAAAGATGTTAACTCAGGGCAGTGATGTCTGTATTTTCTGGAGCTGCTACCAGATGAAAGCATCCTCTGCACTCAGACAAGCAACCTGGAAGTTGCTAATTCGTTCCTAGGTGTGTTTCTCTTGTGATCAGAAGTCCTGGCTCACAACTGAGGGGCTGATTTGTCTGGAGCAAAGTAGTGCAGCAGGGAAGGAGCCCCGGAGCCATCTCCAGTGCTGCTGTTGTGTTTTCTTCACTCTGTGAATGGTGGTTGCAGAACTGTGGGTTGCTGGTGGTCTCTCAGTGGGCTGCAGCTCCTGCAGAGCGTGATATTAAAAATGAGCCACCTCAGGACACAGTGCTCCGTGCTTTTGAAGGATCATTTTGAAGGTAAATCAGGCAGGGTGTTTTAGTGTCCTGCTGCACTGTCAGAGCACAGCATCCCCCTGGGTGCTGCAGGATACAGAGCTCAATTCTGGATATCCGTGTGTAGGAGCAGCACGAGCCCCATGGCGCTATCCTGCATCGCTCTCCCGACACCTCCAGCACCGAGGCTGCCTTTGAGAAAGGTGAATCCCCTCCGTTCTGCCTCTCAACTCTTCCAGCAGCAACAAAGGTGCTGTTTGTAGGTTCTTTGTAGTCTGGATGCCGGAGTTACCGACTCGCAGAGCCTCCCGCAGCCGCCAGTGAAGGACCCAGCAGGGAGGAGTGACCCGCATGCAAATCCCGCAGGCTCCAGCGAGCGCTGTCGGAGCCCTCGGGTGCCGCTCGCATCCCGGCGCAGCGTGTTTAGTTATTCCGGTCAAACCTCGCCGCCGCTCCCGCCTGTTTGTCCTTGCTGTGCTGAAACAAACCTGCTCCAGGGCTCCAGCCCCACTGCGAGGACAAAAGGACATCGGGCAGTGCTGCTGCCGAAGGGAAATGGGTCGGGAAATGTGTCTCGGTTCGCAAGTGTCATGCACAATGGGTGGCTGTTGTGACTTTTATCTGCTCAAAAGGCATCTTCTGAATGAATTTTTTTTTTCTGCTTCCCTAAAATGTAGCTTGTGACATTGATTTTGGGGTGAGGATACACGCTGATGCTGAGAGGATTAATGCTGAAGTGAGAATTGGTGGATGGCAATAAACAACCAGTTCTGAGGGAAATTATTTTTATGAATCAGAATATTTAACACATGGAGGCTTGTGGGCTTTTTCCTGGTTTAAAGGGGCACTGTGAAGCGTATCACAAAGTGTCTGTTACTACCAACACTTTAATTTATTATTAACTTGGAATATTTTTACATCTCATTTATTCTTTCCACAGGGGTGTTCTGAGCTGTTGAAATTATTGGTCAACTCCACTTTCTTGGTGTTATTTGTTAGTTACTGCCATGGGTGGATTTTGGGAGCGAGCTCAAAGCTTCACCAAATAAAGGGAGGGACTCAGTTTTGAGGAGTTTTGAAGCCCCTTGGTTCTCTTTGGCACAAAACAGATTTCTTAGGATTCCTCTCATAGCTTAAAATGTCCTTCATAAAGCTGTCAGTCTTTACTTAAGAATCTCTTGCTGGCTATTTTTTTGAATCTAAGTGCATTGTCTGTGGAGAAGTCATTAGCTGAGGAGATCCTGACATGGCACAGGGCTCCAGTGGTGCCTGGTTTTGAGTGCTGGAAAGCCAAGGGAGATAAGTGAGGAATGGGGAGAGGCCCAACTGTGTAACTCTTTGCTCAGGCTCTATTTTGATGTGGTGACACTGAAAGCAGAGCCTGTGTCACATCAGGGGAGGCACAGCACGGCTGTGTGGGGTCAGAGGGGTCACACCCTGCATCCACTGGGGTCTGTGGGGTTACTGGGGAAGCCTGGAAGGGTCTGAAACTGGGGGAAAAGAGCAGTGAGGAATGGGACACAGAGGAAAGGAGCGTAATTATGTAAACCTGGAGGTGAAGGTCAAAGGCTCCATGTGACTGTTGTTCGGTGGCTGCTTGGGGTTTTTTTAATGTCTGTACGTGCTGTAAACAACCTCAGGCTGATCTCAAATTGCTGGGAGGCAGGGGCTGTAAATTACAGGCGTTGTTCTCCTTATAAAGGGAGCAAACAACTCGAAGTGGCTTTGGCTCACCGCACTTTGTATGCTTGTTCCTCTATTGCCTCTCCATTCATTGAAATTCCTTGTTCCAGGTTTGAGGGAAGGTCTTGTTCATTAGTGGAGCAGGGACAGGGCTGAGAGTGTGTGACCTGGAGCAGGGACAGGGCTGAGAGTGTGTGACCTGGAGGTGCTATGTAAGCAGTGCCACTGCCTTGGAAACCCGGGGTGATCCAATACCTGCCTTCCCACTCTGGCTGCTGACTGTCCCGGCTCTTGTCCTGTGCAACTCCGGTCCTCCCTCTTCCCCTGGTGGCCCCTCAGCGTTGTCCTCACTGGCGGGTGCGCCTGAGGCGGCCGAAGAAAGGCCTGAAGTGATGGCCGGGCGTGGCGGGCTGAGTTTGGCCTCTCTGCCCCGACTCCGGGGTGAGGGCAAGGGTGGGCCCAAGGCCCTGGGTCACCGTTCTCTCTGAGGGGACTACCCGATCGGGCTCCCGGAGCCCTGTAGGGACGGGTGTGGGGCCGGGGACGGCTCGGGGAGGGCTTGGGGCAGCGGCCCCGCTCCGGCCCCGCTCTGAGGCGGCGGCGGCGGAGGGACCGCCGGGTTACCCGGGGTGAGGCACTCTTTGGCCGCCGGCGGAAGCACCCGAGCGCCCGAGCCTGCGCACTGCGGCCTATAAGAGCCGCGGGGCGGTGCGGAGGGCCGGGCACTCGCAGCCGGGGCTGGCCGAGTGCGGGTCTCAGTGGCGAAAGTGGTGGAGCGGCAGGAGCCCCGGGAGGAGCTGGCGGCCTGAGAGACCCCCGTCCGCACCCTCACTGCTTCCTCCTCTCTCGCGAGGGCTGCGGCGGCGACAGCGAAAGCCACCCCCGGAGCCGTGGGCCGCGCCTCCCCCCGCGTCGCTGGATGCTCTGGGGTTCGGTCCCTGAGCGGGGCCGCGGCGCCGGCAGCCCCCGCTGTGGCGGGGCCATGGGGCCGGGCAGCGGCAGGGCACGGAGCCCCCTTCCCCGCTGAGAAGGCCCCTCGTCCCGGCGCCGATGCCGCGCTGTCCCCTCACACCCGGCCCCTGAGATTCCCCTCTTTCCCCTCCCCATGCCCGACGGAGCCCCTCGCCTCGGTGACGCCCTGCAGCAGCCCCGCCGGCCCGGGGGTCTGCGGCGGTATGAGAGGAGCTGCCCCCGCCGCCGGGGGCAGCCAGGACCGGGGCAGGCTCCCACCCCGCCGCCGGCTGCCGTGAGGCGGCTGTAGCTAGAGGAAGAGCCCCTTTGTTTTCCCTTCGTCCTTCCCGGGGGCTTCATGCCCCCCGCTGAGGGATGATGGAGGTGGTGGGGGACTTTGAGTACAGCAAGAAGGACCTGATAGGACACGGAGCCTTTGCTGTGGTCTTCAAAGGTCGCCACCGCAAGGTAAATAGCGACGGGCTTCGCCCGCAGCCGGAGCGGGGCTGGTTACACAACCCGGGGCCGATAGGAGCCCCTCGGGTGGGTGACAGCTGCGGCGGTGGTGGTGGGAGGTTTGTGTCCTCTGGGGAGTTTTGACGTGGTTTGGGTGTTCGGGGAGAAAAAAGAGCCGAAGGGAGGTGCGGGCTGGGCTGAGGCCCGCGGCCCTGAGCCGGGATGCGGCCCCGGCATGTATAAACCCTTTATTTTTTCCCTTCCCTCAACCCCACCGGCCTGTCCGCGGTCCTAGCGCTCCTCCCCGCTGTTGGCAGCTCCCTGCCATAGCGGCGAGGGGAGAGTTGCAGCTGTAGGGGAGGCTGAGCCCTTTGTTTGTCGGGAGGGTCATGTTTATCTCGCTGGATAACGAGGGATCTAATGGAAAATTGTCTCCTTTGGGATTGGCTGAAGATTTCTTAAATTCAGAGGTGTCTGGTTTCCTGGCGTGACTTGCTGATCGCCCCGGATATTCATAGTTACGTTATGGTTTCTTGATGCTGTGAGTTTATTCTGGTGCCTAAAGAGCTTTGCTTTCCAGAAAACAGCTCCTTCAGATTTAGCGTTTTGGAGGATTAAGGCAGCGCTCACGGCTTGGAGAGGCACGGTGCAGTGATTTTGGGGTTAAAGAAAAAAATAAAAGGAGAAAGGGAAACGGAAACTTTAAAGGCCAATGGAGGTGCTCCCACCTCACAAATAAGTAGTTTATTTTTGGATAATATATAAATAGACAATATATGAGCTTGCTTAAAACAGAGGGGGTTTTGTGCAGTTTTCAGCTGCAGAGTATAGAAAAGCTGAATATGAGAAGTCCTTGAAGGATAGTAAAAGTAACTTGACCATTGTGAGAGGTCTAAAGAAGCACATACATAGCACTGCTACCAAAAAAATAATGCACGATTACTTATTGTATTTTTTTCTTTGTTTGTTTTAAATGCTTTTGAATCCATTAAAATGCAGTGTAGCCGAAGCTGGATTTTAATAGCTCTCTAAGCTATTGTGGAATTAAATAGTTCTTGATGGTATCATGTGATGTAGTAATAACTGGTAGAAGAGGGGTGATCTTGCAACTTTTTTTCAGTGTTTTCCTAGATAGTTGTTAGAGGAGAAAGTTTTTTTTTTTTAAAAAAAAGTAAACTGACAATACTTTTTTTGTTCACTTTCAGAAAACTGATTGGGAAGTAGCCATAAAGAGTATTAACAAAAAGAACTTGTCAAAGTCACAAATCCTGCTTGGAAAAGAAATAAAAATCTTAAAGGTATGTTAATTTGCAGTGATTTTTAAAGCTGCTTTGCTTGAAAAGGAAAAGAGACTTCTGACCTAGTTCATTCCAGGTCATGTGTGGTATCACAGTAATTGCTGTTGTGCTGTTTCTTTGTTAGGGATCCAGAAATAAAAATACTAAGAAGAACAGAAAAAATACATCTTTAGTTCTGAAATGTCTCAGAATAGACTGTGAACGTGCTTTTGCAGTTAAAAACAGCAAATTGTTGTGGAACCAGTCTCTGTGCTTTGCTTTGCACCTGTGAAAGACTTGGTCCTTCAGGATAGCAAATCTGCTTTTCCCAGCAGATCATAGCTGAGGGTGAAGCATCATTCTTTGATCTTTCTTCATCTTTTTTTGCTCAAAGCTGCCCTGAAAGCTGAAATCAGTGAGCTGACTTTAATTCCTAAAGCAGCTGCCCACTTCTGCCTTGTGATAATTGCCTTAAAAAGTGGAGTGTGGCTCTAACAGAGGAAATGTAATGGAGCATCTTTCTGTTTTTCAGTGTTATTTTATGGAAACATCTCCTTGGGTGGTCACTTAGCATTCCCTGCTCTCTGAATTTCACATCTCACTTCACACAGTAATCATGAGTGCTGCTTTCTTCCCATGTTTGTAGCTTCTTGAGATACATCACTACTTTATATACATATTATATTCTCATTTATTTATTATACACCAGAATTAGTGGTGGGTGTATTAGCGTGCTGCAAGTACTTAACAAACAAAAGTTTTTTGAGCTAGGAATAATTAATGAGCTGTCCCATGAGTTCTATTTAATGTTACTTGGTTTGATTTTCTTTGTAGTGTAAAAGTAAGGTTGATTTGAACATGGTCTAGTTGGTTACTTCACTAAGCAAGAAATTGTGTAAGAGCAGAAAATTAAATCTTGTCAACTTTCAGTGCTCATTAGAGGATCTTGTGCTCTGGTACTTTCTGTAACAAGTCACAGACTTAAAGTTCTGGAACCAAATGTTTTTATGACCTCTCAAGATATTGCCTAACTTCCTTATCCTGTAAATATTGTCTAAACAGCTGAGATTTCCTCTAAATTCCATCTGATCACCTTAAAAAGATTCTCTTTGATTATCACCAAATCAGCATTATCAGCAAATTTAATTAATAATAATAATAATAGCAGTAGTAATACTAATAACCTTTTTCCATAATACAAATATTTTGTTTTACAGGAACTTCAGCACGAGAACATTGTAGCTCTTTATGATGTCCAGGTAAAATATACTTTGATATCTATTTTATTAAAATAAATTTGTAATGAATATATATAATGTCTGCCAAGTAGAAGATTTTGGATGGCTTTATTTTGAACGAATCTATTTTGTTGCTGTCATCAGTTTGGAATTTATCAAAAACAAGTGGCAGCAAGAGCAGCATCTTGAGGATCTGTGTGACAAAGAAATTTGGTGTTCAGCCCTGTGTCACAGTGAAGAGGAACTGAAGGAAGTAGAAAACCACAGTCACATGTATCTGTTGCCTGTGTGTTCAGAAAGACAGGATACAGTGAAAAAAGCCAAGCAGACAATTGAATCTTTTCAATTAAAATTGCTTTGGATTGTCTTGCTCTCTTTATTGCCAGGGTCCTGCCTGGTAAGGTGGAGGGGTTACTCTGCAGCCTGTCTAGGGGAGTGTATTCTGCTTATAAAGTACATTTTTGTATCCTAAGGCCTGCCAGTGTTGAGCAAAGCTAAATAAGACATGAGGTAGCTCATGCAGCCATTTGTTTTGCTTGAATAAGAACTATACATTCATCTCCTGGGCTTAATTCTGATTTTAAATACAGAGTTACACTGATGAAAAAAATCACTGAGAAGCACCTTTGGGGCATTGCATGGCCAAAGCAGCACAAAATAGAGATTGTGACATTCAGTCTTTCCTGTCTTTACACATTCACATGCTGAAAGCTTTTAGTTTGTGTGGATGTGTAGCTTTTGCTATGGAAGTCTGTGTTCATGTGAGATAAATTATGCAGGCTCGGCTTTTCTAGGTCTGTAGCACACAAGTGACTTTTGGTACAAAGCTGTGATGTTCATATAACAACTGACTGTGCATCAAAACTTCTAGGTTCAATCTATAGACTCTGTTTTTCCTGGATTTTCACTTCAAAATCCTTAATTTTGAGTGATATTATCTGCTCTGAGAGGGAAAGTATTGTCTGCTGTGCTTCTTGAGGAGATCAGGTTTTCCTGAGTATTGCTAAGTGGAAATAATCTCTCAGCATCCTAAATTTAGTACGTCCAGACATCTCAAAAGGAACTGGAATTGTTGACTGAGGGTGTTGGTGTGTGAGTAAGCTGCTGAATTTTAGATTTATCTTTTACAGTTGTTTGTATGTGGAGGTTCCTTAGTCAGCTCTGCAGCTCAGCCTGGGGGCAGGGGACTAGTTAGGTACTTGGATGGTTTAACATCTGAACTTTAGAGAGACTCTTATAATTTTGATTTATGCACAAGGAAACAGACTGCAGAGTCCTACAGTTGTCTATGGTTTCTTTATCTAAAGGGTTTTTGTAAAGATGACTTTTTCTGTTCTGGCCCAGGAAAGGGTGACAGGACTTCTTGAATGATCAGTGCTGCTCCATTTGAGAAGGGGATGGTGCTGCTTGTCACCAACAATTGTGTTTAAATGAAATGAGCAGTTAAAGCAAAGAGAAGGGCAAACCTGTGTCCTGTACTGTGATAGATTTCAAATACATTCACAGCAAACACAAAGCTCGGCAGCAGGATGCTGCTTCTACAGAGGGAATTGCTTTGCAAGATGTGGTATAAAGTGTGTGCCACTTGCACAAATAAGCTTTTCCCTTTCTGCTGTGTTTGTGAAGTGGCAGACATCATTAACTTCTGTGATTATATTAATTTATAGCCCAGCAAGAATGAGCACTATGCAAGGCATTCACATGTCTAGTAGGCTGTTACACCTACTAATTTTCTTTTGCGTTTCATGTTCTAGCATGTGCTGCCCTTTTTGTTTGCCAGGGTATTGTGAACACAGTGATACAGTGCAGCAGATAAGACTTCAGGATTTCAAGCTATTTCTAAGTTTACAGAAGTGATTTTTTTTTTCCTCAGTGCTGGAGCCAGTGGAGTCTGTGTCACAGTAGGAAGTTCTCAGTGTGAATGGGAGTCTGTTTTATTTTTGTAGTTCTGTTGGGCTGAAGCTTTTCTTAACCTTAGACAGTTTGAAATAAGAAAATGCTCCTGTTTCAGATGCAGTTTGACAGATCATGTCGCTGAATAAGCCAAGAGCTGATTGTTGCTCTGAGTTTTCATGTAGAAAAGATGGTGTGCAAAGTGACAAAACTAAGTGAAAAAAGTGTAAATTGATTGTGATCAAGGATAAATATTTTCACATCTCATGATATTAAATTAATGGCAGTACTTTGAGATTAAAGCTGTATCCCTGCATAGCAATTTAGAATGTATCTTTTGAGAATGAATGTCCAGTTATTATTTTATTTATTTGCAAAAAGCTTTATTTGGATTGATTTTCAGGAAGTAGTTAGATTCCTCCTCCTTCATGTCTCTTCATTTATGGTTGTGTTCCTGTTGCACGACCACTCACACAAGTCAGCATAATAAAGACAGATACACCATGAAGGTTTTAATTAAATCCAAGAAGAACTTGTGGGCCGTTCTGCTGATTGTGCATGAACATTTTCAGGCCTTCTCCACTGCTGATCCTTCATCTCCTGTGAATTCCATTTTGATATGTTATTAGCGTGTCTGGAGTTCAATTACTAGAAGTGCCCATTCATCTGGAGCCACACCCCAGTGAACTGGTGTGTGTTAATGAGGGCATAAAAACGTTTTGTTCTGCAGCCAGCAGGATAATTGCCCTTGATTTCTGCGAGGTGGACGTGCAGCTCCGGCAGGTTTGAGCTGCAGATAAGCATTTTATGTAAGCAGAGCACTCCACTGCTGTTGGTGCCACCTCACAGGGCTGGGGAGCTGCACACTGCAGGGTGTGGAGGCCATGGTGCTAAGGGAACTTGGAGAGATATTGAAATAAAAACCCTCTCATTGTGAGAGACAAATGTTTTTCAACAGTAGGGCTCTGGAAAAGAGCTCACCTCTAAAAGTAAAATGAGGTTTTTTGTGAAATGCTTCAAAAAACTCAGATACAATAGATGGATGGCAAGACAGATATTTTTAATTTGTCTTCTTGGGCAAATATTTGGTTGTCTGTCATTCGAGAATTAAAAAACTCCCAAATCTCTGAAATGGTTTAAGGATGCAACTCTTTTCCTGTGGTGGTGCTGTGGGATGTCATTCATCCTGCAAAAGAAAATCAATTTTGGATGCTATTAACTGGGGAAGTGGAGCCACTGTTTCTCAAAAGCAAAAGGAGTCTGAAATAGCCTCTAACTTAGCAGCATAAAATACACTGAGATCCTTGGATAAAGGATTCCACTGAAGTATGAAGGTATCAGTAAGTTATTTGGAATGTTCTATATTTAGGGCATGAATTTACAGTTTTGTGCAGTTCATGATCCCAAGTGTGTGCTGAGTAGAACTAATCTCTTACACAGTGCTAGACAGTTCCTGTTTTAGCAAATAATTTAATTCAAAACCTCTCTAGAATGTCAGCCCTCAGAATGAAAGCCTGTAATGTATCTTGGAGATAGCATTTTAGGAGAGTGAATTAATGTCCTCACTGTATGGAGTCTGAAGTTTGCTATTTGAACAGTAGTTTAGGGAGAACTAATTTCGAGAGTGTTATTGGAGAAACAGTATCTGGATAAAAATTGTTTCTTGTCTTAGCTTGTTGGTACAGAGCAGACAAAAAAACCTGCAGCTGCTTCTGCTGTCCTTGGAAGCAGAGAAGGCCAGTGGGAATGGATCCAGAGATTTTTCTGGGACCTACAGCTCAGCTTTACTTGTACAGAGCCCAGGAGTTCTTTCTAGAGGTGCTGAGGGAGGAACTGTTGTTTTAGCAGCAGGATTTAAATACCTCATGTTCACCCAAGGACTCCAGTTGCTCTGGTACTATTGCATTTGTTTCTTGAGATATTTGCTCCAGGCATCCTGTGTATGCTCCTGATCTCGGTGTCTCACAGCTTTCATTGCCTCCACGCTCCCAGCAGAGCAGGGGATGTCTCAGTATCTTTATTTTTGTCCCCTCAGCTCCTTGCTTAAGGCCGTTGTGTTTGTCAATATCCATCCTCTGTGTCTGTGTGGAAGTGATCATATGAGAACATGCTGTTCAGATAAAAAGAAAAATCCTGCCCTGTAGCAACTGTAAAGGTTTTGAAACACTACCTGGCAGCTGATGCCAGCTGAAAAGTTTGGTATGAATGATGCCAGGGTAGATGTTGGAAGCTGGGGACAGCCAGGATTAGAATTTCTTGTGGCCCACAGAACTAAAGAGTTGGAGTTACTACACAGGCCTTAGCTTTCCTGCTGTGCCTAGATCCTGTAATTTGAATTTCAGAACTATTTCAGAAGAGTTACTACACAGTCTTTGCTTTCCTGCTGTGCCTGCATGCTGTAATTTGAATTTCAGAACTGTTTCTCATGATTTTTTAGTGCACAGGTGTGCTGAGAACAGCTGTGCCTTTCCTCAGTGCTGGGCAGCAGAGCAGCCCCTTTCCCCCTCCCATATCTTGGTTAAATTTCACTGACAGCAAATGGGTGATCCAGTTCTTGTGATGCATTTCTCCATGGCTGATTGCTCCTTTATGTGAATAATTGGCTGCATACACCCTGTTTGAATCCTACAGGCACATGTCAAGTGACATTTAGTCTGAGATTTAACATTTTGTCAGAATTAACAAAATGTTCAGTCCTTTAGGTGATAGGAGCTGAACAAGGAAGTTGTTGCTGGTTGCACTCACAAAGTAAACCAAGAATGTCTTTTAATACAGAGAGAAACAGCCTTTAAAAGATCTGGACCTGACCTTTTTCACTACCTTATTGGAATTTCTGCCAAGTGTATTTAAAGCTCAAAAAAAAAAAAAGTGCATTCCTGGCCAAAAAATTATATCCAATATAGCACAGATGAACATAGCAGAAAATTAATCAGATAACAGCAGTGCACAAGCTGTCAGGTTAACTCTCCTACTTTGGGGACTCCCAGCATGCTTCAATGAAATAAAATCTACAGAGTCAAAGCAAAAAGAGAATAACTATTTACCACAGTTTCTGCTTTGGGAGCTCACCAAGCTCCTTGCAGACCTTCAGCTTGTTCTAAAGGAGGACTTGTGAACCAAAATGAAATCTAGGGAATGTTTCTGCCAGTGCTCCAGAGATCTAGCAACAGCTTCTGGAAGTAACCATGGATGTTTTGACTTCTTTTTCAATTAATGTTTTTTTAAATGGAACTACTGTGCTGAGACTGTGATTCAAGTTGGAACTTTGCATCCCCTAAGACAGCTAGTGGAAGCCTTGGATTAAAACACAAGTTTTGGCAAATATGTTGCCTCTTAACCTCTTTCTCTTAGGTTTTTCTGTATACTTTTCAGAATTTTAAACTGGTTTGCCATTAATCTTTGCTTGCAAGTAAAACTTAGATTCAGAATAAAAAGGTGCAGAAGTAAGTTTTTGTCAAGAAAACTTTCAGCAGCCAAACAAGGGTTGCTGGGCAAAACTGGTAATTGTTGCAACACAGCAGATATTTGTTTTGCTTATTTATCTAGGTAGAAGTGTAGGTCAGAGCAACTCCAGCTGCACTAATTTTGTGATCTGTACATCAATGCAAATCGTTGAAAGCTTTGTTATCTGTTTCAAGAGGCAGTTTAAAATAACTTGCTAGATCAGCTTTATTCCTGAACGTTAGATCTGAAACATGCTGGTTTTCTAATCTTTCCATTTTGAGCACTTTGCTCTGCTTAGCAAGGCAACAGAAATCACAAGTCTGGGGAATGTTGATATGGAGAGCTTTATTGTTCAGCAAAATAATTTAGAAGGGCAAAATGTGTCTCCAGAACTGGCTTGTCTGTTCTGAATGTATTCCCAAAATGGAGATCACGTTCCCAGTCAGGCTGGCCAGGAACTGTGAGGCAAAATTTGAGCAACTCTGAAGGGTTGAACAAGTTCAGCTGTTTTGAACTAAAGCTTGTGTTGGTGGTGTATTGAAAAGTGTTTGGTTATGAGTTCAAGTTGGGACAAGTTGTGGCTGGGAGGGTTGGTATCAGTTCTGTGCAAACTATTACTTCCTCACTATGAATTGGAGAGGACTTTTGAGTCTGGGAAAATGTCTTTGTGGAATCTAATCTGCTCTGCTCACTTATCAAAAAGGGATTTTCCAAGATACATTAAGAAAATGTGCTCTACTCCTTACTGTGACTTTACTTGATTTCTTATTTTTCATCAAGAATATCAATTTTAAAAAATGTGAGTAATTCTATTTGAGGGCAATCCAGTATAATCTGCAGAAATGACTTTCTAAACAGGTGAGGGCTGGTACAGCAGGGCAGATCATCAGCTCTAGGTTTCTGAAGAGAGCAGTTCATTTGAGAGCACTTTGTTTCCAAGGAAATCCAGCAGACACATCCTCTTAGCCGTGTGATGAATAAATGTCTGTCATGAGCTGAGCATTACATGCTGCCATAAGCTGCTGGTTTTGTGCAGTGGAGGCTCTGACGCCGTGGAACATCTTTGTGATTCATGGGATTGCAATGCTGGGGTGGAAATCCAGGAGCTGAGCTGCTTTCTTGTCACTGGAGAATGGACTTTGCGTGCTCCTTAGCTGGGTTCTTTTCCACATCACAGTTGTCCTTTAGGTGAAGTGATCCTCAGTTGGCAGAATTTTCAATTTGATAAACTGAGATCTCAAAGTTCTGTTTAGCATCTTTGGGATTCCTAAAAGACAGCTTCTCTCTTGGAGGGTGTTGTTGCAAAGGAGCAATGCAGAAAGGAACAATTATATATTTCCAGTAATTTGCAAAGCAAGTAATTACTGCTGGGTTTTTTTGCTTTGCTGTATGCATTGAGGTTTTGAGGTGTTTATAGGAATGTAAATTATGGTTCATGTTGGTCACAGCAGTTGAAGAAACATTGAACAATTGGGACTTCCTGAAATGTGATCTGCTGCTGCTTTAATATTCTGTATTGGTTGGAGTTTGCCCGCCATTCCCTATAGATTTGACTCATGCTCCTAGAAACTTGCTTTCTTTGAAGCTAATTTCCAAATGTAAACCAACCTGCAAAATGTGCTTGATGTTTTGGGCTGAAAGAACCTCAAATGCATTTCTGTAACACAGACATGAGTGACTAAAAGCTTCCCAAAAGTGAAGCAGGCTAATACATTCTTGAATTAACCTTAAACCACCCAGTTCATCTTGAACTGTAATTATTACCATTTTCTGTAGTTGTCTGTCTGTGATGTGTTTGCTGTGATGGGTTGTGCCATCCCTGAGCTCTGTGCTGTGTGTGGCATTTAGGGTCATTGCTTTCTCTAGCCTGGGCCCATGAGCCCATTTTTGCTTTTATTTCTCTTTTTCAAGCTTTCTAAGATAAGCTGTTAGTGAGCCCTTGACAATGGTGGTAATGCTTGCCAGAGTGGCCAGATTGAACATCTGCTGAGGTTTCAGGGCAAGCACAGGGAAAGGTGGCTGAGTTCACAGCGTTTCTTTTGCTGTGCAATGTCCCTTTTGACTTTCTTGTCACACTGTTTAGCAGAATTTAGTCAGACTGTCTGCAGTCTCACTTCCCACTGGGGCATGTGCCTGGCCTTGTCTGGTGCCATCTCGCTTTTTCCCTTCAACTGTCTTAAAAAACATATTTTCCCTCAATCTGTCAGCCCTTGTTTAAGTTTATTTTTAAAGGGAAAGGGAGGTAACACACTCTGTAAGTAAAAGCATCATCCTGTTTACTGTACACTTCCCTTAGTTTCCTTCCAGTTCTCTTTGTGTTCTTTCCTTTCAATCTTAATCAGCTCAGAGAAAAAAAAATACTTTTACTTTCTAAAAACTCTCAGAATCTTGAACTTTGTAGGTCCAACAGAACTGTCTTATGCAGGAGACTGTGGAAAACAATGTTGATTATTAGCACAGACAGGTCGGGCCTTTCTTCCCTCACACAAAATAAATATTTGGAAAAAGGATGAATGTTTTTGTTACAGTCAGGTTTAAGCACAGATTTATTTTTTAAACTGGGTTTATGGAGTGTATAGATAATTTACAGTAGAAGTTAGGCAATCTGTCTTTCAGGAACTTTTCCCCAGTTACAAGAGAGGGAATTCAGGTTCAGCTGGGTCACGGGAGGTCGGTGCTTTGGAAAATGTGAGGAGGATGGACACAGCTCCCAGCTCTGCCAGGAGGAGCAGGGCAGGGATGTGCTTCTGCCAAAGGCTCACTCAGGGAGACACTTTATGGAAGTATTGCCTGGTGGGTTTATGTTTTTACATATGAAAATATTTTTGGAAATGTAAAATGTCTCCTAGTGGAGAATGCACACTTTTGCTATGCTCTGAAACAGTGATTTTACATTAAGGTGTCTCAGTGATTGAAAAATCCCATGTTACATTTGGTTAATGCAGGTAAAGGCTTTGTCTTCTCACATTCTTAAATCAGTTTTCTTCTCCTCTTTTAGGAAATGCCCAATTCTGTCTTTTTGGTCATGGAGGTATGTGTTAACATGTATGTTTCTGGGTTGATTTTTAAAGACTTTTAGACAAAACTATTCCTTTGCACAGCTGCAAACTAACCATGGCTTGCTAAAACAAACAATTCTGAAAAGTAGATTATGGATTTCCTACGCCCCACTAAATTTATCAGCACTTGTTTCATAAATTATGTTTGTTTCCTAAATGATTCAGTTTCATGTTAGGATACTGTAAGTATTGATGAAGTGTGACACCTCAAATTATTAATTACAAATAATTAACAAAACAGTTTTAAGGCAAGCAGCTGGAAGAGATCTAATTTTCATTACAAGATTACAAAGTAGAAATCATGTAGCAGGTGTTTCAGTGCTTGTATTTTGAATAAAACTCTTTGTTTTTAACAGTACTGCAATGGTGGGGACTTGGCAGATTACTTACAAGGTAATTGATTACTGTATTTACCTATTATTTTGCTTTACGTGTTTATAATCTGCATTCCTGACATCCATTAGTGTTTCTATGAGATTTTTTTGCTTGTGCTTTAAATATGGGTGAATATGAAAATACAGACAGAAAACACTTTTTCCCCCCACAGATGAATGCACCATTCCCTTATTTGTCAATGAGGGAGAAGCTGTAGTTAACCATAAGTTGCATGCTGAAAAAATGTGTGGATTTCTGTTTCTAAAACTGCATTTTGGGGGCTGTTCCCAGTGTTTTGATTCCACCTGTTTTTCTTTTCTGTGATATGAATTTAAAACCACTGATTTACTTACATAATAATAAGAAGAAAGAGGCAGTGCTGGCTTAGGAGAGATTTTCAATGGCTTTGCCCAGAGTGAGGACAGAATTTACAGAATCATGACAAACGGATTCTTCTTCCAACCAAAATTTTGAGCAGAGATGTTAATCATCATACTTTTCATTATTAAAATATTCTACTTACCTTTGTATCTCAGGGTGCTGAAGGAATCTTTTCTGTGCACAGCTATTGTTATGGTAACTGTGTGTATTAAAAGCCTAATTCACTTGCCATTAAAACCTTTGGGAAGACTCAGACAGTGAAATGCAGCTCCTGTGTTCAGTGCTTTTTCAGGCTGCAGAATGAGATAATACCTTCAGAAGAGACTTCCAAAAGTACATCTCCTTTTTTTCCCTTTCAAAATAAGTTTTACCATGGATTAAATTTTTGAGCAGAGTGGTTCTCAGCATCCCTATAATCATTTGTTTAAAGAACAAATTTTATGGCTTCAGCTTTTAACATGATTTTTGGATGCACTTAATGTGAAGTTCTTTTATTTTCTTGCCTCCTTTGCCTTTTTAGCCAAATGGCTATTGAGAAGTTTTACAATTAAGATGCTACAAAGTTGAATAAACTACTGGAAAAACAGATGATTCAGAGTTCTCTAGCTCCTCTAAAACTATGATGATGTCTGTATTGCTGAGAATTTGTAAAGGAAAAAACCACTGGAGATTGGATCATTCTGAGTGTAATTCACGATGAAGTTTATCGCTTTTACCTAAAGATACTGATATTTATCTCCCCCCTGCTCCCGCGTGTGTCCCTGCCAGCTAAGGGGACTCTGAGCGAGGACACCATCCGCGTGTTCCTGCAGCAGATCGCGGCAGCCATGCGCATCCTGCACAGCAAAGGCATCATCCACAGGGACCTCAAACCCCAGAACATCCTGCTGTCCTACGCCAGCCGCCGCAAGGCCAGCGTCAGCGGCATCCGCATCAAAATAGGTACACCCTCCTCACTGGTGCCTGGAGTCCAGGATATCCCTCTGGCCGCCCTGGAGGGTTTGGAGACTGGACAGGAGGGTTTGGAGACTGGACAGGAGGGTTTGGAGACTGGACAGGGGGGTTTGGAGACTGGACAGGGGGGTTTGGAGACTGGACAGGGGGGTTTGGAGACTGGACAGGGGGGTTTGGAGACTGGACAGGAGGGTTTGGAGACTGGACAGGAGGGTCTGGAGACTGGACAGGAGGGTCTGGGATCTGTACAGTGGGGTCAGTTAGATCCACGCAGATCCCAGGAGGACACTGACTCTGATTCCTGTCCATGGGAGTGAACACTCACATGCAGGAAGAATCACAAACCCTAAGAATTTAAAATAAGTAGTGGATGGTTTATTATAGAATATAAATATAGAAGTTAGGATTCTTAGTAGATGGGGCTGAAGAGACAAGATGGAGGAATTGGGGAGTGGCCCCTGTGCTCCTTGTTCTTGCTCTCGTCCCCCATCTTGTGCTGAGTTGGGTTTTAGAGATTGGCTTAGAGTAGAACTGACATCTTAGCATAGGTAGTAGGTATTGGTAAAATTTTGTAAATAAAAAATACATCTTGGACAGTGGTTGGGTCAGGGGTACTGTACATAAGGTGCGGGGCTCTCTGATCCACCCCAGTCCTGCCCCATGTCCTGCTCTGCTGGGGACGCCTTGCAAGGCTCGACAAGAACTGAGAGATAATTAAGAATAAACAGCCTTGATAACACGAACTGCTGGACTCAACTTGTCTCTGGCTTCGGTGTGAAACACCCAGGGCAAAGAGAAGACTGAAAACCTGATTACCTCGGGGAACATCAACCCTGAGGAAACTCCCAGGGAACAGCAACCCTGGGGGAACCCTTATTACCTTGGGGAACAGCAACCCCAAGGAGAATCTCAGGGAATCAATAACCCTGAGAACTGTTGGGCTGTTTCCCCTCCTCAGAAAGGTCTCTGTGGTTCAGCTACTGGATATGGAGTGTATCCAGTTGATGCAAGTCAAGAATGGGGAGCTTTGTGCTGTGCTGCGTTCTCAGGGTAAAAAAAGACTGAATCGTAAAGACCTTTTTGATGAAGTGTGCAGGGCAAATCTATTTAGCTGATGTTTCTAGTACTGAACTGTTGTAGTTAGGCATAAATCTAACTTTCGAGACTTGAAGTAGCCTTTCACCCATTTCAAAACTCTGTGTATGCAAGACTCCAGTTGTAGTTCCAGCTGTTTTCTTTTTTAGTGATAGATCCTCCTAAGGGTTATTTGAGAGGTTTGGAAATGAAGGTTATGACCTATTTTTGGCATGGCAGAAGGGAGGTTTGGCCTTGTAACAGGGGAGAGATGTCAAATATTCAGGATATTTAAATAAAATTTAAATATTCAGGATACCAAACCCCTCTGCAGAGGCCACTTCAGGAGTTTTAATCATTTCTTGTTGTCTGTTAAGTGTCTATTTAAAAGTACCTTGTTTTTAACAAGTTCTTTCCTGTGCTGCTCAAAAACTGCACAGGGAAGACAAAGCATCTTCCCTTGCTGTCCTTACTTGATAGCTTCAGATGCTTTTGCCTGCATGGAAAATTCAGGCACCTGAAACTTGACTTCTTCAACTTGTACCTGATGTGATTTCACTGCAGGCAGATTGTATATTCATCACTCTTAATGAGCCATTTATATTTAGCCAGTGACTTTAATCCTTTCCTGCTGACGCCAGACAGGCTGTTCTGCAGCTGGGGAGGTGCCTGAGCAGCAGTTTGTGCAAATGATGTCACTGCTGCTTCTTGGCTTGCTCATTTGAAAGATAATCCATTATTCTTTCAGCATGACAAAGATTCTACTATCCCATGTAGCTGGCTAGATATTAAACCTGTCTTTTTTCCATCTCACCGTTAATTGTAGCAGATTTCAGTCAGAGCCAGGTGATTTCTAGGCTGTGAAAATTGGAAAATGATCTTTCTCTTCATTGACCAAGGTTGTTCTTTGCACAGCTGACTTTGGCTTTGCTCGCTATCTGCACAGCAACATGATGGCTGCAACTCTGTGTGGTTCCCCTATGTACATGGTAAGGGATATTTCACATTATTTTGCTTATCTCAAACATTCTTCTGCCAGAACAAAATAATTGACTGCCTGCAGATTGGCAAATGCCTCGTGTTGCTTTATAGGGATCAGGGACATAGTTTTACTTTCTATAGTTTTACTGCCTTTTTTTTCCTCCTTGGGATTTGGAGATTGTGATTGTTAAAATCAGAGAGACATCAAACATTTTTTAGTGATTCTTTGTTGAGAAGAAGAACTGCAGAAGCTAAATAAATAACACTTCCCTTATCTTCCCAAACATGCCAAATGCTGGATGCTTTCTTCAGAACATCAGCATTTCTAGTTTTTTTTGTGGTTTTGAAACACAGCTTTCATTTTAGATGGAGCTGGTACTTCTCAAGCTATGTGATGCACATGAAAATGCAAATTTTCTCTTAAAATAAAGTGGTCTCTGTTAATACTGCTCTGACAGTAGATTGATATTGCTGTGGCTTTCCTTTTTTTGTTTTCCCTTCTGAGACTTTGCTGTTCTTTCCAGGCCCCTGAAGTGATTATGTCTCAACACTATGATGCTAAAGCAGACCTGTGGAGCATAGGAACTGTGATTTATCAGTGTCTTGTTGGAAAACCACCTTTTCAGGTAACACTTCCTTTCCTTTTCCCTCTTCTCAGTCTGAAGGACATTCCTGGGGCTCTTGCTTCTGGCCAGGAAAGCAGAAGCAAGTGATGTCTGAGTGTTGTGCTGCAAAGGCTTGAGAATACCAAGGGAGAAGTTATTTATGCTTAGTCTGCATGAGTGTGTTCAATCCAGAGGAAATACATAAATAAAGATCCTCACTGCTCTGCTTGTGCTTTCTCCTTTAATGCCCATATGCAAAAGTCTCCTTTTTGTGTATGTGTGCTTAGGTACAAAAGCTATTTCCTCCATGAAACCGAGCTTTAATTAATGTACATTTTTATTTGACAGGCCAATAGTCCTCAAGATTTGAGAATGTTTTATGAAAAGAACAGGAATTTGATTCCTAGGTATGTCACCATGGCCTTTCCTGTCACTTACACTTGTTGATTGAACACTTTTTCATCTTGGGGAATGCCCAGGATTCATACAAATATTTGCTGTTGCTATCTTTGCAAGGATGTAGTGTGATACCACTGAATCATGTTGCATCTTGCCTTCATTGTACCTAGCTGAAACTAAATGTACTGAGGCTGTAAAGCACAGATAGTGATGACTTATGGACGTGGCACAATGCTGATTCCTGAAATTCAATGTGCTATGCATTATTCAATGCATGCATTGCATTTGATGCATGTTTTACTTCTCTTGTGTGCAGCATTCCTAGGGAAACGTCAGCTTACCTGGCTGACCTGCTGTTGGGTTTGCTTCAGAGAAACCAAAAGGACAGAATGGACTTTGGTATGTATTTCTTTTTTCCTCTTGCTCTTTTGACTTTCCCTGTTAGATGTATTCATGTGACCAAAATAATTATCTTGATCTTTTGTCCACAGCCAATTATATGAGAAGTGAAGTGGTTTTTTCTTCTCTGTTTTCCTAAAGAAGGCAGAGTAACTAAAACTAATCACTGGATAACCACTGTCAGTATTAAGTGATGCACATAAATCATGACTTTGTTTTTGAGCAGTGAAATATAAATGTGTTTAATTCTTTTAGTTGTGCCCTTTCCTTCAAGGAGTTACTGCTATACCTTAAATTTCATGTTGAAGTCTTATTTCTGTTACTTTAACTGGTGTTTTGGCATCAGACTGGGAGTAAAAATTTCTGATCTCCATGTACTGGAAGAACCCACTTTGGAAACACACTATTGAAAAGTTACATTTTGATTAATTTTCCTTAGTTGCATCTTGTATGTCTTGATATTCATGCTGTTTATTTAAATTTTGTAGCACTACTTGTTAATGCAGCTTTATTATAGCTGCCAGGAACTGTTAATGTTAAATTTTTAGTACAAATCCAGATAATTGGGTAGAATGTCACAAATTACACTGACAGTATCCACAAGTCAGTATATAAATCTCTACATGTAGGAGAAATAATACATCACAAACCTGGACTGTGAGTAATTGATTCCACTCTGCACCCTGGGTGTGCTGATCCCTACAGTTTCTTCAACCATGGGAAATTCACTGTATCACTTGTGGTGGTGGGAGAAAGCGTTTGTGCTTCGAAAGAAAAATAGAAAGCAGAATGGCAGTGATGAAAGTCATGTTTTCCTTGGCTGAGCAGTTAAAGGGCCTCAAAGGGGCTGCTCTGGAATGTGCTTAGCAAAGGGAGTGAAAGGGAGAGTTTATAACACAGCCCAGTCGCCTGTTGTTAGGTAAAAATAGCTCTGACAATGTTGTTGGTCATCCAGCAGTATAAAGTAGAACAGCAGGTGTTGTACAAAAGCTGGAGAGCACCTGATCCCTGTGTTCAAGTTAATAATTACATTGTTCAGACCTTACAGCTGGATTCCTTCCCTTATCGGGTCATGGAGAAAAGTGTTGCTGAAGGGAGGGACATACTGCAGGCCTCAGATTCTTTCTCTGCTTTTTTTTTTCTCCTTGTTATTTGCTTATGTCTGAGGCACAGCATTGTTTTTGCTCCAGTGTTAGGACATTAAAGTTCACCCAGCTCAGCAGCTGGCTCCCACCAACCCTCAAATTCCCTGAACCAGCTGAAAAACAAAACTTTCCATGTAACCTGGTGGCCAACCGGTTATGCTCAATTAAAAGTGCCTCAACAAAGTATTTCTAATGTAACAGCAGCGAGTTCACTGAGGAAATTGTTAAAGAAATGGTGTCTAATTCTGCTTTATGCCATGAACTGGCTGCACAGGTCGTGTTCTGCTGTTGGGAAGTGGAAAGGAGAGTGGCTTGCTGTGATTTTTTTTTCCACCTAAGGTGGCTTCAAAATAAATGTCAGCCCTTGGGAGAGGCAGAGCTGAAAATACCTTCAGTGTCTGGTGTGAAAAATGCTCACTGTTGTGAAGAGCAGCCTAAAACTGAATTACTACCACAGAGAACATAATTTTCTCAGCAGTATAGGGAGGTTTCTTGTGTACATGGCTTTAAATGCAGTCACAAGATGTCTTCTGGTGATTCAGTCTGATTTGCCTTGCTGACTGATGTTTGAAGTTATTCAATTGATTCTTGTTTCCTTTCCAAGCTCTATAGCAGTACATACCATAGAAAGCTTTAATCTTTCATAAGCTCTTCACCCTGTGGCTCTGCACTGTTGATTCTGGGAAGGCAACCATTTATCACCATCTGCAATACAGCCTGTAAATTCTGTCATTTGCACATCTACTCACCATGGTCTTGTTTCTTGTTCTACAGAAGCATTTTTCAACCACCCTTTCCTGGAGCACGTTTCAACAGTGAAAAAATGTAAGTAGTTAGTTGGTTTTTTTGGTGGGTTTTTTTTCACTAATTTGTATGAATGATGAATGTTGCGGGCTGGGAGGGAGGAAGATCTGCCAAATATCACACCAAGTGTTTATGAGACATTTTCCTCAGCCTGCCTGTTGTTGTGCTCTATTATGAGTGTTGAATCCTTTCTTGTATTATGCCAGACTGAAATGTGATACTTATTTACTTGTTCTTTTGACGTTTGCACTGAACTTAAATACCCTCGTGTGATTGAGGATGTGCTGTTCTTATAAGCTGTGTAAGAGCTTATGAATGAGAAGCAGTGAGGAAATTTGTTTGAAATTCAGCCTTTTGAAGTCTTAGTCCCTTTTTTTTTTTTTTCCCCTCTGGGTTTTTCTCTTCTAGCTTGTCCTGTACCAGTGCCCACATACCCAGGCTCAGTCTCTGGCAGTTCCTGTGGTAGCTCTCCTTGTCGCTTTGCTTCTCCTCCAGTAAGTTCTGTGTTACACAACAACCTCTGAAAAAAATATTATCTGTAATGTTTAGCCAAGAATTCATGAATTTTTAAAATCTTTTAATACTTGAGCACTGTAAACTGTCATGTTTAGGAGCAAAGAGCAACGAACACCCCTGTCTTTTCTTTAAATACCATTAACACTTTGGTGCTGTCGTGCTCCTTGTGTTGTATCTTGTGGGGTTTTTGTTGTTCTTTTTGGTTAAGATAAAAAAATACATATAAATATCAAATGCTAGAGCAGCAAATCTTTAGATATTCTGGTGTGGTTTGCAATGTAATGGCTGTTACAGACAAATTTTGAATTGTCCCTTTTGGCTAAGGCCCCTTATTACAAACCAGTGACTTCAATTTTATATGACATTTGGAACAGGAACATCTGTATCACCAGGAATGATTGAATAAATCACAATTGTTTAAACTCACAGCCTAATCAGTATAGAACTGTCCAAACTGACACTACAGAGTTATCCAGTATTTGAAATATCATAGTTCAAAAGCATTTCTACTTTCTGAATCACTGGATTTACAGTGTTCTTTTTTAACTTTTTTTTTTCCCACCACCCCCCTCCAGTCTCTGCCAGACATGCAGCACATACAAGAAGAAAATTTGTCTTCCCCTCCACTGGGTCCTCCTAACTATCTTCAAGTCTCTAAAGACTCTGCCAGTACCAGTAGCAAGAACTCCTCTTGTGACACAGATGACTTTGTTCTTGTCCCACACAATATCTCTTCAGACCATTCATGTAAGAACCTTTCTCATTTTTACATCTCAACCCAATTTTCGTTCATAACACACTTCTACCTCCCGTTGTCCTTTGGCTCTCTTTGCTCTAAATGTGTCTGAATTCAAATTGAAATTGATTTATGTAGTTTGATTCCTTTTTGGAAGGAACCTCTTTGGTACTGCACATCCATCTGGGACATTTTTATCTTCAATTGAGCAGCCAGATTGTAATAGGGGTGGTTTAAAGTCATGGAAAATAGTGGGGCTTGGCAGTAGAAGAAGAGTTTCAGTTGTGAACAACTGCTGATAAAATACCCAAGGATTCTCCTGGAATTCTTTGTGGAAGCAGGCACTTTGTTTCCTCCAGATCACTGAACATTTATAGCTCATGCTCTAGAGCTTTAAATAACAGGTGTAGGTAAAAACATAAAACACTTCTAACGTGAAAGGTAAAACACCAGCTTGGGCTTATATAAGGAAAAGCTTGGATGTAGCACATTTATGACGTGGTCCCAACCTGAATTGCCCAAAGTCAGCTCATTTCTGGACAGTGCCACCAACTTGTGGTAAATATTTGACTAAATGACTGCCTGAAGGGTTTCTGCCGTCCATTGCTGTAAACATCCCAGTGCTGATACCTTGTACTCCCAAACAATGGAGTTTATTTCAAAATTATTATTGATATGGCAACAACCCACAAACAAACAGCAAAACAACTTTGTAAAGAACTCCCTTCCCCAGTTCCACTTTTGTTGGGGGCCACATTTGAGATATTTTCCTACACAAAACCTTTTAGTCTGTTCCCAGAAGTGTTTTTTTCTGCAATGACAATATTGGAAATTGAATTTTTTGTACGATTCTGCTTGCTGACGTGGGTTTTCCATGTGTTCCCTCCTGCAGATGACATGCCTTTGGGAGCAGCTGGCAGGCGGGCTTCCAGCGAGTTCCTGATGTGTGGAGGGTAGGTGTGCTGAGCTTCCTCCAGAAGAAAAACCTCTTCTAAAATTGATGCTGCAGCTGCAGGAGGGGGTTCTGGGCTTTTGGCTTGTCATAGCCCTGGATTTTCTGAAAGATAAACAAGAATTGAATTTGAGTATCTAAACAGCTTGAATTCAGGACGATTTGCTGCCAAGCAGAGAGTTTCTCTGGTGCCAAAGACCTGTGTTTTTTGTTTCAACAGGCAGTCACCATTAACTATTTCTGGAAGCTCAGGAACTGTACAGAAACCATCCTCAGCCTCTTCTCGAAGTGCTGCCTCTGGTACAGCTAACAGGTGTGTGATGTGGCCTTAAATTCTCTGCTATTTTATGGTTTGGGCTTTATTTATTTATTTATTTTAATTGTGGAACTGGACCAAAATAGAAGCCAGACCTCTTTTCTTAAGACTCTCTACCCTTCATAACTTCTCTGATGCATCTCCAAAAGATTTCCTTAAGGAGTTGAGAGCATTCTTCATCTGTTTAAATTTTGAACTGTTTAAAAGCAGAAATTTAGGGACATAACTGACTTGTCTTTTTTGGTGTTGGGAAGCACAGCACAAGCCTTCATCTAGTGAATCAAGATGTTGAATGCAGATACATTTTAAGAAGTGGTTGTGAGAGAAGAGGAACTTTGAAAGCTCAGATTTCTGTGGATTTGTGTCTCGTGGCTGGCTTGGTTTGTTTGATCACTGGGTGTGGCTTTTGTGCGAGTGATTATTGTGAATTTCATGCTCGTGTCTCACAAGATGCCAAAGTCACATGAAGGAGCTAAACATGTATTGCAGGTTTTCCATCAGCAGCACTGGTAATTAGTCCCCTTTCTTCCACATGGCTGTAGGCTTCAGTTTCTGCTGGTTTAAAATAGAACTGATTTTCATCAGCGGGGCCTGAAATCTTTCCTGTGTTACATTGGAAAATGTAAAGCTTAATTGTGGTGTTTAACTACTCATGGAATATCTAAGCAGAATTTGTCCAAGTGATGAATTTCATGATGTTTTCAGTACAAACAGAAAGAGGATGAGTGGCTAACTGGGGAATAAAGCTATTATGTTGGGTGCATTTTTGGCTTGTGCCAGTGCTGGAGGGCTGCAAGTCAGCATTATTTGTTTAGAAATGCTTGTCACAAGAAAAGTTTGTTACTTTGTGCTGATCTTTGTGCAGTTGGTGAAATCTGCTGACAGGGGCTGTCAATACAGCTTTTAGCCTCATGTTTTATGGTTAAGGGCAGATAATGGGGGTGGTTTGCCTGTAGGGATCCATTTGCTCTGAACTGGCCATGTACAATGTAGTATAAATACACTGTCCTTTCCTTTTTTGTGTCAGGCAGAGTTTTTAGAGTTAGAAATTTTATGAAAACATGCCAGCTGTGTTATCTGTACATTAGTAAGAGCTAAATGGTCATGTGGTTAGAAACAGGTGCCTACTGTTCACACTCTGTGCTGTAATAGTTTGATTTAATTGCTGGCTGAGTTAATTCAGTAACTGCATTTGGGGCATGGTCTGAAGAAAGCAGAGTGTGAGTCTGGTATTTTACAAGATGCTGGTTTTGGGGTTTGGTTTTTTATTTCCTGACAAATATTCTTTCATTATTTGTGGGTTGTTTCTTTTAGTTTCTGGTGTTTTACAAAAGGTTATGCCCTGTGAAGCAGTGAATCTTTCTGATTAGCTGATGAAATGGAATTAATTGTGCCTATAGTTACACTGCTTTGTGTTGTGTATCTTCACAATCTCAAGCCAGAATGGGCAGATTAGGTTGAGGTGGTTCACTCTCCTGTGGTTTGTAACCAGTTTTATCCTCTGGATCTCAGAGAAACAAGATTTGCATGTATCTCTGCACACATCTGTATTGCATTTCCTGTGACTGGTAACAAACCACACCAGACTGGAGGATGCCTGACCAGAGCTCAGGGCCTGAGCTGGGGAGCCCTGATGGGGCTGCACCCCTCACACAGCACTGCTGCCTCCTGCCCAAGAGCTTGCCTGGACTCACCTGCAGGGCTGTGTGAGAGCAGGAAAGGCATTTTCCCTGCTGAGTTCTTTAAAATTGAAGTGCCTTTCATGGTCTCCTGAGTGTCACTGCCACAGTTTAAATAACATCTGCTTCCCTCTCCTGGGGAGAGGCTCCCTGTGCTCCCTGAGTGTGCTGTGTAGTCATGGCAGGCTGCCCACAGCCTTCCTGTGGTTTCCACTTGGGAGTCCTTCTCCTTGCCTGGAAGTTTTCAGGCTTTCTGCTGATTGTGTGCCCACAGCCAACTTCCAAATTACTCTGTGGGATTCAGAAACTGGGTGGCAACAGCGGGACAAATTTACTTTCTTTTGCTAAGGAAGTTCTGTGCCTATTAGGAAGTAATATTTCACTCTAAGTGGTAGCAAAGAGAACAGGACGATTACATTAAAAAACCCCAGATTTCTGTTCAGCTGGAGCCAGGCAGTGAATCTTGTAACAGCCTATCTTCTAGAGAACCTTTTTTCGTGTTTCTTCTAAGAATTTGTAATCTTTCTTTAAAGACATGGTCAATAAAGGACCAGATAATAAAACTATTATCTTCCTAACAGCCCATTTGTTTGAAATTCTTTCCGTTGGATTCTGTTTTCCTTTAAAAGTGTTGGTTACTGATTACATGCAGTGGTTTGAGTCCCTTATCAGGAGCCCCACTGAGGCGAGGCAGGTCAGCGACACTGCAGCTGAACTTGGGCAATCTGCAGTTGGAATCTGTGGATTAATGTTCAGGTGTGTGGTTTGGCTGCTCCTGTCAGGGGTTGGTTATTGCATTACATAACATGTTTTCCTCCTGCAAGTTCACAGTGTCTCTGGGGATATCTCTGCCTGTGCTTCGGTGGCTTTTGTCCACATTCCAGCCCTGCTCTGAACTTCCTGTCCCTGGGTTTTCCTAGAACGCTATTTTCAAGTGTGGTAAACACAGCAGGCGGCTTGGCAGGGAGTCAGAGGGATCTGGAGATCTCAGTGATGTGTGACCAAGGGCTGACTCCCAGCTCCGTGTGATCCCAGCCAGTGCAGGGAAGGCGACGAATCCTGAACAGTTCCTGATCCTTCCCTGTGCAGTATTGGGCTGGGACAAGCCGAGATCACAGCGCACCCAGGGAGCACAGAAGAAATTTATTTGCCTGTTTCCTAGATTATCTCCAAATTCCCACAGTACAGCTCTGAGAGAGTGAGACCTGCCTACCTGTATTCACCTCCTGTCTCCATCTCCTGTCTCCACACCTTCCACCTTCAGGCACTGTCAGCCCTCCGTGTCCCCCCGCAGCGAGACGGCGCCGATCCCGGTTCCCACCCAGCTGCGGAACTACCAGCGCATAGAGCAGAACCTCTCCTCCACTGCCAGCCCCGTGTCAAACCCCCACGGATCACCCAGGTGAGCCTGGCCTTTTTAACTCCTTTCTCTTGGGTCTGCTTGGTGTTTGTACCCTCACAGATGTCCCTGCTTTCTTGCTGGTGTCATTTTTCTTTCCACGCTAAAGAGACGTTTCAGTGATAACAAATAAAAGCCCTTCACAATCTCAAGATTGTTGGATGGGCACTTGAAATATTTAATGAAAACAAAATGAGCTTGTTCTTTCACTCCAAATGCAACCCAAGAAGGTAAAAAGATGAAGTCTTGCCTTTTTTTACTGCTCTTTGTGTATTGCATGGCATTACATCATGAACTGAAATGTCAGTAATAAGTTGTGTTTTGTTTTCACACATGTAGTGATGAGATGAATGCTTTGTTCTGTAGAATATCAAGGAAACAATTTCTGGCATGCTAATTAACCAGCTTGTCTCATTACAAAGCTCTAGTGAGCCAGGCATTCTCTGCCTTGTGGTCTACAAGATCAGGCTGGTGAAGGTCAAAGACTCATAAATAGACTACTCAGAACTCTGGAGATATTTACAAAAACAAAACCCAGGGTTTCTTGCACATTTTTTCCAGGGTCCCTGATTTGATTAAAGTTGCTACATTCAGGGAAATGATTTTCCCTTAAATAATCTCTTTTCAGTTATCTGATCTGTATTCCAGACCCATTATGAAAAGTTTGTCAGAATCTTTGCTGACTAAAAAATGGGCATTTACAGCAATACTTGATTGTGAAATTTAAAAAAATGGTGATCAAGTTTTTTGAAGATTAGGGTGCACTAGGGGAAGTCTGTTTTAATGTTCTCCATTTAACAGACTATTACAGCATTCAAAGTTTAAAAGTCTGTGGTAACGAAGGAAATTAAATCTTGATTATTGTCAGTATGGAAAGCTTTGCTTAAATTCTTAGCTTTCTCTTGGAACACCAGTATTTCCTTTAACTGCTCAGACTCCTCAGGGGGATTCTGAAGTTTTTCTGAAGGAACAGTGAGCACAGGGAGTGTGAACATGCTTTTCCCTTGGCAGAGGCGGGGTTGTGAGGCGCTCCAACACCAGCCCCATGGGGTTCATGAAGATGGGCTCGTGCTCCCCCGTGCCAGCCGACCCTGCCCAGGGCGTTGGGCGCAGGCTGTCCACAGGATCCTCCAGACCATATTCTCCTTCACCACTAGGTAAGCACACAAATGCTTGGCAATTAGGAAAGCTTTATCTGGAGCAGTCATTCACAGCTTTAATTCCTGCTTGAAATTAATCTTAAACCACAGCCTGCCCAGTGCAGAAATAACTGCTGTGAAATGGCTCACAGAAGTAAACTAAGTTTCCACTTGCTTTATCTTTTTAAGTGAAGTATAAAGTGTAAATCTGCATTTTGGTTTTGTTTGCATAGTTGGAACCATACCTGAGCAGCTTGGGCACTGTTGTTGTGGACAACTCCAAGGACATGAATCAAGGAGTAGAAACTTCTCAGGTGAGTGACTTTGGACAATGCAATCAGCATTATTTTGATAGAGCTTCTAGAGCATTTTGTGAAGGGGTAGGAGAGCAAACACATGTTAGAAGGGGTTAATAGGAGACACTGAGTTCTTGTGGAAACAACCCATTTATGGCCTGGGTGACACCTTTACCCATAACTAATTCCCTGCACAATAAGACAGCAACTAAAATAAGTTAGGATGGAACAACAACTCTGCTGAAGCCTGTCTTGAGCCAGGGCTGGTTTATAATGAATGGTAGTAACATGCTTCTGAGAATCTGGTTTTGATAGACCAGCTCTGTCATGCCAGTTCTCAGAAAAGGGAGGCAGAGCTGCCAGTGCACAGCGTGCAACACGTTTTCGTCATTCCCTTGGGAAATCGGCTGCATCTGATGTTACTGTTGCTAAGCAGTCAGCAAGCTTTGCAAGTCAAAAATTACTATGGCATGCCAGCAGGGAAAAAAAAAGATCAGGAAGAAATAGGACTTGAAGATGTTCTGAGGCTGTTACAGGTGGAATTGCACTGTAATGCCAGAAGGATTTGGTGTAAAAATGTGCAATTCAGCAACTTGTTCTTCCTCTGTGCACATTTAGGGTGCATTTTCTTCTCTAGCTAAAATATTGGTTATACTTCTTATTTTGACTTCATAAGATGTGTTATTGAAACTTCATTGTGAGTTTTTCTCCTATTTTACACTTGTCCAAAACCATCAGAGCCTTCAGTTCTTGGAGTAGCCACATCTGGGAATGGTTTGATCCATATGAAATAAGTTGCATGATGTGTCTCAAAAATTACCTTTATAATTGCTGTGCCATTGGCTGGCTCAAAAAAAGGAATGAATGAATCCTTAGATATGAAATGGTCTCTTAAAAAGTGAAAAGGGGTGTGTGTGAAGAGAATACAAAGCACTGTGTTTGCTTTTCTTGTTGCAACTTTTCTTTGGGTAGGGTTTTGTCAGGCTGTTTAGTGCCTTTTTCCAGTATCAAACTAACTTGCACCACAGCACTGTTTTTTTGGCTGGCAGTTTTTAATGTTTTATTTCTTCATATGTTTTCTGCATTCTTTTCCTCCTTGGTTTCACTTCTTAATTTGAAGTGACTGCAGTGGTGTTTCTGTTTGTACAATACCACAAATTGCAGCGAGTCTGTTTCTCAGCATTTAAATGGGCACGGGAAGCAGTTTTTTGCTTTGGGTGAGGTGAGGTCATCTGAGCTGAGATTTTTCTAAGGACTGAGATGTCTTTCGTAATGCAGCTTCTGAACTAATTGAGCTGTTCCTGCTGCCAGTGGCAGCAGAGGACACACTTTTAATTCAGAAACCTTCCCTGGGGTGGCAACAACACTGGAACAGTAACCAGTGAGATTTCAGACTGGTTCTGAAAGGACAGGTGAAGACTTCCCAGTGCTGTAAGACAGACAAGCAGAGGGATTTCAGGCAAGCAAGTTCTTGGCTGGGAAATTAATGAGAAAGATTTGATCCCTCTGCTGGAGCTGCAGGCAGACAGGCTGTCCTGAAACATACTGCCTAATGGAGTGGAATGAAATCAAGATGAAGTAGCTCATATTCAAAATCCAACTAGCAAGAACGTGGGCTTAAGAAGGCTGAAAGATGTGTTGTAACTGCTGGGCACTTTGCTGAGCAAACTGCAAGAAGTTTGGGGTGGTTTTTTTCAGCAGACATTTATGAAGTGAAGCCTCTTTCAGAAGATTGTTGTGGCCAGCTTTTAAAAACCTTCTCTGGTTTTATGGTTCAGTTTCCCTCCCCCTTTTTTTAAACATGACTGTAACTCACTTCAGTGTCAGTTCTTGGAGGTTACAGACAGGCATTTCTCTGTGACCATAAATCTGAAGTCTGATGTAGTGTTTGTAACTTTGCACAGTTCCCTATCATGAGACATAAAAACATACACCAGGAACAGAACATTTCCTCAAATTTCAGGCCTAATTTTGAAAGAGAAGGGGCATCTTTGGGTAGGTGAGGTGTTTTTATAAGAGTTATTTCCCCAAAGCCCTCTGTTTAAATAACTTGGAGCTCTCCCATTTGCTTTAGGAGAAACTGCCCTCGTACCTAAGTGTGGACTTCGTCTGTCAGCTTTTGAAAAAAAGATTCAGTCTGACAGACTAAAAAGTAAATGACTGCTCAAAGTAATGTCCCCAAACTGTTCCATCTGAATAATTTGGTTCTTTTTAGTACCAAGTTTTTTTGCAGGAGCACGAGCTGCCTTTGTGTCTGCAGATGAAGTCATTACACACAAAACAAGTCGTTAACATGCGATGTCGCATTCACGCTCTTGTTTGCAAGAATATCATCCCAGGCCTTGGAATTTCAATGCTGGTTGTGCCATTCCTGCTGAATCCAACCACTTTATTTGTCTTGGTGCAGGTTGCCAGATGTACTGCAGCTGCCAGGACAGCTGTCAGCCTGAAATTGTGCCTATTTGGCAGCTTGGAGGTCTCACCAGTGTGGTGTAGCAATAGTTCAAATAATCCACAGGCTAAATCCATTCTCCTTGCTATCTAGTCAGCTAATGATCAAACACATCTCAATATTTGCGGTTTAATGTTGTTCTCTGGAATTTTGGGCTTCATCAATACCCTTTGCAAGCACTGCAAGTGGAATTTTACCTTATTTGTCATCTCCACAGGTTCTCCTGTACCACCATCTCAGTCTCCACAGTCACTTTTGATGGGAGCCAGGTTGCAGAGTGCTCCTACTCTCACAGATATCTACCAAAACAAGCAGAAGCTCAGAAAGCAGCATTCAGACCCAGTTTGCCCATCCTATGCTGGGTATGGATACAGTCATTCTCCACAGCCAAGCAGGCCAGGTAGCCTGGGAACATCCCCCACCAAGCACATGGGATCCTCACCCAGGAGCTCAGACTGGCTCTTCAAAACCCCACTGCCAACAATCATCGGCTCTCCCACTAAGGTTGGTTAAATTTGCAATTCTCGCTAACACAGTGCCTGAAAACAAGAATATTTTGGGGTTCTAACTTTGATTTTTTTTGTGTGTGTGTGTGTTCTTGCTCTTGATTCTTAAAGGCAACAGCTCCTTTCAAAATACCTAAAACTCAAGCGTCCTCCAACTTGCTGGCCCTGGCAAACCGCCAGGGCTTGGCTGAAACCCCGCTGCAGCCTAAAGATATCACTGACCCAAGGGACTTCACACACTTCCACTCCAGCCAGGCAGCTGACAAACAGGCAGGAGAACAGCACAGCAAAACCACCTTTGGCAGGTAGGCACTGCCAGGAACAGAACATTTCTTCAAATTTCAGGCCTAATTTTGAAAGAGGACGGGCATCTTTGAGTAGGTGAGGTGTTTATAAGAGTTATTTCCCCAAAGCCCTCTGTTTAAATGATAACTTGGAGCTGTCCCATTGGCTTTAGGAGAAATTTTGCATCCCTAGGGGAGGCAGCTGGGCAGCAGAACTGCATACAGAAATTCTCAGAGGGTGAAAAAGCTGTGAGGGGATGCTGAGGTTTGGTGTGTGCAACAGAAACATTTTGTACTGGCTATAAATATAGCAGAGACTTCCTGGAGCACTTTGTGTTGCTGTCTAAGTTCCCTTTTGTTTTGATTAGCTGAATCTGGAATTTCATTGCCTCTGTAAAGCCTGTTCAGTTTTTGCTTGAAAATCTCTGTGACAAAATCTGCAACATAAATTTTTCAAGAGAAAAGGTCTCTCTATTTTTCTGGTTTGCTCTGTTTTAGAAGATCCATGATAACAAGCAAGATTTCAATACTTTATTTTTGTTGAAAAATTTCTTGGTAAATGCCAAGAATCTTAGTTATCCTTAGTTGCAAGATGGATGTTATTCCTGAATAACTTTTTTTTCTTTGGGAATTCATGTGTTTTCCTGTCCAGGTCTGTTAGTACTGGGAAGCTGTCAGATCAACAGGTCAAGACCAACCTTGGAGGCCAGTTATACCAAGGCAGCACAGACAGTCTCAACACAGAGAGGCCAATGGATACAGGTAAGGATCACAGGGATACATCCACGCTGTTTCCCTGTGCCTTTTTTGGGTTTTTATGGAATGCCAGCTGGATCACAGTTCTGCCTCCAGCTTCAGGAATTGGTTCTGACAATTTTTAGCCTCAGCACAGAAGGCTTTTTTTTTAATGTTTAAGGGGATCTGTTCCATTTTTTTCACATAGCTTTAAAAATAACCAAGACAGGAAAATACTTATTTCTGTGCTAAGCACAGAAATATCTTGACTGCCTATGCTGGCTGGAAGGGTTTGGGATTTTCTGGTTTGGGTTTTATTTTTAATTTAGCATTTGTGGCTTTTCATTTTCTAATTCCACCTTAACTTCATGTGAAAGCAAATTTATGTAATTCTGGGTGTTTGGTTGGGTTTTTTTCTCCTCCTCCCTGAGCTTGTCCCTTGCCACCAGAAGTTCTCCCTTCTGAGCAGGTGGAAGGAGTTCTGCAGACAGAGCTGGGCTTTAGCCTCCAGACCTGTCATGATCTGCCTTTAGAATTTTTATTTTGCTGCAAAACTGACATCTTCAGGCTCTCAGGGAGTCTCTGTTGCTCTTTTTTGGGATATTGAAAGTAAAAAGATATGTTAAGCTGCGCCTTGACTGTTTTTGTCTCACCAAGACTGTCCACTCAGCTTCTTTTATTTCCTGAGAGAACCTCTAACTAATCCAGGGCTTGGATCTGCATCAAAGCACGTTGTGTTGCAGTGCTCCAATTTGCTGCATATAATTACTTCTTGCTGTGATTACATGGAACAGGGACTAACTTGCTGAAATATTCTCTCCCAGCTCCAGCAGGGGCCTATGGAATTGCAATGGCAACCCCATCCATGGGAAGTGGGGCGAGTTCTCGGGCTGTCATGTTCACTGTGGGGTCCCCTCCAAGCAGTGCCACCCCTCCCACCTGCACCCACATGGTCCTCAGAACCAGAACCACCTCAGGTAAGGCTCTCCTGGCAGTTGTGAGGGCATTTCTCAAAGGCAGCACTTGGGCTTGTCACTTTTATCTTGCTGCCTTGCACGGGGCCTACAGTAAAAGTGCTCTGGAAATAGGGATTAATAGCAGATGGTTTCTGCCTTTTCCTTCCTAAAAAGGGTGAGAGGCACAGATTTACAGTCCAGCAGTGAGTTACCTCCTGTGTGCACAGCTTTACTCCCTCACTGGGAGTGTGATCTCTATGGCAGAGGTGGAGAGGAAAAGTCAGAAATCTGATTTTTGCCTGCTGCTGTGCATTGTCCCAGAAGCAGCACACCAAGGGTGGGAGCTGCCTGCATTTTGGCAAGAGTCAGCTGTGCTGTCAAAGACCTCAAGGTTAAGGGCTTCAGGTGAGCAGTGTGAACCACAGCACAACCTTGTCACTGTGAGTCCCAGAACGTGTTAGGAGTTGTCACTGTTACAGCACAGCCTTTGCTCTCTCTGCACAGCCATGTGAGGAGAGGCCATGGGGGACTCTGTGCTGGCTCCTCGTGTGTCACCTGCTGTCACCCAGTGCTGAACCAGACTGAATGTGTGTTATTTTTCTTGTAGTGGGATCAAACAGTTCTGGAGGCTCTCTGTGCTCCACCAGTGGCCGTGTTTATATGGGCTCTCCTCCTGGCATTTATATGGGCTCCTCTCCTCCGGGGGCCGAGGCTGCTCCGAGCCTGAAGTACATCCCTTATGGTACTTCCCCTCCCAGCCTTGAGGGCTTTATCACTTTTGAAGCTCCTGAATTGCCTGAGGAAACTCTAATGGAGGTACAGAAACAATCATTTCATGTTTTCTAATGTGTGATGTTGCTGAAAGAGGTGTGGTAAAAGCAGGATTGCTCCGTGTGCTTTGTAGTTTCCTCTGCGCTGTCTCACGTGTTGGTGTTTTGGTTTAAGATCTTGAAAATATTGCTGTATCAGTAGTTGCCAGTTTCTCTTTAGCAGTTATTGCTGGCATTTCATTTTGAATGTTTGAATAGGTAACCAAAGGAACATGACTGCCTCTGTTCAATGCCAATGGGTGCTGAGTTACCCAGCCCCTCTGGGCATTTCCTTGCTTCCTCACACTCAGGGAATGATGTTCAATCCTGCCTGTGGGAAGACTGTCCTATATTTTTTTAAATGTGTGGGGGAGTGACACTTTAAAAACACAAATTGGGATGGTCTTTCACCAGAATGCTATTCTTGGAGTGTACATTTCTCAAGACAGATTGCTGTTCTGGTTTCTCATTCACATCTTGATGGGAAGTTTTTGGGTCCCTACTGAATATCTCTTTTAACATGAACGCTTACCAGTACACTGTATTCTTCCCACAGACAGAGTTTAAAATGTATTTGCACCTGTATTATTAATGAAAATATTACAAACATTGCTCAGACATGTTTGATTAGTTTTGAAGGCTTCTTTTTGAGGAGAAACTCCGCATGTGTACTGTGTGTTTTACTGACAGAGCAGAATGAGTTGTTCACTCCAGTTGAAGTTTTTAGTCTAAAGTGTAAACTTTGGTAGCAGCCACCTTTTAACACAATTTAATTCCAGAATCAAGTGTGAATTAGAGTGAGGCAGATCAGTTCTTTTGTAGGTATTAAGTCTATTACATAATAAAAGCCAAATGTTCCTCCTGGCTCCTCACACAAGTGCCAAGCATACTTTTGTGTCAATGATAATAAGTAATTTATCCCACTTGTGATTCCTGTAGTTCCTCAGGTTTCAACACAGAACTCCATGTACCAATTCCTTTGGCATTGTTGAAAGACTCTTAACTATAAGCTACAATATCTTGAATTCATTAACAAAGAAGAGAACAAGTTCAGATCTGTTGGGGCCCATTTGGTTGTGTCATCCCTAATGCTGCCTCTACCACAATGTGATTCCTGCACAGAACTGACATACCAAGAAATCTTTCAATGATTAACAAGAGTTTTAAGTGTGGCTGATGGCTTAGAGTGGTTAAATTGCTGTCATCTTTCCCTCTGGCAGAGAGAGCACACAGACACACTGCGTCACCTAAACATGATGCTGACATTTACAGAGTGTGTTCTGGATCTGACAGCAGTGAGGGGAGGGAACCCAGAGCTGTGCACTTCTGCTGTGTCACTGTACCAGATCCAGGAGAGCATCGTGGTGGATCAGATCAGCCAGCTCAGCAAAGAGTGGGGGTGAGTATGCAGTCAAACAGGGAGTTAGGGAAGATCCAACACATCAAAAATGTATTGGACTCTGCCCCTTTTTGCTGGGAGTGGTTGTTTTCCTGTAGGGAATCTTTATAGGAATTATTTTTTTAACAGCTGAAAACAGATCAAAGAGCAAAGACAAGTTTTTTTTCTGGTTTGCCACTTTTCTGAGGAAAGTGTTTGAGTTCAGGCTTGAGGTGCAGCAGTGCATTTCTGAGGATGGAAACTTGTGTACCAGCTTCTGGCACATCTGAGCCCTCATCCCTTCCTGTTGACTGAAGCTCTGAGGTGGAGGTTGGGAGGGGAGAAAAAGTGTCCAAATTTAGTTACACTGGAAAAAACACTCAATCAGCCCTAATACCAAATCAAAAGCAACGAGAAATAGGAGAAATTTGAAGTGGTGGGAAAGGGCAGTTCTACTTCCTGCCTTCTTCCTGAAGCAATAAAAACCCAACAGAAAACCCCTGTAAAGTGTTTGCTTTTCACAACTGAGAATTCCAGGGGGATAGGAAATGAAAAGTACACCCAGTCACTTGTGGTGAGACGTTGACCTCGGGCAGAGAGTCCCCACAAAGAAGTGCTCCTTTTTCAAATATCTGCATTCAGAGCAGTTTGTGTGTGCTGCTGCAGTTCCTAAATGAGCAGATGTCCCCTTATGCCATGACAGAGTGTTTGTGAAGGGAAGGGAGGGCAGGGGTGGAGCTGCATTTTAAACATCTGTCTTCCTTTTCTGCTCTTGCTGCATCCTGTGGGGTGTTGTGATGAAAAAGTGGTGTCTGCCCCTGGCTTGAGTGCATTCAAAAAAGGTATTTTGATGCATAAATTACGTTTTTTTCTCCTCTTCTCCCTAGACAAGTGGAGCAGCTGGTGTTGTACATGAAAGCTGCCCAGTTATTGGCATCTTCTCTGCATCTTGCCAAAGCACAGGTTAAATCTGGTAAACTGAACCCATCCACTGCTGTGAAGCAAGGTAAATTCAACATCATCTAATTTGCTTTGTTTGTGAATTTTCTTTGCTGACACATCACTCAGAAAGTTCAGGTTGCAACATTTGTTTTGTTTTTTCTTCTCTGCAGGAGAACTGTAGATATGTATAATTGCACAATTCTGATAGTAAACAGCCAGAAACAGTTAGGAAATGGGTATTCATTAACTTGAAATGGAAATTATTTGATAGATACTCAAGTCATTGAAGTGGTAGAGTAAATAAACACTAAAAGGACAAATTTAAACAAGTTTACTTTGCAAACCTGAACTCAGGCTAAGTTGTTATTTGGGTTTTGTTTGGTTGTTTTTTGTTGGTTTTTTTAAAATTTCTTCTTACCTTTCTCCCAGTTGTGAAAAGCCTCAATGAGAGATACAAATTCTGTATTGGAATGTGCAAAAAACTGACAGAAAAGTTGAATCGTTTCTTTTCGGACAAGCAAAGGTTCATTGATGAAATCAACAGTGTAACTGCAGAGAAACTCATTTACAGCTGTGCTGTGGAAATGGTAAGTCCTTCCTCTTCCTGAACTATAGGAATTGCTGCCTTCCCTCACAGATCCCTTCTACATAACCAGAAAATAGAATTGATATTTTCAGTGACCACAAAGGAAAGTTAACTGCTTTTTAGTGATGAGAGGGAATTCTTGTGTCACACAAAAAATTCTGGCAAATGTTGTGCTTAACCCTGATAATGGTGGTGTTGTGCACAATTAATTTGTTTCTTTACAAGGGAATGCAGGTGTAAAAATGAGCATATTTATTCATATCAAAAGTGCAGATTTTTTGTGCAGAATATTCTCAGTTACCACAGCACAGGTGCTGTGTCCTCTCAGAATCACAGAATGGTTTAGAAGGGATGTTAAAGATCATCTAGTTCCACCTTCATTTTGTTGTCTTAGTTACAACACATCAGCTAAATCAAAGCTGAAAAACAGTTTCTTAATGACACTTTTAGGTGATTAATTCTGCATTTTTCCTTTGGCTGCTTGCCTGAGGGAGTTAGTGAGACTGAAGGTCCTGACTGATTTCAGGTGCAGTCGGCAGCTCTGGATGAGATGTTCCAGCAGACCGAGGACATCACATATCGATACCACAAGGCAGCCCTGCTGCTGGAGGGACTGACCAAAATCCTGCAGGACCCTGCAGACATCGAGAACGTACACAAGTGTAAGTGCAGCTGAATAATGGAAATTACATGGAATTAACAGGTTGTAAAATGACTCTGGTCATCACCTTGTGCCTCTCTCTGCAGATAAATCCAGCATCGAGCGAAGGCTTTCTGCACTCTGCTACAGCACAGTGGCTGTGTATGAGCAGTAGGAATATCCTGAGGACCAGATGGTGTGAACATAAGGGACCACATCAGTGATACTGCACTTTTTTCACTACAGCTTCATTGTTGTCCTTGTTCTGCCCCATGTGGAAGATGATTCTTACATTTCTGTGGTGACTACCAAAGAAACAGCAGCATTATTCAAAGAGGAGAAATTCCAAAAGTACACTTGCCTTACCGATCCAGCAGCTCCTTTTCCTTCCTAGCAACAGAATTTAAAAGAATCTCTCTTCACATTTCAAACTGATCCTTGTACGTGTGCTTGGAACTTGAATGATCAGGGTTTGTTGTTTTATCCTCGTGAGGTTTTTAGAGAGCGGATCCTTCTGCATCAGGTACAAAAACAGACATTTCCCTCAGAAGATTCCCTCAAGAGTTTTTAAGCTGTTCAGTAAAACGTGGCTGAGTGAATTTAGGAAACCCTAACCATGTGCAAGTGCTGCTGGAAGCTTTTTGGGGCTCAGCTGCCTTGTCTGGGAGCTCACCTGTTGTACACATGGCTCAGGTTGTCATATGAAGGGATGGCAAACACGCTCTTACCCCGGGGGAAAAGTGGGGATGGAAGAAATTCTCTCCATCTGTGCAAAAATCCCCAGGGGGTTTCAGCTGATGTGGATACAATTTGATGATCTTCTTCCAAAATATTTTGTTTTGCACTAATTTACTAAAGCAACTGTATATTCATTTTTGAAGAACTGTATTAAAAAAAAAATCTAGAGAAAGAAGGCACAATGGACTTGGCTGAATTTCATTTCAGTGTACATAAAATTCTTTTCAGAATTTCAAATGTAGCTTCTAGAAGACTTTCAAACAAACTGTGTAAAAACTTGTATTCATGTGAACCTTTCCATTTTATACCTATTTGTCTAATACTTGAGTAACTACTGCTCTGGACTTTCTCAGTAATAGCAATGTTGAGTTGCTGGTTGTTTGCTTTTTCTATAGATTTGGTTGCATCTTTTGTTGTGCATGCAATATGTGCATTAATGCCTGCAGTCTTTAGGGGTGTAATGACAGTTCTCTGTAGTTTGTTTCTTGGGCAGTATTACAATAAATACTGTAAATTGAAAGGTTCTGCAAGGAACCATGCAAAAAAAAAAAAAGATGAAAAAAAAACAAACAACAAACCAGAAAATAATGTTGTGGTTTGAGATGCTGATAAAATGATGTAGGATCTCTACATATAGAGTGTGTGGAAAATCAGGATTATTTTGTGTGCATTTTGGGGGAGAGGTGGGAAGCTTCATTTAGCCTTATAGGCATTGTCATTTCAAGCATCCCATGAGATCATCAGGACAGCGATTTGCAAAGTATTTAGGCAGATCAGCTTCTCTGGAAATGGTTCCTATACTTTATTTTTGGGACTTTTTTTTGTTACTCAACTGCTTGAATACTTGAATAAACCATTCTCCAGGACAAAATCATTTTAATCCTCTTAAACACAGTGGTCTGAACTATTTGACAAAGTTGTACAGGGCTTACACATCAAAATATTGTTTCAGTGTTGGGATAACCATGTGTTTCCTTTACTTTGACAGAGTAATGTACTTTTTACCTTATTTATCGGTATGAAATTCCAACAGTTAATTTGAAAGTGTTTGTTTATATAATGTTTGTATTTTTAGGTCTTTAATACGGTGTTTCTACCTCTCCTTTGTAATTGCATGCATTATTCTTGGAACTAGGTAATAACTCACTGAACTGTTGCGTAATAGCCTTTTTATTATGGCCTGTATAAATGTATATTAAGGTAAAAATAAATACTGACACTAGAAGTGTTTCTATGGTACAACTGAGTTTCTGTGTCTCTGTGACCAGAGGTGTTAAATTAGGAAAAAGATCTCTGCTTGCCTGGGTAAAGAAGTTGCTGAAAGTTCCCCTCAGCAGCTGGAGCTGCCAGCAGCATCCTTGAGTTCATTATCTCTGCATAGTTCTGGCACAAAGTGTCCCTGAGTTTGTTTTTCCCTGGCTTTAGGAAGACAATTTACCCTGCTCCTTCTTTTTTTTTCTTTTTTTTTTTTTTTTTTTAACTTGGATTGGAAAATAAAAATGCAAAGTAGGATCCTGGGTAACAGCTGTATGAGCTTTCAACAAGGTGCTTATTTGTTGCCTTTAGCAAAGGGGAGCTGTCTGGGCTGCCAGAACAGCATATACAGAGCTAACTGACAAAAGCTGGCAGGAAGCTACAATTTCTACCCAAAGTTGACAAAAAATGGGCTTTGTTCACCTCACACAGCTCGTACCCTCTGCCCAGCTGAGGTATGCTGTGGCAGCTGCTGTGTGGATATTGTATTCTTGAGTTGTACTATCAGATTTTTCTCAATTTATTATTAAAAACCCCTCCACTTGTGAGTGGCACATAAAGAGGATGAGGAAGGAGTGAGCTGGGAATGCTAATGATATGTCTGAGCCCGAGTCTAGGAACAAAGCACAAGTCTAGGAGATAGGCTGCTTTTCTCAGGAACTCACTGGGTTTTGTTGCTTTTCTTTCTTTCCTTTCAGGATTCAAGCTCATTCTCCTTCCCCTCTTGCCAGCAAGGCTACAGCTGCACAAACAGGAGGAGAAGAAAAGGGCCATTCTTGCTGGCTGTTTTCAGGAGGAGGAGACCAATGCTCATGGCCTGTCTTTCTGCATAAACTCATTCCACAAAGATCCTGAGGCTGTCCTCTGTCTTTGGCTCTTGGTGCTGAACAGCAGGTGCTTGTTTTTACCAAATACTTTTTTTTTTACCAGCCTTTAAAAGATAGAACTTGAGAGATTTGATGTGCTTTTCTAGCTCAGCTCTCCAGCAGCTCCTTGAGTGCTCTGCACTTGCTCCACTCTGTCCATTTTACAAAAATGTCAGCTGAGGAATCTAAAGCACATTTTGATTCTGACATTTGCTGCTTTTCATAAGCAACAAGTTGAACTTTCAGCCCTTCCTCTGGCACAGAGGAGGAAATCCTGTTAATTTAACTTGCAACTAAGGTGCTACAAGTAATTCCAAGGAGCATTTTGAGGAGGGAGGTGTTCCTGGGACTGCCTGGGTTTGGCAGAGTTCTTGCTTTTATCTTGTATTTCCACATCACCTCAGGGTTCAGAGGCAATAACTTGTGATTCACCCATGTCCCAGTGCTGTGCCCAGCTGCACCAAAAAGGGAAACTTGCATTTCATCTGGAACAGGGAAAGCTGGATCCTGCTGCTTCCAAAGCTTGCTGAGGCTTTGAAATTCAGATAGGCTGGCTTGTGACCTGACTTGTGACCCACCTCCTATTTGATTCCTGCTTCCTCCCCTATTTTGGGGAATTTTTTAATTCAAATTTTGATCCTTTGACTTTTTTGTTTTCTCTAAGTTCTGCTTGCTACTATCTCTTTTGCCTGTCCAGGATGCCTTTAAAGTCTTTAAGCAAATCTCTTTTTATCCAGAACTTCCCCATCTGACCTGAGCCACGGTCCTGGCTGTGGCTTTTCCCAGAGTGCCACCACAGCTCCTCCTGTTTGCAGAGGAGTGAAGTCCAGCAGGGTATCCCCTCTCCTGAGAGCTCCATGTCAGCTGGAGCCCAGCTGAAGGAAGCCTTGGCACTGCTCCTTGGGGCAAACACCTTTTCAATAGGCTTTTGTGCAGGGCAGGCTCCCCCCTCCTCGCTGCCTGAAAGCCAACCGAGTGCCAGTGGGGCTGTTGAGTCTTGTTGCAGTCCTTGTGCCAATCATTCCCATTGTTTCTTTGTGTCCCTTTCACATTTTCCATGGCCTGAACTCTGTCCACAATGCAGCCCACAGACCCGGGCTCTGTGTGACACAGTATCTCCTTCTTGCGAATGTGAGATCAGCCACAGCTTTCAAAACAAGTGATGCCACAAATGAACTGAGCTGCATTGATTCCTGTAGGTTCCTTAAAAACCTCTCCCTGTTGTTCATCTTCTGAGCCTGCTTTTATGGTCGAGTGCTGTTTGGGTTTGGGATCTGGCTCCAGAAAACACTTGGAATTTGAGACTAGGCAGGCATTTAAGCAGAGGCTGAGGACTGTAGCTGAAAACTTGAAGTTCAGTGAGTGTGATGTGGGAGCTGAGAGAACGTTTATCGATTAGCTGTGTTATTTGGTGGACTCCTGAAACCAAATACTGCACAGTTTATCTTCCAAACCAAAGTCCTCCTTCCCCAGGCTCTGCTGGGTGCTTTTAGAAGCAGGGTAAGGATCAGCACAAAGGGCTGCTCCCCGTGGCAGGGCAGGAGCCTGTCTCATTGCTGTTAATTGACTCCAAGAGGGGAGTGAGGGCTGTAAAGAGTGAGGGCAAGGGGGAATCTGGAGCTCAGCTCCTCAGTGAAACACCTCTTGCTGCTGTGACTACAGGTTAGAGCCCCCCCCAGCACTGCTCATCTCCCAGTTCCTCTGGAGTTCCACTGCTCTCCCATAAATAGCTCCCTTTATTGTTTCTTAGTGATTGAATTAAAATAGAAAACACTGCCAGCTCCCAGGCGTGGGGAGCACGGGGTATTCCTCTGTCTCACTTGAGATCCCACACTTCCCTCAAATCCACGTGTCTCACCCAGCTGAGAGTCTGCAATGCTAAAAAAGCCCTCAGCCTTGTTTTCTGTCCCTAACTGGCCAAAAGATGTCCCTGACAAGGACCAAAAGGGACTTTCTCCCAGGTTGCTGCCTCATTTCTGCAGAGGTTTATCCCTACTGACCACTGGGATAACAGGGAGCTGGGACATTTGCTTCCAGTGTGTGCTGCCAAGTGCAGGCAGCTCTGTTGTGACATGAAAACCCTCTGGGCTGACGGGTGAGAATTTTACAAGCTCTGGAGAACCCATCCTCCTCCCTGCTCCTGCTGCCAGGCGCGGTGGGTGCCTTGCAGCACCATTTCCCCAGGCACAATGTAATGCTGTGTGCTGAGAGCTCAGGCTTTTACTCTGGTTGCAGTGCCATTAATCCCTCATCCCAATTCCCTTGGGCCTGCACAGAGCTCCAACCTGCTGTGCCTGCAAGGATGGTGACAGGGTAAGGGGAGCATTTGCATCAGGCAATTGTCCTGTGAGGAACATTCCTGCTTCTACCCGTGCTTTCTTCAATGCAAAACCAGCTTTATGTTCTCCATACACCACCAGGAAGGGCCCTGTCAAGCCCAGCTTGTTTTTCCTTCTCGTGTTGCCTCTTGCACACGTTTTAGCAGTTGCTCGTGTCTTCTCCGGAGCTGGGTGTTTGCTGCCAAAATCTGTGCAACAGCTTGGGAAATGTTCCTGTTGAGCCATACCCTGGAGGTATTAGTGAAGCCAAGTGACCACAGAAGCCAGGCTTGGTGTCTGGGGGGAATTGTGGTTCTGCACAACCTGGAGCCAAAGGGCACTCCCAGCTTCGGCGGGCCGTGTTAATGTGGGAAAATGGGATTAAACTTTGCAGGAGAAGGGGTGCTCTATGCTCGGAGCCCCCTTCACCTGGGCAGGAGCAGGCACAGATTTAGTGGGGTACAGCTGCCGCTGAAGAGCCTTGGCAGTAAAGGCCCTGGGTAAATCGAGTCACGAGAGGCATCGTGTAACAACCTGCCTGCAACTTTGGAGTAATCCCCGTGCTCTTCCTAGAACAAGTTGTGGCAGGTCTATTTTTAACCGGAATGTGCCCAGCCTTGCCTGAGTTCCTTTCTCTGCGTTTTTCTTTTCTTGGCTCGCTTCCCACGCCACGACTGTACCAAGGTTAATTCGCCCGTCCTGCCGGGCTCCTCCTGCCTCCCCAAAAACAGCACCTGCCCGGCTTCGCTCGCCCTCCGTGGCGGGCAGGGCAGGGCAGGGCAGGGCGCCGCTGCCCCGTCCGTTACCCGCTCCCTGCCCCGATAAGGCTCCGCAGGGACTCTGCCCTCCGCCCGCAGAGCAGCCCCACGCCCCGGCAGCGTTTCACAACCGGCCCGGCAGTGCCAGCCCCGCGGAGTCCACGGAGGAGCGCGGCAGCCTCGCAGCGCTGCGAGCACGACAGGAGCATCCCGGAGCGCGGCGGGCCAGGCAGGTACCGGCGGTGCCCGCGGGGCCGCGACCTTCCCCCCGCTCCGCTCTGCCCTTCTCCCCTCTCCCGCCGAGCCCACCCGGGCAGGGAGGGGCAGCGGCGGCCCCGCGGCCTCGCCCGTTCCGCTTCCGTCATGTGAGCGGAAAGAGGAAGCGGCGGCGGCGGCGGCGACCCCGGTGGGCGGCGGGGCCGCGGGGGCGGAGGGTCCTGCCCGGGGCGGAGGGCACCGGCCGCGGGGAGAGCCAGCGGCTCGCAGCCACCGCTGCCGCGGTTGTCGCCTCAGCCCCGGTGTCGCTCGGGGGTCCCCGGAGGTGGGGAGGGGTCCCGGTCCCGCCGTGTCCTGGCCGGGGGTCGCTCGGCGGCGCGGGCCCCGCGCTCCGCCCCGCCGGGAGCAGCCCCCGGCTGCCTCGGTGACATCCCCGCCCTCCCGCCAACGCCCCGCGCCGCTTTGCAAACTTTTCTAACTCGGGAATTACGTAAGGCTCCGGGGAGATGCGGCGGAGTGAGGGGCGGGCGGCGCCTTCGCTGCCTGGGGATGGGCAGGGGCTGCGGGCGGAGCGGGGGCGCCGCCGGGGACGAGCCGGGCTGTGCGGGGCACGGAGGGCCCGCGATGAGCCGGGTGTCACCTGTGTCCCCTCAGGGCTGGGCAGCCATGGAGAGGATGCAGCAGATCGTGGGGCGGGCCAGGGCCGCCTTCAACTCTGGCCGGAGCCGCCCGCTGGAGTTCAGGATTCAGCAGCTGAAGGCCCTGGAGAGGATGGTGCAGGAGAAGGAGAAGGAGATCCTGGCAGCCATCAAGGCGGATCTGAACAAGGTGTGGGTCGGGGAGTTTCTCCCCTCAGCCGTGCACGGGCAGTGGTCAGCCCTGGAGGGAAAGTGGGAAGGCCAAGGGCTGCCATTGCTGTGTTAAATGGCTTTTGCTGTTGTCCCTGGCCCTTGGCTCTGGCTCCCACTGTGGCCTGCAAAGGTCTGCTGCCACCATTCCTAAGGAGTTAAATTTCAAAGGCAATCTTGGCTGTCAGGTTTTGGGTTCTGCCTCACACACCCGGACACACTCACACACCATCTTTGGCCAGGGATCCTTTGTCACTGCCAGTGACAGACACCTGGCAGCAGCAGATGTGGCTGTGGTGCCTTTACCATCCCTTCCCTAAATCCCTGTTGTTTCAGTGTGGGCACAACGCCTACAGCCATGAAATCATGGGCGTGCTAGGGGAGCTGGCCCTGACCATGGAGAAGCTGCCGTCCTGGGCAGCCCCTCAGCCCGTGAAGAAGAACCTGGTGACCATGAGGGACGAAGCCTACATCAACTACGAGCCCCTGGGTGTGGTGCTGGTCATCGGGGCCTGGAACTACCCCTTCGTGCTGGTCATGCAGCCCCTGATCGGGGCCATCGCAGCAGGTGGGGATGCAGCAGGGCTCTGGCCTGGGTGGGGCGGTGGCTGAGGGCTGTGGGGGGCTGTGAGGGCTTTGGGGGGCTGTGGGAGCTGTGAGGAGCTGTGAGGGGCTGTGAGGGCTCAGTGCCCGTGCTGGGTGTGCCCTGCAGGCAATGCCGTGGTGGTGAAGCCGTCGGAAGTGAGCGCGAACACGGCTCGGCTGGTGGCTGAGCTGCTCCCACAGTACCTGGACAAGGTGAGCGTGGCTCTGTGCCTGACTTGAGCATCTTGATGTGGCCTGCTTCCAAAAGGCTCCTGCAGGTTCCAGCCAGATCCATTGCCTGCTCCCATCAAAGGAGCGTAGCAGGAGGGTTCAGTTACTGTTAGAGTCCAAAGGTGGATTGACATATTCTCCCTGTGTTTGTGTATGAGCTTACACAACTCTGCTGCAGCCTGGCAACCTTTTTGACACCCATGACCATATGGAGAGGTTGTATGTGCTCCTCACTGCAGAGCTGCTCTTTTGGAGCTGTGCTGGGGATGCCCTTAGGTCTGCACAGGTTGTGTAGGATGGTGCCTGTGCCTGGCTCTTCCTGAGAATTGGGCACTGTGTGTTCCATGGCAGTATGTCCTGGTTTTTTGTGTCCTGCTGAACCACACTCGTGGGAGGTGGTGTTGTGTCTCCTCCTCTTGCCTGGCAGTTCTGTCATCCCTTGTACTGTGTCACTGTTGCTCTCACTGCTCAGGGCCCTGAAGTTTCCTCCTCCAGGGAGTTTGTGCCTTCTCTAGGTGGGAGGCAGGAGCAGAGGAAGGAGGCAGCCCATGGGAGAGCCTGGCTCTTATTCTTACTGTGTGGGAGCAGCTCCACAGCCAGACTCAGCCCTGGCCTCAGCCTCCATTTACTTTTAGTTCATGTGGCACAAAGTGGGAAGTGAAACCTCATATCAGGGGAAGGAGCAGAGTATATAGTATGTCTCTGATACCACTATATTTTGTCCCTGTCATGAGGCAGGCCACAATTAAGTCTGCCCTCTGCCACATGCAGGGCTGCTGCCTTGATGTAAGTGCTTTGAATCAAGGAAACTCTCAGGCTCATGTTTGCCCTGCAGGAGCTGTACCCTGTGGTCACTGGAGGAGTTCCTGAGACAACCGAGCTGCTGACCCAAAGATTTGATCACATCCTCTACACTGGCAACACCGCAGTGGGCAAAATTGTGATGGCAGCAGCTGCCAAGCACCTGACCCCTGTCACCCTGGAGCTGGGGGGGAAGAGCCCCTGCTACATCGACAGGGACTGTGACCTGGCTGTTGCCTGCAGGTCGGGTTGTTGCACCCTTGATGGGGCCTCAGCACAGGGGCAAAAACCACGTGGGGCAGGGGAAATCTCTGGGGCAGGGGAAATCTCTGGGGCAGCATCCCCAGCTCAGGTGGTGCCAGCTGGGCTGAGGGGTGGGGAACAGAGCATGGAGAAACCATGTCCCTTTGTCCCTTGTGACAGGCGGATAACGTGGGGCAAGTACATGAACTGTGGGCAAACCTGCATCGCCCCAGACTACATCCTGTGCCACCCATCCATCCAGGGCAAGGTGGTGGAGAACATCAAGGCCACTCTGAAGGTGAGACACGAGTCCCTTTTGGCATGGCAGTTGTACCAGCTGTGATTTCCTGGAGCTGTGGGAAGCTGTGCTGAGCACTTTTGTTGCTGCTGTTCCTTTGTCAGGAATTCTATGGGGATGACGTGAAGTCCTCTCCGGACTATGAAAGGATCATCAACCAGCGTCACTTCAAGAGGGTCAAGAGCCTGCTGGAAGGACAGAAGATTGCTTTTGGGGGAGAGACTGATGAGGCCTCCTGCTTCATAGGTGCTGCTGGCAGCTGCTGTGGAGGGGAGGTGTTGCTGGGTGGTGTTTGGGGTCCGTGTGTCTGTGCCTTACTTGGGCTATGTTGAGCAGACCAAGGTCCTGTGAGGGCCAGCTCTGTGCCCTGCTCATGCTGTTCTTCCATTTGCTGCAGCACCAACCATCCTCACGGATGTTTCCCCGGAGTCCAAGGTGATGGAGGAGGAAATCTTTGGGCCAGTGCTGCCCATTTTGACTGTGAAGAGCGTGGAGGAAGCCATCGAGTTCATCAACCGTCGGGAGAAGCCCCTTGCCCTGTATGTCTTCTCCAACAACAAGCAGGTGGGTCTGGGCTGTGCCAGAGGAAATGAACATTGTTCACCTGTAGCTCCATTCCCATTATCCTCAGTTACATGGTTTGGTCTCTTCTCTGAGCCTTTCTAATCTTTTTTTTTGTTATTTTTTTCTTTTTCTAGTTAATCAAGAGAGTCATCTCGGAAACCTCCAGTGGTGGTGTGACTGGAAACGATGTCATTATGCATTTCTTCCTCCCAACTTTGCCTTTTGGTGGCGTTGGTAAGTTACTGCAGCTCCTGAAGAGTTGGGACTTGCTGCACAGTGTGTCCCAGGGAACAACAACTCAGGGTTTGTGTCTGGGTATCCCTGTCCCTCCACAGCCCAAGAGTCTCTGTGCAGCAGGCCTTGATAATAATGATAAGTTCTGGGAGTGCATTAGGACAGGGGCCAGGAGGGAAAAACCTTTGGGTGTATTTATGGAAAGACCTAAGCATTTAGTGCAGCCTGATGAGGAAAGATGCATTAAAACCTTTAGCTGCAATCAGAGTGATTGGTGGAAATGAGGTGAGGAAGAAGAGGCTTGGAGTACAGGTGGGCATCACAGACTGAGGAGCGCTGCAGGGGCAGGCTCAGCTGTCCTCAGGTGGGCAGAGCCTGAGGAGTGCCCTGCCTGGCTGTGCCCCTCAGGCCACAGCGGGATGGGCGCCTACCACGGCAGGCACAGCTTCGAGACCTTCTCGCACCGCCGCTCCTGCCTCATCAAGGACCTGAAGATGGAGAGCACCAACAAGATGCGATACCCGCCCAGCAGCCAGAAGAAGGTGGACTGGGCCAAGTTCTTCTTCCTGAAGCGGTTCAACAAGGCCCGGGTTGGGCTCTTTGTCGTGGCCCTGCTGGGCGTTGTGGCAGCCGTGATGATTAAGGTGAGTTTTGGGTCTTTGCTCCTCTGTGGCAGTGCCTTTGCAATTCGCCCGATCTGTTCTTTGCAACCGCAGCCCTTTTATAAAGCCTGACCTCTTCTTCTGTCTTGAGATTTGTGACATCTGTCCCACCTTAAATTCTCACCTTCTCGCTCTTGCAAGCAGTCTGTAGAATAGGAATATCCCCGGAGAGATCTCGCAGGCTGCTGTGCTCCTTGTTGCCCTTCCCCGGTAGGTGACACCTGTGGGATGCTCCCTCCAGAGGCAGAGGTTGGTAGTTTTGGACTGGTTAGGAGTGGTTTCCATTCCAGGGCTTCCTTCAGCCACCTTTGAGCTGCCTCACAGCCCCAGCGAGCTGCAGTCTGTGCCGTGGTACCCTGGGGAGGGAGGCTGTGTCCCAAAGCCGGGATCAGTGACGAGCTCTTGTTCCTCCTCACCCATTGCAGCCCCTGTCTGACCTCAGCTCAATTATTCCAATTTCCTGCCTCGTTTCCAGCTGGGTAGTGCGGAAGGGTGGGATGTCCTCTCCTCTCTGCAGGAGGCAGGGGCTTGCAGGAGGCTCCTCCTGAGGTGGAGGAGCAAGATCTGAATCTCTAAGCGTGATCACTGTTGGTTTTCCATGTCAGACACTGCGTGTGCCTTCACTGACTGCTCCCTGGGTTTAGTGAGCTTGAGAGAGCAGCTCCTGAGGGCACAGGAGGTGGCAGGGTGGAGCAGGACTCTGCCCTTCAGTCTGTGTAGTTGCTGCTGCAAGGAGACACTCAGGAACCCAACATCCCAGGGCAAATAACCTTCTCACATAATCCAGGAGGAGATGTAAGAGCCAAGAGCTGGCTCAGGCCTGGAGGCAGCAGCCAGGGGAGCCAGGGGAATGAGAGGGGGGGAAACTCACGGCATCTTGAAATCGTTTGGGTTTCTCAGAGCCACCAGTCTGTGCTGAAGAGAAAAGCCCTCATGGTTGTGCTGGCTGTGCAGAGGCTGGGCTGGCCCAGTGGGTGGTAAGGAGGAGCAGGTTTCAGAGCACTGCTGTGGCTGTCACGGTGAGGTAGGAGCCTTTTTCTTCTCCTGTGTGTAGACCTAGCTTGAGACTGGGAAAAGCTTTGCAGATTGAGGGAATGTGGGGCTGAGCCAGAGCATGATGCCTTCCCTGGCATCCGAGATAACCAGTGCATGCTGAGGGGCAGGAGGCAGGAGAGCTGCACGATGGGGAACCCCCTGACTGAAGGGGCTTTGCTTCAGGCTCTTCTGGAAAGGGAATTGGCTTTGTCTCAGCAGATCCTTCACAGGACGTTGGTGTTGTGCTTTGCTTTCACAGGTGGTTAACTGATGAAGAGAGGAGAAGGCACCACCTCACACTCTGGGTGCTGGCTTTGTGTCTGTTTCCTTAAGCTGGGAAGTCATTATTTTCTTTTGTTCTGGGTGATTTCAGTGAGCTGTCGAGCACACAGAGTAGCATTAGAGAGGCAGTAACTACGAGAAGGCTCAGATTCCTGTTTACTTAAAAGCCATGCTGGGACAGAGGGACCAGTGGGGGACAAGCTCTCCGAAGGAGGACTGCAGAGCAAGAAATTCCAGTCCCTACCTCCACCCCGTGCCATGCAGAGCTTCCAGGGACTCACAGTGTCCTGCACCAAGCCACTCACCTTCCTTCAGGGACCAACAGGAGCTGAAGTTTCAGCAGTCCTTGGGCTGGCAGTGTTTTCCCTGCAGTTTTGAGGATGGGCTGAACACCCACCCTCTTGGTGACAAACCTGAGACACAGACCAGGAGTGATGGCTGTGAATAAACCCAGCGAGGTTCCCCTTGCCATTTAATTGAGGTGAAACATTCTCACATCTCTGCAAACCAGAATCATCCACGGCTGGTCAGGGGCTGCTTGCTGCCTTCTGTGTTTCATCATGTGCCTTTAACAGTTATTTAGCCGTTAGAAAATTCCAAAGGTGATGCCTGCACTGCCTGTTTTGTGCTGGTGAGTGTCTCATGCTGGAGCAAAAGAACTTTCAGGCCTGTTCAGAGAAGTGGGAATGACAAATGCCATGTGGATTGGCCCAGCCCCACACAACCATTTGCTTTTTCCCTGTGGGATGGGGAAAAGAATTGGAAGAAAGTGAGAAAACTTGTATGTTGAGGTAAAAATAGTTTAATAGGTGAAGTGAAAACTGGGCTTGCAGGCAGATCAAAGCAAATTAAGGAATTTGTTCATTAGTTCCCCTCATCAGGCAGGTGTTCAGCCATCCCCAGGAGAGCAGGGCATCATCAACCTGTGGTGACTTGGCAAGACAAACACCATAACCCCCAATGTCACAAATCCAAAACAGCACCATCCTTCTACAAAGAAACATAGTGTCTGCCACGAAAATTAACTTCATCCCAGCCAAAGCCAGCACAAAGCTGTTCCTGGTCATGTTCCTCCAAGGGAAAACAATTACTGGAAGAGTGTGTGTGCTCCTTCGTGTTTGAGCTTCTCAGGATGCTGTAATCTTGCACTGGGGGATAATGTGGGGCTTGTTCTAGCTTGGGGGAAGGATGCTGAAGGAATTGAAGGTGAAAGATCCTTAGAACTATTAATGTTAAATTGAAAAATTATTACTAAATGCAACTAATATAGAGTAGAAAATTATATTTACTGTGCAATAAATGGGATTTCTTCATGTCTGGTGAAAATCCATGTGCTAAGCCTTTTTGATGATACATTTTGCAAGCCACTAAATAAACACTGAGAATTTAAATAGTAAACTGAGTGTGGTAAGTCCTTGCAGGCTCCTGAGGAATCCTGCCCTGCTGGTCCCAGCTCTGGCCATGGCTTGACTGAATGGCACACGTGTGTTGTGAGCTGTCCCCGGCACCCTGGGAAGGGTTGGGAGCTCTGTTGGGCACTGAAAATGCCCCTGGAGCCAGGTGGGGAGTGGGATGAGCCAGTAGAGGATCTGGCCCTGTGTTTCCCCCTTTCAAATCCATGCCTGGATTGCCTGCCACCAACCCAATTTTTTGGGTGCCGAGCGTGAGTGTGGCATGTGGGCTCGGCGTGGGCAAAGCCACGTGCTCTGTGCCATCCCACACGGGCCTGAGTCACTGCCCCGGCCGGGAGCAGCCACCCAGGGCCCCACAGCCCCGGATGGGGTTGGGTAAAGGGCACCCTGTACCCATCAAGAGCCCTCCCGTGGGAGGAGGGATCACTTCCAGGGATCCCTGGCAGGGGAAGGGAGTGCCTGCTCGCACTCGCCACAGGAGGCTGGTGGAGAGAGAAGCTTCTCTGAAGGTAACTTGATTTTTTTTTGCTTCGTTTTTTAGTGAGTCTGTTGCTTTCTTGGGCTGTGTCACACAGCTGTGGCAGGGGGTTGGGAAGGGCAGGATTTAATCCCTGTAAGGGGAGCTCAGTGTCTGGATGGGTTTCGGGAGGGATGCAGGACAAGATCTCTGGTCTTGACTAAAGAGTGAAGTGTTGTTCATGGGAAACAGGGTGAAATCCCTGCAGGGTTTGGTCACTTTTCTGTGAAGACATGAGAGGGCCTCAGGGTTGTGGGGAAGATGAGAGCAGGGCAGCTCTGGGCACACAGCTCTGCTTCTGTCTGGCTGCCCACCCAGACCACGGTCACCTCTGCGTTTTGGCTCCTTGGGAGCATCCCTGTGAGCAGAGGCTGGCGTGGCTGGTGGGTTTGAGGCTTGGAGAAAGCACCCTCACAACAGGATCAATCACAAACCCCACATCGCTCGGAGGCGTGCCCAGTGCAGGTGGAACTGGGCTCGGGTCCTGTGGGCCCCCAGCACTCACCTTGAGAGTGGGAGCTCCTCTCCACGAAGGACAACACCTGCCAGCCTTGCTCGGGATGGGACACCTCGTTCCCAGGGCTGAACAGCCCCCTGTGAGCTGGGTGTCACCTGTGTCCCCTCAGTGCTGGGCAGCATGGAGAGAATGCAGCAGATCGTGGGGCGGGCCAGGGCCGCCTTCAACTCTGGCCGGAGCCGCCCGCTGGGGTTCAGGATTCAGCAGCTGAAGGCCCTGGAGAGGATGGTGCAGGAGAAGGAGAAGGAGATCCTGGCAGCCCTCAAGGCAGATCTGAAAAAGGTCTGTGTTGTCTCTGTTGCTGTGTGTGGGCAGTGGGTACCCCTGAGCAAAGCAGGGAGGCCAAGGGCTGCCTCTGCAGGGACGAGTGGGTTTTGTCGTGTCCCCCACGGTGGAACTGGGTGACTCCGACTCTCCAGGGTGCCACAGTGGCTGTGGGAGGTGGGTGCCTTTTCCATCCCTTTCCCAATTCCCTGTTGTTACAGAGTGGGCCCGACGCCTACAGCCACGAGCTCCTGGGCGTGCTGAGGGAGCTGGTGAGAGCCATGGAGGAGCTGCCATCCTGGGCAGCCGCTCAGCCCGTGAAAAAGGACATGCTGACCATAAGGGATGAAGCCTACATCCACTACGAACCCCTGGGTGTGGTGCTGGTCATCGGGACCTGGAACTACCCCTTTCTGCTGGTGCTGCAGCCCCTGATCGGGGCCATCGCAGCAGGTGGGGATGCAGCAGGGTCCTGGCCTGGGTGGGGCAGTGGCTGAGGGCTGTGGGGGCTGTGAGGGCTGTGGGGGCTGTGAGGGGCTGTGAGGGCTGTGGGGGGCTTTGAGGGCTGTGGGGGCTGTGAGGGCTGTGAGGGGCTGTGAGGGCTGTGAGGGGCTGTGGGGGGCTGTGGGGGGCTTTGAGGGCTGTGAGGGCTGTGAGGGCTGTGAGGGCTGTGGGGGGCTGTGAGGGCTGTGAGGGCTGTGAGGGCTGTGGGGGGCTGTGAGGGCTGTGAGGGCTGTGAGGGCTGTGAGGACTGTGAGGGCTGTGAGGGCTGTGGGGGCTGTGAGGGCTGTGGGGGGCTGTGAGGGCTGTGAGGGCTGTGAGGGGCTGTGAGGGCTGTGGGGGGCTGTGAGGGCTGTGAGGGCTGTGAGGGGCTGTGAGGGCTGTGAGGGCTGTGAGGGCTGTGAGGGCTGTGAGGGCTTTGGGGGGCTGTGGGAGCTGTGAGGGGCTGTGAGGGCTGTGAGGGGCTGTGAGGGCTGTGAGGGCTGTGAGGGCTGGGGGGGCTGTGAGGGCTGTGAGGGCTTTGGGGGGCTGTGGGAGCTGTGAGGGGCTGTGAGGGCTGTGAGGGGCTGTGAGGGCTGTGGGGGGCTTTGAGGGCTGTGAGGGGCTGTGAGGGGCTGTGAGGGCTGTGGGGGGCTGTGAGGGCTGTGAGGGCTGTGAGGGGCTGTGAGGGCTGTGAGGGCTGTGAGGGCTGTGAGGGCTGTGAGGGCTGTGAGGGCTGTGAGGGCTGGGGGGGCTGTGAGGGCTGTGAGGGCTTTGGGGGGCTGTGGGAGCTGTGAGGGGCTGTGAGGGCTGTGGGGGGCTGTGAGGGGCTGTGAGGGCTGTGGGGGCTGTGAGGGCTGTGAGGGCTGTGGGGAGCTGTGAGGGCTGTGAGGGGTGTGAGGGCTCAGTGCCCGTGCTGGGTGTCCCTGCAGGCAACGCCGTGGTGGTGAAGCCGTCAGAGGTGAGCGAGAACACGGCTCGGCTGGTGGCTGAGCTGCTCCCACAGTACCTGGACAAGGTGAGCATGGCCCCGTGTTGGTCCCTGGGTTTCTCTGTGTCACAGGGATGCTCTGGGTTGGGGTGACACTGACACTCCTGCCCTGCAGGATCTCTACGCTGTGATCACTGGAGGAGTTCCTGAGACAACCGAGCTGCTGACCCAAAGATTTGATCACATCCTCTACACTGGCAGCCCTGCAGTGGGCAAAATTGTGATGGCAGCAGCTGCCAAGCACCTGACCCCTGTCACTCTGGAGATGGGGGGGAAGAGCCCCTGCTACATCGACAGGGACTGTGACCTGGCTGTTGCCTGCAGGTCGGGTTGTTGCACCCTTCATGGGCCTCAGCACAGGGGCAAAAACCACGTGGGGCAGGGGAAATCTCTGGGGCAGCATCCCCAGCTCAGGTGGTGCCAGCTGGGCTGAGGGGTGGAGAACAGAGCATGGAGAAACCATGTCCCTTTGTCCCTTGTGACAGGCGGATAACGTGGGGCAAGTACATGAACTGTGGGCAAACCTGCATTGCCCCAGACTACATCCTGTGCCACCCATCCATCCAGGGCAAGGTGGTGGAGAACATCAAGGCCACTCTGAAGGTGAGGCACGAGTCCCTTTTGGCATGGCAATTGTCCCAGCTGTGATTTCCTGGAGCTGTGGGAAGCTGTGCTGAGCACTTTTGTTGCTGCTGTTCCTTTGTCAGGAATTCTATGGGGATGACGTGAAGTCCTCTCCAGACTACGGAAGGATCATCAACCAGCGACACTTCAAGAGGATTCTGGGCTTGCTGGAAGGACAGAAGATTGCTCTTGGGGGAGAGACTGATGAGGCCTCCTGCTTCATAGGTGCTGCTGGCAGCTGCTGTGGAGGGGAGGTGTTGCTGGGTGGTGTTTGGGGTCCGTGTGTCTGTGCCTTACTTGGGCTATGTTGAGCAGACCAAGGTCCTGTGAGGGCCAGCTCTGTGCCCTGCTCATGCTGTTCTTCCATTTGCTGCAGCACCAACCATCCTCACGGATGTTTCCCCGGAGGCCAAGGTGATGGAGGAGGAAATCTTTGGGCCGGTGCTGCCCATTGTGACTGTGATGAGCGTGGAGGAAGCCATCGAGTTCATCAACTTTCGGGAGAAGCCCCTTGCCCTGTATGTCTTCTCCAACAACAAGAAGGTGGGTCTGGGCTGTGCTCCCTCATGGAAGCATCTCAGCTGGATCCTGAACGTGGCTGATCCCAGACTCAGCTTTCTGCAGGCCCTGTGTCAGCTCCTTTTCCATGTAAATTGCAGCGTTTGGAGGTCATGGGAGTCCCCAGAGGTGCTGGAGGCTCCCAGTCTCCTGCTGAAGGGCTCTAGGTTTGTCCATCTCCACCCACACAGGTGGGTGCTGCTTCCTGCCATGTCTCCTGCCCCCGTTTTCAGGCCCTGTTGTGCCAGCTCAGGAATTCAGGTCAGGGCTTTGCCCTGGAACAACAGCCCCAGGCAGTTTGGGTGGGAGGGCTGAGGAGCACCCTGGGCTGACATGAAGCCCTTTCATTTTGTGGCTGTTCCAGCTGGGCAGATCCTGTGCTTAGGTGCTGTAAACTGACCTCTCTCATGGAACAAGGCACAGCCTGTGCCCCCCAAAGCGGGGTGGAAACATCACCTTGAGCCCTCCCTGCTCTGGTACATGGTGTTGTGCCCCATCCTGATTTGTTCTGTGCCCTCTCCCATCGTGGCCAGCTGATCAAACGGGTGATAGCAGAGACCTCCAGTGGCGGCATGACAGCCAACGATGTCATCATGCACTGCGTGGTCCCGGGCCTGCCCTTCGGTGGTGTGGGTGAGTCCCTGCTGCAGCACCTGCAGCCAGCAGCAGCAGCCCTGGCCCGGGAGCTGCCGTGCCTGTTTGGCAATTCAGGAACTTCCAGCTGCATTTTCCCATTACTGTCATTTTCTGGGGTGGGTTGTTTCGTAAAAAGGCTCACTAGTGTTTTGTTGTTAGAGAGAGTGAGAGAGGAAAACCCTCCGGCACATGAGTGAGTTCTGGTTCTCCTGTGCTGGGGTGTGGGATGAATTTGTCCATGGCCTGGTTGAGTTTCCTCAGCTGCTGTCAGGCTCCTGTGGCAGAGACCACCTGGCTGGGGTGTTGCTAAGTGTCCTCCTCATGTCCCACTCCTTAAAATCATTGTCCCACTCCTCCTGTCCCTGACCCCTTTTGTGAGAATTCTGTGGGGAAAGCAAGGCCCTGGAAGGACAGAACTGGTGTCATTATCACTTTAAGGGCGGGTTCACACAAGCAGCACTTTCAAGGCAGCGAGCACATCCTCACTGATTTCTGCAAAGTTAAAAAAGCTGCTCCTTGCTCCTCTGCCCTGAGAAGCAGCATGACCAACCTTTCCCCGTGTCCTGGGGGGCTGCCAAGGTGAGCTTGAGGTGTCCCTGTGCCTGGAGTGACCCCCTGGCTGTGCCCCTCAGGCCACAGCGGGATGGGCGCCTACCTGGGCCGCTACAGCTTCGAGACCTTCTCTCACCGCCGCTCCTGCCTCATCAAGGACCTGGGCTGGGAGGCTCTCAACAAGCTGAGGTATCCCCCTGGCAGCATGGAGATGATGCACCTGGCCAAGCTCTTCCTCCTGAGGCAGTGTAACCAGAGCAGGGTGGGACAGTTCATCTCGGCCCTGCTGGGGGCTGTGAAAGCCGTGCTGGCAAAGGTGAGCGCTGGGTCTCTGCTGTCCCTGTGTGCTCCCAGCTCTGTGCCCTGAGCCCCAGCCACTCTCAGCCCTCATCACCCCGTTCCTTTGAGCTCTGCTCCCTCCCTGGAGGACTCATCCCTGTTTCTGTGCCTTCCCAGATGCTGTGCCCCCAGCGAGAGGCGTGATGGGCAGCCGGCCCTTGGACCGCTGCTCGCTCCCTGCAGCCCTACTGCTGAACTTCTCTTTGCTGCAATTTCATTTCTTCCAAGGCAGCCAAGGCATTGAAGAGGTAGAAGACCAAAAAAATGCACCTAAAGCAGAAACCCCCCAAATTAAAGTCTCCAGCTCCTGCTGAAACAGGAATCTATCCCAGCCTAGGCCGTGGGTCATGCCTGAGCAGTGAGAGGCAGACGGAAGGAAACAGCATCCACCCTGCTTTGTAAACAGTAGCTCCTCTAAAAACTCCTGGGAACGTGGGAGTGTTTGTCACAAGGGTATCTAAACAAAGCCACTCATTACTGAGCCTGTTATCTGTGTAACACCTCACCTGATCCCCAGAGGAAGCTGCTCATCACAGAGATAAGCCTCGGAAATGAGGGTGTCACTGCAGGGGACGGTCCAGGCTGGTTGTCCCCAGAGCAGAGGGAAGGAATCTCAAAGAATCTGCAGCATCTCATCCTTGAAGGGCCTCAGGACTGAGTGGGGGATGCTCCTTGCAGGGAAACCACCTTTAGCCATCCAAGGTGTGCAGAGGCCACCCGAGGTGATGGCAAAAGACACCTGAGCTGTGTCCATGCTGTCCCAAGGACCTTAGAGGTGCCAGGGACTGTTGTGCTGTTGCATTTGGGGCTACTGGGACAAAGACAGGGATCTGGGACATCCTTTGCCGGAGCAGCAGAGCAGCCACAGCTACCTCCTCTGTAATTGAATTTCAGGGGTTTATTAATTTATGGATAGCCTTTTACCTCCAAACTTGTAACTGAGAGCTGACCTTGACCCTTGCTTGAATAAAACCTTTGTTTTACTGCAAAGGCCACCTGGGGCAGAGCAAGACCCATGAGTGGGTGTTCCCTGCTGTGTCCCCAGCCCTGCCCTCAGCCTGCAGCCCAAGGAGGCAGCCCCACTCCAGCCGTGTTTATTCTTTATTGGCCATTTGTCATGGAGCAGCAGAGGGAGCTGGGCTGGAGGGTGCCCCACACACTGAGGCAGCCCAGAGCAGCATTTTGTGTGCCAGAGCACCCTGGGGGTGTTTGATACCCCAGCAGTATCTGCACAAACACTGCCGAACACTGACAGAGGCCCCCGGGCTCCTGCGGGACAGGCGTGCGCTCCGTTCTCCCGCTGGCTGCTCTGCCTGTCCCTCAGGAAAGGCTTTCACCCCACAAACAAGTCCCCAGAGCCCTTGGTGCACGTCAGTCCGTGCTGGTGATCAGCTTCATGGCGATGCCCAGGGCCAGCGCGGCCACGGCTGCGGCCACAGCCAGCCCCCGCCGGACCAGCAGCTCCTTGGTGACCGCTGGGGTGACCGGGGCCGCGGCCGCCCGCAGCTCCAGCTGCGACGTGGGGGCCTCTGTCGTGGTGGTGATGCCCGTGAGCACAACGTCATCCTGCACCTCTATCCCCGCTGCAGGGAGAGCGGGGTTAGAGGGGTTTGGAGCGGGGATTGAGGGGTTTCTGGGGAGGGTTTTGTCCCGGGGCTGAAGGCACGTCAGGAGCATTCCAGATGGGAATGAGATCCCCAGAGCGCGGGGGTCTCAACCAGGTCCTGCCCCAGAGGTGGGACCAGGTGTCTGGAAGGTGAGGACTGCCCGCAGGTTGTCCCTCTGCCACCCTGCCGAGCCCACCTTGTAATTACTGCTCTCCCAGTGACTGGGGGTGTCACCAGCAGGACACTCTCTGCCATTTTGTGGCTTTGCTCCCAGCTTATGGGAACCCTTAGGGACCCTTCCTGACCCCAAACCCTCCCCTGCCTGCCATGCCCGCCTCCTGCCATACCTACAGACCCCAACACCGCCCTGGCAGGGAGGAAAGTGTGGGGCTGGGGGGCTGGCCCCATGTCCAGGTCCTTGCAGGATGGCTCGGAGCTGACGCTGAGCAGCTCCGGAGGCGGCGGCTGGGTCACTCCTGCGCGGCACTGAGCCTGGGGAGGGAATGTGCTGCCTTCAGTTGGGAATTCCCACCCAGCAAAGCTCTGCTGCCTCTCTTGGGGTCTCCCTGGAGCTGTTGAGGCACAAGGTGATGCTCAGGGCTGCGGGGCTGAGGTAGCCTGGGTCACCCCATCTGCTCTGAGCTTTGTGTCCCCAAACACAGTACAGGGGGAAACCCTGAGGCCCTGGAGTGGTTGTGCAGGAAGATGAACACAGGGATGTCATGGGAGCGCTGAGTTTTGCTCCAGGGCACTGGAGGACAGCACTGGACACGAGATTGAGCCTGTCTCATCCAGCAGGGCACTGGGAGGTGCTGTCGGTGCCTGGATTACCTCCTTGGCTGCCTTCTCCCAGTCCAGGCGGTAGATGTAGGTGACGAAGCAGGTGCAGATGATCAAGATGCAGGTGAGCATCGCGACCCACAGGCCTGCAGAGGGCACACGGCATCAGCCAGAGCCAACCCAGCATCCCAGGACAGCAGGTCCTCAAAGGGGATGTCACCCAGGTCAGTGGGGACACGGGGTGCACATGGGTGCCTGATTTGGGGTTACTTTTTCCCAGTAAAAGCTCCCAGCAGCTGCAGGAGCCATCCCAGTCCACCCCAGTGTGCCCAGGCAGGTCAGAGGGGGGCAGAGCCAGGCACAAGGGTTGTGGTGAGCCCCAGGGGAGCTGCCCGGGGCAGTTTGGGGGTGCAGGGCCCAGGGTCAGTACCCATGACGCCGATCTTGGCCACGAAGAGCAGCACAGCTGCCAGGGGCATGCCCACACCGTAGTAACTCACGGCGTTCATGATGGCACCAAATTTCTGCTTCCCGATGCCTCTGAGCACCCCACTGCAGGCGCCCTGCCAGGAGAGGGAGAGGGAGAGGGGCTTGGGCAGGGAGCATCACCTCAGCCAAACTCAGGAGATGACCCAGCTCCCTGCCCCCGGCCATTATTTCTGTGTCCCTGCCCAGTCCTATGGGTCACCACCTTTGTATGCTCTTGATGTTTTCTAAGGGGAGATCCCAGGAGCTCTGCAGGGTCCTGGTGTGGGCACTGGTGCTCAGCTGCAGCCTGAGGGACCCTCCACTGCCTGATCCACGGCGCTGCTGCTGAGCACCAAGGCTCCCCATGGGAAACAGCAGCATTCCCTGGCACTTACAGTCATGGCTTCAAACAAGTGGAAGACAACGTAGACGGGCATGACCCACGCCACCAAGTCAATGATTTCCCTGGGGATGGAGGAAAGCCAAGGATCACCTTTGGGGCCTGACCTGCCCACAGCGAGGCCAGGAGCTGGGGTAACTCACTTGTCCTTGGTGAAGATGTGTCCCAGCACGTTCTTCGTGGCGGCTAAAATGGACCCCACAATTACAGAGAACACCCCTGAAAACACAGCACAGAGCTGAGCTCAGCCTGGCTGGAGAGCAGGGCGAGAAGAGGCAGGCAGAGGACTGCAAACACTCCCTGCTCCATGGGAAGGAGGCCAGGAGAGCCTTTCCAGGCTGTTGTGGACTGACCTGTGCAGATCAGGCTGGTGTTGGAGGATCTCTTGGCCGCCTCGGCATCGCCGGCGCCCAGCGCGTTGCCCACCTGCACACTGGCAGCAGTGCCCAGCCCCAGGGGGATCTGCAATCACAGGGCTCATGTGTGTCTGGCAGTGGGGTTGTCACAGTGATAACCACCCAGCAGAGAGCAGGAGGAGCCCAGGATTTGATTTAAAGCAGCTCCATAAGGAGGGATAGGCAGGAGCAGGGAGAGGCTCAGGTGCAGAGGGGGAAGGTGGGGTTTTGCTGGAGCTGATTTTTGCTGTGTGCCTGTCTCAGGACAGCCCCCATGGAGCCCTGGCCTGCAGTGATAACCCAGCCCTTACCATGAAAGCCACAACAGACACCTCATAGATGATGGACTGGACAGAGAGCTCAACGACGCTCAGCAGACCTGTGGGACAGGAGGGGTCAGTGCTGGCTGTGGGTGCTGCTCTGGGTCAAGCCTGGCCGTGTCCTGGCAGCTCCCCTCTCCACTGACCTATCAAGAAGCTCCCAATCTCGTAGGTCCACCACTCAATGCACATCATGAGCATGCTGGGGATCGCCAGGGAGGTGAAGCTGTCCCACTCCAGCAGGCACTCTCTGGACCAGCCTGTTGAGAGGAGAAACCACACCTGAGGGGTGACCAGACCAGCCCTGTGTTACATCCTCACAGCACCTGGGGCAGCTGGAGGTGCCAGTCCTGTTCTCAGAGCCAGCAGCTCCATGGGATCTCCAGCAGCAGTGCCCACCTACAACCTCTCTGCTGCTGCCCCGTGGGCCACAGAGCAGCACAACCCTCAGCCCATCCCTCCTGGAGCATGTCCAAGGACATCCCCCTGCTTCCGTCTGTGCTCATCCAGCTTTGGGACTGGACCTTCCAAAGCCTCAGCAGGAAGTTTCATTTCTGCAGAATTAATGTTTAGTGCTGATGACACAGCTCTGCCAGGGCAGAGGTGATGAGGTGCCACTGAAGCAGCACTGTGGTATCCGGGGCACCTCGGGCTGGGGTTAATATTTCACCATCAGGATGAGCAGAATTCCTCTTCTAGCAAGAACACCTGATGGAAGTTTTATGGACACTTCTGGGTAAAGCAGAGGGAGCAGGGGAGATGCCCTTACCTCCCCAGGTGTTCACATGCAGTTTCCTGCCTATGATATACAGGAACAAGAAAATGGCTTGTGAATACTGAGCGGTGGTGTTGGCCCAGGCAGAGCCCCTGCAGAGGAAGGGAGAAAGGTCATTGGCATCCTGCTTATGCCTCCCTGAGGGTGGAAAAAGACATCCTGCTGTACCCCTGTGAGCTCAGTGTTCCCTTGGCATTGCCAGGTGCCCTCTTTTCTTCCCCAGGGGACACAGGTGCCACTCACGTGACGCCCAGGTGGAACACGTAGAGGAGGACGTAGTTTGCAGCCACGTTGACGATGTTGCCGATGAGTCCACTCAGCACCAGGGGCCACATGATCATCTGCAAAGAGGAGGAGATGAGGAGGTCTTCACTAAGATTTTGGGAGGGAGGTGTGAAGGTCCCCCCAGCCCTACTCTCAATGCCTTTCCCAGAAAAAAAAACCCAAACTTCCAGAGATGTCGCCTGCTTGGAAAATGAGTGTGATGGAGGTAAATCCCTGAAGTGGGGAAGCACGAAGGGAGGTGGAGGATACAGCTGGCTGTGGAATGGGTGATCTACAGGGTCAGAGTTATTTTGGGGCACCTTGTCACTGGGAACAGCGAGCATGGAAACCCTGGGTGCACCGTGGAGGGGAGCCCTGAGCCAGGGTGGGTGTGAGGACTTTGGGACCCACCTGGTTCTGCAGGTATCTTGTCTCCAGGTTATACAGGAAAACCGCCTGCAAAGGAAGTTCGGGATGGGATGAGCCAGTGCTGAGTTGTAGGGTGGGGACAGCCTGTCCCCATGTGCAGGTGGCACCCAGGGTGGCATCCACTCACCGGGAGGGCAGGGAGGAAGGCGTTCACGTAGTGCTGGGTCATCCTGGGGGCACACAGAGAGGGGTCAGGGAGGGGCATGGCCACGGCCACCCTCCTCTCAGCCCCTCCACACCAGGGAGGGATGAGGGCACCACCCAACCTGGAGACCTCGGGGTCCTGCCGCATCAGCAGCATCAGCTGCTCGACGTTGATGAGGACGGCGCAGCAGGGGAAGCAGCAGAGGAGGATGATGATGGTGGCGCGCTGCAGGATCACCCCCACGCGCAGCAGGTTCTTGCTGCCGTAGGTCTGCAAGGTGAGAGGGCAGCGGTGAAATCAGCTGGTGCTGGGGGAAAGAGGGCCCTGAAGAGAAGGGAGCAGCCCTGACCACCCCCTGGAAACCTCCTGGGAAGGATTTGGAGCACAGCTCTGCTCTTTACGGGGTCATTACCTGGGGAAAGCTTCCCCAGCTCACAGGACCAGCCAGGGCTCCCTGCAGTGCCTGGGCATCATCAGCTGATGCTGGAGACCCCCTGTGTCCCCAGGACAAGGGCCAGCGTGTCCTACCCACCTGTGTCCTGTTCTACCCACCTGTGATATCAAGGTGTCACATGCTGAAGTCAAACCATAACCTACAGAGATGGCAGTGACATTTATCACCTGGGAGTTAAAGAGACAAGGAGTGAAGGAGAGCATTTAAGACTTTCAGGTAGGGGAGAGGGGCTGAAAGGAAAAGTGGGAGTCTGAAATCTCCTCTGTCCTTTTCCCCTGCCGTGTCTCATCCCGTGTCAGCAGGGAGGGAGCTGCTGCCCGGCCCCAGGAGTGCTTACAGCGATGGCCAGCGTGACAGAGGCCAGCTCAACCTTGCCCAGGTGGCCACAGAATATGGAGCTGACAAGGTGGATCAGGAAGATCAGCAGCTGGATCAGGATCTAAGCACGGAGCAGAGCAGAAGGTTAGGGATGCAGGTGAGCAGGGGTGGTTGTTCTGGGGGTCTCTCTCCTCCCGGCTCCTTACCAGCGGCCCCGCCAGCACCAGCAGCTGCCTCGCATCCTCCCAGAAGGTCTCCGGAATCCAGCGGCGTTTCTTCTGGCAGCTCTCGGGTGTGAGGTCGCCCTGGCCGGAGGCTCTTCCCTCCCCTATGCCATTCTCCTCGGGGCTGCTCTCCGGCTTCATGCTGCCCTGCCGGGGGAGTGGAACCGGCCCCTTCCTCCGCGCTCTGTTAATCCCCGCGGGGGCGAGCAATGTGTAACCACGCCGGGCTGAACTTCAGCCGGGGCCGGGCTGGCCGTGGGGAGCCCGGGCAGTGGGGCAGGGCAAGGCACGGAGTGGCGCAGCTCAGCGAGGGTCCTGGCAGCGCAGAGGAGCCCGGACGCACCGTGCAAGGAGCTGAGCCATCCTAATCCACCCTGTGAACCCTCCTACCTCTCCTGCTTCACCACAGCTCGGCCGGCCAGAGGGCTGGAGGGTCGCGCTCCTGTTCCAGCGGCGGTGGAGGGTTGTTGGGTGTGTGGTGAGCCGCTGCCGGCAGTGGCGGGGCAGTGGCTCACTCACTCCCATCACGGGGGCCAGGACAAGCCGGCCCCCTTGGCTCCAGCGGCCCCCTTGGCTCCAGCGGCCCCCTTGGCTCCAGCGGCCCTCTTGGCTGTGTCCCTGGCACAGCCCCGCCGGGTCGGGTTTCACTGGCACCGCTCCCCCGAGCCCAGTGCGGTGTCCTCGGCCCGGCGGGGAGGCAGGGAAGGGGAGAGGCTGCCCAGGGCAGACCCCACCTGCACGGAGCGGGCTGGGATAACTCATGAAACAGGGCGAGACACCCTCCTGCTCTCCCCTCACTCCCATCCCAAACCTACCGGGGTTCTGAGCGGGGCAGGGTCTGCCACGTCCTCCCACTGGTGCTGGTGGCAGTTTCCAGCTCGTTTGTGTCACATTTTTTCATTCACAGGCCGCCAGCAGCAGGAGAGCTGTGCTGGGCTGTTCGCATTATGACATAGGGTAGTTCTTTGGTGGCTCTGTAGGGCTGCTCAACAACCACGACAACAACAAGTCTTGCTTTTGTACCCAAGGGGAAGAATGATAACAGCGTGTCTGGAGCCAGCCCCAAACCTCAGGGCAGGGCCAGACCCACAATCCTTGCTCTCAACAGCACAGTCCTGCCAATGACCAGGGTCACGCTCACTCCTTATTAAACAGCCTAACATTTACTCAGAAAACTTTATTGTATCAAAATCCCACCTTACAAAAGTGCAAAGGAGAGTTGCATTTGGCCCTGTGCCTGCCCTACAGAGGGAGAGCAGGGTCAGGACCAGCAGCCAGCACCCAACAGCAGAGTCAGACAGCTCTCAGCAAAATCCATTTTGTTCTTTGTTCCCACAGCGGCTGCAAGAGGGATTTGCCACCCCAAGATGTGGGTACAGGCTGGCGTGTGAGGAAACGTGCTGTGGGCAGCAGGAGCTCTGCCATGAGCAAATGCCATGGCCCGATGTCCCCAGAGGGCAGGACAGAAGCACCAGGACCCTGCCTCCTTCCCAGGTCAGCCCCAGGATACACTCCCACCTCCCACGAGTGACATCCCAGTGCAGTGCAGGAGAGGAACCAGCTCTCGAGCCTTTTTTTCAACATCCTCACCCCCTTTAAGAACTCTGCGTGTGGGATAAAACATTGTGGGTTAACCAGAAACCGTGCAAAGGGTAAGGTAAGGCACTGAGGGGGAATTCCTTCCCCACACCATCCTCTGGGACACTGCCAGGTGCCCTCCTGCTCCGTGCACAGTTCCCCAGTGTCCCTGGCTTTAGCCATTGCCAGTCAGGAGCCGGACCAGGATCCCCACCAGCAGGACAGCGATGGCAGCAGCAGCGGCCAGCACACGGCAGAGGATCACAGCCCTCCACGCCACAGGGGGAAGGACAGGGACAACCACGGGCTCCTCCTGTGTGGTGGTGAGCTCAGGCTGCCTCTCGCCCATCATGATGCTCTCCGGCAGGACTGTGGTGTCCCCGGTGTCCCCAGTGTCCCCGGTGTCCGTGTCCACGGAGGTGTAACCTGTGGGACAGAGAGCTCTGCAGGGAGGCTGGGCTGCCCAGCCAGGGGCTTCCAAGCTGATGCTGCACAGGCAGCTGTGACAGTCCTCAGGGTCCTGTCCCAAGGCTTGGGGACACTGGGACACACGGCTGCACGCTGTGTCTTGTACCCCATTACTCAGGAGAAGAGCCACAGGGCCAGCACCGAGCACTGGGCTCCTTCCAGCCATTTGAGCCTCCAGGACAGACATGGGTGCCATAATTGGGAAGGAAGGGAAAGGGTTGGGTGGAGAATTTGGGCTCCCTGCCTGGTGTCAGGCCCGGCTACATACCCACAGCAGATGTTTTGTTAGCAGCTGTGCCATTGGAGTTCACATCTTCTACTCGTTCTTTCATTCCAGCTCGGACTTGAGCCTAAAAACACAGGGAAGAGTTGCTCTTCTCAGGGCAGGAGTGTCCTGCCCAGCCCAAAAAACCCTCCACTCTCCCAAGACAAGCATTCTCAGTACCAAATTGCTCCTCTGCTACAAAAGGACAGACCCCAGTTCACTTCTGCAACCTCCTAGAGGGCTGTAGTGTTGTGCTGAAACAGGAGTTAACTCAGCACCTTTCAAGAATTACCAGAGAAAAGCACAATTCTCACCTCCTCTGCAGCTTTCCTCCAATCCATGCGGATGACAAAAGCCAAGAAGGAAAGGGCTTGCACGGAGATGCAAATGATCATCCCAACCCACAGACCTGCAGCAGCGGGAAGTTACTTCAGGGAGGGCTTGAGCAAAACCTGCCTTGGGCAGTCACTGCCAGAATGCCCAAGGACTTTAGCCCAAGAACTTCCAAGGAAACAACCCCTGGGGAAGCTGGGAGTAAGCCTGGATTTACTGGGACACACTCCACGCCCGCCCCAAACACAGCAGTGTGCAATCCAGCCCCACTGATCCAAAGGAAAGTCCAGGCACGAGTTCAGGGCTGATCCTTTGCTCAGCACAGCAAAGGGGGCACACGTACCCAACACGCCCATCCTGGCTGCAAACATCAGGGAGATGCCCACGGGGAAGCCGATGGTGTAATAGCCCACGGCGTTGGCGATGGCACCCAGCTTCTGCCTGCCCGTGCCCCGCAGCACCCCGCCACACGTCGCCTGGGGACAGGGGACACAGGGGTCACTGCTGGGTGGCTCCAGGGTGTGGCACAGCCCTGGGGGCAGGGAAAGCCACAGCACTGTCCCACCAAGACCAGAGGGAGCAAAGCCACGAGGTACAGGGCTCGTCTGCCAACAGACACCCAGCAGATCCCAAAGAGCTTCCCCAGGTGCCTCCCCCAGGACATGGCAGGAGGGAACGGGCCAGAATTACTGTCTGTGGAGTGTCCCAGTGTGCTGGGAGAAACTGGTATCTTTGAAGGCCCAGCTGCTCACTTGTGTTGCTTTGATAAACCAGTGAAAAGCTGGAGCCTTGGCCAGGGGAAAAGAGGAGGAAAAACTGGGGTGTCTGCAGCAATGCCCAGGGGCAGCCACAAGCAGAGGTGTCACAGGTAACACAAGCAGCTGCTTTGACAGTTTTTTCAGTTTGCTTCTCTGGATCATTTTACAGGTCCAAAGTGGGCTTGAGGCAGCTTTGCACTCCAAGCTGCAGAGAGGAACCACTCCACATGCTGGAATACTCACTGCTGTTGCATCCAGCAAGTGGAACGGACCAAAGATGAGCATCACCTTGGACACCAAGCTGACAATCTCCCTGTTGGGAAGATGGATGGACTGAGCAGGGGAAGCAGCACCACCTAATCCTTGGTTCAGCCACAAAGGCTGATTCCTGTTCCCTGATCCCAGCCTGCTACCACAGCAGTGTCCCAGTGGTAGAAGCAGCAGTGCTGCCCAGGGACACTGGGAAATGGGGAGGAATCTTTGAGAAACATTTGCCAGATGGAGGTTTATGACCTCTTATCTATCAGCAGCTTCTGGGGTACAAATGACACCCTCCTAGAAGGCAATAATACTTAAAGAAAGCTGTTAACCCACGTGTCATTGGTGAAGATGTATCCCACCACGTTCCTGAGGCTCCCCAGTAAGGCTGAAACCACCACAGCGAAAACTCCTGGAAGAAAAAGGAAAAGTCAAATTGCTTCAAGGGCAGCACATCCTGCTCCTGAGCCAGGCCCAGACCTCAGGGGCTCCATGTGGTGAGGACTGGACTTCACTGCCCTCAAATGATACTGCAGCAGGGGACAAGTCTGTTTTCCCCTCACTCTCCCCAGATAATCCCTCTACCCTCTGGAGTGTGAGGACAGAAGACTAAGCTGCGTTTTTAATTATCAAAGCCTTTGCACCAGGCTCATAACAGAAAAGATGAGTCAGGATCTTGTTGCCCAAAGGGTCCAAACAAGTGGGACTGGGTTCCTATGGGAGGGCCCTGGCCTTGGGGGAGGGAAACTGAACCATTTGCTGACAATTGCCCTTTATTCTGCTCTGCAGGACTGCACTGACCTGTGCACAGCAGTGCAGTGATGCACGAGGTCTTGGCTTGCTCCACATCCCCTGCTCCCAAGGCATTCCCCACTCTGACACTCGCAGCCACGCTGATGCCCAGAGGCACCTGAGAAGGAGACAGAGGAGGTGACAGCAGAGCTGCAGTGACAGCAGAGCCTGCAGTGACAGCAGAGCCTGCAGTGACAGCAGAGCCTGCAGTGACAGCAGAGCTGCAGTGACAGCAGAGCTGCAGTGACAGCAGAGCCTGCAGTGACAGCAGAGCCTGCAGTGACAGCAGAGCCTGCAGTGACAGCAGATCCTGCAGTGACAGCAGATCCTGCAGTGATTTTCTTCTTCCCCAGTGGGGAATTTGGGACAAACTGGCATTGCTGCAATGGAGGGATTTTCCATCTGCAGCACCCCCTGGATGTGCAGGCTTGAGAGGCATCACCTGCTTCCCACCTCAGCACTGATCCACAGTTTTGGGGTTCCTCTCAGGCTCTTTGGGGTTTCACACCCCCAGCCCTTACCATGTACGCGACACAGGCGAGCTCGTAGATGACAGATTGTGCACCCAGCTCCACCACACTGATCAGCCCTGGAAAAGATTTGCCACCTCCTTCGTTGGCTGAAAAGGAGGCATCTATCCCCATGGAAGAGATGGGGACACCTGCAGTGTCCTGCAGGCCCAGCCCTGCGGGTGAGGAGGCTGCTGCTGGCAGGGGGGCTCTGGGGACACCAGGAACCAGAGGGAAATGAGGATTTGGACTCACCAGCCAAGAAGCTCCCAATCTCAAAGGTCCACCACTCAATACACATCATGACCATGCCAGGCACTGCCAGCCAGATGAAGGAGCCCCAGTCCACGAGGCACTCCCTGCTCCAGCCTGACAGGAGGAGGTGAGGCAGGATGAACATTTGTCACCCATCTGCTCCCCTAAAGGGGAGCCACATCCACTCTCTTAGGACAACCCCCCCTGCAGCTCACGGGACATCAGCCCAGGATTGCTGCATTCCTGAGACAGGATATTCAACAGGAATGCATTTGGAGCTACAGTAAAGGCCTTGAGGACACGGCTACAGCATGTTCCCACTGTGAGGGGGTGGCAATCCCTTTGTCACGGGCTGGTGACAATGCCAAATTCCCAGGGCCAGACACTGAAGGTATTCTGAAGGACTAAGATAGAACAGTACCTCCCCAGGTCTTCACATGGATCTTCTTCCACCACATGTAAAGGACGAGGAGGATGACCTGGGTGTACTGAGAAACCATGTTAGCCCAGGCAGAGCCCCTGGGGAGAGAGACAGGCAGGTTACAAGGGACATCCTTGTCCACCTCCTCAGCCACAGCAGGACAGACCTGAGGGCACCCACAGCAACCTCGCTACAGATATGGGCCAGACCCCTCCATCCTCAGCTTTGCAGATTGGGGGCTGGCAGAACTGGGCACCCAGAGAACCCCCTCATGCCCTGAGCAAGCCCCTGCACCCAGGGAGAGACTGTCACCAGCCCTGCTCACACTTACACCATGCCCAGCTTCAGAGCATAGAGGAGGAAGGCGTTCATGGCCGCATTGAGGATGTTGGCTGCAATCCCTGTCACCACTTGAGGCATAATGATCTCCTGGAAGTCAAGGAGGAACTTTGGAATTTGCTTCCCCAAAATGCAGCCCAAGCCCCATCCAGTGAACACAGGGGAGACCTCCAGCAACCCCCAAGGAGAAGGCCAAGAAGGGAGCTCAGGTTCCAGGTGAGGCTGGGCTTTTTGAGACATGCAGGGGGTGACAGGCAGAGCTCAGGAGCTGGTGCAGCCCATAAAACACAGAGTTGGGAAGCAGGAAATGGAGCCAGCTAAGAGTGGTTGCCATGAGTTCAGCCAGGGCTGGCTCATCACACATTCCTCAGCCCAGCCCTCCCCAGAACAGGGTGAACTGAGATCCCCCAAGTCTATCCATGTTCCTGGGAATACTTTTATTCCATGGCCAGAAGCTGGCTAATTATACAATACCTGACTCAGTAAATATCTTGTCAGCAGCTGGTACAGAAACGCCGCCTGCAAAAGTCAGGATTCAGTTCATCACCACACCATGGCTCAACAGCCAAGTGACCACTGAACACTGCCAGATCAGCCCCCCTCCACCTTCTTTTAAAACCCCTGTGCTCCAGCTGAAACACTGCCAGCACCCAAAACCAAGAGTGACAGAAAGCACATCCCATTCCCGCTGGGAAGACAGATCAGTCTCCAAATGGGAAATCTCCAATGCTTCCTCACCAGTGTGGGAAAGCCTGGAAAGCCTGGAAGAAAGGATAAACTTCCAGGGCCTTATCCCACAGAGGTACTGCTCCCTGCCTCAGAGGAGTCAGAGCCCAGCAGCTGTGAGTGTGGGAACAGCTCCAGCCTTTATCTCAGGGCTAAGAGTGAGCCTGGGGGCTCTGGTTCCAATGTCCATCACAAGTTATGTGACCACAGCAAAAGCCTTTGCACAGGAAGATGAGGAGCCCCTGCTGGCTGGTCCAGCAGCTGCTGGGCTGTGCACATCTGGTAAGGCACAAGGCCAAGGGGCACGTTGTAAAACCTTAAACCTGCCCTGTGAGCCACACAGCAAAGGCCTCCCTCCTTTCCCTGGCGTTACTAAGGTACACAGAGCTTCTAACAGCTCCAGCAGAGACTTACAGGAAGTGCTGGAATAAAGATCATCACGTAGAGCTGAGTTAACCTGGAAAGAGAGTTGTTTCCCCAGTTAATGATACAGCAAAGCAAGAGCCAAGCCAAACAGCACTGCACTCGAGCTCCAGAGAGCCTTGATTTCAACACTCCATGGCAAACGCCTGATCCAGAAGGGCTGGATCTCACCCCTGACCTGGAGACCTCGGGGTTCTGTCGGATGAGCAGGAGGATCCTCTCGGTGTTGATGAAGAGGGCCCAGCAAGGGAAGCAGAACAGCAGCAGGATGAGGATGCCCCGCTGCAGGATGGTGCCCACCTGCTTCAGGTTCTTGCTGCCATAGGTCTGGGTCAGGAGAGAGGGTCAAGGTGGGCATCACAGGGAGCCAAAGGGGCTGGGAAAACGCTCAGGGCAACGACAGGACAATTAAACTCCTTTCTCATAGCCTGCAGCTGCAAATACCAGGCTGGTTGGGTGTCACCTGCAGATTGCAAATCCTTTGGCACCCAGGCATGACCCAGGGCTCCTTGGGGAGGGAGCAGGCTCCAGCCAGAGTGTTTGCAACCCTGCTGTGTCTGGCACCTTCCAGGCCCTGCCCTTTGTGCCCAGAGACACCAGCAGCAAACACCTCCAGGTACAGGAGAGGGGGAGCTGTACTGACCTGGGTCATCAGCGTGTCACATGCTGAGGCCAAGCCAGAACCGATGGAGATGCCTGTCACGTTGATAACCTGGAGGAGAGACAGGGGAACCTGGCCCACAGCACTGCCTCCCTCCCAGCTGGGTGGAGAGACAGCTCTGCTAAGTTTTTGGGCAGTTTTCCAGTCCTTCTCTGTTTCTCAGAATAACACAGTCTCGTCAGCTAAATAGTGGGGGAAAGGATCTTCTAGCAAGGGGTGAGGATCTAAAGAACCACAACCAACAGTGCTGCTCTGGCTACATGCCCAGGTCTGGTGGGTTCAGGGAGCTGGCCAGAGGCTCTCGGGTGCTGGCCTTGCACTGGCACAGCCACTGACTGCTCAGCTCCCCTCTCCTGCCTGTGCTCAGGGCTGAAAAAAAAGAACAGGGCCCTCACCTATACATTCCTACAGGCCTGTTTTTTTTAGTTCTTTTTTTTGGTGGCAGGTAATTCATGTGCTTTAAATCCAAGGGGAATTGGAGCAATACGTACGGACACAGCCAGGGTCACAGCGTCCAGCTCGGCCTTCCCCAGGTGGCCACAGAAGATGGAGCTGACCACGCTGATCAGGAACCCCAGCAGCTGGGCAAAGAACTGGGACGAGAAGAGAGGGAGATGGTGAGATGAGGACCTGTTAGGGCTTGTGGAACACCACCCCTCCCCCAGGAGATGGACTATGAACACTCAGGTTTCCTCATGTTTCTGGCCATGCCTCGAGACCAGGGTTCTGCTGAGGTCCTGGAACCCATCCCTACTTGCCAACACTGCTGGGCAGAGGAGGCAGCTCCAGGACTCAAGCAGGCTCTCAGTAGCTTTGTCTTTCAAAGCCAACATCTACCTGCCCTGCGGTGTTTTGGTGTTACACAGCCAATCTGCCAGATGACCCCATTTAAGAGAGGCTTAAGGGCTTCACTAGAAATCCTCTTTCCCAGGATGAAGGCTGCATAGAGAAGGGAAAATAAAACATCCCAGTGCTTTCCCACATTTGCGTGCATCTGTGGAAAACCATCCTCCAAAACCACAACATCCTCTGCTCCTGGAGAGACACCAAGGCCAGTCTGCGTGTTCCTTGCCAGCAGTGTGGAACAATGCTGCAGCAGAGATTGCACTCCAAACTCATTTTCCCATGGCAGGAGGATGTCCCCCTCACAGGCAGCCAGGGCACACAGTCATGGCACAGCTCGAAACAGATGGCAGCAGTCAGGGACATTTATACCCACTGAGGGGTGGGCACAGCTGCAAACCTTGCCCAGGAGCTCTTCATGCTCCTTCCCACACAGCAGCTGGCAAGACGAGAGCCCAGAGCTGCTGCAAGACCAGCTCTGAGGGGTCAGAGGAAGAGCAGAACGATCCCTTCTCCTCTGCAGACCTCCCACTGCTGTCTGCAGATGCAGTGCTGCTGCCAGGCCCAGGCATGTTCGACCTAGTTCTGTGAGTAATGCCCACAGGAGGGATCTGTACCTCCAGCATCATCCCAGCACAGCGTTTATCATGAAATGATCACTAAACAGCAGCTGTAGGTTTGGGGTTGAGGTGTTTGTGCACACGGAGGAGCAGGCTGTGCTGCAGGCAGGACGGTTGAGGGGACTGAGAGGGCTTGATGTGTCCAGCTACAGAAACTGAAACTAGTCTAGACTTCCTCTGCTGATTGAACACAGCAGGTCAGGGATTTGATGTCAGGGAGGGTGCCTCTGAGAAGTTTAACAGCTGGTACCTTCTTACCAGATATAGCAGAACACTAAAGCACAAAATTTCACACACAAGTGATTAAGACCAAGGCTGTGGTGCGTGGTTCCCCTTGGCAGAAGCCTCTGCAAAATTTGCTCAGCACTGTCTGTGCCAAACACCAAAGGTGCATTTCCTTCCAGAGGGTCCAGACAAATGGCAAGCGGCCGTTCCAGTCCAGGGAGGATTTCAGGACAGGGAGTCACAGGGCACCCAGAGCCCGCAGGAAGGGCCCTCTATGCACCTGGCACTGAGCAGAGTGACTCACTTGTCACCCAAGGGCTGAGTGGCAGTGCCAGGGCTCAGGCCTGGTTTCACAGAGCACTTTAACAGCTTAGTCCCCCTCCCCGAGCCCACCGCTGCTCTTCCACAGCCGTGCTGCAGGGAGGCAGGGACCACGCCGGGCAGCAGCGAGAGCGCCTGGGGCAAAGAATCAGGATCCGAGCGCCAGCCCAGGCATGGAGAGTGGCGGAGGGACCGCGCTGTGGCCCCGGCGCGGGTGGGAGGCACACCCCCGGCCGCAGAGCCGTGCCCGGAGGCTGAAGGCAGCCGAAACCCTGCAGCACGGCACCAGCAGGGCCGGAGATCTCCTTCCCCGGCATCCCGGAGCGCCCGGGGAGCGCTGCCCGCCTGCGGACAATCCCCGTCCCGGCAACGCGCTCCCGCACCACCGGCGGGAAGGCATCGTGTCCCCTGCGTGTCCCCGTGTCCCTCCCGGTCTCACCCCGCCCAGGGTCTCACCACGGGCCCCGCCAGCCGGGCCAGCTCGCAGCACTCCTGCCGTGCGCCCGCGGGCAGGAGGCGCCGGGCGCCCCGCAGGCACCGCGCTGCCGCCATCGCCGCCGCTGCCGCCCGCGCCACCTCCGCCCGCCTTATGGGCACGGCACGGCACGGCCGCCTCCGCCCCCGGGGCCCCGGGCTGTGGGCGGGGCGGAACGGAACGGAACGGAACGGAACGGAACGGCTCGGCACGGCACGGCACGGCACGGCACCGCACGGCTCGGCACGGCACGGGCAGCTCCGTGCTCCGGGTCAGGGCTGGACGCTCCGCCGGACGGGAGCGGGACCCTCCCGGCCGCGTGTGGGCAGCCGGGCATTCCCCGCCCACCGGCGATGGCCAGAGGCCGCCGAGGGGTTTTTTGGGGAGTTGGGGATCCCCTGTTGGTGGTTTGGGGATCTGCTGTGCAAAGAGCAGGGGATCCCCCTGTTTGTTCACCCACATCTGGAGCTCTCCTGCTCGTCGGCTCTGGGACGGGGATCCCCTGAGGAGATACCTGTTGATCAGGGGGTCACCAGAGGTCCGGACACCCCCAGGTGCTGATTATGGACTGGAGAACTCCTTGTGGGACGATGGTTTAGGACCCCTAGGTGCTGTCTGTGGGGTGGGTTCCCTAACACAGGGGCTGTGAAAGGCAGGAACGGGACATCCGAGCAAAGGAGTGTCCCCTCTGCCATCAGCGTCATGGAAACAGGGGAGAGCAGCCGGCTCTGGGCAGGCTCCCTTTCTCCTCCATCCTCTCTCATTCAGGGATTGCCACCCAGCAGTGGTGGCAGCTGGCAGGGTGAGGAGGTTGGGATGGTTGTGTTGCCCAGCACCTGGCAAGAAGGAGATTTGGTTTGGGTCAGAGGCTGGGTTGTTACAGGAGTGAAATTTTACCTAAGTGCAGGTACTCGTAACCAAATAGCTGTAACCAAGCCTATTGCTAAGGCACGGAAAATTACAGTGGATAGTAGGTCTCGGTTTTCCAGCTGTTTAAATGCTGCCCCGGTGCCTTATAGCTGTGGTGTCACCAGCCTGAAATGTAATGTCTTGTTAATGTTTCACTAATCTCCTCCTCTCTTCAAATATGATGTGACATCATGAAATATCGCAGAGTACTAGTGGTGAGTCACGGTCATTCTGATTTTATGTGCCCTGATGAAATCAGGGTATTTCCGGACAAAAGAGTTCTCCTCTCAATGATTTTTCCCTCCTCCCCTGTGGCCGGTGGGTGCAGGATGGTGCAGCAGGGGCAGCTCTGAAGAAACAGAAATGGTTATGGGAAAAGGTGATAACTGGCTGGTGGTGTGACTGTCACCAGCCTGGCGGCGAGATGGCCCGAGGGTTCCTGCCGTGCTCTTATCTCCCGTGGAGGCAGAGGGGAAATGATAAGGCTCAGATGGTGCTATTCATGGTCCTAAACGAGCAGTGCAAGTGTGAGTCCCTTTGAAGTTTACCGGTGACCCTGCTGAGATCAATACCCTGGGCTGGTGAAGAGCAGGGAGAGAAAACCTGGCGAAAAAGGACTTTGAAAATAAGAAGGCCCATTTTTACTAGCTTGGGGAGAAAAGTTCTCTCCCAGTCCCAGGAGCCGGGTCCTGGACTAGCCCCCAGAGGGCCAAATACACACAGAAGGGCTATGATTGAAATGTCTTTCCTTGTGTTTTGCTGGTATTGTTTGAAATCAACTCTGGTTGCTTTCAGAAGCGATGTTTTGAGTTTCTGTGGTTACACGTGGATCCCAGTCCTGCTGGAAAGTGGCAGAACGGGCACCCCAGGACCTGGCTGGGTGAGCAGGGGTGCCCTGAGGCCTCCCCCATCACTGGCACAACAGACCTGGCACTGCCTCTGCCTGTGTGACAGGGACAAGGACCTTGCCAGCCGCCCGGTGGGATTGAGCAGGACCCACAGACAATGAGGGGGGTCAAAGGTACCACCAGCCGCCCTCAGCAATCCGGCTATTTAGAGGATTGCAACACCAGCTGGAGGAATTTGAAGGGTCAAATTCCATGCTGTTGTTTCAGACCTCCGGTGGATTCTCAGCAGCATTTTGGGAGTCTGATACCTTAGCACAGACCTGTTTAAAGGAGTTAATGTGTGACCAGCCACAATCCAGCCAGAGCAGGCAGGCAGTCTGCCCTGCTGGAGCTGGTTTGGGCTGCTGGAACTCTGTGCAGTTCTCTGCGATGCTGATGAGACTCCAGAAGACAAAAAATAACCTGAGAGAAGGATTGCAGTTGACTTGCATCATGTGCAGAGCAGAATTAGCCCTTGTTTTCCCTGCAGATTCCAGCAGGATGGCTGCCCTGGGCTTTCTCTGGATATGGATATCCATAATCTGAAACACAACAAGCATCTTGCTGCTAAAATACACCCCACAAATGTACTCGTGATTAAGAGCTGCTCCAAAAGGAGAAGGCCACAATGGATCTATGTCAAACACTGAACTGTTTGAAGTGGGTCCCTTTTCTTTAACAGACCTTGCTGCTGGCTGATGTCCACAATACTGTGGAAAATCCACTGCCCTCGGTGCAACGTGGAGTCCAGAATACAGCTGAATTAAAAACTGAAGAGCCTTTTGCAATCCAATTATTTTTTATGTACGTGTCGTGCCATAGGATCAGATGATCAGTGCCATCAGCGGATACTTCAGGGTAACTCGGCAGTTTAAGTGCCACATCCAGGCGTTTTTTGAACACTTTCATGGATGATGACTGCAGCACCACCCTGGGCAGCCTCTTCCAGGGCTCGGCCACCCTTTTGGTGAAGAATCTTTCCCAAACACCCAACCTGTTGCAGCTCGAGGCCGTTTCCTCTTGTCCCATCGCTCTGTACCTGGGAGGACAGACTGACCCACGCCTGGCTACAATCTCAGGGAGTTGTGGAGCGCCACAAGGTCCCTTTGAGCCTCTTTTTCTCCCTGCAGAGCTCTCCCCGCTCCCTCCCCGGTGCCGGTCGCGGTCCCCTCTTGCCGTGCGAGGTGTCCCCGGCAGATGGCACCGGAGCCCCGCGGGTCCGCGGCCCCTCCAGGCGCTCCCGCAGCACCGGGAGGGAGCGGGGAGGGGGACACGGATTCCCTTTTTCCAGCCCTTCGTGTCTCGGGCTCCTTCACCCGAGCACTTTCAACCCTGCCTCCTTCCCTCAGTGTTTGTATTTTTCAAGACCCTAATGAGCACCGGGTGTCTGTTAAACACCCAGGGAAATCCCAGAGCGTGCCAAACCATTTGCCAAATATACGCCAAGTATTTGGCAAATACTTTGGGGAAAAAAAACCTTGCTAAATACTTCAGTGAAAAATATAGTGTGTACTATTAAAAAAACCCCCCATATTTATAAAAAATAAATAGGAGTTAGAAAAATGCAGATAGGCACTGGCTCTGTATGGACAAGAAAGTGCTTATTAAAAACCTTGGGATGCTGTCCTGACTCTTTAATTCCAGTGTCTCAAGCTGGTTGTCAAATGGGCATCCTGAACTGTGATTCTGCTGCAGAACCAGCACCTGGACAAACACTCATCCACCTCATTTCTAGTGCTCTCATGGTGTAACTTCAGTTCAGTCACACCTCACCTTGTGATTTTTTTTCATTAAGAACAGTTGTTTCCTCATTTTATTTTATTGTTCCTTAAGAGAGAACTGCTTTTGACTTGTTCTGTATTTCAGAGCATCTTCCTCCTGCTTTGTTCACTAAAAGCAGGGCCAGACATATTAACTGCAGCCATAAATATTATTTTTACAGCAGAATATTTATCTTGATGCATGGATTGGTTGAGTTCAGGGTTGCAGACTTAAAAAACAGCTTCCCTGCCCTGAAGAACCCAGATACTTAATTAAGTCAGATAAGGCAGGACAAATAAAAAACAAGACAAAACTTCTCCTGCTTTGAACCACCTCTAGGGAGCAGGTCTTGGCAAGAGAAAAGAGAGATTGTAAAGCTGTAATAATAATAGTAATGATAATTAATTGTATTTATAAAGCATCCCCTAATGGCTCTGGATGCTATACAACGATTTTAAATACAATTGAAAACAACAGCAGTAAGGAGAAGCCAAATAAGGAAGGGTTGTAAAAACGAAGGTGTTTATTGCAGTAGATAGTAAGATTTCAGTGTGCTGTTTTGGGGCTTGTCTGCAGCATGGATACACGGACATCAGTCGGGAGCAGCTGAGGATCCTGCAGTGAATTCTGCAGGCTTGCAGATTGCAGGCTTTGATTACAAAGAGCAAATACATTTTACAGCCTGGTTTGCATGTCACTGTCTTTTCTTTATTTCCTTTCTGTATCCCAGCCAGCCAGACGGTGTAACTCAATGCAGCCCAATTTATGTTTATGCTTCTGGACTGGCTTTCAGGTTTTTCTGCCTGCATTTGATAGGGGTAAATATGAATTTATGTTCGATTTTGGAAACAAAGAAGGGAACAAATCCGTGGGATTTGGGGAGGTTTGATCAACCCTCATGGGGCCAGCGGGAAGCCACAGAATGGTTGGGTTGGAAGGCACCTTATGGAAGGAGTCCTGGGAGCAGTGGCTGAGGGAATTTGGGATGTTTAGCCTGGAGAAAAGGAGGCTCAGGGGGGACCTTATCACTTCTCTTATCAGCCTTCCACTCCCTGAAAGGAGGTTGTAGGCAGATAAGGGTCAGCCTCTTCTCCCAGGCAACAGCAACACGACAAGACCACGGTCTTAAACTGCACCAGGTGAGGTTTAGACTAGACATTAGGAAGAAGTTCTTCACAGAAAAAAAAGCGATTTGGCACTGGAATGGGCTGCCCAGAGAGGCGGTGGAGTCACCACCCCTGGGGGTGTTTAAGGAAAGGCTGGATGCGGCACTCAGCGCCACGGTCTGGGTGACAAGGCGGTGTTCTGTCATAACTCCTGACCTCAAAGGTCTTTTGTCACCCTAGCTGAGGTCTGTGTGATCCTGTGTGGAAGGCTGGCAGACCTTCCACTGGAGCAGGCTGCTCAGAGCCACATCCAGCCCGGCCTTGGACACTCGTGGGACGGGGCGCCCACAGCTCCTCCGAGCAAGTTGCGCCAGCGCCTCGCCCTCTCAGGGAAGAACTCCTCCCCAACACCCCACCCATCGGTGTGCGGTACATCGGTGTGCGGTATCGGTGTGCGGTACCTCGGTGTGCGGTACATCGGTGTGCGGTATCGGTGTGCGGTACCTCGGTGTGCGGTATCGGTGTGCGGTACATCGGTGTGCGGTACATCGGTGTGCGGTACATCGGTGTGCGGTATCGGTGTGCGGTACCTCGGTGTGCAGTATCGGTGTGCGGTATCGGTGTGCGGTACATCAGCCCGTGCCCCGCTCCGTGCCCGGGCTGGGCCGGGGCGGCTCTGAGGGCGCGGGGGGGGCCGGGCCGGGGCGGCGCTGCCCGAGGCGGGGGCGGGCGCGGGGCCGCGCGGCGCGGCAGCGCCCCCTGGCGGGGCGGGGCGGGGCGTGCGCGGCTGGCGGGCGCGGAGCGGAGCGGGAGCGGAGCGGGCGCGCAGCGGGAGCGGAGCGGGATGGCGGGCGCGCTCACCGACGTGCTGGGAGAGGTGCTGGTGGGCGCCGACGGAGAGGAGGTGGCCGTGTCGTTGCTGGCCGCCCGCGGGGTCTCTCTGGTGGGGCTCTACTTCGGCTGCAGCCTCGGCGGCCCCTGCGCGCAGCTCGGCGCCAGCCTGGCCGCCTTCTACGGGCGCTTCAGGGGGGAGGCGGCGGCGGCCGGCGGGCAGCGCCTCGAGATCGTCTTCGTGTCGGCGGAGCAGGAGCAGCAGCAGTGGCAGGAGGCGGTGCGGGCCATGCCCTGGCTGGCGCTGCCCTTCGCCGACAAGCACCGCAAGGTGAGACCCGCGGCCGGGCGGGGGGCGCGCCCCGGGCTTTGTCTGGGGGCCGCGGGGCTCGGCCTTTCCAGAAAGTTCCCGGGGGAGCCGGGGAAGCGGCGGGGAGGTGGCGGCTGCTGTCCCGCGGGGCGACGCGGTCTCGCCCGGCTCCTGCGGGGCCTGGGAGCCCCGCGGGAGGGGAGCCCTGGGCTGGGCATCGCGGTGTGTGCGGGCGGCCGGAGCCGCCGGGCCCCGCAGAGCAGCGGGGCTGCAGGTGAGGCGTGAGGGGAGCAGCTCCTCCGAGCCCCCACACGGGCACGGCGGCGCTCAGGTGGGCGCCCGAGGAAACCAGACCTTGGCGTGGGCAGCGGACACGGTGCCCGTGGGCTCCTGCGTGGGTTTGGGCACGGAAAGGAGCCGTGGCCTCTGCCGGCCGTGGGAGGACACGCGGTGGTTGAGGAGCGAGTGAGCCCGGCTCGGCTGGGAGCTGCTGGCGAAGCTGCCCTGCCAGTTTGTGGGATGGGGTTTGTTCCTCTCGTTCGGTGTGCTCGATGCTGTACAAGTTACAGCTTCTCATCCGTAGAGTTCAATCTGAAAGATAATGGGTAGAAAGCACGCTGAGACCCAGACGGGGCAGGCTGTGAGGAAAAGGAAGGCACAGGCTGAACCTCCACTTCCCAACGAACTTGCAACGCTTAAAAGAAAAAAAAAATCCTCTTTACAAATCTAATCTCTGGAAGCAATTGAGTAAGAATTGAAAAGGTGGTGCCCCACAGTGCTGTTTCTAACCATCGTTCTGGCTGGTGGCTGAGGCAGCGGTGTGGAAGCAGCGGGCAGACTCAGGCTCAGCTTTGGTTGGGATTGGGATAACGCTGGTACCTGCAGGGCTGGGGGTGCTGAGCCCCCTCCGGCATCCCCTGTGCCTGGACACTGCAAGGCTGTGTTGGGAAAAGAGGGATGACATCTTCAGGATGTGTCTCTGAGCCCTGTTCTGTTCCTTAGGTAAAGGAATTGTTTAAGGAAAAGTTGGCTGTTGTCTGGCAGCGCCGTGTGATGTCTCTGCTGCTGAGAAGAGATGTAGCTTTGAAACACGGATTTGTCTTTTTTTTTCCGCTCGTTTGCTACCGTTTTTTGTCACTAAGCCCGCAGTTCTGCAAAACCCCTCACGTATTTAATGCTGTGCACCTGGATGATAATGCTGCCCAAGGCCCCCAGTTTGCCCCTTTGAAGTCCAGACACTTCTAACTGGGAGCTCACCCAAGTGCTCGGGATCTGAGCAGTTCCATTAACCAGGGGAGCTGCAACAGAAGCTTCATCCTTCAGAGAAACTACAATTTAACTCAGGTTTCTTTTAAACCAAACCCTCTTCCTACAGGGATGTAAAAACACTGTGGTTCCAATTAGTAGCTGACCATTTCCCTACAGAACATTTCAGATTATTTAGATGGTGGGACTTCTGCTTGCCATATTTGCTTTAAAAATTCCACTGCAATGTAGTTAAATGGTTGGGAAATCGTAGAAGTGGAAGGTGGCATTAATTTTACATGCTGGCCAATGCTTCCATCTATTAGATTGCACGAAAACATGAAATAAAAAGATTATGGGGTCTTAAACTCTTATTCCAAGAAGCCCTGAGTTAAATTCAGGATTATTTTTGTGTGGAGTGTAAAGTAATTGAAGCTCATGCTGTATATTTTCAAAACTAAGCAGATGTGATGTGGCTTTGGAGGAAGCTTAATCTACGGATAACAGAGAACCTATTTGTAAGTTGTAAGGGCAATTATGTCAGGATATCAGATTTCTAAACAGGAGATTTATAACCTGTAGCTCAGGCAGTTAGAAGTTTCCTTGTGTAATAGGCTGATTTTTTAAATAGTCGGGTTAATGACCTGACTCCCCAGAAAAGCACAAACTTTCTATTTTTCAAAAACATGCCAGCGAGAGCTGGGGATGTCGAGCATATGTTCAGTACCTCACGGGCTTAATTTGTTTTAAAACAAAAGCATTAGAGGAATGTAGGCAGTGCTTTTGAGTTATGGTTCCTTTGCACTAAGGGATACTCCTAAACCCCAGCGAATTATGTAGATTTATGGGAAGAAAGGGACATTATAGATGCAGGGTAGAGACAGCAAGAGAGGTGGGAACACTGAGAGCTCTGTCCCTGAGCTCTCAGCTCCCCATCCATGCAGATTAAAGAGCTTGTTTGGGAGCAGATCTGCCCAGCAGCATTGAATGTGGGTGATGCTCAGGCTCAAAGACCTCCAGAAGTCCTTTCTGGCCAACTCTTCCCATTGTAGGTTGGTTACTTTATCTACTGAGGCCATGAAAGCTTTGTGGAAAGATGATGTCTTCCTATCCTATATAAAAACATCACTTTTGTTGCTCAGTGTTATTGAAAAACACGACTTTTAAGGTCTGCCTATCATTGTCCTTCTCTGGTGTACTCTGCATTTTTCTACATCTCTCCTTCTTCCAAACCCTGGGCACCAGGCATTGACAGATCTTAAAACCCAGGCTCCTTTCTGGGTTTGCAGTAAAATTCCCACAGTCCTAAAAGTAAATTAGCATCTTACTCTGATGGTTATTGGGGGAAGTGGATGGAATTGTCAAAGCAAACAGCCACTCTTCATTGCATGCCTCGGTAACTCAATAATGCCGGGGTGCAGTTACCAGGGACAACCAGTTCAATTGGAGTAACTTCAGCACGCAGCAATTTCTGCCTCCAAACCAGTAATAAAAGAAAGCAGTACAAGTCAGCAAACATCTGGCCGTGGGGAAAGCCTTTGATTAATGAGGAGGATGGCATTATGCCTCCGTCTGAGCCGCAGCCAGACCCATTATTGGGTGGGTTTTTTTCAAGGGTAAAACCAGAACACGCCAAATGGGATTGGAAAGCCTTTAACTCGTGGTGCACGTCCCTCAGTTGAGTTGTTCAGCCCCGGGTTTGGGCAGCCAAGGTAGCTTTTGGTGATAGATTTGTTTTCTGATAGTGCCTGGCATGGGTGAGCAGAGCAATGGGGAGAAGAGGTTGCTCTGTGTCTTTGTTTCAGTTGTGATTTTGGTTTAACATCACCTCGTTGTTGTCTGTTTGCACAGACATCTGCTCGAGTTCTGGAGGGTTGATTTAATAACAGCTTTAATTCCTTTGATTCAGCCCCCATCTGCCCACATGCCCTGATGTCCCCCAGCACCCACAGTGAGGTATCTCCCTTCCTGCTGTTGGAAGGATCCCAGACTTCTCCTGGTGAGCTCCACACCATCCCTGCCTCAGAGTCTGCCTGCACTTGGGGTGAATTTGGGGGCTTTTCAAGGCCTTATGGCACACAGGCTGTTGGAGGAGTGCTGTCCTGCTGTGGGACATCTTGGCCTCTCTGCTAAAAAATTATAAACCATATTCTCCATTGAGTAGATCCTCTCACATAGTTCCACATAGGAGTGGGAGCAAGTAGAGTTGGGTGCTGGAGGAGAAAAAGCTCTACACTGAGAGAGCAGCAGTTTATCTTTCGCTGTTGTTTATTTGCCTTTGCTTTTGTTTTTACTTGTTGCTTTCTTGGCCCAGTTGTCTTCCTCATTCCTTCTTCTTTTTAATCTTGAATTCTCTCCCAACGCTTCCTTGGTGCATCCACACAGTGCCGCAGTGGCGTTGGGGCTGTGCTTTGCCTCTTTTGTGTGTTGTGTTTTTCTGCTGTGTTTATGCATCTGGTTGAGTGTTGTACAGATTCTTCTTGGGAAGGCTGAGATGCTTCTGTTCTGGATTTAAATAAATGCAAAACATGTTGGTTGTTTTTCTGTGATTATTCAGTCAAGTATCTGAAAACAATTTGGAGGATCTCCCTTTGCTCACGCTGGTAAATTCCCTTTGGTTGGGACAGAGTGTTTTCCCTTTATCTGAAAAGATCATCTGCCATGGGAGCCTCTCCCAATAAGACACCAGGTACTAATTTTGTAGGTAGACTTTATACAAGAAGTGGTGGAGAGAAGATAGAAATGTCATTAAATTGGACTGTCCACATTTTTTTTTTGTGTAGGAAAAATCTTCAAACCCTTGATTACAGCTTAAGGTAAACCCTGATTTTCAGGGACTCTGAACTTTTCTGTTTGAAACTGCCATCTGCTGAGATCTGGGAGGCAAGTGGTCAGCACAGATGTGGGATTTGTCTTACAGAAGATTTTGTAAATCACTTGAAGCAGCTTTTGAATTTCATCATATAAAAATATCTAAGTAATTACTTTCAGCTGTATTCCTGACTTCATATTTCTGGGGTGGGAATGTATATGAAATCTTCAGCTTATGGAGCTGCAGATTTGAAAAATATGGTCTTTTCATGACATCAGGCTATTGAGTAAGAAGCAAGGCATTAGCAGCACCAACTGATTCTTTGTTTGCTTTGAAACTTTGTTGGTTCTGAAATGTAAGAATGGGAGATGTATGAAGGGAGCAGAGGGAAGCCTGTGTGCTGTTTTTCATTGTGGCATCTTAATCCAGATGTTGAAATGAAAACGTTCGTTTAAAAATGCACGGTTGACAATTTCATTCGTTACTCTCAGGTTGCAGGACCGAGCAAAGGAACTTTACTTTGTAAAGTAATCAGTGCGTAGTTCTTCTCCAAAAATGCATTCTTTAGAGGCTGAACACGTAACAGCTTTACAAAAGAAAGTGCAGAACAATGGAGCGTTTTTCCCTGTGATTTTTGAGACGTTCAACAGTGAACTCCAATTATGACTGAGGAATAAGCTATTCAGTATTTCCACATTGTGCAGATGACATCGAAGCCAAAACATTTTGACTTCTTCTTCTTGTTGTTGATGCCTTTTTTCCAGATTATTTCTGTGTGTATTTTACACAGCTTTGCAGTCACCCTCCATACAATTAGCAGTCCTCTCTCATGCCAAGACCCTAATCCTTCTGTGAAATCCCCATAAGCGTCAGTAGGCTGCAAGTCTGGGGACTGTGTCCTGGTCCTGCAAGAGCTGCAAAAACACCACTGACGTCTGTGGAGGTTGGATTTTGCCCCATATCCAAACTGTTGCCTGCCTGAGCGCTTTCCCTGGGGGAAAATTAGTATTTTAAAAGTCTTGCTGACGTGTAGTCTGCTGTGGTGTTTATTACATCCTTCAGTGGGTAATTACCCACGTTTTAGGACCTGCTCTGAAAGTCCTTGGGCATCTTTCCATTATCAAATCCTCCTGGCTCCAGGGTGGGGACAAGCAGGATCACAGGATCACAGGATTGGTTCTTGAACAGGGCTCTGTACACATCCCAAAAACTGACATCAGGTTTGTGTGGCCTTTGGATGGTGGCTTCTTCAAGTGCTTCAATAACATTTCAGTTTGAAATGCAGTAGCTGTCTCCTTGTTCAGTACTCAGTTATTTTGTATTGTTGCCCACAGGTATTGCCTAGTACCAGAAAGTTTGGGTGATATTTGTGGTGATATTTGTGGTGACATTGCTGGCAGGTTCAGGTTTTGAAAGAGTCCAGGATGGTTTGGAGTTTTTTGATCCTTTCTCATGGACAATCTTTTAGTGTTTGAAAGCAGCACTTAGTGGGGTGAGTGTGTGGGACTGGGGTAAGGTTTCACTTCTGAATTGCATCTGGGTAGAGCTCTCTGTTTTGCATTCCTGTTTTTTTCAGCCAAGCTCCCAGCATGGAAGTTGGGGCATGGTTTTAATCTAAGTCAAATCAGAAAATATTGCAGTTTTTGGTGACCACACCACGGGAATTCTTGTCCCAACCCTCCTCCCCAGCAATCCACATTCATCATAGTGATTGCCTCCTCCTTATTGCTAGAGTTTGATGTGAAATGTAGGGATCTAGGGAAACTAAGAGGACATACGAGGCTGTGGTACAGCAGACTGAACTCTGAATTCAGCAAAACAAATTTGAGCAGCATTTGCCAGAGCATTTGTTTGATGAGAAGCTCATTGGTGTGTGTGGATTGCTTCCTCCTCCTTCCCCTCCCCATTTTTTTTATCAGAGAAACAAGTTCCAAGCAAAATATTCCAAAGTGATATTTAATTACTCTTTAAAATGCAACTATTTGTCTTATCAGCCATGTGGATTTCTATTTGCTGCTTTGATTTGACAGTTAGTAGTTTGTAATTTTTGAAAAGCTTACACGCTCCAGGAATCTGTGATTTTTATGCTTTTGAAAGTCGAGATGTTGAATTAACTGCAGCTTTGAACTATTCACGGATAATTTCAGGCCCCCCGCTTTCAGCAAATAACAAGCTGACTCCTGAGCTTTCAGGCTGGGTTGAATACTGAATAATCACGACTTTATAGCTGCGTGTGCTCTCTAAACTGGTTCCATGGCACATCACAGCGTAATGCACGATAGGTTTGAAATGTTTTTGTAGACAGATCACTTTGTGCCATCTCCAGATAATAACGGCTGGGGAGGAGGGAGCACTGCCAGCCTGGGGAGGGTGCTTGGATTCATTACAGCTCGGGCTTTGAGCACATTAATTCCTCTCTGTTCTTGAGGTGGGAGCCCAGATGGAGGACTTGGGGGTGTTGTGGGGAGAGGGTTTTCTCCAGCACTGCCTTGATGTCCCTCCACAGAGCAGTTTCCTTTGTGCTGGCTGGAACTGCTGCTTCTCAGCTGATGCTCTGTAGGCAAAAAACCACAATCAGAATTAAATCTGTAAGTTGTAAATTAAAGACAAGGTCAATGGAGAAACTGAGTGGGATGAGTTGACAAGTAAGCAGATAGACCTGTAAATTCTCTCGTGGGAAAGTGAATTATGTGAGTATTTCAGATTACGACATGAGTGCCTTGTCTCATAGCCGATCACGTTTTCATCTCAGTTTTCCAAGGAAAATGCAGTGTCTTATTGATTTGGCAGAGAGTACACACAACTAATGGCAGGGTGGAACTAAAAAGATGTAGGAATGTTGTCTGCATAGTGTCACGTCTGTCTTTCAGCACTGTGAACAATTGCAACCAACAATTAATATGTAAAGAATTTGCAGCCTTTGTTTAGGGTGAGTGAGTGACTGCTCAGTTGCATCAGGGCGGCAGCTGAGCAGCTGCAGTCTGATCAAACCCACTCTGGAGCTCAGCAAGCCCCTCTGGCCTAAAAACAAAGGGATGGGAGCCCTCAACGAGGCACAGGGAGGGCAGTGTGAGGGTGCAGGGTCCCTGCCTGTGTGGGGAGAGCCCAAACACCACAAACCATCTGGTTCCTAAAGGATGCGTTCCTAGTGATAGCTGTGGACACCAGGAATGGTGCACGGGAGGGGAGCAAACCCCACAGCTGAAGGTTTGTGATGAGGGAGGCAGCAGGGATACCCTGGGACAATTCTTGGATTTATCTCCAGGCAGACAAGGCGCTGTGGCAGCAGAGTGGTGTGAGACATTCATTGCTGCGTGGTTTTTGCAGCATTGGAATCTGTCCTGTCCAGCCAAGAAAAGAAGCTCCAGGGTCCTCCAGCAACGTTTTGTCTGTCTTTGCAACTGTGGCTAAATCCAGCCTGACTTTAAAATATTTTAATGGAGAAAAGGTGCAAAAGTCCCTGTTTAAAATGAATTTGGCAAGAGTAACCAGATTTTAGTTACATGTTTGAGGTATGAAAAATAGCTGTGTGCTGAGACCCCAGGGAGTGGGTGGCAGCTGGCACAAAGGGTCAGATCCCACCAGGAGAGATCTCAGCAACGCTGGGCTTTGACAGTTGAAAAGGGAACATTATTTTACATTTCAGGGCAAGGATTTTAAAATCTGTGTGAGAATTAAGTAACGTTTGCAGAAGAGAGTATAAGGCGACTGAAACAAATTGCAACTGCATGAGCAGCCGGAGAGAGAAATTCTAGTTCTCCCTCGTTCCCAAGAGATTCCCACTGGAGAGATGAAGTCATAGCTATGACTTCATTAGTGTTAGCTCAGGATGCTGACAAATGAGCCCGTTTGGTTTGTGTCAAGCTGAAGGAAACACTGCTCAGGCTCTCTCTGCATGCCCTGACAGTCACTGCCCTTGCCACGATGATGGCAGAACTGGGCACTGCTTCCCCAGCCAAGCTGCTCCAGCTCAGCATTTGCTTTTGAACTGCCACTGCTTCATCCTCGGTTCCAGCTCTGGCTGGCTTTGATAAATCCAGCTGGGCAGAAGGAACAGCCCAGGGATGGGCGAGCAGCAGCCTTGGAGTAGCCAAACATCTCCACCAGTGCCCGAGCCTGTGCCTGGCGTGGGGAGTGTTAATGGGACCCAGCAGTTCCAGCCTGGCTTCCAGAGCAAAGAGAGGGATGTAGGATCTCACTCTCATAACTCTCAGCATTGCTGCAGGAGTCCCTTCTGGAAAAAGTGTGAAATTTATTGTAATACACACTGAGGATCTTATGGTGGATCTGAGCTGCTAAATCCTCTAAACCTGAGCCTGCAACTTCATTGACAGGGCCTCTCACTTCACTCAGCTCCAAGCTTATGGTTTCACTGCTCCAATATTTTTCCATACATGGAAGCATTCCTGCCCCAGCCTGGGCTAATCCTGACATGCCACTGCATCTGGATGTTAGCTCATTTCTCGCAGCTGACACTGTGCAAAGGCAGATGTCTGAACTTAGTTTTGTTTAAATAGATGTAATTCAGCCAGCAAAAGTCTTACTCCATAGGTGAGCGTGGGGGAAAAAAAAAGAAAGGAAAATAGTTTTTTCCATTTTATGAAGCTCCCAGGGCTGTTGGGTGGATGAATTGGTCATCAGGAATGCCATACTTTGGAAATATATAGTTTAATTTGCAGAGGGGTAGCAAAACACGGATTTGTTGTCTCTAAACCCATCTCCTTGGGGTAGGGGCCCCTACCCATCCCATCAGAGGATGCTCCTGGTCGCTCTGCTCTGCTCTGCTGGCTCTTCAAAGTCTCTGGACTGTTTGATGTGTATTTAGAGCTCGGTGGAGCTGGGACTGCTGTACTCCTGCAACTGCCTCGGCCGTACCAGAGAAAGAGATGCTTGTGCTGCTGAGCTGCTGCTGGAGCCGGGGGCCTGTTTGTAATCCCTTCCTCACCGGGGCGGGCAGTAGGATTTAATTAAATGTCTGTGAGGTGCTCTGCGAGCCTCTGCTGAAAGGCCCTGCGTGAGGGCAGTGCCTCTGAATAAAAGCTAGAGACCTTCCCCAGCCGCCGGGAAGGAGTTGGAGCTGAAGCAGCGAGACCCAAGCTGTTGAATCTGAACAGATGTTGGTTCTCCCCCACTTGGGTAGTTCAAAAGGATTATTCTGCCTCTCCCAAAATAAAGGAGAAACACAGGGATTTTAGCAGTGTTGCCAGGGATCTCGGCTCCATCCCCTCATGCTTGCTGCTGGTTGAAAGGTTTGCATGCTGGGCTGGAGATGTGTGTGGAGTGTTTTGGTTGTGGGCTGTGCCCTTGTGTTTCCAGTTCAGCCTCTACTTGCCTGGCCCTCGCTGGGGGTCCCAGCTTGTCCACTCTTTGCTTGGCTGCTGCTGTTGTGTGCAGGAATAAGACAAGCTGAACTGAGCCAGGTTTCAAATGAACCAAGCTGTGTGATGGCGTGGGAAGGAGATGACAATTTCCAGATCTGGTGTCAGATCTGTGAAGCAGATGAAACTTCCTTTGTGTGATTGTTTCAGCCCCTGAGAGCCAAGTGAGTCCAAGCGCTGTTGGGGGTCTGGGTGTCCCCACCCCACTGAGGAGCTCTGTCCCTGTGTCTGCCCTTCCAAGTGTCTGAGCAGCAGCAGCACCCTGGTCCTTGTGCAGACTCTTGTGTCTGGTGGGATTTTCAGCATTGTACAGGTCACCAGAACATTAGAAATATTCTTCCCCTTCATGTTTTTCTGACTACAGTTCTGTCACTCTCAGAGCAAATCAAAGGGCACCAGGCTACAAATCCTGCCTTGCAAGTACTGCCTGGGTGTTTGGCTTGCAGGATTGCTCCTCTTTTATCAGCTGATATCTGGTGTTTTAAGAGGGCCAGGGAGCTGTGCTTATTTGCTTCTGAGAGGCTGATGACTCTGTGAGCTGATTTTTTAGGATGCTCCCTTTTTGATTCAGGTTTGTGGCAATAGAACAGAGGTGCCTGTGTGTGTTACATTACAGGCTGCTTCTAATGAGCTCTTCCCTGTAATCTCTGCTTGGAAATTTGCAAATAGCTGCATGCTTAGGGAAATCCTGCTGGCTTCACCCCATGGACAGAGAAGCAGAGGTGTGAGGGGGCTGGATGAGTGACCAGAGTGGGGCTGTGCTGCTGCCACAGACACAATTTCCAGGTCCCAGCACTCCCAGGAAAAGGGAAAAGCCTCATCTCACACAGCTGATGAACATGACCCTGAGATTGTGCTCTGCTTCCCTCAGCCATTGCCCCCTGCTGCTGCTGTGCCGTGTGCTTCCCAAATCGCTTCGTTCCAGGGTTAGAAAAGACCCATTTTTGTGTCCTACAGTGCTGGATTTCACAGATAGAGACAGGGAAAGGTCTTAATGCCTGCAGCTTGATCTGCTAATCTGAAAGCACGGGAAGTTGTTCCTAGGGAGATTTGCTGCCTGGTTTTCTCAATGCAACTTTGCACAAATAGGGTTTGTTCCTACAGTGAGCTGGAGCAGCTGGATGCCTCCCACCAAGATTGCTGATATTTCGGCCTTTGATTTTGGCGGAGACACACAGCAATAAATTAAATGAGTAGGGGAGTTTCAGAGAGTAGTGCAGATGGTGAGAAACTGAGGCTAAGGGACTACTTAAGTGCTAACGTATGGCACAGCTTCCACTCCTTTCTTTCTTAAAGGAAAGGGAAATGCTATGGGCTGCTGTTCCAGGGATTTGGCCTCCTCCTTGTCTTCAGAGAGCTGCAGATCACCTCTGTTACAGTGTTTTCTTGCTGATCAAAAACGAAGTGTCCTGTGTGTGCTCCTGCCTGTGGCACAGCACTGCCCTCCGTGCCTGTCTTCATCCCAGCCTGATCCTCGTTTGCTGCATACTCGCTTTTCTGCTTTTCTCTCTGGGAAAAGCAACTGTTAAATGAGATTTCTTCTATCTTTTGCTTTTTTCCTCAGTAGGTCTGACCCTGTTTTGCTTTTGTTAAGCTGTGAGGATTCAAGTGAAGCTATTTCATTCCTTTGTCCCTCTCTGCCTGCGTTAATTCCCTGTGTCCCGACTGATGGTTTAATCACTGTGTGTGGCAGGAGCATCCAGGACCTCGACTGGTGTTTATCTCTTAGGTGGTGCACAAAATAGATCCTGGTGGCTCCCAGGATGAGTTTTTGCCTAGAGAGGCAGTTTTCAAACCAGAAGCAGAAGAGCAGGTGGCTGTCCCTGCCCTTCCCTGCAGGCATGTCCCTGCTGCTGTGTGGGACCAGTGGGTCTTCAGGTGGAAAGATGGGAATGTGGTAGCTTGGGAAGAGCCTCCTAGGTTGGGACGAGATGTTTTGGAGAGGAATGGTGGGTGTGAGAGAAGCAGATGGATGGAGGGATGGGTGGAGGGAGAGAGGTATGAGGTCTGGGCTAGAGCAAGGAGTGGTGCCTCACCTGAAAAGTCCCTTTGCTTCAGACAGCCCAGATTTGAATTGCAGGGTTTAGTCAATTTTAAAAATTAAACTCCCTCTGAGCCCTGTGTGTTTTGTGTTGTTCTTTGGCTCAGGCTGACCGAGCAGTGGCCTTGTGTTGAGCCACATCCAGATCCTGGTTTGATGTTTGTCCCCACGAGGATTTGCTGCAGGCTTTGCTGCTGAAACAGTGGAGTCATCTGCATAAACCCCAGTAAGTCTCTAGGTTAAGAGGCCACCAAATACCACCTCTGTCCGTGGCCATCCCTCTAATTATGAAAATAATAACCCCAGGCAGAGTTTACAGCCCTGCTGGCAGCTCAGGTCTGTTGTGCTGGGCTCTGTTCAGAGAGCTGCATTTGAAGGAGATGGTCCTTACCCTGCAGTTGGTTTTGTAGGGCTGTGTGTTACCTCCCCACCATGAGGGCTGTGCCTCCCCCACAGTGACAGGCCAGGCTTGATGCCTCCTCCCCTGAGGACACACAGGTTTGGGATCTGGAAAGGGAAGTGCAGACTTCCCTCACCTCCCTTCTGTCTTCATGGCTCTGCCTTCTCCAGGCTTGAAACTAGAAATGGGATTTACACCTGGCAGGTGGCTGGGGCATAATAAATTCCCTCAAAGTGGTGGCTGCCATCTCTGGTGGAGTTCATCTTCATCTGTTTCCTCCCCTCCTGAGAGCTGGAGCAGGGATTATCCAGAACAAATCCTGTTCCCCAGCTGCCTCCTCAGTGAAGGAGTCACAGGAGCGCCCCATGGAACATAAATCTGTGAGCAGATGACATCACAGGTGAAGGCTTTTAGGGTTTCTTTGCCAGAAAGTGGCAGTGTTGATTGCCAGGCTTAGTAATAAAGAATTTGAAGTTGTGATTCATCACTCAATCTATGTCTTAAGTAGGCAGTAGTAAAGCTTAGGAAAATCTGTGTATGTATAAAGTGTTTCCGCTTAGGGAGCTGAGAACCCCTTAGGTGCAGCAATTACTATTTTACTTAATTGGGATTGAAATAGCAAATGCTCAGAACATGCCAGCTCGTGTCTGTTGTGGGGAAAACTCAATTGCTCAGGAGAAAGGGCTTTTCATCCTGTCTGGAGAAAAATCTATTGAAAAGAGAAATACCTGACATTTTTTAGTCATCTGCTCAAACGCCTGTCTGGGCCCATGGAGGTGGTTTTTGGTGGGGAAAGTCATTTGTGAGAGGCAGCTCCCAGAAAGGAAAAGGGTTCTTTGCTCATTCTCAGACTTGTGGTATTTAGTTTGGTATTTTACTTTGTAATTACTCCAGCAATTAGCACAGCTACAGATTTTTTCTTCTCTCTGCTGCTCTGTGTGTGCTTGTCACATGGCATTTGCTGCCCTGAGGACAAACCTGCCTTGTGCAGAAGCACAGGCTGACCCTGGGGGGGCTTTGGTGAATTTAAGGGAGTCAGGATCTATGTAGATATTGGCTCTGACCCTCTGAGTCAGTGAGAATGTGCCTGGCCCTGAGCTGCTCCTGCACTAGTCAGTGCTTTGCCTGTGTCCACCCACAGCTGCTTAGTGACATTAAAATGAGGAGCAAACAAGCTGTACCTGTGTTTTCCTTCAGCTGTTAAATAATTCCAGTCATCCTTGCACAGCGTTGATGCAGTGGGTTCATGGCCAGAGCGATGCTGAGATCATGAACCTTGTAAAAAAGAAATTAAACTTCTTCTGTAGCTGAGCAGATTGGACATTGTGTCACAGGGATAGATAAGTCCTGCCTGATATGAGCTTGGGCAAACACTTTTCATGCCATTTTGTGTTTTTTTTCTCCACCATTACTCACAGCATTTGCTTTGTTCAGAGCTTCAAGCTATGTGAACCGGTGTGTAATTGCCCTGGAGGGTACATCACACTGACACAGAGCTGCCAGACACCTTCTGATTTCAAAGTGCCATTTACTCACACATTTTCAGTGTTTCTTGTTTGTGCTGGTGAAAGCAGCTCCCGACAGAGAAATGGATATTGGTGTGAGCAGCTCCTGCTGCCGTGCCGAGCCTGTTCAGCTCCTCGGGTGAATGAACAGCCTCATTCCAGCTTCCCTGGAAAGAGCCACTAAAGGACACCACGGGGTTCTTCCCCGCTTGCTTAGCTAAATGTTACTAAAGAAAATAAGTTGATAATCAAGTCCAGTCCTTTGTGTGGGAGGTGCTGTGCTCTCCTCCCACCCTGCTGTCCTTCCCCTCACAGCGAGCAGAGGGTCCCCGCTGTGTTGGAAGAGCTTTATTGGCTTGGTGGGGTTCAAAGATCCTGCAGTGACCATCCAAAGAAAAATGCAAACTCCCAGTGGTCTGATTGCTGTCCCTCCACTCTCCTGCCTTTAGCAGCCCATCTGAGCCCCTTTTCTGCTCAGTTAGGAGCTCTTCTTCATTCTGTTTATGCTCTACTTAGCAAAAGATGTTGGAGCCAGATGATTTTTCTGCAGAGGATTTAATTTCAGTGGAGAGAAGTGGCAGTTTGTAAAACAGTCCATGGGATTAGTGTCACCTCAGCTCCTACATGATATTCCCACCCCCTTCTTTAGTATTATTTCTTTGAAAGCTGAAATTTCCATTGCTGTTGGTGCCCTGCCAGGCACTCCAGCAGGGCATACGTTCCCTTGGATGCAGTTCAAGAAACCATAATTTCTTTTGTCTTATCCTTTCACATCGAAGGAGAGGAGCACCTTCCCTTCACTGCTTTGCTCCTTGGAGCACTGACCAAAGTAGCCATGGATGTTCATCAGTCCACTGGAAATGTGAAATGGAAATAATTTTGGTGGCATGGAAGCTGAAACATTTATGTCCTCAAGAAAATAGACTTGAGCATTTAAAAATAAGTTCACAGTACTGGTAGAGGTCTTGACTGAAGCCTGTGCATGTTGTTGGAGTATCTTTAATTTTGGGGATGTATCATTTAGGTAGATTGTGTTGGGTGAACTGGTGTGTGTGTGCCTCCTATGTGTCCACCTGATTTACCTGATGTCTCCTTAGCCCCACCTTGACTTACCATAATAAAACCACAACAGGGGTTTTGGGGGAAAACCCCTTTTCCTAGAGAGAATACAGAGGTTCAGTAGATTTTCAGAGAAGTTGTATAAGCTTCACTGGCAGGAGAACCAGCCAAGCAAGTCAGCAGTGGATTTGGGATGTTGGCTTTGTGGCTTTTGTCTAGCAGAGCCTGAGCAGCATTTGATGTGTAGACATGTTTTCAGACATTTTGCATGGAGGAGGTGTTGGCAGGTCTGTTGTTAACACCCTCGCCTTTAGGCCAAACTATTGAAAATTCAAGTTCAGCTCGAATCTCATTTCAATGGCTTGGAAGGCTGCAATCTGATGGGCTGAAAAAATCTCATCCAACTCCAACCCTTATTAGGAGCTTAACCTGAAACGCAGCCAAAGCCCAATAAGGGAGAGGGCAAAAAAAAAAAAAAGGCAGTAAAATGGAACAAGAAATGTGCATCCAATTTACAGTATTCCTCTGCAACCTTAATTCATCCCCCTGTATACGTTACGATGCCGTTTCTAATTATGGGATCACGTATGGGTTTTTTCCATGGCACCCCTGCCCTTGCTGCTCCTGGAGGGCAACTGAGGCAGCCCAGTGAAGGACGGGGTTCCATGTGAAGGACCTTGGAGGCTAAAAGAGAGAGTAAAGTGCTGGAATTCCTGCTCTGCTGCTGCTGCAGGGCTCAGGGATGGTGCTGGGTAAATTGCTTTTCATGCACAACGAGGGACTTGATTTCCCAGGTCCCCAGGGTGAGGGTTGAGTTGCAGAAGTGCCGAGCGCTCCTGCTGCAGATGATCTCATGGGAAGTTGTACGTCAAACATTTAAAATGCTGCTCCGTGCTATTTATTTTTTTAAAAGGGAGCTGGAGGCTGATTCTGGAACTGGATGCCCAGGGCTTCTCTGTAACTCTTTTCTTCGTCTCTAAACCCGAGGTGTTGTGAACGTAGTTCTCTAGGATTTTATGAAAATAAATTCAGAATCCTTTGAGAAGAATCCCAGTCTGCAGTGGCAAGACGCCTTCATTTTTGCCTTGGAGCAGCACATGAAAAGTGTGAAGTGAAGAAAGCTGAGTGCTGTGAATGCACAACCAGCCCGAAACCCAGAACTGAGTAATTCCTCTCTAGTTGAGCATCTATTCTTGGTTCTAACTGCGTCAGGACTGTGAGCACACATGGTATGTGGCCATGCTGTAAAGACCCCTGCAAGTGGACTGGATTAAAGCTACAGATACAGCATATTTCCAGCACATCCTCGCTTTTCAGGGCTTGGCAACTGTCCTGTTTTCTTAATTCAGCCCTTCGGGTGCAGTGTGGGATAAATTACAGCGAAGCACGAGGCTACAGGCATCACTCTCCAGCGAACAGAATCAAGGAGGAGGCTGAACAGCTCAGTCCTAAAGATGGTAATTCCTTTACATTTGTGACCTGTAGCATAAAGTGGGAGGTTTTTGGATCATGCAGGAAGTGTGTAGTTTAGGCTGCAAATGCCAGATGTCTGCTTTTGGCTTATCTGAACGTGGCTTGTGTTTGATCTTCAGTCTGGACCAGCGTTGTGTGTCGGAGCCTTGTTACAGAATAACTCCTTGTGTGCATTGAAGAAGGAGGTGGAGGGAGTTGTTTTCTTCCGTGGTTTTATGGAACTCTGTACCGTTGTCTGTCTCCACGGAAGATGTGACGCACGATGGCTTTGCAGCTATGCAGCTGATGGAGAGGCACATAGCTGTGGATGCTGCCTCAGGGATGCTCCAGCAACAGGCTTGGAGAGCCAAGAGGCAGACAGCGTTTCTCCTCCACCTTCAGTACCCTTTGGTCTTTGTTCCAGTTTATTTCCTTCCACCCAAAATGTGGATGAGGAGCTGCAAAGCTCTCTGCAGGAGGAGCAGTGAGGAGAGCCCCGTGAGAGGTGCTGTTGGGAGGAAGGGCAGCGCTCAGCCCTGCTCCTGCAGGGCTGTGCAAGAGTTTGAGCAGAGCTCGCTTCCATCAGCAGATGTTGTCAGGCGTGCACAGGCAAAACCTTGCTCTAATTCAGTAATTATAAAAATTCCTGGCAGAAGCTGTGTGTGACTCAGCTGCAGAAAAATTACTTAAGGGAAAAAGAGAAGTTTACAGAATTAGGCTGACTTTAGCACACAAGAAGGGAAACTGGGACTTTCTGTAAATCCACTTGCTCGTCCAGCTTTAGCCCACCATGTCTTTTCCTGGAGAGAGATGAGACGGGACAAGCAGAGCAGTGAAAGCCCAGGAGCTCGTCCTCCCCTGGCCACAGCTCCCTGAGGCTGACAGAAGAGGAGGGATGGATGGAGAATTCTCTTTCCACTGCTCCTCAGAGCTGGCGTGGCTCTGCCTTGTGGAGGAGGACAGGGCAGCCCCTTCCCTGCCAGCTCCGAGGATGGAGGAGGTGGCAGAGGAATCCAAGGAAGCCTCAGACAGGTCTTGACTTATCTGCAAAGGGTGTTTGCAGCACTGTCTCCTAGGGAAGCTGCCTTTTTTTCCCTTTGTAAACATTGGATTTCATTTTATTTTTGTTAAAACCCACATAACTAATTTCCCTTGGAATCTTTTGCAGGCGTCTGCTCTCAGTGTGTTTTGGCCTCGCTGCCCAGTGCTGGTTTTGAATCCCAGTCCCAGTGGTGGGAAGTTTTTGGAATGAATGCCAGTTGTATTTTTTTCTTCAATAGAATCACAGTGTCCGCCTGTGGGTTTTGAACAAATATCCTTGGTTTTATGTTTGGCTTGCAAGTAGCCAGGATCCAAAGGGTGTGTAGGCAACCACAGAGATTCGGCAGGGATGCAGCTCTTCCCCTTTGTCAAAAATGACTGCATTTTTCTATTTTTCTTTTTTTCTTTTTTTTTTTTTTTTTGTACCCTAGCATGCCCCTCCCTGACCCTGCTGCTGTGCCTGACAGTTCATCTGTGCCTTTGTACGGGGCTGTGGTGCAGGCACCCAAGGGAGTTGTGTGACAGCTCCAGCAGTGAGTAATTTAAAATCACACCTAGGGAGTGTGGAGTAGGAAACAATCCTGCCTGCTGCCTCTGGGAGTGGATGTGTCTTCACTGGCTTGACTTTTCAGGTGGGAAAATAGATTTGCTTGCACTTGGTGCTGAATTTTCTGCCTCCACCAGTTCTGCCTCTCACAGCCACATGAATGTGTTACACTGGCTCTGTATTCCAGGTGCTTTTCAGCATTTCCATTACAAAATCTAGTTGCAGTAGCACCGAGTTGTGTGCAAAATTGCTGTTACTTGTTTTTTTGTTTTATTTTAATACACATTCACTGAGGGACTTCTAAGAACACACAGCTCCCTGGTGTCTCCAGTGAAGCAGTAAAACTGTAGCACTCATCAACTGTACTTTTTATAGTTCCCTTCGTCTGCAGTTTTCTTAGTTCTTTTCCCTTTGATGTTGGTCTCTGTCAGAAAAGAAGTTTGAAGCTGGTTGGATAGGTAATAGCTGGTAGATGTTATAAAGTATTAGTAAAGAAATGGGAAGTGACTGTGTGCTGGTGGTATCAGCAAGAACACCCAGTGAGAACAGTTGATTTTGGTGTTGGGGAAAATCAGTATAAACTTGTCTTTTGCCTGGTATAGGAGAGGGAAGCAGAAATCCTGCAAACAGGTTCGTATCATGAAGCTTCCACAACTGAAGAGCCATCTGTATCCTAGGAAAGGTTTTATTTATTCCTTGGAATCTTGAGTTTTTAGAGCATGTGTTGGCCATGCAAACTCTCAGCTTTGCCATAAATCTGTGTTTTGGCAGTGCTTGTCCAAATGCCATATTATCCAGAATGGAGTAGATAGGGGATTAGAGCAGAATCCTTTCCTATTTATGGACTTCCTTGGGGAATACATGGTAATATTCTTTTAAATGGGCTAAAAGGTAACCGCAACAACCCAAAGCTGCAGGTGCTAAATCTTCCCTGTGGCCCTCCTGTAGATCTGCAGGGGGGATGGAGGGGGATATTTCAGCTTGCAGATCTGAAATAGCCTTTTTCTGGCTTTAACCATCTGCCACCTGCTGAGTCCCTGCGATTCGGAACAGAATCTGGGACTCGTTCTTATTTATTTGTTTATTTTTACAAACAGCCTGGCTTTGGGGCTTTAAATCTCTCCTTTCCTAAGCAAGCACAAGAGTTGAAAAGCATTCATTTTGTACAATCTGTGGAAGCATCTTTCTTGTAGAAGTTACTCATCCTTTCCCCTCGGCTTCGGAGCTGCCGTAGCCGACGCGGGTCCTGCGTATCCGGGTGTCCCTGTTGGCACGGAAAAGGAGGAGCAGGCTGGGTGCCAGGCTGCCAGACGGAGTCTGGAAATGTTCAGCAAAGCTGCTGGCTCAGCCTGTCCTGATGCCCTTCAGCAAACTGAGCAGCAAGGACTTACCCGAGAAGGGCTTTTCTCATCCTTTGGAAGTTGTCAGTAATCCAGAGTGCCGCCAATTCTGTGCCCAGGGTTTGATGTGGCAGGCTCCAGCTCTGCCCAGCGGAGGGAGGAGCTGCTCAGCCTTCCTGGAGGAAGCACAGAAAACCCAATCCAGCTGTGGTAGAGCTCCTGTGGAAGGTTCTGTGCAGGTGGACCTCTTCCTTGGCTGCTTCCTGGCCTGACTGGGCACCTGGACCCTCAGACAACCCTTCCTTAAAAACCACGTGTGTAATTTATAATGTGCAGAGCAAATGCCATAAACTTGATAACTTGAAGACAAAACTTTTCTGTAGGATTGCAGCCTTACAGACCAGCTGGCTCTGGTTTGGTTTCTCAGAGTTTGGGAATTCTCTGGGTTTGGGTGTTTATCCCAGCTGCCCAACCCCAGGCAAGCCCTGGGGCATTGTGTCTGCAAGGGGCCAAGGTGTGCTCCTTTCTCACTCACTGGTGGGGGAGAGCAGTGCAAAAACTGTGAAATACAGGTTTCTTTTGTAAAACTCTTGGTTTTTATTAGGAGCAGCAGGTTTGTTCTTGGAGAAGGGAGCATCTGCTTCATGCAGGGCTCAACATGGCCCATTTTTCTGTGTGCTCACTGAGAAACAACAAAAATCAGCAGCAAACGCATGGCCAGGGCTGCCTTCTCCTTTATGTGCCTGTTTAACTGAATAATACACATGGCCTTGCCTTTGTGTTTACCTTAGGGTTTGTTTTGACATTGAAGATGGATTTTTCCTGGCTCTTGCACACACAGCATGTAAAACCAACACAGCTCAGTACACAGTCAGTGTGTGAAGCCTGATACAGCCTGGGAGCTCAGGCTGTACTTGGATGCACCCCACTGACAGCAGCTTTGATGGTCCTAGTGGGTCCCTTCCAGCTCACGATATTCCACGATTCTGTTCTATGATTCATTGCTCAGTTGCACCCCTCAGACTGGGAAGCTCATCTCTTCTCGTGCTTGTAGCCACTTGCACTGCTTGTCAAACACAGGGGCTTGTTTCAGATTGGTTTTTCTGGAAATAGGGATATTTGGGAGAAGAGAGACCTTGGAGGTATTTCTGTCTTCAGCTGTGGGCCCAGTGAGTTCTTGGTAGCCATGGGAAAGGAGTGCATCTGCACCTACAGCTGGTTTTGCTGTCTCCTTTTAGTACAAAAAAGTTGCCTCCTAATCTTGGGATGGTTTTTGTATAGACTTTTCTTTCAGTTCTCACTTTCTAAACCCTTGGTTCTTACCTAGGGAATTGGAGTTTTTTCCCCCTGTGCATCATAATTCCTGGGAGATTATGTAATTTATCGATGCTGGCTTGTCAGGAGAGACTTGGAAGAAAAGCCTTTGTAGTGTGCTGCTTAGCTGGCTGTATAAACATGAAAGTGCCAGGTTTTTAACTGCTCACACGGCTTTCCTCTGCAAAGCTGTAGCCAAAACACTCCTCTGGATAAAAGGATGCTGAGAAAATCCAGGTCAGGCAGAGTTTGTCTGAGAAGGGGTATAACATTGATCTTTGGTTTAGTTTTATTTCTTGTAACCTCTCAGTAAGAGCAGGGAATGAGGATAAATTGTTTTCATCTCTCAGCGGTCAAAGATTAAGACGGATGAGGCAGTGGGTTGCCTGGAAGAAGCTGTTAAGTAAGAGCCTGGCTGTGACTCCTCTCTCTTGGATCTTGGATGAAGCTGACTTTGTGTTTCCTGCTTCCCAGGCGCACTTCCCCACACTCCTCCTTAAATATCCGAGCTGGTGAGTGATTGCCTTGAGTTTTCTGAGGTCTGTGAACTAAAATAAGTGAGAAGGCTCTGGGAATGAGGCCTCCCATCCCTCACTCGCCTTTCACCTCTGAGCACAGGGGTTTGAATCAGGTGTGGCATTAAATGCACGAGGTTTGGAGCCCCTAAAGTCACATCCTGCCAAACCTCTCATGGGTGATTGGGAGGCCCCTGGCACCTCTGCAATGTTCTCTTGATGTTCTCATTTTGTTAAAGAGCATCTGAAGAAGATGCTGGTTGGATCTGGATGGGAGTTACAGGTCTGGGACTGGACTGATGGTCCCTTGTGTTTTGCTCTGAATGCTCAAGCACTGATGGGGAAGGAATATTGGAGAAATACCCAAGTTTTGCTTGGGTATTTTTTGCTCTGAATGCTCAAGCACTGATGGGGAAGGAATATTGGAGAAATACCCAAGTTTTGGGGCTCCCTGAGGTGCTGTAGTAGCTGGAGTTTTTGAAGCCCCAAGAGAATTCCCTACAAAACACGTGGCTGCTGTTTGCTGCTGTGGGAACAGACAGCCTCTGGTTGGCATCTTTCATGCTGTCACTAAGTGGGGACCAAAGCTTGAACAGACATTTTGACCCTCTGTCCTCTGTACCCCAAGCCAAAGGTTTTGGGGAGGGGAGGTGGTGGGTGCTGGTCAGGCAGGACCCTGGGCACTGGTGCATGGCAGGGTGGCCGCCTTCCTTCTTTTCCTGCCCTTTGAAGTGCTGTGGGATATGTAATGAGCATCTGCCCTCTAAGAGAAAACAGATTTGAGTTCTGAAGTTGAAAAAGGAGGGAGCAATTTTGTTTAATCATTTTCACACAGATCCACAGGCGTTTCTGCAAGAGCGAGCGGCATCTGGTTCAAGGGCAGCCTTGGCTGCTTTGAGCTCTCCTGCAGCTTCTGCAGTCTCAGGCAGAGATTGATGTTCCAGATGCTGTTCTCAGCAATCGGATCAATGGCGTGCTTATTTAGACTTTTCATTTTTTAAAGGGGGGAAAAAAAGTAGATTATACTTGTTAAGATCATCTGAAGTATCAAAGATCTGTGAGGGGTTTTTGTTTTGTTTGTTTCCCAGATTAGGGCCCTGCAAATTCTTTCCCTGGTTATGAACACCACTTAGAAAGCAGGAGGTGAGCTGCCTGCCTTGGTACCTGGTATTCACCCATTCCCTCCCTTCAGCTTCTAGCCACTGCAAGAAAAATGGGATTTTTTATTCCAAACACAGAGTATTTGTTTCAAGGAGAAAGTACTTAAATGCTGTAATGCCTCTGTGCCCTGCACATTGCACTGGCTGTCCTGGTGTGTGCTGTGGGTTATCTCCAAACTTGGTTGTGTATGTGGGAAAATCACTGAGTGGCTGGGGAAGTGCTGGAAAGCTTTGGGGATTTGATTGAAATCTGATGAAAATCAAGGCTGCAGCCTGTTCTCCTCTGCCAGCACCCATTGGGGTGGCTGTAAGAACGGCTGCTGTGAGTTTGTTGCTGTGGTTTTTCAAACCCAGGCTTGTGATTTACCCATTTCCATCCAGCGTGTCCCTCCCAGAGCCCTGTGGTGGTCGGGGTGTTGCTTTGGAGGATGTCACTTGCCAAAGTCCCTGGATTTGGCAGGAGTGCTCCAGGAGTCCCATGGGAATGAGCGTCCTGAACCTCTGTCCCAGCCTTTATCTGCTGCCTTGGCAGATGAGCTTTAATTATGGAGATGACAAAAGCTGGGGTTCCATGGGAGGCTGAGGCAGTGTTTGGCTCCTGGCGTACCCCGGGGCTGTCCTGGGATGAAAGTCTCTGATGGTGATCAGGGAAAGCTGCTCACCAAGAGGAGCAACAGCTCCTTGACCATCTCAGGACAAGTCTGGCTGCTGGGATGGGTCCTGGATCCACACTTGGCTTTTGCTGACAGGAGCACTTGGTGTCTGAGCAGACCTGAGGTCTAGGCCAGGTGTCACATGTTAATTTTCACCCGTTCAGGTTCTGCTCACAGCGTGAGATACAGAAAAAAAATCCCACAAAGTAAGCCGGAATTAAGCCGCAGGTTTTGTTCTCATTAGTGTAAAATCAGAAAATCTGGTGTTTCTGATGCCTCTGAGGAGAGAAGGAGGATTAACTCCCGGTGAATGTAAGCAGAGGATACTTAAAAGGCAAATTGTTCACATACTTTCTTTAAAATTTGCATGAGTGTAGCAAAAGGTCATCGCAACTGCAGTCTCCTCCTCAGATCCTGCCTGCCGGTGGCTGATTGCAAGAGCCTGTTGCTAAGTGTTCCTGGAAACAGAATAAAGATGAAGCAAGATAATTGAACGAGAGGAGGGAGAGGGAAAAGAGGGGAAAAGCTTGGAGCTCGCAGCGGAACCGCAGGGCTGCCAAAGGAGATGAGTGTGTTGGAGTTTGACTCGGTGGCTGCATTCAATCAGTTCTGACCCAGGGGTGGGGAAGGGGTGACTGAGCCTCAAACTTCATGGCAGATCCTTGGAAAAAGTCACTTGGACACAAGTGGATGATTTGCTTGCGTTTCCTGTGGCTCATCCAGTTCCAAATACATTGCTTCCTAGCACTGAGGCTGGAGTGTGGATGGGAAGATAGATCGTGCTCCCATGGTGCTTTTCCTGGATGAAATCTCAGCAGGATGGATTTAGTTACCCTGGGATCACCTCCTGGACAATTCAATAATCATGGAAAGCAACAGGATAAAGCAAGAATGCAAGCAGACAAATCCAGAGCTTGACTAAGGCAGAAAGCCTACAACTCCAGGTGACTTGGGGGGTGTTAGCTGTCCATCTCAAGCCAGGCTACTTGAGGAAACAACTGATGGTGGTTTTGTATGTTGCAGAATCAAATAAACCCCAGTACAGCTCTTTTTTATTGCTGAAAAGACAAGGAGGCAAAACTTCCTGCCTAACTTTGGTCTTTCTCTAGTTGAAACTCTTGTAAAAACACCAGGCTTTCTCCAGCTCTGTGAATCTATTTCCTGGAAACAGTTTTAGTAACTGTTTCTGGAGTGGTTTTTATCATCCCAGAGCATTTTACAAACTGAATATAGTAACAGCTGAAATACAGCCCCATCTGAGGAGGGTCGCTGCCAGCGCACAGAAGTTTTCGGTGTCCTATAAAAGAACACACAATTTGCCTTTTCTTTGCACAGAATCTTCTTTATTCTCACCAAAAACATATGAGGTAGCCCTCCTGCCATGCAGCCCTCTGTGTCACCTCCTGTTTTGATTGTGACTCAGAGATTCAGTGGCAGAGCTGGTGCTGGGTATCCTTGGCTCTCTGAATCCTGCAGCCTCCAAGCCTCCCCCTCCAGCTGGGGCTGGCTGTCAGTAGAGGGAATTAATGTGATGCATCTTATCTGACATTTTGAACACCCCCGTGGGATTCACGTTTCATCAGTTCCTGGCAGCAGCTCCTTGTTTATCCAGGACTGTCTGTGCCGTGCTCGGGGTGGCAGGGGGGACACGGTGGCCAAGGCTCTCACCAGTGTCCTGCCTTCGTCCATATGCTGACCAGAGACTCCTGGCTCTTTGGGAAACTCTATTTTCCCGCTTTCATCCGTGAAGCTTTTGACCTTGCTACTGATTTTTCACTGTCTGTGCTCATCTTCTTAACTGGTTTGGCTATTGCACGATGCCTTAAAATGAAGAAGAGGGAATTGCAGGCTGCTGTCCCATTCCTGATGGCTCTGGAGCCGGGAGCCTCCTGTGGCTCGGTGCTGGGTTTCGGGGATGGATCGGGTTGCTTGCCCTGCACCTGGCCCACCATGTGTGTGTGTGTCACAAACCCCTCAGCCCTGTCTGCTGGCCCCATGCTGGTTGTCCCTCCCCTTCCTCTGTGCCCAGCCCATACCACGGCTCTGCTCCTTTTCCTGTCCCTCCCTTCCCTGTTCCCCAGTTTTGCTGGAGCACAGTGTGATGGAAAAGCTGCTCTGCAAAAGGAGTGGATGAAGAAGTGGCTTCTCCAGCTTCCTACCTGCTGGTTTGTACTGCAGTTGAGCTGTTGGTGCCTCTGAGCTCTGGGCAGCTTTGTTCTGCCCTGGTTTTTAATGTGTACAAGTGATTAATTGCAAACGTGGGACTCTCAGTGGCGTTTTCCCATTTAGAGATCATTGGCCGGGGCAGGTTTGCATTTCCAGCCTTTCTGCCGAGGGGCTGAGTGTCACTTTGGGGAGCAGGAGGGAGGGAAGTGCTCAGCAGGAGAGCATTTTCCAGCAGCCTGTGTTACATCTGTCCTGCCCGTGTCAGCCTCACTCGGATGCTCTTCCCCGCAGGGCACCCAGTGCTGGCTCAGGCCAGCACAGCTCTGGGGCTCAGCTGTGCTGGTGAAGTGATAGGAGGGCAGAGATGCCCTGGAAACACATCAGCATCATCAGTGGTTTAGCCCAGAGCAGTTTTGGTGGGTTGATGTTTGCTCAGGATGACTTGGGGCTCCAAAGGAGAAGCCCCCGTGAGTGCTGGGTCACACAGGCTGTGGGATCCCTTCCACCCCAAGAGCCGAGGAGGAGAGGGATAACTCGGAGCTGTCACTGGCAGGGCTTGCTCTTTCCAGCTGGAGCTTGAGAGCAACTGGCTCTGGTTAGTTCCTGGCATATTTTGATCTGTGGTTAGAGTGAATCCCTTGAGCTGTGCCGCCCTCCCGGGCTGTGAGCAGAGCCTGTTGCATGCAAAGCCCAGAGCTGCCCCCGCAGCCAGGGCTGTGGTTGTGGCCTTTGTAGCTCTGCAGCTGTGTGACCTTTGCATGAAAATCCTCCTTGGGTTGCAAACCAGGAGTGCTGCCAGATGAGATTCAGTGCTGTCAGCTCTGAGACACCGAGATGGATGCAGCTGTAGGGAGGACCAGACCATCCAGTGCAGCCTCTCCCGAGATTTTTCCTGGAGAAAAGTGGCTGCTTTTAGACAGTCTGAGTGTTTGCAGTGATGCAAGAGCTGTGTTGAGTGGAGATTCTTGTAAAGAAGCATCACAGTGATGCGATGGATGAGCTGTTTCATTTCAAAAGGTGCTGTAGAAAAGCAAATTTGCCATCCACCCAGTGGATACCTCAGCAACAGTGAGCACAAGAGGGTATCTGAGATAGTCTTGATAGTTTTACAGGAATCTTCTGTGTATTTGGTCTGGGGGATGTCCTGGTGCTGGCTTGTCACTGCTTGGGAGGCTCCTGGCTGCAGCATCCTGGAGCCCTCACTCCCCAGGGTGTGTTACAGTGCTAACAAATACTCCATTGTTTTCCAGGATTTTGTTGGTCTGATTGTGTAAGGTTCCCTCTCGGATTAACCACTGAAAACAAAACAGAAACCCCACTAATACCTCATTGTGTGCATTAAACAAAACAAAAAAACAAATCCCGATTTCCTTGCTGATTTAAAAGGCTTTTGTGTTTGGTGGGAACTCTGTCTAAGCTCAAGGCTTTTCAGAAGTGTTTGTTTTTTAATGATCCGGGATTGCAAGGTGTTCAGCCTTGAGACTGCTGCCAGCACTCAAGTGAACAGTAGCAGCAAAGGCAGTGGGTAGGAATGTCCTGGCAGCTGTCCCACTTCCAGTGACAGATGAGACATGGGACCAAGGGAGGCCCTGAACTGCAGTTCAACATCCCAGACTCCCACCCCACCCCTCGCCTTTCCTATAAACAGATGGAAAAATATCCCTTTCCCATAGAGAGACAGAAATTATTGTATTTTCTTACTGCCTTTGTGTTTACATAGCTATTTCTTACTCAGTGTTAGTCATTTGGGGGTGTAATTTATAGGAGCCATGGATGATACACTTCTACATGTGTCTTAAAATTTTCCCATGTACGCTTTAACTCCTGCTGCCCTCGCTGCTTTTTGTGTGTTTACAGAAAGAAGAAATGTTTATTAAATACCTTGTTCATGTGCAAGCACCCTTTTAAGAGGTAAAGGAATGTGTGCATGGAGGAAAAAAGAACATTTATTGGAAGTACATGGAGGTGTATTTCTTAGTCCTGGGTGCAATGCTGCATCCTTAAATTCTGCATCATCTTTGGGCTATTCAATATAATTTGAGAAACATTTGAAAAAAAAGATGTTTATGAAAAACATCCTCATAGTGTTGACAGACCAGCCTGTCTGGTGGCATCCTCCCTGCTTGATTTCCTGCCTGTATTGTTATCTGTATGTTTAGTCAAATGCTGCTTCCTCCTGATCCTGAGATCAAATCAAGCTGCCATCCCAGCACCTCTTTGAAACCTGCACATGTGAAACAACCGGGCCAGCTCCCGTGTCTGCTGCGGGCCCTGGGGCTTTGCTCTCCATACATCATGTTAACTGCTCTTCAGCTCTGCTCAAATTAAATGTTTTCCTATCAGATGTGGGCTGCGGAGGATCCAGCCTGTCAGCCTGTGTGTGTGTCAGGGGGAGAGGAGGCAGCTTGTGCTCGGAGCCAGCCACATGCTGCCTTGCCCTCAAACAAAACGCTCAGTCCCTTGGATGGCACAGCCTGGGAAATTGCAAAGTGCAACATCCAGCACTGGGGAAACAGCGTGGTGAGGGAAGAAGATGGGAGGAAACGCCAGGACATGAGGTTGGGCTGGCCCAGGTCCCTCATCCCAGCCTTTGGCTGTGGAGCTGCTCAGGGGAACAAAGAGCAGCCCTTGGTTGCCATGCCAGGAACCTGCAGAGAGGATTTCCTTCTGCTTCGCCTCCAAACCTGCTGCTGCTGTGTTCCCTGGTCAGGAGGAAGAAAAGCTCAGGGTCTCCCCTGTCCCCCCAGCAGCTGTGGGGCGATGTGGGCAGCCACCAGCTGGACCGTGCTGTGCCAGTGTCCCACCGTGGAGCCGCAGCAAGGCGAGGATGGAAGTGACAAGCAGAACTTGCGGGTTGATTTTTTGATTTTTTTTTGCTTGCACCGAGTCATATTGCTGGAATGTCCACAGCAGGTGCTGGCAGGCTGAGTGCCAGGGGAAACTGGTGCTAAGGTTGGTTTTGACTGGGCTTTCAGCCATTGCAGGCAGTGTGCACATGGAGGGGAGCGATGGTGTCCGTATGGGCCAGCAGCCCCAGTGCCCTGTGCTGTCTGTCTCAGCTGTTCACATCAATCTTGTTTATTACAATTCCAAATCCTCCCTCCTCAGCTCATTAACGCTCCCAGAGCAGACATCTCTCTCACCATTGTATTTTGTAATTAGATTTTGATTTACTTTCAGAGGGAAGCAGCAGCACAATGGACATTAATTTATCCCAAGCCTTGCTCGATCTCCTCCGTGTCACGGGGTCAGACCTTGGCGTGCACCATCTGGTCTCCCCCCGCTGCTTGGCTGTGTTGTTCCTTCACTGTGTTCCCCTTCTGCTCAGGGGCTTCCCTGATGCACAGAGGAAAAGCAGCAGTGAGGGAGGGCTGGAAGAGGAGCTTTTGCCCAAGCTGAGCTTGAATCGTAGGGACAGGCGTGAACTAGATTTAAATCGACAGGGAGAGGGAGCAGCCTGTTGTCTGCAGAGCCTGGGTGGCCCCTGGTGCTTGTAAACCCTTTAAGGCACGATGTAAAAGCTGCAGTTTAACACTGTCAGTGAGCAAGGACAGAGGAGTTCCCGCAGCGCTGGAGCACTGGGAATGGCCATGGATATCTGAGCCTGGAGCTGCTCTGTGTGGCAGGGCTGCAGGCAGAGCTGGGCAATGGGCTCTGCTGCTCCCTGCAGCCCTGCACCAAGGGCACTTTTCCACCTGAGTGCTGCTCGTGTGTTCCTCAGACAGACTTTGTGTTTCAGCCTGTGGCTCTTCAATGAGAGACCAGCAAGAGCTGAGCCCATGCTGTAATGGAAACCCCTCTGTGCTCTCACATGGTCACTCATGGGACTGGTTTAAGGTGAGGTCTTTCCAATGCCTCACCAGAATTCTCCAGAGCCTCGAGGGTATTCCCTCTAAGAGTGAATTTTTAGAAATGTGGCTTTACATTTGTTTTGGTACAAAGCAGCAGCCATCCACAGCAGGAATATATTCATTTTATTGCTACCTTTGAGTATTTAAAGTGACTTTGTCTTCCATTGCTGGCCAGGGTGAAGTGTGGGTTGCAAGATGAGTAGAGACCATGTCTGCCCTCTGCCTCCCTGGGCAGTCAGCTCCATGTGCTATGGAAGAGGGAAGTGTGAGAGCTTTTATGGTCCAGTTTCACACAAGAGCAGAGAAATGCAGCCCCCAAGGAGGGTGGGAGGACACTTTCCCAGCAGCCAGGGCGCAGTGCGCTGCAGGCAGTTGTGCTTTATCTCTGCCAGCATTCACCGCTGCAGCTCAGGATTTATGTGAGCGAGTGAATGCGACCAGGACTGATAAATCAATCAGCACAACCAAAAATAGCACCCAGCAGCTGCTGGAAGTGGGGGATCCCTTCCCCACCAGAGTGAGCAGAGCAGGAGGGGATTTCATCCGCCCCGGCCGGGTGCCAGCCCTGCGCAGAAACAGCCGTGGGCTGCTGGGGAGACCTCTTGTCTGACACCTTTATCTGGAAAAATTACTGTGGCTGTCTGCAAATGTCTCCCCAGCCTCTCAGCCAGGAATTCCCAGTCATCAGGATGAGGGGAATCATGGAGCCAGTACTGGTGGGGAGAGCAGCCTTGTGCTGCTGCGTGGTCGATGTCTGGGGATCGCCTCAGCCCTCAGATCTTGAGGGATCTCTGAAAGTCTCTCAAAGCTGGCTGGGGATGGAGTCATGGAGGGAGCTCCCAGGGTTTGTGGTTTCCAGGACATCGTGGTGATGCTTTTGTGCAGGGATAAAGTTACCAGAGGAATCTGGTGACTCTGGTTTTTCCACTGGATGGCTGCACTAAACCACCTGCACAGGAGCCAGGGAAGTTTCTGTAAGTCTGCTCAGCCTACACAGAGTCTTATGAGGGGCTGTATTTCCTCACTCCTTCTCCAGTGGGTGTCCTGGGGTGAGCAGTGACTGTAGCAGGCCTGAACCAGGAGCGGAGGGCGCTGCGAGAGGATCAGCTGCTTTCAGGCTGAATAGTCCGTAGATTATTTCCACATCTGTGTTAGCTTTGGCTTGATCCCACAGATTTGCAACAGCTGTTGGGAAGCGGAGCAGAGATCCCCTCTTTAAATGGATGATCAAATCCTTAGAGTGTGTGGAGTATGTTATTTCTATGTCATCCTCTTCACGGCAGGAAAAACAGCTTTTCAGAGTTGCTGAGGCAGCACTCTGCCCTGCTGCCTGAGCTATCATCCCATCAGCCCGCGGTCTCACAGCAAGTTGTAATTTGCTTTCTGCATCCCACACCCAGCCTGACACAGAATCCTTTGTGAAGTGTGTGGTTGTGCAGGTACCCAGGGATGCCTTTTTTTCTCCTGGATTTCCCTTTCTGCATGGACCACAACCAGTGGGTGTAAGCTGAGTTTGTCCCCTTTGCACAACCCTCACATGTGCAAATCCTTGGCATTTTACCCTGAGAAAAGCTAACTAGCACAGTGGTTTGCCACAGGACAGGTTGGTTTAGGTGGAGATCTGATGTCCTTGCTGGAAGCTGCAGTTTAGGTGTGAAATAGTGGCACAGCGTGGGAATCCTGTAGGGAGCTGTCTTCAGCTTGGCTAAAATGAACCAACCCATTTCCTATCAAGGTTCTGCTCTTTCAGGTCAGACCTGCAGTAAAAGGAGCCATCAGGCTTCCTTCCCAAATGTCTGACAGGCTCTGGAAAGGCTGGGATCTGGCTGATGAGGGCCAGGGTGGTGGGAATTGTGGTAGATCCTGGCACTCCTCCTGCAGCGCGTGCGTTTCTCATTCCCCATCAGCTTTCCTGGCACACAGGGGAGTCATCAAACCAAACTGCTCCCACTTTAAACAGCACATTCCTGGATGGAATTAATATGGTTAGTGCATCGAGACCACTAACTTCCAATTCAAGGCTTTTATAGGAGGCTTCAAATGGCAATCCAGCTCCAGTTGCTTTGTATGCAGTTGTTGTGTTTGTTCATTGGTGTGTGATGCATTTCAGTGATAAACCAGGCAGCAAATCTGTTAAAAATAGGAAGTGCTGCTCAGGCTTTATGAAGCTCTGAAAGTTTTTTGGTGTTACCTGGGCTGGTGAGTTGTGTCTGGGGGCTTTTGCACAGGTGCAGGGTAAAACCTTTCCATTTGAATTGCTTTTTGTCATTCACCCAAGGTGTGACTGAGCATGACATGATGTTCTTTAGGTTCAAGTCTCAGAGCTCAGTGACGGACGTGATCCCCCAGCAGCAACAGATGTCACTTTGACCTCTTTTGATGCTTTTTGACCCTTTTGACACTCACCTGGCTTCATGCTTGCTGGAGGGATTCTCCAGTGGACCCTCACTGATGAGTGAGAAGTGGCAGCTCCTGATTTCATGGGGACAGTGTCTGGATTGCAGATTGCCTGTGCCAGCGATGTCTGGGAAGCCAAGAGCAGTGCCTGCACTTTGTGTCCAGTGGGGCCTGATGGTTTACACATCCTGAGAAGACCCAGAACCAGCTATTGGCAAGAGTTGCCACATGTGCTGGACCTCGTAGACTGCCTGGAGCCAACCATGCCACGCTTGCTGCAGTGCTTTGAGCAGGTTTAGTTGGTGTTGTCCCCTTATCTGGGGTGTTCCAGCCCCATCCCTCTGAGCACAGCGAGTCTGTGCAGCCTCTTGGCTCCAAAGTGCAGACCCTGCTGCTTCCCCAGCCAAGCAAAGCTGCCAGGACCCACCGTGATGCCCCGGGGGAGCTGCTTCTGTATACAAAGGACTTGGCAAAATGAAGTGTAATGTAAGCAACTATTTAAAGAGAGCGATCGGATTGCTAGTTGTAATTTCCTTATTGTTTGCAGCAGCCTGTTAAATGCCTGTGATCCTTATAAAGAGCTTTCCACCAACCTTTAAACTTCACAGAAGTGGGTTTTACCTTCTGTGGTTTGAACACCGTCATTGTGAGGGGGCTGGTTTGCACTGAGCACAGTTTCTTTATTCTTTTCATGCCCAAGGCCATTTGGTTTGCTAATCCATTAATATATCTGTTGAAAATGGAAGGCTGGTGGGTAGGACACAAAACCTTGCCTCTCTCTACGTCCCCAGATCATTCCCATTTGAGAAATGGCATTGCCTTTCTTTGAAATTAAGGACAGTGATCTGCAGAGTTTTTCCTCTGGGAACACGTGGGTGCCATTTCTCTGTGAGATACTGCTGGAAGCAGCAGCACATCGTGTTTTGGTGTCTCTGGCTCTCTGGTGGGCCCCTTCTGTGCTTCTCCAGTGCCTGGCTTTTATTCTCCAAACTGGGGCACGTTGTAAACTCATGGAGCCTGAGGGGCTTTGCAGAGCAGAGCTTGATGTTAGGGGAAGCTGGAGATTAGTTTCTGTCCCCATTTGGCTCTTGGTTATGGTTTGGCTTTTGTTGAAGAGTTTGATAATTCACCACTGGGCTGTTAGGGTTGAAATGCTTGGAGAAATGTGAGGAAAATGAGGTGATGGCAGCAGCTCCTCCATGCGTGGTGGGGAGAGCAGCTCTGCCAGCCCACACCTGCAGGCTGGGCTGTGCCAGCAGCTGTGGTGCTCCTGCTCCTCCTCATCCCAGCCAGCTTCTGTGCATGAATCAAGCTCTAAATTATCCTGTGCCAGAAGCATATCCTGGGGAACGTGAGCCCAGGAGTGTGTGACACCCAGAGGGCTCTGTCACCGATGTCGTGCAGAGCTGAGCTCGCTGCAAAACGCAGTGACCAGGAGACAGGCCCAGCCAGACTGGGATGCCCAAAATGTGGCCATCAGCCTGCGAAGCTGGCAGTGCAGGATGAATGAGCTGGGCCCCCAGGCTGATGTCAAAGCCCTTAATCAGCTCCTGGGAACAAACCTGGGAAGCCCCAGTTGCAGAATAATTTTTTTTTGGTGTTGGCCTTGTGCTCAGCCTGGCTGTGTCTTGGCAGAGGTTGCTGGTTTGTTTAATGAACATGGAAGTGGGAGGGGAGGAAACAGCCAGGAAAGCATTACAAATTGCTTCAGAGCAGTGGCATTAAAAGTATTTGTGCTTACCATGTCTTCTAAACAAAGAGCTCAAAGCATGGCAAGTATTATCCCCATTTTACTTGCAAAGAAGTAAAAGCAGGAGGAGGAAAAGCTTTGCCTGTGCTCAGGGGCAAGCCCACAGCAGGTGTGAGGGTCTCACCTGAGGTCCTGAGGGGATGGTGGGGATGGTGAGGGGCTCTCTGGGCACTGGCCCAGCAGCTCCTCCTCACATTCCTTCACACTCATCCCTGAAGCACCAGCTCAGTTTCTTTGCTCACCTCTGACCTCTGCTCTGCAAGATGCTAATGCTCCAAAATCTTCCTCTTCACGAAGCCAGGTTTACTTCCCTTATCTCCCCTTCCAATCTCTTTTACAGCTGAAGCTGTGGAACAAGTACAGAGTCTCCAACATTCCTTCCCTAATATTTATCGATGCCTCCACTGGGAAGGTGGTTTGCAGGAACGGCCTCCTGGTCATCCGAGATGACCCCGAAGGTAAGGCCTGGAGTCCCCTGTGCCAAAAAAATGTGGACACACAGCTGCCTCCTCATCTCAGTTCATTCTGAATGGCCTGGGGGGAAGGGAACAAAGAACTATTGTCATACTTAAATATTCAAAGCACTGTGCTTTTTTCAGCATAAAATTTTCTGCATCATTCCTGCCAGATCTTGTGTTTTGGTTTTGCTTACTGAAAAGAACAAAGAATTTCCCTCCAGGATTTTTGTCTGGAGTGCTAATGAGGAAAAGGTTAGGCTAACTGAAACATGAAATTTGGATCTTTCCCTAATGGAGACACATGGACAGACAGAACGAGGGCCCAGACTTTCCATATCTTGGGAGCAGAATCCTTCCAGAATACTGAGTGGAACTTTTATCACTGACATCACACTCAGGTTAATGCATTTCTCATTATTTAGAAGTTAAACAGAAAAATGTTACAATTCTCCCTTGCTGAGGTTTGCTGTGCTGGGAGTTGGTGTTAAATCTATCTCCCTCCAATTTGGAAAAACCCAAATGAGCCAAATTGGAAAAAAAAACACCAAGCCAAATGTGCCCTTACTCACAGACCCTGCAGACCCATCAGTCATCTGCTGTAGTTGTCCATCCATTTCTTTTATTACTGGCTCATTGTTTCTTGGTGCAGTAAATACTGACAGAGTCTTTAATTCAGTGGCAGGAGCTGTGGAGCAGGAACATGTTGTGGCCTGAGCCATCTGTGATGTTTCCTCCCCTCTGGATGAACACATGGATGGATTGCCCTGGGAGCTGGCAGCAGATGATTCAGAGCGTGTTTGTGTGTACACACACAGCTTGCTTTGGGGTGCAGAGGGGTAGTGTGAGATATATGGAGATATATGGGTATAAACACACCATCTTGTACATACATATAGCTAAGGTTTATAAATAAAGACATGTATGGATATGTGCAAAAATATGTGGTTAGTATCAGCATAAGGGACAGATTCTGACTGCATTCCTGAGCATGTACCACCCTGCCCTGTCTTGCTAAAATAAACACTGTTGATAAGGAAAAGATGCTTCATCAGGCACAAAACCAGAGCAGGCTTTGTCAAGCTGGAGGTGCTGTGACTTGGGTGCAGCCTCCCTGAGAGAAAAGGTGACCCTGGCTGCAGTGCAGAGCTTGGCTTCCTCACCTCAGGGCAGGGCTGTGGTGGTGCCTGACAGCTGAGGTGTTCTGCATCCCCCTTGGAGGGGAATAAACCCCAGCAAGGTTCCTCAGACAGGATCCCCTGTATCCTGAAGATGGGATGTTTTTTCTAGTGAAGCTTTCCGAAACTGTAAAAGCTGCATGCACATGTTACTGTCTTGTGTCTTCTTTCCACCCCTCTCCCGGCCCCTCCCCAGGTCTGGAGTTCCCTTGGGGGCCAAAACCCTTCAGTGAAGTTGTTGCTGGGCCTCTGCTAAGGAGCAATGGGCAGACACTGGACAGCAGTGCCTTGGAGGGCTCTCACGTCGGGGTCTATTTCTCCGCGCACTGGGTGAGTAGGGGGTGCTGAGCAGAGCACTTGGAGTGGGCTCAGGGAGAGTAAAGACCCCTGGGCTGGTCGGTGCTGAAGAATTTAAGATGCTTTGATCATCATTACTGCAGTGGAGTGTCATCCTCAGCTGGCCCTGTAAGGGGGAGAGTGGTCAGATTTTAAAGATAGAAGAGGTTTTGTTGGTAACTTACAGACCATAAACCCCAGCCACGTTCAGGCACTGCAGCAAAGAGGAGGTCACCCCAGTTCACGGTCACCTGGCCCTGCTGGGTGTGGGACTGGTCCTGAGGAGGGGACAATGTCCTCCCTGTGCTTGTGTTTTGCAGTGCCCGCCGTGCCGAAGCCTCACGAGGGTGCTGGTGGAGTCCTACCGCAAAATCAAGGAGGCAGGGCAGAAGTTTGAGATCCTCTTCGTTAGTGCAGACAGGTGAGGCAGCACTGACAGCCTGTGCAGGCACAGCAGGTTGGCTCTGGCATCAGAAAGGCTCAGAAAAGCTGCCTGGGGCCTTTCCCTCTGCCCTGTGGGAAGTGCAGAGTGGGGTCACCAAGAGCAGTCTGTGCTTCACTTTGTGTCTTGTGGCTCTGGGCTCTGAAGGATGCTCCAGCTGCTGCTGTCACCATGGGTTGGCATTCAGATGCCCCGGAGAATTTGAATTATTTTACTGGGGAAAAACACACCGTGGACTTCTTCGTGAAGGACTGGGGGCTTTAAATTTGATTTAACTCTCTCCCAGCGGATGGGTTTTGGTGGGAGGGATAAAAGGCTTTGCAGGCCAGGTTTTTAAGGAGGAAGGAGCCTGGCAGGTGGAGGGCTCTGCATGCCATGGCCTGTTCCCTTGCACAGGTCAGAGGATTCCTTCAAGCAGTACTTCAGTGAGATGCCCTGGGTGGCCGTGCCCTACGCCGACGAGGCCAGACGGTCACGCCTGAACCGACTCTACGGCATCCAAGGTAGGAAAGGCCACACGAGGCACAGATCTCCTTTCTCCCCTCCCCCTTTTGTTGAGTATTTGTAATGTCTCCTCTTGTTTAACTAAACCAAGAAAACAGCAAAGCAAAGCACAGTGCCCCAGGCAGAGCCGCTTCATGTTTCTGCTCTCCACAAACTCACATTCCTACCACCTGCCAGGCAAGCTGTTAGTTGAAACAGGACTTCCATAAACAACCTAATTCTTCCTGGAAACTTGGAAGCTGATTTTGGCTTGGATGTTTTTTGTCTAATTACCGATTTATTTATTTTTTGCTATTTCTTGAAGGTTTAAATTTCATTTTCTTACTGGTTTATGTAATGCAAAGGCAGGCCATCGTTCTGTGCAGGGGCTGAGGAAGATGGCATCTGGTTTATGTTAGTGACATGAATTACAAAGGAGAGAGTGTTTGATGTAAACCATGGCTTTGCTTTTACTGTACATGCCAGTGCCAGAATTCCAGCAGCCCTGGCTGCTCATAGGGGCAGGGAGAGACTCTGTGTGTCTGTGTGGCTTCAAAGAGTCAGGAAGATGATAAAAGCTCACAGCAGCCTTCCTGGGGGCTGGCACCTTGTTCCTGCAGGGGACAAGCTGCAGCACAGAGGTGTGCAAGGTGACGGGCTGGTGAGGAGATCTCATGTATAGACAAATATTTTCTCCAGTGGTTGAAGGGCCTTGCTGCAATGTGGCTGTTTCCCATCTCTTTCTGTGTGATGTCACAGAATCAGAGAATTTGCTGAGTTGGAAGGGACCTGTCAGGATCATAGATCCAGCTCCTGGCCCTGTGTAGGACACCCAACAATCCAACCTGTGCCTGAAAGCTTTGTCCCAATGCTTCTTGAACTCAGACAGGTTTGGTGCTGTCAACACTTCCCTGGGAAGCCTCTGGGTGAAAAAACTTTTCCTGATATTCAACCTGAACCTCCCCTGACACAGCTTCATGTTGTCCAGGTGGAGGCAGGCTGGCAGAATGTTCATGTGATCTGCAGGGAAGGAGGAGGGTTGCCAAAGGTGGCCGAGGGCTTGGGAAGAGTGACAGGAGGAAATAATCCCTCCTTGGAGTCCCCAAACTCCCCTTCTGGCATGAGCTCAGGTGCTGCCACTCAGCCCTGTTCCCTGACCTTAGCCCAAGAATAACCATTTGCCTGCTTTAAATAGCCATCACGTTGCTGCTTAATGACCTTCCCACGAGGCCAGAGCTTTCCAAATTCATCCGTCTTTTCCCCAGCCCGCTTACAACCCTCTCCAGTGCTGGTTTCGGCTGAGCGCTGCAGGACTGCTGCCAGTTTCACTAGGACTTGCTGTAAATAAGGTGTCCAGACATGGATACTTGAACACCAGGCATGCTGTAGCCAGGGAAACAGTTACAACAGCTTTCCCTCCAACTCCAGCCCTGCCTTCTTAAAGGTAGCTCTCTTTGTCGTGTGCCAACCTGAAAATGTCAATATTGGCTGTTCCCCTGCACCCCAGTCCTCTCCTGTGCCCAGGTAGCTCTGATGTTATCCTGAATCTCAGCTTCATGCAGACTTTGGGGCTGCCTGTCTGTCTGCAGTCAGGCTTTTCACACCAGGGACAAAAGCTTCCTGCACACAGAGCTGGATGTCGTGGGCTCTGGTCATTACCACACATGGTTATTCCACCTAAATGAAAAATTAGATCTGTGTGACCACATCTGCATTTCCCCACATTCATGGTTGTGCTGCTGCCTCTCTGAAAGCTCTCTCTGGAGCTGCACCATGATCAGTGAGAGTGTCCAGGCTGCCATCCTGGTGCTTGGGTTGTGAGCCCAACATGAGGTGGTTTCCCTCTGTTTTTGCAGGCTGGGTATTGAAACAACAGAAGAGTTTGTCTTCTCTGTCTGCTTTAAGTTCCTGAGTGGTGGAAAGCAGCAAGAGAGTCAAATCTCTTGTTGTTTTAGTCCTGTGTTGGCCCCTACAACTTTTAAAAACTCAGTATAAAATGCAAGTTGAGTTATAGGCCTTTATTTGGGTTTACTTGAATGCCTCTATTCATAACTCATGTGCAGTCAGAGGCTCTACCAAACCACCTCTAGTAAATTGCTTCTGGGTGCAGTGCTGTTCTGAGAAAGAGCCATGTCTTGTGTTGTGGCTGCTTAGAAATAATTCCCCTTTGTGCAGGCAGCTCCCAGTCCTGCCTTGGGTGAAATCCCCTGGCCCTAGCTCTCCTTCCAATGATGGGGAGCAGTAATAAACTTGATGCTTTGATAGGAACCACCCCTTGTTGTTGTGTATCTCATGAGATCTCTGAGTTCCCCAATATTCCCCCTGGTGGGATTTGCAATGCCTTCCAAAAACTGTTGTTTCTCCCTTCCCCATGCTTTAGACACCCACAGGTCACCCTCACAGCCTGGAGGCCACTGCTTCAGGAGATTTCTAGAGCTTTCTTCTGAAAAAGTGAAAAAACAGCAATAAAAAGCAGCACCTGTGCTGTGGTTGGTGTGGGGTTTGCTTCACGTAGATTGTGATCACTCACCCAACAGACTTCACGCAGATGAGATTTCAATGTCGGGTCTGGGGTTTAATATATAAATATGTAAATGCCTTGCCAGGTTTGGTAACAAACCATTTGGCCCCTGTGTTTTCATAAAATGCTGGCCCCGTGGGAGCCAAATCCATTTTCTAGTGCATGAAATCCAACCAAGGCTGTCTATGCTAATTCTCATCCAAGCTTATACAATATTCATTGCAGTGCCTGATCGCTGATTCTTCTTGATAAGTAAATTCTGGTGTTATGACTTAAGGCAATTACCAAATCCCCCAAAAGGCACTAAAATAACAAATAGTGGCTGGGATGAGCCGGGAGGGGGAATTATTTGGGTTAGCAGGTGTGAATAACATTAAGGATGGTTTCCCTGGTCCTGCAGGTCTGTGTCCCCTGAAAACAGGGGGTGTCTTTTGGGGAAGTAGTCACAAAGGTCACATGAGAAGACAGGGATGTGAATTATCTTAAAAAATACTTTGTTTTCTGAATCAGTTTTGTATTTGCAGTTGGAGGTTTAATGGCTGGGTATTTGGGTGGGGGGGAAGGAGGTTATCTGCATATGCAAATTAGGGGATGTCTGAATGAATGCTTTGAATAGTGGATGAAATCCTTGATAGCTGCAGAATCACAGCGATCTGTGCCTAAACTGGGCCCGTAATTTTCCCTGATCAGCAGAGCTCATTTGAAACCTGTGCCTGGGAGTGCAGCTCAGGCTGAGTGATGACCTGAGAAGCCTGTCCCTCATGGATAATGGATGAAAAGCAGGCATTTGGGGTGGGGTTAGCAATCCCAAAAGGATCCAGATCCCAATCCTGCGTGCTGCTGAGCACCAGAGTGCTTGTCCCGGTGTCAGTAGCACTCTGTGCCTGTAAGAACAGGGCCCGTGTGAGATTTCCCAATTCCTTCCAGTCTGTTTAACCCATCCCTGCCCTAGGGCTACATTGAATTACCAGCAGGTAATGAATAAACCTTTTTGTGATACAAAATGGTTTTCTTGGCGTACCCTAAGGATCTGCAAGCTCAGCCATTGGGCGGGTTCCTGCACTGCTGCTTAGCACCAGCCCCAGCGCAGGCATGAATGCGCCGGGCTGGAATGACGGGAATGCGGCCGCTGGCCTGGAGCTGCAGCAGGCTGGGACACACAGATGGCCCCGTGTATTTCCTAGGGAAATGCCTCCAGTGCACAGGGCTTGTGAGCAACCCTCTGTTGGACAAACACGGGAGCGCAGTGCCAGCAGCCTGGCAGGGGCAAACACGCTGCCAGCCCTGCTCAGGGAAGGGCTCTGCCGTGTGGTTCTGAGGAATGAGCTTTAAAATGAACCTTGGGACCAAAGGCAGGAGTGCTGGAATTGCCTCAACTTGCCAGGGATGGTGCTGGGTGAAGGAGATGCTGCACAGAGAGCAGGTCAAAGCCCGGGTGATGAGCAATGACAGCAGCACTTGGCACTAACACTGGTCACTTCATTTGTCCCTTGGGGCCTGATCCCGCTGTCCCCTCTTCCTTCCTTGTGGGATGTTTCTTTGTCTGCCTGATGACAGAGGAATGGTGTGCTTTCCAGATGAGGTCACCAAAACGCTCCTGCTGACCCACCTGTGGCTGTTTTGTGGCCAGGCAGCCAGTGCTTTATCAGATGGGATGGTCACCAGCTGGTGTCCAACCTGCCCCACTGCCTGTGACATCTGAGTTGGTGACTTGTGCTGTGTCTCTGCTGCAACTCTGTTCACCTCCTAAACAAAGGTTCTCCTTTATGACAAAACTTTTCAGTCCCATAGCTCAGGGCAAAATGCTGCTTTTTCCCAAGGGCCAGGCCATCACTGGCTATCTCCTGAGCACATCCTGCCAGGTTCCTTAGACCTGGACATTCCTGCACAGCTTTGTTAGTCCCCAGAGGGACGTGCTGTGGAAATGGCTGGGCCATTAGTGCAGAGTGCTGGAGGGTTGTGGGGACAGAAATACGGGGTGTTCCTCTGGGAAGGAACACGCTCTGCTTCCTGGCCACTGCTGTCTGCAGGCCTTGTGAGTTCCTGGGAACTGGGCTCTTCCAGAGGCAGCCACATCTCAGCACTGGGTGGTACGGTGGGGTTTGCACCCGTGGGCACCAGGCAGCAGCAATCCCTGCCTGCAGCTGGGCAGGGAGAGGCAGGCAATGCCAGAGCTCAAACGCTTCCTGAATTGCAGTGCTCTGCTAGGACGGAAACAGGATCCAGGGAGCCTGATCCCCGCTCCGTGAGCTGCAGAGAGGCAGGAGGCTCGCTGGGCTCCTGCCAGAGCCAGAGGCCATAGGAAGAGGCCTTTCTCCCCACACCCTGTCTCTGGCCAGTTCATGCTTTGGCTGATCCCCCTCGCTGTTTTTTTCCATTGCAGGCATCCCGACTCTGATCGTCCTGGACTCCAAGGGAGACGTGATCACGCGGCAGGGCCGGGTGGAGGTGCTGAACGACGTCGAGTGCCGCGAGTTCCCCTGGCACCCCAAGCCCGTGCTGGAGCTGACAGACTCCAACGCCGTGCAGCTGAATGAGGGTCCCTGCCTCGTTCTCTTTGTAGGTATGGATGGAGCATCCCTGCTGGGACAGCAGAGCCTGTGCTGGGGAAGGGGCTGGGGGACCTGCCAGCTTGGCCAGAGCTGGCCACGGGGCTGGGAGCCTGCCTCTGGGGATGACAGTGTTCCCAGGAAGGGATATCACTTCCATCTCCGGTTTCCATCACTGTGTGCTCACAGAAAGGCCAGCTCAGGAAGGAGCTCCCTGTGGAAGCCCCTTAGGACAGACTTGGAGGCTTTCCTGCACCACAGCAGCTCCTAGGGGTTTGCCAGAGCCTGCTGTGCCCACGGGGCCCCTCCAGCTCCCACACACCGCCCTGGGATGCGGTGGAGCAGCGCAGAGGAGCTGTCATAACAAAGGTGTGGTGCTGGCTGTGGACAGGAATGCTGATGAGGTGTTGGGGGTATGAGAAATACACTGTCACAGCTGGGAAAAGCCTTTCTGGGGCAGGGACTTCAGGCACACGTGATGTTACAGAGGAGCCAGAGGAAGTGTCTCTACGAGGGATTATAGATCTGTGCTTGAAACCACAGCTCAGGGCTTGAGCCCCTGGCTGAACAGGGCTGTGACAGAGCAGCATTTCATGCTCTGCTGGTCCTTTTTTCCCCCATTCCCCTGGCTGCAGGACAGGGCAAGTTTTTCCCAAAGTTCCTGTCCTTTCACTGCTAACCCACACGTGAAGCTTCCCTGCAGTTAGAAACAGGCCTAGAGCTCACCCAAAGCACGGATGGCTCATTCCTCATTGCTTCCCTGCCAGCAATGGACACAATAACTCAGGAAAGGGCATGGCTGGGATGAGCTGTGCTGCAGGCTGAGCCCTGGGTGGGCAGCACTGGGGTGCTCACAGCATCCCAGGGAGGGAATTGAGGGGTCCTGGGCTCTTGAGGGGGTGCAGCTGTCCCCTGTGTGCTGTGTGGAGGGGCTGTGCTGAAGCAGCCCTCCTTGCCTTGCTGGTGCTGTGCCCGGGCCAGGGCAGGGCTCGTGTCCCGCTTCCTCGTGTGCCCTTTGTGAGCAGCACACACTCCTCTGCAGCGCCGATAACACAGCCCTCGCTCCTTTCCTTCTTCCCTTTCAGATTTCCTTTTGACCCTGGTTATTTATTCAGCAGAGCCCAGCAGGGGATGTGAGCACAGAGCCAAAAATCCTCTCCTCACGTGGGAAGGGCCGGCTGGCCACGCCAAGCCTGATGGATTGGGGCTGGCGCTGCAGGCCTCTGGAAAGAGTTATTTTTATCTTGCTCTGAGCAAAGTTTTTCTATCACCTTGCTGCAAACAGCTCATCAGGAGAACAGCTGGGGCTCTTGCTCGGTGCGTTTGGGGATGGATGGTCCTGATGAAATCCCCCAGTGATGTGCTGGGGCAGAGATGCAGCTGGTGCTGCAGCAAGGCAGGCACAGGGAATGGGGGCTCCTGGCCAGCTTTGTCCTGCTGGGAGACCCCCCAGCAGAGCAGTGCCTGCACTGCACAGGCAGCAGCACCCCCAGGAGAAGGCAGGCTTAGCAAGTGCTGGTGCTGGATCAATCCTGACTGATCTTCCTCCTTCCCCAGAGGGGTTAGGGCTGGGTTAGCCAGAGTGTGCAGGGCTGCCTGGAGCGCCGCCAGCCGCCCATGTTTGTAGGAAAATCAATCCCTGCAGACACCTCGCAACTCGGCGTATTTATCACTGCCATGCACGCAGCACAGACCCTGAAATCCAGCGTGCAGCATCTCTGGAATCTCTTGCTTTGCTTGGAGAAGTCAGAGAGGAGGACAGGGATGTATGAAGCGAAGGCAGAGAGTTTTCCTGGCATGGGCATGGCTTGTCCCAGCTGGGGGCTGGACCTGTGGTGGTTACATCAGGGACCACGAGGGGAGACAAGAGGCTCTCTTCTGCCTTCTTCCTTTAATGCTTAAAAGTTATCCCTGAATTGGAATCTTTTAATCTCCACGCTTCCCAAGGACGCAGACTCTCCTCTTTCCAGCTCACTATTTGAACTTCAGTGGTGACTGGCATTTGATTGATGCTGCCATCTCTTTCTGCCCTATCTCTGTCAAATCAAAGCTGCTTTCACAGCGCTGAGACTGGAGCAGCAAAGCTGCAGCTCTGCCATCCCGAGGCACAGGGATGCTGGGTGGCGGGCAGGGGTGGCAGCAGCCTCAGATCAGCGCCTTTGTTCGGTCTTCAAAACATGCTCAAACCACAAAGCAGCTTTTTTTTTGTGCCTGTTTGTCCCTGCACATCACCAGCAGCACCAGGGAGCGAGCAGGGGAGTATTTGGGGAGCAGGAGTTGCTGTTCTGTTAGGTGTTTCCCTGTGGTGCATTTCAGCTTCTCCGGGATTGCTCCAGGACTGTGTGACTTTGAAGTCCATGCAGCACATCTGGGCTCCGGCTTCCTGCACGGTGGTGCCGTGGGACTGAGCTGCCAGCGCCCGGCCCGTTTGCATCCTTTCATCCTAACCTCCTTTTTTTGCCTTGCCTCTTTTTGTTTTGTCTCCACAACGCCGTGCCCTGCAGATTCAGAGGATGACGGGGAGTCGGAGGCGGCGAAACAACTGATTCAGCCCATAGCTGAAAAAATCATAGCCAAGTACAAAGCCAAAGAGGAGGAGGCACCGTTGCTCTTCTTCGTGGCGGGTGAGGTAAGTGAGAGGAGAGCACAGGGCTGTGTCCTGCTGAGTATGGGGACTGAGCTGGGTTGGCTACCACTGTTGTTGTTGTTCAAGGGGTAAACTGAGGCACGGAGCTACTGCAGTTATCAGGGAGCATGGAGCAAAACCAGACTTAAGGCCTGACTCAGTCTGTTCTCTCCTTGCTGGATATTATTTCTAGCAAAGGGTTTGCTCAAAGATGGAAAAGCCTGAAGGTGGGAGAGGGGCAGGCAGAGTGAGGCGGTGGGAGGTGGGAGGGAGTGGAACTGCCACGCTGGGGCTGCTGCCTGCTCAACCCTGAGCCTGTGCAGGCAGGAAAGTGGCTGGGCAGGGGAAGAGGAGCAGGGTTTGAGTTTCAGCCTGGCCCAGCCAGTGAAATTTCGGCTGTTTCCCTGAGCTGACCGTGTTTTTCTTGGCTGGGATGGTATTTGAGGCATGTGCAGGCTGCAGTGCTTGGAGTCAAAGATCTTCTGGAGAGAATGGGAAACGGGAAGACTGGAGGACTTCTGGCCTCCCTTTCCCCCGCACGGATGCTTTGCCCTGACGCAGTCTGGCAAATGAAGGTTTTGTGTACGGGTCAAAGAAGCTCCCAGCACCCCCAGGCCTGCAGCTCCCCTCCCACATCAGCTCTCAGGGCCTGGGCAGGTGGCAGCCGCTGCGCCTGCTCCGTCCCTGCTCGCCCACGTCACAGCCGCAGTGTTCCATGCGCGGAGCCCTCCGGAGCCGCCCTGCGACAAAAGGGTCCCCACTGCCACACCCAGGCCCCCCCAGCCGGCCAGGCCCCCACTGCCACCTTCTACAGCCCCGCTGGCCCCCTCCGTGCAGCGTCCCGCCGCCGTAACGGGTCTCTGAGCATCCCAGCTCAGCCCCGCACCCTTGAATAAGTCCCTTGTTGGAAAGGGCTATTTTGGGAGGGTCCGGGACCTTCCCCCCCTCCCCCAGAGCCTGCGAAGCGTTTTCCTCCGGCTCGCCGGCTGTAGCTGAAACATTGCTGCTATTCATGCAGCTCCCGACGGCCCTGCGGCGGCCGGCCCGAAGAATGGGGAGCGTCCGGCACATCCCATTCATCCGTCACCTCAATAGCCGGCAGCGCTGGCCCTGGGGCTCCGCCGGCCCCCACGCACAAAGCAGCCCGGCCGTGGCCGGAGCAGGCGCCTCCCATTGCTCTGCCAGCACCGTCTGCACCGATTTTGCATTGATTAAAAGTATTCCTTGGTGCCTTTGTCAATAAAGGACACGAGGCGCCCCGACACCTGGGTGGGGGGCGGCCGAGGCGACGAGCCCAGCCCTGCTGGCCCTGGCGGCCACGTGGTCCAGCTGCGCCAGAAACCTCTGCAGAGGAAGGGGAGGCGCGAGCGGAGCTCCCCACGCGCTGCAGAGCCCCGGCCGCCAACCAGGTGGATGGATTCCATGCCTGCCCCTCGGAAGGGGCGCGCAGCAACGCCCCGCAACGGGTGCGGCCTGGCCTTGGAGATGAATCGCACCGGTGCCGGCAGCCTTGGGAGGGATAAAGTGTTGCCTGTGCCCAGAGCTGAGCCGTGCCTGGGTGAGGGGAGGGCAGGCCTCTTCCCCTGCAAGCAGCCTGCTGGTCCTGTGTGCCACTGGGACCTGCTGGTGGGGTCTCATTGTTGGCTCAAGGCGCAGGTCTTCGTCCCACTCCTGTTCGTTGCTTTGTTCTGAGCGTGTGCTTGGGTCCCTTTGGTGTCCACCCTTGGTGAGCAGTGAGGCCATGGCTGTGCTGGCACTCCCCACATTCTCCAGTTATCCCCAGTTCCGTGAGCTGTGGATGTCCTGGAGGCTCTGGGGTGGCCAGGGCAGCAGGTCAGTCTGGAAGCAGTGCCTTTGGGTTGGAGGAGTGTATGTCCCATTCCAGCCTGGGATAAACCAATCCCGCTTGGTTCTGACACAAACCACGAGCAGAGCAGGCACCAAGGTGGATGTTGCCTGCTGTGCTCGTGGTACAGCAGTGCTGGGGCAAGGCCCAGCCTCTTGGGTACACTGTGGCAGCAGCAAACTGCTCCCGGTGTCCTGACTCTGCTGATCTCTGTCCTTCTCCTTTTGGCCTCCAGGACGACATGACCGACTCCCTGCGGGATTACACCAACCTGCCCGAGGCTGCACCCCTGCTCACCATCCTGGACATGTCGGCTCGGGCCAAGTACGTGATGGATGTGGAGGAGATCACGCCCGAAATCGTGGAAGCCTTTGTCAGCGACTTTCTAGCAGACAAGCTAAAACCCGAGCCCATCTAAGGGGCCCCTGCGCCAACAGACGTTATTTAAAACTAGGTCTCTCTTCCGCCGCTTGTGGATTCTCCAGCGTGTCCTCACGCCCGACCCAGTATCCAACCTCCTTGTGGTGCCTTGTTTTACGCAGTGAATCCTTCTCCTAAGCAAACTCCTCGAGATGCACTTTGAGCAGGGAGTTGTTGGCGTTTGGAGACTTCGCTTGTGCTTCATGGTGATATATTCTCTAATAACCAGGCCAGAACTGTTACCGTATCGTTATTTTATACATGGCACTAGCTAGCAGGCAAATCTTTTTTGCATGGTGTTCTTCCCAACGTATGCATCAGGCAGTGGGTGGGGTTCTTGGGGCTCTTTTCTTTCTCCTCCTCCCCTTTCTTTCCCTTCTCACCACCCCTGCTGACTAAATGACTTCCAGGAAGCAATAAGGAAACCGTCCCCATTGCCCCTGGCCAGTCCTTTCTCTCCCACGCAAGTGCCCTGACAAGGCCAAGACAAAGTCTTAACTGCTGACAACCTCTGAAAGACCACGGCACAGCCAAGCTCTTCCTCCTGGGGGTGAGACCTTCCCTTGTGGGTTTCCCACCCCCCACTCCAAGCACCGACAGCCTTAGGCAGCGCTGGCTGTGCGTGTCAGGGTCCGTCCCCCTGCCATGGGTGGGCATTCCCTCTGTCCCTCCCACTCTGAGCCAGGAGGGGGATCCCCACAGGGCTGTCCCCACCTCTCTCCTCCTTGTGCTCTCCCTGTCCCCTCTCGTCCCTTTCTCTGGTATGAATTGTCCTCTCCTCTCTGTGTTAGTTGATTGAGCTGTTTTTTGTAGGTGTGTCCCAAACTCAACGTTAATGGTGCTGTTCTTTAAAAAAATAACCAAAAAAAAACATCCCCCCAAACCCTGAGAAAAAAACCCCTCCCTCCCTAACCCAAGCAGCACAGCCGAGCCCTTGAAAAGTGACATTGTAAAAACTGTACATGGTGATTGGAACTTTGTAATAAAACTGTTACAATGACCTCCTCCCCGATTGCTGTGTCCTGCTGTCAGGGACAGAGACCCCATGGATCGGTGGCTCCTGGGACTGTTCCCCCCGGGCTCACACAGCCCCTGCCTGTGCCTGAGCTCCCCAGGAGGGAGGGAGCCCTTTGGCAGCCACTGGGGCGTTCCAGCCTGAATAGCACGTGTTGTGCAAGCCACTGCTTTTCCTTTCAGCTCATTAGTCAGCCATGGCAGGATTATGGCCTCCCCTTTTATCCTGCTGCAGCTTCCCACCCTGCCAGGAGCAGGGAATGGCCGCCAGCTCGGTCTGTATGAACCCAGCCTGTGTTTTGCACGTTTCAGAGTGTTGGGCAGTGATGAACTGACTGGGGAGCAGTTCCAGGAGCAGCCCAGCTGTCCCAGCAGCAGAGGGGTCAGGAGTGCTGGAGCTCAGACACCCCACACCCCAGCCCAGCCAGCCTGGCCTGTGGCAGGGTTGGAGTGATTGTTGAGTTTGGGTAAGCACAGGCACAACCCGTTCAGGTGGCAGCAGTCTGGCCTTTCTGACCCAAAACCACAGCCAGCAGCCAGGCTGGGCCAGCACAGACGAGGGATCTCCATGGATCTGCTGGATGAAAGGGCTGGAGCAGGGGGGAACCAGCTGAGGTGAGGCCAGGGCTGCTACCCGGCTGTGATCATCCTTCCCTTCTCTCTAGCATCACCGTGTGGCCATCACATCCACTGGGAGCCACACACTCATCCCAGCACTCTCCAGCCTTAAATACTCATTTACTACAAACCAAACAGCCCGAGCTGCTCTTTTATTTAACTCTCAAGGGACCCACAGCAAGAGGTGCTCCTTCAGCACCCAAACCGCAGCAGTTCAGCCTGGCACAGGCAACTTCTGCCTGTCATCCTGCTGCTTGTGCCTGCACAGCAGCTGCCTCCTGCCCTCAAACAGCACGATGCCAGCAGCAATAGCAGAGTTCAAGCTGTCCACGCCTGGCACCACGGGAATCACCAGTCTCTTGCCCCCCGTGCTGGCTGCCAGCCGGAGCGCCGCCGGACTCAGGCCATGGGTCTCCCCTCCGATCACCACGGCCACTGGAGCCCGCGCCCAGTCCTCGTAGTAACGCTGTGCAGCCACCTCTGGGGCTCCTGCTGCTCCCTCCTCATCCTCGTGCTCAGGAGCTGCCTTGGGGCTGGGTTTCACAGCAGCAGAGCCAGCCCTGCCAGCCCCTCTGGGCACGGACGCGTTCCCGGCCGGAGCAGCGGGGTCGTTGTCGGCCACGCAGACCTGGGTGCCGGCAGGGAGGTTGGTGGGGACACACTCCCAGTCCAGGCTGGCGACGATGGGCACACGGAAATGAGCCCCCATGCCTGCCCGGAGCACCTTGGGCTCCCACGGATCCACACAGCCTGCGGAGGAACAGGGAGAAGCAGTGACAGCGCGGGGATTCCCACAAAGGTGGGATTCAGCAGCCACAGTGAACCATGCCAGCCACTCCTTACAAACTGGGGAACATCTTCAAGCACCTCGTTCCCTGCCTTACCCCCAGGCTACTCAAGCTTTTCTCTTACCCTTGGTGAGCAGCACTTTCTCACAGCCTGCCCCTGCTGCAGATCTCAGAATAGTGCCCAGGTTCCCTGGATCTCGGATGTTGTCGCAGATGAGCAGCAGTGGCAGGGAGCTGGCGAGCTGAGCTGCAGGGTAGGACATCTTGGCAGGGTCAGGCTTGGAAAAGATGCCTGAGGAAATGAAGAGTGACAGGTTTATGACTGACCCACCCCAAGGAGAGGACTGCTCTGAGAGAATTGGCCCAGATCTCTCTAAAGATGTGCTGGAGGAAGTGTTGGGAAAAGCACCACCTAAAGGAAGTTTCAGCAGAGTTTGTCACTTGGCAAGGAAAACTTATTTCCCAGCAGTGCTATGTCTAATGAAAGATTATTAAGAGTCATTATTTTAAGTATGAAAAGTTTCCCTTTGGGCAGTGTTGCAACTGTTTCAGAGGCAACTTACCTAAAAGCCCCTGAGGAGCTACAAGGTCAGACCAGGTCTTAATGTCTTCAAATTTCACCTTAACCAAGGTGGCTCGTTTTATCTCTGCCTCAGGCAGCAGCTTCAGGTGCCCCACGGTGCTGAAGAAAAGTGTCTGTGGCACAGCTCCTGCCTCCAGTGCATCCTTGATCAGCCTGTGCCCCTCCAGCAGAACCTTCCCGTGATTATCCCGAAACTTCTTCGACTTGGCCAGAGTCACCACTTTTCTGCAGAGAAATCGTTCAGAGAATGTGGCTGTGATGCTCACAACACCTTCAGTCTGATCTCTGCCAGCCCCTGAGAGCTTCTGAGGGATGGAGCACCTGTCCTAGGAGAAAGGCTCCCAGGAATGACCTTAGAGCACCTTTCAGTACCTCAAAGAGAGCTGGTGAAGGACTTAGACAAGAGCCTGGAGTACCAGGACAAAGGGGAATGGCTGTAAACTGCCAGAGGGCAGGATTAGATGGGATATTGGGAAGGAATTCTTCCCTGTGAGGAAGGTTGCCCAGAGCAGCTGTGGCTGCCCCTGGATCCCTGGCAGTGTCCAAGGCCAGGCTGGACGATGCTCGGAGCAGCCTGGCCCGGCGGAAGGCAGGGGGTGGAACGGGACGGGCCTGAAGCTCCCTTCCAACCCAACCATTCCCCGTTCCACGAAGCCCTCCCGGTACCTTCAGCCTGGCAGCGCGTCACTCTCCCCCCTTCCTCCCAAGGGCGGGATTCCCCTCCCGTTCCAGCGAGGCTCCTGAGGGGCGGCACGGCCGGGCCCGCTCCCCGCGCTCACCCCAGCCTGCGGTCCCCGGGCGCCGCCTTCTCGTACCACAGCCCCGGCGCGGCCGCGCTGCGCTCCACGGCGGGCGGCGGGCGCTCGGCGGGGCTCTGCGGGCGCTCCCGGGGGCTCTGCGGCTGCAGCACCCTCACGGGGCTCCGGCGCAGCGCCCGCACCCCGCGCCGCCCGCCCGCGTCCCGCCGGGGCCGCAGCAGCGCCCGCCATGCCCGGCCCAGCGCCGCCATCGCGCCCTGACGTCACCGCCGCGCCGCGTGACGTCACCGCCGCCGCCGCCATGGCCGCCCGCAGGGCGCTGCACTTCGTGTTCAAAGTGGGAGACCGGGCCCGCACGGCGCGGTTCTACCGGGAGCTGCTGGGCATGAGGGTGAGCGGCTAACGGGGCTACCGGGAGCTGCTGGGCATGAGGGTGAGCGGCTAACGGGGCTACCGGGAGCTGCTGGGCATGAGGGTGAGCGGCTAACGGGGCTACCGGGGGCTGCTGGGCGTGAGGGTGAGCGGCTAACGGGGCTACCGGGGCCACCGGGAGCTGCTGGGCATGAGGGTGAGGGGCTGCCGGGCCCGCACCGCGCGGTTCTACCGGGAGCTGCTGGGCGTGAGGGTGAGGGTGAGAGGCTGCCGGGGCTGCCGGGGGCTGCTGGGCATGAGAGTGAGGGGCTGCCGGGGAAGGGCGGCTCTGAGGCCTCCGTGTGCCCGGAGCGCGGCCCGGGGAACGGGGATGGGGAAATGAGGAATGGGAATGGGAAAATGGGGAAATGGGGAAATGGGAATTGGGAGTGGGGCTGGGAGAATAGGGAAATGGGGATGGGGGCATGGGGAATAGGGAAAGGAGAATGGGGAAGCGGGGATGGGGGCATAGGGAGTGGAGAATGGGGAAATGGGGCTGGGGATTGGGATGGGAATTGGGATGGAGATGGAGATGGGGTTGGGGATGCAGCCACATCTTCCTGGCCCAGTCCCCACACGCTCCGCCGGGCCCGGGGAAGGCGCTCCGGGCTGGAAGGAGGTGATTTTGCTCCGTGTGCTTCCCCAGGTGCTGCGGCACGAGGAGTTCGAGGAGGGCTGCAAGGCCACCTGCAATGGGTGAGTGCCGTGCCCGCTGCTGGCTGGCGGTACAGCAAGGCTGGTGTGGGCTTTCATTAATTAACCTGCTTCCCTTGGAACCTACGGGCCCCCTTTCTGTGCAGGCGTGGTGCTTATACTGAACATAAATCCCACACCTATAGATTGATACCTAACTGTATTGAATTATTTCTAAGCTTACCAGGAACTACATTCAGTTCCACTGATGGTTTATGTAGGCGTGGCACTCTCAAGGTTCTTGAGTTAAAAATCCCTCCTGGTAGCCCCAAAGGCTTTTGTAAAGAAAAAGGGATGGAAGAAAGAAGAAATAGGAGCACATTTGTTTCTGAAATGGAAGGAATCTTGCAGTTTGGTGCCCTCTCCTACTTAGCAATAAGGAAGTGATTATGTAATTGCAGCTAATGAGCAGCCTGTGCTCTTAAAGCACGAGCTGTTAATGAGGTAGAATTGCTTTTATCATATGGCCGTGAATGACAGTCCGGGGTCAAATCTGCCATGATTTCACTCTAGAAATGCAATTCCTCCTTGAAACACGAGCACTTTCAGTTCTTGGTGGCTACTTTTAATAGTAATAACATTAAAATATGGACAATATGGATATTCCAGCCCTTATGATGGCAAATGGAGCAAGACCATGGTGGGCTATGGACCAGAGGACAATCACTTCGTGGCAGAGCTGACTTACAATTATGGCATTGGAGAATATCGCCTGGGCAACGACTTCCTGGTGAGTTCCACTCCCAGCAGCCAAACCTTCTGGTGATAAGATGATTTACTTTAATAATTAGAAGCTGGTTTGTCACATGGGTTGTACCAGCTGCTTTTTTTTAATGCTGTTTGGTGCCTTAAACACCTCAGTGTTGCTTTTGTGGCTGTCTCTGAGTTGGAAGAGCAGAAACCAGAGAAGCTTTGTGCTCACTTCAGATCCAGGAAACATTTCTGGAGCTCTGCCTCTGCTCTGTGTGTAGGACAGCTGTTATTTGCTACCAGATCCAACATGGAGAGCTGAGCTGGGAAGGGCTTGCTGCAGGAAAACCCTCTTATATTTATTATTAATCGTTCTTGTGGGATTTAGTGGCTGGCAGCAGATGGAGATCTCGTGTTTCCTGTGTGAAAACAGGTGGTGTCTCTGCATCCACCCCAGGATTTTGTTGTGTCCTCTCCAGGGCATCACTCTGGTGTCCAGACAGGCTGTGAGCAACGCCAAGAAGATGGAGTGGCCCCTCAAAGAAGTCACCTCTGGTGTCTTTGAAGCTGAAGCCCCAGGAGGATACAAGTTCTACCTGGAAGACAAGGAGCAGCTCAAGCAAGGTGAAATATTTTTACCCTTACTGGTGTTCAGCAGGGATTTACCAGTGGGGTTATTTTGATGGCATTTTATAAAGCAGAACACTTTTTTTATCATTTCTCTGTTGCTTCTCAAGAATGCAAAGCTGTATTGAAACCTGTAATATGTTTGTAGCTAATTTGAAATTGTTGCAATCCTCAAGATCCCGTGTGGAAGGTAACCCTGGGTGTCTCAGACCTGCAGAAGTCTGTGAACTACTGGTCTGGTTTGCTTGGGATGAAAATATATGAGAAGGATGAGGAGAAACAAAAGGCTTTGCTGGGCTACGCTGATGACCAGGTCAGTCCTTGGAAACCTCACCATAAAAACCTCTCATTCCCTGAGAACAGAATCTGAAAAGGCAAAAAGTTCTTAATTAAAGCAACTGTGCCTTCAATTATGAGTGTTTTAATTGAAGCTGTATACACTCAGCTGTGTTTTTTGAAAAAAAAACCAAAAAGCAAAGCTGTGGTTTGCTCTGGTGATTCTGGCTGTTGGGAAATGCATGGATGGGGGATTTTGGAGTCACCCCCATCCTGGAGGAAAAGCTGCAGCCTGGAGAGGAGTGTCCCAGGCTGGGATTTTTCCCTGTATTTCCCTGTTGCAGTGCAAGCTGGAGCTGCAGGCTGTGGGAGGGGCAGTGGATCACGGGACAGCGTTCGGCCGCATCGCCTTCTCCTGCCCCAAGGAACAGGTAACAGCTCCCTCACCCCTTTCCTTACCCCACAGCTGGGTGTAAGCCCTTTGTACTGTTAACAACATAACCCTGAGCAGACAGTTTGTCTCTCCTTCAAAATTCCAGTTTGTTTCCTCTTTTCAGCTGCCAAGCATTGAAGCCCTGATGAAGAAGGAGGGTCAGAAAATCCTGATACCTCTGGTCAGCCTGGACACGCCTGGCAAAGCCACAGTGCAGGTGGTGATTCTGGCTGATCCTGTGAGTAAAACTGGGAGCAGTGATTGAGCTGGGTGTGGATTTCTCCTTGCCATGGTTATATCTGAGCTGCTCCCTTGCAGGATGGCCATGAAATCTGTTTTGTGGGGGATGAGGCGTTCAGAGAGCTGTCCCAGGTGGACCCCAATGGTGACAAGCTGTTGGATGATGTAAGTGGCTGCACATTGATTTTCTTCCTGATTAGAGATACCTATAAAATCCAGTTTGCATTCCACGTGGAGTTTTTTCCTAGCAGCAAGTTACCCAGGCTTGGTAAGGGAAATAAATCGGTTTTTAAAGCTCACTTAGTGCCCTGGGTGGAGTTTTCCAGCCTTGCTCTTGAGGCACGGTCACATTATTTGCTGTGGCAGAGAACACTGGTTTCCAATGTCAGTTCTCCAGTGGATAAAAGATTTATTTATCCCTCCAGAGAGTTTTCCTCCTGTTCTGACCACGTCCACACTTTGTCTTTGTGCAGGCCATGGCTGCAGACAACAGTGACAAGTGGTTTGCTGAGCACAACAGGAAGAAGGTTTCAGCTTAGCTGGAGGAATGGACTGGGCTGCTCCTCTGTGCCTTGGAGTCCTTCCAGGAGAGCTCCAATCCTGGTTAAAGCCCTGCCTTGCCAATCAGAGGGTTCTGGGATGTCCCGTGGTGGTTTTTTGGGTTGATTTAAGGTGATGGCTCTGGCCTGCTGCTCTCTCCCTTCCTGCAGATCACAGCTCCTCCTTCCCAAAAAATGGGGCTGTGCAGCAAAGGAGCAGCTGAGCCCTTGGCTTCAAAAGCAGGGCTCATCAGGCAGGAAAACTGCACTTTTCTGTGTTGTTATATTTGAAAAAAAGTTGAATAGCTATATTATTTTATGATTAATTAGTTTGCTTTAGCTGTCCTTTATTTGCAGGCTGGAGAGGAGATTTTGAGGTGCCTGTGGCTACTCCCCCTCTGCAGTGGGGAGCTGGAGCAGGGAGTGCATCCCTTTAATGGGAACAAAGAAATGATCTTGGCAAACCGTGTGAACACTCCAGTCCTTGTTTTCATTCCAAGGTGCCTCCCCAATTTTCAAGGTGAAGTGTTCACTTGAGAAGCCCATGGTGTATTTCTCACTGGGATCCTGGTGTTGATGGGGTGATTTCCACCCCTTCTCCAAGAGATTTCCACATTCCAGGCTGTGCTTTGGGGTTTCTGTCTGCTGAGGTGCCAGGGGGCAGCCTGAATTAAGTTTTGCAATTAGCTTTTAATGAGGAGCTGCCTTTGGAAATAACAAGGTTTATTCCGTTGGAATGAAGTCACTCTGCTTTTGCTGGTGGAATAGAAGCTGGGAATACAGGGAGTCATTCCTGGCATTTCTCGTGCCAAGTATTCTGCCTGAATTGTAATTTTCTTGATGAAAACCTGAAATAAAATACCTTAAATCAGGTTTTCCTCATAAAACTGAAATGAGTTTCATGGAGAAGATGGGCAGTGTCAGCACTTGTGAGTTGAAACACGAGAAATTCCTCACTGCGATTTTTCCTGAGCGTTTAATTTCAGTTGTAATGGCGGTTTTGAATCCTGTTTGTCAAATTAAACATGTTGCTATCGGAGCACGGCAATTAATTAATTAATTAATTAGTTAGCTAATTGATTATTTCAGCAGACCTCCGCGCCGCCAGGGGGCGCTGCGGGCGGGGCCGCGCGGCCGGCGGCGTGACGTCAGCGCGCCGGCGGCGTGACGTCAGCGCGCGGCGCCGCCGCCGCCATGGAGCCGGCGGAGCTGGGGGCCGCGATGGCGCCGGGCTGCCCGGCGGGGCCGTGGGCCGTGGGCGAGGAGACGGCGATCCTGCACGGCGGCTTCCTGCTGGCCGCCCGCCTGCTGCAGCCGCGGCCGCTGCGGGAGCTGCGCAAAGCCGACTGGCCCCGCGCGGGGGTGCCCATCACCGACGCGCTGCGCGAGATCGACGAGCGCTGCCCCTCGCCGCGGGGCCTGTGGAAGAAGGAGGCCGTGGCCATCGTGTGGGCCAAGATCCTGCTGCCCGCCCCGCCCGCCGCGGCGCTGGAGTGCGGCTGGAAGGACGACGGGTTCTTCTCGGTGGGCGCGATGCTGCCCGATGTCAGCCACACGGCGCTCTTCGAGCTGGTGAAGGCGCTGGGCGCGCCGCGGCTCTTGGTGCAGCTGCTGCTGGCGCTGCCCGCGGACGTGTGCCGGGGACAGCTGGAGCACTTGGTGGAGTACATCTCCAGCGAGACGTCCCCGTCGGACATCAGGTTCTTCTTGGACGTGTGGTGGGAGGTGATGAAGCACAGGGAGGGGCAGGAGGATGCCACGGTGTCTGCGTTCGGCGCCCTCGTCCGTCAGCGCGGGGCTGAGCCCTCCCTGGAGGATGGCGTGCAGCCCCCCAAGAGGTTCAAGGGTGACCCTGGGGAGGCCCCAGCCGCCCCCGGGCTGCCGGCGGTGCTGCTGGAGGGGTTAAAGCAGATCCGAGGCAGCGTCACCCAGCCCCGCCTGAGGTGCTACGCCCTGGCCAACCTGGCCGAGCTGCTGTGCCTGTCCGCAGGGCTGGGGCCAGGGCACGGCCCCCTGCCCATCACAGAGCACCTGGCCAAGCTCAGTGCCATGGTCAGCCTGTGGGGCAGTGACCCTGACAGCCAGGACCACCCCTGCGGGCTGGCAGAGAGGGTGAGGGAGGCAGAGAGGAGCCTGAGCCTCCTGCCCGTGACCAGACCCTCTCGTGAGGAGCTCGCTGGTGGCTTGGACTTGCTCTGCAGCTTGTTGCAGGCGTGGGGAGAGGAGCTGCAGGATGCTCTGAGGGGATCTGAGGAGCTCTGCTTTGAGAGCTACCGGCTCCTGGACGCTCTGACCACCCTTGGGAAGAACCTGGATCTTCTCCTGGAGACAGGAGACCTGGGGGAGAGCGAGACAAGGGTGGTGTTAGAGCTGGCACAGCTCTCCAAGGACTTTCTCAGGGACACCAGCGCTGTCCAGAAGGATTTGGACCCCAGCCTTGTGTCTTCAGTTGCCATGGCAATCATTGCACAAAGGCTGGACCGACACGTGGACACGTGCTCTGTGTTTGCATCTGAAAAGTCCTGGGCTTTTTCAAAGGCCTGGGTCGAGTGCCTGGTGAAAAACAAAGCTCTGTTCCAGAGCCCTGAGCTCATTTTGAAACTGCTGGAGACGCTGGTGAGCTTTGCCACGTCCCACCATGACAAGGAGGCCCGAGAGCTGCAGATGCAGGTGACCAAAGCCATCGTGGAGTGTTACACTGAGCTTCCATTAAGTGACAAAAACGAAGTGATCTCAGGTGTCCTGGCATCCTGGGGTGGCCCAGGTCTGTCCCAGAATGTGCAGGTTGTCAGGGAGGGGTTCCAGGAGGACCTGAATGTGACTTTGAACCAGATCACAAGGAGTGTGTCTGATGAGGGCCTGAGCAGGGCTGTGGCTGCTGTGGCCAGGCTGATGCTGCTGTCCCCAGAGGCCACAGTGAAGCAGGTTTGTCACCTTGCTGTGGTCAACCTGGGAGCACACCAGTTCCTCGCCCAAATCCTCTGCTCCTTCCCAGCCCTGAACTTCCTGGAGAGCCACGAGGACCCAGGCAGGCCACGCAGCCTGGTGGTGAGGTGTCTGGAGGAGGCAGTGTGGGGGAGGCTTTCCACGGCGAGGGAGGAGGAGCAGTTCCTTCAGTTCCTGGCCTTTCTCATGCAGCCAGGCTCAGCCACCCCGCTTGTGTCACCTGCAGAAGTGACCAAAGCCTTTGTCCTTCCCTATTTGAAGTCAGACTCCCCTGGGATTGAGCTGAGCCTGCAGATCCTCAGTAAGGTTTTGGGAGTACCGTCCTGTTCAGAAGAGCACTGGATCAAATCCTGCCACCCATTCCCACTTCTTCTCAGCCTCTGCAAACTTCTGGATGGTTACACCAGGTACTGGCATCAGCCTAGGGAGCAGCTCTTCCCTTCCCTGGAGACCAAAGACCTGATTCTGGACATCCTCTGCCAGCTGTGCGAGCTGGTGGGACCGGAGACCGTCCCCTCCTCGGAGCTGTGGGTGCAGTCTCTGGCCTGGCTCCACAGGAAGGTGGCCGCACTGGACTGGACCGTGGGGCTCCGTCTGAAGAAGCTTTTTGGGGACCACTTCAAGAACGAGGTCCCAGCGACGCTGTTCGAGATCTGCAGGCTGCCTGAGGACGAGTGGACCTCGCAGTCGCGGGCAGCCTACGGGCCGGGCAGCGGGCTGCTGGCGTGGATGGAGTGCTGCTGCGTGTCCCCAGCGCTCAGGGACACCATGCTGGCACTGCTCTCCCTCAACGTGGACAGCCCCGAGGAGGTGAACCTCTTCAGCAAAGGCTTCCTGGTGGCCCTCATCCAGGTGCTGCCTTGGTGCAGCCACGGCGAGTGGAAGAGGCTGGCGTCCGTGCTGGAGCAGCTGCTGCAGAGGCAGGTGCTGCACGTGCCCTACACGCTGGAGTACGTGCAGCACATGCCCCTGCTCAACCTGCGCCCCTTCGCCTGCCACCTGCAGCTCTCCGTGCTCTTCCTGCGGGGCTTCCAGCTCCTCTGCAGCTCCAGCTGCTTGGGCTGGCTGCCCCCCGAGGCCTGGCTGCACGTGGTGCAGCTGTACTGCGCCAGCCTCACCGACCTGCTGGCCTCCCTCAAGGCTGCGGCGGGCGCCGCGCCGCAGCCCCGCGCGCAGGAGGCGTCCTTCGTCTGCATCCAGCTCTTCTGCCACCTGCTGCACGTGGCTGCAATGCTGCCTGCCGGGGGCTGCGGGGAGCCGCTGCTGGTGCTGGCGCTGGAGGTGCTGTCGCAGTACGAGGCGTGCAGCGGCGCCGACGCGTCCCCCTGCGCCGCGCTGCGCAGGGCCAACGAGGGGCACTTCCTGCAGGCCGTGGCGGGCAGCGTGGGGCGTGAGGAGCTGCGCTGCACCCTCCTGCAGAAGCTCAGCAAGCTGGGAGCACGCGCAGAGAGCTGATCCGGACCTTGTGAGATCTGTAATAAACCCTTCTTTTTGGAATTTGTCCCCTCTCCCCGCGGTTTTCTTCTGGGAGTAGCTGTGTGAAGATGGGTAGGAGGAGCCACTTTGGTTTTCCATTGGAATAGCTGGGCACAGCTGTTGCTGAGCCAAGCTGCCAGTCCTGTGGCTGCAGCCTTTTCCTGCTGGCTCTCTGGATTTACACAGCAGCCTCCAGCGTCAAGGAAATCGCTCCCCTCTGGCTGCTTTGCCACCGGCCCGCTCCTAGTCCCGGGAGAATTGCTGGTTTTGCCACGTGCTGCCAGAGGCTGGGAAGCAAGTTGGAGGCTGGGGAGCGAGTTGGGTGAGTTCAGGACAGGCAGGAGCCTTTGGAAATCCGTGTGTGCTGCTCCTGCTCCTGCCCGGGGCTGGGGGTGCAGCAGTAAGCCCACGTGTAACACCCCCACCCAGCAATGAATGGCACGTGGAGGAGCCAGCCAGTGGTGTGACTCAGAGAGGAAATCTTTATTGGTCTCCTGATAGTAAATAGGGCAGTGTTAGTGCAAAATGAGGTGCCTCATTGGCTGGGTTTTTTTTTGTCCTTACATAAGGCACGTTATTCGCAATGAAAACAGTGAGATACAACATCTGTAACGAGTTGCAAGCGGTTTGTAACATCAGCTGCTCTCGGTGGTTACTGTGACTGCAGCGTCTCTCCAACAACAACCCCAGGTCAGAAGAGGCCCTTTTTGTTTTCTTACACTCTACCCAGAACAGCAGCCGTGGTTGGGATGAGATCCAACACCCAAAAGATCCAGGTTTCCCAGAGCCTGGCTGCTGGTTTCAGACAGAATGAAAGGCACAGAGTGGTCACAGGTCTCTGGGCATGGGGGCTGTGCCAGTGCAGTTCCCTGCCCTGGAGCAGGCACAGGAAACTGCAGGAGGAGGTGGCTGCCCAGGCTGATGCTGGCTGCAGGGAATGAATTCAACTGTGGTCTGATTGCACCCGCAGAGCTCCTGTGGGGAGCCTGTACCCATTTTGCTGTGGCTGAAAGAGGAAATGGGCTGAACTGGTGAAGGACCAGCTCAGCATCCTGCCCTGGGGTTGCTGGTTCCTTCTGTGCAGCCCCAGGTCCGTCCCTGGCAGCCTCATGGAGGGTGGCATGGGGCTGGAGGGATCGACTGTACAGGTGTTTCCGGGGCGTGGTGGTGCCAGCTGGAGGGCAGAGCAGAGCAGGGTGTGCCAGATGGTTTTAAATACCTGCTGAGGGGATGCAGGCCAGATAAAAGTAGCTGTGCTTAGGGGAGGGGAAAATTGCACCCCTGCCAAGGAAGGGCTGTGCATAGTGCCCTGTGTGTTGGTGAGAAGGACTTGGCAGGTTCCTGTGCCAGCCTGCCCTGGGACAGCAGAACCGTTCCCCTGTCGTGCCATGAGCTTGTGCCCTCCAGCCCTGCACGGAGCACAGCAGTGCCCGCAGGACCGTCAGACACTCGTAGAGAAAAGCACCGGCGGGTTGAGCGGAGCCTGAGCCCAGCAGCAGCAGGAGGTGAGGTGAGCATGGGCTGTAGTGTAGAGCTGAAGTCAGTAAAGGGCAGGAACGGCTCTGCAGAGCTGTGCTGCAGCTCCAGGCCTGGCTGGGGCTGCGGCAGGTCCGGCACAGGCTCCCCATCCCCGCGCCGGCCGCAGGCTCCGGTGTCCGGTGTCACCGCGGGAGCCGCGCCGGGGGGGCCGGAGCGAGCAAACCCCTCTCGTGTAACCCTCAGTTCGGCGACGCCGCAGAGCCCAGGCCCGGCAGGAATGTCGTGCTTCCAGGCTGGCTCCCACCGCGGTGGGAGGACACGAGGCACCGGAGCGGCGTGGGAGGAAAGAGCCGCGCTAGCCCCGGCGGGCGCTGCCAGGCACGGCGCTTCCAGCTCCGGCGGAACCGCTGCGCCGGCCCCCGGGGAAGGGCCGGGGGCTGCCCCTGTGCCAGCTCCCCTTATCAGCTCCGTTATCTGCTCCGGTGGGCGGGAGAGCCGCCGTAGAGCCGGGCGGCCTTGCGGCAGATGAGGCGGAACCAGTAGAGCTGGGGGGCGATGAGGGAGGCGTTGGCGATGTTGCAGTGCAGGGGGATGCGGAACGGCACCAGGTACAGCGGGATCCCCACCTGGCGGCCGTAGGCCGCGTACATGAAGGGGAAGAGGAGGATGCGGCACAGGAAGAAGGTCACCAGGATGAGGATCCCGTTCACCTTGTGCAGGAGCGTGTCCTGCATTTTGAGCTGGGGGAGGAAGGAGGTGAATGCAGGGTGAGCAGCGCTCCGGGGCACTGGCGGTGCTGGGAGCAAGGAGATGAGAACGAGGGGGGCTGGAGGAAGGGGAGTGGGAGGGTGGGGTGGGGTGGGATGGAGGAGGGCAGGGGTGGTAATGAACGTGGAGCAGGGGAGGAACAGGCAGGAGAGGGCAGCACCAGCCCATGGCACAGCCCCCAGTGCTGGGATTCCAGCACCAGCCCATGGCACAGCCCCCAGTGCTGGGATTCCAGCACCAGCCCATGGCACAGCCCCCAGTGCTGGGATTCCAGCACCAGCCCATGGCACAGCCCCCAGCGCTGGGATTCCAGCACCAGCCCATGGCACAGCCCCCAGTCCTGGGATGACACTGGGCGTGCTCGTTACTGGGGGAAAGAGATTGGGACACTGGGAGGAAGGCAGTACTGCAAGGGAGATTTGGGCTGTGGGGCTGCCCCTCTCTGAGACACCCCCCAGCTCAGGCACTGCCTGGAGAGGGGCTGATGGGGCCTGGGGCAGGGAAAGGTGACAAACTGCTGTGGGCTTCCCAGCCCCAAACCCCGTCCCTCCTCACCTACCTGCATGAGGATTTTGCCCAGTGATACAAAAGGCGTGCTCAGCTCTGCTGTGAAGATGCAGCCCACAAAGAAGTCCCCCAGCTCTCCCCTGAAGTGCTGTAAGGAAAGCCAGCACTGAGCACAGGGCCCTGCAGAAAGGTAGCCAGGAGCCAACACCCAGCGTGTCCAGGGGCTCCTGGACTCTTGCAGCAGCCCTTACCTGGGTGATGGGGGTGAGCACGATGAGGATGAAGAGGTGGTGGGTCACCATCAGCCGCTCCTGCAGGAGGAAGCTCCACACGCTGGCCAGCGAGTGCTTCTTCTCCAGGATGCCTTTCTCCTGGCTCTTGTGCCAGTGGCAGAGGTACATGACATAGATGTCATAGGTCATGTAGGGGACCAGCACCCAGATGTACTCCACGGCCAGCCAGTGCCTGGGGAGGAGCAGCACACACAGAGGCATCGCAACGGCTCCGAGCCCCTTGCCATGCTCTGGGAGGGGGAAGAGTCTTTAGGGCTGAAATGGCAACATTTCGATGGGTTTTGAAGCTGGAAGGGGGTGAATTTGAACTCTCTTTGGCTCAGCAGGTGCAGGCTGATGCAGAGAAAAGGTGCCTGGTACGTGTGGAGGACAGATCTCGGTGCTGACCCCGCTCCTGCTGGGCTGTGCCAGGCACTGAGCTCAGCCTGGCCAAGCACAAACACGGAGCTAAAGAAGGATCCTGATCAGCCTCACAGCCAGGTGTTTGCTGCACGGGCCAGGAGCACAGCATTTTTTGGCATCCAGCACCAAGCTGACACCTCTGCACAGGTGATCTCCTCCCCTAAGCCCTGGGACGCCCAGAGCTGGTGCTTGGTGGTGGAACCCCCTAATCCTGGGTCTCTCCTGCCTGTCACACTGCATCGCTGGCTGCCCAACCCAGGGAATGTTTGGGAAGCACATGGAAAACTCAGAGTTAACCAGGGATGGCTGGCCTGGAGTTTGGAGAGAGAAGAGCAAAATATCCAACACAGGCAATAAACCCCCATGAGGCGTTTGTCAGTTGGGAAATAATTGCAGGCAGCTGCCTGTTCCCAAAGCATGTTGGAATCCTGGTTGCACAATCTGGGCAGCAGCAAGCCCTGCTCTGCAGGGACACCAGCCTCCTTAAAAAGTCCTGTGTGAAATCACACCGATAAAAAAAATAAAAAATACAAAACCACGCTATGCTGTTGCTCAGAGAAATGTAGCTTGGGGCTCAGATCTCGTTTTGCTCTCCTGCCATCCCAAGAAAAAATTTGTTGCCGGAGTTCCTACTCCAGAGGGAAGGATGTAAGTGGTGTGAAGCAGGGGGTGGCAAGTGATTGTGTTTGCAAAACTTGCCCAGGGCTGTGGAGGGCAATTACAGCAATATAATGATTGTCTGCCTCTGTAAATAAATTGGCAAATTTTACTGCAACCTTTGTGATGCTTCCTGGCTTGCTGTCTTGCTGTCATTCTTCGAGGCTTTCCCTGCTGAGCACTGGGCTCAATTTCCTCCAGATTCAAAGTAAATCTAGGTCTCTGCCCACAAAGTGTTTGCACAGAGCCCTTGGCCTTGAGTACACCCGGGCAGGCAGACAGCTCTGGGGGAAGGAGGGCTGCTGGCAGCACCTTCTGTCTGTGTGGCTTTGGGATTCAGCATCTGCCTTATCTATACAGCAGAAATTCGATTTCAGAGCAAAATCTAACTCATAGACTGCCTGGGTTAAGCAGGTCTGAGCAGCCTGGATGGACAGCACTACCTAGAGCAAGGCAAGATAGTTCATATCTGTGTATTAAAGAATGTTTGCTATGGTCAAGGTGGAAGCCTTCCTAAAAATCGCCCTAAAATCGGTGTGTGACGGTCGGATTCCAGCTTGGTGCAATTATATTCTTCCCTCCTGCAATCTTCTCTGCCAGTCTGGATAATAGCTCTGTTTTTAAGTCTTCTGACCCAGATTACGCTATCACTCCTCCTGAGAGCTACTTCTGGGCAGTTTATCTCGGAGCACTGAGGGCAAGGCAGCAGGATTTTCCTTCAGAGCAAACTCCATTCCAACTTTACCATTTCTGGACTCTTTCAGAATCCTTTTGTCACGCCTTGATGCACCTCTAAAATCTGTTCTCTCCGGGTCTGCTTGACTCTGTAGCAATTTCAGCTTCCAGCAAAGAGACTCCCTACCCCTTCAGAGCTGGTGGTGTCTGTATTTTTCTCTCGTATACAGCCCATGTTCCAGCCCATCCTTTGGAGGACACTGTGCTGGCAGAGCACCCCCAGGCCTGAGCAAGCTGCTGCTGTTCAGGGGGTGTACAGCCAACTCTTCCAGCCCAAGTGGAGGAAAGAGGAACACAGTTTTCCTCTCCCCTTTGTACATGCAAGCCTTTGGCAGAAAACCCTCCAGCCCCGAGCTGGCCGAGCCCATCCTCGGCACGCTCCCCAGGGGACAGTGGAGCTCAGGGTTACCTGTCATGCACCACGTTCTTGCAGCTGAGGACAACCGTGATCCCCGACACCGTTGCCATCGTGGCTTGCACCGTTGACACCAGCCTGAAAGGGAGAGAGAGCAAAGGGGTCACCCCAAAAGTGACCCCACAGGGACCAAGGCACAGGGAGAGCTGGTGGCACCTGAACGCCCACTCCGTGCACACCCCAGCGTCTCGTCACGGCGAGGGGTGGCTGTGCCAGGCGCTGCCTCCCGGGGGAATCGTGCCAGGTCCCGTCCCTTCCACCCCCGTGGGTCACTGGTAACGCTGCCGGTTCCCCGTGAACAGAGGGAGAGCTGCACCGGAGCATCCCCACCCCGACAGTGGTGCGAGGGTCTGGCCGGGCTGAGATGCCCGCGCTCGGAGGGATGCTCTCACTCAGGGGTCATGATCTCACTCGGGGGTCATGATCTCACTCGGGGGGGATGCTCTCTCTAGAGGGGGATGCTCTCTCTAGAGGGGGATGCTCTCACTCGGGGGATGCTCTCACTAGAGGGGGATGCTCTCACTCGGGGGGGATGCTCTCACTCGGGGGGGATGCTCTCACTGGGGGGATGCTCTCACTCGGAGGGGATGCTCTCACTCGGGGGGATGCCCATGCTCGGAGTGTTGCTCCTGCCGCCGATCCTTGCTCCCCTCGCGGGATCTGGGCCCGGGACAGCCAAGGACCGCCCCCCGGAGCGTCGCGGCAGCCCCGAGCCCAGGCTGAGGGCCGGCGGGACTCGGTGCTCTCGGCCCGCCCGGATCGCTCCCGGTGCCCATCCCGGTCCCGGCGGGTCCCGCCGCGGTGCGCGTCCCCTCCCGCCGCTCCCGCCCGTACCTGCCGCTGAGGAGGATGCGGTCCTTGAGGCTCCATCCCGGGGCGGCCCAGCGCAGCAACCGGATGCAGAGGATGAAGAGCCCCGGGAAGAAGGCGGAGGCGAGGGCCAGCGTCCGCCACATGGGGACGAGCGCGTTGTCTCCCGCCGCCGCTTGTCAACAGCCGGCCGGGCGGCGGGAGAGCCCGGCTCGGCTCGGCTCAGCCCAGCCCGGCTCCGCTGGGCTCGGTTCGGCTCGGCTCGGTTCGGCTCGGCTCGGTCCGGACCAGCCCCGCCGCTGTCGGGACGCGCCCCGCTCCGCCGGGCGGAGGCTCCGCCCCCGTCCGACCAAACCCCGCCCACTCTGGGGCCACGCCCACACATGCACCGCCTCATTATTCAAGCCCCGCCTCATTATTCAAGCCCCGCCCCTCGGCCCCGCCCCGCCCGCTGCCGGCGGAAGCGGCGCCGCCATGGAGGAGGACGAGCCGGAGCTGGAGGCCGGGCTGGAGGCGGCGCTGGAGCTGGCGCCCGCCGTGCAGGCCGCCATCGAGCAGGTGCGCCGGGCGGGTCCCCCCGCTCAGGGGACAGGTGCGGGCGCGGCCCGGGGCCGCTCGGTGAGAGCCCGCGGCCGGCTCTGAGCCCCTCCCCGCCGGCTCCGGGCCTTCCGCTGCGGGCCCGGGGAGCCCCGGGCTGGCCGTGCCCGCTGTGGGCAGAGCCGCGTCAGCGCCGGGGGGGCTCGGACCGGCCGGGTCCTCGCTGGGGGCCGAGCGCGGCTCGTCGTGTCCCCGTCCCCGTCAGCGGCGCGGTGCTGGCGGTGCCGCGGCGTCTCTGTCGCTATTTGCAGACGTGGTGTGGAACAGCCCAGTGCAGCCCAGAGCCCGTGGCTCGGCTGAAATAAGGATAAGCGAAATGTCCTGGTTTGGTTTGTGGTGAATACACGTGGGTTTTTCCCCCTGAGGGTGCTGGCACTGCCCAGGCTCCCCAGGGAATGGGCACGGCCCGAGGCTACCACAGCTCCAGGAGCCTTTGGATGGCACTGCCAGGGATGCCCAGGGTGGGATTGTTGGGGGTCTGGGCAGGGACAGGGGCTGGACTTGATAATCCTTTTGGGACCCCCACAACTCATCATACTCCATGGCTCTGTGTTGCAGTGTTCCCTGAAACCCTTGGTGGCACTTGGAGCCCGTCAGAATCCCGTGAGGACCCAGGGTAAAACCGTGGCTCTTGTCCTCTGTGGCTGAGCCTGCACTGCCTGCAGCCCACCCTAACATTTTGAGGATGTTAGGCTCAGTCACAGAGGACAAGAGCCACGGTTTTACCTCTAGCAGAGGTCTGGGCAGCAGCAGTGTCTGTCTCACAAAGCATCACTCAAATTTAAGTTTTTGCACTTTCCTGAGTGTTGAGGCTTGTGGGTCACTTCTGGTGCCCTCCTCGAAAAGCAACGGGAGACCTTGGGAACTAACAAATTAAATGGCAGCTTCTAAAGGGGACCTAGACTTTGTCCAGAGGGAGAATCCTCTGCACTTGTAGACATTTATTTTTGAGCAGTGGAGCTTCCACCACATGCCTGGCTGAATTATTTTAACAAACAGTAAAGCAGTAGGAAAATATTCACATCCTGAGTGCTGGGAGATGTTGAGGATCACACCACCTGCTGCTTTCCTCTCTGACACTTCTCAGCCCAGTAATCCCGTTGTACCTGTCAGTGTTCCTTAACCAGTTTGGGGCAAAACCTGCCCAGTTCTGGTTGAATGAGCAGAGCTGGCTCAGCTGCCGTGCTGGAAGCAGGGTGGGGAGCACAGGCAGAACTGGTGCCCCACCAAACCCAGGCTAGCATTTCTGATTAATTGCTTGTGACAAACTCCTGGGAGGGACAGCTCCTGCAGCTGCTCCAGCTGCCTGCAGCACTGATCCCTATCTGCAGCTCCTCAGCAGCCTTTATCTCCCATCTCACCTCGTGTTTCATCTGCTCTTAATACTTGTGGGGATTTGGGGGTTGTGGAGGTTGGTTGAGTGTGAGTTGTGAGCAGCACAGGCTGGGTGTGATGCTGCACTTGTGCTCTTACAGGGGGTGATGTCAGAGCATTTTCCTCACTCACCACGACCTCGGGGGTGTTTAACTGCTGCCTGCTTCTCCTCGGGCACAGGGTGACTGGGAAAGCCTCCCAGGAGGGCTGGTTCAGGCAGAATTTGCTTTTATCTCACAAAATCACCGATTTTGCGGGGCAGAATGTGTAAAACAGCATCAATGCTCTGTGTGCCCAGGTGTGAAGGCTTTCAGTGAGCAGGGGCAGGCTGTGGGGTCAGCTCTGCTTTTGCCAGAGCAGGTGTTGGCCATGGAGTGCAGAGCTGATGGCTCTGTAAATACAGAACAAATACCAGAATCATGGAATACTTTGGGTTGGAAGGGACCTTAAAGACCATCTCATTCCTCCCACCATCCGAGGTTGCTCCAAACCTCATCCAGACTGACCTTGAACCCTTCCAGTGATGGGACACCCACAGCTTCAGAGAAGGGAAAGCACCACACTTCACTCTGTGGGGACAAAAAGCAAAGCCTGCCAGTCGTGTTTGTGTTGTTTGAGCTTCTGAGGAGAGATGAGATCTGTCTGCACCACAGCTGCTCTTTCCCCCTTCCCCAATCATTCAGCAGATTGTGTTTCTCACCCTCTTCTGTCAAAAGTGGCAAACCCAAGTCTCCAGAGAACTCGTACAACCACTCCTTAGTTCATCAGGTTTCCTTTTACACGGCTGTGGAAAGCAAACCCTCTGTCTGTCACCATGAGCCCTGGCAGAGCTCTTGCCAAGAGCAGGGCAGAGCCTCAGTTTGTTCCCAGACAGCAGCAGAAGCATCAGGATGGTTTGGGATACTTGATTAGTGACTCGTGTGCCTTGGGGATTCCTGGATGGATTGTGTGTGGAATCATGACTGTGAATTACCTGTGTTTATCCAGGCTGATCTCCACAGGAATTTTGGGAGGTCAGAGCCCTGCAGAGCACGTGGCTGCTCTACTCCTGGCCACTTAGTAGAGAAATGCTTGAAACACAACTGGAAGTGGGTGCTGAAGGAATTAAAAGTAGAAACTGTGTAAAGTTACAGAAATCACTGATCATGGTTGATTGTGCTTGTTTTCCTCCCTCTTTGCAGGTATTTCCCAGTCAAGATCCACTGGACAGAGCAGATTTCAATGCTGTGGAGTATATTAATGCTCTCTTTCCCACTGAGCAAGTAAGTAGTGCTCCAAATACTCTCAGATTTTACTTCCTATCAGATTTTACTTCCACCCTTTACTATTAGGATAACCTGATAGCAAACGATCAAAGCAGTGTTAAAACCTGCACCCAAATATTTTCATTTAAGCGCTAGCACAGGAAATAAAGTTTAAACAATAATCACTTCTTAAATTTGCAGCTCACAGGATTTGCTGTCATTGTGTGGTGTCATTCCACCCAGAGTGGTGCTGCTGTTAAAGTCCTGCTTTGATCTGTGGAAATAAATTCATTTTCTGTGTAGATGGAGTAAATTTCCTAACTTGCCACGTATCAGTCATTGGTGAGTTCCTGGGGTTTTCAGCCAGATCAGGCAGGTGTTGCCTGTGCAGTGTCACAGGAGAGTTTGAATTCAATTGTTTCTTTTGAGATTTAAAGAGTGAGATTGCTGTGGGCCCACATCCGTGCTTTGTGTTCCCAACTCCGGCCCCAGGGGGAGTTTTGGATTAACCTCTTGCAGAACAGAGATGTTTCTACAGGTGAGGTTTGTGTTGTGAGGCTGCTCCTGTGTGAGATCCTCTGCAGCACCGGTGGTTTTGGCCTGCAGCTTTTTCTCGTGGCTTGGCTTGGCTTTTTTCCCTTTGGCAGCAGTGAGGAGCTGTTTCCCCAGCAGTGTCTTCACTGCCTCTGCTTCCAGCCTGTTTTTGGAGTGTCTGGGCTCTGCAGGGGGGTCTCAGCCCGAAGGCAAAGGCTCTGTCCCCATCCCCACTGCCCACTGGAGGTCACTGTCACACAGTTTTGCTGGCAAGGGACAAGGCAGAGCTCAGGGATGGGGGAAGCCCTGAGCCCTGACCTTTTTCTGCTCTTCATGATGTGACACAGAAGCAGCTGAGTTGTTCTCTCAGCTCCTCCACCTGTAAAACGAAGCCTCTCCTCTTCCTCAAGACACCTGTGTGAAGTGTTTGGGATCACAGCTGGTGTATTCCTCTGTAAAACATTCACCATTTCACTTCTCTCTGATTTTTTTTATGTTCCAGTCTTTGGCAAACATCGATGAAGTCGTGAACAAGATCAGATTGAAAATAAGGTGAATATTTCTCCCTTTCATTGCATCTCAGGTGGCCTGGTGTGATTGTCACCAAGGCTTCATAAATGCAGCCTTTCTGCTACTGCTGACAGGATTTAGTTTGTTTAAAAGGCATGGATAGAACCAGTCTCGAGTCTAATAGTGACACAGAAACAATTAAAATTTTTTATATTTCACCTCTATCATGTGCCCTTCAGGTTGTTTAAACTGATAGGTTGCAAAGTGCAGCTTTGAAAAACAACTGAGAATCAAAAAGTACCAAATTTTAGTACAGTTTGAAGGCTGAGTAAGCAAACTGTCCAAGAGACTCAGTTGCCAAGAATTCATTGGTTTTGGGGTCAGAATATCAATTGTAAAAACTCTCACTTTGGTCATTATTGGTCCTAAAACTACAAAATAAACACAACTGTGCATGAAATACTTAAATTTTCTGTGCTGGCTGATATTGTCAGCATGAAGTGATTGAGAGAGCACTTTCATCTGTGGGAAGTTGAAATGCAAACAGACAAGGGAGAGCTGACAGTATTGCTTAAGGGAACAGGAATGCAAGAAACCCTGGTTAAATTAGGAAATGGATTTTTATTTTTGCAACGGGACTTTTAAATTGTGCAGAATAGTGCCACTGAAGAGAGTGGGAGGGGGAAATAATGAATTTAGCATTGGCAACATCAGCTTTTTTTTTAATTTTAAATTGGTTCTGTAGCTCTCAGGATTCCCCCAGCTGTTTGGGTCGGGCTCACAGGGACTGGGTTTGACTCTCTGGGGTTTTTCCTGCAGGAGGTTGGATGACAACATTCGAACTGTGGTGAGGGGACAGACCAACGTGGGACAGGATGGCAGGCAGGTGGGTGCAGCCACGAGTGCCAGGGGCTCTCAGCTTGGGATGTCACACTGAGGAATGGCCCTGGCAGGAAAAACTCCCCTGCTGTTGTTACTGAGATGTTTCTGTGCCCCTTACACTGATGAGCTGCTCGCTCAGCAGCTGCTCTGACCTGCCTCACCCTCTGAAGGGAAGGGAATGAGGAATTGATCTAAAAATCAAAAGCAGGAGGCCTGTGTGCCACTCAGAAGCTGCTGATAAAATGAGCAGCCCTGAACAGGTACAAGTACATTTGATCCTGGGTAGGGATCAATACAAGGCTGTTTGCCCTTTTCACTGAGTTGTTGGTCACTGTGCTGATCACTGCCTGCCTCTTCCTCCTGCAGCTCCTGTTCAGCCAAGGTTTTCACTTGTTTTTAGGCTGGCAGAGGTGTTTGCTGGGGGCTGCAGGGTTGGCAGTGCTCAGCTTGGCCCCTGTCTCAGCTGCTTTGGAGGTGTCACCTGGTTTGGCTCCATTCCCATCCTGTTTTAGGGACATTGAACCTCGAACCATCGGTCAGGGTTCCTCAGTGACTTCTCAATCCCTGCCTTGAGACTGGCATGGGGTTATTTCCCTCTCTGTTTTCCACTCCTTGCTGTCACAGCACTTGGTATCTATTTCTGATCCTATCCCTGCCACAGAGCCCTCGAGGGAATTATTTGACCTGCCTGTGCTTTTGTGTTGCTTTAGAAAAACGGGACATGCTCATTTCTCCCAGCAGAAGCAGTTTGATCATGGGTGTCTAAGCACTGCTGTTAAACTGGGGATGTGTTTGGGACGTGGCTTGCCTGGGAGTGGTGCTGTAATTGCTGTGCAGGAGTGAGACAAGGGATCAGGAGGGGAGGCAATTACAGAAATTGAGGAGGGAGTGGAAGCTGGGGCAGTGCTTGGAGAGTTTGGCTGTGATTGGAAAGCTGGTGCTGTTGTAGCCTTTTGGGCCATTTGAGAGGGTAAATTTTGTGAGAAGACCACAAATTGTGGGATTGAGAAGAGCTGTGGGTGAGGATTGCCTGGAGTACCTCAGGACTTGGAGAAAAGGATGAGCACAAGCAGTGCCATCCATGATCAGGGGGATAACAGGAGCATTTCTGTGCTGTGGAGATTTGCAAGCTTTGTTCAGAGCTCTGTCCTGTCTGTGCTTTCTCACTCTTCCATCCCTGTGATGTTCTCCAAGGCACAGACAGGTGGACCTGCACAGTGTCCTGCTCTGAAGCACCAGGAAGGCAGAGCTGTGCTGCCCTTCCTTCAGTTTGGTTGTAAAGGAACCAGTTAAAATCCTGATCTGAGTAAAAACCTTCAGGTGTTCACTTGTGTGTTCATGCAGGACATATTTCAAGTGGCCTGGAGCTGCAGTTAATCACAAATATTCTGTATTTAGCTGTGGATTCTCCTGTTTTCCTTCATTTTGCTGCTTTGCAAAGTAGAAGCAAACTTCAAGACAGATGCCAGAGCTTGCAGTTGCATGGGCTGAGGCCAGACAATCTCCCAGGAGTGCAACTATTATTTCTTACTTTGAGATCCTAACAAATACTGAAACCATTCAATTATTTAAAGTCTTACCTCTCTGGGAAGAAAACTAGATTGATTCTGAAATGCTGTGAGCTTTTTCTTTCCATGTTTCTAATCCAAGCCCATCATTGCACACCTGGATATGAATTTTTTTGTGGGAATTGCTGGAACCAGACTGTTGGAGTGGCAGGACTCGGCTGAGTCTTGAAGTTTAAAGCAGTGAAGGAGCATCAGCAAACTCAGGTTTTGGAGGTCACAGGACCTGCAGCAAACGAGGTCAGAACTGGGGAACTCTTGAATGGCATTGAAGTTTGAGATGGGCTTTAATATTTGTCACCCCAAAATCAGAGGAAACCTAGAAGAAACATTTGCTGTTGCTGTCACCCCTGCAGTGTGTCCCCTGAGCATCCTGGGTGCTGTGTGGGGGAGTGAGGCAGCTTTTTTCACATGACCACCCTGCTGATAGCAGATTGTGGGGGTGAAAACCTTGTTTTCCAGCCTCAGCTGCCTGTTCCCGTGCTGAAAAGTGCCTTTGTTTTACCAGCATATTCTCAGGGGAGTCAAGGACACTTGGAAATGTTTTTTATAGAGCAAGAGGCCTGACTTCTCCCACTTGGAGAGGAAGGGTTTTATTTCCCAGTGCACGATGAGAAATTTTTGAATTTTGTTTTGAAACAACTGAAAACAAGGCAGTGCTTGGAAGGGAATTGGTGTTGCTGTTTTCCTTGTTTAGTTTTCCTGGTAATTTGGTCCCACAGCAAAATTAGGTTCTTGTTCCTATTGATTATATTCTTACCAAATTTGTAGAAAGCTTGTGTCCTCAAGACCAGTATTTCCCTGCAAAATTGGATTGACACATCCACGTGGATGTAGTGTCATCCTGTGAGCCTCACCCTTAGGCAGCCCAGGATGAAGATCATTATTGCATTTTATCATCATAACCACAACTGCAAACCACCCTTGATTAGTGAGGAAACAGTTGGCAACCGGCTTTTGCAAGAGGTTTGAAACAAAGCTTGAAAGCAGCCACATCAGTAAGTTTAACCTCAAATCTTCTTCCATTTGGAACTCTTACCATGAGAGATGTCTCCAGCCTGTAGTGCACAGTACTTGCAGCTTTAGGAAAAGTCAGAAACTTTTGGAAAATTCCTGGCTTTTGGTTTACCCCTCTTGGCACACTGAGATCCAAGAGGAACACTGCAATCTCTTTGAAAGCACGTGCCATAAATAAAAGTGTACCTGAACTCTGATTTTCTAGCTGCTTGTATTTCAGTGGGAGCTCAGGATCCTGTGCATTTAACTGCAGGATTGGGCCTGAAAGTTGTTTTGAAAAACCCTCTTCCCTTCAGTCACATTTTCTCCTCACAACCCCTGATACTGTGGCCAGTGTTTGCCGGCGTTGCCTGACTGCGTTGTGTTGGAGATGTCCTTGTCTGAGGGGTAAATAATAGTTTGAATAAACATCCTTTCAGCCTCTCACTTCCTTCCAAAGGAAATGCAAACCTTGGATGCAGTGGCAGGAGAAAAAAAAAAGTTGTTTAAGTCAAAGCAGGCCAGGAGGGAGTTCTTTGCTGAGTCCTGCCCTCGGCTGTCCCTGGCAGGTGAGGGAGCTCAGCCTCGACTCTCCCATCCCCTGTCAGCCACAGCTGCCCAAAAAATGGTTGGGAATCTTGTGCAGGCCCTTAATTTAAGTGCTGCTCGAATTACTGGGGTGTATCATCAACCTACCCAATCCCTATTTTACACTCCAGTTCTTAGAAGACAAGCTGAGGTTATCAGCCGTGGCAGACTGGGGTTTTTTTTGAGGAGATGGGGTTGTTTACCAGCTGAGCCCAGCAAAGAGCTTTCCAAAGCTGCACCTTCCCAGCTGTCCAGGAGAGGGGAGCCCAGCCTCGGTTTTGAGAGCAGGATGTTTTGCTGGTAATTGATGGCGAGGGAGCTCCGCCAGCAGAGACAAATCCGGGGAGTAAAATTCTTGTTACTGTCCCAGTCAGAGGAGTCTAAATCCCAGTCTGACCCAGTGGGGAGTGTGCAGCTGTGGAAATGTGCTCTCCATGCTCCTTGAGGAAAGGGAGACCTTAGGGATAGGAAGTCCAAAATCCTGATTGCAGATCCAGCTGCTGTGATGGAGCCTCCTGTCCTGTCTGGGGTGATGTTTGGGATAACACTTCTGTGCCCCTCTGCCTACTGAGCTAATGCAGCAGGGCTTTGAGGAGCTATGAGAAGGCATTTTAGTAAGAAATTTACATCTAAAAGTATCTTTTTTTTGTCTATCAGTTTTTAAAGTGTTCCCCAAACTGTCTTGCTCACGTGCACGTGTGTGGATAAATCAGCAGTGAGGTGTCTGAAAAACCAGATTCTGAGTCTAAAAATAAAAGCCATCAAATAGATGTGGCCCCAAAAGAGTTATTTAAGCAGCTCTAAAGACAGGAATGCTCCCTTCCCCACAAAGCATAACGTTTCCCAGTTCAAAGCATCTGCCTTCTTGAATTTTTGCCCTAGAATTTCCTCCAAATGCAAAAGCCTTAAAATAGTCTGGCTCATTTGGCTTCCCCTTCCTGGTGCGATATTTCAGTAAAATCTGCAGACAATGCCCTGAACCTCAGAAATTATCTCACTAATGATCCTTTTATGGGAGGAAACAACAGCCGTGGGTGGAACATTCCTCTGCAGGGCGTAACAAAATTTTCCTTGGGACTCCCAGACTTGGACAATTTTGGATGCCTTGGGAGAGGCTGGGAATGCAGGAGCTGCTGTGGCTCAGTTGTAACAGTTTCTAGGGAGCCAGTGCTACACGATTTTTCCTCTGGAAGGTTTTTTTGGGTGGTTTTTTTTCTCTCAGAGCTGCTGCTGCTGAACTGGAGAGTGGGCTGACCTTGCTGAGAGCTGCAGTCCAGTTGTGGCATAATTTCCTCTCTGCCCTGGGGTGCAGCAGAAAAAGTTCCCATAGATTTTTCCGTGTTTAACGCGCTCCGTATGGTTTGATGTGTCACTCCTCAGTCGTGTTTGTTGCTGAAGCTTCTGCATGGACTGGCTGTAATTTTTTTTGACAGTTGCTGACATGCCTTTACTGGTTGTTTGGCTGGAGCTGCTTCACTTATCAGGCTTTTGTCCTTGTAATAAGTAGCCTCTGCATTTGCTGCTGGTTTAACCCTTGACAGTGTCTGTGCAACCAGGATGAAGTGCCTGGGTAGGTAAAGGTGGGGTGGACTCAGCTAAAATCCATTTTTGGGAAGAATCAAGAACCCCAGAAGAGTCCCAAGATCCCAAATGGATTTGTAGCTTGATAGTTTGAATCTATATAAAACCCAACAAACTTCTTTCTGTTATCTCTGGTCCATCTTTCCCTTCCAGCGTGTGTAAATGACTGAAGTTGCATCAAATAAGGACAGTATTTCAAAGAAAAATGTGGTTTATTGCTTAAAATATTGCTTAGTGGCTGACTCCATCAGGGTCTGGCTCAATTAGTGCTTGAACAAAGTTAACTAAAAGAACAAATGGATGTGCCTGGGCTGGGAAAAGCTTTGGATGTTTCTCATGGCTGAAGATACTGGCTGATAACTTGGATTGCTTTGGTTGGCTCCTTCTTTGTTTTGCTCCATGAAAACTGTGATATATATTTTCTTTCTCATAACTCCAGCAGTACAAGAAAAGGGATGGCAGCTGCTGTGGTCAAATAATAGGAATATATCCTTGCTGCCCAGACAGTTCAGTTGGCCATCCCGTGTTTTGGTCAGCCAGGGCTGTCCTTTCTCCTGGCATGTGAGAATGAACATCTGGGCTCTGCAGCTGTGGGGAGGCCCTGCCTGCCTTGCCCTGGGTGTGCCTGGCAGTGTTTGAGCCTGTGGGAGGGGGAGGCTGTGTCTGGCAGAGAAAAAAATCCCCACAGGTTGTGGCTTTGACAAGGTCACAGCTGGAAGTGTGTGAAATATTCCCTTGGTTTTTCTTTTCTTTAAACAGAGATCAGGAAGCACTTTGCAGAATCAATACAGGGAGGAAGGAGGAGATGAGGATGGAGAGTGAGCAGAAGAAGAGAGGGGTGCAGGTGCTGCCCATGGCAGAGGGCAGAGGGGTCCTGTGCTGCTTTTCTGAGCAGTGTCTGAGCCCCAGGGTGGGTGGTGTCACCACAGTCAGTGGCTTGTCCCCTCCAGCTCTGCAAGGGCTGGGTACAGGCAGTGTCAGCCTGGCAGGTGCTTTTGTGCTCTGTGTGCATAAACCTGCCTAAGAAGCAGCTCTGTTGCTTCAGCCTCTCCTTTACCTGCACCTCCTTGTGTGGGGGTGGCTTTTCTGTCTGCAGGCTGAACTGAGGCACTCAGTGCCTGCACATCTCCTAGCCTAGGCCCTTTCCTGCTGTTTATTTGTTTATTTAAACACATGCTCGCTTCCAGCCATCAAATTCCAGTGCTGTTTCCTTGGCCACAGTGCCCAGGCTTGGCTCACGTGGAAGGTGTTGATGTGCCCCTGCTGCTGGGACTGCAGTGACTCTCATAAGCTCTTAATAACTAATTAAACCTAAGTCTCTGAAATATTTGGGGGCTATTTTGTGTCACAATCCCTGATGTTGTAAGCACCATCTTTCAGATATATCCATTCTTTCCTGCCTGGCTAAGCTTTATCTCTTGGATTTTTATGAATGGGTGATTATTCTGAAATGTGAGCATATGAAATATGACTAGTGTTAGATTTCAATACCTTTTTAAGATAGTGAATGGATTGGGGTTAAATATGGCGTTTTAAGCTGTGTGACTTTATATATTTTATGAAAAGTCATGCCACACATTCTGTAAGGCTCCAGCTGAGTGATTAAAGTCCCATCATATTCTTTTGCAACCCATGAATAATAAGCAGGAGCTGAGCTGCCAAAATAAATCAAAAGTGAGTTTCATTCAGAGTCATTTCCCTAGTGAATTGTGACAGCTGGACAATGTCCTTCCCTTTAGAGACACTGAGCTTTTTCTGCCCAGAACACGTTCAGTGAGCAGGGTTTCAGGTGAATGGCATGCCAGGAGGAGCTGGTGCTGTTTATTCTCGTGTTGGCATCACTTTTGCCATCTGCTGCCAGGCAGGAGCAAGTCTGAGCCTGACCTTGTGCTGTGTTTCCGTGGGGCTGGGATGTTGCTGTGCTGAGCCTGGCGCTGGCAGTGGGGCTGTGTTGGTGCTGTTGAGGGCACTGCTGCAGCCTGTGACCAGCCCTGTGTGGCTTTAATGCCAGCAAAGCAAGAAACCCAGCCTGAAAATAGAATTCCAGCAGGCAGGAGATGGTGTCTTACTGTGGAGATTTAAAATTCTCCTCGTTCCCATTTTTTGCCTTTTTTTTTTTGTTGTTGCCTCACATTTTTGGTGTGTGGTTTATTCCTGCTGTGTTGCTTCCATGCTTCTAGCAGGTAAACTAGCAGGAATTCCACTTGGAAATCCCTACTTGCAGGGTTCCTGGTGTGGTTGTCCTTTCCCCCCATTTATATTTGCCTTTAAATTCTTAATCTGTGCTGATTTTGACCAGGGCAGAGAAAGAGCCCCATACCTGTGATGAAAATTAACTTTACCCCAACCCAAACCAGCACATGAGCATGGACATGGATTCATCTGCCAAATCTGATGTAACTTGAGTGGTTGCTAAGCTTAACCCCCACAGAAGTCAAGCTCTGATATTGCAAATGTGGCTCTGATATTGCAAATGTGGCTCTGATATTGCAGATGTGGCTCTGATGTTGCAGATGTGGCTCTGATATTGCAGATGTGGCTCTGATATTGAAAATGTGGCTCTGATGTTGCAGATGTCGCTCTGATGTTGCAGATGTGGCTCTGATGTTGCAGATGTGGCTCTGATATTGAAAATGTGGCTCTGATGTTGCAGATGTGGCTCTGATATTGAAAATGTGGCTCTGATATTGAAAATGTGGCTCTGATATTGAAAATGTGGCTCTGATATTGCAAATGTGGCTCTGATGTTGCAGATGTGGCTCTGATATTGCAAATATCACTGATTGCAGTGTGCAAACACCTCAGCACACAAATCATCTGGAGTCCCTCAGCCATTTACAGCCTTGCCAAATAAATTTAGATGTGCTTTTCCTCTGAGCTAGGCAGCTCCAGGATGGAGGGAGGGTGAGCAGCCTTGCCAGGGGCACTGGGTTCTCCAAGGCCCTGCAGGACAAGGCGTGTCCTGGGCACAGGGAGGTGCAGCAAACACCTGCAATCAGGGTGTCAGCACAAACAGGAGGGCAGAGACTCACAGCTTGGCTGTTCTGGAATAGATAAGGAGAATAATGAGTGTCTGCACGGCGAGTTTTTACGTGATAATAGTGTTTAATGTTGGGCGTGGGGCTAGGCTGTGGCTGCTCACCTGCAACGTGATGAGGCTGTAGTAACGTGCCATGAGGTGATGGTAAAGCTGTAGTAACTTGCCATGAGGTGATGGTGAAGCTCTAGTAACCCATCATGAAGCCCAAGCCTGCTGAAGGTCCAGAGGTTTTGCTTTTTTAGGTTGTGCAATGCCCACAGTTAGCATCTAAATGGCCACACGTGAGTGTAAAACTCGTGTAAAATTACTCACTGGAGCAAGGCCACTCCAACCCCTGTGACAGCAACATCAGCACCTTTCTGGTGGTGCAGGCACCCCTGTGCAGGGCTGGGTGATGCAGTAAAATCTGTCAGCTCCGAGAGGTGCTGCACCAGCCCAGGGATGCAGTTCAGGAGTTAAGCTGCAAGGTTTTGGCCAGAACTCCCTGGAAATCACCTCTCATTCACCCCCTGTGTCTGTCAGTGTTTGTGCAGCTGTTGGGAGCGTGGGGTTTGATTTCTAAGCACGATTTGGGGTTAAGTGAAGGGGCAGTTCCAGCAATTTTAAGCTCGGTGCAGTGTTGGGTGTAATGTGCTGATATAAAGTGTCCTGTGCAGCCTGAGTGGTTGGGATTGGAGCTGATGACACAAAACTCTCTTCTTCAGTGACAATTGTAGTAGTTATGTACTATTTGCTGAACTGCCAGGGTAGGAATCTGCTGAAATCAAACCCCAGGGTGATGAGCCCTTCAGGTTTGTCTGCTCAGGGAAATCAGCTGGCAGTGGTTTAGCCCTGGCTGTAAAACTTGAGGGTTTTCTCTGAAATGAAATCAGGCTGAGAATCAAAGGAAATTTCCACCCTTCCCCAATCTGGAGGGACTCGTTTGTGTGAGGTTCCAGCAGCAGAAAATGTGAGGCTGGTTCCAGTGTGAGGGGGTTTCTTTGAAATCTCCACAGCTGAGGCTCCTCAGAGAATTGGGGATGGGAATTTATTTTTAGTGGTGGTCTAGGTTTTCACTGATTTGGGCTGTAAGTGTGGCAGCAAATGAAAGAAGCATTAACACTCGATATTCAAGAGCAGGGACCAGGCCAGGAGCATTAAATTCTCAGCATCATGACCACAGCCCTATTTGTGACATTAAAAATACATTTGGATGCTGTGAATTTGGCAGATGTCAAGTGTCTATAAAACACTTGGTAGAGGGCAGCTTTCTGATGTGAATAACAACATTCAATTGAACTATATATTGGCTAGAATCAAATAAAAATAACATGTTTCTAGCACAACACCAGCAAGCAAATAGAAACCGTGGAGGTATTTTAACCATGACTGAGGAAAAAAACCCTCAGTGTTAGTTCAGTTAACCCCCAAGCAAGGAAACTTCATCTGAAAATTTCCTTTTTCTCCCACTTCAACAACATTTTCTAGTAACACACAGGCCTCTTCATTCCTATTTGCATATTTCCTGGTATTGAAGAATTTCCTTGCACAAGATCCATGATAGGATGCACAAAGAGGTATTTAGAAATTAACACACCCACTAATGAGCTACTGGTTGATGGGGTGATGTGACAGCTCCTTACCTGGCCTGGGAGGGGAGGAGGAGGAGGAGGAGGCTGTGTCCATCTGCAGCACTGCAGGGATTTGGACAGACTGACTCTAATTCACTGGGCTGGGTTGTTTTGGGATTTTTGGCTGGAATAATTGTTGCTAACACAGTTTTTTTGTGTATGAATGTCAGCCTGGTACTGTAAGTCACTGGAACATAACCTTTTAAAGAATGCATCACTTCCAAATTTAACAAACAAGTCATGCTCTTGTCCCACCTCTCGCTTGGGTTATTTTCCTCCCTCCTGCTGCTGCTGCTTGGAAGATCTCATGTGAAAAGGTGACACAAGGAATGATGTGTGGTCTGACCTTAAGAGTTGCTTGGGACAATGCCAAGAAAAGCTATTTTTTAGGCAGTCTCTCAGTGATTCATGATTTACCTCTGCTCCCTATTGTTTCACACCGGCGCCTTTGGAGTCTTTTTTTCCTGTCGCATCTCAAGGTGAAGGAGGTTGCAGAGCTGTGGCTGATTCATGGGCTGTGTTTTTCCCTCCAGCTTTGGAGAATTTGGTGAACAGCAGAGCTGCCCAGCTCACCTGAGCTCAGGCTGGGAGCTGGAGTTGAGTTTTCCACCTCCTGTGCAAGGTGTCTCAGCTTTCTGCCTTTCCTCTCTGCCGTGAACACAAAAGCTCCCGCTGCATAAATACTGGGTGAAAAACCACAGATGTGGAAAAAACCCAAAGAGATGGCTGAAAACACAATCTGAGGGGGCCCCTTGTATGTTCCTCTCCACGAATTTTGGGAATTTGCTTCTGCTGGGCAGCCCTGGAAGCAGGACACCCCACATCCCCTCCCGCATCCAGGACACACTACACCACAGAAGGAGCAACGTGATCTGTCCCTGCAGCCTCGTACCAAGCACTCTGTGTCTGGAACCTCTCTCCCCGTGGCTGCTCCTGCCCTCTTTGCTAAATTTACACTTGTCAGAGCAGTTGGGGAGCCCAGGGGTCAAACGTTACGGAAAAAGCCTCGGCCGCCGCTGCCAGCCCAGCCCTCCCCACGCCGTGTTCCTCAGCTGGTGCTGGGCCTCAAAGGTTGCATAAAGTTGAATAAATAAAGCTGATGGGTTAATTGTAGCTTGCAGGCTCAGTTGTTGATTAGAGTCATACGGTGTTTTTCCAGCACAACCTTCCTTTCGACATCCCTGTTTCGTACAACCACAACAAATGGTTGGATTATTTATCCACCTCTTGATTTATCTGTGGTCCTCTGCCCCCAGGATGAACTGGAGGAGAGGAAATGCAGTAATTTCACTCCTGGTTGCTGTTTTGGGGTGTGTGCATTTCCGTGTTTCCCAGTTGCACTGATGAGGAAACCAAGAAATTAATAGCCAAGAAATTAATAACCAAGAAATTAGTAACAAATAAATCAGTAACAGGTGAACCACAGCTGGGAGATCCCTGCCTGCATCATCCTGGGAACCACACACACTGCAATAAAAGCAGCTCCTGTCCTCTTGATATTGTTTTTCCTTAGAATTTCTGTCTGAAAGAAACCTATTCATAAAATAGTAACAAAAAGCAGTAAGAAAATGCTTTTAAAATTTTAAAATTCATGATTCTGTGTTGTAGCAGGAGCAGAGTGTGAAGGGAAATGTGTTTTTTCCAATACTGTGTAGCCTTCAAGGTGGTTGTGTTTTCCCCTCTCCTTTTACAGCTCAAAGAATAGTCATTAGTTACATTAATAAACTTCTGTATTACACCTTGAGCAATTAGACCTACTTTCATGCCCTAGATGTTGGTTTCTTATCCCCCAATAACATCATTTATTAAATATGAGGTGTTTTCTTATATTTGAAATTTGTTTTTCCTTTGTTTTTTCTATTTGCTTGACTCTTTCTAGTGACTGGCAGGGTCACTAGAAAGAGTAAGGTTGGATTTCTTTCATTACTAGTTAATTTTCTTTATTTGTTTCCTCTACACACAATATTTTACTCTCAGATGCTACGGTTAGAATGTACAGCAAAAAAAAGTTTCACTGATTTCTTTAAACTGTCTTTTGGTTCTTTTTAATTGTACATGTGCATGAAATAACATTTTCTGTTCAGTCCTGAACTTCCCACCAGATCTATCTGACAGGGGCCTCCTGACTTTAAAAAAAATAGATTTTCACATAGTGTTACTTTCAGCAAATGTTGGAAGAAATGTTTCTATCTCTAAATGTAAATGATACAAATGATATATTCATTATATAAATATATATTATATAATGAATTAGTGTGTTCTGACTCATGTAAGGAACATGCAGCACTTTTTTAAGGAGGATAGACAAAGATTTATGTCTTAATGGCTAAGCAAAAATTTGGAAGAAAGTTTTAAGGAATGAAAGAAGTGTTTATGGGCAATTCTGATTTACTCGAGTTTGCCGTGGGTGTTTTTTGTTTTTCATTTTTATGGAAATGTTTCCTTTTCTCTGAGGGCTGTGCTGCAGGACTGGAACAGGACTGGTCTTCCCTGTCCCATTTCTCACAGCAGCAGGAGACCACAGCTCTTTAATTCATCAAATGTGTGTTTTTCCAGAGTTTTTAAGGAGGTGAAAGTGTCAGGACCAGGTGATGACACCAGTTTTCCTTATTTTTGGCAGTTTTAAGTGCTCAGGGACAGAATCCCATTTTTCTCTGCCCGGTGTTCCAGGGGCAGTTTTTAGGTGGGGATTTTGCCCACTCTGAGTGTGCTGCTTTCCACTGAGCAGCAGGAACATGTTCTTCACCCACCTTCCTGTAAAAGGAAAAATAATCGTGATAAAAAACTCTGCTGGTTTTTTATCACAATTATTAAATGTCACCATTAGAGAAATAGATTCTTTTGAAGAAGCTCTGAATTCCTAGGATCGTGCAGAAAAATTAGCATTTGCCATTAGTGCTGAAGCAAAGGGGAAACAGCAATTGGCATCTGTAAAGAATTTAAGGTTGATTTTTTAATTTTATGCAGATCTATCCAAAGCTCAGACCATGCAAGGCAGTTGCTGCTTGCTTGATAACCCACTTGAGTGACGTGCTGCAGGCCTGAGTACACAGAGCTAAAAATGTTGAAAAGAGCATTCTTTGCTTCTTTGCTTTGCACTTAATCCGCCAGCTTTTAAATGGAGGAGAAAATTTAATTCTCAAAGGTGCCTGGAGCCCCAGGGAGAGGCTGCTGGGGGTGTTCAGCCCTGGCACAGCCACCTGCAGCACATTTTGGTGTGTTCATATCCCTCAGTGAACATCTGGCAGCTCTGTGACACCAATCCATAAAGTGTTAACTTTCACGTGATTCACAAGATTTTTCAGAGGAAAATTTTCTTCCCTCCTCTGCCCCCCCTCTGGAAAATGAATTATAAACCGTGTCCAGCTTTTATACTTTTATTATAACCCAGCTATATTCCAGCAAAAGCTCCTGGCAGATAGTTCCCTCATCCATTTCCAAACGAAGATGTGTTAAATTTATTTGCTGAAGGAACTTGTAGCTTGTGCTGTAACCTTGGTCATGGGGCTGGATATAAAAACAGAGGGATAGAAGCCCACTGAACAGCAGGGAACAAAGTGGAGCTGGAAATGTTATCAGGCTGGGAAGGCAGAACGTGTTGAATTACTGCAGAAAGCAGATTTTGGCCATGTGATTTTGGACATGTGGCTTCTCTCACTGAGCCCACGTGTGGTTCACGCTGCTTATGTGGGGTCATGGGTGTAGAAAAGGGACCAGTGCCCCAAAAAACAGCACTGAAATCCAGGTGAGAGCCATTTCTCTTTACCTGTGCTTGGAAAGAGCCATTCCTGCTGCAGGTGTGTGGGAGCTGCCCCTTCCAAAGGAATCAGCATCACGTTTTCCACCAGGATAATGTCCTGCTAATTCAGCAAGGGGTTTGGGCAAGCACTCAGAGTTCTGTATGTGTATTTTTTATTTATAATTAATGAGCACAGAGGTCTTGTGGAGGTTTCATTTTTCTGCTCTAAATATGTGTTGATCGGGAGTTAAGTTCTACCTATTTTTCCACACTTAGTATGTCAAAAATACACTCCAGTAACCTTAAAGGGCTGCTTTCATAAAATATCTTGATGAAATTTTGCCAAAGCATTATTGTAAAATGGATCCTGAAACCCTGGCCCACTCAGGTTCAATATTCCAACATGGTACATTGATTTCTGTTGTGCTGCTGGTATTTTCTTTGTGAGGAAGCTGCTCCCTTCCACTGCCCCAGCCCCAGGGATTGTTGAGAGCAACTGTGTATTTCTTAGAGAGGTGAAAACTGAATGCAGATTTTTCCTTCCACTCTGACCTTGTTTCTTTTCCAGGCCCTGGAAGAAGCCCAGAAAGCCATTCAACAGCTCTTCGGTAAAATTAAGGATATTAAAGACAAGGCTGAAAAATCTGAACAAATGGTGAGCAGCACTTTCTGGCCTTTGAAAGGGAGGGGACACTGACTCTTCCTGTCAGTGACATTTTTATCCTTGGTCCTGACTGGTTGGTAATTTTCCTGTGTTGAACCTGTAGTGTTCACACTGCTGAGCTGACACCTCAGCAGTCCCAAAGAGGAGAGAGTGGCTTCCTATCTCCTGAAAATATCATTGCTGGGGCTTGATATTTAACCAGAATCCTTTTTCCTTCTCTAGGTGAAGGAAATCACCCGGGATATCAAGCAGCTGGATCATGCCAAGCGCCACCTGACCACCTCCATCACCACCCTCAACCACCTGCACATGCTGGCAGGGGGGGTGGATTCCCTGGAGTAAGTTTGGGAATTCTCAGTGGCACTTTGACACCACTGCTGGCTGGGAAGTTTGTGCAGTGTTCTCTATGGGTGTGTCACAGCCTGCCTGGTTTTTTGGAGGGGATTTTGCTTCAAATTCTGCATTTCTGCTGGCAGATCCTTTCTGTGCTTTGAGTGACCCCAGCCTGTGCTGTTGTGTTTAATAGTTTGCAGCATCCATTGTTTGAACTGCTCTGGTGATCCTTGGGGATGAGGAATGAATCTGGCTTCGTTAAGGAGTAGGACAGCCTATTAGGAATCCTCGTTAGGGATGTGCTCTTGGGAATTTGGGAGGATTTTTGTTAATCTTGTATCTAAAACTGCAATGAGTTTGGTTTCATTCTAGCATGAGTTTAAGGAAACCTTGCAGCTTGTACTGTGTGTGAATTGGGGGTTAAATATTTCTAATAATTCATTGTGGGGTTTTTTTAATGCTTGAGGAACACACAATCTAGGAAAACACAGTTTTTTCACATGTTGCATCTGTGAAGTTGCACAGCCTGTTCTTGGTTTGTAGCAAATCCTACACGAACGCCGGGTCGTGAAGTGCCGAGAAGAAAATTTTACTTAGCCTGCTGTCTCCACTGGAATGATCCTAAAGGATGATATAAAAATAAATTAACTCGATTTTCTCTTTTTCACTGTCAGTTCCCTGTGAAAGTTATTAAGAGAGAAGTCAAGGCTAATGGCTTTTCAGCATCGTTCTCCTCCAGAGGAGCTTTAACTCACACTTTGTGTGTGATGACGAATGGCTTCACTCAGGTCATTACAGTCAAATCACATTTACTGCCTCCGGACCCATACTGGGAAGTGGATGCTTTCAGTAGTTTACATGTTCCTTGCCAAGTGTTGCTTTTGACATTTCTGGTTGATTTTTTTTTTTGAGGCATTGTTAGATGTGTGCCAGATTGGTTTATTTTAGCGTGGCTTAAGTGAAATTTTAATGCTGCGTTGGAATGTTAATGAAGAGCTGTGTATTTTAGAAAAATAAATGTCAACAGGGACCAGCGTGACCCAGTGGGGATGAAGTAACCTGTGGAATTACCACCCAGGATTTTCATTGAATCTGCCTTTGTAAAGCTTTAATTTCCTCTGCAGGGCTATGACCAGGAGGAGACAATATGGGGAAGTTGCCAACCTTCTCCAAGGTGTCGTGAATGTGTTGGAGCACTTCAACAAATACATGGGGATCCCTCAGATTCGACAGCTCTCTGAAAGGTAAAAGGTTCAAACCCTGAGCACTTCCTTTCCTGCTGGGAGGAAGGGTAGGAAATGTCTTAGGCAGACTCAGAGTCCCAAGGATGTGAAGCCTGGACATGGTCCTTGGAGCTTCTTTACAGCCAAAACAAACAGCTTAAAACTGGACAGAGTTTGCTTAAATCTGGAGCAGCCCTTTCTGTTCAATACAGGGATTGTTGTGGATGGAGCTTGCTCTGTGCTTTTTACTGACTGGCTTTTCATTTTCTCCCCTGGAGGGAGCTGTGCAGGTTGTTCTGGGTGGTGTTCAGGTGTCTGTGGTGATGATTTCTCCTGCTCTGTGCAGCTCAGGGATGGAGCCTGGCAGGAAGCACAGATCTGTTCATGCCCATGGTGATGTCTGGGCCCCTCTGTGCCTCTCCATGGACGTCACTGGTGCTGAGCTGCTGGCAGCCTGCAGTGCCCCAGGGCTTGGGCAGCCAGGATTTCTCCTCCTGCCTTTGCCAAACTTGGTTATTCTTTGAGTTCCTTCTGCCAAAACCTGCTCCTGTTGCCCAGTTCTGCTGACATTTGAGGCTTACAGCCAATCTGCTGCTGCTGGGCTTGTACAGTTCAGATTTTCTGGAGTTACACAGATTTGGTGAGGTTTGGTGCACGTCCCCACCACCTTCAGCAGTAGCAGGTGAGGGCTCAGTGATCACTGGGTCACCATTTCTCCTCAATCCTGGCTTCATTTGGGATGTGACAGCTGGGATTTGAGGAACAAGGCCCTCCCTGTTCCAGGGGACACTGCTGTCCCTGCCTGACATGACTTTGCTCATTACAGAGGTACTCGAAGGAGTCCTCCAGGCACAGTCATTAATTTTTTTGGTAACTCCTTTTGCTAAGACAGCAGCTGGCTCCCTGTGTTGTTTAGTGATGGAAACAGAGTTTGAATGATTTGTTTGTAATGTTTTCATGTAAATCTGTTGCAGTTTCTTTATGGCATAGATACCTCTTCCAGAAAACACAGATGGAATCCATGAAACAGAGCAGAAGAAAAAATCCACTCGAAATCTAGAGAAGGGATGGGGCCTTGTTTAACAAAGCATTTGACCATAAGCTTTTGCTTAAATGAACATGAACATCAAGGAAATGTAAACATATGTCAGTGCTTTTCTGAGTTGAGGCTGTTGTCTGTTCCAACCCTGTGCTCAGAAAGATTGCTCACTTCATTTTCTTCCAGAGTGGTAATGCCCTTTGGGCAGAAACCTGCTGTCATTGGCCATTTGAAGGCCAAATATAATTTAAGCCTTGGTCTAGAATTCTGGCTGGTTTTCCCTTTCTGGTGGATGATTATTTAATACTTTTGTAGCTGCTGTTTGTTATAAAAACCAATTCAGGCTCCTGCTAAAAGGCACGGTGGTTTCGAGTCCCACCAGCGAGACTGGCAAGGACACGGAGGAAAACTTTTGTTTTGTTCTCCCTTCAAGATAAGGATCTGAAAAGCTCAAGAAAGTCTGTTCCTCCTATTTTTAGAGTTGCCTCAGCAGGGTTTTCCTTCCAGTGTTTATACAGGGAGAGCTGCACCATCTGGTAGTGATAGAGGAGGCTGCTTGTGGGGTGAAAGGAGCTGCTGTGGGGTGATGCTGGGAGCTCCTCACTGCTCCACATCCAGGCACAAAATCCCTGCAGGGACCTCCATGGAACCAGAATTCTGCTGTTGGGCTTGGACTCCACGGCTCTGTGTTAGGACCTGCTTTGGAGCTGACTTTTCTCTCTCTTCTGCATGGAAATCCTTTTGTGATTTGTGAAACACCAGAGGAAGTTTGCCTGACTTCTTGCAGGGGTATTTTTAGGCTGTGAAATTGCTGGGGTTTGATATCTCGTGGATTTGTTTTAATGGTACAAGTGAAGCCTCTAGGATGTTTGGGAAGGCAAGAAATGCTTTAGTAGATGTTGGCACAGACCTGTGACAGTAACCAATGTCTGTTATATACAATAAGCCCATTATACACACTGCTAAAGGAGCAGATTCTGTTGCTTTCTGAAATAAAAAGCCTCTTTTTTCATGGTGTGAATGGAGTGGAGCCAAGTATGAATGGGAAACCATGGGAAGGAGAAGTGCCTGCTCCGTGGTGTTGGATGTGCTCTTTGTCATGGGGTATTCAATTTAGGATGCTGCTCCTGGATGCTGTGAGAAGTAATGATGTGTTTTTAATGTTGTTTTCCACCTGTTCTGTCCCTTTGAAAACAACCAAGCAAAAATCCCACTGTAAGGACTCATTGGAAACCTGCACTGAACTCTCTATTAGTTGTCTTCTTGTGCTGATCCTGTTGAGTATTGATGTAAAAATGTCACAGTTCATAGCCAAATGTAAATATTTTCCTAAGAGCGTTCCTAAACCCATTTTTAATGCAGTGCATTGGTTGTTGCAGATGTGCTGTAGTAAACAGGAATATTTTCTTATCTCTCAATCCTCTGCTGTTCTCTGTCTGTGGAGGGAGGTACAATTAGTGGTCCCAAACCCACCCAGAAAAGTGGTCTTGCAGGCCCAGCAGATAGTGGAAAAAAAGCCTGGAAAGTATTTAGGAGAAAGATAATTACAAGTTTGCCACAGGAAAACAGGCTGGCTCAGCCTCTTTTTATCTCTGCAAGCTGCCAGGCGTGGTTTAAGATTTCTGGTAGCTTTGGCTAAAGGAATTGTGGTTTCTATTAATTGAATGTCATTTGAAACATAACAGTGGATTTTCTTGTTTTTATTTTTCAAAGGCAGGGGAAACTGAGAACAAAAGCCACTAATAATAACACAGAAGTCAGAGAAACAGAAATCATTAATAGCTGGATAACCAGAGGGTTTGGCAACTCCAGGAAAGGGCAATTCCCTGCTGTGTGGGATATCCCAGCACATTTCTGAGGGAACCTACCCAGGGAAGGAGACCCTTATCAAACCCACCTCCTCCTCAGTCTCTTATCTGGGCTTGCTGGGCCAATTCCCTTGGTGAGGTGGTTCCACACACACCCTCAGGAACGTGCAGGGAGCTCATTCAGCACTGAAAACAAGTCCAAGCTTTTATCTTCCAGTGCTGCACTGTATGCAGAATATCCTGAATTATTGAAAAGCTGACAGCTTTCCTCGGGTGCAATAATCTCCAGTGGCTAAAGCAAGTGCCTCCCATGTTCTCTGCCCAAGGCAGTTGAGCCCCAAAGAGGGGGCAGAAAGGTTTTCTTGCTTCTGGGTGTGTGTTCATAATGGTGAAAATAATTGAGTTTCTGTGCATGTGATTAAATAAAATGTGGTATTTCCTGGGAGGGCACTGGGGCTCCCTGTCCTTGCTCACACACACCTAAACTTTGGGCTACTTGGATGGCTCTGCCCTGTGCCTCTCCTAGAAAATATGAAGGGAAAAAAAAAGATTCAAACTTGTTCTCCCTGCCTGCTTTTGAGAGATTTTTATGCAGGACCTATTTTTAAAAAATACATATTTTTAACATCCCACTTGAGCAAGGCATTCCTACAAGTTTCTTAATTTAAGGCTATGAGAATCCCCATTAAGACTGTCCTTAAGTACTTTCCTGAATCAATGCCTAAAACAACAAAGCTTGTGGACAGGGCTTTTAACTGCTTGACAGAGGCTCTTTTAAATTTGTTGAGTCTTTAGGAATCTGGCTGCTGCTCTTTTTCAGTGCCTCCACTGTGCTGCACTGCAGCTGTTGTCAAACAGAAAGGTCCCCACAGCCTCCCAGAAGGGAAGAAGTCTCACTGCTAATAGCTTCCAGTTGTTCATACAAACTCACTAATTTCTGTGACTCCTCATTCTACACACTTCTTGTTTCTTGATTATTTAAAAGATAAAAATTTTCCATCTGTGTTCAGTGGTTTTTTTTTTCCTTTTTTCCCCCACTTCTTTTCCTGCAGAATCAAAGGGTTTGGTTCTGTGATGCTTTCTCACATGAGCTACAAGTGTTTTCTTGTAGAATTTAAGCAGGAGCAAACCTGTAGCTTCCTCCTTACTGATTGAATTTCCCACTCCTATTTTGATATATTAGTGAATTCCTTTTGTTTCCCAGTTATGAAGTTGTTAACTGGGGATTTTTACCTGGAAGAGTAGAGGAGTTTCTGAACATTCCTGTGAAGCAGAGAGCTTAAGTGAGAATTATTTTTGACATTGCAGGCAGGAAGCTTTTCCAACAAAATCCCCATAAATAAATCCTGAGGAAGGCAGGTTGTACATCCAGTTAAATCAAAGATATAAGTTATATTTCAGCCTTCACTTTTAAGGGTCTAGAATTTTCTGCATTTGGCACCATGAAAGAATCCAGCATTGTCAGATCATTTCCTTGGTTTTTGCTACTAATGGAACTCAAATGGGAAGATTAAAGAAGCAGATCATTCCTTGATAAGGTTGAGGAGTCTTAAACAAGCACGAAAAAAAATCCCAATTCTCCTCTCCACACTCTGAACAAACATTTTCACAGCAGTAAATGTCGCCAGTCTTGTTAAAGTATCAATCTCCGTGGAAAAATCCACTGTTTGAGTGATCAGTTTAGACCTGAAAGTGTTTCCAGTATAATAAAAGCTGATGGAAGAATTCAAGGGCTGCAGAGGGATATGAGAGCCTCACTGTTTGCTTTGGCACTTTCCAGTGTGTGTAGGCATTTCCATTTCCCTAGAAGTATCAATTAAGCTGTATTGACTTTTATTTCTGGAAATTGGAAGCTTTATTCTCTCGGACAAAAAAAAAAAAAAAAGAGCAAGATTGTGGTTTATTCTACTCCCATTTCATGCCTTTGCTCTTTTGTGCTTTTCTAAGACGTGGAGAATTTATGGGATGGAACTGCTGCCAGCAGTATTCATTTAAAAAGTGGATCAGTACACCTGGAACTGTGAAAGGTTCATGGTGAAGATTGAGACATTGTGAAGCTTTTTAGGTGTTACAAACATATCTCTGTTGAAATGTGGTCAGCATGAATGAATTTAGAAGCAGACCACACTGGCATTGAAGGATTTTCAAAGAGCTGAAATATATTATAGAAATATCAATGTATTATTGAAATATCAATGTATTATTGAAATATCAATTGGCAACAGGACAGGAGAATCCAGGACATGTTCTGCTGCAGCTGAGGGGTCAGTGCTGTGCAGAGCTGTCATTCAGAGAGCAAACACTCCCCCAGTTTTCACACACAGACCTTCTCAATGTGGATGTTTTCTCTTCAGCATCTTTTTAATGCCTCCCAAACCCTCATGCACTGGTGGTGCTGCAGCCACCTTGCAGTGGTGCTTGCAGGGAGGTTGCAGAGCCCTTCCTGTGTCCCCTCAGGGTGAAGGCAGCGCAGAGCGAGCTGGGGCAGCAGATCCTGGCTGACTTCGAGGAAGCCTTTCCTTCTCAAGGTACAAAGGTAAAGTTCTCACTTTTCCCTCTTCCTCCCGTTGAAAAGCATCAGTGAGAACGGTTCAGTGGGATTGTTGTTGGGTTTAATCTCATTTTTCCTCTTGATTTGGTCTCTGCCTGTTTCAGGAGGTTCTGTAGAAGGCAGAGGGTGATTTCTCACTGTTCCTGTCAGGAATGTTGGGGGGAAGTGCTCCCCTTCCCCTTCCCCTTCCCCTTCCCCTTCCCCTTCCCCTTCCCCTTCCCCTTCCCCTTCCCCTTCCCCTTCCCCTTCCCCTTCCCCTTCCCCTTCCCCTTCCTCTTCCCCTTCCCCTTCCCCTTCCCCTTCCCCTTCCCCTTCCCCTTCCCCTTCCCCTTCCCCTTCCCCTTCCCCTTCCCCTTCCCCTTCCCCTTCCCTCTGCATTGAGGGCTGCAGCCAGGCAGGGAAAGCCCCAATAATTCACCTGTGTGACCCCACTGGGGTTTCCCTGGGGTCTCACCCTGTCCCTGGTTATTTGTTTGGCACAGAAATTGGTGTTTTGCTCAGAGGAAGCCAAGCACAGGCTGGTGTTGACACAGTGAGTTTGTCTCTGGTTCACTCAGCACAGATACAGATCTGGGCTGGGGCTCAGGCACCAACTGTGCTTCCCCAGCACTGTGCAGCCAAACATTTGCAAACAGCAGGGGCAGAAGGTGTGAATTTGAATTTATTTCCAAGAAAATCCCAGTTCTGTCTTTCCAAGTACCAGCTCTGCTGGTTTCATACAACTGGCAAGTTCAGGGATGAGGAGACTCTTTGGAACAGTTGGTGAAGGGTAAATCTGTGTCTGAGACAGCACCAAAACAGCCTTTTTAAAAAAAATGCTTCTAAATTTTCTGTCTTTCTTATGGAGCAACTTCCTGGTCAGTGAAATGGAAGCAGCTCAATTTTCATGCAACAGGAGTTGCAGCAATAAATAAAGAGTAGCAACAGAAAAGAGAATAGTAGGAAAGGATAAGCCCAAAACAACCTGGATGTGTTTACAATCACCCATTCAACTTAATTAACCTGAAATAATTTTCTTCCTGTTTATTTTGACAGAGGACTGGTGGGCCCAGCAATGTCCTACGTGATGCCTGCCTGGTAGCCAACGTCCTGGATCCCAGGATCAAACAGGAAATCATCAAGAAATTTATTAAACAGCACCTCTCCGAGTATCTGGTCCTTTTCCAGGAAAATCAAGATGTAAGGGAAGCTTAGCAAGCTACATTTGGATTTCACATTTTGCTCTGCTGGCCTTCCCAAAATTCACGCTTCCACAGGATCCTGTGGTGAAAAGTTTTTATCCCAAGGGTTTGGAAAATGATTGTGGGTGTGATTTGGGTGGGAGTTGGTTTTATCTCTGCCAGGATTCTCCCACCTTAGACCTCAGTTTCTCAGATCATCACTAGAAATGTTTTCTCCTCTCATGTAGAAAATAAATAAATTTGGGTTAGATTCATTTCCTGCCCTGCAAAGGGCTGAAAAATGAAACTCTGAAAATTTGCAGACTCAACACCACCACCCCTCAAACAATCAAGAAACACCCCAAAATGCTCAGAAAGATGAGGGGGAGGGATTTCTAGGAAGTTAATTATCTTTGTAGCTAATTTTAAAACTTCCTGTCCTGATACTAACAGCTTTTTTAAAGTTTACCATAACCTTCTTGAATTTGGAAAAAAACCCCTACACAAAAACCAAAATCACCTTTAGATCAAAATGTATTTTATCAATTTCAAATGTTTGACATGGAATAGAGAAAGGCTAAAATGCCTCAGTTTAAATAGCATTTTTCCATCAAGGATTTTTTGGGTAATCTTCCTGGTTTTTGACCAGAAAACACTAAAACTGGGGGAAAAATCCCATCCTGCTCAGGTTGTAAGAATTTTTGTTGGAATTTAAATGTGGGCTGAATGTAAGAATCCAGGAATTCCTGCTCTCTCATCCCACTGTTGACTTTAACCTCTCTGTGAAACAAAGAGGGTGGGATCAAATGAAACATTATTGGATTGAGTCTTCAATAATCTCTGCATGATTTAGGAGCACTGTTATCCTCATTTTCAACAGAACTTGCTCTCTTAATTCGCACAAGATAGGATTTTCAGTCTGGCATGTGTTTAAGCACTTGGAATCCCAGAATCATTTCGGTTGGAAAAGACCTTTAAGATCCTTGAGTGTCCAAGTTCACCGCTAAACGCTGTCCCTGAGTGCCACATCCACACATCTTTTAAACCCCTCCTGGGCTGGTGACTCAGCCAATTCCCTGGGCAGCCTGTTCCAGTGCTTGATAACCCTTTCAGTGAAGAAATTTTTCCTGCCATCCACCCTAAACCTCCCCTTGGTGCATTGAGAGGATTTTAATGGGTGTCAAATCAGCTCCGAGCTCCTCCTCAGAGCTGCAGCAGCACCACAGCTCTGAATATTCCCAACTGCTGCTGCTAAAAGTGCTAAAAACTCGTTGTCCATGGGGTTCAGGTGGCCTGGCTGGACAAGATCGACCGGCGCTACGCGTGGATCAAGAGGCAGCTGGTGGATTACGAGGAGAAGTACGGGCGCATGTTCCCGGCAGAGTGGTGCATGACGGAGCGCATCGCCGTCGAGTTCTGCCACGTCACCAGGTGAGCCCCTGCTGCCTCCCACCTCCCTGCCTTGGCTCCTGCCACGCTGCTCAGGGCCTGAAGGGAGGCTGCAGATCTCTCTGTGGAGTTGTTTGTGATTAAAACGAAGCGAGGAGGGAAAAGCCTGAGAGGCGTCGCTAAAACGGTGAGAAATTGGAGTGATGGGAAAATCAATTTTCAGCGTAGCGGAGGTGAAAATCTGTAATGTTTCAGGCCAAGGGGAATAGCATGAGCTGGCTGTGGTGTGGGTGCCTCAGACCAGGCTCTTTGCCAGCCAGAGACAAGGAAACAGAGGGGAGTGCCAGGTGGAGTCCCAGCAGCACCATTGCCTTTGTGCTGGGACCACAGTGGGAGTCACTGTGCTTCCCAAGGTCGGGTCCTGAGGGCTTTCCCAACTGGCTGCCAGGAGATGGGGTCCTGTTACCCACAGAGCTGGGAACAACTGTGGTTGTGTTTGAAATGGGATCTGCAAAGCAGTTTTATGTTAGAGAGCCTCTTAGGGATTCGCCTGAATTTTGTGATAAAAGTCTCTCTGAGGAGCGGGCCGAGTTCCAGTGTTAGGTTTCAGATCTTTATAGAAAACCACATTTGTTTTTTTCTCCATCTCCTCTCTCTTGCAGGGCAGAGCTCTCTAAGATCATGCGCACGCGGGCGAAGGAGATTGAGGTGAAGTTGCTTTTGTTTGCAATTCAGAGAACAACCAACTTCGAAGGGCTCCTGGCCAAGCGCTTCTCAGGCTGCACCCTTGCTGATGGCACAGTGGTAAGGGAATTTCTGAAGAGCACTCCTTTCCTCAGCACCTTTCTCAGGAGAAAGAAACCCCCTCACACATAGCTCAGGTGGTGGAGGCTACAAGAGGTGTCACCTGCAGCCTCAGGGTGTTTAATGTGACTCTGCTTGGTGGCCTGTAGTTGGAAAAGTGATTTTTAGTTGTGTAGACTGTGGAGAAGGTGGCACAGGGCTCACAAGAATGAAAATACACTGCTGTGTGCTTTTTTGGTTCTCTTGGGGCCCTGTGCTGTTTGAAGCCACAGAGCTTTGGAGAGCCACAGGGTGATTATGGTGTGGTGACTGCCTTGTAATGTTTGTTCTCTACGTGTCAGTGACACATTATAACTCAAAGTCCCCTCTTCTCCTCATTTCTGGCCACCACACATTCACCACATGGTCCCAGCTTTCAATCCCACATTGTGGGGTCACTCTGGCTTGCAGGGACATTGGCAGCTTCTTCCTTTGAAAGGCTCAGGAAAGCAAAATGTAGATGGCAGCTGTGTGCCAGGGGGCACAAAACTGGCTGTTCTCTAAAGAGCTTCCTCTTTTCCAACAGAAGAAGCCAGAAGTGCCACCTCCCTCCACCAACCCCTTTCTGGAGGATGAAACTGGGCCAGAGGCAGATGAGATTGTGATGGAGAAGAGTGATACGGACAAAGTAAGTCTTTGAAGTTCTCAGCTTCCAGCCTCTGTCAGAATCTCCAGTGGGGCCTCAGCTTTTCCCAACCCATTGATTGGAAAAGTTTGTTTTCAGAGCAATTAATTTAGTGCAGTTTTGATCCTTTGTGCAGCATTCAGGCTCCCAGTACGACCATGCTTTGCTCTGGCTCACTTCACTGAAACCAAAGCAATCTTTATTCCAGTTAATAGTGCAGAGACAATCCTGCCACGTGAGAGTGAGCTGGATTCTGTTCCAGCCTGTGCAGCAACAGCCCAAATGTAACTACAGGATTTCTGTCAGAGCAAGATGAAATAGCTCTTTGGGTTTTCAGATCCCCAAAGAAGCTCCTCTGCAAACAGTTGCAATTCATATTTTGCCCTGTCAGCCAAGCAAACTGTCTGGAGCCACCAGGCAAGTCATTGAACTTTCAAGTGTCAGCTTTAGATTTTCACTCCAGATAAATCACTTCTGGGATTTTTTTTTATCTTTACAGTGCTTTTCATCCATTACCTCTGCAAGGCAGGCAACACCTAACTGCTTGTCCAAGCACAGGGCTTCCAAAGCTCTCTGCAAACATTAAAGGATGAATGGTAAATGCAATTGTTTTAATTGGCACCAATATCAAAGCCTGTGGTTTTTTTATACACCAGATGGATGTTTTCTAAATGTTCAATTGTGAGTTACTTGTGACTGGTGCTCTCCTCTTATTTAGAGGATTTACAGCCCTGTGAATGGGCCATGTACAGGTGTATCCTGGTGGGTGACCAGAGCCCCAGGACCTACTCAAATCCATGGCCCTGGGGAGATGAGGAGGTGGGAGCTCTGCACCAGTTCATTCTGGTGCACTGCATCCCCTCTGGATTTTCACCTGAGCAGGGCAGCCCCTGTGCCTCCATCCATAGCCAGAATCCTGAAACAGAGTGATTTAAAGAAGCTTTTGCTCTTTGCCTTAAAATACAGCTTGGATAGTTGGTATTGTGTGGAGTTTATCAGTGAGACAGAGGTTGGGAACTTGGGGAGACATCTCTGATGCATTTTTTGGGAAGAGCTTGCTTTCCAATACCTAATGACTGGGAGATTGGCTGGGATGTGCAGTGCTGAGATGAGAGGACATCCTTGGAGAACTCAGTGGTGTTAGGAAGCAGCTGAAGACAAAATTGCAGCAGTCATGGCTGTGTTTATTGAACAGCAGAATGCAGCAGCTCAGGAGCTTCTGAGAGAGGCACTGCAGTGCTCCCTGTTCCTTGTGAAGCCATCCATGGAGGCATCCCTAAAAATGCAGTTTGTGTTGGAGCTGCCCTTTCCTTGTGGGAATGCCCAGTGTCAGTGTCACAGTGCTGGGCTCTGCAGCCTCCTGTGTGCCAGGGGGGCTCCAGCACTGCAGGGTCACAGTGCCAGCACTGCTGGCTCGTGCTGAGGCTCTGGGAGTGCTGCAGGTCTCATCTGCTGTCACTGCGTGAGGAACAGAAGGGACACAAAGAGTTGGAGATGAAGGGTTTTCAGTCAAAGAGCCCTTCCAAGACAACACTCCTGAAAATTTAAGACGCTTGGGAATCTAAGAGGGAGCACAGGAATTTTGGGGGGGCAATCCATGCTCAAAAAACACCTCTTTTGGTAATCCTAGCAGTTCAATTGAATCTGTTTACTTTGGACAGTAATGAAAGGAAACTGGGCCAGCTGCAGACCTCCTTACTGTGACAACACTAACCTTTTATTATTTCCATCAAACTCAAGGAGGAAATAGCTTAAACATCTGCAGCTTTTGGACAGGGCTGCACACTCAGAAATACAGCTTGACTGCTACTGTTAAAAGATTTAGTATTCCTTCCACCAGACACGCTGGGAGCAGCGTGATGCAGAGACACACAGAGAGCCAGGCCTGCCTCAGGAGCTGGCTCTTGGTGAATCTGCAGCCTTGTGCTGGCACTGCCATGCCAGGGATTTGGCAGCTGGGATGTTCCTGTGATTCCCAGCCTTTTTTTTTTTTCCCTTTTTTTTTTTTGAGTGAGTGCATCCAGCACAAACGGGCGCTGGCAGAGGGATTTGGGTGCAGGATGCCTGGTAGTGGTTCTGTCCCAAGGCTCTTCAAACTTAAATTCTTCATTCAAGGCTCATAGACAGAGGTGCTCTGGTGTCCATAAAACCATTCCCTCACTTTAGGTTTGCAGCCATGAGTTGGGATTTATCATTTGGGGCTGAATTATTGCTGAGAAATGTTTGCCTTGTCACACTCTGATAGTTCTGCCAAGTTCTTAGTGCCACCTCCTCTGTTGTTTAGGAAGGTCCTTTAGGCTCTCTTGTTTTGCTTCTTCTGTTTGGCTTTCTTGCACTAAAAAAAAAAAAAATCAGCTGGAAAAATTCATATCTTCACTGGCTGGGAGCTGATCTTGGCTTTTTGTGGAGAGAGAAGCAAGGATTCCATTCCAGAGTCACTACAGCCCTCTTTGCAGCCAATGAAAAGTTGCTGGTTTGCTGGGAAGCAACAAGAGAAATTACCTCTTAGTCCAGAAGAATAATAACAATCCAGCTGTAGGGCAAAAAAGAGCTTAAAGGCCCTGCCCAGCCTGGTACTTAAACATGCACAAATTTAAATGTGTGAGCAGTCCCAGTGGCTTTGGTGAGCTGTGCTTGGCCATGGTTAAAGTGCAGCACTAAACTCAAATGAGGGTAAACAGGATGGCTCCCAAATGGCACATGTGCTTAATGCTGTAAATGTGATTTAAAAATAGAAATCTTTGCATCCCCAGAAACATGTTTCACAGTGAAAGCAGGCCTGTAGTGTTGCCTGTATAATTCTGGCTCTTCCAGTAATTACATGCTGTTTATCTAAATAAAATTCATTCAGATGAAGCATGTAACTTTGAGTTATTGCCCTTGATACTCTAAAATGTAAGGATTCTTCAATCTTGCTTCCCAATAACTGCTACATTTGATTTCAGAGTGGACTAGTGGAGCCTTGTTACTGCTTGAAGGATTCAGGGAGATTTTATTTGCAAACTGCATTAAGATTCTTCAGCTGAAATCTGTTAGCATGGAGCAGCCTTCTCTTGAAGGCTAAGAATATTTACAAGTGGAAAGATAATTCCTTAGATTTCCAACATCTCTCTAAGAAGGAGGGAAAATTTGGATATAATGACATTTATACGCTTCAATTACTTGACAGCAAATTTCTGTGTTACAATATCTCCAAAGATTTATATCCTTCTGTGCTGTTCCTTCAAGGTCTTACAGGGCAGGTTTGAACCAACATTCTGAATGTTTTCTTGCAGCCAAAGAAGCCAAAGGTCCCTGACAATCCTTTCCATGGCATTGTTTCCAAGTGCTTTGAGCCTCACCTTTATGTGTATATCGAGTCCCAGGACAAGTGAGTAACCAGCCCGAATTTCAGGGTTTCTTTGCTTTTGGATGTGTTGGGTTGTGCTGGATTCTGTGCTCAAGCTGCAGAAAAATGAATTTGTTGGAACTCTGCTGCCTGATTTCAACAGGAGAAGTGTTTGTGGTTCAGGAAACTTTGACAAAATGAGTGTTCAGAGGGCTGTGGAGGTTGGTTTTGTGTGTAATTGCAAAGGGCTGCAGGAGTGGTGCCCACTGCCTTTCTGTGGAAGAGGCTTAGAGTTCCTGAAATTACTTCTGTTGCCTCTGCAATTCCCACTGCAGACATGTGTCTTTCTTTCATCTCGTGTCTTCCACAAATAACAGGGTTGGGTTTTCTGTAAAATACACATGTGGCCTCGTGGCAGAGGAGCTGCAAGATTTGCTTTGTAGAAAGAAGTTATTTGAGATCCTCAGATGAAAGCTGCTGTAGATGAGCTGGCTGTAAGATAACATTATCACTGCCCACACATTGGGACTTTAATCCCTGGCACCCTTCTTCATCTTCCTCTTTGACTTGCAGCAAAACAACTGGAATGAAAGGAGCTTTCAGCTTCGAGCTCTGAGAAGTTTTCGAGGCTCTCACCTCACTTCCTTGTGCACCTGGATTCACACCAGGGTTTAAATAACATCTCACTAACAACTGCAGTGCCACCCGGGAGAGGAAATAGTTGGAAAAGGTTCAGTTTAGTCTTTTAAGCACAAATTAGTGGCTGGAAAGGAGGAGGTGCCTCTTTTGTATGTCTCATCTGTGTGTGCTCTTCTATCTTCCAAGGCTTTACACATGGCAGAAGGTGTAACTCGAGGCTTGTAGTGTCCTGATTTTACTCAAACTCCATGATAAGCATCTTGAAAAAGCTTTTCCATGTCCCATCAACTTTTTATGCTTTAACAAAAATCATTAAATAGCTGAAACCTTGCACAGTGCTGTGTCCTGCTGGGTTGAGGTTCTGCTCTGCAGTGTAACAAAGGGAAACTGATATTTCCCCCCTGCCCTCAGCCAACTGAGCACAGACTTGTTTGAGTATTTCTTCCCTTCTCACTGGGGGCCATTTTAATCCCCATTTTGGTAATTCTACCCCACTGTGCTCCTAGACCCTTCACTTGGCTTTTTTTTGTTCCCTTCTCCTTTTCCTTTACAATCATGAGATGTTTTATATTAGCTTTATAGCCACAGGCTGCAGGGAGTTCAAAGAAAAACTGCCACAGTATTCCCCATGCTGCCCCTGACTGCCAAAAATTGCTTTCCTTCATGATTTTCTCTCTTCTTCCTCTTCCTTTGGAGGAACTTTGGAGGAATCTGTTGCCGATGTCTGAAAATGAGATGTTGCTTGGATCATTAATTGTATGTTTGAGCTCTGAATAGTGAGAGCAGTGTGATAGTTTTGTTCATCATTGTGGCAGAAAAAAGCCTGGACATTTTCTGCCAAAAAATTGTTTCCATACCCGTTTAAAGAAACACAGTGCCAAAATCTGTAGGAGTTTAAGAGGAGACACCTGAAAGAAGGAGTTTAAAGGTGCCCTTCCTCAGTGCCCAGCTCTGCTCACACCTCATTTCCTGAGCACCACCCTGTCCTTCTCTCGTGCTGCTCACCAGTTGCTGCTTCCTCTCATGATTGCCAAAGGTGCAGAACAACCCTGAGTAGGTTGAGTGAAAGAAAAAAACCCACAAAAAACAAGAGGAATGCAGGAATGAAAAGCAGCAGAATAGAATTCCCTTTATGTGATTTCATTTTGTTCTTTCTCTTGGTTAGGTTTGGCAAGTTCTCGCTCCCAATAAATATGCTACTGTTAGGAAATACCACATCTACACTACCAGAGAGTTTTCTTGGAGCTTTTCCTCAGAGTCTGTGGAGAAAATATTCATTTTCTGTAGCTCTCCTGCCTTCTTCATGTTTCATCTCCCAGCAGCTTTTTCTGCCAGACTCTCTGTGCTCCCATTGTACCACACAGAGATTTGTGGCCTTCATATCACATTTGGGCCAGCTCAGACTCATGTGAAAGTTTGCCATCAACCAAGGTGTGCTTTAATGATGTTTTAGTTCTTTTAGAGCACAGTATCCTGATGTTTTGCTTGCACCAGTGCCATTCTGAAACAGGAGCAGTCCCAGAGCCTGGTTTGAGGGGCAGTTTTATCCAGGTTGGGATCAGAACGAGCGTGAAGCCCCAGCTCTGCTCTCCCAGCTCTTCTGAACAGCTGCATTTTCTCCTGCATCCCCGTTGACAGGACCTTGGGGGACCAGGAAAATGCAGATCCATTTCACTTCGCCTCGGAGAAGAGGAGAACATGTGGGCTAAGCATAAAGAAACAAAAGCCATTGACATTCCTGACCGTGTCTTGAGACTGAGAGAAGGCAAAAAAAGAAAAAAATGAAGTGACTGGTGACTGCTAAGAAAGCTCCACTTTGTTGCCCAGCTGGAGGCCAGCACAGATGCAGAGGTGGAGATGCAGCTGTTGAGTTTGACAAGGAGTGAGCCACGTCCTCTTTCCTTGAGGAGCTGCAGGAATCTGCAGCCTGCAGCACGTGTGAGCCCTCCTGCAGCAGCCATCTGTTTGGCTCTGCTACAGCTACAGAGGGAGGTAAATTCTGCTTCTCTGTGGCCCAACACAATCAATGCTTCGCTTCAGCCTTCAATTGCTGCTGCCAGTGTGGAGATTTAGCACATCAGTGCAGCAGCCTGAGGTTTTTACAGTGTTTGTAACACGGCCGAGGAGCTGGGAGTGTGGGATCAGAGCTGTGTGCACTGCTCAAGCAGCAGGCATGGAAAAAGGGGCTGCTTGTCTTTGTAACAACCTGGCTAAAACCAACCAGTGCTGCTCCATGGCTGAGAGTCCTGATATTCCAGGCACATTTCTGGAGAGAAGTTTGGCCCAGATCAGCCGTGGTTTGAGCTCATCCATCGTGAGGCAGCAGCCTCTGAGTTTATCAGGGAAGAGACTTGTGGGTTCTCTGGAATCAGAGGGGTTTTCTCTCTCACAAGAAGGAAAGCAAAAAGGGGTGGAAACTGGGGGGAAGCTGTTGTTGGCAGGTTTTTCCCCTTTCATTGAGAATGTGCTGCAGTCTCAGCCATCCTCCCGAGGATTTCTCTTTCTCTTAGGAGCCCTGGATGCTGGCACAGCCAGCACCCTCAGAGGGGTGAAGGTTGTGCTGTGGGCAGGGCAGAGCTGCAGGGAGATCAAAATAGGAATAAAAAACACAGGAACTCCTGGTCAGCAGAGTACCTCTCTCATCTGAAAGGCCTATCTCTCCCAAAATCCAGGCTTCCTTGAGGAAAGCTGTGTCTTTGTGTCTGGGGAGGAGGTTTATTGCTGGAATTCAGTTCATCTGGCAAAGGTTATTCCACAGAGCTGGGCTGGGCTTGGTCTCTGACACGGATGTGCTGTCTCTGGAGGAGCAGGACCAGAGGAACTCCCCGAGATCAGAAGATTCTCTGGTTCTGTGTTGATGGCCCTGGCCCTCTGCCATGCTCAAAAGCCTTTTTGTCCTGGTGAAAGGATGGAGTAAAGTTTATTGTTGCCTAAAGACCAAAATATTTGAGTAAGGACCAGGCTGTAATGAATCACTGGAGACAATAAGAGGGCTTTTTGTGCTTTTAAAAAGAGTCTTAAGTAGGAAGTGCACTTTGTGCTAGTGCTAAATAAAACTTCTTGAAAGGATGTGTGAAGTTGTGCAGAACCAGGTGGTGTCCAAATGGGACCAAGAAATGGCAAATGGCACACACCATTTTGAGCACATCCCTTCAAAATCCATATTCCCTGAGGGGTTCTGCTGGGGCTGCTGGGGTGGGAAGCCTGGCTGTTCCTTCTGCTGGTGCCAGGAATGAAACCTGAGCACAGGCTTAATGCACTTGCATCAAATGTGCTGAAGCGAGTCCTGGCAGACCTGGGAGCTTTTATGTGTGGCTGGAGAACAGATTTGAAGCTGCCACTAAAACTCCTGAGCACAAAAGGTTCGGGCTGTGGAATTGTGTGAGCTTTGTGCTGGCAGCATGGAGATAAAAAAGGGCTGGGAATACCCAGCTGCTAACCCTGAGCTTGCTGGTGTCACAGGCCACCTCACTGTAAGATCATTCCTTCTTTTTCATTCCAACTCCTCCCTCCACAGGCTCAAAATCCCTTTTTTTTCCCCCCCATCAGGAATCTGGGCGAGCTGATTGACAGGTTTGTGGCTGACTTCAAGGCTCAGGGTCCCCCCAAGCCCAACGTGGACGAAGGAGGAGCTGTCCTGCCCAGCTGTGCTGACCTCTTTGTGTACTACAAGAAGTGCATGGTGCAGTGCTCCCAGCTCAGCACTGGGGAGCCCATGATTGCCCTGACCACCATCTTCCAGAAGTACCTGCGGGAATACGCCTGGAAAATTCTCTCTGGAAACCTGCCCAAGTGAGTTTGGCTTCCCCACTGCTGCAGGACCTTCCACGGCACTGAGGAGCAGATGATTTGTGATGCTAATTAATAAATACATCCTTGTGATCACTCGTTTCCCTGTCAAACACCCCAGGTAGCAGCAGGATCACTCCATTTACTGCATGGTTTTCTCCAAAGTTCAGTTTCTTGCACAGAGGAAAAAAAGCAGGAGTGCAAATGGGCAGTCACACATTATTTCTCTTTTAAGGGCCCCTGGAGAATAGCTTCATATTTGACTTTGATTAGCAGCCAGATTTGCAGTTTTGTGAAGTTCCTTTTGAAATGCCAGCCCAAGTGAATTCAGAGAGGCCTGGCTTTCAGAATTGCTGCTTGGGTACCCAGCTCATACTGGGATTCTCAGCTGCCTTAGCCCAACATCATCCATATGGTAATTTTGTTTGTGAGATGCTGAAGTGCTTGTCTGTACCTCCCTCTGCTCTGGAACATTTTTTCTCTGTATAAATAAGATCTGTAGATGTAAATCCAGTGAAAGGAAAGGAAATCATAATGAGTTTGCACCAATATGTATTCAATGTCCAGGCTAAAGGTGCTCCTGAGATGTTGCCAAAACTCCACTGCAGATAATTTTATTTGCTGTCTAACATCTTCAGTTTGTTTCCTTTGTAAACCTGGGAGCAGCAGAATGACTTTCTGAAACCAGTAAAGTCTTTCACAGATGGAAGGGGAGAGGGTTCCATCCAGACAAGTGGAAAGATAAATTTAATGTGTGTTCTCCATCAGACCTCAGTTGCATTCTTTATCCACGTTTTTTTTTTTTTTTTTGAGTGCTCCATTTTTGCTGTCCAAGATAAATATCACTGTCCTATTTTTTTAATGGATTTGGACTATAAAGAGTTGAGAGGTAGGGAATTTCCTGCCTCTAAACTGCTCTGAGTCTTTTCTTTGTTGATACATGAGCGTTGCTCACTGGAAGACAGGGGAGGGGAAGGCACATCTTCTGTAATTTACTTTGTTGATACCATCAGCTTTTAAAACAGCTTGCCAAAGTCTCAAATGCATGTGGACAGCTGTTTAGTGCTGCAGAGATAAATATGACAAGTTTCCTGATAGTTCTGAGATCCTTCTGTAATCTTTAATTAGATTTTGGATAACTGGCAGTGAAGGTGAAGCTACCTGGGGAAGGCTGTGTTCCACTTGCATCCTAATCTATTTTCCTGTCAATGATGAGTTGTCCTTTGCTTGAAGAGCTGGTACAAAGCTCTTTGTAAAAGGAATTCCTTCACCAAAATAGCAGTTGTGAGTTTGATGTCCTGCACAGGGTGTTGGGTTGTGGTCACAAAGCCTTTTCATGGCATTAAAATCCAGCAGTCATTTTGCACCTTGGGTGTCTGTACACTCAAAAACCTCACAGGTTTCATCTGTTGGGTTTTTTTTTGTTTTCCAGGACAACCAGCAGCAGTGGTGGGCTCACCATCACAAGTCTGCTGAAAGAAAAGGAAGGCTCTGAAGTGGCAAAGTTTACTTTAGAGGAGCTCTGCCTCATTTGCAGCATCCTAAGTACTGCAGAATATTGCCTGGCCACCACCCAGCAGGTGAGTTTTCCTCTGAGGGGCCACCAGCCTCTCTTTTGTGCAGACCAGGACAACCAAAAGTATCCATTGATTACTGAGCTCTACATTATTCAATCTGTATTTCAAAGAAACAGAAGTATTGATTTTGTCATTTCTACCTGAGAAAAGTAATTTGCTGGTAATCCTGGCTTGCAGCATCAGTTTTGGGTTCAATCCTTTGCTGCTTGTTGGGTCATTTGTTTTGGATTGGGGACCAAATTTGTTTGTTTTTTTTTAAAGATCTTCAGTTCATCATCTCCCCTTCATAAAAACAAGCACAACAATAATTCAAAATGCTTTTGGGAAAATGCTTGCATGAAATATTGGGGCAGTGTGGAGTGGAGAGAGGAGGAATTTATGCTGATGTGATTTGCAGCCACGCCGCTCGTTACATTCAGGGGCTTCCAAAATGCCATGGCTCAGGAATGAGCTGTGATGTTTGGCTGGATCCAGGCCTCTCCACCACTAGCTCTGGCAATCCTCTGCAGTTTGGGCACAGGCAGAGTGTTGAGAAACATCTTTATTAGCAGGACAGATGCCACAGTGTTAAGCTAGTACGGTAGCATGTCATACTAGAGTTACATATTTGACCTTGGAGCTTTAATTCTGTGAGGACGTGGAGCCACCATGGCCCATCCTGGCAGATCAACAGGGTCTGGGATGCCAAGAAGGAAAGATTTCCAGTGTCACTGGATGAGTTTTGGATATAGTTTGGTCACAGATTTGAGTTTGAAGAAGCTGACCTTTCCAGGGCATAAGTTTTCAAGAAGGATTATTTGGAGTTAGAAACCTGATCTCCCTTGTTGCTTGTTTTGTTTCCCAACAGTTGGAAGAGAAGCTCAAAGAAAAAGTGGATGCAAGCCTAATGGAGAGAATCAACCTGACAGGAGAGATGGACACTTTCAGTGTGTATGTGCAGCACATTCCTCCCCCCACAAGGTTTCAAACCTCCCCTTCTGTCAGCCAGATGGTGCTGGAGTGATCCCAGTCCTGAGATCCTGGTGTCACAGCATCCTCCAGGATCCACAGGCACTTCCCTGCCCAGGGAATGGTGTCCTGTGCCTGCTCCAGCAGCAGCACTAGCACAGCTTTAGCTGCTCCCCGTGCTCCAAACAGCCAAAGGAACGAGAGCACTGGAGAAGGGGAAAGGAAATAGTGAGTTTCCATTTGAAACATCATTTGCATCTTGGCAGCTCTGCGAGGTGGCTGTTACATTTCAAGAAAGGAAGCTATTTCAGTACATTCCTTCCTGCTTTAACTTCCCCCTGGTAATCAGCAGCCTTGTCAGTATGATCAAACCCCATTTCAGATGACATAAAAGACTGATCCAATCTTATATTTGGGGATTATAATTGAGAGAAGATTATCATTCATTAAAATAACTTTTCATGTAACGGTGCTAAAAATATTCTGCTCTAACATCCTTTCCTCTCCACCCCTGACAGACAGATTGAATGTATTTTTCGAGACAAGAAAATTGAGGCAAAAGTTGTTTTGCCTCATATCAGACAAAAGAATATCTTGGCAAGACTGAGAAAATAATCCTTGTCACCAGCTCCCCCTCTCCCTAAAACTAAGATTCAGCCCAGATAGCAGTAAGATATTTTTTTCAGAAGACTTCCTTCCTGTGGTTCCTCCTCTCCTGCTGCAGTGGACAGGATCCCACTGAATTTGCATCCAGCTCTTTCACGTGGTCTCAGGCTCCATTCCAGGCTGCAGAGACTCCCTTCCCTTCAGGCTCTTCTCAGACCTTTTTAAGAGTGAATCCCTGCCTGAAAATCAGGGTTGTTGTGTCCACTCAGCCAAAGCAAGCGAGGCAGCAGGGAAGGGGAGATAAAATGTGCCTTAAGATGGGGTTTTCTCAACATGGACAAGTGGAGGGTGAGTTTTGCCAGCAGGAATCAGCAACCTCGAGTGGCTGCTTGATTCCCACAGTGGCTGCCTCACAAGGTGGTTGGCCCCAGACAGCCAACCTGAAGTGTTTTGGAAGTTATTTAATGTATAGCTCACATTTGCTGCTTTGGACAGGTTTAAAGTCCAACTGACAGGGCTGATATGTCTTGTACCAAAGGCTTTTAATTGACTTTCATTCTGTTCCAGCTGAGGGCTTTGTCCAGCCTTCTGTCAGGGTAAGTCAGAGCTATAAACCTCGCTGGTGTTATCTTATTCAACATCAAACAAGTTGTTTCTTCTGGGATTTGGTGTCTTGTTAGGCACAGTCATAAAAGAAGTGATAAAACGCTGTTTATGCACCCTGGAAAGTGTTTCTTCTTTTAGGGAAAGGTGAGTGCAGAACCACCCCAAATGTGTAGAAAAGGAAGGGTTTATCCCTTGGGGAGCAAAGCAGTTTCTTTAGGGGAAGTGGGAGAAATTATGGGAACAACTTCTTGATGTTCAACAAAAGAAAACTTACTGTGTTATCAATCCAGAAATCCATTGTTTCCCTGTCCATCAGTTTTGTGAGATTATGGGCAGCATTCAGAGAACCCCTCAAGTTGCTGTACTGCTCCTTCATGGCCTCAGCTTCCTGACCCATCCCTTCTGTGCCTGTCAGGGATTGTGTGAGGAGTCACCCACTGCTGCCTGGGTGAGGATTTTAGGTGTCTTCCTGCAGAACCAGGCTCCAAACCCTCTCAGCATCTCGTGATCCTCTGTGTTCCCATCACATTTCCTGCTGCACCTCCATCCCTCCACAGCAGGCGTTTCTTCTGAAGTGCAGACAGACGGGTTCCCCTCCCTGTGTGCAAATTTGTGCCTTTCAGGAGAGAGCCTGCACTTGGTGACCCAGCTCTGACAGACCCTGAGCACGGACACACAAATCCTGGGGTCACCTTCCATCCCCTCAGAGCTTTGTGCTCCTCTCTGGTGCTGCCCCACAGCTCCTCCCTGCAGCCAGTGGAGTCAGCTGTGCCCACGGGGAGGTTATTTCAGTCAGGCTGCCTGGGCCTGGTGGAATCCCCCAGGGAGAGGATTCTGTAGTGCCCAGCAGAAGCAGAGGCACCAGCACAAACAGTCACGGGCTTTTTTTATCCCGATGCGAGTTTTAGATGGTGTAACTTGAAGCCTGTAGATTCTTCATCTCCCATACTTCTTTTTCTGACTGATTTTGGATGAGTTTACCTTTACAAATGAATTGATTGCTTTGAAGGAAGTCTGTTACTTTGCATCCTGTTCCAGACTTTGTGCTGGAGCTGTAGGAAGAGGAACAACTTTGTTCTTCACCACTTTTGGGGTCATGGTGAGAACAAAACCCAGGTCAGAATGGGGTGTGGGTGACACCATATCTCAGTGAGAAGGTGGACACTTTTCTGAACAGTGAACCCCAGAGCAGTATCCAAAACTTCACAAAGGCAGTGAGGAGGAGGAAAGATGCTTTGAGGAAGCATTCCTCAGATTTCCCACAGCCCTGTGATTCTCATCTGAGCTACCATCATGAGAAAGAGCAAAAGTAAAATCCACCTCTTAACAAATACAATCTTGAGGCTGTAAACACGCAGCTGGGGCAGATTTAAAATTGACACTTTTTAAAGAACTCTGCTTAGTGAAACAGAATCAGTTTTGCTGATTGCTTCTAGCAGAAGCTGTCTGCAGTGGGAGTGCAGTGGGCCTGAGGGGGGTCTGAGCTGCTGCAGGCAGAGTTTCCTGGCTCTTTTTTTAGGATCAGCTGCACCTTTATGCACATCATGAGATGGTGGCCTTAAATATGTCTTTAAGCAATATCATACTGTTAAAAAAAAAAGGGAACGGGGGAAGGAGGGAAATGTGTTTGACTAATGTGTCCTTTAGTCTGGTATATGTCTCAGGAACTCAAACAATGGATGGCAGCAGTCCTAGACATAGTGTAAATAAGACATCTGCCTTCATCTTCACACATGGGAGACACAGAACTCATGCAGATGTCATTTTTTAAATCCTCTGTGCAAGGTCCTGTGAGCAGTAGAACATTGGCTGTGAATAAATGGAGGGATGATAAAATATTGGTGTTACACAGACTGGATTAAATTAGGAGCTGAAGCCCAGTCTGGGCTTGATACTTGGGGATTTCTCCTCTTCATCTGCCACCTTTGATCCCCAACCCCTTATTTGTGTTAGAACAGAGAAAGGTCAACTGTAAAAACATCCTCTCTCCACTGGAGCCCCTTGTGCAGCTCCCTGCAGAGTTTCCCAGCTCAGTTCAAGTTGTAGCTGTGTGCATTCACATCACAGTGCTGCTCTCAGCCAGCAGAGGATTTTCCTCCTCTCACAGTCAAACACTCCAGTTCTGGCACTCTGTTACTCAGTGTGACTCTAAAACTCGTGCTTGATTCTCTTTTTTTTCTCCTCTTTTGCAGTGTGATCTCCAACAGCATCCAGCTGTTAGTGCAGGACCTGGATGCAGCCTGTGACCCTGCCCTGACTGCCATGAGCAAGGTAGGGGTGGATTTTCAGGAAGAGATCCATGTGGAGTTCTTGTGTGCTTTGATTTCACTACTAATATATTCTTTTACTTTTTTTTTCTTACTTTTTAGAGCAGCAATTGCTGTATTTATAAATACATCCCTCACTCCAAGCCCTCTTATTATTCAGATTAGAGCTTACAGGCTTTTTGTACCACATTAAAACCTACAGACAATGCAATACATTCAGTAAGTACTCCAGGCTTTCTCTTTCCACTCCCAATGCCAATTGAGAGCACTTTAAAATTGGAAAAACTTTTGTCAGCGTGAAATTTCAAATACACCTTCACGTTTGCACTCCCCTTTGTCTTCTTTGGCAGGGAGTTTTAGCAGCCTGCTTGTTTGGGGCTCTGAAATGGAGGTGCTCAAATGGAGGTGATGTGGAATTGAGGTTGAGCCTGATTGCTTCTGTGATCCTCTCAAGGACAGATGGAGCCATTCCTGGAGAGGCCCCTGTGACTGGAGCTTAAGGATTTTGTTGCAGTTACACTGCTGGCTTTTATATGTTTGAAATGCAGAGCTGCGTTTCCTTGCCAAAGTATTGTGAAAACCCAGACTTGCTTTAGACAGAGGTGAAGACAACAAAAGTGGATTGAACTATATATATATATATTTTTTTTTTAATTAGAAATATTAAACATAGAGCTCCATTTTTGTAGGATCAACACAGTGTCTCCCTGCCATGAATTTTAATAGCTTTCTGCTTTATGATGTATTCCAGCTGTAGCCAGCCCCGCCACCCCCAGCTAATATTTGAAGTGGAATGCAGCTGGTAATAGAGCTTGTACAGGTTCCAAATGGAAAGGGGATTTTTTTTGCCCAGTCAAATAACACCACTAGGAAGGGCTCAGCACTTCAGGTGTTGCCTGTGTGCTGTGGCAGCCCCTCAGCTCTCCTGAACCTACAGAGTACAGTAATATTTGAATCACTTAGCTCTGACTGTTTATACCCAAGTAAACCCCAACCTTGGGAAAGCAGCAGCTGGTAGGCCATTTATTTTTGTCTTTGGAACACTGGTAAAATGCAGCACATGTGATGGGACTGATGATATATAAACAAGTTTAAGTGTTATGAAATTAGCTAAATAAATACTTGTCACTTGTGCACACACTCCAGGGTTTGCAGCAGACAGAGTCGCTTTTATGTGATTTTTATTAGACCTGGATTTGGTGCAAGAGGTTTTTTTCCTTCACCCTCCTTCCTCCTCTCTTCCCTTCAGGGCTGGGTTATTACTCTGACCCTTGAATAAGAAATGCATGTAATTATTTAAACACAGAGTTAGTATTTGGAAATGTAAAATTTCAGCCTATATTAAAGAAATAAAGATTGTGTGCCTGATCCATTCCAATTTTGCTCTCTCAAGGTCCATACTCCATTAGGGCTCTTCCTTTGTTTAGCTTCTTTTCATTTGCTTCACTCTGGTGTCTCCAGGATTGAACATTCCCAGTCCTTTGTTGGAGTCTGGCTTTGGGTTGTTTTTTTTTTTTCTTTGCAAAAATATTCAGGAACTACAGAGGTAAATTATGAAATGCTTAAACCTCTCAATCCACTTTGGCTTCAGGCCACGTTGAGAGATTTAACACAGAAAAACAGCATGAGGAATATTGCTTTCAGCTGGGAATGCTGCTTGGTTTCCACGAGTCTTTACTTTGAGTGTTCTGAAAGGAATGGTAAATGCAGAGAAGGCCCCATATTACAAAATTTGTGGGTGATAATCCTTACTCAGACTTTACAGCAGGTGTAGGATGATTAAAGGTGGCTGTAGGATGGAGAGCTGGGATGTGGGTGGGAGGAGAATTTGCCCTAAACCCCCTGTTGTGATATTGTGGATAAGAAAGAGCTGTTAATGTGTTTGTACTGATCTGGAGCAGGCACTGACACTGCCTGGTGTGCTTCCTTTTTAATCTCTGGGATGGTGGAACTGCTAAAATCTGCACAGGATATTTTCGCCCCAATTAATTTTATGGGTTGCACTGGGTAAGGCTTGATTTACATGCTGAATTAAGCATCGATTTATATGTAAAACTGCCTGTAAGTGGGGCTGGGGGACATTTTAGTGCCTCACATTGATCTCTCGCTGGCTTTTTACATTTCCCTAAAACCTTTTGGCACAGCTGCAACTCCCGATGTCCTCAGAGTTGAGTGGACAAAGCGGGGCTTTAATCATTCCTGCACTCCACCCAGGGAAAACCCCGAGAGCAGAGCAATCAGAGCAATCAGAGCTGCTAATTAAAAGCCCTCAGGAGAGTGTAAAAGCCTTCAGGAGAGTGTCCAAACCCTGGAGCAGCGTGCAGGGGGTGCAGAGCCCAGCTCCCTGCTGCCCTCCCTGCAGGAGCAGCCCCAGGCCAAGGCAGCAGTGCCCAGTGTGGAGCCTGTGAGGAGGAGCTGCAGTGGGATGGTGCTGGGAACAGGGAGAATTGAAGATTCCTTCATCCTCTGCTCAGTCCCAAACCCCTTTGCTGGAGGGCTGGACACAGGGGTGGCTCTTTGGGGACACAGCCCCACGTCACTCCTGAGCCCCTGGCGTTCCCAGGAGGCAGCACAGCTCTTGTGAAGCACCAAAGCAGGCCAGGTTTGCTCAGGTTTCTCTTTCCTCGTGCCTGCTTTCACCCAAGCCCTGTGTTTTGTTGTGCTGCTTTCACCCAAGCCCTGTGTTTTGTTGTGCTGCTTTCACCCAAACCCTGTGTTTTGTTGTGCTGCTTTCACCCAAACCCTGTGTTTTGTTGTGCTGCTTTCACCCAAACCCTGTGTTTTGTTGTGAGGAGCAGGAGGGAGCACCAGCAGACACCCCCAGTCCTCCCAGCCTGCAGGTGCCTTTGGGCTTCTCCCTTTCAGAGGAATCCTGTTCCTTGGACTCCTGTCCAGCTTGTGTGTGTATATCCCAAGAAAAACACGGGGTGAGGGAAAAAGAGGAATAAATTTAAAACGACAGGAACAAAGCTTTACCAGCAGAGTTGGGCTCATATTTCTTGTGATGACTTTTCAGTATGTGTGCTATTCCTTTCTCTGCAGCTACTGGGTGGGGGGGTTTTTTTTTGGGTGAAACACACCCACATGCACACACACACACACACACAAAAGGGCTATTTTTACTGTTCATGCTTTAAAGGTTTGGTTGTAAAGTATTGCTTTTGGAATGATGACCAACAAAATGAAAAAGCTACTGTTTCATTGTTGGTGCAATAATTCAGCTCAGCAGTCCCTTCCCACTTTCTGGCCGTTCCCACTCTGCTGGGTGAGGATTGCTCTTGTCAAGAAGGAAATGTGTGAATCCATCAGGGAGAAAGGCACACAATGTTTTGGTTGGGTGTGATCAGTACCATGAGGAGTAGAAAAGCAGGGGACCAGTGACAGGACTTGAGGAAATGGCTGGAGCTGTGTGTGGGGAAGTTTAGGTTGGATATTAGGGAAAGGTTTTTTCCCCAGAGGGTGCTGGGCACTGCCCAGGCTCCCCAGGGAATGGGCACAGCCCCAGGGCTGCCACAGCTCCAGGAATGTTTGGACAGCACTCTCAGACACAGGGTGGGATTGTTGGGCTGTCTGTGCAGGACCAGGGGTTGAAGCTGATGCTCCTTTTGTGTCCCTTCCAGCTCAGGATATTCTGTGAATATGGAAACCTGTGGTGCAGGTGATGAGAGGGATCTCCCTTCCAGCCACCCAGCTGATGGGAGATCAGCAGGCTGGGGTTGGTTTGTTTGGTTTAAATAAAGACAGCTTTAGTGGGACATGTGTAGACTCAGACACCACTAAACTTTGTGGTTTTGCAAAGAATTTGGCTTCTCTTTCCCACTAAGTCACTTAGGCTGCGTGTTGTTTGGATGGAATTGAGTCAGCTGAGTTGCAGGGGGCAAAGTAGCCATATTAAATTAAATTAAAACCAGGAATAAAAAAACTTTATATGCAAAATCCAGAGCTTGGGGAAACAAGTTTGAGGACAAACAGCCCCTCAAAGGAAGAAGCTCATCTTCCATATGTGCCCAGTTTCCTCTCCTGATTTCCTATGAGTTTTCCTCCTGTCTCATCTCCAGTAGGAGGAACAGATCTCCAAAGAGTTATTGGGAGAACATTCTGAGCAGCAGAACTGAGTGTGCTTTTGTGGATGCTTTGTTCCTCAGTGAGACTCTGGCAGATGCACGAGGCCAGGCCAGACCAAATCACCTCAATTTTGGTTTTTCCACTTGACTTAAATTGGGAGTACCCTGTGTGCTGCAGAGAAAGTCAAGGGAGCCACACATCTGGCTCACAGGGGCTGTTCTCTTGCAGTTCTGCTGAGAATAAACGAAAACAAAATGGGAGGTTGAGTAACTCTTCTTGTTTTGTACTTTTACATTTGCATTTGGAAGAGCTGGGCTTGGGCATCCTGGCTTGTACACCAGCAGTGTTTTCAGTGAGCTACACTGGTGTGGAGTGCTTTGGACTTTAAGGCTTTTTACCTCTTCCATCTATCTGTCATCAGTCTCACCAGTATTAAAGTCTTGGCTGCCATACAGGAATCCAGACTTTGCAAGCTTGCAGATATTTTCTCAAATGCCTGTAATCAGGATTTATATGGGCACTTCATCCCAGCAAATTGGAAACTGTTAAATATTAAAGCAGCCTGGTGTACTCCAAAGGCTTTTTTAATCCTAGTGGTCCCCATTTGTGTGGGTTACTGGTCACAGTCTCTGCTCTGGTGCCAAAGGGGCTGCTCTGGCTTTTCTTTGTGTCTTCTTGTGGAAGGGTTTTGGCCAGTCACTTGAGTGATGAAGAACTTGACCTCGGTGGTGAATTGCAGAGGCAGCCTCCAAATGATTCCTTAGAGATCCCCTGGCAGGAAGCTCGTACAGTTTCCCTTAGCTCTTGCTTGAATCCTGATGAATTAAACAGTCATTTTTGGTTGTTTTTTCCCCTGTGTGCAGATGCAGTGGCAGAACGTGGAGCACGTCGGTGACCAGAGTCCTTATGTCACCTCGGTGATCCTCCACATCAAGCAGAATGTCCCCATCATCCGTGACAACCTGGCCTCCACCAGGAAGTATTTCACCCAGTTCTGCATAAAATTTGCAAAGTGAGTTACCAACATACACGTTTTATTCAGGTCATCCCATAAAACCAGTGTGGTGATCACTGTGTGTTATTTGCCAGGTGCAGAAAGTTTGGGTTGGGCATCTTTAAAAGACTTTGAATATCTGATTTTTGATATGACTCGTGCTGTGGGAAAACCTGCTTTTCATCCATGGGGCTTCCAGGTACTGAGAAATTTGCCTCAAAATAACATTTACAATAAACCCTGTAAGGAGGGCATGTGTGAGAAGTGTATTCTACCTTCACAACCTAAAAGCTGCTTTTCTGTGCAAAAATAGCTCAGTCAGGAGGGGAAATTCACATTTAAATGTTAGGGGTATTAAATTATCTTCCTGGCAAGTCACTTAAAGTTGAGCACCGTGCAGGACGTGGCAGAACGGGACAGAAATGCCCCTTGCTGCTGGATTCGGGGTGAACATCCAAACTTTAATCTGTGTCTGAAACAAAAATTCCGTTCTTTGGGAAGATCCTTTGAGCTCTTCCCTGCTTGCCTGTGGCCAGGCTGAGCTCCACATGGCAATGCCCCAAGAAAAACCCTCGGGAGGGCTCTGCCAGTCGTGGCTGCTGCTTTTGGTGTCACATGTGACCGTGCTGGGGCACTCGTGAGCAGCGGCGTGCGTGTCATGTGTCACTCGAAAATACCTGAACGCCTCATTCATCTCTGATAAGGTCAGCACCCTGAAATAAGCCCTGTGGCCTGGCAGGGGCTGTGTGGGCTGGAGATCTGAGCTGCAGCTCCTGCCTCAGCAGGGCGGGATGCAGCAGCTATCCTGGGAGCTGGGAGCTTTCATCCCCCTTCCTGGGATTTTCATCTCCCTCTCTGTCTCGGGGTGCTCATGAGTCTGCAATAAGGAGCAGTTACTGATAAATCACGTTGTGATGTTGCCCATAATCACTGTTTGAAACGCTGTCTCAGTGAGAATTTATTGTAAGGAAACCTTCTGTGTGGTTACACTTGAATTTTATGTGATAAATAAAACCCCCCATTTATTCAGCTGTTCGCAGCACACTCTTAATACCTCAGCTTAGTTGCCTCCCTTTTAACTTTATTGCTGGGCACATACCAAGTAAACTCCAGATGAAACAGCTCTCAGATTTGAGTGAAGTTCCCATCTGAGTGTCCTCATCCATGAGCACAGAAGCCACTGCTGTCCAAAACATTTTTTTTATAACAACTGCAGCTCTGATCTGCAGCACATTAAAATTAAGACACAGTCCTGAACTCACTGCACCATGGATCAGATGTAGAAGGGTAAAATGGGTTCCTGAATGTTGATTTTGCTGGATCTGTGCAACCTGATGCTAAGGAGAACCAGCCCGGTGGTAAGGGAGCACCGATCTCCTTAAAACGCCTTTTAATGCGTACAAATATTTGTGTTTTCAAAACTCTGAATTCTTATGGAGTATGCTGGCTGGGCCAATATAAATACCTGGCCTTTTGTGTGCCCCACAACGCTGAAAATCCTTTTAACAGGCCTTGTGCTTCTCCACATGTTAATGCCTGTGTCTTTGTGAGCTGCCACTTCGCAGCTCTAATGGATTGTAGAAAGCACGAGTGTTGAGTTACAGGACCACAGGGGAGAAGGCAGCTAAAGTCACTAAATTTAAAACAGCGGGATCCGAGCCAAGTCTGGAGAGAAGAAAAACGGCCATCAGAAATGGCATCAATCCTCTAACCTAATTTGTCATTTTTGCTTTGTTTTGAGCGACGCGTGAGCGGCGCTCCCCGGGGACAGCGAGCGGCGCGGGCAGGGAGGGGGCTCAGCTCTCCCCGCACCTCATCCTTTGAAATCAAACCCCACAGCAGCCAAGCCGTGGCTGCTCTGCTGGGATGTGTTTGGGAAGTCTGTGACCTGACCTCAATGAGGAAGAGATTAGAACTGAGAGACAGGAAAAACAAACAGTTCTCCCCCTCGCCGGGGAAGCGGCTCCTCCGTGAGCGGCGGCTGAGCGCAGTGGGTGCCGTGGCCTTCCAGGTGCTCCAGCTGAAAAGTGAGAGGAGTTGGGTGGAAGGAGGGTGGGATGTGGAGGCTCCTGGAGGTTTCAGGGCTGAGCTCAGCCTGGGCACGGTGTAGAGCAAAACCCTCCTCGACTGCAGTGACTCAGCGACACTGGAACCTTTGAGGGATGTCCTGCAGGAGTTCAGGCTGTCAGACAGACAGACAGACAGACAGACTGTGGTTGCATGTCTGTCTGTGCCTCACTCAGCAAGGCATGGTGCTTGATGCATCATCAGTGCAGGGGATTAGGGAAATGCAGGCTTTGGATGGGAGCCTCTCAGATGCTGTGGTTTCTGTGCTTTAGGTTCCTCATCTGTCTTGCGCTGCTTTATTGTTACCCTGGGGACTTATCTGCTTCTAGGGAGGGTTTGCTGGGCTCAGTTTTATGGCTGAAGCTGTAAATCAGTTCTGGCATCCAATTTGTGCAGGGAGTGAAGGCGTTCAGAGCACAGAGCCTCGTGCAGAGCATTACCCCAGAACATGCACGTATTATTCACATCAGGATTGCCTGCTGTACTCTGAGAGCACCAGGCATCGAGTCCAGCCTAGGCAACAGGCTCCAGTGCATTTTTCTGTTATGTGCAACTGCTCTTGATGATCTCTGCTAGTCCAAAGAAAAAAAAAAAGGGAAAAAATTTCCAGAGCAGCCCTTGGCTCTTACAGTTTGTCTTGTCTGTCCTGCTGGCTTTGGGAAGCTGTTTCCAATAAGGCAGCGTGAAATAAGAGGCATGTGGGGATGGAAGGTCACTCTACCCCTCTGCTCTGATGGTGGGTGGCCATGCAGAGGGGCCTGGGAATTGTTTCATGCAAGGCAGAATGCTGTCTATGGGAGATGGTGTGGTTATATAGAAAAGAAGATAAAAACCAGCAGGGGAGGGGGTCCTTGGGCTGCCACCCTGCAGGAGGAAAGGCTTGCCCTGTTTCTCATACACAAGATGAGCTTTAGCTCCATGCCTGACCTTGCAGAGGGAGGGACAATTGGATCTGCCTGCACTATCAAAGGCACAATTAATTTCTTGCACTGTTCTGCCAGCAGTGAGCTGCTGCTTCCAGAGTTGCTGCCAATTTATCATTTTCTAGGATCACCTAAGCTCCAGCTGTGCTCATCACTCTCTAATTGCCCTCTGGGAATTAGTTATAGACCTGAAAAATGGACTTTTAAAACAGATAGGTTAAATCTGCACTGTAATGCTTTTGTGCAAGAGGAGAAAGGGCTCCTTCTCCTCCTCCTCTTTCTGTTTTGTTGCCAAGGTTGTTTCTCTGGTGGCCAAATTCAAAGCTGCTTGGGGCAGCCCAGTAGCTGGTTCTCAACAGTAGTTTGAAATTGTTCTCCTTGACACCTCTCCAGGACAAAATGATTCACTGAGAGAGGTAGTGCCTGTGTCTGAGGGAAGGGAAGGAATCTTTGCCTGGGAGGGCTCTTCCTTGAACCATTCCTCTGGGTTTGCTCAGCAGCTTGGCACGCTCCGTGCCTGAGCTTCACTTTTGTCCCTCCTCCATGAGAAAGGATGAGAAATGGACTTGCTGGCTTGGGAAACAGGTGGCAGGACAAACAAGATGCTGTCCATGCTCCTTGCTTTGTGGGGAGGAAACAAAAAGCTTAACAGATGCTAGGAGGAAACCACGCTGGATTTAGATCATCCTCACAAACAGCCTCAGTCCAAAGCTCAGCAACCAGCCCAGAGTGACACTCCTAGGACAGAGCCATTAAAATCCAAGAGCTGCCACCAGGTCATGGACAGGTCTTGGAAATGTGAGCCCTGCAGGCATTCAGCCAAAGGAGGGCATGTGAAAGAAGCAGAGTACATTAAAAACAAGGCAGCAAGAGGAAAAAACTTGTTCAGTGGTGTGGTCCTGACCAAGAGTTTGTTGCTCCTGCAGCTCCTGAGCTTTCCTGGTGCTGCTCCTTGCTGGAGTAGCAGGGCAGGAGCTTGTCCTGTGCTTTTGCTGGGAGGGAGCATCTGCTTCTCCACTGAGAAATGAAACTGCTTCAAAGCCTCCAATCAAGAGGCAAAAAGCTAAAACCAAATCCGATGCTCTGAAGTGGTGAATATTGGGCTTCCCTCCTCACCAAGCTCTCTCTGCTTGGGCAGTCATTTTTGTGAGGCTGGAGTCCATGAGAGTAAAATATGGTAATGGTGTTTTCCTTCTCACAAAACTTTTTCTTGTCTTGATTGTGTTGGCCAGAAGCTTTCTGGAAGGGTGCCTCTGTGTGAGTGTCCAGGGCCCAGCAGACCTCCAGCCTTGGCTGGACCTCAAGTTCAGTGTGTAATATGCATGTTATGGAATTAATTGTGTGCAGGAAAATGTAGGTTCTGGATACAGTCAAGATACATCCACTCATGAGCAGTGAGACTAATCCTGGTGTGTTGCTGTTTTTATGATGCACAATAGTTTGTTTGCTGACCTTTTACTGTAATTCTTCATATTTCGTTTATAGCAATTTATTTACCTAGAGCGTGTGTGTGCAGCTTTTCAATAAACGTTGGGATCAGGAGGGATTAAAGCAAAAGAGCTGTGCCTAGGGGTTGGGATTTTTTTTATTTAGTATATTTAACATGTCTGGAATCAGCTTGGGAAGCTGGCACTCAGAGTGGGAGCCCTTCTGGTTTGGTTCTGCATGCTTTGTCACCACAGAAGACTGTCTGACTGCAAATATTCTTATGTAATGTGTCCTTTTGTACCCTGCAGCTCCTTCATTCCCAAGTTCATTAACCATCTCTTCAAGTGCAAACCTATCAGCATGGTGGGTGCAGAACAGGTAAGAAGAAATGGGTGCATTGGCTGTCAGATTTTATGGCTTTTGGGTTCAAGAAATTGAGGCATCTCCCACCCTTCCTATGGGCTGGACCCTGCTGCTCTGTGAGGATGGGATTTGGAAGAGGCAGGATTTCATCTGTCCCCTGCACACAGAGCTTATTAGCCCTGTGGGCTCATAAAAAAAAGGAAAAAGCAAAAAAAAAAGAAGCAGCAGCATCCCTAATGGGACAGCTGTGAACTTCAAATGGGTGCCTTCAAAGCTGCTTGGGTTTTAGGCATCAAAGATGGTTCTGAGCAGTGTCTGCAAAACGAAACAGGAGCTTTACATCAAAACCTTCCTCATCCTTAATGGAAAGCAAACGAGGAAAGCTCAGTGCCTGCTTGTCTCGTGTGATGAGCAATAACCTGAGAGTGATTAAAGGAAGTCTTTTTAAAATAAGCTTCTCAAAGTGATTAACCAGCAGTGGTCTTGTGTCTAATGTTAAAAGCTTTCAATATTCCTGTACGGGAATAACAGGCCAAATTTGCTTCTTTAAAGCAGATGGGAAGGGTTTTATTAGCCTGATTCCCAGTGAATACATCTCATTAGAAGTGGGGCACACCTCCCTGGGGCTAGGGGTACAGAGGTCTCAGCAGCTGATTTCTCTCTCTGCAGCATGTAGAACCCCAGCTCCCCTAAAATCTTTTGAACCCCCCTGGCCACCCACCAGCATCTTTCCACACCACTTTCTCCTCCCTGGTGCAGGTGATGCTGGGGAGTACATCTTCCTGGCCTTCGTGGTTCTACACACAGCTTTTCCTGCTGTTTGCTGATAATTACAGTTGAAATGTGAATACTGGGGTGGTATTTATGGAGGTGTTCAGTGTTCAGTGCAGGGAACAAGACCTGTGGGGTTTTGTTTTCCTCTCTGACTTAACAACTCTGGATGCCAGCGAGCTTTGGCAGTGAGTTAGCAATGCCAGGGACCTGGAGTGGGTCACAGGGGGGAAATGGGGTGAGGGGACAGAGTCTGCAAGAGCTGTGCCTGTGGGGAAGGCTGCAGAGTGTGCAGAACTCCTGATAGCCATGAGAGAGTTTAGGTGGGAAAGACGTGAATTCCCCAGCCGGGGAGTCTCTCCCTCTCTGGGATCCCTGGTAGACACACAGGAATGGAGCTGTGGGCTCCAGAGCTGCTCCTCTCTGCTGTGCTTTCCTGGCTTCCCAGGAGGAGGTTGATGGCATCACTTCTTCCCCTGCAAACCGTGGAGAGGCAGCACCCAGCAAGGACAAACCCGCAGATAACGGGGTCCAGATTGCAGCCTGACCTGCCTCTCCTCCTCCTCCTCCTCCTCCTCCTCCTCCACAGCCCAGTCCTTTGTGTTCCTTTGAATTCCCACACGTGCTGAGGCCAGTGTTCGCATTGTTGTGGTCACTGCTGGGGGTTCTGCAGTGCCCAGAATGTTTTGTGTCCCTCCAGAAGGAGCTTCCACCAGCTCCCTTTTCGAGGAAATGCTCTGGGTGTGCTGACAGCCCAGCAGGCTTTTACACTCACTGCTAAGTAAATTGGGCTGCTCTTCCTCTAGTTTGATTTCAGATTTCTGTTCCTCACTGGTCTTGTCTCTTCAGACATTCTTTGTGCAGTCAGAGGAGTGTGGGATTCAGGTTAATTTTGCTCTGAGGAGCCCTGTCCCACAGCATTTTGTCCTGAGACAGTGCTGCTCTGTCTGGGCTCAGTTTCATAGCTGCTGCTTATTTATTTGCTGGGGTAGCAACAAACAACATCCAGGCTGTGAACAGTTCTCAGTGTAGCTATATTGTGTGACACTTTTTGAGGAAAGAAACCCCAGTCAAGGGGCTGAGTAAATGCAGAAAAGCTGACAGTGTGGGTGGCTGGGTGCAGGAGGAAGGGTGGTGTTCATTCATTTGACCTCAATATCTAAATCATGGTACAGCCCCAGGTAATCAAGATTGTTTCACTGCATACTGGGAAGTGTTAAACTTTTAAGGATGTTGGGTTATAGCAGCTGGTGGATCTTGGTGGAAGGAGCCTCAGTAACAGAGTGTGGTTAACTCTTGCAGCTGCTGCTGGACACTCACTCTCTGAAGATGGTTCTCCTGGATCTGCCCTCCATTGGGTCCCAAGTGGTGAGGAAGGCTCCTGCCAGCTACACAAAGATAGTGGTGAAAGGCATGACTCGGGCTGAAATGATCCTGAAGGTAACTCAAGACTTTTGAGAACCTGCCAGCCAGACTGCTGGACTGGGAATGGGAGCGAGCGAATTCCAGGGGGCCCTTCCTTTGAGTGCAGCAATCTGCAATTGCACAGGAACCTCTGTGAGCCTGGCCAGGGGCTCTGCCAGCTGCTCTGCAGAGCTGCCTCACTCCCCTTGGGTTTGCCCCCACTCTCTTCTGATACCACATTCGAGTTTTCACCCACTTTTCAAGGCAACCGAAGGCTCAAGCTCTGCTTGCCAGGAGAGCTGAGGCACCAGGTTCCCTCAGGAGGTTGTGGAAATCAGAGTTTGCATCCCTGAGTGTGTGCTGTGGGGCAAACCCCAGGGTTCAGGTTACTCCAGGCCTTTGTGCAGACTCCTCACGCAGGGGAGCCAAGCCGTGCTTGAGTCACCTGTTTACTGTCTAGTGTAACAGCCAGTGCAAACATGTCTGGGTTACTGTATTCACCAGAGCCCTTTCTCATTTTCCAGACCTGCTGCCTGGAAAATGACCCAAAAGCAGCGTGTTGTCTTCGTAAAAAGCAACAAGCAAAGCAATCTGCCCTTCCCAGCTGGTGCTGGAGTCAGGTTTGGTCCCGGGAGGTGCCCTGGAGCTGTGCAGTTGTACCCTCCTGGGTGATGGGATTGTCCCCTGCTCGCCAGCAATGCTGGGAGGGCATTCCTGAGAGGGAATTAGTGGGACCTGGGGTCAGGCAGGACGGGCAGCTGCCAGGCAGAGCCTCCTGTAAAGCACAGCCAAGGGAAGGGGGAGAGGAGCCTGAGCTGTCCCTCCTCCTGCTGCTGCTCGTGGTGGCTTTGCTCCCGTGCCCAGGGGAATGTCACAGCTGAGTTTGTGCTCTGGATTCAGACATTAGCTCTGCAGCTCCACGCTTTTGGAGCAAGGTGACTGAGCTGTTAGTGAATTGTAGTCTGAATTCTCTTAGAAATGGCCTGACTAAAAATGTCCTGGTTTGTGCTGACTGCAGCAGGGAAGATTGGTGCCTGTTTCATATGGAGCAGGTCTTTCCTTGGAGCTTGTGTGTGAATCAGGAGAGTAATGGAGTTAATTTGTCTGCCCTCAGCATCCCGTGGAGTGCTGCAGGTCCCCAGGGTGTGCAGCAGCAGTGACACTGCTGTGTCACAGCCCTGCTGCTGGCCCCGGGCGAGGGCTCTGTGTCAGCGTGGCTGCAAATCAAACAGCCACAGGCACTGGGAGCCACCGTGTGTGTCCCAGGCTTGTTGTGGGGCAGGTAATTCAGGCAGACAGCACAGAGAAATGCACTGAGCCCCAGGGAGCACAGATGGGAGGAGGGCACCGGGCCATGCTCATCCTGCAGAGCTCTTCCCTTCTCCCCTGGCCACGCCGGCTGAAGCTCCAGCTTTTCATCTTGGCAGAAGATTTTTACAAGGGCTGTAAATTAAGGATTTATAAGTGTATATACACATGGCTGTGATGTTTCAGTGGTCTGAAGAGCAGGGAAAGAAAGAAATGTCTTGGTGACAGAATACAGTGTGGGGTGAGCTGGGTCAGTGCAGACATATGGAAATGTTTTTGGAGACAGGGAAGAGTCTGCTCTGGTGCTGTTTCTGCCCATTTACACACACACACAGACACACAGACACACTCCTCCCCAGAAGGATGGCCTGGCTGCCCAGCATTATCAAAATATCTCCTCTCTGTGGAGCTTGCTCCTTATGTAAGAAAAGCACATCAGTGAGGGATCATCTTACCAGCTTCGAGGCTATTTTGATTTTTTTCCTGTTTTTTACGATTGCTCCTGGGCAGATGTTGGTGGGGGGTTCCCATCCTCCATCCCAGTCTCTCCAGAGGATGTCCAAGGAGAGCTGCACCCCAAGGACAGAGTGGCTGCGTGTGGCACTGCTCACCCACGGGTGAACTGCAGAGCAGAGAGCTCTGGCCCACGCTGTCCTGGGGACCCAGGGAGTGACACAGAGTGTTGTCACATTCCCCTGTGACACACTGTGTGTGTCCTGCCTCCAGGCAGGAGGGAGCAGGAGGGACACTCAGCCAAAATGAGAGTCTGGGCTGAGTCCAGGCTGCCTGATCTCCGGGGACTCTGTGAGTGTCACCACCACTGCCAGCGCTGTCCCCTGAGCCACTGCCCAGCTTGTCTTCCCCGTGCAACATGATCAGATCTTGAGCTTGAACAATACCCCAGTGCCTGCCAGCCCACAGGCCACAGACTAAGCCCTGCTGCTCTTTGAAACGTGATGCAGAGCCCAGGAGCGCCGTGTGCTGAGGGAGACCCAGCTCCCTCCCTGCTCCTTACTCTGCCTCTCTTCACTCACCTTTACCTCTCTCATGAACAGCCTCTTTCTTGTTCCTTGAGCGTTTTATTTTAGGAGCCAGTCCTGCTGTCACTCCTGTGCAGGGTTGACTGAGCACTGCCTTTAACTCCTGTTATTTGTCTGATCTCTTGTTCCCTGTCTTGGCAGGTGGTGATGGCTCCACATGAGCCCCCAGTTGTGTTTGTGGACAATTACATCAAGCTCCTCTCCGACTGCAGCAACGACACATTCCAGAAGATCCTCGACATGAAGGTCAGAACCTGTCCAGGGCTTCTGCTCATCCTCTAGTGTTGCTTGGGGATTGCTGGGGGCTTCATTTCAGTGTGAATCCTGAGGGGCTTGGGGGTGGGAGAAGCACTGTAGAGAGACAAGTGTATCTTTACTCTGAAAGCAGAGTTGCCACTGAAGTTTCCAGTTCATTTCACATTTTCATGCCTGCTCTGCTCCTGGTCAGGACAGGAGCAGAGGTTTTGGTCAGCACCTGAGCTCAGGTGTGGGTGCATGGCTGGAAAAGCAGGGATGTGCACAATCCTGCTCTTAGCCTGAGGGATGAATACAATCTAAAACATCCTTGAACCATTCCTTAGATGGGATAAGGAGGAACTAAAGTTTGGAGCAATAGCTGTAACAGGATGCTAGACAGGATGCATTGACCATAAGTTGGGGAAGATTTGCAGCATTTAGCCTCATGGACAGAGCTCCAGAACCAATAATATATACTGCAAGGACACGTGAACACTGTGGTTTAACCAATGATGTTCAGAGTTAGGTGCATGATATGCTTAGCACAATATAAATGTACATCAAATAGCTGAACAAACCAGCAAGATTTTTAACTCATATTGTGTCACAGTGGACACGGAAAGAACCACACGAGGACACGCTGGTGAGCGAAGCAGGAAAAAGGGCCGATTTTATTTACAAAATTCAGTTTTATACATTTCCCATGGTGCCCGTGGATTGGAGGATGGAATTCCACCTCTCAATCCACGTTGGTCGAGCTAACTGTCAATCACATTTCTCCTCTCACCTAGAAATATGTAAACAATGAAAGACAGTTAGCAAAACAATGGCAAGTGTTTATAGCAGCAAGTGTGATAAAGTGAAATTTCTGACTCCAATATGAAGAATATTACAGAAGGCTTGGAAAAGTCTTCAAAACCAGGGTGACACATATTGAGTGCTGTCTTTACTCTGGCTGATTCCCGGCAACACTTGGGTCACCCAGAGGTGCTGGTGGGCGAGCAGAGGAGGAGGTTGGAGGTGTGAGGTTTGAGGTTTGAGGTGTCAGGTCGGTGACAGCCGTGCTGTTCCCCGCAGGGCCTGAAGAGGAGCGAGCAGAGCAGCATGCTGGACCTGTTCCGCCTGCGCCTCCCCGCGCCCCCACCCGGCGGGGACGGCGCCGCCCTCGCGCTCAGCGCCCCCACGCCCGAGCAGGAATCCTCCCGCATCCGAAAGCTGGAGAAGCTCATCAAGAAGAGGCTCTGAGGGGCTCGGCGCTGGCAGGGCCGGGGATTTACAGTGCCTGCCAGATCTCCCGGCGCTGTCCTCCCCATCTTGTGAGCTCAGAGCGAGGAAGAGCCTCAGCAAGGTTTTTGCCCTCAGCTTAGCAGGAGGGAAGCCCAGGACACTGCCAGCTCCAGTGGTGGAGAAAGGAGAGGCATCTGTACAGACACAGTTCGGGTGGATTCAGAGGCTGCTGGCTGTGATACACTTGGTGTGGCAGCTCTTGCCCTGGCTGAGCTCCTGCTGCAGCACTGAGGGTTTTGCCTCAGTTCTGCGTTGCTGCTCACTCCCTGCTGCAGAGCTGTTCCTCTGATTCATTATTTATTGTGGTGTGGGGGGAACCAACCCCAAACCATCACCTCCACCAAAACCCCGACCCTCTAACAGCTGGGATCTGGCATCTGCAGCTCCACTGAATGAGTGAGATGCCCAGGAGGGCACCCCGAGGCAGGCTTCTCCCCTGCTCCCAGGACAGGCATGCATAAAGCACCGTGAAACAGAAAGGAAAATCCTTTTCAGAACAGGAGGAAAGGGCTGAATTAATTCCTTCTGCACCTTGGCAAAGCTCCTGCCAACCAGCTGGCAGCCTTGGCTGCTGTTAGAGCTTAAAGGCCAAGCAGGACATGTGTGGAGCCCTCTCCAGCTGCTTGGTATTTCCCTGGCGTGTGCAGGGCTCGCCCGCTGTCCCCAGTGGGAGTTCCCATCCTTCCTGGCCACATCTCTCCCTCTTTTCCACAAAGAGCCCTTCATGGAGCAAGTGTCAGACTGCTCCAGCCCCTCATGCTCACTCCAGCTGGCGTGTCCCCACAAGGGATGTGTCACCTTGGCACCTCTGCTGCCCTGCAAGGAGAGGTGCTGGAAAAGTTGGCTCTATCAGGGAGCCAGGGCTTCAGCAGCCTCAGGCTTTCAGGGCCTCCTCCTCCTGCTCCTCTGAGCTTCAGCTTGCAGCAGTGCGGAGGGGAGGAGGACCAGCAGTGAAATATTTTGGATAACTCAGGCCCCTCTTGCCATGGCCCAGCCCCTGGCTCCCAGCCACAGAGCCAGCGTGGAGCAGGGTTGGGATCAGTGGGTGCTTTCCAAGGAGTCTCCGTGCAGGGAGGCATCACCTTCTCCTTAGCACTGCTGGATTTCTTCCCAAACTCCTCTGTGCCCTTTCTGGGAGACCTTGAAGGCATCTGCCCAGCCATGAGTGAGTCCCACATGGGTGTAGGGCAGATCAGCCAGTCGTGCCTGCGTTATTTAACTTCACTTGCATGTGCAGGAAGGAGAAGTCCTGTACCAGAGAGGCAGGTGAGGAACAGCCGTGCTGCCAGACGCCTTCCTGGGAGGGCTGGGCTCCTCACCAGGGCACGTTTGGGCCTTAGGACTGTATTTATTTAGGGGCTGTGCACACAGGGATTGTAAAAATCACTGCTGCACATCAGTGAAGGAGGCTCAGACTCCAGGAATGTGAGCTCCATCCACCCACACCCAGAGCTTCACTGGGATGGGGAGTGCAGAGCAGCAGCAACACCTGTGGGGAGGGACAGCAGCTTCTCATCACTCCAGTTCTACAAATCTGCTGTTGCCTCATTTACTTCCTCTCCTGATTCCCTGCTAGGTGGCAGAGGAAGCACATTGGGATTCTGAGCAGCCTTTCCCCAAGGACAGATTATGTCAAGGTGCACGTGCAGGATGCCTCACGAGCTACCACGCTGCAGAGCTGGAGAGGAGGGAACAGGGGTTTGCAGAGATTCATTATTCCCATGAGGGGATGAATAATTTATTTTAGATGAATTTTTCTTTGCTTTGTCTCAGGCTAAGTCTCTCACTGAATTACGAATAGCTGAAGACGATGTTGAAGTTATCATTGTGTGTCTTACCCAAAGGCTTCTCCCATTTCATTCTCTGCATTTCATTCCGTAGATAAGAGGAAATAAAAGGAGAAATGAATTTTTCGTTCCAGCCTTTGAAGAACGCCACAGGGCCGGGTGTTTTTTGGAATTCCACTTTCAGAGAACAGATCCGCAGTTTTCTACTTCTGGTGTAAGAGTTTTGTGCCCCTGGCTCTTGGGTGTTTATTAGATTTGGCAGGTCTCTATTTGTGCATTAGCTCTTTGGAGTTTACAGCTTTGGGGAATAAATGATGATTATGTGTTTTCTGTACAAAAATGCCACTTTTTATGGTTTCAGGCCGGGGTGTAATTCTGCCTGTACGTGGGGTGTGACACTAAAATGAATTAAACGCTTACTGATGCTCATTGCTGGGTGTTTCCTGTACGGCTGCAAATCCCAGTGGCTGGGATGGACCTCACCCAAAATGTGCTGGACCCAGCAGTCCCTGCTGTCCCTCTGCTCCTGCAGCTCCTCTGCCTTTTGCACCTTCCCTGGCAGCATCCACATTCACAACAGCTCCCTGCACTGCGTGGGTGGCTCAATGACCCTGTGCCCCTCAATAATCACATCATTTCTTCTGTCTGCGTCTGCGGGAGTGATTTCTGAGAGATCCTCATTTTTCCTTTGAAATTAATTAAGGGGTAGTGCCTTTTTCCACGCTCTGCATGACGCTGGAGCAGCTCCTTTCGCTCGCAGAATTAATGACTCATTTGCTTTTCTCCTGGCGCCCTCCGCCCTTGGGCAGGAGCCGCCCGCGCCGGGCGCTGGGTGTTCCTTTCTTTCCCTGGATTTACAGCCAGGACTGAGCATCCCAGTGATGCTGTCCCAGCCTCCACGAGCCTTTGCTTGGCTCCACGAGGGCGGTGGCAGCAGGGCTGTCAAAGCTGATGAAACCTCAGCAGCTCCAGCCGCGTGCTGTCGGCGCCTGTCCCCACCATCAATCCCTGGGTGGGCACAGCTCCTCTGTGACATTCCCATCCTCTGGAAAGAACTTTCCATCGTTTTCAAATAACACAGGATCCTTCTGGTTTGCTTCTCCCAGCGACAGCCCCCGCGTGGCATCGCCTGTGGTTGGGTTGGTGATTAAGCCGAGCACGCCCAGCCTGGTGGAAAGTCCTTTATGGAAGGAGGATCTTGATAAGAGGCTTGTATCTGCCCTGTCCTGCCTGTGTGTGGGCAGTTAAAGAGTAAATAATGTGGACAAACAGGCAGGGGAAAAGATTTCCAATCCAGGGATGGCACAGGTTGATACGGTTTGAGAGGCTTTAAGAGCAGTCGGAGAGGGCAGAGTACACATCCAGAAAAGCAGAGCCCCTGTACAGAGTGACTCAATAGTATTTGAGTGATTGAGCAGTTAAAATTCTGCTTAAACACTTCCTTTTCATCCTAGCAGGCAGATTGGCAGGTCTGGATGTTGGTGCTGCAGGAGACCCTCGGGTTGGCTGCAAAGGCCAGAAATGAGAACCTGGAAGGGCACAAAAATCACCCTGTGTGTCAAGCCGTGCCAGAATGGGAGGGTTTTTTGCTAGTAAGTAAGGAGCAGAACGATTCCCAGGAGCTCTGCTTATCCCAGGCACTGAGATCCCTCTCCCTTGGACCCTGCTCCCCTTGGGAGTGGCTGTGGGAGCACCCACAGCTCTCAGAGGCGACTGCTGGGATGTGCCACAAGTTCCCCCTCCTAAATTGCATTTAGTGGGTTGCTGGCAGCGTGGGTTTTCACCCAGGAGCTGCACAGCAGCTCTGAAATGATGATTGTCTTCGTCTGGAAACTGCTCCAGTGCCTTCCAAGGCATCTGATTTCATAAAGAGCTTTTATGGGAGATTTTGGAGCAAGGAGTGATCATTTTTCCTATTGCTTGCAGAGACCAGCATCCCTTTTTCTGGGGGGGGATACACTTAAATTAAAAGGAAGAAAACACCTGTCCAGCACATTTGCTCAGACCCCAAACATTTCAGTCAGAATTCTTAATGTTCTTTTTCTTTCCATCTGCATTTTTCAGCGAAGACAAACAGCCTCATAGTATTTCTTCAAAGGAATGTAAATTCCTTGAGGAAGTCTCCGGAGTTCCCAGCACCGCATAGCTGCAAACCACAGACGCCTACGGCTGAAAGTTCTGCTCTGCTTTTAATTTTGGGGCAGGGAAGGAATTTTTTTCGGAGGTTTGGGTTCACTTGTGCTGGGCCCGTCAGCCCAGACTGCTGCTCTCTGCGCAGGGGAGTGTTGACTTTGGCCGGCTGCAGAGTTGCTCTCCCTCCACCAGAGTATTCCCCCACCGAATCTGATGACATGGCGCAATTATTTCATTAGGATTTTCCAAAAAAGGTTCCCTGGGTCTCCTGTAGTGCTAGCGAGACCGTTTTCCTTCTGTTCTCTTGTTTCAGCTCCGGCAGCTTTGCCTGAAAAATGCAATTAGGGGGAGCAGCCTGGAGTGGGGAGGGAGAAGGAGCAGCCTGGAGGGAGAATTTGGGGGCCTAACCCGGCTGCCAAAATCGCTGCTGCTGGGGAAAGCACCACTGGAGGGGAGGGCAGCCCACCGGGAACTGGCAGCGCTTTCAGTGCTCCCCAAAATCCAGTGCTGGCAGCGCATTGGGATGCTGCACTGTGGGTTGGACCAGGACGTGTGGAGGGCAGCTCATGGGGCACGGTGTGACAGAATCCCAGAACCATTCCGGTTGGGAAAGACCTCCAAAATCATCGAGTCCAGCCGGGACCCGTGCCCACCTTGTCAACCACACCAGAGCACCACGTCTGGTCTGTCTTTACCCGGGTCTGTCTGTACCCGGCGACTCCGCCACCCTCCAATGTCCAATTCTGTGCGGCGCTGGGGCTGGGAGGCAGGACCGGGGACAGGGATGGGGTCACCAGGACAGGGACAACGGGGAGACGGTGAGACACAGGGAGAGCCTGGGGGACAGGGACAGAGAGGGGACGGGGACACCGGTGGGACACGGGGACAGCGGTGGGACAGCGGTGGGACACGGGGACACCGCCAGGACACGGGGACACCGGTGGGACACCGGTGGGACACAGGGACAGAGACGGGACACCGGTGGGACACGGGGACAGAGGTGGGACACCGGTGGGACACGGGGACATCGATGGGACACCGGTGGGACACGGGCCGGTCCCGCCCCGCCGCCGCCGTGGCCCCTCCCCGGCCGCGGCCGCCCCGCCCGCCGCCGCCGCCCGGGCGCAGCCGGCGCTGGGAGCGCAGCGCGGGCAGGGGCAGGGGCCGGGCCGGGGCAGGCACCGGCGGCTCGGCCATGGTGGGGCGGCTCAGCCTGCGGGAGGTGCCCGACCTCCCGGACATGAGGAAGCGCGGCGACTCCGGGCTCGACAGCCCCGACTCCGGGCTGCCCCCCAGCCCCGGGCCGGCCCCGCCGCCCTGGCTGCTCTCCTCGGGCAGCCCCGACCGCGCCGCCGCCAACGGGCTCCCGGAGCCCGAGCCGCCCGCGCCCTCCGCCGCGGTGAGTACCGGGCCCTCCCCGAGCCCCCGAGCCCCGGCACCGGCAGGTGCGGGGCCCCGAGAGAGAAAAATCCTTCTTTCATTCCCCCCGGTGCCCGCCGTGCCCGGAGCCCGGCGCATCCCGCGGGGAAAGGAGCGCGGAAAGCCGCGTCTGGCCCGTGCGGGAATGGGTTGGAACGAGTTTGTCTCCGGTGTAACCGAGCCCTCTGTCGTGGCCCAGAGTGGGGCTGCACCGGGAGGGAGGGATCCCGCCGGGGACCGGGGTGAGCGGGGATTTTCACGGAGCTCTGGCTGCAAGGGGAGCTCCTCTCCGTGCTGCCCCAGGTCGGGGCTGGGACGGCAGCACGTCTTCGGAAATCCCTGTGGAAAGTGAATTCCCGTTATCCCGGAGCAGTAACTTTATTTTGCATAAACTATGGTTTCAGTTAATTTGATTTTTTCACCAAACAACTTTTGGATGTTGAGCTGCAGGTACAAAATACTTTGGAGAATGCAGATTTAGAGGAAAAATCCTTTTCCTGCAGGGGTGCTGCTGTGAAATTGGAAAAGGCCAGAGGAGGGAAAGATGCTCACGGCCCCCCAGCCCTGGATAGTGAACACACGTGCAGAGGTGGCTGTAAAACCACGCACGGGTTGGGTTCCATCCCTTCGGGGCTGCTTTGGTTTCCTCGGGCTGTGGGTTCGGTGTCAGCTCGGGGTGTCAGGACAGGAGCACAGGGACAGGCAGGGAATCACCGCTCGGCGGGAGTGAGTTAATCCTTCCCAAAGCTCGGTGTGTGAGTTAGGCTGGGTTTAATGCCTTCAAACTGGAGCCAGGGCATAGCTGAGGAGTGAGGAGGTGGCTCACGGCGAGGTGCCCTGTGCTGATTTCCTGCTGCCCGTGGCTGTGTGGGGTGAATTCAGCAAGGAGAGATCTCCCACACCCATAAAATAATGGTTATAATTGAGCGTGGGTTAATACAGGGAGCAGAGGCTACACTGCACCCAGGGGTGGAATTCCTCTCTCATTTCCCAGAGTGGCTCCTCTGAATTAGACTCCTGAAGTTTGGATTTTATCTTCAAAAAATGCTCCTGGCCACCTCTAGGATGCTTTAGACCAGCGTGGGGTCAGGCCTAGAGGATGCACCTGCAGCACATCTTGGTCTAGCAGATTCTCCTGCACATAAATGTGAGCCTCAACAGCTCCATACCAAGGCATAAATAAATCTGTTTTCCTGAGAAACCACTGCATTGTAACATCAAAGTTACAGGAATATGATACAAAATGAAACATTTTGCCATTTTTTTTGCAGAGCTCCTTGTTCTCCCCCAGCCCCGTTCTCTCCAGCTGCCCTCCAAGATTGTGTCCTTTATCCTTTGGCGAAGGAGTTGAGTTTGACCCTTTACCACCAAAGGAAATAAGGTAAATATTGTGTTACAGCCGTCTCGTTTGGAGGGAGTCAGAGGAGTTCTAGGCCTTATCAGTGCCTGTGAGTCAAGTTAATTTGTTTGCAGAGCCATTGTTCACCACAGCTGTACATTCCTGGACCTGGACATTTGTACAGTCCAAAGGAGTGCTCAGCCTCTTTTAATCCCACCCATATGGTTGTTTTGTTGGTTATTTTTCCAGGAAGGCTTTTTAATATTTTACTCTCCTGCTTTTCCTTCCTTGCACTGCTCCAGAGCGTTGCCCTTCAGCTGATTAGCCAGGAGGTAATTCTGAGGGAAGAGCTTCAAAGATTTTTCTAGGACTGTTTCATTAAGGGAAAGAAATTCTGTTCCTGCAGCCTCGTGGTTTTATAATAAGCCCTTTCCATCTTAACAGCTGCGGCTGGTTGTGTGAACCAAAGGAAATGGCAACATTCAGAGGAGTGCATAATTCTTTTTTTTTAATGCTCTGCATCACTTCACAGCCTGTGAATTATTCCTTTGAACACCATGATTTGCAGTAATGAGAAAAGAAGGCTCCCGGTTGATGACTGCGCAATTAGAGGGAAGCTGATAAAAATCAAATGGAAGCCTAATGCAGGGGAGGGTAGGGAGAATTATGTCCTGGCGTGGGGAAGGAGCCTGTGCTGTGGAATTGGAGGCTGTTAACTCCTTGGTTGGTGGAAAAGCCAACACAGAGATGAAAACTTTCCTTTCCAGCCCAGGCACGGAGGGTTTTCCTGTGCAGGCTGGAGCGTTCTCCTGCCAGCTGAATCTTCAGGGGTTTGTCTTCAGAGAGTGCCCCGTGCCAGGGGTGATAGCAGAGCACTCCCGTGGGGTTCCTGGCAGGGAAGAGCTGAGGAGATAATGTGTGCTTGCACAGGAGTTTGTGTGCAGAGCCTAAAGGTGGTCGAGAGCCTCTGGGTTCAGGAGTTTGCAGAAGGTTTGTTCACAGAGCTCGGGGCTGAGGAGAAGTTGTGGTGGTGCTGGCAGCTGGGTGATAATCCTGGGAATGCTGCTAACAGAAGGCTCTTTTCCCATCCTGTGAGTGTGTGAGGCACCAGCAGATGGTTCTGCGTGAGATGGGATGAGGAGCCACCCACAGCTCCTCTCCCCCACGAGCAGAGCTCACAAATCCCCTGCACAGCCCATCCCCAGGCTGCCTCTCCCACCTCAGATGTGCCACGTTCTGCAGGACATCAGTCGTGCTGATGCCTTCATACAAATACAAAACCTTGTCCTTTTATTGACTCCAGTTATTTATAAAAGTAAAGAATCCTTGGCCTGAGACTACACAGAGTTTTTTCTATTTATGAGGCTGACAGTGTTCTAAGGCTGTGTTTCTGTGGCTGCAGCTGGTCTCCTCAGAAATGCTCTCCCAGCTACAAGGTGCAGTTGCAGTGCTGTGGTTAAACCTTGTGGCATGCGGGTGAAACCTTACAAAAGAAAGGCCTTGTGAAATCGTGGTGAGAAAGGAATTGTAACACTGAGAACCAGCTTGCACATCAACCCATTGCTGTGGGAACCAATCTGCACCTGGGAGGAGAAAGATTCTACCTGTGTGAAACATCTTCTTCCCAGGAGATGAGAATGTGAACATATCTAGAGAGGGAAGATTTTGATGGACATTGAGCCATTCCTAACCAATGAACTGAGCTGCAATAAGCTACTAATTAGAATTAAACACCATGCCTTCTGATAAATATGAGGAGTAAAGATTTGGCTATGATGGATAAAAAAAACAGGTGTATTTATCCATCCCTACTGTGACAAAACCTCTGTAGTCACAGAATCAGAATTCTCCAGGTAACAGCTGACAGAAGGAGAGGACACAGCCTCAAGCTGCACCAAGGGAAATGCAGGTTGTATATCAGGAAAAAGATTTTTCACAGAAAGAGTGATAAAATACAGGAATAGGCTGCCTGGGGAGGTGGTGGAGTCACCATCCCTGGATGTGCTTGGAGAAAGACTGGATGTGGCACTCAGTGCTGTGGTTTAGTTGAGGTGTTGGGGCTGGGTTTGACTCGATGGTCTTGAAGGTCTCTTCCAACCTGGTGATTGTGTGGATCCTGTGAATTCTGTGGATCCTGTGAATTCTGCAAATTCTGGGAATTCTGTAGATTCTGTGGATTCAGTTAATTCTGTGAATTCTGCGGAGTCTGTGGATTCTGTGAATTCTGTGGATTCTGCAGAGTCTGTGGATTCTGTGAATTCTGTGGATTCTGCAGAGTGTGTGAATCCTGTGAATCTTGTGGATCCTGTGAGTTCTGCGGATTCTGCGGATTCAGTGAATTCTGTGGATCCTGTGAATTCTGCAGAGTCTGGATTCTGTGGATTCTGTGGATTCTGTGGATCCTGCAGACCCCGTGAACCCCATGAACCCCTCCCTGTCCCCACCCCACGCCATCCCACGCCGTGTCTCTGCCCCAGGTACACCTCCTCAGTGCGCTACGGCTCCGAGCGCCGCTTCATCGCCGACGTCTACCTGCGGCCGGGGCTGGCCGTGGCCTCGTGCAGCCAGACCATCGTCTGCGTGCCCGACTGCTCCTGGCGCAGCTACAAGGCCGAGGTGCGCCTGGAGCCGCGCCGGCAGCCCCGGCACTTCACCAGCACCACCATCATCTACCCCAAGCACGCCAAGACTGTCTACACCACCACGCTGGACTACAACTGCCGCAAGGCCGCCCGCAGGTTCCTCTCCAGCGTGGAGCTGGAGGCCTCCGAGTGCCCGGGTGCTGATGGTGGTCTGGAGGGCTGCTGACCGTGGCTGCCCCTCTCCTCCCTCGGCCATCCCTGACAAACTGTGCTGCTAAAAGCTGGCACAGACCCTCCCTTCTCAGCCCTCAGCTCCTGCTTCCCAACGCCGCCGTGGCCGGCCCCAGCGCGGTTTTCTGCGGGAACGTCACTTAGTAAGGGGATTTCTTTTGTTTTTTGTCTCCTCGCCTCTGAAAGCTGTGGGGTCCCTCCTCTTCCCCCCATGGAAAGCACGGGGAGGGCATTCCCAGGGGAGGGGTGGTGGGTGAGGGAGGGCGTGGGGTGGTGGCTGGCGGGTGGGGATCTGTTCGATGCCTCGTGGGGTGTGCAGAACACAAGGGCGGCTCTCTTGGGGGGATCCAGCAGGTCACACGCAGAGCTGGCAGCATTTCCAGTTCAGGTCGTGTTTTCTCCAGAAGAACCATCCCCTGGAGATTGCTGGAAAGGGCTAACAGAGAAAAACCCCAGAGTTCTGCATTTAAAGCATCAGAAGTGTTGGCATGTGGCACCCACGTCCTGTGTGGAGGTGTGAGTTGGGAGGGAGAGGGGATCCGAGCAGGAGGAGCTGAACTGCTCCAGGCAGCAGAGACAGCACAGTGTGACTCCAGCTCCTTGGGTGATGAGGAGTCTCTGTACCCACCAAACCTGTGCTCTGTGTGACACACGAGCGTTTCTGTGCCTGCAGCAGGGCCTGTAACAGAGAACACCGGGCCAGGAATGACCCCTGGTGAAGTGGAGGTGGAAAACCACGAGTGCCTTGTTCTTGCCCACCACTGGCTGTGTGCACTAAGGGAGCCGTAACCAAAGCAAGGTTCAGATCAAACGGGACCCAGAATGGCAGAGGAGGTGCTGGGTGGGGTGTGGACAGGGCTGTGGTGGGCTTGGGAGGAGGTGGACAGGGACAGGCAGGTTTGTAGTGCAGAGCAAAATCCACTGTAGAGCTGTAGCTCTGCTCTTCCCCACTGAACCTGTCACGGCACAAATCCCTGTCCTTGTGCTCGGGGATGCCACGGGGATGGGGCAGCCTCTGCCTGTCTGCAGGCTGCTGAAAAGCCTCTCCTGAGGGCGTGGTGAGTTTGGGGACCAAAGGGAAAAGCTTCAGATCCCGTGGAAGTCTGTCTGGGTGTTACGTGCGTTCGTTTGTCGTGTGCCTTGATGAAAATAAGACTGAGAGGTTTCCTCTTTTCCCAGATTTTTTTTTTCCTGTGTTGACAGAGCGCAGTATGGAGAGCATCTGCTTTGGGGAGGGTGGGTTGTGCTGGTTTTTTGTGTGGTGCAGTCTCTCAGAAATATCTGACAGACCTGCCTTAGCCTGACACGGCTTTTCCATGTGCTCCAAACCTCCTCCGAGCTGTGGGTGTGCAACAGCAGCCCTGGAGCAGCTCTTGGGGAGGATTTGGCCATGCACAGCCCCAGGGGTGAGTTTGGTCCGTGGCAGCCTCGGGGGCTGTTCCTGGGCTGTGCTTGAGGCGTGTTTGTGCAAGTGTGATGGGCGGTGTGGAAGTGGATCCCAGGGAGCTGAAAGGAGCTGGGAGACAAAGAGCGCAGCAGGAAGGAAACCTTGGCTTTGTATGGTCTGGGGGCTTTTTATTGTTGTTGTTGGGGTTTTTTACTTATTTATTAGCTCAGAAAAGAACATCCCTCACCTCTGGTGCTGGCCTCAGAAAGGCAGCTCCTGAAGCAACCCCAGGGTGAGAGAGGACAGGGCCGGGCAGGCGGCGCTCCGGAGCTCAGAGCAGCACAGCCCTCAAACATTTTTGTCTCAGGCTGCAAAGGGAGATGTGTCTTAACCAGATGATGCAATCCTGCCCAAACTGCTGCCCCAGGATGTCCCTGTGGTGTAACAGCAGCCCCAGCTCCCCCCCAGCCCCAGGGGTTTCATCTCCCCTGTGGGGTTGCTCCATCCCTCGCTACTGAGGGACACAGGGCTGGGAGAACAGGGACCCTGCATTGCTCCCACGAATTTCTCCCAATGAATCCACTTGGGACAGGTCTAAAAGGAGGTTTTAAGTTGTAGCCATTAGTTGTTCCCAGTTAGAAGCCAAATAACCCACAAAATGCCCCTCACGCTCTGGTTTTAGGATAAAGCACCTGATTTTTATAAAGCAAGCAGACTTAATATGTGCCTCTTAAAAATATTTTAACTGGTAGAGATACCTTTTAAATTATTTATGTTCCAACATTTGCAAAGCTCTGATTAGCTCTGTGCAAGTGTTCTGGTGTCTGTGATGTTTCCCAGCCCCTCCTTCTGATTTTCAATTTGTCTTTTACTTTATTGGTAATAAATGATCTGAAAACCATCCTGCATGGAAGTCTCTTTATTTCTCATTCAAAGATTTTCAGTGTTTATTGTGGTAGTTACTTAGAGATAAATACATCACATTTCCTGCCAATCCCAGCTCCCCTCCTTTCTCTTCTATTTGTTGTTTACATATTCTAGGAGGGTGTTGCCTATATAAAACTGTCTATATTAAAAACCAAACCAACACCAAATGTTGTGGATTTGTCAGTTTAGTAAGACATCGAAAAAGTGCTTTAAAGACAGCTGAAAATCCTCTCCTTAATGGGTTTGAGTCGTTCATCTGGTACAGTTTTATTTTTAAGGAGAGTTTCTGGTATGAATTTCAGCATATCCTACAAGTGAAGAACTAATCCCTTTCAAATAGAACATGTATTTAACCAGGCAGGAATTAATTTTTAAAATGTGGATGCTCAAATGCTGCATTAGTAAATAAGACTGGAGTGTGCTATGCATTAAACTTTATAAAACCAAAAGAGATGATTGGAAGCAATTGTGTGGAGAGAAATGCTGTGGTGTTTTCCTGCATGCTTAATCTCTCCTTTTAACCTTTCCACATTTTGCAGGCGTGCTGATTTCGTTAGTGACTCTGGCAGAGCAGGGATGGATGTAATTGAACATCAGTTAATTAATTCCTAATGGGGTTTTTTGCTCACTCTTTATTGTTGATCTGGTTATGTGCCTGTGGAAGCTCTAGAGTTGCCTGTAATGACATTATTGGGGTCTGGGGAGCCGTGGAGCTGCCTCCAGCAAAGGCTCTGAGACAGCTTTTGGGTATCCTGGAGTCCTGAAGTATGAAACAGGAGAAAAGGCACACATAAACATCAATTCTGTATAAAAGGCTCTATTTTAAAGGCCAGTAAGAAAAAGCTTTAAAAGTCAGTACGGGGGAGTTCAGGGAGACTTTCAGATGTCACCTAAGTTTGAAATGCTTCCTGTAGTGAGGGCTGGGCTGTTCTCCTCAAGTACTATCATGACACTCTGTATGAAAAATTTAAATATTCTTTTACTTTAAAATTTTGAAGTAGGGAAGTACAGGGCGGTTCCATGTGATTTTTAATTAATATTGACCCAATGAGCTTCTAATTAGCAGCTCCCATTCCAAGGAAACCCTGATGTTCTGCATGTGCTGTTTCCCTTTTGTGTGTGCCCTCCAGAATGTCACATCTGAGAGCCTGGGATAAGGAGTTTTTATAACAAAATAAAACACTAACAATTGGCTCAAAAGCCAGGAGGTGAGGGTTGGATTCCCATCCTGACTCTGCAGCCGCTCAGGGAAGGTAAGTTCATCTGCCTGGAAATTATTTCAGCCTCTAAACGAGGTGTCTGCTCCCTCATCTGCTCACAAATCTGCAGTGAACAACGAGAATACCTGGAAAGTTCAAGAGTATTATTTGGAAAAAACCAACAGCAATAATCAGCCATACCCCAGGACAAACACACAGAGTGGAAAGGAGCACTTCTAATTGTTGGTGCATATTTTAACAGGTTGGATTTTTTTGTCTGGTTGGGGTGGGGTTTTTTTTGTTTGGTTTTGGGGTTTTGGGGGGTTTGTTTGTTTGTTTGGGGTTTTTTGGGGTTTTTTTGTTTTGTTTTGGTTTTCGTTTTTGATTTTTTTTTTTAATATAAATGTTGTTTACTCAACAGAGACACAGCCAGGGAGTAACCACTGCTAAGACACAGAAATTTTGGGGGTTTTTTGGGTGGCACCCCTGGTGCAGCTCAGAGGCTCCTTCAGCATTCAGTTCACTCTTGTTCTTCCAAAAAACCCCTGCAGGAATCCCTGCAGGAATTCCTGGTGGCTGGGAGCTGTTCCTGGAGGTAAAATTCGTACCTTTTCCTCCTGTTCCCCCTGTACACACGCAGCCTTTCCTCCTCTGCCCGGGGATCCTCCACAATCCCATCCCAGCGGAGGCTCTCGCCCAGCTGGGAGCAGAGACCCAAAATTCTGCCAGCCTCTTTTATTTCTGCATCTTCCTTTTTCTCCTCTGCAGTGTTTTGGGCTGGGTTCCTCCCAGGAGCTGGGGTTTGAAGTGCTGGAGGAGAGTGGGCCCGCTGTCTTCTGCTTTTGTGGTGCTGTTTTCCTGTTAAAATCATAAATGCTGTCAAAAAAACAAAAAAAACCCCAAAAAACCAAAAAAACAAAAAAAACCCAAAAAAACCCAAAAAACGCCCCCCAAAAAACCCACAAAAAACAAAACAAAAAACAAAACAAAACAAAAACCAAAAAAACAAAAACCAAAAAAACCACAAACCAAAGACATGTTTAAAAATAAAATAAAAATAAAAAATAATAAAAAAAAATAAAAATAAAAATAAAAACAATAATAAAAAAATTAAAAATAAAACAGGGTTGCCTCTGAGGCTTCCCTGCTTTATTTCAGAAAACAGAAATAAAATAAGGCAACTCCTTGCTGTGGCTTAATGAAACCCCAGGTCTACAGGAAAAGTGGTAATGACCCAAAAATCTCATTTTTAAGTAGGAAATAGATATTTTTTCCGATTGGCCAGCATAGGGATTGTGACACCTGTAAAATGTATTTATTGAAGCTGTTAATGTATTAATAGCACTTCTGCACTGGCTTCAAGCTCACCGGCTTTGCCTCACTCAATTTAAGCAGGAAATTGATTTTAAGTTGTAGGGGATTCTTTTTTTAAGCTGTCACCCTTTACTACAGTGAGCTGTGTGATTTTATTTTTGTTTTAATAGTGCAATTTCTGGAAACTTTCAGGCACCTTTTACACTAAGATAGTGGAAATTAATGGAATTATTCCTTTACAGAGAACAGTTTTGGAAATCACCTTTCCTTTCCTGTAAGTTTTACCAACCCCTCACCCCCCAACAGATCAGTGCTGTAACCCATGCCAGCAGAAGGGGGAATATTTAAATATCCACTAAATATTATAACCCACCCCAGCAGAAGGGGGGATATTTAAATATCCACTAAATATTATAACCCACCCCAGCAGAAGGGGGAATATTTAAATATCCACTAAATATTATAACCCACCCCAGCAGAAGGGGGGATATTTAAATATCCACTAAATATTATAACCCACCCCAGCAGAAGGGGGAATATTTAAATATCCACTAAATATTATAACCCACGCCAGCAGAAGGGAGAATATTTAAATATCCACTAAACATTATCAGCATCTCAAGTCCCCGGCAGGTGCCTTGTGCCTCCTGCTGCTGGCTCGCTGCAGTTACACGTGCTCCACCTCCGCGATGGGTTTGGAGCTCCAGAGGGGAATCCGTGCACAGACAGGGCTCAGGGGAAGGTTTTAAAGAGCCACCGGTGGTTTCCTGGGAAAAGCTGGGTTTTTCTCACCTGCCCTCGTGCTGGTGGTGGTGGCAGTGGTGGCAGCGGTGGCAGCGGTGGCAGCGGTGGCAGTGGTGGCACTCCTGCCTGCTGCCTTCTTTCTCCGTGGTGCTTTCGTGCCCGGCTCCCTGCCCTTCTCCCTGTGCTGCCCGAGGGGAGCGGCTCCTGGCAGGGAGCAGGGTAAGGAAATTCAAGCCCTCCCTCCTGTCTGACCCCTCTGCATCGTCCCTCCCTCCCTCCCTTCCCCTCCGTCTCCCCTCAGCCCCGTTCCTCCCGCTCACCTCTCCCCTCTCCTCCCTGCAGCCTTCTCCCCTCCATCCCAGCGCCCTCCCTCTGCCCTGCCCTGCCCGAGGTCCCCAAGGGCGGTGGTGGCACAGGGACAAGCCTGGGCTCGCCACTGGGAGCAGCTGCCCTGCCCTCGGGCCCTGCCTGTGCAGGGCTGGGCTGTGCTTGTGCCTTGTCCCCTGTCCCCTGTCCCCTGTCCCCTGTCCCCTGTCACTGTACCTGTCACTGTCCCTGTCACTGTTCCTGTCCCCTGTCTCCTGTCTCCAGTCCCAGTCCCTTGTTCCCTGTCCCTTGTCCCTCATCCCTTGTCCCCTGTCCCTGTCCCTTGTCCCCTGTTCTCTGTCCCTATCTCTCTTCCTTGTCCCCTGTCCCTGTCCCCTGTCCCCATCCCCTGTCCCTTGTCCTCTGTCCCCATCTCTCTTCCTTGTCCCCTGTCCCTGTCCCCTGTCCCTGTCCCCTGTCCCTGTCCCCTGTCCCCTGTCCCCATTCCCTGTCCCTTGTTCCCTGTCCTCTGTCCCCATCTCTCTTCCCTTGTCCCCGTCCCTGTCCCCTGTCTCCTGTCGCTCTTCCCTTGTCCCTTGTCCTTTGTCCCCTGTCCCTGTTTCTGTCCCTGTTTCTGTCCCTGTCCCTTGTTCTTTGTCCCTTGTCCCCTATCCCTGTTCCTGTCCCTCTGTCCCCTGTCCTTGTCCCCTGTCCTTGTCCCCTGTCCCTGTCCCCTGTCCCATCCCCATCTCTCTTCCCTTGTTCCCTGTCCCTGTCCCCTGTCTCCTGTCTCTCTTCCCTTGTCCCCTGTCCCCTATCCCTGTCCCTGTCCCAAATGTGCATCCTGTGCCACAGAGGCCCAGGGGTTGTGTGTGGATCTGCACACCAAGGAACCCTCCTGAATTGTTGTTGTGGGTGCTGCAGGCTCAGTGTGAGCAGGGAAAGCAGAGTCACACCTGAGCCTTGCCCTGCCAGCAACAGGTGGATCAAAATTGGGATTTTTTTCTTCAAAGCAGGCTAAAAAAGAAGCAGGTTTTGCTATGAGGCATCAATATTCTTCCAGCGTTTGCTTTGTCTTGTGCACCCTTGAGCTCTGTAAACCAGAATTTTTGGTTCAGATCAGGGATGGAATCGCTGACATTTTATTAAGGAGAGGTAATTAGAGGGACGAACACAGATTGAATCAGAGGATTGCAATCAGAGCCACAGCGTGGAGAAAAGCCCTGGACGTTGCTGTGAATTGTGAAGCAGCTGAGCTGAGCTGGGGCAGTCAGGAAGGGGGGAAGCAGTGCCAGCTCCTGGCCGGCTCTCAGCCTGCTCTCCTGGGAAATATTCCTCCAAAAACCAGGATCCGGCCAGTTTCACCTCCTGGTGCTCACCAGCCCAGTGCCCAAACTGGGAATCACCTCCAGAATCGTTCCAGCCTGGATCATTCAAAGCTTGTTGAAAAATACACCAGGGGAAGCATTTTGCATGCACACAGAGCCTGCAGCTCTGTGGAAGAAAACACTTGATGATGACATTTCGCATCGGGGTGGTTCTTCCACACAGTCAATAATATAAATAAATTAAACACGCAGTTCAGCCAGCTTCAGGAGAAAGATAAATCACCTAATTTAACCATCTGTGCTGGCAGGGAAATGACACACATCTCAGAGCCTGCAGCCATCCTGCTGCTGGGTTTGCTTGTCAGGATCCCCACAGATTCTGCAAGGCTGGGCCTTGGCAGCCCGGGGGGCACAGGGAATAAATACAATGTTACATTAAAAAAAAATTTAAAGGCTAAATGCAGGTTTTATCTTTGATAGCACGGAGTCAATTTTTAATAGACTCGTTTCTCAGCAGCCAGGCACTTCCAGTTCCACCCAAAGAACCCTTCAAAGTCTCTCTTTTATCGATGATGGGTTTTCTCTGAATTATTCACCAGATCGCAGCTGCCAGAGATTTTAAATATCCTGGTGACAAGGACAGAGAGGGATAACAACCTCCTCCTGCAGCCCTGCCAGCGCTGCTGACAGGGGATGCCCCAAGCTGAGCCCTTCTCGAGGAACGGGAAACAAAGAGCGGATTTTCGGAGAGGCTCAGCTCGTGGCCGTGGTGTCCTGCAGAGGACAGAGGGGCTGACATGTGCTTACAGAGGACACATCTGGCAGTGCCCCATCCCCTGCTGGGCTCTCCCAGCACACATCTGGCAGTGCCCCCATCCCCTGCTGGGCTCTCCCAGCGCACATCTGGCAGTGCCCCCATCCCCTGCTGGGCTCTCCCAGCGCACATCTGGCAGTGCCCCTATCCCCTGTTGGGCTCTCCCAGTGCACATCTGGCAGTGCCCACATCCCCTGTTGGGCTCTCCCAGTGCACATCTGGCAGTGCCCCCATCCCCTGTTGGGCTCTCCCAGCGCACATCTGGCAGTGCCCCCATTCCCTGCTGGGCTCTCCCAGCTCACATCTGGCAGTGCCCCATCCCCTGTTGGGCTCTCCCAGCACACATCTGGCAGTGCCCCCGTTCCCTGCTGGGCTCTCCCAGCTCACATCTGGCGGTGCCCCATCCCCTGTTGGGCTCTCCCAGTGCACATCTGGCCGTGCCCCCGTTCCCTGCTGGGCTCTCCCAGCTCACATCTGGCGGTGCCCACATCCCGTTGGGTTCTCCCAGCGCACATCTGGCCGTGCCCCCATCACCTGTTGGGCTCTCCCAGTGCACATCTGGCAGTGCCCCATCCCCTGCTGGGCTCTCCCAGCGCACATCTGGCAGTGTCCACATCCCTCCAGCCTCCCCCAGCGCACATCTGGCTGTGCCCACATCCCGTTGGGCTCTCCCAGCGCACATCTGGCAGTGCCCACATCCCTTCCTCCTCTCCCAGCGCACATCTGGCAGTGCCCCATCCCCTGCTGGGCTCTCCCAGCGCACATCTGGCTCCGCTCGGCCCCGCTCGCCGCCGGCCCCGGCCCGGAGCGCGGAGGGCGGGCGGGGGCGGGCGCGGCCGCGGCTCCGTTTCCGCCTCGTCCCGCCGGGGCAGCGGCTCCAGGAGCGGCCGGGAGCGAGGCCGGAGCGCAGGTGGGTGCGGGCCGGCTTTGCTGGGCTCGGCTCAGAGCTCGGCTCGGGGCGCTCCGGGAGGAGTTTGAGCTCAGTTTGAGCTCAGTTTGAGCTGAGTTTGGGCTGAGTTGGAGCGCTCGGCGCGCACCGGCTGTCGGGCACCTGTAGGAAAAGAGCCGGGGCCGGGATTTGTGGGAAATGGGAATGGGGAGAAGCCCGGAGCACCCGCGGGTGGGAGAGCCCCCTGAAAGGCTGCTGGGAGCGCTCCGGGAGCCCTGCGAGCCTGTCCTGGGCTGGGCTCCGCAGGTCCCTTCCCTCCCCCAGGGAATGCAGGGGAGGGGAATTAAGCGGCAAAGGCGAGGAGGGAAACGAGCCAGAGGAGAGAGGTGAGAGCGACGAGCTCCGTGCAAAAGCTCCCAGCCACGTCCTGCTTTTGGGAGCTGCTGCTGGGCTTGTGCAGGTCCCGAGGGGGAGAAGCCGCGTGTGCCTGGGGGAGGGCGGATTGGGTTTTAAATCGGTTTGTAAATTGGATTTTAGGCGCTGTGGCACTCCGGTGATGGGTGTTGGGCGTGCAGGTCACAGCGACACGCTGTGCCCACCCCCGGCAGGGTTTTTTGGGCCCTGCAGGTTGGCTCAGGTGCTCCCCAGCACTGGTCAAAGTCCAGAGCTTTCCTTCTGCTCGTAGCAACCGCGTCCAGGGTGATAAAAGCCTTTGTGGCGCGTTTGTGGCGCCGCTCAAAGGATGCCTAAAACCAGAATTACGCCTTTAAGGATGCTGCAAAAAGCGGTTCCATCCTCCAGATGTGCCGGCAGGCCGGTGGCTCAGAGGACAGGGAGGTTTTTGGCAGGGCCTGGCTGCTCAGTAGAGTTTCCTCGGGCTGTTCTTTCCCCGGTTCAGCGGAGCCTGGCAGGAGCCTCCTCCCTCCTCTCCATCCCCTGACAAACCCTGGCCCGTGCTCAGCGCTCCCCTCCTCTGCCCAATCCTTTCTAAGAAACCCGACGCTTCTCTGGAGGCTGAGGTGCCACACGCCAGCCCCGGCCCTCCCGAGCTTTTTCAGCGTTATCAGAAGAGCGAAATGAGTTTTCTCTAATTGGCCATTTAGATGCTAATTTGCTTCTCCCAGGCCCGTGCCAGATCAACCTGGCCCGGAACCGGAGTCAGAGCGAGCCTTCATGAATTATTCACTTTGCACAAGGCACCTGCCTGGCCGCGGCTCAGGAGGAAACAGGTCCAAAGTCTGAGAAATAAAGATACACCTTGGCAGGTGGAACAGCGCTGGCTTTCCTCCCCTGTGCCGGGAGCTGCTTTGCTTTGGCAAAACCTGGTGGGTTTTTGGTTTTTGGGGGTTTTTTTGGGTTTTTAATGTTTTTTTTTACAGCTCACCATATCTCAAGTAGCCACACTAACGAGTGCCTCTCGTTAATAAAAGGATTGTTGGTGCTGGATGTCGGCTCTCCTGCAGAGCTGATTTCATCTTCCCACTCACAGCACTGGCATGGGCCTCCAGGGCATTGCATCTTAAAAAATCTCTTTATAAGATCCATCTTCAAAGCAGTTTGGCTTCTTGCTGCTGCTGCTGGGATTGGGAAGCAGCTCTGGTGGAGAGAAAACTTCTTGGTTTTCCCCCCCAAACCTCATCCTCACCCGGTTCTTCACCAGCCTGGCCTTTCACCATGAGGATTCCTCTTATTTGGTATTTTAGCTGGTGATTAATTTGGGCTGGGCCGAGCAGAAAGAGGCTTTGAATGAGGTTGGATCCATTTTGCTGGCACTGGTTCTGCTTAGATGGAGCTTCCATGGGCAGACAGACCAGGGGAAGTCTGTCTGTCTGTCTGTCTGTCTGTCTGTGCCCAAGCTTGCCAGAGCTTGGTGGTGTTTATTTGGACTCTGTTTTGGCCCAGGTCTGATCACTCTGGGTTCCCTGTGTCTCCTGGCTCCCCACCTGCTGCTGGGGGTGTGGAGGGAAGGCAAAACGCTGCTCCTCAGCCGTGCCCAGGTGTCTCTGTGCCCGAGACATCTCCTGCCCCTGCTGGCCTTCTGCTCCCTGCCCGCTCAGCCCTTCCAAAATCATTTTGCAGCACTCCACTGGTGCCCACAGCGGGTTCCTGCTGATGAGCTGCAGGATGAGGGTGAACGAGCAGCTCAAAATGGTTCATGTGCAAGAAAAATCTTCCCTAAAGCCCTGATTCAGCCTTGCTCTGGCTCTGGGACTGGGCCAGACCTTCAAAGCCTTCAGAGCCTCTCCTGCCAGGCTCCTGCAGCCCCGGGGGCTCTTGTGCCACCCAGCTCAGAAACCCGGCTTGGAAAAAACACCTGGAGCCGTGTCTGGAGCTCAGAACCTCCCTGGAGAGGAGCCTGGCTGGGCTGGGTTAACCTCCTCAATCCCTCGTTCACCCCTGCCATGGCAACACGAGCAAACACTCCCTCGTTGCCAGGGTTTCCCGGGGATAATGGGGTCTGGCTGGGAGCAGGCAGCGATTACACCGAGCTCTTCCAGGGAGCAGCCTCCAGGAGGGAAAACAGGTACCTGGCAATCCTGGGGGAGGGGATGCCCTGGGAGCAGGTGAGGGAATCACACCGGAATTGGGAGCTTGGCTCTAGCCAGATGTTTTAATTTTGATTTTTTTTGTGTGTGTGTATGTGTGTAAAATGAAGTATTTAAGGGGGAAAAATAGTAGTCTAATTAATTTCCTATGAAAACAAATTAATCTAGACCTGGGCTGCTCAGCTGAAATAGGCAGGCAGATGAAAGCTGACTGGAGGCCTCCTCGTGGGGCTGTGTGGGACTTTTTGTCTTTGCAAAGATCTGAGGAATTGATGCTTCGTGGGCAGCTGTGATGCATCAGGAGGTTTTTCTGCTTTCAGGAGTGCCTCAGTGTCAGTGAGACCCTCCAGTTTTAACTTTGGTGTAGCCAAGGTGAGGTCAAAATGTCTGAGATGAAGCAGGGAGGGGACTTGGAGTGAGAGGCTGCTGGAAAAGCAGGCTGGTAAATTCAGGCCAGGAAAATGCTGAGGGTGTTAAACAGAGCTGCAGGAGGGGTCAGGCAGAGCAGGATCCAGGGATCCCTGCAGGAGGGGAGGCTGTTCTGGGTAAGTGTTGCTGTGCTGTGCTTTGCTCTGATATTCTTCTTTAAGCACCTCTCCTGCAGCAGGGGAGGTGGCAGGTGTGACCTGCCGTGTCTGTGCTCAGCTATTGGGGTGAGATAAATGATTGTTGATGTTCTGCTGAGAAAACCTGGCTCCCTCCTCAGAAACTCCTTGAAGAGCACCGTGTCCAAGGGCTGTGCCTGCCTGCATTGTTCCCTCCACTCAGGCCCCACTGGAAAGCTTCTCCCTCCCAGACTGGAGTCACGTTCTCAGTCCTGGTTGCCAGAGCACAGCTCTTACCTTGGGGACAGCAGAGGCAGAGCCAGGCAGAGCCAGGCAGAGCTGCAGGCAGGGATGTGCTGGGTCCTGGACGCTCCTGGCCCCTCGGGAAGGGTCAGCCCTGCAGGGCACTGCTCCTCCCCTGTGCCTCTGTGCCGGGTGCACTCAGATTTAATGAGGTTTTTGTCTCACATGACTTCCTCCATGGCAGGAAAGGCACGAGCAGGTGGAGTGGTTTTAAAGCAGGTCACAGAATATCGATAAGAACTCCCCTTTAAATTCTGAATTTGGGTAAAAAGCAGAGCTTGGAGTGGGAGGTTTTTCTGCACCACAAGGGCTGGTGCTCTGCTGTCACCCTGTGGGTCAGCAGCTCTGGGTTCTGCTCCCTCACTGGCTGCTCCTACCCTTCCTTGGTTTGTTGAGGGGAGGACAAGGAGGGCATGGCTTGGTGCTAACTGGAGTATTTTTGAGGGAAAATGCCACCCTGCACCAGGGGGTGTTTCACATGGACACAACTCCCCAGGCTGGCGTGGTTTTGTTATCTGGGTGTTTCTGATTTCCCTGCACTTCTTGTCCTGGTCTGAGATAAGAGGGAGGAGATGCTCCACGCCCTCTGCTCCTCTGGCATCATTCCCCTGCCCATGAGGGACAGTCCTTTACACACTAAAACCCCAAATCCCAACCCTCCAGGGCTCCAACATCTCCCCCTTCTCTCTGAACTATGAAAACCCCTTTGACTGCTTTGTCTTTGTGTATAGGAAATGCACATGATATCTAAACCTGATGCATTGGTTAAAACCTCTCAAATATTTGTTTCAGGTTGTCTAACTAGTAAATTTGCACTACTAAAAGCAAGAAAGAGAAAAGCATGAGCATAAAATTCCATAGAACTCCATATTTCCTTTAAACTGTCATCCAACAAAGAAATTTTACGATGCTGCTGATCTTTAAACTTTTCTTTGGTTGATTGACAGGTAAGGTTGTGTTGCTGAAGGCAAACAAAACTAGATAGGAACAGGATACCTGATTTAACTTCATGTCTTGTTGTTGTTTTTTGATTTGAGGTATTTTCTTTTTTAATTTTAATTTCTAAGCAAATCTTTTAGAACATTCTGTTTTGTTGTTTTCTCCCAAATTTGTTCTGGAACTACCCAAAGACAAGGCACTAAATTGCTTTGTTTGCGTTCAGCTCTGCATGTTTGAATTCCTTTTGATTCTCTCCAAAATTCCCTTCTGCCTTCTTCCCTAGGAGCAGGAAGCTGCTTTTCCTTCCTCAGGCTGTGTCCCCAGCAGGCTTTTTTTTTTTTTTTTTGCAGAGGTGCAAAGCCAGCATCTCCCAGCAGAGGAGGTGGAGAGAGAGAAAAACCCTTCCTGTTAAATATTTCAGGGAATAATCTCTCTGAAGACCCTTTGGGGATCTGGTGGCTCTTCAGGCTTTTGTTTTGCCTTCCTTCTCTCTTTGCAGATGCTGCTCAGGGGACGGTGGAGGACAGGGAGCATCTGCTGAGTAACAGGAGGCAGAGGACCGTGACATTGCTTGTTTTTGTTCAGTCACGCTGAGCACAGCTCGCCGTGCTCTGAGGCTGGGGAACGCCTGGGAGCCTCTCCTGAGGAAAATGCTCAGCTCGTGTGCTCTGTTCTGACTCGCCTGCAGCTCTGGTGGAGCAGATAAAGCTCTGCTGGGGAGGAAAGCACAGCTTTCCACCCTGAGAGCTGCTGGCAGAGCAGACTCCCCTGGCCTGGCTGTGCTGTGGCTGCAGCTTTTATTCCAAAAACCCATCCCAGGCAGCTCAGGAGCCCTGCACGGACACAGAGTGGGCTGTGCTGCTCTTCAGGTGTTCACGGGTGCGAGGGAGGAACTCACAGTGCAGCTGAAGAGAAATTTAATATATGCGTTTGTGTGGGGGGCTACGTGTGCATAATCCTGTAACCACACATCACAGGCTTGGGAAATCTCTGGAAAATCCCAGACCAGCCATTCTGTGTCCAATTGTAGCTTTTTTCCTGCTTCTAGCCCAGGCCTGAGGGTGGAAGCCTGTGTGTTCTTTTGCTGTTCATGCCTGGCTGCTCCCCGGGGTGTGGGGACGTGTGTGGGGAAGGTGCTCTCTGTGTTCTCTCCTCTCCTGAGATTGTGAGGGAGATTAAAAGAGCAGGAGGAGTCCTGGGGATGGATGGAAATGCCAGCCCAGAGTGTGGCACTGAGCAGAGTGGGGAGGGCAGGGGGTGCCAGGGCTCAAGGGTTTCTTCTAGGGACAGTCCCTCTCAAAAGCCATCACTGACTAATGCAGTAAAAGGTTTAAAAAGCCGTGTGTGACACTTCTGTCTGTCCTTCCTGCATCTCCTTTGCTGAAGTCAGACTGTGCTGAGCCTTCACCTTTTTCACACACATTTCAACTTTTTCTGGAGGAAATCCGTGTGGAATTTCCCCTCTCCCCTCCTGCCTGCTGCAATCCCTGCATTTTCAGGCTCACTCCCAGGAGCTGGGACAGCCAGAGAGGGGGGAGCTGGTTCATTGTTTGTAGCTGCCTTGGCTCTGGGGGCTGTGCTGGGCTTTGGCAGGGGGGAGCTGCCAGCTCAGTGCCACAGCTCAGTGTCCCTGCGCTGGGGACAGCCCAGGAGGGAGGGTTTGATGTGCTCTGTGTGAGAGCAAAGCCAGCAGGCTGTGCCTGGCACGGCAGCACAGAGCTCAGGGTGGCAGCAGCAGATAGCAGGGCTGGGTACAGCACTGCTGGGCACCCAGAGTGGAAAAAAGTGTTTTCTTGGGAAGCCCAGCACGGCTGGCAGGTGAGACACCTCGCCTGCCACGGGATCTGCTTTCTGCTGGCCCAGCAGCATTAAACACCTTATCTCTGCCCAGCAGGTGTGGCTTCAAAGCTGGCAAGTGTCTGTGCTGGGGACAAGCAGTAATACCCGGGAATTTATGCATCAGGGCTTGTGAGACGCTCGCTCTGCTGGAGAGCAAATCCAGAGGGTTAAAAGCTCCCTGCATCAAGTCTGGTTTAGCATCCCCTGAAATCTTCTGGCTGTGCCTGTCCCTTGGTGCTTTCCATCCACCTGAGCTGCTGCCAGGGCTCAGAACCGCCCAGCTGCAGAGTCTCTTTCTCCCCTGAACATCTGGGATTGGGTTCTTGCTGCCTTTCCTGATCACTCAGTGGAATTTTCAGAAAATTTTGGGAAATTTTCCTTTCACAAGGAGTCACTGGTGTGACCACGCCGGGGACAGGAGCCACAGCAGGGGATCTGCTGCAAGAGGTGCTGTCTTGAGCATCAGAGAATGCAAACAAGCTGCTATTGTAGGCTGCAGTTATAAATATCAGGCTATTATGGAGGCAGTTTTAATGAAGGAAATGACTTGCCACTATTCATGCTGATCGTCGCGTGGGTTTTTGTTTGTTACCCCATTAAGAGGTTAAAAAAAAGGCAACTCTAGCTTCTTTGTGTCCTTTTAGAGTGGTTTTCTCTGTCAGAGCTGCAGCACTGGGGCTCTGGAGGTGGGAAGGCAGAGGTTATTCCTGCAGTCAACGCTTTTCTCTAGTTTGAAATGAAAAATCAGGACTGACAGAGGGTGTCTGGCTCTTTTTTTTTTTTTTAAGAGTATACCATAAAACCTAAACTTCCAGCCTTGCCTTCAAGGTATCTGAAGGTATTTATTGGCTCACATTTTATGAGGATGATGGTTTGTTTTATCACTGTCTGTGGGTGAGAGCCTGGCTGCTCCCACCGTGAGCGATGCTGTGTTTGCTTTGCTGCAAGAGCGGCTCCCGTTTGCTTCTTCCAGGTGTGAGTGCTGCCCCTCCCCATGGCTGACATGATTTTTGGCAGCGGGACGGGCCCCTGGGTTTGCCCCAACGACCGGCAGCTGGCCCTGCGAGCCAAGTGAGTCCTCCCCACCCTCCTCCTCCTCCTCAGGTCTTCTGGTGTCTCTGTGTAGCACCAGCCTCACCCTGCACCCCTGGGAGCCCCCACAGCCCTCCCCGGGGTGAAAGGGAGGGCTGGAGGCAGCATCAGGTCCCTGCAGCACCCTGAGTGTCATTGGCAGCATCCCCCAGCACCCTTTTGTTTTGTCACCGGTCCTCGCTTTCCCCTGGAGTTAAAATTACTGCATAACCTAAAGGCTGAGAGGATGGGGATGAGTCAGGCACCAGGAGTGGATTTTTCTTGGATGCTTTCATTCCCCTGCCTCCTCTGCTCCTGCCTGACCCCCCGGGCTCAGCTGCTGCTGCAGTGTTAGAAAAGAGGGGAACCCTCCACGTTTTTGGGGTGAGTGGGAGCAGTGCACCCCACTGCCACTTCCCCAGCCTGCAGAAAGCCTCAGCGAGGCACTGGTGCCCAGGAGTGCACTCTCCTCACAGCCATAATTTTATCCAGTGACCTCCAAACCCCTCCTGAATGGTAATTAATTAATTGAGCTGTGAAAGCTCCTGCCTGTTGCCAAGCGAGCCAAGGAGAGGCATCAGCTGCTGCATGTGAGGCACAGAGGGTTTGCTGGAGTCCTCGTGTGAACCTGGGCTAGACCAAGGGAGGACCTTGCCAAATTTACATTTCTAGGCATTCCCAGAGATTCCTGTTTGAGCTGAGGGCCTCGGGGATGTGGGATCTCGGAGGGAGGAGGGTGCAGGTGATCCCTGTGTTTGGGAGTTTGCTCTCATCCCTGCGAGGAGAGGCAGCCCCAGGGGTGCTGCTCCTCTTCGTGGACAAACAGGAATGGGGGCTTGGGGTGCAGAGACACAAACAGGGGCACAAGGGAGGGGAGCGGGCAGGGAGAGGCAGCTCTGGGTGCTGCTGGGGGCTGATGTGGGGATGTGGTCAGCGAGGGGAGACCCCTGCTTTGGGTTTTGCTCGTGGAACATGTCCCTGGTGGGACCTGGCGTGGGTCTGTGTGCCCGGGCAGCTCCAGCCCCTGGGGCAGGGCAGGGCAGGGGTTTTGTGCTTTCCTTTCCCAGCTGAGTCCCCTCTCCCCCAGGCTCCAGACGGGCTGGTCCGTGCACACATTCCAGACGGAGAAGCAGAGGAGGATGCAGGCCCTGAGCCCCAAGGAGCTCGAGGTCATCCTGGGAGTCATCCGCAAGGCAGAGCAGCTGGAGGTGCTGGAGCAGCAGCGCATCGGGTACGGCCACGGCCCCTTCCCTCCCTGCAGAGGGCAGGACCGGCAGCAGGGGCTGCCTGGGCTCAGCCTCCATCACTCCGAGCATCCCTCAGCTCGGTTTTTCCCTCCCACACTGCTGGTTTGGAGGTGATGACATTGGGGAGGGTGTTGTGTTCTCCTTCTCTCTGAAGGCTCCTCCTGCTCTCTCTGAGCCTGGGGCACGGCTGAGGCTGCAGCCCTGACACAGCCCCTGGAAAATGCAGGAGGCAGAGGCTCAGGGAGAGGCTGGGGAGAGGCAGGGCAGTGCCCAGGGCTGCTGCAGGGTGGCTCAGGATCGCTGCTGGCAGCACACTCAGATTTTCCCTTGTCCTCTGGAGCAGAGAGTGAGTTTATGTTCTAGTTGGCTGAGCCCTCTGGATTGGGTTTGAATTATTTCATTTACAGGCCTCCCTTTGCTGCTGCAGGCTCCCACTTGCCCTCAGTGCTGCTGGAGGTCTGGCTGAGCTCTGTCTGTGATCTGCTGCCATTCCAGCCGGGGAGCAGGGCAGCCCTGCAGCCTCTCCCAGCACTGTTTGTGTTCTCTGGAAACCCCAGGGACCCCCAGCCCGTGTCCTGCAGGCCCAGCCTCTCCCTCCCTGTGCAGAGCTCATTAGCCAGGGCTAACCAGAAGTGACAGCGACATTTTTGTGATAAATGGGAGACCCCAGCAGCAGCAGCAGTGACCTGAGGGCCTGGCTGCTCCCGTGTGACTGCAGCAAGTGCCACCCTCGCAGCTCCTGTGCTGAAGCACTCTCTGAAATGCCTCTTGTTGACTCCCAGCAGTTCCTTTGTGCCAATTTGATCATAAATCCACCCATGACAGCTCAGTGCAGCCTGAGCCCCCCACCATGGGCAGGGCCCCCCTCAATCAGCCCCTGCCTTGCTCTCAGAAGGGCCCTGGTGGGACCTGAGCATGGATGAGGGTGGGGTTCATGGGTGGCAGGACCATCTCCTCCTGCTGCAGATGGAGGCCTGGAGGCTGCCCAGCAGTGACCTCACGGCACAGCAGCCTTGCTCTGCATGCTCTCCACACCCTGCATCCCAATCGCTCATCCCGCCTTCCTCCCCTCTCCCAGCCCTGCTGCTGCAGGCGCTGTGCATGCAGATGTGCATGCAGATGTGCATGCAGATGTGCCTCCTGCCCTCCAAACGGGCTGTGGGATGGAGCAGGGAGCAGCTGCTGGCACTCCTGTGCCATAGCCAGGCTCATTTTGGTCTGATGGCTTCAGTTTGGCTCATTTTGGTCTTTCTCAGTCTGGCTTCTAATGGGGTGTGGGCAAATCACTGCTACTTTCAGGGAGATGGGAGGATGGAGAAGGCTCCTTTGCCCTTTCCCAGTGTTTTTGCCCTGGTGGGAGCCCTGGGAGCTTTTCCTGCTGTGACCTCTGCTCTCCCCTGGCCCGCAGGCGCCTGGTGGAGCGGCTGGAGAACATGAGGAGGAACGCCATGGGGAACGGCCTCTCGCAGTGCCTGCTCTGCGGGGAGACCCTGGGGCTGCTGGGCAGCTCCTCTGTCTTCTGCCAGGACTGCAAAAAGGTGGGTCTGGTCACACATGCCCCTTTCTGGCCAGTAGAACTCTCCAGGAAAGGTCAGCAGGCCCCTTGGAGAGCTCTGCAGGGTTAACTTGGTTTGTTCTCCCGGGTGCTGTCAGACCATGGAGTTTTCTGTCACAGCCTGGGGATAATAAAAGATTCCTGAGGATCCTGAAGTGCCTGAGCTGCTCTCGGTGCTGGGATGGGCCCCTCTGCATCTCCCAGCTGGGACAAGGGGAGAATGTGCAGCCAGCAGAGAGCACTCACAAGAGTCTGTGAGCTTTGCTGCTGTCCTGGGACCTTCCAAGAGGACCCAAGCCCATCCCCAATCCCAAACCAGTGCCAGTTTTCCAGCCCTGAGCCTCAGGGACTGCCTGTGTGGTGTGTGGTGCTGACAGGGAGGGCCCCCCTGCTCTGCCAGCCCCCAGGGATGATTCCTGCAGCCCCTGGCTCCACAGCCCAGGGGTTCATCTGTCCTGCTGTGGAGATGATGATCTCCAAGGCAACCACCTCTGCTTGGACGCTGATTTTCCTGCATTTCCCCCAGGAACTCACCCCTGGGGGTTCCTTCATCCCAGCCTGTCTAGGTGAGGGCACCTGCTGGGTGCTGGAGTGTTTTTGGCTGAGCAAAACCTGCTGCCCTCCCACGGGGGACAACATTCCATGCCCTGCTGCCTTCTGTGGGACACAGCAGTGGTGCAGGGCGGGCTGCTGCAGGCTCTGCTGCAGGGCTGCTTCCTGCACTGCTGCAGGGATTACGCAGGAGATTCCTTCTAAGGCAGTGCCTGGGAGAAAAAACCACAAATCCTGGAGCTCCCCAGCCATGGGGAAAGCAGCTTTTAGGGAAGGGCTGTGGAGGGAAGCAGCAGCAGGGAGTGAAAAGTGTGGTTTGAGTGGGAGCAGCTCTGGGAGCAGCGTGGTCTCTGTGCACCGCGGAGAGTAAAGGGTTGGGTGGCAGGCTGCAGATTCCTGGCTCTTTCCTGTGTTTCAGGCATGTGGAATAACAGGATGTGCTCTATCCCTGCCTCCTTCCCGTGGCAGTTCTGCTCTCACCTCGTCAGGAGCCAGCTCAGCCCCGGGGCTTTTAAACATTTTAAACTTCCTGTGAGCCCTGCAGCCACCCAGAGACTTCAGACACAGCCCTGTCCCTCTGCAGGAGTGACCCTCAGCTGGTGGGACAGTGTGAGCCTGAGGCTCTGGGAGGGCTGTGACCAGAAAACCCCAGAGAAAAGCTGTTTTGATTTTTTTTTTTTTTTTTTTTTACTTTTTCTTTTTTTTTTTTTTTTTTAATGTTTATTCCCATTTTGTCTGGAGTCTGTTGGGCAGCTCAGCAGCACTCACATCCAGGTTGATTCAAGTGAGATCCTGCATTTCCAGGGTGCATTTTGCAGCTGCTTTCAGGCTGGCTGCACTTTTCAGCTCCGTGCTAGCCCAAGGTAATTCTCCCTGGGTGCTCTGGGCTTCTCCCCTTCTGCTTTTTAATGTTGTGGAGTGAACTGAGGGAACAGCCAGCCCTTCAGCATAGCACAGAGTGGACTGCCTGTTCCCCCTTGTCCAGGGCCATCCATCACTCACGGAGTGCTGTGTGCAACAAGCAATTTGTCAGGGAATTATGGATTTTTTTAAAGTTCATTTTGTTTCTGGCAGGCTCTGCTCTGTTCCCGTGTCATTGCAGCCCATTTAATCCAACAGCAGGGATTGCAATGGTGCACCTGAAACAGCAGCAGAGAATTTCCCTGCAGCAAGTCCCTCCTGCTGAACAGGGCTTCTGCATTCCTGATGGATCTTCTGAGTGCCACCTCCTGCTTTATAAGGAATGCTTTGGGTATCAGTTTTTATTATCTGGGAAATAAATATTATCTGTGACAAGACAAAGGTAGATGTGTTAACGATGGCAGGGGTGAGGCAGAGCCCGAGGTGCCATTTGCCACGCAGGGGTGTGAGAGGTGAAGGATGAGTGGGAGAGGGAAAAGCTCTGTCTTGTGTTTAATGAGAAATGGGGCTGCATTTAACCCCCGTGGTTTTTATCTCTTCTTCCCAGGGGTTGTGAGGGATGCTCGGTTTCCCAGCTGCTCTGCGGAGAAGGGGAGGAGGAAAACACCTTTTGAATCTCGGGGTTTTTATTCAGAATTCACGGCTGGGAGTGAAACCTGTTGGGAAGTCCCACTAGAGGGAGCGTTTGAATGCTCTATCCGTGTGGGGATTGGGATCGTCACCTCAGGCTGAGCTGCTCCCTCCGGTTTGGGGTCGGGGGAGGCAGAGTTCGGGGTCTTTAATTAGGTAATTAGGTCTGTAATTGAGTCTGCCAATCCCCCTTGGCTTGGGGAGCACCATGCTGAGGGCTGATGCTCCAGGCTCAACAGGTTGTTCATTATTCCTCTGGGAGGATGAGGATGAGGATGAGGATGAGGATGAGGATGAGGATGAGGATGAGGATGAGGATGAGGATGAGGATGAGGATGAGGATGAGGATGAGGGCAGGAAGAGTGGGATGGAGATCAGACCTTCACCCCTGGGCACAGGAGCAGCCTGGCGAGGGGGATGTGTAAATCTGGGGATGTAAATCCAATCCTCGTGTATGTCTCAGCAAGCTCTTGCTCTCCTATTGTGAGTGGCTTTTCCTCTGTGAGGATCAAAGGATTCATCCAATTTCTCACTCCAGCTGACAGCACCAGCTTCATTATGTAATGTTGGGTGATTCAGGTGGGAAAGGCTCGGCGTGCCAGCAGAGATTTGAAATTTCCCTCATGCAGCAAAAAGGACTGTGCAGAGCCCTCAGACAGTGAGGAAATGTGTGTAACCATGGCCATGCCCACTTGCTGAACAGCCACAGATCGAGGGGAGTGAGCTGAGCTGGAGGGGAACGTGTGGGATTTTACACAAGTGTGTGAGAGGAGGGAGGAGAACATTTCCAACCCTGCACTTGTGCCTGGCTGCAGCTGCTTTCCACACCAGGGAGGCTGGGTTTGGGATTCAGAGGAATAAAAAAGCCACTCTGGAAATACTGGGAATACACCTGTGGGTGGTGGGGTCTGGTTTGCCCTGTCCAGTTCTCTCCTCACCCTGGAGTCAAGGGCTGTGCTGTGGATTTGCCTTTGGCTCGTGTCTTCACAGACCTGAAGCATCTTCCTGCAGTCAGGAAAAACAGGAAAGTTGTGCCATGCTTTAAATTATTAAGGAAAACAAACCAGAGCTGTTTCCTCTCTACCTTCTCTCCCCCAGGGACTGTGGGGACCTGCTAACACCACCTCCTCTTTTTTTTTTTTCTTTTTCTTCTCTCTCCTCGTTTCAGAAAGTTTGCACCAAGTGTGGGATCGAAACTGTTGGAGCCCAGAAACGTCCTCTGTGGTTGTGCAAGATCTGCAGTGAGCAGAGAGAGGTAAAACACAGCCCTGGGCCCTGGAAGGCAGAAAATGGGATTTGGGAGGCTTGGCTGGAGGCCAGGCAGGCTCAGACACACACAGTGGTGACAACTTTGTTTTATGAGGGGGTGAAAGGGAAAAACCACACCTGGGCCTGGCTTTGTGGGATTTTTCTAGCTCTGGCCATGAAGAGATTGTTCCTGTCCACCCTTTCCCTCCTCACTCTGTGGCAAGTAAACTTGGCTAGCTGGTTTCTTTAATACAGCTTGAGAGATGTAGGGCATAACTGCAATATTTGTCCCACTAAAAATAACTGGGATTGCAGCCTTTAAATCTGTTTCCCTCCCCGCCTGCAAAATCCCATAACTTGCCAGTGTGTGAGACTTCTAATGCAGGTCTCTAAATTTTTATATCCTTCATCCTTGACTTTACACCGCAAAAAAAAAAAAAAGAAGGAATGGGCTGCCTCAATTCTTGTCTGCCAGCCAGCACCCACCAACATCAGGGCTCGCTGCTCTGTGCTGAAGTCTGTGAATTTGTTTTGTGATTACAGATGGATTTTCACTTGTTCCCATCAATTTATTTTGGGCTTTGGCTTGTGGTCCTCGAGCATCAATCCAGCCCAGCTATTTCTGAGCAGTGCACCCAGCTGTGCAACCTGGGTGCTCTGCTAAATCAAATTTGGAAGTGCAGTGACAGTGTTTGTGCAGGTGTTGGAGGTGACGAACTTTGTTTTTATTTTATTAGTTGTGGAAACTTTGCATTGCTTAGGTTTTTACATTGGAGGGATTTTTTGTGTGTGTGGGAGCACCTGCAAAGTCCCTGTCCAGGTAAAATGAGGGTGGAAGCTGCTGGTCTTTAAATTACCAGCAGCAGTGTGGGTAGGGCAGGAAGAGAGCACTCCCTGGGTTTTGATAACAATTCGATACACTGAATCATCTAGGTGTTTTGAATTCCAGATAGAGATCCCAAAATAGAGAGCGAGGCAGGTGCAGGAATTCTCTGTGCTCTGCGGGGAAACGCAGGGACTAAAATTTGCTTTTATTTCTTTTATTCTGTTGTCTTTTTAAATCTCTCCGTGGGTCCACTGTGGGTTTTTTCCTGTTTTTTATAAAATAAGAAGCAACCTGGTCACTGGACAGAGAGTATTAACGTGTCCAGCACGTGCTGTGTGTGGGCAGAGTGTGAGGGTAGGGTAACCTTCAGCACTCACCCTGTGAGTCCTGAGATGCAGCCAAAGTGCATCCCTGATGAAAATGGATGGACCTTTCCCTCTTAGACTCAATTATGGCCTCAACTTGCCCCTCAACTTAGCTCCTGCTTTATTTCTCAATTCCCTTCAAGGTGGGTTCAGGTCTGTCTCCTCTCTTATTTCTCTGCTGCTGGTGCCCTGGGCAGGGAGAGGGTGGAAGGGTCACGGCATGGGCACACAGACAGCAGATCACACATCCCCTCTGCCTGCCTTCATCTGGGGGATTTGGGAGCTGGCAATCAGCCTTGGGGCACCTCAGCCAGGGCAAGGAAGTTGGGGCACATCAGAACAAACGTGGCCCAGCAGGACCCCAGGATGGCGGGGTTGGATATCCCCATGCACCAGCACTGCCCACGCCTGCTTCCAGCCCTCATTCCCAGGTTATTATTTATCCCTGCAGAGATGCTCAGGGGTGCTCAGGGATGCTCAGAGATGCTCAGGGGTGCTCAGAGATGCTCAGGAGTGCTCAGGGGTGTTCAAGGGTGCTCAGGGATGCTCAGGGGCAACTCGGGGCACTCAGGGGCACTCAGGGGTGCTCAGGGGTGCTCACAAATGCTCAGGGGTGCTCAGGGATGTTCAGGGGTGTTTGGGGGTGCTCAGGGATGCTCAGGGGTGCTCACAAATGCTCAGGGGTGCTCAGGGGTGTTCAGAGATGCTCAGGGATGCTCAGGGGAGCTCAGGGGCTGCTCAGGGGTGCTCACAAATGTTCAGGGGTGCTCAGGGGATGCTCAGGGGTGCTGATCCCTGGCTGCAGCCAGCACTGCCCGTGGGTTTGCAGTGAAACTCCCCCGGGAGGGAGATCCTAGGGCAGAGAGGGAGCAGCTCCTGCAGTGCCCAGGGCTGGCTGCAGCAGCTGCCGGGGCAGCAGCGCTTGCCTGGCAGCAGTGCTGGTGGGTGAATGCACGGCTGGAACCATTCCCTGCAGCCAGCTCGGTGACAGCTCAGTGCCCTGCTGAATTGGCTGTGCCTGGCCCAAATCTGCTGTCACCCCCTGGCCTGGAGGGGAAAAGGGACCTGCTGGGTTCTGTCAAATCCCTGCCCAGCCCTTTGACTCTCTGCACAGCCTTCTTTTGACTGATAGCGCCAGATTCTGCAGAGCACCTTCCCAAAACTCCCCTTTATATATGCATTTTTTATATATATATCCATAATTAGCGATGCTATCATTGTAATTAAAATCCTCTTGGAAGCATTCGTGCACATTTACATTTGAATTGACACATCCAGAATTGTAGGGATAATGAAAGCAGTTTCGGTGGGGTGGGAGGAGAGAGCTTTTATTTTTTTTTTTTTAAACACTCCCTCAAATATGAAAGAGAGCGTCAGCTACCAGGAACCTGTTAGAAGTTTTAATTTGCCCTCTCTGCTTCACTTTCCTTTTCATTCCTTCTCCTCCACTACACAGCATTTTCAAGGCTGGCTGCATTTCTCAGTTTACCACAATAAACCACGCAAAAATTTATTTTTTTTGCGCTGAAGGAACGGAGTCTTCTCCTCCCCTTTTGCCCCCGGGGCTTCCCTTTCCACATCTCCACTGCCACCACTTGGAACACTGTAAAAGCCACAGAGCTCGGGGTTATTCCTGCCTGGCACGGCGATTTCCTGGCAGAGCAGCCCGCGGGAGGAGAGGGGTGTTTATTTTGGGTGACTCCGGATTGAACGGGAGCCATGTGCAGGTGTTGGGAACTGAAAGAGCTCCTCAATAGCCTCTGCAGGATTATTTTGGGGGTGGCAGCGAGTAGTTAGACTCAAAATAGTGTCCTCTAGAATAGAGCCACGGGTGGGGGGAGAAAAAAAGGAGTTCTGATTGAAAGGGGGATGATAAATGGTTGAAGGCTGGCAGGCGCTGAGAGGCGCCGGGGTCGGGGGGAGCGATGGATTTTTGTTATTGCGGAAACAAAGCTGCCGATTCTAATTTCACCGCCTTTCAATTCCCTCCGTCCTCAAGCGCCGAACGTGGGAGCCGACAACAGATTGCTGTAAATAATGGAATTGGAATCCTCTGCGCTCGGGGAAAGGCGGATGAATGCGAATAACGAGGCTGGAGAGAGCGCTGGCTCTGTCCCCGCTGCCGGCGGGGCCGGGGCACAGCGGCTCCCTGGGGATGGGGATGCCAGCAGGGTCCTCCGGGGCTGCTGCACCTGCAGGAGCCTTTTTCTTCACTGCAGCCTGCAGGAAGCTGCTTCCCCAGCTTTTGGAGCTGCAGTCGTTTTTTGGTGCTGCTGTCATTATTTGGTATCACTTTTGGTGCTGCTGTCATTATTTGGTGTTGGGTTTTTGGTGCTGCTGTCATTATTTGGTGTTGGGTTTTTGGTGCTGCTGTCATCATTTGGTGTTGGGTTTTTGGTGCTGCTGTCATTATTTGGTGTTGGGTTTTTGGTGCTGCTGTCATTATTTGGTGTCACTTTTGGTGCTGGCACTGAAGCCCAAGGGGTTGATTTTCCTCTCAGCAAACCCACATTGCTGTGAAGGAAAGGGCTGCGGGATGGGAGGGACAGAAGAAGCAGAAGGGACAGAAGGAGCAGGAGGGACAGAAGGACCTGTGTCAGCTCCTGCGTGGCACAGGCAGGAGGGGCAGAGTAAAACGTGGCTTTGCAAAAATCTGTCCAGAGCATCTCTGTGTAGGGGATGTGGTTTGGTAAGGAGGACACTGGGCAGGCTGTGAGGGTTTGTTATCCTTCCCCCAGCTGTGGTCCAGCTCTTCAGCAGCAAATCCTGATGTTTTCCCTGTTCAGGAGCTTGTTTTGGCACTTGTGTGCTCAGGGAGGTTTGAGCAGCAATGTGGGCCTTACCAGGGCCCAGTGATTCCCTGTTAGGGCCTAGGGATTCCCTGTTGGGTCCCAGGGATTCCCTGTTGGGTCCCAGGGATTCCCTGTTGGGTCCCAGGGATTCCCTGTTGGGTCCCAGGGATTCCCTGTTAGGTCCCAGGGATTCCCTGTTAGGTCCCAGGGATTCCCTGTTGGGTCCCAGGGATTCCCTGTTAGGTCCCAGGGATTCCCTGTTAGGTCCCAGTGATTCCCTGTTGGGTCCCATTTCCAGGCTGTACTGAAAATGCCCCATAAAATCCCCACCTGCTTCTGCCTGTGGCACTCCACAGCTGCAATAATGGCTTGATGCAGTTTTAATGGGAATATTATCAGGGTTATAAAAGGCATTTATCTGTCGTGGCCAGGGCTGTCCCTCTCCCTGGTGACATCCCAGCTCCACCCAAACACAGACTGTGAGGAACAAATTTCACCTTAATGTGAACTGCTGGGAGAAACATCCTCCCTTCCTTGGCAAGAGCAAACTCCTGCTGATAAACAGGAATTTTATCCTCAAGGCTCTGTCACAGATGTAGTAATTTAAAATCAAGCAAGGACTGTGCTGTCAGGCCATCAACCCCGACCTGCTTTGATCCAAGGATGCTCAAAGTGCCCCACTGCAGAGCAGGATGTGATCCCAGCACTTTGGGATGGGCTGTGCTGCAGAGCTGGAGGGGCAGAGGGACTGAATCCATCCAGGGGAGAGCATCTTGCTGCAGCTGTTTGAGAGCTGATCTCAAAACAATTTCCCTGCTGCCATAATAGGACCAAACTCTATCAGAAGCACCAATTTAAAGGGAGTATGTATGCAGAGAATCAATTTTATAGCAGTATTACCGCATCAGAGCTGGGGGTGTTGTGTCATTAACTCTTTCTGTAGTGACTTGTTTTGGGCTGGTGAGAAACCTGGGGCTGGCCAGCCTCTGCTCCAGCCATGCGTGCTGTGTCTGATTGGTTTTATGGTGTGTCTAAATTGGAGCTCGCCTGAAGATAATAGGTCTCTCCAGTGCTTCAAATTAAATTACAGATGTTGCAAGGTCTGTTCAGAGAGTGCCTGTGCCACAGGGCTGTTTCCCCCCCAGCAGTTTCACCAGGGGAGGTGTGTGAGCACCGGGTTCCCAGTTTGTGTCAGGGATGGACGATTCCCTGTTCTGCTGTGCCCTGTGTGTGCAGCTGCTCCCAAAACCTCCAGCCTTCCTCAGGGAGGCCTGGCCTGAGCTCCTGCCATGTGTCCCCGAGCTGCAGCCACAGCTCAGAGCCACAGCTCTGGGCTCTGTGCAGGGATGTCTGTCCCACCCTCTGAAAATCTGCCGTATTTCTGGGAAGGCAGAGCCTGCTCCTGCAGTGCTGCAGTGCCATGTGCTGTTCCACACTCTGGACCAACTGCTGAGCCAGCAGGAGGGACAGAAGGAGCTGTGCCAGCCTGTGCCTCGCCTGCCTGGGTCACCCTGGCTGTGGGCACAGCGGGGAAGGAGCTGGCGAGGTGTCCTGCCTGCCAACCCCCCCTGCAGAAGAACAACCTGCAGCCTTGGGAAATTGGCTTCCCAGCTTTTTCCTGGATGGCAGGCTCACCCTCCTGCTGGGTGGTTACAACAGGAGAATGTTGCTGCAGCTGTGGGATGCTCTCCTGGTCTGCAGATCCTCCCCCTTGCATGTGTGCTGGGTCACAGCAATGTTCTTTCTTCTGCTGGGTGACCACCCCCCAAAAAAACCACATTAAAAACCAAATTACCACATCCCCCTCTGAATCCAGATCACCTGCACTTGTTTTTCAAGACCCCAAATGCAGAGATCTGAGCTCTCTCTGTTGGTGGCTCTGGACTGGGAGCCATCAGTGCTGGTGTCCTGCTCTTTGAGAACAGCTCCTGAATGTCAGGTGTTGTCACTGCCCTCTGCTTTGATCGAGCTCTAAAGGCAAATTGCATCCATACTGCTGCAATTAGGGATATCTGCATTTGCACCCACTGCCATCGTGATGACGCTGTGTGTGAAATGCTTTGGGAACCTGGAGGGGAAACACCGATGATCTCCTTCACTCTGAGCAGAAGTGCAAGGAATAAAAAATGATATTTTTACTATGTTAACTTATTTTTGCCCTGGCTGTGTCATTAGCTCATTATCAGGCTGCTGGAAGGCACACAAGAATTAGGTTTGTAAGAGGCCATTTCTCCTTGTCTGAGCAGCCACCCTTCTCCCTTCCCCTGGCTTCCAGCAGGCTTCATATTAAATATACTTAATAGAGTGCCTTCATCACAAGCTGCATTAAAGCTAAATTGGAGAGGAGAGGCTGTTCTTGCAGCAGATATTACAGCTTAGTGCTCGAGGTCCATTTCCTGCTGCAGGCTCAGGTTTTTTGAGTTGTTCTTGTTGTTTTTGTTCTTGTTCTGGGGTTTTTGAGCTCCTTACACGATCTGGCTTGGCCTGGGTTGCTCTGCCAGGTGAGCACTGAGCTTGTGCTGCAGGTACAGCACGAGGCAGCACTTCTGCATCACCCTCTGCTCCTCCTGCAGTCTGCACCTGCTGCTTCTTCACACCTGGGATGTTTTAGCCCAGAGATGGATCTGGGCTGACAAGGACTGGGGAGGGATTTGGGATCAGCGGGAGCGGCTTGGAGGGGAGCTCATTTTGTGATGTTCTGCTGTAAAAGCCCAGCTCAGGCTGTCCTGTCTGTGTCCCTGGCAGGTCTGGAAGAGGTCTGGGGCGTGGTTCTACAAAGGGCTGCCCAAGTACATCAGGCCTTTGAGGAGCAGCAGCAGCAGCAGAGCCCTGGAGCTGCAGCCCCAGCCCTGGCAGGGCGAGGCGGCCGCGCCGGAGCCGCAGAGCGTCGGCAGCAGCCGCTCCTTCACCTGGGCCAGGGGGAAAGGTTGGTTGTCCCACTCGGGGAGAAGGACCTGGCTTCTCCTGCTGCTGGCAGGATCCCCACAGCCAGGGGAGCTCTCTGTTGGAGGTGTCACCCCACAAGGCGTGGCGTTTCTGGGGTGGGTGTTGGAGTTTTACGGTGAGGTGGGTTTTTGAGGATTCACCGGTATTGAAGCACACATTGGTGGCCCAGATCAGTCCCAGTCCACCTGAACTGCCCATCCTTCAGTCCACCCCTGCTTTCCCTCATTTCTGGCAGCCCTCACCCCTCTAATTTTCTGGGATGAGCCGTGGAGCAGACACTGCCTGCAGGGACAGCCTGAAGAGCCGCTCCCGCTGGACTCCAGGGGTTGTGCCCTGCTGGACATCCCTGCCAGCCCAGGCTGACCCAGGGCTGGCCTCATCCCCTCCTCCTTGGGGCTACTGCTCCTTACTTTTGGACAGATTCCTCAAGTCACTGTGAGCTGAGTTGGAAATCGCTCTGCCAGCGTGTGAGAGCTGCAGCATCAGAGCTGCTGCCGCTCTGCTTTGATTTCCCTCCTCTCTGTGTGGATTAGCAGAACTGTCTGCCCTCTCCCCTTCTGGTTTTTGCTCTTAGATCCCCTCAGCTGGAGAAGACCTCTCCAGTGAACCACCACTCTTCCACTTACCAGAGGTGCAGGGGGAAAATAACCTTTTAATAAAAGAACCTCAGGAGACCTGGGTTTACAAACCTCCTCTGCAGGGCCCAGCTAGGAAAGCACTCCCAGCCCTACTGTAACTTTGGTAATTAAAGACAAATTAGATCAACAATAGACAGTTGTGTTTCCCTCCAGGAGATGCTTGGAAGGAGCTGTCTGAGCAGAGGGACTGATTTATGAGCTTGTTTTTTGTTCACATGATAGAGAAAACATTGAGAGTTGAAGCTGCTGAGCCCAGACCTGGCCTGCTGCTTAGTTCAGCTTCTCAGCTGAGTTTTGTTTTTTGGAGAAGGCTCCCCCATAAATACAGGCAGGAGCAGGGGGAGGACAGCAAAGTGCCCTTTGGTGAGCTTTGATGTGGGTGATGAGCTGCCTTTGTCCCTGCCCTCTGACGTTTGCCTGGCTGCTGTTTTATGAGTTGGGTAATATTAATTTACAGCTTTATTTTCCGGTGCTTTCTCTCCCTGTTGCCCTTCTCTGCGAGGCTGCCTGTCCTCTGGACAGCTTTCAGTGGGCACTGCAGGCTGCAATTCATCTCTGGAGCGGGGAGCTTGTGCCTCTCCCCCTCTTTTGGCTCTTTTGAAGCTGCCAGTGCTGGGACTCCTGCTGTTTGTCATCCCCAGCTCTGCCGTGGGCAGGGCAGCTCCTTCCCCCGTGGAGATGTGGATCCCCCGTGAATCTGCAGCTGGGCTGAGCTCCCCAAGGCAGCTCTCTGTGCCTGCTTTTGTCAGCTCACAATCCTGCACACCCTCCATGCCGTGAGCTCCCTTTGGGCAGAGATGGGACAAACTTCAAATGTCCCTTTTCCCCCTCAAAGGCGAGGGATCAGTGCCAGAACCCAGGAATTTGCTCCCACTGCAGGAGGGTGGGAGGCAGCAGGACACAGGGAGGGCAGGGATGTGCCTGCAGGAAGAAAAGCCAACTCCAGCAGGCAGAAGTTTTATTTCTGCACGCCCGGGATTTCTCCTGTGCTCGCTGACACTGGGATTTGCTGGTGCCTTTGGTTTTTCTGTTACAAACAAGCAGTTTCCATGGGAACCCTGCTATTAATTAAGGCACAAATGTATTGTCAGGAGGAGAATAGCAGCAATATTTCTTGTGCTGGGCAGCAGCTCTGCTCCACGTGCTGGAATGTGGGTGGGATTCCACGCCGGGTCAGGGGGTGGGAGCAAGAGCAGCAGGGCTTTCCTTCCTCCAGGCTCTGAGTTCTGCAGGAAAAACGTGGAGAGCAGCTGGGTGGGAAGCAGAAGGGCGATCCCTGAGCTGCTGCAGGGTTTGGCAGGAGGGCTTGCCTGGGCCTCGGGGGGATTTTCCTGTTCCATCCGTGCTGCCAAGCGTTGGGATGTGCCAGAGGGCTGCAGTGGCATCATCCTGTGCCTGGGAGCTGGAGGCCAAACCCCTGAGGGATGGAGCAGAGAGAGAGGGATGTGCTGGGGAGTGTCCAGAGCTCCTCAGGCCACCAAGGGGGACACAAAACTCGCCAGCTTTGCAGGGACAGAGCTGCAACCTGTGCTGCTCCTGGAAGGGACAAGGCTTGGGTGCACCCACCTCTTCCTTCTTGGGGCAGCTCTGGGTGTGATCTGGCACAGGAGCTGCCTTCAGGGGGACCCTGGGCTGTGACAATCCTCATCTTCTCTCATTTCTGCAGTGGTTTCACTTTCCCCACCTGCAGTGCCCTCCCAAACGCGGGTGCTGCAGGGCACAGCCCTGCTCAGGGGTTGTGCTGGTCCTGGCTGTGCTGCCCTTGTGCTGGAGCTGTGATTCCCAACACCAGCGTGTGCTTTTCCCGTGGTTTTGGCACTGCAGGGTGTGCCAGGCTCTGTGTGTGTGCCAGGCTGAGCCCTGCCCTGGCAGCCCGAGCTCTTCCCGTGCCAAAACCACAAATTTAACAACAAATCCCAGCCCCTGCCAAGTGCTCCTTCCCACTTTGGAGGGGCTCTGGGCTCTGCCAGCAGCTGCAGGGCTCCAGGCCCTCAGGATGACCCATTCCCTGTGGAAATATTGCTTTTCCAGCAAGTTTGATCTGGGCAGATTTGATTTTATGAGCTTTTTTTCCACAGTCAGCTGGAGATGGGGATAAATCTGTTCTGTTCTCTGGAAGAACAGCTGTCCAGCGACTCCTATTGATATATCAGCAACTGCTGGAACACCAGATTTAACACTTCTGGGCTCTGGAAAGTGCCAGCAGAAGGTGTGGGAGCTTTGGATGAAGGATTATCTGAAAGGGAAACTTTGGTGCAGTGAGTAAAACACACTCTTATTGGCAGCAGAGGAAATGAGAGCAGACAGAGCTGTCCTGTGCCTTGGAGTCATTAATATTTTCCTCCTCCTGTGCTGGTTCTCTCTGAGGTGCTGGATGGCAGGAGGACAGGCAGCTAAAGTCACCTCCACTGATTCACTGGGGCCTCCTCCAAATAAATCCTGGCTCCCAGCATTTCCAGAGGATTCGTGGAGGAAGGAGCTGTTCTAAAGCAATGGCTTTTATGAATCCAGGAGAGCAAATAAAGAAAGAAAGAAAGAAAGTGATGACCAAGTGGAACAGGACTTCATTTTCTGAGAGAATTGAGCAATAAGAGGGTCAGAATGAGTCTCACAGCTGAGATTTGGATTGTATAGGAAAAAAAAAAAACAAACAACACTCTGGTATGTATGGATTGTTTTTAACAGAGTTTATATAGAACTCCCCACCTCCCCCAGGGAGTTCTGGGCTAGTAATGAAGATGTTTTTTAGACAAACCTTTCCTCTGAGGGCTCTTAGCCAGCATTGCAGCCCCCCAGTTTATAAAGGATCCTTTTCCCCTCCCACAGCCCCTTTCCCTGCAGGGAGAGGCTGTGCAGGGCGTGTGTGAGGAGCTGCCTGCCAGGGCAACTTCAATAACGCTCTGCAATAACACTGGCAGCCAGCTTCAATATCCTCAGAGATGTTAGCAGTACTTTAGGCATTCACTTCTGGTTTTTTTAAATGAAATATTTTGTGTAGTACAGATCGCTGCCTCGAACGCAGGAGGTGCTTGGCAGAAATATCTGACAGCTCCTGCTCTGTGCAAGGGGGGGATCCCCACCCTCCTGCCCTGGGGAGTGCTGGAGGCTTTGTGCTGGCACTGAGGGATGAGGTGACAGCTCTGCGTTGTCACCTTGTCCTTCTGCACCCACTGGGGCTGGGCACTGTGAGGAGCACGGCGTGGGGGCAGCCTGGGGTGCTCAGGCACAGGGAAAATCACTTTTCCCAGGAGTGTGAGCTTCTAGGGATGTCCTGATGGATCTCAAATAAATCCCTGGGGCCTCCTCCTCCCACAGGAGGTGCTGCAGGTTGCAGTGTTACCCACTTCACAGCCCCCATGGGCTGATGTACATGTTTTACTCTGGTAAAAAGTACATGATTTTGTACTTTTCACCAGAGTTGTGACCTGCTGTTTGAAGTGGCTGCTGAGCTGCCAGCAGAGCTGGTATCTGCCTGCTCAGATGGAGAAGTGCTGTGGGTGCAATCCCTCAAACAAATGACAGATTTTTTTTTTTTCCCCCATTACCTTCCTCCTTATCCCCACCATTTCTGTTCTGAGATCAAACCATCCCAAAAAACCCAGGAACTGGGAAAAACACCTTTCTCATTTTACCCAGAGCAGCTGGCAGTCGAGTTATCTTTTACACCAGCGTAAGCAGGAGAGGTGTTTGCATAATTGCATGGAAAAGTGGAAAGAACCTGCCAGTTTGGGAAGCTGTGTCTGGCAAAATGAGGCTCCTTCAGCTCTTTTGGAAAATGTGGGGAGTGGAAAGCAGCAGGAAGAGAGCCAGGATTCAGGGGGAAGAAAAACACAGAGGAAAGAAAAAGAAGCTTTGAAAGAGGAGAAAAATCTCCTTGAGGAGAAGGAGTGACCCTTGCCTTTGGAGCTTTGGGGGTGTAGGAGTAACAGAGTTTGCTGGTGGGGATGGTTTGATGTGCTCAGGATTTATCTGGTGTTTTCCTCTTGGATCCTGCCACACTCAAAATGCAGCTTGGAGGGAAACAACCCCTCTCCCCACATCCAGGGGTGGAGAAGGTGCAGCCAGGACCCCTCAGGCTGCAGCTGAGCAGGACCCATCCCTTGGAGGGTCACTCATTGTGGGAGGCAGCAAATCCCAGGAGGAGGGGGCTGGGATGGGGCAGTGGGAGCCCCGTGCCTGGAGCAGCAGAGAGTGCCACAGGAGCCCTGTGGTGCCACTCAGCTTTGGGAGAGAGGCACTGGAGTGTGAGCAGCAGAGTTATAAATCACCTGCAAAAACCAAATCCACGTCGTGCTGGAGAGGAGCAGCTGTGGGGGAGCTGCAGGTAGGGTCTGCTTTGGAGAGGAGAGTCAGCACTTGCTCCTGGTTTGTTGGGATCCATCTGGCAGCTCTTGGGGAAGTGCTGTGAACATTGTGAATGAGTGTCTCTCTCCTCTCCTCCCCCTGATCTTCCCTGCAGTGGTTTCCAGCGACAGCGACAGCGACTCGGAGCTCAGCTCCTGCAGCCTGGATGACAAACCCGTCCCCGTGGCACCCAGGGGCTCTCCAGGGAGAAAGCTCCAAGCAGGAACGGGTGAGGAGCTGCCCTTCCTCGTGGCTGGAGGGTGGGAAGTGCAAAGTGCTGGGATGTTTGGGCTCCTGGCTCAGTCCTGGATCTCTCCCTGGCTCATTCCAGGGTCTGCCCTTGCAGCTGGGAGCTGCTCCTGGCAGCACAGCCCTGGCCAGCTCCTCATCCTGCCCTTGCAGCACTGGGATCTCTGGTGTTTGCTGGGAGCAGGGCACAAGAACAGGGGGTGTCTCTGCTCCTGGGGGCTCCTGGCTGGCCCTGGGCTCTCCCTGCTCCTTTAGGATCCAGCTCTGCACCCTCCTCTCTCCCTCAGCAGCATCTCTGTCCTGTCCCTGCAGCACCCACGAGTGGAGCCAGCCCAGCCCTGAGCAGAGCCCCGGGGATGCCCCGGCTGTGGGGGAGCCACAGCAGCCTGGGCAGCGAGCAGGGGCCCGAGCTGAGCCCCACGGAGAGCGGCCAGAGCGAGCCAGCCTCGGACCCAGCCCCGGACAGGCGCGACGCCGGCACCCCCGGTGAGCTGCACCCCTCTCTGGGCACCCCCTGCTTCTTCTGAGGGGTCTGAATTCCCTGTGTCCCTCTCTGGGCACACCCTGCTTCTTCTGAGGGGGCTGAATTCCCTGTGCCCCTCTCTGGGCACCCCCTGCTTCTTCTGAGGGGGCTGAATTCCCTGTGCCCCTCTCTGGGCACACCCTGCTTCTTCTGAGGGGGCTGAATTCCCTGTGCCCCTCTCCGGGCACCCCCTGCTTCTTCTGAGGGGGCTGAATTCCCTGTGCCCCTCTCTGGGCACCTCCTGCTTCTTCTGAGGGGTCTGAATTCCCTGTGCCCCTCTCTGGGCACCTCCTGCTTCTTGGGGCTGAATTCCTGTTGGCACAGCTTGCCCAGAGGCACGCTGAGTGACCCTCTGGAGTCACTTTTCCCTGCTTCTGTATTTTTTTGTATTGTTTATTGTGTATATATATTTTGTATTGTGTATAGGCGCTGTCACGGTGTCACACTTTCCTCCCTGAATGCAAAGCCCTTTTCTGTGACGTGAGGAATCCTTGTCCAGGGTGGGATCTGCCTGCACCCAGGGCCAGGAGCACCCAGGGCCCGGGGCTGTGCCCCTGGAGCTCCTCTCTGTCCTGCAGAGCCAGCAGAGCACACTGAGCTTCTCCTGAAGCAAAGCAGTCCAGCAGCTTTACCAGACTGAGTCACATTTTTCCTGAAGTGAGGTGGCTCTCAAAGCCGAGCATGGCTCTTCCCACAGCTCTGCAGTGCAGAAGAAAGACACTTTTCCCCCTCAAAAACCTCAGAACAATTAAGTGACTGGGAAAGCAGAGGCTCCTATCACACCTGAAGCAGCTGAAAGAGATGCAAATGTGTTCCCTCTGCGGCTCCCGCTAATTTAGTCACTAACCCCTCAAATTATCACCCAGCACCGCTCCCTCCCGAGCTCTCCTGCCCTCTGAATTGCCTCTCCTGTTGTCCCTGAGCCTGCCTGGGGCATTTTGAGGCGTAAATTGGATTAGACAGAGCAGGTTCATCCTTCCGTGCAGGTCCATCCCTTCCTGAGAGAAACAGGCAGCACAGAATTGTTTCTCTGCTCTTCCCTCCCTCCCCAGCTTCCAGGGACTTGCAGTTCTCTTTTAGTTTTTCACCAGGCAAACCAAACCAAAGTGATTCTTCTGCTCTGTCCTTCCACCCTCTGAGTCAGAGCCTGGCCTGGACTGGGTGGTTTGTGTCAGGCTCCGGTTTTGTGTGGAATTGGAGGGGGTGGGTTCCTGCTGTGGGTGGCTCTGCTGAGCTGCAGGGTGTCCTGTGGGGCTGGAATGGGTGTGGGTGGATGCAGGTCACCTTTGGGTGCTGATGGGTGGATGCAGGTCACCTTTGGGTGCTGATGGGTGGGTGGATGCACACCTGGACAATGTTTGTACTCAGCATTTTGTACCCTGCTCTTTGAGCCAGCTGCTGCCTGGCCATGACAGTGCAGACACTATTTAAGAGGGAAAAAAACCAAAAAACAGAAAAAGAAACCCTTTTTCCTGCTAAAAACTCCGTATGCAAAGCTTGGCACAAGGGGTCAGATCTTTCCAGTGGGATCTCCCCACGTAGAGAGGGAGAGCTAAAATGACAGGCAGCACGGGCAAACATTTAAAAAAGGAAAAATGTAGCAATCTCCTGAGCCCAGTTAAAGTTGGCCCTGAGATGTAGAGAGGATCCTGCTAAGGAAAAGGTTAAGCCAGGTTGGCTGCCTTGGGAGTTTCTGTGAAGGTCTTTATTATGTCTGGGGTCATTTATTTCTCAGTGTTCCTGCAGCAGGGGCTGCTGTGTTCAGACAAGAGCTCTGCCACAGCGGCTCCGTGGCCTCCCAAATCCAGGGGGAGGGAGGCAGGAATCAGCCCTGAGTGCCTCAGTGCCTTGGGTGCCTCTCTTTGCCAGCACACAGAGGCTGCTCCTGCTCTTGATGTGTTTAAAGAGTGCTGGGGGTGATGAGTGCTGGATGTCAGGGCTGGAGGACCCTGCCCTGCCTGTGAGACCTGAGCTCTGCCCAGCCCCAAGGGCAGAGCAAAGGGCATTCAAACCACTCAAACTCAGCTGCAGGATGGGGCTGTCAAAAGATGATTCTCTGAAAGGCTCTGCACCTTTAGAGAAGCACTTCAGGAGCAGTTTTGGCTCCATATCCTCCCCTCAGGTGTTGTTCCACCAGGGATTTTCTCTGTGCTTCCTTTCCTCACCTCTGCCCCAACTCTGGCGCAGCTTCCAGCATCCCGAAATCCCAGGAACATCCAGAACAGGGAGCTGGGGGGCAAAATCAGCTGCTCTGACAGTCCTGAGCCCTTCCAGCCTGCAGGCCAAGCCAGCAGCAGGGTGGTGGCCAAGGGAGGGCCAGGAGCTCTTCAGGAGGGGTTGGAGGTTTCCAGCTCGCTGCTGCAGCCCCGGTTTGCTGAGGCAGATAGTGAAGCCTGGAGTTTGTCACAAAATGACTCCTTGTCAGAGCTGTGCTGGGATTTAGGCAACCTCAGCCCGTGAGCCAAAGTTTCAGAGGAATGGTGAGTTGAGAGGCTGCCAATTTTATTATTTTTTTAAATATTTTTTTTACCACCTGCTCTCAAAGCCTTTGAAAACACCGTTTTTCTGTGGGGCTGGTGTTTCTTCTTCTTCTGAGGAAGCTCCTGGAGGGGCCTGCTCTGACATGACAGCTCTCAAGAGGAAGGTCACACACTCATTTTCCTGAAGAATGCCTTATCCTAAAGAAAATTAAACTTGCACATATGGAAGAAGCACAAATCTTCCTTTTCCCTCTTATTTGCTCCCAGCTAGGGCAGGTGACTCACCTTGTTCTGATGCTGAGAGATGCCTTTAAAAAGAGCAAAACCCTCACTTGTGTTGATTATGACATTTTTATTAAGGAAGGGGAATATTAAACAGAATGAAACAAAGAAATAATCAATATTTTACAGTGGTTTTCATTAGCCCAGGGAGAGCTTTTAAGGGAGATAACAAATCTGAGCTTGGGACTGCTGCAGGGAGTGAATTAAGCCACAGTTATCTCCCCTCAGATCAGCAGCGAGTTCTGCACTGGTGGGGTGCCCAGCACCTTCTGTCCCAGGAATGGGGGATCCTTTTGGCTGCTCCATGAGGCTGCTGGGGAGGGGTGGAGGAAGCTCAGGTTCCTGCTGGGATCAGTGTTGCTTTTAGGTAGAAGGCTGTGACTTGGTATCAAAGGACAGCACAGCGGCTGAGCTTCGCTTTAGCTCTTCGGGTTATAGACAAACACTGACACCAGTGTGGTGGATGGTTAAAATGGTGATTTATTAGCTTGTATCTTGGGGTTAAATACTTGAAGGGGTTTCGCTACGTCACAAAGGGATGGTGGGTCTTAGTAGTTAGTAGGGAGATGAAAACTACTGAAGTTAGAGGGAGTTGCATACCTCAGAGGGACTTTTTTTGTTTATCTCTATGGATGAGGCTGTGGATGAGGGGCAGGAAGAGTCTGAGCTGCTTTCTTGTTACATTCTGAAATCTTCTGCGGCGCCTGTGTCCTTGCCTACCACAGATCAGGTTGGAGGAGCTGGTGAGTGAGTGCAGATCTCCCCATCTCTGCTGTCTAAATCATTAATACTTAAAGAGTGGTGCAGCAGCAGCTGGCACTTAAACAGAGCCACGTTAAACAGAAGCTGAGAGCAGGGGGCACTGCCTGGTGAGAAATGTCCGGGTTTGCAGTCACAGGGTGGCTGCAAAGACGCCCAGGTGTCATCAGGTCCAGCCTGAAGCCTCCTCCTGCATCCCCTGGGCAGCTCCTCTCAGCTGCTTTGTGCTGGGAGAGGCTGGGCAGAGCAGAGGGAGGCGGGCAGGGAATGTTCCTTCCAGCTCTCCTAATTTGGGGAGATTTATGCCCTGTCGTTCAGGAATTGACTGGATTTAGAAAGGAGGTGATGCCTCTCCGTGGGCTCAGTGCCTCCCTGGCTGGGGTAGGCATCCACTTTTGCTCATAAATATTCAAATTATTAAGACATATCCAGGCAGAGCCATTCAGCATTATTTTCGTGGCAGGAAATTCTGTGGGCATCTTTGAAGTTACAGCATTAACTTCCATTTTCCCTTCCATTCTGCTGCTCAGATGTCTGCTTTGCTCCTTCAGGGACAATGAGGAGGTAACACTTTGCTTCAGTGGGTCTGACTACTCCATTCCATGTAGGAAGCAAAAAAAAAACCCTGTCCTAACAGTAATTAGGCTCCAAATGGGGTAGTAATTTCTTTAATGACTTGCTTCATGGCAGTCTTTGGGGAGCTGACTTTTGTTGTCCTGTGCTTGGTGAGAAAGTTGCTTAAATGTTTTCAGACTTGTTCCTTGTTGGTGTGGATTTCCAGGGCTGGCTTTGCAGCAGGCTGGAGGAGGTGGGAAATCCCAGCTCTTCCTCCCTCTGCCTGCGTTTAGGGCACAGTTTGGGAAGGACAGAGGGGTCAGATATGAAGGAAAGACCCTCACCCACACCCAGCCTCTCCCATCCAAGCCTCTGCTTCTTTCTCTGGCTGCCTCATCAAATTTTGGACACTGTTCTTTATCCTCTCATGCTCAGAGCTTGCTGGGATTGAGTTTTCCTGCTGCCAAGGAGGAGAAGTTGTCAGTCTTCCCCAAAGTGAAAGAAATTGAATTGTGCCTTCATGGCTGAGGAGCTTTGAGCTGTCTCTGCCTCCTCATCTCCACAGAGCACCGAGTGGTCCTGCTGTACTTATAAATAAAACATAGCTTTGGGTAGAGGAAATTTGGGAAATGATTCAAGGTTTGCATTCCAGATACAATGCACTTGTAAATATGAACCTCGGGAGAAGCCTGTGCCTCCTCCCATGGCTGAGGGAATTAAAATATTTTCATCCTCGAGTGGCAGAAGCAAAACATTTTCAGCTCTTTCAAGCCCGCCTTGAAGTTAAGTGAATAAAGGCTCGAGTAACTGAAAAAATAAATTACTTTCACTAGTCCTGTAATTCTTTATGGAGTTTTAAATTGGAGGCTTCTTCCTTCAAAATAGAGGCATGACAAAGATCCATTCTCTCGGCTCTTTCACTCCATATATCAGGGAGTGAAATGAGGATGAAACTCCTATTTTTGTGCTTTCCTTGCCAGTGCAGAGGTCTGTGCTCTGGGCTTTGATCAGACAGCCTGTCTGGTCTCCTGTCCCCACCTCCTCAGACTTATCCTGTGCCCTCTCAATCCATTCCCTGCTCAGGCTCCCCATTCAGCGTTTTGCTCAGATCACCCAGGCAGGAGTTGATGTCATCTGTGCAAACAAAGCAGAAAGGAAAGAGCAGGGCAAGGCAGTGAGACAGGAGTGAAAAGCCTGGGTTTGGAGCCTTTGTGAACACACAGAGAGGTTTGATGGGAGGTTATCTGTGAGCAGGGATGTCAGGCAGGAGCTGCTGGGATGGCCTCAGGTGCCACTGAGGATTTCACACTGAGGATTTTCCTGCCCTGCCCTTTCCTCAGGAGGAGCAGTGTGTCCCAGCAGAGCCTGAGGGTGCCCAGGGGGGCTGCAGGGATCACCTCGGGTTTGTTCAGTCAACAGGAGAGCAAATCCAGGGCAGGGCTGTCCTGTGTCTGTCCCCAGCCATGGGCAGGGGCCACATCCTGCTGTGGCTGCTCTGCAGGGCACAGGGACAGCAGAAAGGTTTTGGGGCAGATCTGCTCTGTCACCCCTCAGAGCTGAGGTTTGGCTTTCTGTCTGAGCTGGGGAGCAGGGGCTGAAGGCCCAGTCCCAGCAGCACCACTCCTCATTCCTCCTTCTTTCCACATTTTCTTCCCCCGTCCTTTCTTCCTTTAATCAAGTCTAATGTGCCCCGACTGCCGGACTAATGATGCGTAGATGTTCTCTTTATTATTTTTAGGAAGCTCTTAAAACAGCGCTGAGCACACAAAAGCAACGTGGGACAACTCTGTGGATTCTTTCCCCTCCACTGCTTCCCCAACAGAACTTTTCCCTTTCTTTGTTTTGAAGGCAAACGACGAGTCCACAGCAGGACACGGCTCTGACGGGGCTGAGGATGGAGCTGCTCTCCCCTGGATCCATTCCTCAGCTCTCAGTGCAGGCAGGAACTGCTGCCAGCGGTGACTTTGTGGTGCCAGCTCCTCCACAGGCCTTGGTGACACCTGGGACAGCACCAGGGAAGGTGCTCCTTGTGTTTGCTTGGTTGGAGTGGGTTTGATGGGGGCAGGAGGAGGTGGCTGCTGAGGCTGTGCCCCTGTTCCCTCCCTCTCTCTCTGCTCAGGGTAAGGAATCACTCCAAGGAGTTTGCTAGGATGGTTTTCCCACCCCTCTTGGCTGTGCAGGCTCAGGGGAGGTGTGCTGTGTTTGTTTTGGGAGCACACCCCCACCCCTCGCCCTGCTGGCTGCCTGTGAGTCCCCAAATGGGATAAAAGCTTTCAAATGTCTTTATCCTGTCCAGCTCTGCACACCTGCCATGAGCAAGGGCCTTTCTTTTGCCTTTTTTCCTGGAAGTCTCGAGCATCTGGCTGGCTGTGGTGCTGTCATCGTGAGTCAGGCTGCTGAAAACTCTGCTCCAGTCCTGCTCATTCTCCAGGACGGACAATTTCCCTCTCAGGCCTGACAGATGAGGAAAATCAAATTTCCTCACATCTCTAGAGCAATTAGAATTTTGAAGACCTCAACAAAACCCACACTGGGCTGGTAGGAGATTTTATTAAATGCTCCGGAGCTGACCTGTCTGTTCTGAAGAAAGAAAGGATTCCAAAAAGTTCCCTCTGAAATCACGGAGTTAAAGGCAATCTGTGCCCATTAATGTCAGCCCTTCCCCCTGGTTATTACTCTTTTGTTCTGTTTCCCTTTGCACTGGGCACTTTGTGTGCATGTAGTGTGTGTTCTTACAGATGGCTGCAGCATGAAGATAAATGAGATTGGGTGCTGGAACACTCCAGCAGAAGATGGGAAATCAATCCCTGACTTGCTTTTTAAATGAACATGGCCCAACAGAGGACCATTCCCTCACTGCTCTCCCAGTTAATGTGCTGTGGCAGGTTGCTGGTGAAATGCTTCCAGCCCTTCCTCTGTGATCTGTTCCTGCCCTTTCACAAATGAAAACAAAACCTTTGGGCCCCGTGGGCTCCCTGAGATGGCAGGAACAGAAACCCCTGAATGTGGGATCCAGGCCATCAGTGCTGCAGAGAGCAAGGGATGGGGCTGTTCTGCACTGAGGGATATTTTATGGCCTGTGTTGTTAACCTGGCCATTCAGCTGCATCCACGGAAGGGGTAATGCCAAAACCATCAGCTGTATCTGAAAAAGGAACTCCAGCTGTCAGCTTCTGCTGAAATACTGGTGTGGGTTCAGAGCTGTTTCTTCTGAGAGCTGCAGGGTGTTCATTTTCCAAAGTGTTTAGGCACTAAGAAGAGTTGTGTTTTGCCTTGAAGCTTTTGAGAGTCCGAGTGAGGTTTGTCTCTGCTCATTACTGCAGCCAGCCTGGCCCGCCAGCCAAAGTGGATTCTGCAGCAGAAGGAGCAGGAAAAAGACTTCTAGCAATTGGCTCTGTTTTCTTTAAACCTGTTACTTTCTCATCATCAGCTCTTCAAGGAGTTGGAGAGAGCTTTGAAATGGGGAGTGTCATTTCTAACCCTCCTGGAGTCCCCTGTGCCTCACTCCTGGGCAGTGTGGCAGGGCAGTGGTGCCCCCATCCCCACTGCTAGCTCTGCACAGAGCCTGGGAATCCTCTGTGCCACTGTGAGCTTGATTTTGAACTGAGGCCAGCTTTTGTAAAACATTCTCAGGGATAAATCTGACATCGCTCTGGTGCCAGCGAGACTGAGAACTTTCTTACCTCTGTATTTTAACTCCGTGGGGTAATTCCAGCTGAGTTCCAGCCAGAATTGTTCAATCGGCTGTGGAAAGATTTCTCTTGGACTGAGGGAAGGATCTGGTGCTGGGCAATGTGATCCAGGCACAAATGACTGAGGAACATCTGCAGCTCTGTGTCTGTTTTTGAAGGCCACATTTCCCCTCGTGGTGATTCTTTGGTTGTTTTGCAGCTTTTGTTGGAATATCGTCCTTAACCTGTACCTGTCTTTTGAGCTGGCTCAGTGTGGACAAGAAGGGCTCAGTGAATGTGCTCATGGTCATTTTGTGTTTATTGTTTTCTTGTTCTCATCTCCATCCCTCACAACTTTTATGTGGTGTTTTACTACTGGAAACAATAAAGCTTTTGTTCAGTAACAACTTCTTGCTATTTGTGAAACAGTAAAAAGGGTTTTTTTGTAGATACTCTCCAAATCCTCCAGCAAGGCAAGACAATAACCCAGCCAGTGGAATTGTGATTCATGCTGGAGTTTAATTGAATTCTGCACTTGAAAGTCACCTTTTGTCTTGTCCCCTCCTCTGTGCCCAGTGCTGGCTGTGGCTGGGCACAGGTTTGCTCCTCAGCCCCTCCGTGAAGGTTTTCCACACTGCAACCACCACTCACAGAGCAGCACCAATTGTCCTTCTGTCAAACGCTGTCCCCACAGCCTCCTCAGGGTCTGTGACAACCGGGCTCCATCAAACCTGGCCCACACAGAAGTGTCTCTGAGCCTCCTCATTGTTTGCCGAGCCCTGGCTGCTCCTGTTCCCTCAGCATTCAGCCTCAAGGTTTCAAACAGCTTTTTAATCCGGTTCTTTTCTTGCTTTCCCCAGCTCTAAAAGCCCCTCTGTAATTGCTGTGGGGATTGTTCTGCTGGGGAGCTGCCATCAGCCCAAGGATGGAGCGTGTCAAGGACTGAGCAGCTCTTGTGTGGCTGCCTCCCCTCTCTGCTTGCCATGACAACAGCCACAGCTGGGAGAGCTGCCCGTGGGATCTCTGCGAGTCAGGAACGCTGCCCTGGCCTGCCAGGCTGCCCTGGTTGGTTTTTAGGTTGTGTTTTGGGAGGGGAGAGCAGTGCTTCCCCCCAAGAGCCAAAGCAAAGGGGCCAGCAGCTGCTGCTTGGGCAAGGCAGTTCTGGCCACTGGAGGGTCAGCAGGAGTGCTTGGGCAGTGACACAAACTGGCAAAAAACTTCTGGGGTTCGTTTGTGGAGTTAAACTTGGCAGCAGCTCCTCCCCTGCCCTCCCTGGAGCTGTTTCCTTCACGGGCAGCAGCGGTGTCTCCCCAGCTCTCCTCTCCCTCCTCTTCCTCCCCTCACTTTGCTCCTCTCCCCCTTGGGCACTGCTCTCCCACCTGCCCTGCAGGTGGGTGTGGGTTTTTGGGAGGTTTTTGGGAGGGCTGGTGCTGCTCTCACACAGTGACACTTTCAGCAGGTGAGGGGTCAGCGTGGGAAGCTTTCATCCCGAGCTGCTCCTGCAGAGCCTCCCTGGGCACTGCCTCTGCCAGCAGCACCTTCAGGGGGTGCTGGAGCTGCACAGGGTGAGGATCCTGCCTTTACTCCACGGCAGGAGCACAGATGTCACCTCCCATTCATTATCAGGCTGTGACTCGCTGCTAGTGAGAGCCTGATCAGGACAGGGGGGCTGGCAGAGACACCTCCCCCGAGTGTGGCTGATTTCTGACTCCAGAGCTGACAATTCACCACAGGACTGCTGCTCTGAGCTAAATACAATTACACAAAACTTCTGTTCCCATCCCCTGGGAGCAGCCCCTGGTGTGGGACCTGCCCTGGTCTCAGGTTTTGGGGCTGGATTTGGGATCTGAGTGAGAGATCTCACCTCTGAGACTGGTCCTAACAACTCTGCCCTGCTCTGGGTATTTCAGAGACTCACCCTCAAAAAAAAAACCCAGATTGATCCATTCCCAGCCCCTGGGACCCACAGCAGCTGAGCCCAGCATTTTTTATTTCTCAGCTGGTGAAGCCAAGCCCAAGAGAGCCAGAAAATCTCCGGGAACAGCTGAGCCCCACCATGGGAGAGCAGGGGCAGGAGGAGCAGCCATCGGGACATCTTCAAATATCACCCGTGCAAAATCCAACCCCTCCAAGCAATCACACCGTGCCTGTTCAAATGGTGCCTTGGAGGACAGGAAAATAAACTGACAAATGCAAATTGGGGATGTAAATCTTGCAGGCTGTGTCTGGGAGGTACCTGTTTAATTAGCATCACTGAGCAGCCTTGATGTGGTAAGTGCTAAGGAGGAAACTTGCCAAATTCCCCGTTTTGCTAGCAGGTGACTTGTGTTCCGTTTTAATTTCCACTTTGTGACTGTTTTTTCTGTACTTTGCCAGAGTTGCTGTGCTGCCTGTAGCATGAGGAATCGGCTCTCGTGTCCTGGGCATTTGGCACTGAATTTATTCGTGTGATAAATAAGAATATCCCTGCTGGGGTGTGGGCTGGGGAGCTCCTGAGCCTTTGTTTCTCCCTCACCCCCGCCCTTCCCAGGTGCTAATTGGTACCACATGAATATTTTCAACGCTGATAAAAATATCTGTGAGGGGTTGGATGCTGGGTCTGGGAATTTCAGGTGAGGCTTCCCCGGGGTGCTGTGCAGTGCCTGGCCAGGTTTGCACCCCTCTGGCAGGCTCTGTGACCCCTCTCCTGACCTGTCACCGTGGGAGATGCTGGCATTAGCATGATGGAGTGCTCAGGGAGGATCAACTTATTGTTGTGCTACACCCAAACAATGCCTTTCACTTCCCTCCTTTCTCTTTTTCCTGTCGGTTCCCCATTCAAGCTTAACAAGATCAGTGCAGATAATTTGTGTATTCGTGCAGAACATCCTTTTCCCTCCCGTGCTTTGCCAGCTGCACTGCGGGCTGGGAAGGCAAATTCACACTTTCCTCTGCGTGGTTATGAATGGGTGCATCTGTTCCTGGAAGATAGAGAAAGGAGGGTGAAAGGGCTGGGAAGGGAGAGGAGAAATCAGCTGCAGCCCGGTACATTACCTCTGTGGAGAGAGGAGGCGTGCAGCAGATTTTTGCAGCTCAGTCCTGATGAATTTTGGAGGTGGGAGAGGCAGAAAAGGGGTTTTGCTCAATGGGGCAGCACAGCCAGCCCACGGTGGATGCCCCAGGGAGCTCAGCCCTATTGTGATCCAGGTCTGGGGCTGGTCCTGCTCCTCCCGGGCTGGAAATCACACCGGCCTTGCTCCCTGGGCTCTCTCCAGACCCGTGCCAGGGCCTGCACCCCTCATCCTGCACCTCCACATCCCCCAGGACCTTGCTGAGCTCCAGCCTGGGACAGGTGCAGGGCTGGAGGCAGCAGAGCTCCTGACCTGGCCTTGCTCTCCTCCCTCCTTCCCCAGAGAGGGACAGGCTGGGGTTGATTTTCTCCTCTTCTCTGGTGTATCTGGCTGTGAGCCACCATCAAACCCTGCAGTGGCCTCCACCCAGAGTCCCAGGGGTGTTTTTAGTGCCCTGCCCAAGCCCAGGTCCTGGCAGTGATGCTCCAGCACGTTCCCTCCTCCTGTTTTGGGTTTCTCCTCATTGCCTGTGACACGGAGTCACCAGCAGCTGGCTCTGGCACCACCAGCCGCAGGCTGTTCCCCTCCAGAGCAGTTTTCCAGCCAGGGAAATTCCCGTGGTGTCCCTGCTGTCGAGGTGAGGGTCCCCCCACCCCTCTGCTGGGTTCGTTTGTGTTTCTCCCTTTGTGAGCCCAGAAGTTTCCAGATTTGGGAACAGCTTTGGAGTGAAATACAATGCACTCCACTTGAAATGAAGATAAAAGTTTCCTGAAGGGTCTTACCATGGCTTTTAGAGTGAAGACAGCCCATTTAACAGCCCGAGTGGCTGAAGCAGAGATGTGCTAAATGCCAGGCTTTGAAGCTGTGCAGGGAGTGGAAAAGGTGGTGGGTGCCTTCCTCACCTTCCTCACCTTCCTCAGAACAGAGCTGGGCTCTCAATCCAATCCCCCAGGCTTGGATTCACCCCAGTGAGCAGTTTCTTAATGCTCCTTTTTTTCCAGTTTCTTCAGGACAGGACACAGCAAGCAGCAGGGGCAGTGGGTTGGTTTGGGTGAGCAGACCCTGAAAACACAATTTGAGTTTTTATTGACCTGGCAGCATCGTTGTGTGCAGGAGAAAAGGGGAGAGGGGGCTGCTCCAGCTCACAGCATCCCAGGAAAAACTTCCCTGCAGGATTTGCTGCTCTCGTTGCTGCTGATGGGTTCGGGTTGGTTAATCCAAGGGCACTTTGGGGTTTTTTGGCTCTTTGCACCTTGCAGGTCAGCACTCAGAGATAAATCCCTGCCATTTGCAGCGCTTTCAGTGGCACTGAGGTATCCAAACCTGGATGGAAATGGTTGGGACACCCCTGGGCTGGTCCTGCTGTTTTCAGGGCAGCCTTTGGAAGGAGCCAGCAGCGGTTTTTGGGGCTGGAGATGCCTGGAGTGAGTGTGCAGCTCCTGGACCCTCCCAACCCGTAATTCCAGGGGCTGTGAAGGGATTTGGGGCTCCCTGAGCAGCTCTGCCTTAGGGAGCACTCGGGGACACACAGCCACCTCCCACCCTGCAATTTTGTGGGTGGGCTGCAGGACTCTGTGCTCAGATATTATCACTCCTTTAATGCTGGAGCAGGTGGAGCCCAGGTTGGGAAGCTGCTGATTTCTCACAGCCCTGTAAACCTGAAAATGCCACCAAATTCTTGTGATGCTGCTTTGTGGAGATTTTTGCCTCCCCGTGGCTGCAGAGTCCATGTTTCCATGCCAAGAAATCAAGAATCAAATAATTGAATCTCCCTCCCCTTTCCTATAAAATCAAGCAATTGAATCAAAGAGCACGTGATCTGAAGAGACAGGGAAGGGAGTTCATTTTGGGCTCCCTTTATTGGCCTCTTAAATCCCGAGCTCTGCAGCCTGCTGGGAGTGTTTTATGGATCCTTTTCCACAGCCAGGAGCAGGATGGACTGATCCTGGCACCAGGGAGGTAGCAGGGATTTTGTGGGGACTGGGGAAGGGACAGCTTCACCCTGGGTGACCCCAATGCTGAGGGGACCCTGCTCAGTTTAGGGACATTTAGGGCTCCCTAAATTCCTCCCTGCAGGAAATGCTGTGCTCCAAGGCAGCAGGAGAGTGCTCTGGCTGTTCCTGCTGCCTCTGAGGGCAGCTTGGATGTGCTTGGGATTGCCTGAGCTTCCCTATCTGCTGAAGGCAGGGGCAGGGATTGTTCTTGCAGCAGCAGAGGGCTGTGACCCAGCAAAGGATCTAGGCAAGTCCCCTGTGCCAGTGGCCAAACTGGAGAGAATAGTTGAAATTCCTAAATTCTCCTTAGACTCCTGACTTCTCACCCGTCACCAGAGCAAAAAGTCTTCACAGAAATTGAGCGGTTTTGGCGTTTTGTCTCTTGGTTGTGGTTTTGGTTTCAGTTTGGGGTTTTTTTCCTGGATTTTTTGGTAGAGTTGTTTTTCTCGCTCCTGAAGGAGCTCTTCTGCCCCATGTCATTTTTACTGGTGTCATTTCTATGACTGTCGTGACTCCCTCCCCTCATCCTGGGACCTGGCAGGGAGCAGGACTTTGTAGGAACTGGGAAAAGGACAGCTTTACCCTGGGTGACCCCACTGCTGAGGCTGGGGGTGCTCTCCTGACCCCCGGGGGTATCATAAGGTGCAACCTGCGTGAGGAACACCTCGAGGAGGGGGAAAATTTTGCTGTTCGTGGTTTGGGATTGTTCCTAAGAGCAGGAAATGCGCCCTGGGGTGGGGCTGGTCAGGCGGGGAAGCCGCCGGGGCTGCGGCTCCATCGGGATGCAAATGGATGTAAATCCATGTAAACACACGTCCCCGCGCAGGTAGCAGCCCGTGCCCAAATTATGCAAATGTTCTAATCCAATAAGGCTAATGTCATGATTAGCCAGCAGCACGGGGCTCATTAACACGGATCCCTGGCTCTTACACCCATCACTGTCAGCGCGACCAGGCAGAGGCTTCCAGCATCCCTGGAATGGTGGGGAGGGGACATCCAGGGCGTGGTGGCACCGGGCAGGACCCTTCCCCTGCCTGGCCAAGGTGCCACACGTCCTGCCCAAGGTGCCAGGCGCTCCTGGGGAGGCGGGAGGAGCACCCGGAGCAGATTTCCCCGTTCCTGCCGAGCAGCCCGAGCCGCGTTTCTCGGCAGATCCCGCGCTGTGCTCAGATGAACAGGGCTAGCAGGGCCATCTAGTGACTCCTCCGGCTGCCAAATGACCCGGCAGCTGCCCCCCTCAACCACTGTAAAGTTTGGATTTTGAGGAATGCCACCTCCCCTTCTCCCTTTTATTTTTTTTTTAATTTTTTTTTTCAGCTGCTGGGTATTCTTTGCTCCAAAGTTTTCTTTTCGCTGGATCACCAGAGCTGGAAAACGCTTGGGCTTCCCTGCAGTGGAGAGGAGCTTTGTCCTGAGCCGGGTGACATAAGGTCAGGCAGCTGAACAGCCCGTGGGTCCAAGAGCATCCTGCCTGCCTCGGCCCTGCCAGGAATGCTGCTCTCCGGGCAGGAACCGGCTTGTCTGGGCTGTGGCCTCAATTCCTTCCTTGCTGACCCGCAGGTGCTGCCCTGAGTCTTCTGTGTGAGCAGCCCTGCCTGGTTCAGGGAATCTGGGCTGGTTTGCCTCTCCAGCAGTCTGATCCCACCGTGAATCTGTGGGGTCTTCTCCTGTCCCTGCTCCTGTCCCTGCTCCTGTCCCTGCTCCTCTCCCTGCCCCTCTCCCTGCTCCTCTCCTTTTTTTTGCTTTTTCCAACATTAGCATGGTGCTGGGGTTGGTGGATGGGGCCAGGAGAGCGCCCTGGCACCCAGGACGGGCCATTCCCCGGCCCCCAGGACAGGCCATTCCCTGGCACCCAGGATGGGTCATTCCCTGGCAGCTCCTGGTTGAACCTCGTGATCCAGGGATGGACAGGACATCTCCATCCCTGGGAGAAGCAGCAGCTAGGACAGAGCAGCCCCAGAGCTGTGACAGGTACGGGGATTGCACAGGGGGTTTGGGTGGATTGCTTTTGACAGGATGTCATCGTGGATGTGGGAGAGGAGCAGCTCTGAAGCTCTCTTAACGCAGCCAAATTGCTCTTTAATACTGCATACCCAAGATGTTATTTGCTGGATCCCTGGAGCTCGCTCTGCTGTGGGTTTTTGGTGGCATTTTCCCCTCTGCTTGCAGCCAGCTCTGAGTTCCTGGAGCAGGGGCGGGAGCAGCTTCCCCCCTGTGCCTCCTGAAGCTCGGCTGCTTTCTGCCCTCCCTGCGCTCCTCCTGTGACTCCGGGAGTTGGTGCCACTCCCGAAACGCCTCTCCCCACCAAAATGTGAGCAGAAAGTCTCTCCATTTCCATGGCAACGGGGCCGGGCCCTAAATGCTGATGGGAACTCCTTTTCTGGACGTGGATGGAGTGGGAAGGGCCGGGGGTGCAGGAGGCAGCAGTGCCCAGCCCCAGCACGGCTCTGCAGGCCAGCATTGATGTCCCAGCCACCACAGGATGAGGAGCTGCTGCAAAAATTAACACCAGGTCTGCTCCTGGCTGCCTGGAAAGTCTTGGGAGGAATGTTGTCATCCTCCTGCAGCTGGGAGACGGTCGGGAAGAGGTGAAGGCAGCGTGGAACTCCCAAGATAAGTCAGCTGGATAATCTCAGAGGACGTTGACTCCAGCTTGGAAAGGCACTGAGAGCAGATAAAATTAGTCTAATAGGAGTTGATGCTGCACAGAAGTCTCCCCTGCCTCGATTGCAAGGGAGTGGGTCTGCATTTATCTCAAAAATCAGATCCAGCGCCGTGAGTGAGGGTGGCTCTGCCTGGCCTGGTGATGGCAAACCCCTGCCAAGGCTCTGCAGTTCAGAGGAACACATAGAAATCCGAGGAAAAAACTCCAAAAAAGGTTCATCTCCAAGAAAATCCCCCTGAGGCCTGAGCCCTCGGCAGTGCTGTGCCCCAAACTGGATGTCACTCTCCTCCTGGGCATGGTTTGGGTGGATTTTCCTGCAGCTCACGCTGTGCACAGCCCCACCCTGGTGAGCCCCTGGGTGGATTTAGGCTGTGCTCCACAGAGCTGAGATTTCCAGCAGCTGATTGTCCCCTCTGCGGGTGCCTGCAGTGCTGGCAGGGCGCACAGCAGGGCAGAACCCCCCCAGCAGGAGGGCAGGCCTTCCACAGGACCCCAAAAACCAAAGTGCAGTAAAAATTACAAAATAAAACCCCGACTATTTTGGGATTCGCATGGAAATGGCAACATATGCTAAACGTTGAACATCAGCCCCTACCAAAAGCAGAGCTATTCTGGGCCCATCCTGAAGATGCAGGCAGAGATGATCCCTCCCTCCCTCCCTCCTCCTGGGAGCTCCTTGCCAGATCCATCTGCAGGTACCAAAACGCTGCCCAGGAAGATTCCATCCACTGGTTGGGTGTTTCATAAATCCTTTAGGAACTTAAAGCAATGTTTTGAGGGGAGAGGGCTCTTCCCTGCTGGCATTTGGCCCTTGCCTGGCTTTCTGCACGGGTTTGTTTGCGTCTGCCTCGTAATAGGGTGTGGGTTGTATTCCACCACAGTGATTTTGTTCACAGCTGGTAATTGCTGGTTAAATCTGGTCAAATGATGGTTGTTAGCAGGGCCTGTTGGAGCACAGATAACTCCAGACATTATCCAGGCAGAGGAGCAGTGGGGGCCGGGGTGCACTGGAATATCAGCGCTGCTGGGGAGGCGTAATCGGCACAGCCTGGGATAAGCTCCTTAGGATTATTTTTGCCAAGTTCTCCAGTTGCCATCACTACTATTACTGCTTTACTTAGCAAATGCAAAGGCTGTTTGACCAGGTGAGGAGTGCAATCCACGGGATGGGCTCAGCCAAGCCTCCCCAAAGTGGAGGGCAGGGATCTCTGAGGGGAAGCTGCCAGGAGCTGTGCTCAGTGCCCTGAGCCAGCCAAGGAGCCAGGCACAGGTTGTTTTTCAATTAACCCATGCACACAGCTATGCTGGAGCTAAACTCATTGGAAGAAAGGAAAAAAAAAAAAATTCATACCTCCCAGCTGGGGGAACTGAAGGCAGGGTCGGTCCTGAGTCAGCCCAGAGGGATGCAGGGGTCTCTTCCAGCAGTGCTGCCACCCCCTGCAGCCAGGCTGAGCTGGTGGCACCCTCTCCTGCCTGCAGCTGTGGGTGGTTTCAGGCTTAAAAATGGATGGGAAAAGCAAAATTCCAGCTGGGGCTGTGCAGGGTGGGGCTGGTGCTGGTGTCACCTCCCAGGGGACGCTGACAAACCTCCCTGTCCCACCTCCCCGAGCTCAAGGATGAGACCCAGAGGCAGTGAAGGCTTTCATTTGGCATCACCTCTTGGTGCTCTCTCCAGGCTTTTCTCCAGCAGAGCAGGGGTTTCAGAGAGGTTTTGAGTTGGCAAAGAAACAAATACAGAACCAGTGGGTTGATCACTGAACCCCTGGCAAGCAATGGGATGTGCCATCCTGCTGCTGTGCTTTCCATTGGGAAAGGAACTGCTCAAACTGGAATCAGCCCCTGCCCTCACTGAATTAAACCTGGAAGAGCAGAACTTGAAGCTCAGCATTTGTAAGGAAATGGGTTGAAGCGTGTCCTGAGGGCAGCCTGTGGGTTTGGGTGAGTGTTTAATCCGTGTGTTGCAGTTTTGGGGGCTGTAGGAATATTCCTGCTGTTTGCCCACTTGCAGGGCAGTTCCAGAGGAGGAATCTGGGCTGTGGCACAGGGACAGTGAGTGCCACAGGGTTTTTCTGGGTGTACTTAAGCCTGTGCTTGTGCCTCTGTTCAGGACAATATTTAAAGTAAAACCTTGGTGTTTTCAGAGCCTGGGCTGGAGTCAGTGACAGCTCCTGCATCCCACAGCATCCCCAGGTACAATGTCACAGGGGCTGAGCTCAGGATCTTGTTTTCTTGGGAGAAAACATGGATTTTGACAGGGACAATTGCTCTTCCCCCTCATCCCACCCCTGCTTCGATGCTGGCTCTGTGATGGCCACCTCCCCCTCCCCTGAAGGCTGTCCCCCTTCCCACAGGGACAGATATTCCCTGACAGAGTGGCTTTGCCTCCTGCCTGTTAAAACTGGCATTTTAACATTTAAACTCCCTCTCTCCCCTCCTGGGGGGCTGCTGGGGAAGTCACCTTCCCCCTTCCAGGGCAGCAGAGGCCACGTGCGTGGGCAGAGCCAGGGATCAAATCAAGTCACATTCCAGGGCATTAGACAGACGGTGGGAATTAAGAGCTTTACCTGGAAACTGGCTTTGTATCTGCAAGCCCTGTCTTTGTCTTCCAGCCCAACTTTCTATTTTTGTCCCTTTCACCTTCTGTGTGGTCGTGTGTGACACGTTTTGGGGAGCCCTCGGTAAATATGGGGCAGTGCAGCCCAGGAGGAAACACTCAGGCCCTTTGGGAAGGCAGGAAAAGTGTGGTTTATCAAAAATCCAAGCTGCTTTGGGACTCATTAAAAGCTCAGAAAAGCCTCCAGCTGCTTTCTGTAGGCTTGGGATCGGGCAGGGACTACAAAGTCCCATCTGGGCTATTAGCAGTGAGTCTTGGTTTCTCTCTGTCTGTGAGGCTGGTGATGGAGTCTCCCTCGAGGACCACCCCTGCCCTGCTTCAGGGAGTTTTTCTGCTTCAATTCTGCCTTTTTTTATCCCCTTGTTGCTCTCCTGAATCCCTGGGTGAGCTGAGCATCTCTCAGTGGGTGCTGCTGGGCCCTGATCCCGGCTCTGGGCTGTGGATGAAGGAGGAAGAAGAGCTCAGAGCTTCACCTTAATTGCCAGAGCCTTGATTTTCCACCCTATCAAACAATCTTTGCCTATTTGGGCCTGGTGCTCTTTGAGTAAACATTTGAAATGATGACGCTTTTGTAATGGCATCAGGCTCTCGCACGTAACTTGATTTTATTTATTTATTTACTTGCCCTTTCTTAGAGGAAATTGCCGCTATTTTCTGGGCATCAGGCCCAATTTCTGCTTCGTTCTGTCTGAGTCCACACCACATCCTGGATGCTGCACCCGAAGATGGAGCCTGTGAGGAGGAGCACATCCAGACCCGGAGGAACCTCCTTGTGCTTGCCGTGGTGTTCCCACCCAGCACCAGCCCACCTGTGAGATTTTCAGCCTCCACACGCACAGCAGGTGGCATTTCCATCTGAATTAATGTCCTGGGAGCCCTTGGGTATGGGAAGAGGGTTAAACTGTCTGAGAATGGATCTGCTGTTAGACCAGGAGCCACCCCAGAGTGAGAATATGGCAGGGCCACAGAGGAGCAGTGAGCTGTCTGCTGCTCTCCTGGGTCATTAGATCATCCTCAGATGTGCTTCATGTCTAGGTGCAGAGCAGTGACAAGTTTGGATGCTTCAGGAGAGAAACATTCACTTCCCTGTGAGGAGTAAATGAGGTTCGTTTGCCTGGTGTCAGTTTGTTATGACTCAAAGAACGTGCATTAACATTTACCAAAATCTGAATGAGAGCTGAACTCTGCCGCAGACAGAGAGGCTGGGTGTCATTTTGTTGGGATTTGGGGGAAATCCTCTGAGGAGAAGAGCTTTGTTTTTAATAGTTGGAGACTATTAGGAGACTGCAGCTCTGTGTGCACGGCTAAGGTTCCCTGGTGGGCCTGGCATGAGCAGCTGGACGTGCTGGTGGGTGACTAGAGCATGCCAAGTGTCCCAGCCTCACGCCAGAGCCCCCAGAGCTGAGCCAGCAGAGGCTGTGCTGGGGCAGCTGCTCCTCTGAAATATTTTCCTGGGCAGGGTGAGATGCTTTTGCATCATTTTCTCACAGGGTTTCTCTTCTGGCACTCCTTGCTGAGAAGTCCACTTCCAACAGCTTGTGAAGCCACAGATTAATTGATTTGAACATCGGGGGAAATGAGTAAAAACATCAGTTTGAGACCAACCCCCTGAGCAGAGCACAGCTCAGTGTTTTCCAGGGAGCCTGTGGCAGGAGCCTGTCCCTGTCCTGGCTGGTGCTGGGCCCCAGGAATGAGCAGGAGGGGTGCTGAGCCCTGTCCCAGCCCGTCCCTCTCTCCTCTGTGATGCTGCCCCAGCCCCATGGCACGGCCCCACGCCAGCTGGCAGGGGCTGTGCCACCAGCAGGGCACACGTGTTGCTTCATTCTCTGGTGTGTTCCCAGTTCCAGCAGCTCGTCCAGAGCTGGTGCTGAGCTCTGCAAGGACCCTGCTGTGAGCTGGGGCAGCAGGGATCCTGGCCCGGGCTGTCCCTGCCCCAGCGGTGCCATCCTTGCCCGCGGCTCAGGATGTGGCACAGCCTGCGGTGAGCCGGGAGGGTTTGGGGGGCTGCCACGGGTCCCTGGGGGGCTGCCACGGGTCCCTGGGGGGCTGCCACGGTCCCTGGGGGCTGTCACTGTCCCACGGTGCCTCTAAACATCGCGCCGGGATGTGACACAGCAGGACAGCAGGACCCTGGCCGCTGCCCCTGCCCGGTGACCTCAGCCCCCGGAGGGGTCTGGCATTGCCCAGCCCCGCCCTGGCAGGGCCCAGCCCCGCCCTGGCAGGGCGATGAACCGAAGCCCACCGGGGCACCCCCATCCCCGCAGCTCCTGCCCGGCCGAGGGGCAGCGGGCCGGCCGCAGCGCTCATTCCTCCGCTGCCGGGCACCGCTTTGTTGCTAGCTGGTGACATCACCCGAGAGCCCACCCCCTGCCTCTTATCCGTCTCTCCGTCTCGCTCGTTTATTCCCAGGCAGCGCCGGCAGGATCGCGGCCGTGCGAGCGCCGGGGCTGGCAGCAGCAGCATGCGTGCGGCCGCCGAGGCTCAGGGCGCGACAACCACGTAAGGGACCGGCCCGAGCCTCCCTCCTCGCCCTCCTCCGCATCCTCCCCGCCGGCAGAAACTTCCCTCTCCCGCACGGCTTCTCCGGCGGAGCTTGGCAGCCACAGCCGCATGCATGACACTCCGAAAAGGAGAGAAAATGACCATAAGTATCCAGGAGCACATGGCCATTGACGTCTGCCCCGGGCCCATCAAACCCATCAAGCAGATCTCCGACTACTTCCCCCGCTTCCCCCGCGGGCTCCCCGCCGCCGTCGGCCGCAGCAGCGGCGCGCTGCGCCCCGCGCTCAGCCAGCCCTCGGTCAGCCCCGCCGAGGCGCCCCGAGAGGATGATGAAGATGTGGATCAGCTCTTCGGAGCCCACGGAACGACGCCCGCCGAGCAGCCGGCCAAGAGCCAAGCGCCCGAGGAGGCGGTGGACCCCGAGGGCTACGAGTCCGACGATTGCAGTGAGTTCCTAAGTTTCCGTGGGAGTTTGCTGCGTGCCGAGGGCGAGGGTGGGGGTCGGGGCTGGGTGCCCCATCTTGGGGCCGTTCCCTGGGATCACGGTGCCGCCGTGAGAAGCCCCCGGGGGTAGCCGGGGAGGCTCTCCCTGCGCTGCTCGGGGGCGGAGGGGGCCCTGGGAGTGTCCGTGCCGCAGCCAGGCTGGCTGCTGAACCCGGAGCAGGGAAGTCTCCCAAGAGCCACCAGTTGCTGTCGTGGCTGGTGCACTTCTCTGCCTCGTCCCTGCTCGGCTCCGCGCCTCCGGCCCTCCGGAGGGGCTCAGACCCTTTTAATCCGGCTGGGTGCTCCAGCCACCCATTCCCTCCAGCATCCCTCCAGCATTCCCTCCTCCACGCCGGGGAGATCTGTCGGGAATGGCATCCGCCCGGCACAGCTCTGCCCTCTCCCTCGGCCAACTCTGGCGTGTCATCCCTCCATTCCTCACCCTCCCGAGCCCTGCAGGGGACCGGGGGGGTGGGCTTTGGAGCAGGAGGTTTTGGTTGTGGTGGCTGCAGGTGTTTGCAGCAAGGGTTAACCCCTCCCCACCCAAAACGTCCTTCCCACCCGGCGCCGTGGAGCCGCAAGGCAGCGGCTGCCTGGCTCTGCCGGCCACGGCCACCGGGATAACCCCATTTTCCTTGGAGTTAGAGGAACCCCAAGGGCTCCATTCAGCCCAGCCTTCGAGGGGCCAGATCCTGCCAGGGTCTGAGCACAAAGTTTGGAGCCGGGAGATGCCGAGGAGAAGGGGAGTGGGTGCTGCCGAGCGGTGCTGCGTGCTCGTCCTGGGGGAAGGGGAGGCTGAGCTGCTGGCGGCCCAGCGCCGGGCAGGCGGTGCCTTTTCCCTCCGCACAATGTCACAGCCCGGCCTCGCCATCGCTGCCTCGCTCATTCCACACCCAGGGCGTGACCCCGAGGAGGGCCCCCCGAAGGGCTGCGCTGCTGCAGGGTGGCACGGCTGTCCCCGCGTCCCCCTCCGGGCACATCCTGGTGCTGGGTGCCAGCCCCGAGCTGGCACAAGCCTCGCTGTCCCCGTGCCGGTGTCGGGGTCACGATTCCCGTGGAGAGGCGACAGCTCTGGCACCGCCGGGGAGAACATCTCTGCTAAGCCGCGTTTGTCCCAGCAGGGCAGTTAACCGCGACTTTAGCCGGCTTTGGGTCATTTGCTGCTCTAATTATCCCATCGTGGCGGGAGAGACCGGGCTGCAGGGCCAGGGGGGTGTGCGGGAGCCAAAGCACCCCGAGTGCAGCGTTTCCTCTGGGTGACTCGCATGGAAGTGGCCCAGGGCGCTGCATTCTGCATTTATCTGTCGGCAGTGCTGGCTGCTGGATCCTGGCTGCTGGATCCTGGCTGCTGGATCCTGGCTGCTGGATCCTGGCTGCTGGATCCTGGCTGCTGGAGGCAGCTTGGCTCCGTGCCGGGGCCGGCGGGTGTTTCTCTCACCCAGGCTGGTGTTGGGAAGTGTTTCTCGCAGCGTAACAGGTGTCAGGCAAAGCTGCCGAGGCTGCTCTGCCTGAGGTGTGCTGGGGTTTGGGCTGGCGAAGGCGCGGCGGGGCCGGGAGCAGGGCAGGGGGGTGGCAGCGGCGGTGTCACAGCTCCGGGGGCAGCGCGGGGTGGCCCAGACACCCTGAGGACACCGGAACACGCAGGATGAGACTGTCACTCCCCCAGGTTTAGCTGCCGAGTTGTAAATCCAGGCAGGAGCTGCCTGTGCCCGTTCCCCAGCCCGGGAGCAGGGAGGGGATCCTGGCTGTGCCAGGGAGGGCGGCTGAGCTCCCCCACTCCTCTGGAGGTGATTCAGGGCTGCTGCATCAGTCACCTGCACTGAATTTCCCCTGGAGAGCCTGCCGGTGCCTGCACACGGGGTTCAGGGGGTGCTGCTGTCAGAGCCTGGGTGCAGCACCCACAGATCGAGGTTTTGCCAGGCACATCTTGCCTCACTCCTCAGAGATGCTGCCAGTCCAGCCCCGGAGGGGTGCGGGGAGAGGGATTTTGCCAGGAGGAAGAGGAGGAGGGTCGAAGGCTCCCTGTGGGTTTCCCTCCTCCGACGCCCAGGCAATGCTGGCTGGGCGGGAGGAGGAGAGCTGCCCCTGCCTGGAGAAATGCAGCAATCGTCTGGGTTTCCCCAAGCTCCCTCCTGCCTGGAGTTACTGCTCCAGCCTGGGTGCTCTGGGGTGCTTCCAGCAGGACCTGAGCTGCAATCCCAGCCTGAATTCCAGAACCCCAGCGGGGCTGTGGGGAGTGGGCAGGTCCTGCCTGGCCCTGCTGCAGCTCCCCTGGGCTGGCCCTGCTCCTTCACCCTTTGCTGAGTCGTGCTCCAGAGCCCACCAGCAAAGCTCGTAGTGTCTGTGGAACCAGGGGGAGCTGCAGTGTTTGCTCCCACCCCAGCAGGGTGGCCTGACCCAGGTTTGGTGTCTCCAGGCAGCAGGGGGGATGCGAGTACAGGCATGGAATGGGTGCTTTGGAAAACTGAGAACCCCCAGGGTGCAGGAAGCAGGTGGAATCCTTCCAGAGATGGGCAGGGACCCGGCTGAGGTGGGAGCAGAGGTGGGGCCACGGGAGGCTCGGGTTTGTGGTTCCAGCAGCCTGTGGAGTGCAGTGAGTGGCAGGGAGCGGGCAGGGCTGGGAACCAACACAGCAGATAATGAGTGGGGACACTGGGCTGGCTCTGGGATCACTGGGAGCTGCATGGAGCCAGCTCTTCCCATCAGACCTGCCAGCAGTGCTGCTCTGAGGATTGGCAGGGTTGTGGTGGGCACCCACTGCCATCCCAGGGCCCTTGGGAGACCCTGGCACAGGGACTCATCCCTGCCCTGTGCCAGGACTCCTCCTGCAGTGGGTTTGTCCCCAACAGAGCTGCTGAGGAGGTGGAAGGAATGAGGCAGAAGTGGGAAATGTGTATTTGGTGCAGAAGGATGGTTTGGTGCTGTTGGACCAGCATCTGCTGTGAGCTGAGAGGACCAGGCAGGAGGATGGGAAGGGGGAGTTGGTTCCTGCTGCCTCGACACACCTGGCTGTCACCTCATTTTTGGCTCACCTGGCTGGTGCCCTGTGACAGCAGCAGGTCCCTGTTGTCCCCAGCCACCAGGGATGCTCCCCACCCAGTCGGGCAGCGCAGTGCCAGGGAAACTTGGTTTGCAAGGAAAAACAAGCAAATGCCAGCTAGATGGCAATGTGCCACCTGTGAGGAGCTGGCTCTCGCCTCCCATCTCCACTGATTTCACCCAAATGCTGCTGCCCCTCCACTGCCTGCGCCCTCCCCTCCACAGCACCAGCAGGAATTTGTACCTGAGGCATTTTTAAAGGTCTCTGGAACCTCTGCAGGAGCAGAGGAACAGACAGTACCCGTGAGGGAGCACTGCCAGGGAATCTGGCAGGGCAGAGCTCTGGAGGGAGCAGCCATCCTCCTTTAACAGGCAATCAAGTTTCCAGCCCTTGGAGAAATGCCCCGTTCCCTGAGCTGCTGTTTGGCTTTGGAAAGAGGCTCTGGTCACGCTGGAATTCCTTCCCTGCTCCAAATGTGTTTGGCTCTGGGTTTTCAGGTGAGGAGAGAGCCTGGGAGCCCCAGGCTGCAGCAGGAGCCGGTATCCCTGGAAATGCTGCCCCATCCTGCTCCTGCCAGCACCCTGGGACTGTTCCTATGTGCACAAACCCATCCAATTCCACCTCACACCCGGGTTTATTCATGGAAGAGCAGCCTCCTGAGCTCTGGAGCTGCAGCAGCACGAAAACCACTTCTCCAAAGTGCAGCTGAGGGGCCAGTCCTGGTGCGTGGCAGCTCGTGACGCCTGCAGCGCCACACGAGTTATTTAGGAAGACTCTTATTTTGAGCAAAGAAGATAATTAGGCAGGCAAAGCCATCATGGAGATATTAATTACTGGCTGCTTGAAGATGTAAAGAAGAAGGAAGGTCTGAAGGGGTGCAGGGTTTGCAAAGTCACCTGGCAGTGCTTTTGGCCAGACAGGGGGAGGCAGAGGAGACGGCGAGGAACGAGCAGGGTATTTACTCCTGAAACACAGCTCCTTAGCATATGCTGCAACTGCTATTTATAAGCTTTGAATCGTCTTTTCAATCCAGATAAGGCCAAAAGAAGCATTTTTCTCGCTCAGGAAACTAAACAAGCCACGGCTGATTTCAGCAGAGCAGGGCTCTGCCAAGCCCGAGCTGCCTGTGCTGAGGAAAGTTGTGCAGGTGCTGGGCAGTGTCACAGCCAGGGGAGCTCTGGGGGTTCCCAGGGGGTGACTCTGGATCAGCTCCTCTCTGGTTTCCTGTGGGGCAGATGGATTTTTGGGTTCCTGAAGGGCTGGAGGTGAACACGGGGCACCAGGAGAGGAAAACACACCAGGATCTGCCTGGGCATCCCTCCTCCAGCGTCCATGGAAGCAGCAGATGGGCCCTGGCCTCTGGCACCTCTGCTAATGAAGGAGCCACACACCTCTGCTAATGAGGGAGCCACACAGCTGCTGGAAAAGCAGGAACCCTCCTCCCACAGCCTGCCCAGCCCTGCACCCTTCCCTGCTGCAGGAGGAGAGGCAGGACTGACACCCCTTGTTCCACCATGCTCCGGCTCAAGGGGGTTCCCAGATCTCTCCTCTTTGTATTTAACACTGAAAGCAATTTTTTGGGGGGGGTTTGCTAATTGCAATACTGTATTTCATTAAAGAAGGAGAGCGGGAGAGATTTGAAGGCCATCTCTAAATTGAAATTGCTGAAAGTCTAATTGCTGCTGACATCAGGGACCATTTAGTGCTGTAAAACATAATTGCATCTCTGAACTGTTCTGAGCAGATAAGTGTTCCTCTGAACACTCCTCCTGGAGAAGACAGAAGAGCTGATGAGCATCCATCAAACAACCTCATGGAGAAGCAGCTCCCTGCTCCAGAGCTTACCAGGGGCTGGCGCCGTGTCTCCAAAATGAAGAAATATTCATTGCTGCAGGTTTTAAGTGAAAAAATGGTCAGACAGGGAGCAGTTGCAAGAGAGAAAAGTTGTGTTTGTCCCTTGCTCCTGATGCTCCTGAGCTCAGCCACAGCCGTGGATCTGCTGAGGAGGGGAGGTCTCCTGCCTGTGTGCTGGGTCTGCTCCCTGCTGGGGTTTTTGTAGGACTGGGAATGCCCTGCCCTGCTGGCAGCAGCAGATCAGAGTCCTGTGAGGCTGGTGGGAATGTTCATGCCCCAGTGTGCTGTGCTGCCCCTGGGACATGTCCCAGAACCTCCCAAAATCTCCTTCCATGGAATAGCTGAGGTAATGCCACCTTTCAGACATATCCCCTTTGCAGCTGCCTCCACCACCTTTCCTGCCTGATGCCAAATCCTGCAGTGGTGGCTGGAGCTTCCTGCCAGAGGTCAGTGCTGCCATCAGGGGCTTTGCAGCCCTCAGGAGCTGCAGCTCCTCAGCTCAGCACCTTTGGGATCCATCCCTGGCTGCACAGCAGCATCCTGAGTGCATCTGTGCCCAGCCTGGGAGTGCTCGGCAGGAATTGATGGTGCTTTTTTCCAGGGATAACCCTGGGGGTTTTCCAGACCTCATGGAGCCACTCCTCGAGCTCTTCCCCATTTTGTGCCCCTGGATGTGGTCAGGATGCCAGGGAGAGGCAGGAGCACACGCACAGCCACCCACCAAAATGTTTTTCAGCAGCCTGGCTTGGAAATGGCAGGAGATAATTTCTGTTCCTCCTGAGGAGTCATTTACCAACATTTTGTATGGGGCTGTAAGTGCACAGAATTGCCTGCTGCCTTTCAGGACCTTTAAAATTATCTCCATTGCAAGGGAAAAATTAAAGCAATGGAAGAATAGGGACCTATCTTTAATAGTGCATTAAAAAATACCCAGTCTGAAGGTTACTGAACCTGTGCTTTCTGTAAGGGAGAGCTAATCCAGACAATCCCCAGCAGTCTTTTTACTGCTCCACTCTGATCTCCCTGGCACAAAATCCGTGAGCAGATTATCTTGGGAGCAGCAATGCTGATAAGCAGAGGGACTTAAGGCTTTTGGACTCCTTTTTAATTAGTTCTGTAGTGGGGTTTTTGTGTGCACACCTCAACTTCTCCCGGTGCAGAGCTTTGCTGGGCTTTCTGATGGCAGCACACCTGCCTTGGAGAGTAAGGAGTGTGTTCCATCACCACTCCCAGGCTTTGCTGAAGCTTTTTCTCTGAGTTTCAGTGCCTCTCCATGTCTTGGGATGAGAAATTCTTTTTCTTGGAGCATCCCAGGCTTCGGAGAGGGCGGATCTGCAGCCCAGCACGGCCCAGACACCTGCAGGGACAGGGACAGGGGAAAGGGAGCAGAGCACAGATTTATCACCACATTGTGCCTCTCATCCCACAGGTATAAATAGCAGCTCCTCCAGCCTCGCCTCACCCCGGGCACAGCCGGGAAATGTCAGCAATGAACAATAAACTCCTGCTGGCTGTGCCGGGCTGCCCGCGGGCCTGGCCGAGCCCACGGACACATCTGCTGCCTGTGCTGCCCTCTGATAATTTCCTGGCCCACTGAATTGATCAAAACGCCCAAAGGTCAGTGGGAGAGGAGGCCACCTTCCCGTGCAGGTGGGATTTATTTTTCCTTTCAGAGCCTGTGCTAAAAGCCAGGCCCAGGCCAGAGCCTTCCCATCAATCTGTCCCAGCTCATGGGGAGGGAAGAGGGTCAGAACCTGCTAATGAGTTCAGTTTTCCTAATGGTTATTTTATCATTGGAGCAGAATAATTGTAATAATAATGATACATCCTGCCTGCTGTCTGGAGAGCGCCAAGCTGCCTTTGTAATGCCTGACAAAGGCATTTATTTATATTTTTTATTTGCAGCCTCTGTGATTAGAGGGCAGTGTTCAGAATAGCCCAGTCGAGTTAAATAATCCTGCTAACATCGCTCTGAGTCTAATTGCTGCCCTTTTCTTTTTTAGGTACTTGCTCCCCTAATTAAGATCACAATCGAGCTGCATCTTGAGTGGGAGGGGAAAGCAATTAAGGAAGGGGGATTGGGTTGCTCTGCAGAGGTTTTGGGCCCAATCCTGCCAGCTGGGGATGCAGGGTTCCCACAGCCAGGGCTGGAGGTGCTGCTGGTGCCTTGCCCAGCCCCAGGCTGGCTGTGCTGACCAGCACGGGGCTGGGCTGGGGCTCCTGGTGGTTCACAGGGGGCTGTTGTGGGGTGCAGGGGTGGCTCCCACCCCTGATGGAGCTGGAGGTCTCCTGTCACCTCCTCAGCCCTGAGCTGGACCTCCATCCCTGGCTGTGCCTGATCCATCCCTGGCTGTGCCGGATCCAGCCCTGGCTGTGCCTGATCCATCCCTGGCTGTGTCTGATCCATTCTGGGCTGTTCCTGATCCAGCCCTGGCTGTGTCTGATCCATCCTGGGCTGTTCCTGATCCAGCCCTGGCTGTGCCAGATCCATCCCTCGCTGTGCCTGATCCAGCCCTGAGCTGGAGCTCCAGCCCTGGCTGTGCCTGATCCAGCCCTGGCTGTGCCTGATCCATCCCTGGCTGTGCCTGATCCAGCCCTGAGCTGGAGCTCCAGCCCTGGCTGTGCCTGATCCAGCCCTGGCTGTGCCGGATCCATCCCTGGCTGTGCCTCATCCATCCCTGGCTGTGCCAGATCCAGCCCTGGCTGTGCATTCCCAGGGTGTCCCAGAGGCTGTGGGGCTGTGACCGTGTCCTTAACGTGTTCCAAGAGCCCTGGGCCTCTGCTGGCTCCTGGCTCTGGTGGCAGTGCTCACCTCCAGCTCCACAGCAGCGCCTTGGCTGCCAAACCCCAACTTTTCCTCATCCCATTTATCAATCAGACACTTTCTAAAGCAATTAGCACACCCTGTGCTGATGTTTCCACATCCCTCTGCCCAAGGGCAGAGCCTTCCTTGGGAATTGAGGCTCACCACCCACAAAAACCCCTCTCTGCTCAGAGGAACCCCCTCCAGGGCTGGAGCAGAGCCAGGGCTGGAGCCTGCCCCCCTACCCCTGGCAGCCCTGGCAGGAGTGGGAATTGCTGGGTGTTTGCTCATGGACTGCCAGAGCTGGGAGCAGGGCCCGAGTCCCCACCTGCAGAACAAACTCCTGCTGCAGTGTGAAGGTGATTTTAGGTTTTTTCCCCTTTTGCTGGAGCGGGGCTCCCCGCTGCCCTCTCCCCCGGGGCAGGCTGGGGCTTTGTCAGTGTTTTCTGGCCGGGCTCCGTTTGCCTGCCAAGCTTTTTAATTTGCTTTACAGCTCGCCAAACCCAGCGGGCTGAACGGCGGGCGATAAAAATAAAATAACAGCTTGAACTGGGAGGGCCGAGGGGTGGGGCTGGCAGGAAGCTCTGATGGAAGGGCAGGTGGGAAGGATGAGGCTCCCGAACCGGAGGTTTCATCTTCCGCTCTTGAGCGAAAAACGCGGATCTGAGAAGTTTTGCTGACTTGGTTTGTGGAGCCTCCGCTGGTCCTTCCTCCCTGCGGGGTGTGCAGGGGGTTGGGCTGGGGAATTCTCATTTGAGCCGTACCCAGAGGTGAGGCACAAGGCACAGCAGGTTCGGCCTCACCCCTCCTCTTCCCCTGGCAGGTAAAACCCCACTGATTTGTGGCTTACCCAGAGCAGGAGCTAATGTGCCATGAAATTGCTGCACAACGAGGGGGGTACATTATTCTGGCAGAACTCTCCCTGGGTGTTTACTCTGCTTTGAACTCAAGGTGTTTTCTTGGGAGAAATGATGGGGTTTTTCTGCCAGCAGGCAAACCTGTAGCTCCTTTGCCTTTGGGTTGGGAAATCACCGTGAAATTGCAGCAGGAAGGTTTTGGTCCCCTGAATATCCTTAAACTCCGTGGGTGCCTTGCTGCTATCAACATTAGGGGGGAAAAATGCACCTTAATTCCTACCATAAAGTTTGTCCAACTCCCCCCTAGGCAGCAAACCCTGCTTTGATATTAAGCAAAACTGTTCTGGGTTTTATTTTGGATTTTTTTTCCATGTTCTGAACATGGCAGGAAGGTGCAGTTACCTTGGAAACAGCGTTGGGGTGATTTTTGGTGGCAGGGCAGCACCCTGGCAAAACTTTTGGGAGGGTGGGCATGGAAAAGTGGCGTTTGCTGGGTCCAGAGCCGCCCTGGGAGTTCCAGGCTGGTAAAGCTGAGCCAGGAGAGGCTGCTCCACGTCCAGGCTTTGGTGTGCAAATCAGGCCTGGGAGCTTTGGAGAAGGTTAAGCCATGTTTTTGGGAAGCCTGTCTTTTTAAGGCTTTTCCTCTGCTTTGGATTAGTGAGACGCACTCAGATCATCCAAAGGGAGAGAATTTCTTGAATCAAAAGGACTTTTGGTGCTGAGTCTTTTCTTGTTTTGTTCTGGTCCATCCCTGTGTCCCATCCCAGGAAGCGCTGCCATTCCTGGATCCTGCGGATGCCACGAAGGAACCCAGCGCTGATTAAAAGCTGCTGGTGTTTTTCATTTTAACCAGAAAAGTGTTTCCATCCTCCCTGGGTTTCATTTACAGCTTGCAGCCAGATTGGAGCTGGGAAGGGATCCCACTGGTGGCTCATTTGTTTGAAGGTGTCACTATACAAATACTCGTTCTGGGAATGCCAGCGGCGCCCGCCGGAGGGGAGGATGTGCCAACAGCAGCTCCCAGCTGTGTCCCAGCCATTCCCAAACCTTCCCGGGGGACACCCTTCATCTCCTGGGGGGCAGGGAGGTGCTGGCTGCAGTGAGGCCGCTGAGGGATGGGATAACTCGGGTGAGAGCTCATGGGAGCAAAGGCTGTGCCTGCAGCGCTGGGCGAGCTGCATCCCTCATCCCTCACTCCTCTCACACGGGCACGGCCACCAGCCTGGCAGCACGAAGCCACCTTTCATAACAGGATATTCGGTGTTTTATAATGTCTGCAGCCCGTCCTTTGGCGGCTCCGTGCTCTCCTGTGCTCCGAGGGAGAGCAGCCCGTACCTGCGGGGTGCTGCGGGTTAATCGCGTCTCTCCTCCCTTGCAGCCACGCTGGGGACGCTGGATTTCAGTTTGCTCTACGATCAGGAGAACAACGCTCTCCACTGCACCATCAACAAAGCCAAGGTACGGCTCAGCCCCGGCTCTGGGGACAGCAAGGACCCGGCCGTGCCCCGGGAACGCGACCCGCGGCCGGGCCGAGCATCCCCGGGCACCGCCGGGCTGCGGCTCCGCTCCCATCCCGACACCTCTGCCCTCTCCTTCCCTCCAGCGCAGCCTCTCGGGGCCTTCCCAGCGGTCGGAGCCGGCTGCTCATGCCCGTGGCGAGCTGGCATTGATGCTTTTCAGAGCAGCCCGTGCTTTCCAGAGCAGCCCATCGCGGTGTTGTTATTTACAGTGACCGGCTGTCGGGTTATAAATGGCTCTTTCAAACGCTGCTAATCACGGCCCCCGAGTGCTGCGCCTCAGCGCCTTTGCCGTCTGCCTGGTTGAGGCAATTAGGGGCTTTTTGCACATTTGGGAGCACGAACGGGGAGCTGAGGCGCTGGTTCTGCCCGTGGAAGGCGCTGCTGGGTTCCTCTGCATCACCCAGCCAGGCCAGAGAAACGTGGTGGTTTTGGGGGGAAAAGTCCTCAATCCCTGCAGATCTTGGGAGGGGATGGAGGGGTTTTACAGAAGGCAGGAGAAGAGGCTGTGAACTGAGCCCCAGAGGGTCAGGCCACGCTGTTTGCCTTCACAGGATGCTCCTCTCCCCTCCACGGCTCGCTCGCAGGCCCCACAGCAGCGTTCCCCACGTCAGGAATACCAGCACCAAAAGCTGGATTTTGGGGATGGGCTGTGCCCCTGGAGCTGCTCCAGGCACGGGCAGGGCTGAGGCAGACCGAGGGCTTTGCTCCCTCCCTGTCTCCGTGAATCCTCCGGCAGCCCCTGGGTCAGGCTTCCCTCGGCGCAGGCGGGAGCGGTGCCAGGGAGGAGATTTCTGATCGGCTTTGGAGTGGGTGGAAGGCAAGGGAGGCGAGGAGAGCTCTGGGCAGGAGCTGATAAACCTCACACCAGTGAGAGCACAGGCAGGGCTGGCCAAGGAGAGGCCTGACCCTGCTGTGCCCACCCGCGGGGTTTGGGGGTACCCCAGCATCGCCCCTGCCCGCGGGGAGGGCACAGCCCCCTGACATTCCAGCTCTCCCATTCCTGTTCATTTCCATTCTGCCCTCATTCTCCCATTTCTCTCTTTTATTTACATTGCCATCTGCTCGCTCTCATTTCATCTCTCGCCTGCGGAAAGCTGCCAAAACTTGACTACAGAAAGGTAAGGGCCAGGACCCCTCTGCTGGCAGTGCTGGCTCCGGGGGGATGCAGGAGGAGCTGGACAGGAGGAGAGGGGGGAAAGCCCCAGCAGTGCTGGGATGTTATTTACCCTTGGGCCAGGTCCTGGGCACCTGTGCCACCCCCAGGGAAAACGGCCTCAGGATGTGTCCAACTCCAGCAGCTCCTGGAGCCAGCAGCCATCCCAACCTGGGCTCTTCCAGCCACGTGAGACACGTTTTCCTTTCTCTCTGATAACCCCAAACAACCTCCCTCTCTCCCTTGATTTTATTTCTCTCTATTTTATATATTTTTTTAATCTCCAGCACTTTTCTATCTGCTGCTGCTCCTCCCTAGTCCCGTTATCAGCTCCTGGGGAGGGCAGCAGGCACCAGCAGCGGGTTCAGTCTGACCCTTTGTGCTCCTCCAGCAATTCCCTGCTCTGCAGCCCTCAGCTGCTGCAGGCTGGGACGGTCACTCCACCCGGGAATTCACCCTGGGGCTGTGCCTGGGAATATCTGAGGCGTTTCTGATGTTCACAGCAGGATTTTTGGGATTCTGGGTGTCACCAGACACAGGTGGGAAGAGGCAGGAGAAGGCAGGAACAGGCAAAAAGCAGATAGGAGCAAGGAGGAAAAGGCAGGAGCGGCCAGGAAAAGGCAGGGGGGGGCCAGGAAAAGGCAGGAGCGGCCAGGAAAAGGCAGGAGCAAGGAGGAAAAGGCAGGAGGGGCCAGGAAAAGGCAGGAGCGGCCAGGAAAAGGCAGGAGCGGCCAGGAAAAGGCAGGAGCAAGGAGGAAAAGGCAGGAGGGGCCAGGAAAAGGCAGGAGCGGCCAGGAAAAGGCAGGAGCGGCCAGGAAAAGGCAGGAGCGGCCAGGAAAAGGCAGGAGCGAGGAGGAAAAGGCAGGAGCGGCCAGGAAAAGGCAGGAGCGGCCAGGAAAAGGCAGGAGCGGCCAGGAAAAGGCAGGATCATCCCCTCACTGCTGGCTCTCAGTGCTGGCAGCAGCCCCGCCCGTCACACTTCAGGCACGGCTGAGCTCAGACACGTTGTAGCTCAGCTCGGATCAATAGGAGAATAAATCAGGGCATTGTGGAAGCTCGTTCCTGGGCTGCAGGAGCAGCCAGGCTGGCAGGAGGGCTCTCCCTCTTCCCCTGCTGCCCTGGGGTTGTGTGGATCTCTGCTGAACTCTGTGGGATGTGTTGGGCATCAGCCCCTCCTAGAAAATAGGATCTGAAAAATCCTAGAAAATTGGAAATCTGGAAAATTAGAAAATCGGATCTGATGAGTGTGCAGGCACCTGGTTTTGTGCCCTGCCCTGCCACAGCTTCGCTGAGGGTCTCACTTTGTGCTCAGTCCTACAGAGCCCAACCTGCTTTGGGGGTTTTTTAGGGGCTGTGCTGCCCTACAGCTCCAGTGTCTCCTGCTTTTGGGAGAAAGGCCCCTGGGACAAGCCTGAGGGAGCTGTAGGGACGTGGTGAAGGAGCTGCTGTCCCCAGGCAGGCCATGCCAGGCAGCTGCTGCCTGTTGGAGCATCCTTGGGCCGCTCTCCCTGCACCTCTGGCCAGAAAACACCCAGGGGTTTCCACCCCACTGAGCATTTGGCTGCTCCCTCCCTTCCAGCCCAGTGCTGGAGGCCTGCACTGAGCATTACTTATGTATTGACTCATAAATATTTATCACTGCAGGGAAATTCCTCCAGCTGTCTGCCTCCTCTGGGCTGCCAGGGTGGAAATCCAGTTTGCCCCCTTTCCAGAATGGGAACTATCCAGGCTGGTTTTTGGGCAGGCAGCTGGTTGAGGGGTGAAGAAGGATGGAATGAATCCATCTCCTGTGATTTCTGGACGCCTCTGGCGTGGCATTAATCGGCAGCCCGATTAGCCCGAGTTGTAATTAAATCCTATTGATTAGCTAAATGTCACTGGCACGGGGAGCAGCTGGCAGGGCCTGGGAGGCAGGGAGCTGGAGGTCTCCCTGGTAGGATTGCAGCAGAGATTTTGGGGTTGGGTAAAGGAGGAGAAAAAGATGAAAAACTTAATCCCAGCTCCATAAATCAGGAATAGCTGGAGCCAGGGAGATGCCCCAGTTGGATTTGAGGGGAGACTCTGTGCCTTGGCCCTCCTGGAGAAGCTGCAGGCTGCTCATAGGAGGTGGTGTGAGTGCTCCCCGTGGCAGGGATCATCTCCCAGAGCCCTGCCACATTTGGCTGTTTGTGCCAAACACGGATCAGGTGACACGGCAGGGAGGTAGACGTGACATTAGGAGCCATTTTCCAGGCTCCTGTCACTCCATCTTCCATAGCACATCTATTAAAAAAGCCTTTAATAGCCTCCTCAGAAGGTAATTTAATTGAGCTGAATTGATGGGTGAATTACAGAGCTGCCTGTCATTCTCCATCCATTTTCCTGGGATCTGCCTGCTCGGCTCTGATTCCATTTGCTCTGCAGCCCGGGCAGGTTGGGCACCTCTGCCCAGGGAGGTTGGGGAGAGCACGGGTGGATCGTGCAGGCAATTCCCTCCAGAGCCTGGGGACAGCCCAGCCCCTTCCTGCCCTGTCTGCCCCATCCTCATCCTCTCCTGCACCACAGGCATCACCCCAGAGGCTGCACTTAAAGCTGAGCCGTTCCACCTCCATTCGCTGCTGATATTTTTATCTTTTGGCTCTGCTGTAGGAGCAAAATCCTCTTTGCTGGGCACCATTTGGCCTCCCTTGCCCCAGGGCAGCACGTTTGTGTCTGTAGCAGAGCCCTTGCTCCAAATCAGAGACACTCCCAAGGTCAGGAGCATCCTGTGCAGCTCCTGTGGTGCCGTGGGTCAGGCTGGGGGAGTTATTCCCTCCCTGTAAACCACAGAAATGATTCCTCCAGCATCTCCCTGCTCCATTTGCCCAGATCCTGGGTGATTCCATCCCTTCTGCTCGCAGCCATTCCACCAGCACTCCACACAAATGCTTCCCTGCCTCTGGATGCCTGGCAGCTGCACACACTCATTATCCAGGCACTCTGCTCGTCACAAAAAGGGGGTGAGGACTCCTCAGCATCCCCCAGCCGGGCTGGAGCCAGGATTGGATGGGCACCTCTGCAGAGAAGCCCTGCTCTGATCCAGGATTGCCTTCAGCCAGCCCAGCAATAATTCCTGCAGGGATCCCACAGCCAGGCTGGAAATAATCCAAGGACTTCCACCATGGAGCCATTCTCATTTCTGCTTAGGACTGGTGAAAATTAAGCTCCATTTTTCACGCTCCTCACTTGCTTCCCTTCCCTGTGGAGTTTTTTTTTCCGTGCAGTCTGTGCAGGTGTGGCTTTGAGCTGGGTTTGTGCATCACCCCTGGAGAACTTTCAGGTGGTTTAGAAGAGGAACAGAGGCACAGTTTGTGCCCTCCCTCTGCCCAAAGCAGGATCAGCTGCAACAAACCTGATCCACATCATCCTTTGAGAGCTGTGAGGGTCTTGTAGAAAACCCATCAGGAATGGCCCCAGTGAGGGTTTTTCCTTGGCTTGGTGCTCCAGATTTCTCTGTGAACACCACAGCATTTGGCTGGCACCCGCCTCCCACTGGCCTGGAGCTGTTCCTCCTTAATAACCAGGAGTAGGTAGGTGCTATCACACCCTCTGGGAGCGCCTGGAAGTGGCACCACAACAGCAGAGGTGTGTGTTTGCTCAGAAGCAATTATTAAATGACAGAACCCTGTAATTTCGAAGCTGGGAAATCACTGCTCCGATTCGCTTCACCCCCGAATTAATCGTGAGGAGGGAGGAGCGGACGGTGCCACGCGCAGGTGAGGAGCTCCCACAGCTCCTGCTGGAATCCACAGGTTGGAATGCTGAGCCTGGATCCTGCAGAAGCCAAACTCCCCTCCTATCCCAGCCCTGGGGAAGGCACAGGTTCTCCATGGAGCAGCCAAATCCTGGGAAACAGGAGGGGCTCGGCCAGGCCACCCTGCCTGCCCAGCCTGCTGCTGTTATCCTGATCCCTGCCTTCTCCTCTTCCCTCTGCAGGGCCTGAAGCCAATGGACCACAATGGTTTGGCTGATCCTTACGTCAAGCTGCACTTGCTCCCCGGAGCCAGCAAGGTGAGGAACCTTTTCCCTTCTCCCTCCTTTCCTGAGGATGCAGCTTTTTATTGGGAATCAGGCCTGGGAGAAGCTCCTCACCCAGGGGCTGTGGGCTGCTGCACCCAGAATTGAATCCCTCGAGGAAAAGGTGCTCAGGGAGAGCAGGAGATAAGAATTGGGGTTGAATCCATCCTTACAGGGATGGAAAATGCCTTTCTGGGAAACCACTGGCTGGCAGCCAGGTGCCAGCCCTGGCTCCTTACCTTGGGAGCCCAGGATGGGAATGCTGCATTCCAGGAGCCCCCTGGAAGCACCGAGTGAAACAATCTCAGCTATAAACAAATTGGGCCCTTTTAATTTCCTTTTTTTCCTTCTGTTTGCCCTTATTCTTTTACATTTAAAACCCCTCAGATCATAATAAAACAGCGTATAAATCATAAGGGAAATATTTCCATCTCCTTAGGTTCAGCGCTTGCTGGAGAGAAGAGTAATTAAAGATATTGATGTGTGCTGAGAGCTCGGTGTAAGTGACGGGGATGTGGAATTTAAATGCTTGATGTGTGTGTTAGGAATATTAATTGCACTCTTATTCCACACCAAAGGAAAGACCTTTTTTTGGAGGGGAGGTGTATTTACTTGTTACAGTTCAGCTGGATTAATTCCTAATGTTCAGGGTGGCAGAGGGAGTTTTTAACCACATTTTGAGTTTCTGCTGCAAACAGAGCCGGGAGCACTTTCATCAGCGATGTTATCAGTCATTTCCACGTTTTGCAAATCCATTGATTAACATTTCTGCTGGAGCTGGTGGAGACTGGAGAGGCAGGAGGGGAGGGGACACAGGAGCTGCAGGTCCCCAAGCCATGGGGGACCCTCTCCTTGCCCCCTCTGCCCCTGCTCCCTCCCTGTGCTTTGTTCCAAGCCCGGATCTGCCCTGGGAGAGGGGAGCAGCTCTGGGGGATTGTGGATTTGCCCTGGGCTGGCTGTTCCTGCACTGTTGTCCCAGCAGCAGGACAGTCCCTGAGTCCCTCGGGTGCTCCTGTCCCAGATGTGGCTCTCAGGCACCTGTGGGTGTGGGAAGCAGGGCTGGATTCACTCCCCATGCAGAGCTGGTTGCTGATTCCTGAGTCATTCCAGGAGAATCAGGCACTCCAGGAGAATCAGGCACTCCAGGAGAAACATTCCCGGAGCTGAGCTCCTCTGATCTCCCTCGTGTCCCCTCCCAGGGAAGCTTTAGCAGCTGGGTGATGTTCCTGTCACCCCCTTGGCTAAACCCACCCTCCTCCCCAACCCCTGGAGCCTCAGGGATCAGGATCTGGTGCTCACAGATCTGAGCAGGCTGTGGCTGCCACTGGGGCTCTTTCCCTGCTGTTTTTGTCACTCAGGGCTCCTGAATCCAAGGTGGGGGATGCAGCAGCTTCCCATAGAGATCCACAAGACAACCTGGAGGTAATGATGTGCTGAGAGCTCCTTATGCCCAGCAGCAGCTGAGGGAGGGATTGAGTTGTCTGACACCTAATTAGAGGGAAAATTGCTGCTCTGCCAGGCTGTGCCAGGCTGGGAGCCTGGTGGAGAAGCCCACCCTGCAGCCTCTGCCTCTTTTTTCTGCTCTCCCCACAAGTGAGGGGGGCTCAGGGATAAGGAGATCCGTGTCCCCTGAGCTGGGGAGTGGCTGTGTGCCAGGATGTCCCATCCACGCAGGGGACAGCAGCCCTGCTGTCCCCATCCTCCCACTCAGCAGAGCTGCTGGAAGGAGCTGCTGGTGCTGACAAAACACCTGTCAGGGAGGTTGTTTGGAGTCAGGCAGGATCAAGAGCTGTGCTGGGAGCAGGAGTGCAAACAAACAGCCAGAACACAAAATCAGCATTTTTTGTTGAATCCAAAAAGGAATTTTTCCCCTCCCTTTCTCCCTCCTACTGCGTAAATGAAATCCCAGCCCGTGCTCTGCCAAGGTTCCCGTTTTGCTGGCTGTTTCCAGGACGTGGGGTTGGGTTGCTTTGGGAATGAGTGAGTTGCTGTGTCCCTGCCTCTCAGGTTTGGCTGGAATTGGGGAGGATTTGGGCCACTCCATCCAGGGTTACAGAATCACAGAATCTTTGGGTTGGAAGAGACCTCCAGGATCACCAAGTCCAACCCAACCCTAACCTCAACTAAACCACGGCACCGAGTGCCACATCCAGTCTTTTTAAACACATCCAGCGATGGTGACTCCACCACCTCCCCAGGTAGACCATTCCAATACTTTATTGCCCTTTCTGTAAAAAACTTTTTCCTAAAATCCAGCCTCTCTTTCCCTTGGTGCAGCTTCAGGCTGTGTCCTCTCCTTCCGTCAGTGCTGCACAAAGGAAGAGACTGACCCCACCTGGCCACAGCCACCTTTCAGGAGGTTTAGAGAGTGATAAAGTCACCCCTGAGTCTCCTTTTCTCCAGGATAAACACCCCCAGCTCCCTCAGTCCTTCCTCACAGGTGCTCCAAGCCCCTCACCAGCCTCACTGCCTCCTCTGGATGCGCTCCAGCGTCAGCGCTGGGGCAGAGGAGTGACAGCCCCCACTGTCCCTTCATGTCCCAGCTGGGCTCCCTCCCATGCCCAAAGAGCCTCCTGGGCTGATCCCGCTGAGCCCCCCCTCCTCTCTGCTTCTCCAGGCAAACAAGCTGAGAACCAAAACGCTGCGCAACACCCTGAACCCCACCTGGAACGAGACCCTCACCTACTACGGCATCACCGACGAGGACATGATCCGCAAGACGCTGCGGTAGGGCCCCGCTCCGGGGGACACAGACCCCTTCCCCACCCCCAGCACTGTGCCAGCTGTCCCTCCCCACCCCAGTGACAATTTCAGCCCCACGGGAGGGTCCTGGAGCTGCTCACAGGGCGGAGTTCTCCCCCAGCAAAGGGTTTGTGTGCGTGCCCTGTGCTCATCCATCACCTCCAGAGCCACTGGCACCTGATTTGCAGGCAGGGGTAGCAGTGAGGAGCCTGTTCCTGCTGCATCATTGCCTTCAGGACTCTCTGGCTGGCTCCTGCCTGCAGAACTGGTGTGGTTTGGGTTTAACCTCTTTGTGCCCAGTGCTCACGGGCACGTGTTGGGGCTTTGAGGTCGTGTCTTGCTGAGAAAATCTCCTCAGGGAATTTCTGGGCCCCTTTCAAGGCTGAGCTTTTTGTGAGAAAGATGGAAGCATCTGTGAGTTATTGTCCAACTGAACAAAGAGTGTGAGTCTTATTATTTTATTTTGTTGGTTTAGTCTGTGCATTCAGCATCTCCTGGCAGCACCTCCCGGGGGGCTGGGAGAGTCTGTGTGAGGATGGAGGTGGGCAGGGGCAGAGCTTGGAATGATGCTCTGCAGGGAGCAGAGACCTGTGAATGCAGAGATTTTTCATGTTTTGGCCTCTGTCCCACCTGGATGAGAGCAGGAATCGTGGGCAGCCTCATCCCCACGCTGATCCAGGGCCGTGCTGCAGGATTTGCTGTAAGATCCGCTGTCAAAGAAAGGATTTTTGCATCTTTCTCAGAGGATTCAGGGCTTTGCCAGCTCCGTGGCTGGAATCCCACCCTCCTCATTTGCAGGTGCCCTGGGGGTTTGTGATTTTCCTCACGCCAGGAGCACAAAGCTGCCTTGTGACAGGTCCTGCTCGGAGGTGACACGGGGCAGAGCCCACCTGTTGTGTGCAGGGTGATGGGAAATTCAGCACCGTGCATTATTATTATTATTATTATTTCACTTGGAAAAACATTAGTCATGCTGGAAGTGCTGCAGGCTGGTGGGGCTGGGAAGCCTCCAGTTTGTTGTTATTATTGGTGGGTATTTTTTCACTGCAGGCTTTGAAGTTTGCAGCCTCCTCAAGCGTGGAAATGGGTTTGTAGGGAGATGCTGGCTGAGTTGTTTGCTAGAAGGTGACAAAGAGCGGGAGGGCTGGATCCCCATTCTGCCAGGGCTCTGGGAGCTGCTTCTCCCTTGGGAAGGGCTGTTTATCCTGGAGGCAGCAGGGAGCTGTGGGATGGGGGATGCACCAAAATATGTGTGGGGCTGGATTTGCCTTTCTCCGCTCAGAAATCCTGCACTGCCCCATCCCATTCTTGCCTGCTGTGGAGCTCCTTGTGCCCTCCTCAAAGCTCAAAACTGTGCATGGACCCCTGTAGCCCACCTGGGACCCCTCAGTCTGCAGGAGAATGTGGCTGGATGGACTCTAAAGATTATTTCATTTGGGCAGTGACACCTCCCTCTACCCCAGGCTGCTCCAAGCCCTGTCCAGCCTGGCCTTGGACACTCCCAGGGATCCAGGGGCAGCCACAGCTGCTCTGGGCACCCTGTGCCAGGGCCTGCCACCCTCGCAGGGAAGGATCTTTTCCCAGTATCCCATCTAAACTGACCATCTCTCAGTGTTTTGGTGTGGCTGGAGCTGTTTCTCTGCCGTCAGCTGGCCCTTCCCTCTCCCGGTGCTGCTTCCCACAGGAAACATCTCCGTGCACTGTCCTGCCTTGGGTGCTTCTGCTTCTCCTCAAAATGTCTCCTTTTCCACCAGGAAAAGCCAGCTTCAAAGGGAGGAGGACTCTGATTTTCCCTGTGCTGATCAGGAGAGGCTCGTGCCAGGCAGCTTGAAACAGCATCAGTGATGCTCCCCCGGGTCTGGGCAGTTCCCATTCCCTGGGACCCTCCCTGGCGCTGAGCTGGGCAGGGAATGCGATTCCAAAGTCTCTTTAATGTGAAAAGAAAGGCAGGAGATCAAAGCTGCCGCCAGCCTTTCGCCTCCCTGCAGGCTGGGGATGCGTCAGGGAAGCTGGAAAAGCACCCAGAGCTCTTCCCTGCCCACCTGGAGGGACGTGGCCAGCAGGGATTGGCAGCGTGGTGCTGGCGTGGGGCACTGCCAGTGCCAGAGGGGACAAGTGGCATTTGTCAGAGCAGCTGGCGTCGGGACACCCCACAGAGCTGGTGTTGGATCCCCTCCTGCCCAAACCCCCCGTGTCATGCCCAGACAGGTTCTCCCTCATCCTGCATGACCTTCTCCAAGGTGTGATTTTGCTGTCACAGACCCCAGGAGCCACCCCAGGGTGAAGGAGAGGTGAAGGCAGCCCAGCTAATTGCCCAGGCAAGCAGGATTTTGTTAATGAACCAACCCCCTCAAAACCCAGCAGATATCTGGGATTTCGTGGAGCGCAGCAGGTGGGAGGATCTCGAAAGGTCTCATCCATTCATTGAATTAAATATCCCTGAGTGTAGCCCAAGGCTTAGCAGGGATGAAGCCACCCACCAGCCTGGGAAAAAGCAGGTTCAGAGCCGTGCAAAACACATTGGAGGGCACAGATGGATGGGATTGGGGACAGATTCCCTGCCAGCACCAGGGGGAAATCCCACCCTGGAGCCCCCATTCCCACCTGGACTGTGACCACAGGCAAGGCAGAGAAATGCTGCAGGGGAAACTGGAACGGGCAGAATACAATCAACTCCATTTAAATAATACATGTAATATACAACAAATAAATTGCATTCATAATAAATACCCGAGCTGGCCAGATATTGGATACAATTATTCATATCCAGATATATTGGCATTGAGGTGATGCATTATTCATGGGGCACTCAGCTAGCCCACGAATGCCAGGAATTCTTTGTTTAATCATGTGTTTGACAAACATCATGACTCATTAAATGTATTATTCAGAAAATAGTATTTGATCAGGGCTAATAGGTGGAGTGCAGCCGCTTCAAGGTTTGGGGTCCCGAATTGCTTTGCTCTGGATGAATGAGGCTGGCTTGGAATTGCAGGGGCACTTGGAATTCCAGTTCACTTCTGCTGTGGTTTCTGTGCTCAGACCTGAGGGCATTTTGTGATGGAGCCCACGATGGAATCCTCCTTTTGTTTTCTGGAGAGCTGGACTCTCCCAAGGTGTTATTTTGTCTCTTTGCCTGGTGTTGCCTGTCCTTAAACCGAGCCAGCACCCCCTGCTCCTCATGGAGAGCCTCCCATGCTGCCATGAGGGATCTTAAACACAGGGGAGGCCTCTCAGGCTCTGCTCTGTGTGGTTTTTGTGGGAAAGGCTCCTTGCTGACCCCCATTCCCCCTTTCCACACCGGGAGAGAGGCCGAGGAACTCGTGTGAGGGAGCAGAAGCCGTGAGTCAGCTGCTGGAGCTGTGCAGTGAGTCAGGACTGTAACCCAGGAGCCCGGGCTGAGTAGGAGGGAGGAGAAGTTTAATGAGCAGTGATTGTTCATTTGCTGCTTAGTTTCCTTCCAAGGTGGTTTTCACAGCCCTGAACGGAAAGATCAGGACCCCACAGTGAGGATATCAAATGAAGCCCTGGGCTGGAGGGGTTGGGATTAATAAGGGGAGATGAGAAAGGGGTGAAGCTCCAGTTCCAGGCTGGGGATGGAAGGTGAGCGAGGCTGCCAGAGGCCTCTCGTGCTGTTTGTCCTGGGGCTGAGTTTCTAACCCAAGGCATAAAAATTCCATCAAGCTGATTTCTGGTAATAAAACCCCAGCTGCTGTGATTGCATTACGCCTTTTTCCAAAGGGAGGGCTGGGGCTGGAGCTTCCTGCTCATCTCACTCAAGGCTCGCTGCCTGCACTGATGGGCCAGGGCACTGCAGGGCTGGAAATCCCATTCCAGTGGGGATGGATTGCAGCTGGGGGGAGGAACTGGGAGTGGGGGCTGAGCCTGAGGCAAGGGGAGAGCTGCCACAAAGCCCCCTCTGGGCATCACACACAGATGGGCACAGAAGGTGGGGACCCACCTGGGAGGTGGCCAGAGGTGCCACAGGGAGAACGGGGCTGGGAGGGACCTGGAGGTGTCCCCACTGTGCTGCTCAGGGCAGTGGCAGGTCCCAGGCCCTGCAGATGTGCCAAAAACCACTCCCCAAGGGACTTCCCATGTCCCTGAGGGCACAGAGACTGGGCCCAGTGGGGTCTCTCCAGTGTGACACTGGAGTTTTCCACGTTTCCTTCCCGGGCTTTTGCCCATCCTGAGGCTCCTGACTCTTTCAGCAAGCAGGATGTTGTGTTTGGGATCTTGGAGTGTACCTGGGCAGTGTCAGGAGAATTGTTACTCACATTTTTAAAAGGTAAACCATCCCAAACCCTCTCTCCCTGGCAGCACCCCACCGTTGCTGGGTGTACACACAGACCCTGGCTGTGAGGCCATGTCCCCTCCTGTCCCCTCCTGTCCCCTCCTGTCCCCCCCAGCTCTGCCCAGAGGGACAGGGTTCCCCACACCTGGCACGTGCAGTGTTGCCTCTGGAGCTGCTGCTGCTGCTCCTTTGTTGGTTTTGTTCCTTACAAGAAAGAGGAGAGGGAATGGGGAATATCGTGCCTGCATTTGAGATTCTCTTTGAGGATTTTACCGTTGTGGTGGGGTGTTGGTTTTTGGTTTTTTTTTTTTTTTCTGTGGGTATCTATAGTAACGCTGTATCCAGCCACAGTTTTCTGGAGAGCAGCATTCCCTGTTTTCCTGCTCGTGTCATTTATTTTTTCCAAACCCCTTTTCTCTGCTGCTCCCCAGCCCTGCTGATCCTTGTGCTGTGGCACTGAGACATCTCCAGGCTTCCCTGCTTGCTTGTTACTCATTTGTGAGCAGGAAGGTGGTGAAACCATCCTTGGATAAGGCACTAAAGCATCCACAGACAAACCACCTATAGATAAATCATCCATGGAAAACCCATCCGTGGATAAACCATGCAGGTGCTGAGCAGGCCAGAGGTGTGGTGTGAAATTAGCTGTTCTCGGGTGGGCTCACAGGGCATTATTTATCTTTAATTACTTTTCCCCCTTCCCCTGGGGGCAGAAGTGCTACCTGTGGGGAGATGGACACTGAAGGGAGTGGGTGAAAAATAAAACAATCAGGTACCCAAAAGGTGAGAAGACATTGTAAGAACATTTTTTTTAAGGAGAAAGGATGGAAGGGAAGGGAAAAGAAATGCCTTTCCTTCATGGGCAGGGAGCCCAGGAGCCCTGCACGGCTCCAGTGGGGATGCAGGATGCTCCCTTTGGAGGGGAGTGGGACATCTTTCCCCATTACCAGCACAGCTGGGGAACAGCTGCTCCCCCAAGGCCCTCCTGGCCCTCTCTGGGATTTCGGGAGCTGCAAGCAGAGGCTCCCTGCCAGCCCTAACTTTGCTCCTGTGGTCTCTCCCGACGCCCAGAGCGGGCTGGGAAGCAGCAGAGGAATGACTCATTAGCTGCCAGCTCAGGGAAAGGCATTCGGAGCTTTTCCATGGAAAACAGCCGGGGCTCAGCACCACATCACAGCCCTCAGCCGCATCACTGGGACACATCCCAGGGTCCCAGCAGGGCTGGGACAGCTCCACCTGCCCAGGGTGGGACATTTTCCATGGTCTGCCTGTGGAGATCACTCACCAAATCTGTTTGGTGGGACAGGAGGTGGCAGAGCCCTCCTGTGTCCAGGTCACCCTGGAGCTCCCAGCAGTGCCTGAGCTCCTCGGGAAGGAGGGAAGGAGCTGTGTGGGAAGCTTCTCCCAGCCACACAGTCCAAGGGAGGGAGCAGGAAGAGCCTCCATGGCTGGGCAAAATGCAGCTCCAGCAACTCCAAATAATTTTGCTTTAGTCACTGATGGCTCCGATGTTTTAATGGAAGGGTCATCAGGATGGCTGAGGCTCCAGCTTGCTTTTCCAGCAGTGCCTGGGCTGGGATGTGCCTTTAGACACAGAGACTCACACCGTGAGCTGCCCTGGCTCATGGGCAGCATTCCAGCTGCATTCCAGCTGCATTCCAGCTGCCTGCAGAGGAGGTGCCCTGTCCATGGCCCGGGGAAGGGTGACCTCGGCTGCTCCCTGCCCAGGGGGAGCTGCAGCGCAGGGGGCAGCCCCTCTCCTCCCCTCTCCTCTCCCCGGTGCCCCTGCAGGATCTCGGTGTGTGACGAGGACAAGTTCCGCCACAACGAGTTCATCGGCGAGACGCGCATCCCGCTGAAGAAACTGAAGCCCAACCAGACCAAAAACTTCAACATCTGCCTGGAGAAGCAGCTGCCGGTGAGTGAGGGGGCTTCAGAGCCTCATCCCACCTCGGAATCACAGCCACAGCAGCTTCCCCCCTCGAACACAACCAGGGATGTGGGGAAGAGCATCCCTCGGCCGGGGAGGTGCCCGGCTGCGGCTGGACCCCGGTGCAGCCCCCGGACTGGGTGCATTCCCTCCCCAGATAGATAAAACAGAGGACAAGTCGCTGGAGGAGCGTGGCAGGATCCTCATCTCGCTCAAGTACATCTCGCAGAAGCAGGGGCTGCAGGTGGGCATCCTGCGCTGCGCCCACCTGGCTGCCATGGACGCCAATGGCTACTCCGACCCCTACGTCAAAATGTGAGTGTCCCCTCCCGCCTCTGCCCGCGGCGGGAATTAATTGCTCTCATTAGGAGATGCAAATGAGGCCGTCCGGCAGCAGCTTGGCCCTGCCTGCAGCGTTATTCCCGCAGTGATTTGGCGGGGCTCGGTTGTCCCCGCGGGTTTGGCCTCCCTGGTTTTTGGGGGGTGGCATTTTTCAAATTCTCTGTCTGCAGTGGAGGGGTGGCCATGGCGAGGAAGGACCCTGGGCCTGTCCTCCCTCCTTGTCCCCACTGTGCTGACTCAGATTTGGGCACTTTCTGGGATTATTTTTTTTTGCTTTTGCTAAGGCAGAACTGCTGGAGAAACCACAATGGGAGACCCAGTAATGGAGTTTGTCAGCACCACGCTTTCGCCTTCTTATTTAATTGTTTTTTAGGGCTGGAGGTGCTTGTATAAAAATCCCCTCTTGCTTTTTTAGATGCTCATGGGAGGCTCAGTCCCTGAGAAATTCAATTCCCACTGCACCCAGCCAGCTTTGGGTGTCCCCTGTGCCATCCACAGGAGACTGCATCTGCAGGGCTGGGATCAGAGCAGACAGAAAAGTGCTGCTTCTCCGTACAAGCCCTAATTTTTTAATTATGAGCTCTATCTGGAAAGTGTAGCAAGGAAGCAGAGCTGATGTTTAAAGGCGCAGCAGCAGCACAAAGCCACATTGGGCTGACTTTGGCCTGGCCCACATTTCAGGTCCCCACTCTGCCTGATGACACTTTAATCTTGTTTGCTGCCCAGCCCTGGTGCTGTGCTGCAGAACTTCTGCAGGGAACAGCTCCAGGCTGCTCTCTCCTGCTCCCTGTTCCACGCTGCCCGTGGTTCCTGTCCCCTGGAGAGGCTCTGCAGGGGCACACCAGTCACACAGTCCGAGTCTGGACTGGTCCTGGGCTGGAGCGCTGGCTTTGGAGAGCGTGTGTGCAGTGCCAGTGTCCCCTAGGGACTGCAGATGGGATAATCGGTGCTCTCTGATCGCAGCCAGAGCTGGGCTTGGTTCTGAGGTGGGGAAATGCTGCCTCCTCCCAGCCATCCCCAGCTTTTTGGCAGGGGAGAGCAGGAGGGGAGGATCTGGAGGTTCAGGGGGCTCAGCCACCCACCCCAGCCTGGCTGTGCCCAGGAGCTGCTCCTGCAGTCCCACCCGTGGCCTCCTGCCCTCCTCACTGGGACCCACGGGGCTGCTTTGGTCTCGTTGCAGTTACTTGAAACCAGACGAGGACAAGAAATCCAAGCACAAGACAGCAGTGAAGAAGAAAACGCTGAACCCCGAGTTCAATGAGGTGAGTTTGGGCTGGCTGTGGTTCTCACCGAGGGGCTTTTCTCAACCTCAGACTTAAAAGATGAAAAAATTCACCTTAGTCACTGTGTGAGGGGTTGGGATTGGGCTCCCCGTGGGCAGCAAAGCCTGAGGAGGAGGATGGGCAGCCCCTGTTCATCCTGACTCTGCCTCTGCTCCTCCACAGGAGTTTTTCTATGAGATAAAGCACGGGGACCTGGCAAAGAAGACCTTAGAAGTCACCGTGTGGGACTATGATATCGGGAAATCCAACGATTTCATAGGTGAGTAGCACACTCCAGAAGGTCTCCTTGGCTTTTTGTTTATTTATCTTCACCGTCTGTGCCTCATATTCCTCCTGCCCTCCTCCAGCCTCCCGGTTTGTTCTCTGTGCCCACATTCATTTTCGCTGGGTTTCAGTCCTGCTTTTATCCCTCTCCTGCACCTGAGCCTCTCGAGGAGCATCCAAGCAGGGAGAAAATGCATCTGCCTCTCCCCTTCTGTTTTCAGACGTTTTCCTCTGAGTGAAAAACAGGTTCAACGGGGAGGTTTCATTTATCTCTGTTGGATGTCTGGCCTTGTTGTGATTTTGTTGCTGGTCGCCGCGATTTATCACTGACGAGCGCCCGGCACCTCCGACAGCCGCTGTGATTGCAGAGAGCCCTTGGCACAAGGGACAGGGGCACTGCCTGGCACTGGGGCACTGCCTGGCACTGGGGCACGGCCTGGGGCACGTCCCAGGTCACAGCCATGAGGGGGTGGGGAATTCGGGCTGGATTTCACACCAGGTTGGATGCTGTGAGGATGCTGAATCACCCGGCTCCCTCCAGCATCCCTGGGCATCTCTCAGCATCCCTTGCAGAGCTGACGCTCCCCTCCCCACACCTCTCCCTCTCTCTGTCTCCCTCCCAAGGCGGAGTCGTGTTAGGAATTAATGCCAAAGGGGAGCGGCTGAAGCACTGGTTCGACTGCCTGAAAAACAAGGACAAGAAAATCGAGCGCTGGCACACGCTGACCAACGAGCTGCCGGGCGCCGTCCTCAGCGACTGAGCCCCGCGGGGCCACAGCTCCACATCTTGGGGCTCCTCCTGGCTCTGGACACGGGGGATCCCAGGACAGCCAAGACACCCCAGGGCAGGGCCTGGCTGCGGGGAAGCCCTTCCCAGGGGAGAAGGCACAGGCGGTTCGCTCTGGCAAGGCTTTTCCGGAGCGCCTCTTTCACGCCCTGCCGCGCTGGCGGCCCCGCTCGCGGGCGTGCCCGTGCACCCTCACACTCACACACACACGCAGGTGTGCACCCCTGCATGCACTGCAGCCTGGCTCCTCTCCCAAATCCTGGCTGTACTCCGTTACCTTCTCGCTGCCTTGCAAGTCAGTGGCAACAATGAATGCGTCCGTCCGCGTCCGTGTGTCCGGCATCGGCAAAAGGCGTCCCCAAAAACACACAAAACCCGGGACTGCCTCCTCGAGGCAGCTTGTGCCATATCTCTGGTGGTTTGTCAGTCTCTGTGGTTTGGGCCTAAACAGTCTTCTTTGCATTTAAAGCTCCTCCGTTGGAATGATTGTGTAAACCTGGAAAGAGCGTTTGCTTTCCTCCCAGGAATGTTGTGCTCGTCCTCTCCAGTAACTCACCCGAAGGCAGCAGGGCTGTGCAGAGCACAGTTTTCCTCCTGGGCTCCCGTTTTCCTCCTGGGCTCCAGTTTTCCTTCTGGGATCCCGTTTTCCTCCTGGGCTCCAGTTTTCCTCCTGGGATCCCGTTTTCCTCCTGGGATCCAGTTTTCCTCCTGGGATCCCGTTTTCCTCCTGGGCTCCAGTTTTCCTCCTGGGATCCCGTTTTCCTTCTGGGATCCCTTTTTCCTCCTGGGATCCCATTTTCCTTTTGGGATCCAGTTTTCCTCCTGGGATCGGGCAGCTTCACATTTGGGAGGCAGAACGAAAAGCTCCCTGGAACAGCCTGGCTGTTCCTGCTCCCCAGGACCGGCAGCAGCCTCTCCTAATGAAACCATGCCATGCAGCAGCACGGCTGCTTTTCCAGCAAAGACAGCTTTCAGGCTGAATTTTTCTATCATTTTCTTTTCCTTTTTCATTCCTTTCCAATTCATCCATTAAATCGTGAAGATGCTGAGCCTCGGAGCTGAGCTGGAATTGTGTTTGCAGTTGGGCATGGCCGTGACGTTGATTCATTTTCTGCCTCCAACAGTGTCCAAATGAATTTCTGTGTGTGGCACAGTAATATTAATGAGGCACAGTAATAATATATTAATATTATAATGATCCCAGATATCATCCTCTGTGATCCACCTTGGCTGTTCTCTTCATCCTCATCCCACCAGACATCCAGTGGGGTGAGCTAAACCTTTCTAGGAAATGCTGCACCATTCCCAAAATGTTTTGAAGCCTTTAAACAATGATTTCTTAGGAAGAGCTGCTCTTTCCCCACAGGTCCCAGTTACCCTCAGCTTCCAAGCCCTGTGTATTGCAAACTTCTTTTGGTTTTTACTTCTTGGGAAGCAATGGAATCTCTGGAAACCTACGTTTACTTTTCCAAGTGGCGATTGTGTTACACCTTGTTTGATATGGGGGGAGGGGGGAGATAAAATTAAAAAAAAAAAAAAAACAACATTCACAGGGATTTTTTTAGTAACTTAATATTTGTAATGCATCCTGCAGCTATGCATGGATTTCATTTGAATGCTGGCAGCCTGTCAAGTCGGATGTTCCCACTAATCCTTTCTGCTCCAGCACCTTAAAACCTGGTTGGGGTCTGGGCTTCCAGCGAAGCTCCAGGAGCACCAGAACGGTTGTGCCTCCCTTTTCTGGCAAAATTCCTTTCTTTTTCTTTTCCTTGGGACAAAATCCATCCTTTTTTCCCAGCCTATGAAACTGGTTGATGCCTGAGGTGGAGTAGGACACGTGTGTGTGGGTTCCTTCACTTTGTCCCCCGGTCTTTTCTAAGTGGACGCTCCGTCCCTCGTCCCTGCTGCATGCAGAGTTGGTGGTTGTCATGCCAGGCCTCGTGAAATGTTTGATACCAATGTTTTGCTACCATGTGAAGGCTGCAGAAACCGTCCTTACCTGCATCCTGAGAGACTTTTGTATTTCGGTATTACCTATCTGTGTACTTTTGGTCAGATTTGTTAATATTTATAATGAGAACCGAAAATATAAAGGTTAAAAAATAAAAATTTAAAAAAGAAAAAAAAAATAGTTGATGATGGTGGTGCAGGTTTTGAATTTGGGGGGATGGCAAGGATTTGGGGAGAAATGGTTTTAAACCAGAACACTGGAGGCTGTTTGGCCCAGTGTAGCATAAATACTATATATGTTTTTATAAGTATTTATAAATATATATATGGGGGTATATATATGGAGAGAGAAAATACATATATATGGCTCAGTTAAATATATCTACTACATGTATATTTATATTTATTTATGGTTAATATGTATTTAGTAGCCTTGAAGCCCAGCAAACCCAGGGCACAGGGAATGATGTCCAGCCCCAGGTGCCAAGGCCGGGTTTACAGGAAAATCCACAAGGGGAAAAAGAAAATTTACTCAGTTAAATGATGCTCTGTTCAGTCATCAGATTTTTTTTGTTTAAGTCACTCTTTATCCCCTCGGGAACAAAGAGCTGATTACAAAAAGCGAGAGGACAAACCCTTGAGATTAAAATGAAGCTTAAGATATTTGAATGCCAAGCTGCTCTGGGGGCACGTCAGCCCCTCCTGCTCTATAAAGAGGCTCTGCTTTTGGGGCAGCTCACCTGGCCCAGGTGCTGCTGCATGGAGAGCCCGGAGGAGCCCCCAAACAACAGCACCCCAGGGCCTTTTGATGGCCCCCAGTGGCCCCACCAGGCCCCCCGGGCCATGTACCTGGCTGTGGCCGTGCTGATGGGGCTGGTGGTGGCCTCAGCCTCGGTGCTCAATGGCCTGGTCATCGTGGTGTCCGTCAGGCACAAGAGGCTCCGCTCACCCCTCAACTACATCCTGGTGAACCTGGCCGTGGCCAACCTGCTGGTGACACTCTGCGGCAGCTCCGTCAGCCTCTCCAACAACATCAGCGGCTTCTTCGTGTTCGGGAGGCGGCTCTGCGAGCTGGAGGGCTTCATGGTGTCCCTGACAGGTAAGGGGGGGATTCCACACCTGCCTTGGGCTTGGGTTGGTGCTTTTTGGGTTTAGTGGAGGGGTTTGGAAGTCAGCGCTTTCGTGTTGTGGAACTCGTGTCCTTCAGGGTTGGTGAGATCGTTGGTCCAGCCTTGGTTTTGGCAGTGGGAAATGCCACTTGGGGACACGGGGAATCCTTGTTTGGGATGCATTTCACGGGTGCTGGCTGCACACCAGGGACAGGAAATTGCACAGAACCCCTCTGTGAGGATGCTCTGTTGGTTGTAGCCACGAGGCGTCACAGCCACCCATTGCCAGCTTCATTTCTAAGGGCAAAATACCACAGCTGTCCTTGCCATGGGAGAAGCAGTGCCAAAAATCAGAGTTTTTAACGGCCAAATATCACAGCTCTCCCAGCTGTAAGAAAAAAAAAATCCAACTGCTTGCTCAAACAATATTTACTCGAACTAAATAATTTTCTACCACATCCCAGCACAGGCAGCAGAACCTGTCCCTGAGACACAGCCCCTTGCTGTCCCCACAGGCATCGTGGGGCTGTGGTCCCTGGCCATCCTGGCCTTGGAGAGGTACCTGGTGGTCTGCAGGCCCCTGGGAGATTTTCGGTTCCAGCACCGGCACGCTGCCAGTGGCTGTGCCTTCACCTGGGGCTGGTCCCTGCTCTGGACAACCCCACCACTCCTGGGCTGGAGCAGCTACGTGCCTGAAGGTAGGGGAGGTGTGCATTACACTCCACTGATGCTGCCTGCTTGAATCTTGTTTCCAAGCCTGGGGTAGCTGGAGAGGGTCTGTGCTGGGGTTTAAAGGGTCAATCTCTCCTGTCAATACCTTCTGCTTGCTCAGCCAATAATCCTCTCCTGGAGGCTGTTTGGAAGTTCCCCATCACAGAACACTCTGTTCTTATTGGGGCCAGGAGCTGCTCTGGCTGCTGGAGCAGCACCCAGCACACACCCAGCCCAAAGCTGCTCTTGTAGGGGCCTGGCACGACCCCACAACAAATCACAGAGGGCATCTGGCCAGCCCAAACCCCCCAGGGGTGATCTCCAGGCCCCTGGGGATGGAAATGTGAGAGGTGCTTGGGTGGCATGGCTGTTTGGAACCCGTCCCTGAGCTCTGATCCAAGCCTAACTGCTTTAGGCTCATTCCCAACCTTTATTCCAGGCCTGAGGACCTCCTGCGGGCCCAACTGGTACACGGGCGGTGGCAACAACAGCAGCTACATCCTGGCCTTGTTTGTCAGCTGCTTTGTGATGCCCCTCAGCCTGATCCTCTTCTCCTACACCAACCTGCTGCTGACCCTGCGGGCGGTAAGTGCGCCCGGCCCCGGTGCTCCCGTCGGGGTGGAGAGCCTCAGGGCAGGTTTTGGGGACAGCCAAAGCAGCTGGCACCTCCTGGCACTGCCCCCAGGGCTCTCGAGGGATGGGAGGGCTGTTCCAAGGTGCTGACAGGATCTCCCTGCCTCCCAACCTCCCCGCAGGCGGCGGCGCAGCAGCAGGAGTCGGACACGACACAGCAGGCGGAGAGGGAGGTGACGCGCATGGTGGTGGCCATGGTGGTGGCCTTCCTCACCTGCTGGCTGCCCTACACCACCTTTGCACTAGTGGTGGCCACCACCAAGGACATTGTCATCCAGCCAGCCCTGGCATCCCTGCCCTCCTACTTCTCCAAGACGGCCACGGTTTACAACCCCATCATCTACGTCTTCATGAACAAACAGGTGAGAGAGAAAGCTCCAAACCCACCAAGCAAGCCCAGCTTCACTGGGGCTGCTGGAGAACAGCTTGACAGGCCCAAAAATCCTGGAGGAACCGTCTCTCCTAGCTGGAAGTGTGGTCACAGGCTGGATCCCGGGGTTGCTGTGTAAGCAGGAGGGATTTGGGGAATAAAATGGAAGGGGAGGGAGCAGCCTGCGAGCCCAAAACGAGAGCTCATTTTCCGCTTCCACGGTTTTATGGGGTCAGGCAACTTAATGTTGGATCACAAGCTGCTCGTTGAAGGCACAAAGCAAACAGAATGAAACTTTTATTGTCCATAAACCACAAAGAGTTGGGCTGGGAATAGACAGAGATCTTTCCCAAAATATAACCGGCGTCCAACCTGCCGAGTCTCGAGGTGACGCCGGATTTCTGCTGCCACAAATAACCTGCCCCTTCCTTCCCTGCCCAGTTCCAGAGCTGCCTGCTGGGAATGCTGTGCTGTGGTTACCACCCCCGGGGCATGGGGAAAACCTCTCCCGCTGCCCCCAGTCCCCAGGCCACCGCAGAGGGGCTGAGGAACAAGGTGACACCATCCCACGCCGTGTGACAGCTGCCACATCCTGCCTGCACCAGGGCCAGCTCCAGGATCTGCCTGTGCCACCCACAGCAGCACAGAGGGGCTTAGGGTGGGGCTGATGGGGGGCTCTCAGAGGTTGGAGAGGTCTCCAACAAAAGAAAAAAAAAATAAAAGACATGACAGGGTCTTCTTGCACGTGAGGAGCCACCCCATCATGGGAGAAGCTGCAGATTTTCACTATTTCTCTCCCCTAAGAAACCCCCTCCTTTCCAGCCCCTCACCTTGGAGCCTTTCAAGAACACAAAATAAAAAATGAACAGTAATTTTTCCTCTGTGCACACCATCCCAGGCTGCTGTTTGACCCAGTCAGGTGGAACATGGTCTGCCCCATCCCCAGCCAGAGCCCTGCCTGCAAGGCCTGGTCCTGTTGTGAAGTTCAGGGAGATGCTGTAAATCTGGCATCAACCCAGCAGGAAGGTTTAAGAGCCAACTGTGTTAATAAACACTAATAAACACTGAGCAGTTCATCTGCTTTATTGGCTGACAGAAGGTTTGACAGAAAACACATCCCCTCCTTGCCACCAGAGCTGGTGGCAAGTGCCACAGACATCTCTACAGAAAGCCAGAAAAAAAACAGACACAATGGTAATTTTTTTGTTTTTTACAGTTAATGCAGTAAGGAAAGGTCTGAATCCACTGATTTCCCAGCAAGGGTGAAAACACCAGTGGTAACAGGCCCCAAGGCACAGCAGAGGCACCACTGCCCACCAGCAGCAAACAAAAGATGCCAAAGCCTGTAAGGATAAAATAAAAGATAAAAAACCTCCAGGAGGCTCGGCAGCTTCACACCTCATCTTAAATCTCAAATCACAGTGTTTATCTAGCCCAGCTGCAATCACACGTCTGTTTTTGGAGGCAGATTCTGTCATTCAGGAGCCCAGGAAAGGCTTCTAAAGGCGATATTGAAGACAGCAAGTCTTCAATAGATAGAGGAATTCACCCAATTCCTCTGTCTCTAAAAAAGCCTGCCTGCCTTCAGAATCGTCTTACAGATTTTTGATCATGAACCCTTGAATTGCTTTCAAAATTAGGTGATCCACAGCCAGGCACCCCAGCAATTTGCACTGCCATGGAGGATGATGAGATTTGGGAGATTGAGGGTTTGGGTGGTTTTTTTTTTTTCACCATCTGAGATTCTCTTCTTCAAACCAAAAATAAAGCAAAAAAAATCCCCAAACCAGCCCAGTACAAAGGAATGAAACATGTTGGAGCAACCTGGTCTAGTGGAAGCTAGCAGAGGGGTGGAACTAAATCATATTTATGGCACTTTCCGACCCAAACTATTCCATGATTCCGTGACCTGGTGTGGGGGGACAGGACCCCCATCCCTGTCCCCATCCCTGTGTCTCAGCCTCCCTCTCCTGCTGTGCACAACAGCTCAGCTCACACGGCTCAGAGAGGAATTAGAACAGCTCAGTATCACTGTTTTAATTTAATTAATTGGGCTTTCATTCCCTGGGAAGCTGAAAAGCAGCATTAGATGGGCCCCTCTGATCTCCTGTGCTGTCTTGCACTGGCCCTTGTTTAATTGTTCCTGTTAATTACAGCTTTTGTGCCCGTGCTTTATGTTATCAGGATGATTTACGTCCATGCTGAACTTGAATTTGGGAAGGCTCAAGCAGCTGAGAAACTGAAATCTCTGTTGTGTTCTGGCCCTGATAAGGAGATCAGACAGGCTGTGGGGCTCCTTGAAAGGCCCTCCACCAACAGAAATCAAAATTCCCCACATGAAGATTAAAAGCAGATAGGGAAACGCTTCACAGTCTGCTCACCATTTGGTCCCACAGATAAAATAGAACAGGGATTCTATTCCTAAAGAAACGCAGGAAGCTGAGAATTCACATGTTGCAGCCCAAAACTGATGGATAATTCTGTGCATGTGAAAATGCTCTCCACTGCTGCGGCCTCATGGGCCTCAGCTACTTTTTATTTAATTGGACAAGACTGAAACACAACAAAAATTATGCCCAAAGTGAGAGGGAATGACCCTCAGTTCTGAGTCACAAGGCACCAAGGACAGGATCACACAATAAAAATCTGCAATGTGACTTTTGCACTCTGAATCCCTGCAGGTAACGCAGCCCCGGGGCCGTGGGGAGCAGGATCTGGTTCCAGCAGCTCCTACCAGGAATAAAAACCTCTGTGTTTCAGGCAGAAGTCCCACACAGAGAATCCAGGTTGGTCCAAGGCTGGGTTAGAAAATATTAAAGCTTTTTTTGGACAGAATCGTGTCACAGCTCAGGGTGAGGCCTGTACTAGGCCTCGCTGTTATCCTGAGGCGCTTCTGTGGCTCTGCCCTGCCACAACAGGACAAACACATCAAAGATTTTTATTTTCTCTTGATCTTTCCTCATAAAACTCTCCCCCACCTCTGCAGCACCCTCCCTGGAGCAGCTCCATCACTACCTGGTTGTATCAGGGTCTGATGATGGGAAGCAGCGTTAAAAACAAGCAAAAAACCCAACGAAACCACGCCAAAAATGAACCTCCAAGCCAGAAAAAGAACCACATGGCAGCACAATAACCTTGGAAGCTTTTATTAATTAAACCAAATTAACAGGTCCAAAATTGGAGCATTTCCTTGCAAAGACAGGAATGAAGATGCAAAACTTGACACACCCAGATGTGCAAAACCAGCTCAAACCCTTGTGTCTGCCAGGGAACAGGACAACCCTCACTCCTACACCTCAAACAGCATTTATCACAAAAAAGTGTTCAATATGAAATTGCTGTGCCCATCAGAATTCTAATCCACACTCAATTATATCCAGGGATTTTTTTCTTTTTTTTTGGATGAGGCCTACCAAAAATGTGGTTGAATTAAACATCAGGTGTCCTCATAACAACCACATTTTTTCACATTCTTGTCTGATGCTGGCAGGGAACATATTGCTGCACTTGCAATCTCTGGAGAACACTGCCTTTTCCTCATTAGTTTTTTGCACAGCAATTAATCCCTTTAATCAGTCAAATCAGTTCAACACTAGATCACAAAAGCACTAAGTAAAGAGAAAACAAGAAATTACCTTGTTAAATTTAATGAGCAAGGAAAAACAGACACTACATGGGCTGTAACACTCCAGCATGGAAACATTTCAGTGCCTGAGCAGCAGCAGCAGCCCACAGAACTACAATCATTTTGTCTTTAATGTGAAAACTGCATAATGCAACAGAGCAAGAAATTCTTTAGCTTATGAAAATGTGCACGTGCAGAATAAAGAACAGTTTCATAAGGATGTGACAGTAAAAAACACTTCACTTCTGCAACATTGACACTGCCACATGCAACAATGGCATCAAACCAGTACAAACCATACCAGAACACACAGAATTAGATTTTTTTTCTGTACTTGCTGCTGCTGTTCAAGGAAATCTGAGCTTTACAGGTGTTTATGTGGCCAAAAAGGGGCTGTAGTTCACAGAGTAAACACTGCAGCAAGCAGGTGAGGTGTAGAACTTATTCATTCTGTGTTTTAATCATGGAGAGAGCTCTTATCCAAAAAAATTATCCTGCAGGGGACAAAAAAAAAAAAAAAAAAAAAAAAAAAAAAAAAGAGGAAAAAACCGATTATGCAGTTGTTTTTTTCTTATCTAAACTACAAGATGAAGGGCATGGGATTTCACAGTACCTCTTTTTCACAGAAAACAGGAGTGCAGGTCATGCCACACAGACATTTGTACCACAATTTCAGTTTAACTTACAGAGAGTCTCACCTGAAGGGTGGAGCTGGAGGCAGCTGCTGCTGGGGGTGGGATTTGTGATCCTTGGGCTGCTCGTCTGAAAAACAGGGAAATTCAGCTCAGAACATGAAAGCCACACAACACTCCAGAGACAGCAAGGGAATCAGGAGCTGCAGGGTTCTCTGCTTGATTCATTCAGCCATAAATGCAACCAGAAGCCAGTCCCAGCTCTGGTGCATCACCCAGGACCCTCGTGGTGGGCAGAAACCAATCCTGACTTCAATCCCTGAAGCCCAACCCCAGCTCAGCTGTGGAGCTCTGACACAAAACAGAGGCACAGAGAAAAAAAACAGAGAAAACAGAGGCACAGCTGCTGCTGCTGTGCAGTAACAGGCACAGTGATGGCAGCCCCAGGCTCCTACATTTAAAAATTACCATCAATATTTCCAAAAGTAACCAGAGATTTGGGGACATTTCAAACTTTGGGTGCATCCAGCAGCTCTACAGACAAAGAGCACCTGCTGAGGTCCCTGCACAGCTTCCTGCTGCTCTGCCTCCAGCACAGGCTCCGCTCTCCTCTACCCCATTCTTCCTTCCAGCATCTTCTGGATCCTGCAGGCTGGCAGCCCTTGAACAACAAAGTTTGGTGTATCATCCTCTCTTTTTTCTTTTTTTTTTTTTTTTTTTTTTTCCTTAACAGGATGAAACAGAAAATTCTGATGCTAAACACGAGAATGTCTCAGGTTCCTTAGTGAGACAGAAGTTAGGGACGACTTATGAGCACTCACTGTGGAGTTGTTCAGAGTTACTGGGCTCTGATCTTTAGTTCTAAGAGGAAAAATAGTTATTTGGGCTATGAATCTTTTCCTTAAAATGATGTTTAAATTACTTCTGCCGCGTTCTTCAAATTTCCTCATATACTGCCATGAAAGCACAGCCATTTCCACAAACTCTTCTTTATAGAGCTTTCATGACTCTGTTCTCTTAATGCACATTTTCTCTGTCTCAAAAAATTCCTCCATTCTGTCAAATTATCTCTGATTTCTGTGAAGACCAAGCACTGCCTTCCAAGCCTGTTGAAGTATTTGCTTTCCACCTACAGGAAATTGTATTAACACAACATTCTTTTCCCTCTCAGTTTAGTAGGAGTGATCACATCGATGTCTCCAGGCAAATTCCCTGACACTCCACTCCCTAAGGAGTCACAGCCCATTTTCTGCAAAGTCCTGCACAGATCTGTGCACACCACACAAAACAAACCCTTGAACACAAATATAAATTATCAGCTCACCCAGGAGTGAGTGCCTGAAGTCGTTCTTGGATCTCCTCATCTCCTGCATGGAGCATTCTTTCCAAAATATCATCGAGACTGGAGTGAGCCCTGTCAAATGAAAGATTTCAAAGGGATGGTGACAAGGTTCATGCTGCAAATTTTCCAATAAAACAGTCATAAGGGTATTTAAGGTTATTTCTGTAAGCATCAGATCTTGTTAAAACTCTAAGTCTTTGTAACTCAAAGCCAAACATGCCCTCCCATCCTTTTTCATACCTTTCTGTATCCTCTGCTAGATTAAATGACTCCTTAGTCCATAAACTCTGATTTGCCTTCTCATTTCTCTCAGATTCTTTTTCTGACTCTCTGTTTTCCATTTTAACTTGATCAGCAGCTATTCACAAAAACAGCAAGATTGTAGTATCAAAGGAAGATAATAAAGACATTAAAATGTTGTTTTCTTTGCTGCACTTGGGCAATTTCCAGTTCTCAATCACTCTTTTCTAAGTGGCCTGATTTTCTACCAGATAAACAAAATCCCATTATCTGCAGTCAAAGGTGGCCAGCAGCAAGGCCCAGATAAATATTTCACTCCAACACATTTCCAGATTCACGGGACTCAACATTTTGTTTCCCACTGAAATGCAAAATGCATGTGGAAATGAATCTTTAATCTTTCCTCTTCCGATCCCAGATATGGCAGAAAAACCCAAGGGAATCCTGAGGATGTCAGCTTGGTTTGCCTATTGATCAAAATCCAGAGATTTCCCCTCAAAGATTTATCAGCAAGTTTTTTCTGTTCCCCACAGAAATCAGGGTTAGGGTTGGGCTTAGGGTTGAGAGAGTGAGAGACCCTACAGCTCCAGGAACTCTGGGGCTGGGAAGGGCATCCCATGGTGAATTTTCTGATCTGGAAATTCATGGTGATGGGCTTAAACTTCGATTTAGGCTAATGGGGAATATTCCAGCCCCTTCTGCTGGGCTGTGATAAGCAGGAAGCACGAGGCTGCCACAAAAAATGGCAGTCTGAAATAGCTGTGCTTTATGCAAATACAAGAAAACCACGGAGATTGAGCAGCCAGCAAGAGCCTGCTGCAGTCCTCTCCCCCTAAAAACAAGAAGCTCCAATGAACTTCCATCCCTCAGGAAAAGATTTAACAAAGCTGTAGGATAACCAAACATGTGCCAGCATCATTCTCAAGTGACTGTGCTATTTAGCTTTTTACAGACTTAACTCATGTTCTGCCTTTTTTTTTTTTTTGCCTTTTTTTGTCTGCCTTTTTTTTTTTTAAATCAAGCTGCTCAGTTTGTGACTCACAGGAGGAAAGAAAAAGCACAGCCCATAAACATTTAGGTTTTCTGCTCCTCTGACACGACTTGTTGTACATCTAAAAATGATTCCCACTTAGCACCATTTGCATTTGCAGCAGCACAAAGATTCACCACTCTTCTGTCTTTGTGACAGAGCAGGAAATACAATATTCATTACCCCAGTGGAAGCTATTTTCTCACTCTATGAAATCAGAGGAATTATTTCATGCTGGAGAATTAGGAACATTAACAGGTAGGGTGTTCTGGCCACTTTCTGAACTGAATCACCCTCCCAGAATGGAACCTTCAATGGATTTGACATCAAACCCCACCACCTCTCCTCCTGTGGGTGTTGTCACCTGTGTTTGAACACAGCACAAGCGACAGTGGCAGAATAAAAGCAGGAAATTAATTCCCGTGGTTCCACCTGCAACCCTCCCACAGCAGCTCCCCGTGGAGTTTGGAGGGAACACACAGGGAAAGGCAGCAAACACTGGTGGGGGCACCAAGCTCAGACCTGCAGTTAATTGTTAGAGCTGAACACACAGTGACGAGGACTCAGAGGCATTGTGCAGCAAGGCAAATGGAATTTGCTATTTTTAATCTCTACTCTGGGACTGTTAGCAACCAACCATTCAAATGCACTCCGGAGTCTGGCAATGCCATCCCTTCCAAGGCTGGAGTGAGGGAATCTTGCTGCTTTAAGAGTTCTGTTAAAAACAGCATTATTTCCATGTTGATCCAGGTTGATTAGACACTGAAGTACCACATAACTTCATCCATTCAACCCCAGAGGAAAAGCTGTATGTGGTTTATAATTATTTTATATATTAACCTACAAACTGCCCCTGACCATCACTGATGGTGCCAATCTCCACAGGTTCTTGTTTTGGTGAATAAAGAAATGAGCTCAGGATGCACATTTTAATTATCCCAATGTCTGGTGCTAATTTAAGAAGGGCTTAATGATGAACAAGCAAAGCAAACTCTTCTCCAACACCCTCCCAGTGAAAACCACGTGGAGTTTTTACACTTTCTGACAGGAGATGTGTGTGAACACAAAAAGAAATGTAAATCACTGAGCTCTGCACAGACACCTGAGGGGTGCAGCTGCCTCCTCTAATGGGGAACACGAATTGCTCCAGGACACCTTTGAAAAATTCAGTGTACACCAAACTCCTCTCTGTGTTCAACTCCACCTGCACTCCGTGTGCTGTCAGCAACCACTCAGAGAAATGCAGAGGCTTCAAGGACTGCCAGTTATTTAAGCTGTTGATGCCCAGCTTCCTAATCACTGGCTGCAGCTAATTTGGAAGCTCTCGTGTATTTTGGCAGTGAATGGTTTGGGAGAAATCCTGACTGAGCCCAGCTGGAAAGGCTCCCACCTTTTTTGGGGTGAAGTGCCTCTTACCAATTTCATCCAGCAGCTCTTGGGCTGGTGGAGGCAGCTTATCAATGGAGGGGGGAGATGCCTCTGAGAGTGCTGAGACAGAGAGGAAAAAAAAATTCTAGTTAATTAGCAGTGATTAATCCTTAATAACTGTGACATAGGCTTACACTCTGATAGCATCTTGCTTACATATTTCATTTAACACCCTGCACGAGCACGGCTCATTCACATTTTTATCAAATTTCCCTAAATAATTCCATCATGGAAAAATCATTTCGAGCCAGACTTGCACATTCAGCTCCCAGTGCTGTATCAGGAATTTGAGGGCAGCAATATTTACACTTCAAACAGAGGTTGATTTAGAGGTCAGAGTTCTCAGTCTGCAGGTGCAAACACAAAATCCATAACCTAATTAGCACCAGCAGCACATGGCTGAGTGCAAAGCTATTTATTTATCCCTCTAAAAAGAGACATCCGGGAGCAAAAAAAGAAGGGGAAGAAAAGGAAAAATAATTAACAGACTGCTAAATTTCCTTTCAAACCCGTTTCTCTGTTTATTGAACAATTTATTTTGGCTGGGGCTGGGATAAAAGACTTACCAGGTGCCTGCCTGGTGTTTCTCAGGGATGAAGCAACTGGTGGCAACCCAACCTGTGTGAGATCAAACAGAATGAAACACAAGAAGGTAAATTGAAAAACCGCTGATCTTCAATCCTCCCCTTCAACATCCTAAATCCAAAATGAGGTAGAGCCTTCAATTAAAGCCTGAGCTGACCATTAAATTTTAAACTAAGCTTTTCAGTCAGTTCAGAAGATGAAAATAAAGTAAGACTGATGTGTCAAAAATTTTGCTTAGGCTGCTGTGCACTCATATTTTACCTATGAGATACCATCAGCTACACAATCTTTATTTCAACACTCTGAATGGACATTTGGGTGGGAATTTTCTGACTGGACAGTTCCAAGATTTCTTCAGTTCCCATTCTCTTCTTGGAGTCTTTAATCATTAAAGCCAGGCACATCTGTTGATCAGAAGAGCCCCCCAAAATTAAGAATTTGTAACCAGAGGCAAATGCCCATTGCCCTCAGAATGGAAATATGCAGTTAATTCTCAAATAAGATTCTGGAGAAGAACTCACAGCAGCAGCAGAGCCACTCAGGGCAGCTCTGCCCTGTAAATGAGTGGGATGAATTCCAAGTGCTGTGGCACAGGAGCAGCACGACACAGAGCTGCTGTGTCAGGTCAGGCACACAATGAGCACTGCCTGAGCAAACCCTGATCCCATCTTCAAACCACAGCCCCAGCAGGGGAATAATGAGAAAGGTGAGAAGGATGTTTGATAATTCAGTGTTTTATACAAAACTGTCTGCAGAGACAATCTGAGATAACGCTGCGGCTTGGGAACACCTTCAGTGCCAGAAAGGTCCCTGGGAATCGCTGCAGTGACCTTGGAATTGCAAAGGGAGGGGTTTTGACAGGACAGAGCTGATGAGATTGGGCACATTCTGTGTGCAGAGAAAGGAGCAAGCCCTGATCAAAGGGCTCACCCAACACAAGCGTCTATCACGGGTTTTTATCGCTCTCCTGTTCCAAGATTCCAAAGGCTGGGAAATGGAAATTCCTCACAGCCAGAGAAGGGATGGAGGGCAGGGAAGGGAAAACCTTACCAGGCAATATAAACCTAAATCTTTGTATAATCAGTGGCAACACTGCCTTGAAACCAGTCAGGACTTTCCCCACTTTATCAGCAGAGCCACGATTCCAAAATACTCACCAAGACCTGCAAGCATTTCTCTGCTTGCATTTCTGTTTAGGAAAATATAGCCCAAAATATTTTTAAGGAACGTAAAAAGACTATTTGAATTTCTGGCATAAGTTATTTTCTGACTTACAGGCTCTTTCAGCACAAATGGGCAAACTCTTGGAGCCACCACTGGAATTTCCATGCTCCTCTCCTCCTCACAGGCTGTGGTGAAAGTCTTGAACACTGTGGAGGTCTCTTGAGAGCCACAAAAGGAAGAATCTGAAGGAAATTCACGGCAGTGTTTGTATTTCTCAAAGGCTAATGGAATTTTTTCCTCTGGAATTAAAAAAAAAAAAAAGACAAGGAAAAAAAAAAAGACAGCAAAGCTGGAGAATTATTTTTGGAATTTTTAGATCTTTATCACGTTTCAACACAAGCAGAAAAAAGTTTAAAGGGAGCAGGCACCTGCACAAGAAACTCTTGAGAAACTGTTACCCATCAAAGACCAAACTGATAACCCAGGAGTGCCACCTCAGCCAAAACTTTGCCAAATGAGAAATTCCAGCCCCTGTCTTGCACCAAATTCATGAAGCACAAAGCAAATGTTGATTCATTGCTCTCAAGCACTCCAGTTCAACAAACATTTATATTATTTAACTTGTTATCAACACTCAAACCATACTGAGTGCTTATTAAATTGTCTTCAAAATGCTAAAATCCACATGTATCACTACAAATTTAACTGACTTAACTTCTGATTTATGAAGGCTGCCAGTACTTTCCAGAGGCCTTTCAGGCAGTGACTTTTTCAGCTGTGTGTCCTTGTAAATTCTCCTTTAATTCTCTGTCTTTGGACAATGAGATTTCAAACAAAAGGAACAACAGCATTTCTTGTGGTTACTCACACAAGCCTGACATTTCTGCACAGTGTCAGTGGAGCTTCCATGATTCACCTTGATGATTTTTACACTAAAAAAACCCAAAAATCCTGGCAGAAAGGTCTGAAATCATTGCCTGTGAATCCTCTTTTTGGCCCTCCCTGCATTACCTGAGCCCAGGGGGGTGCTGACACTGGTGGGAGCGTGGCTCAGCCGAGGGGTTTTACACTCCACACCCCTCTGGAAGTTCTGCTCACAGGGGATGCTGGACAAATCCTGAATATCTGCCACTGATCTGAAGGATGGAGAGATGTTCTGACAGTTAGAATTGCCACTTCCTGCACCCGTGAATCACCAGATCCTGCTATTTTCAGGGTCTTGAAATTTTAATTTCGTGCAGTCTTATCTAGTTCAGTGGAATGGAGGGAGATGTTGCCTTTGAAACTTCCCACAGGAATCTTGGAAGGCCCAAAATCAGCATCCTCAGGAATGTTGCAGAGGCAGAAAAGGTTAATTATTTCCTTCCCCTTCCTTTCCAGGCCTTCTTAATTAATCCTCCTATAAAACCAGCTCAGGAAGCTGCTTCCACAAATGGCAGGAATTCCACATGGGAACCAAAAAAGGTAGAAAAAAACCCCCCAAAGCCATGGGAAAACCTCAAGAGTTAACAAAAAATTAATGTGCCATTAATTAAGAGTAAATGTAGGTCCTGGGAGAGTTTAAAAGAATGACTCTGATAAACTGAGACTGCTGAAGATCTGCACAGGCACTGACACAGCCCCGAGTGAAAAAAATGAAATCCAAATTGAGCAAATTTTGGGGAGATATTCCCTGGATTACATCATCCTCAAGGGCCATGAGGAGAACAGACACCCTCTGTAAATCAGTAATTTTATGTAAATCTCCATTAGCTGGAAAAATAAATTAACTTCATCAGTTGAGTCACAAATGTATTCTGCTAATTTTGTTTCCCCTGAAAATCACAGGACTATTCCTGTAATAAAATTTATTTGGCTCCACACGAATGATTTGCTCTTTAAAGTGATTTCATTTTCCCCTGTGCCATATGGAGAGAAGAAATGAGGGATCCTCACACTTTAATGGGAAGAAACACACCCAGATTAACACCAAGTTAATTACTTCTGAATATGAAAATATTTCCAACTCGGGACAACTCTTTTACACCAATCTCACAACTTTTCACATGAAAATACTCTCTCAGTACTCTGGGGAGTTTTCTCTTGGTCTGTCTCATCTCCCTGCCTTGCACCAACACAAAATTTTGTAGTTAATGACCAATTTGCTGAAGTTTTGCTATAAAATGTGGCTCTTACACGTCCTTTTCTTGGCTTTCTTCCTGTGGCTCCCACAGCGTTGCTTCTCGTGCTGCATCCACACTGAAATGAGGGAGGAAAGGTCACATTCACCCTCAGAAAATTGTGGAAATAGAAGGATTTGGTTTCCTTTCTCTCAGGAAGTTTAAGCACTACCTTCTCTCTGAGGTAAGCTCCAGCTCATAAACGCTTTTTGCTTAAAACCTTAGAACGTGGTAGGAGAAAAATGTCATTTTCAACAGATTAAGGATTTGTTAAAACTTTTAATTGACATTTGCAGCTTCAGAACACAACTGAAATTAAATAAAATAACCCCAAATCTAGGAATAGACAGCATTCCATTGTTCCATCATCCTTTGATCTGTCTCAGGTTGGGATAAACCCAGTCAAGGTCAAAGAGGATCAGGCAGATGCTCAGAGAGCAACATCCCCTCTGTCCCCAAGCCAAGGGAGCAACCAAAAACATTCTTTTTTTATCCTAAAACCAAGTGATTTCCACTGCTGGTGCCTCCCTTTGGCCCGGGGAACTCCTGTGGGCAGGAGGGAGCCCAGCCCTGGCAGTCACAGAGCTCCGGCCAGATTTAAAATTGGTGAAATATAAAAGAATATAAAATATAAAATTTACAGGACAAAAAAACCTCTCCTGTTTTTCAGAGGGGACTGCCAAATCTGATGTTACCCCCCTGGCAAGAGCCAGGGAACATTCCAGCCCTGGGCTGATCCCATGGGATTGGGAAAGGCAGGATCTTCATGGCACTCCACAACCAAAGCACAACAAAATGAAAGCAGATGACTGAAGCCTTAATTTGAATTATCTTTGCTCTGTTTCAGGCTGTGGTTTATCAGTGGAAAAGGAATTGTGATATGTACACGGCTTTTTTTTTTTCCTATTTTAGCTCCCTCATTAAGGCAAAAAAAAAAAACCCCACCAAACTCTGCAAAAGACAAAACCCCTTGGGACCTGTGAAAAGCCCTTTTTGTATTTTCTTAGCAAGGAGCTGAGTTATGGAGATAATCATTAAAAACCACCACTGGCATCTTATTTGAATATTAGATATATAAGCAGAATTAATGAAGAGAACACACTTTAAAAGCTAATTTATGCCTGAAGGAAGAGTGAAAATGAGTTTCTCTACCTGGCTCCAGGCACTGGGCTCAGCTGATTCACTCCCAGCTTGTTACTGCCACAGCTCTGTGGTGTTGTGCTGCAGAATAGTATTTTTCCTCCTGAATACAAATAACAAATGTTCCCTGTTATTGGCTTTTGCAAGTACAAAAGAAAACAAGCCAACTCATTGAGCAGGAAATTGTGACTTTATTAAATTTTTTTTTTAATTTTTTTTTTTGTCTGAGTTCTTGCGACCTTTGTTGTTATCGAGAGACAAATGTGTTTTAAAGATGCATTTTCATAAACATGGCACAGCTGCCAGACAGGCACTGAAGCACTGGGGAATATCACAACATTTACAAATTTGAGCTAAAAGAGACAACAGAGTAAGAAAACAATGATTCTCCCATTATTCTGCACACGCACTCTGTCAGCTCTCACTGTTTTTAAGCCCAAGATCCTCCCAGCAATGAGAATATTAATGTGTAAATACAACTCTAATTCAGTTTCCAGCACCACAGCAAGTTGCATAAAAAGATTAAGCAGAGCCCCAGGGTAAAAATAAAAAGGTTTCAAACAAGTTTTTGTTTTGGCTTTTTAACTGAAACACAGCAGAGTACATAAACAGTGCATCTGAAATTCTTTCAGGCACTGCAATGCCCAAACCAAAATCCTGAGTGTCCTGAACTCTCCCAGAAATAATGAGGAATAAGAGATCAATTGAGGGAGAAAAATGAAGGTCCAGCCTTGTGACAGGAGGGCTGCTGGCAAAAAACATCAATGCAACAGCTCCGTGTCCCTGCCTTCCAAGTGCTTCAAGAAAAAGGACATTTACCTGGAGCCTGAATTCCTGATGCTGCCTCTCCAGGTAATTTCTGTGAAAATCCTGCACAAACAGCTCCTGCTTTGCCCTCAGCGTTTGAGGGCTGAAAAGGGGAAAGAAAGAAATTAATTCCATTTTTGACAGAGCAGCTGCAAAGGGCAGGATGACCCTCCCAGGGTGATGTTCCCAGTAATGAGAGTGGAGAGAGAAACTTTTCAGGAGCTCAGCAGCAAACAGCCAAGATTTAACAGAAAAATAGAAAAGTTTTGCATCTTCCAGAAATTAATGAAGCTTAATTGATTTGCTCTTAGCTAAATCTTTATTTGCAGGTACTATTTCAAAAGAAAAGAATAATAATGAAAAAAAAACTCCCGTTTTTCACAGCTCTCTTCAAATCAAATGGGAGCACAATTAAACCACATGTTGTGCAACTTATGTCCAAAAAATGTTATTTTTTACCTCTGACCTTCCCTCAAGAGCAGGAGGAAGGAAATAATCAGGAGTGAAGAATTCTTCAGTCACATCAGGAGGTGAATTAAGGGAACAATGTAATTCCCTTGAGTGTCCCTGTGAAAGACATCATCACCTGAGATGATCCCACTCTCCATTAATAAAAAATACAGATTTCAGCCAAAAAAACCCACTGAAATTCCGAAACTCTCTAATTTATTCACTGGCTTTCAACCCACCTCCTGCTCCGTGCATTACCTTGGTGGGTTATAAAATAAAATAAAATAACAAAAAAGAAAAAAGAGGAAGGAGGAAGGGAATTGTTACTCAGATCAGCTCAGGATGAAACACCAGGCTAAACTTCTTTTAGCTGCCACTAAATTCCCTGGATTTCTGTACATACTCTAGAAAGATTCTCAGCTTGCTGAGGAAGGACTGAACTCTCAGGAATGGCTACTCCAGACTCTGCTTCCTCATCTGGTGCTGGGGACTGGCAGCTCCTCCCTAGGATGTCAGAATGGAACAAAATTATTAAGCAAAAAGAAATAAATAGAGATGTGAAGTGAGGGATCTGAGGCACTGCTGGAATATCAAGGAGAGCAGACAGTGACACTAATTGTCTGTCAGGAACACGGAGGAATAATGACATTTAAATGCTCACCTCATTAATTAATCTAAGCAGGGGAACCTTGCCCTGTTCCTTTGTCCAGAACTTTTTCAAAAGCTTTACTCACTGAGCTGCTCCAGAAAAAGCAGCTGAGTGGTGAGACTGGAAGAAATAGAAGTGTGAAAGCACACTCAAGGGTCTGAAAGCTTTGGGTTTCTCACACTGCTCACAATAATCAGTGAGGATGGAGGGCTCCAAGCTCATTCCCTCCACCTATTAACACCTAATACTCATCTTATCTCTATTTATGCCCATCAAGGAGTGACTGACTTGCTCTGAGGGCAAAAAAACTCAGCAAGACAAAATGGACAGTTCCTGTAAAAAATCACAGGAGCTGAAATCTGGTTGGAAACGGAAAGAGACAAAAAGAGAAGAGAATATTTGATTTCTCAGCCTCACCTGGGGGACTCCTGGGGGCAGGCTCCAGCTCACTCTCCCCAGACTCGGTTCCATCCTCGCTGCCCAGGTCCCAGGGCTCACCTGGCTGCCACCCACACCTCCCCTGCTGCTGCTGCTGCCTTTTGGGGACACCAGCAGGGACACGCCGGGGGCTTTCCTTGGCACTTTCTGCTTCACTTTCCGACGTGCATTCCCCAGCAGGGTAAGGGCAGCCGAGCCCCAGCCGCCCTGAGGCCGCTCTCCTGGCCATGTGCTTGACTTCAGCTGCACAAAAAGAACAAAGTTACCCCTTCCCACCACAGAACCTGCACCTGCTCTGTGCCACATCTCAGAAATGCCACGGTGAGAGCTGCGAGCACGACAGCCTCTGTCATGACAAGAGCTGAACACTTCCATTTTAAATAAAGCTTCCAACCTGCACAAATTGACGTGGACAAGTCTCTGCAGAAGAGTTTTGTCGGTTTGGTTCTGTATTATCCATGCCCGTGCTGCCATCCACTGGGCACTGCCAGCCCTGCCCTGCCTGAACCCACACACTGCCCAAAGGCAGGCCAGGAATTCCTCCAGCTCCACAAACCAAACACCCCAACGTGCCCGGGGTTATTCTGTGCCCAGAATGTGCAAGACAGGGGATCCCACTCACTTGGATTCCACCCAAGAACAACCTCACAGAGCTTCAGCAATTAAGGCAGAGACCTCTCCTCGTGTGCTGAGTTTAATGCACTGCACTGCAGCAAGATTTCTGATATGAATGCTGAGTTAACTCTGCTTTAACACTGATTTAACTCTGCTTTAACACTGATTTAACACTGCTTTAACACCGCTTTAACACTGCTTTACTCACTCCTCCATCCCGACTGCACCACCCTCCTCCTGTCACTGCTTTTTTTGCTGCAGAATTCAGCCCTTGGTTTTGAATGGCACCTGCAATAAATGATGATGAAATGCACAATGAGCACGAGCGTACTGTGTCAAGTATTCCCCAGCCAGGAAAAGGCTCCAAGTTGTTTTAACATTAATTAGAGCACGTGTGCTCTCAGCCTTTTAACAACCCAGCAGAACCAGCAGATTGAGCTGCCAGAAGCTTGGAAAGCACAGACAATTATTTGGGTCTATTCTCGATTAACCAGACAAGCTGCACATCCAGCTCTGCATCTCAGAGCTGCCTCCAGATGCTGCAGCTCCAAAGACACGCCGTGGATGATGTGGGGATTGTTTTATTGATCACAATTTCAGACCTGGACAAACACAACTCTCCTATCAGAGTTCACTCCCTGGCCTTCACTGACCCTGTCAGCACCCGGAATATTTCTGTTCTAACCTTTACCAAGAGGCCTTTCTGATCCAAATGGATCGTGGATTAATTTTAGAACTGCAGCAGTTTTCCTGATTTGACCAAACATTGGAATAAGTGTCTGTCCCCCTCTTCCCAAAGTGAATCTGCACAAGTTTTGCCAGGTAATTTCAACGTGTGCTTTCCATTCATGCTTAAAAACACAAAGAGATGACAATAAAATGATTTCTACTGGGATTTGAAGGAGGGAGAACCACCTTTATCAATACCTTCCCAGATTGCTCTCCTTAGGCACTGGCACAGTTCTGGACCACTGCCCTCCATCCCAGGGGCGTGTGGAATCTTTTGTGACACAAAGTGCCCTGTCACAGCAGCTCTGCAGCTGACAGTGACTCACAGCAGGCTCCTCTCTGTACAGATGGCTTTTGCCTTTCTGAGAAACATTTAATGCCAGCCTTGATCCTGATGTGCCTCCTCCTGACAGCGTCTCTCTCCAGATGAAGCTGTCAGAATTAACTCTTCTGTGAATAAGATCAGAACTCACCACTTCTCCCCTTCCCTTCTTGCTGCAGGATGTGAATCAGCTCCTCTCTGACACTGCACGTTGAACTTCTTTTGGCATCTGGCAGACACGTGTGGGAGGAAATGCTGAAATGAGTCCAACAAGCCATGATTCAGCACACACTGGGCATTCTGCTAATTACTGCCTCAGAACAGGGCAGCGCTGACAAACTTTATTCCCTGAGTTTTATTTTAGCTGCTCTGCTCGGGAGAAAGGATGACAACTCCAGCAAAAACTCTGCCCTGGATTTACAGCAGGTTCCAGGTGCAGGCAGGCAATCAAAAGCTGCAGCTTCCTGAGGGATGAGTGGACCTGAAAGACTCAAGATTATCCCCACAGGAGATATGTATTTGAATTTCTCTCTTTGGTCCATGTATTTAATAATGAAAGTGATCCAGAAGCCCTTCTAATAACAGCTTAGGCCTTAACACAAACAAAAATATTTCTGCACTGGCCTTTTCCCTGAGAGTCCCATCTCCATTTTAGTGCAGGATTTGGACTTTAACCCCACCTGAGCCACTGGATCAGTACTGGAACTGGACTGGGAAGACTGGAGAGAAAGAGGAAACAACACAATTGCACTGCTGAGCTGTTTTCATTCATACAAAATGCACATGGATCACTTTAAAGGACAGATTCACCCCTCCTCTTGGACACCACCCACCCCTGCATCTCTCTGCCTGCTAAGGAGCACAGAAATGCCAACCAGGCCCCCTGCTCAACATTTTACTCCTGGTTTAGGCTCACCTCATCCCCCAGGCCTTTGCCCACGCCGCAGCCCGGATCACGACGGGTGCTTGCAATTTTGCTCTTCCACTTCTCATTTGGAATTGCCTCTCTTTCCTTGGCTGTCCTGGGAACAGCCTGGAAGCTGTCTCTGCCTGGTGCCTGACACGTTATTGTTGGTGGAATGTAGTCCCTGGATGGTGGAGCTACAGCCTTGTGTAAAAAAATATCAGCTCCAGAAAAAGCCTCATCGGTGCTCTGGGAAGCAGCATCAGACCCACTCCAGTGTCTCCCTTGAGAACTTTCCTCAGGGAGCAGATTCATCCTGAGTTCCTGGAGCAGCTTCTTCTGCTTTCCCATGGCCTCCATCCTGTCTAGCTTCTCCTCTGTCCTGCTCAGGGAATCCCCAGCCTGCTGCAGCATGCTCTGCATGATCTTGAGGTTCAGGGCGCATTTGCTGATGAGCTGCTCGCTCTGGGAACGGCTGCTCAGCCTCCTGCCAGCATCTCCCCTCACCTGGGACAGGGGAGAGGCTTCTCTCACCCCTTCCTCTTCTTCCTCCTCCTCTTCTTCCATCTCCTCCTCCTCCTCCTCCTCTCCAGTGAAGCCCGTGGTGGACCCCGAGGATTCCCCTTCCTCCTCGCTCTCCCACTGGCTCTGCTCTCCTTCCTTTTGCTGCCTCTCTGCATCCTCTAGAGCTTGGCCTAACCCAGCTCCTCCTCCCAGGAACTCCTGGGGACCTTCTGGATAACTGGCCAGGATTTCATTCCTTTCAAAGCTGCACAGGCTCCCATCCACATCGCTCTCACTGCAGTCAGAAGCTCCTGTCTGCAGCTCAGAGGAGTCATTCACATTTCTGTCCTGTGCTGGCTCTGCACTGCCCGGTGCCTCCTGTGCCACCAAAGAACTGCTCTCCTTGGGGAAAACAGAGTCTTTGGGGGCAGAAAAGCCACCTGAAAAAATTCAATTTGAAACATTAATTCGTTTCTCTGGAAATCCCACAGCCACGATGCTTTTGCGCAGTGAGGAGTTGATTTTGGAAATTCAGAAATTCCCCAAGTTTGATACCTCTGCTGAAAACTGTGCCTGAACAAAACAGATTCAGAGTCTTGACAACACAATTAACAAATAAATGGCAGCTAAAACCCAAAGCAAACTGCTTCCTTTTTTCAACCTACACCATAAAATCTGTCATAAAATCTGTCATTTTCCTGATTTATGTCGGGCTGCTGTGGGCTGAGGAACACGTGAGGGACACAGGGACATCCTGCTCCAGGGAACTCACCCCCCTTGCTCATCCCTTTTTCCTGGAATTCCACAGTCCTCTTCTGGAAGCTGAAAGCTGATGCCCAGCAGATGTTCACATCTGCATGAACAGCAGATTTCTGTGCTCTGTGTATTCCACCACCCTCAGCCTTCACCAAGTCCTGTAAAACAAAACAAACAAACAAAGGAATAAAATTAAAATATAAACAAAAATAAATAAATAAATAATAAAAATATAAATAAACAAGTTTTATATATTTATATATTTTTTTATATATATTTATATAAATAAATAAAATATAAATAAAATAAAGTTGTATTTGACAGTTCTGTGTGTCTCTGCCTGCTCCTCTGAGGGGGTTCAGCTCCATCATCACTTCCCTCTAGATTTCAGCAGAACAACTTGGATCTGAATGGACACAGCAGAGGTGAGAGTGCTGGAAATCACCTTTAAGTCATTATTCAGGATATATTGAATATCTTGAAGTTTCATGGAGCGGTTCCTCTGCTTGGGCTCCAGCCCTGACTTGACAACATCAAAATAGAGCAGGGGGAGCCTGGCATCTGCCTGCAGCTGCTCCCCTGAAAGGATGAGCTGCTCCACACCTGAGTCTTCCACACCTTTCCAGGGAGGGCTCTCTGCAAGAAACAATTACAGACTTCATGTCACCAGCTGTATATTAATGGAAATTAAAATTAAATAAATAAAAAATTGCATTATTCCCTGTCCATTCCTTAATTTACAATTAAAACCAAGCACTGGAATCTCCTCCCTGTCTTATTCCAACACTGGATGCTTTCAAGGGAGCTGGCAGAAATATCTAGAGGAGAGTGACAAACAACCCTGCTCTGGAGTCTTCATTGGGATTAATTTTTGGAGTAATTGTTTATCCCATTTCACTGTCAGAATAGTCAAAGTGAGTAACAGAACAGGTATTATCTGTAATAACAGCAACAATACATTATAATAATAGAGTAACAATAACTTATCTCTAAGTTATCACAGAGATCAAAAACATAAAAAGCTGCACAAGCTTGTTTTGAACAGTGGAAAGACTTAACTGAATGTTTTGCTGGTAGGAAGAAGGAAAATAATCAGCAGAAAACCACTGTATCTCTCCCATATCCATCATTAATTTCATCCTTTAACCACACAATTTTAAAATTTCTGACAACATTTTACATGAATTCCCAATAATCCTTGGTATTGTCATTAATATTTGGAGTTTTGCTGTGCCTGATTCATTTTTTAAGTTCAACTCAACCCAAAGCTGTGCATTCACCTGTCAAGGCCTCCTGCAGCAGTGCACAGAAGCTGTAAACATCTGATTTAACTGTGCCAGGCTTCCTCCGGATTATTTCAGGGGAGCACCAGCGGAACAGCTGGACTGGGACAGGAATTCGGGTCAGGTCACTGTGCTCTCCACTGTCCTTGCTGCAAAAAGGGAAAAAAATGTAAATTAGGACACACAACACATTCAGCAACAAGGTTTGTATTTAGGAATTCAACACCTGGGTGTGCCACAGCTTTTAGTTTAATATATAAAAGGTTCAGGGCATGTCTGCAAATAGAAATGAGCAGTAAATGTCTTTTGGCAAAGATTTTCTGGGGAAAGCAACACCTCCTTTAACCACCTTACAATTAAAAGAACTGAAAAAAAAAAAAAAGCTGAACTTTTCCCAACAGGAGCTTTACAAACAACCCTTTAGCTTTTAACAGGAAGCCTGACAAAAATTTAATTCTACCCTGCATCTAGGGGATCATTTCAGTAATAATTCACTGAGACGAGAGGGAATACTCTGTCTGACTGCTGGCACTCAATTCCCAGCAGACTAACGAGGTTTTGGGTGTTCATCCCCCATTTCACAGCAGCCCTGGGGGGGTTGCTCACCTCTCTATCACGTACTCCAGGTTGCAGAGCTTGGCCTCCCCAGGGGACACGATTTGGACGGCGTGGGAGGAGAGGGAGCGGTGGATGAAGCCCCGGGAGTGCAGGAAACGCAGGGCGTCGATGACCTGCAGCAACACGTGCAGGAGGGTCTCTGTCTGCAGCACTGGGAATTCTGCACGCTGGAAGGGGGAAAAAACAACCCAAAAGTCTCAAGGTTAACTTTCCCTGAGATTCTCCTTGGGGTTGCTGTTTATAAGGTTTTCCCTCAGGGTTGCTGTTCCCAGAGTTAATCAGGTTTTCAGGCTTCTCTTTGCCCTGGGTGTTTCACACCAGAGGTAGAGACGACAAGCTGAGTCCCCAGTGCACATTTCCAAGGTTGTTTATTCTTCATTATCTCAGTTCTGTCTCAGCTCTGCCAGGCCTCCCTGGCAGGGTCCCTGATCTCAGTTCTGTCCCAGCTCTGCAGGGCATCCCCAGCAGAGCAGGACTGGGCGGGTCAGAGAGCCCCACACCTTATGTACAGTACCCCTGACCCAAGCACCATCCACAATGAACTTTTTATTTACGAAACTGTACCAATGCCTACTACCTATGCTAACATGTCAGTTCTACTCTAAACCAATCTCTAAAATCCAACTCAGCAGAAAATGGGGGACGAGAGCAAGAACAAGGAGCACAGGGGCCACTCCCAAATTCCTCCATCTTGTCTCTTCAACCTCATATACTAAAAATCCTAGATTCTACATTTACATTCTATGATAAACTAAATACTACTTATTTTGAATTCTCTCAGCTTGTGATTCTTCATACAATGTGGGCATTCACTGCCATGGCAGGGATCAGAGGCAGTGTCCTCCTGGGCTCTGTGTGAGGCTGGCTGAGCCCCTGGACAGACCCCAGACCCCCTGTCCGGTCTCCAAACCCTCCAGGGTGGCCACAGGGATGTTCTAGACTCCAACCCAAAAGCATCAAATTTGCAGGTCTGTTAAATTTGATGTGAGAGAAAGGGGGGTTTATTTCTTATGGTTATTGTTTGCTGCGGAAGGAGCAAACGTGGAATTTATTGGGGGAAAAAGAGGAAATTCAGGTTTTTTGTTCTCAATACCAAATCAAATTACAGCATCTTAAAAGGAAAAGAAAGATATCAAATTACCATAAAACACATAGAATTAAAAAATAAGGAAAAGAACCAGAAGCTCAGATGCAAACTGAGGATTTTGTCCTCTTGAGGATGCTAGAGGTAGTCACTAAACTTCTGATTAATTATTATTTAGAATTCGAGCCTTGCAGTTACCCTTTCATGGAGGATGCTGTAGAGAGAGCCAAAGTGAACCCTCTCATAGACCAAACGAATTTTCTCCAGGTCACTGGACAGACAAACAGACATCAACTGCAGCAGGTGAGGGTGGCGGAGTTTGCTGCAAAGGGAGAGGAAAAAGCAAATTTGCAAGGCAAATCTGAGATGAAAAGAACAAAGCCCTGGCCTGCTCAGTGTTCTCATCAATATGACACGAATGCTGGGCTTTCACTGGAATATATTTCAGTGTAAATGCATTTTTCACCAAAATATTCAATTTTAAAAGACCGGGAGCGGGAAGAAAACCGTATTTCTTATCTGGGGAAGAAGTGCAACCCCAGCCTAACACTCCTGAGGATAAATCCCATTCCTCCCGAGGTAAATCCAACTCCTCCCATCCCTGGAGAGCCCAAAGCCAGCCCGTGTCTCACCTGCTGTGCTCCTGCTCTGCCAGGAGGAGATCGGCCAGGCGCAGCCTCGCGCCGCTCTGCTGGGGCTGCAGGCTCAGCTCCTTCACTGTCACCCGGCTGCCTCCCCACACCAGGCTGCAACAACAAGAGGAAACTGGAGCAGATGCTTCCAGCAGTGATTTCCCTCTTTTTTTCCTGTTATGTGGTTATTTAGCAAGGATTTTGTGATGTTCTGGTGTTGCTTTCCCGCTGGCAGGAATTTAGATTTGAGAGTCTTTAAAATGCCACTGAGCTCATCCTGCTCAGTGATGGAGCAGGAAAGGTTCACTGCCCAAAATCCCACCCTTTCCACAAGGAATTCCCTTCACCAAAGGCCATCAGTGACACAAATCAGGGTTTTGGGGAGATTAAACCCCCAATTTGTCAATTCTCTGGCTGCCTCTGAGACACAACTATTTGTTTAACACACAATAATTAGCCAACACCATATTATTGTAATTATTACCAATAATTACAACAATTACACGATACCAAAGCTTTTAAATAAATGCTCAGCCTGCCCTTGCAAGTCTCATTTCAGCACAGGTTCTGGGCTGCACACCTGGATACCCAGAGGATATCCTGCACCAAGATTTACAAGGATTAAATGCTGAATAACACAATCTGTGCAAGCCTGAACGCATTTCCCACCACAGAGGGATCAATACTGAAACACTGCCATCAGTGATTAGCCATAATTGGGTAAATATTGCTTGTGGGTTGTTCCTGGCCTCTCAGACATCAGTCTGACTCAGATATTAATCAATGAACAGCAGAAAACAAGGTGCAAGCAGGAAACAGGGAATAAATCTAGAACAGACGTGGAAAATTACCCAAACAAAGCCCTGGTACAACAATTTGCTGTGTGATTGAAACAGAGAGGGGCTAAAATCTCTTTAATTCCACTTACTTGGTCATGGCCATGTAGGGCCCCACATGGTAGGAAAATGCAGGTTCATCGTCAGCCTGGGCCACATCTCTGTCCCCAATGATCGGGAGAGAGGCCAGGTAGCCCAGGTGGCCACTGCCTGCGAGATAGAACTGAAACAGGGCATCACCAGAGGGAAAAACCCACAGCTCCCAAATCCCTGCAAGCCCAGGAACAACCTGAGCGTGATCACTGCAGCATCAGCTCAAACATCACTGGGAAATCTGAAAAATCAGGGCCAAAATCTGAAAAATCAGGGCCAAAATCTGAAAAATCAGGGCTAAAATCTGAAAAATCAGGGCCAAAATCTGAAAAAACAGGGCCAAAATCTGAATTTCCCAAGGAAGGTGGGACAGGGAAAGCAGAAGCAGTCCTTGGGGACTGCCACAGGTGACATTTAACAGGAATTTCTGCTGTTCCAAACCAAACCAGGGCCTGTCAGCCACCACCAAAGGCCTGAATATTTCTGCTCTTCATGGGGTTTTTTTCCCCATCTTTTCAGCAGAAATAAGAATGCACTGCAAGTTAAAAATAGCACATGTGGGATAATTACAGTGAGGAACGGGAGATTCTGGAAAAATGTTCTATTACCATGAGAAATCCCTGCTCACAGCATCTTACCTTCCCAAAACCAAAGCTGTAAATGTTCCTGGCCACGCTGCGTTGGCCTTTCAGTAATTTACCCAGAGGATTCTCAGCATTTCTAAACACCAAAAACAAAAGCAGTAAGAGCAAATTATTTACTCCAAGGCTTGGATACAGAGAAAGAGATTAAAAAAAAATAAAAGCAGAATTTCTGCCAGAACCCTGCATTTGACTGGTCACACACACACAGTGTGGATGGTAAAATTCCAAATTATTGAGCAGCTCATTAAAACTTTTTAGATGCACTTTTACGGTATTTATTTATTTAAAGCAAGATAACCAATAAATATACACACACACTGTATATCCTGCACTGCTTTTTTGTTCACAAGTCTGTGTTTTTCCCAACGTGTATCTGACACAAAAACTCCTGAAACAGTCATGAACAACCCCCAAAAAGACCTGCAGTGACCTCAAAAAGTGAAAAACCAAACTGCTTCATGCTACCACTTTAATGCTACTAAAATCCAGTGCTTTTAATGCTGATTTCAAGAGTTAAATGAATAAAGCATAATTTTAAAATAAAATTAATAAAGAGTTTTGTCACCCTGGTTTTGAAGACTTTTTTAAGCCTTCTGTGAAATTTCTGACTCCAATATGAAGAATATAACAGAAGGCTTAAAAAAGTCTTCAAAACCAGGGTGACAGAGTTTAATTAATAAAAGACATATATTTACAACTATCGAGTTTCTATTTAGAACTGTCACAACAGAAATAAAATTAATTACAGCGAACTTAAACCTGCTATTGTCAAAAAGATACAAGAAGCTGCTAATTTTAAAGTAAACAGAAAATGGAAGGAAAAGAAATCTCCTGTTACCCTTGGACAAGGCCACCAAACCTCGAGGGGCTGCAGATCAAGGATTTTGAGGAGCCAACTTTCCTGAGGAGGTCAGAGGGAAGATTCCAAACTGCAGCCTGCATGTGCAGTGTGCACTGCTGCATAAATTCCAGCATCTGGGCAGGAGGAGGGAAAAAAACCAATAATTTAGGGCTTCAGAAGAAATAAAACCAGCTCAAATTCCTAAATAAGGCAGTTGGAAAAAATAACTGGTTACTTGCAGTACTGAAATGGACATTTTGAGAAATGCGTGAACAGAAAAAAAAATCTTGGAGAAAATTATATGGAAGTGGAGGAAAAGCTGACCTCAAACAGGCGACAAAATTTGAAACTTCACCCACAGAAAATCCTAATTTCAGGTTGCTTTGTGAGAGGAGCGTTGCGATAACAGGGAAGAGGAGTTTTAAATCAATATTGCAGTCAAGAATCAGCCTTGCACACCGATACCTGAGCACTGCTTTCCTTGCTGGCTGACAAAGCCCAGATCTGGGGGGTTTTCCCCTCCTTGTCGTGGACTCGGAGGTCTCCTCCTCCATCCAGCAGCTTGCTGAGGATCCACTGGTTTCCTGAAAAAGCAGCCGCGTGCACCGGGGTGCTCCCGTCGTAGCAGCGACTGGGGAACAGCAAAAAAACGTTCAGCAGGGGGAAAAGCAGCATTTTTTGGAATGGTTGTGTGCTCCCAAATAACAGAATAAACCATGAAAAAAAAAGGAAATTATTTCTCTATTTATATCTGAGGAGATTTGGCTAAAATAGCAACATGCCTCTTAAGCACTTCTTCAACTTCAGGGAATGTTGTGTTTCACGGTGATTAAACCCACTCCAGGATTAATTCTCATTAAAAATAATAAATGTTTGATACTCAACTGATTGGCATCCGAGCCATATTCCAGCAGCACATCCACTATTTTACCCAGCCCCAGCAGTGCAGCAGTGAAGAGACAGGTTTGGCCCATGGAATTCACAGCATCGACAAAAGTCCCTGCAAGGAAACCAAAGATATTCTGAGGTGGTGCTTGTTTTAATAAAAGCTGGTGGTTCATCTCCACAGAACTGGCTGCTCTGAGCTGCTGCAGGTAAGATAATACAGCAGCAGAAATTTTGGGGAAAAAGAGCAAATTATATTTTTTGCGACTTTCTATAAGGATTGCAAGAACTGCTTGCCCACGAGGACTTTAAATAAAGGATGTATAAGTAATAAATTGTATTTTTACATGTTGTAAGGACATTTACATGTAAGGAACTAGTAAGGACTTATATGTACTGTTTAAATTAGAGAGATGGGTGTATAAGTATATATATATGTGGAAATATATATATATGGATATATATATCCATCATCTGTGTAAGTACAAATGATGGATATATAGGTAGAGCTGGATGAGCACACCGAACACAGGAGAACAGAATTAATAAATAAGTAAATTAGTAATTAGTCAGAGCATGGCACTGATAAGGGCAAGGTCACCGGTTCGATCCCCGCATGGGCCGTTTGCTCCAGGATGAGCTCAATGATGCTTGGGGGTCCCTCTCCAGTCAGAACCCTCGGTGATTTCCAGTATTGGGTTGTTTTGATTTTGTTCAAAAGTAATTAATTCCCGTGTGGAATTAATTGACAGACGGGAAGGAGATGACCATATACAGACGAGAGATAGGAATAAAGAGGGGAAGGGTAGTGTAGGTAAGGAAGCCAACCTATTTTTTAACCTTGATAAAAAGAGGGCCACAAACCACTCAGCCCGTGTTCTCTCCCTCCCGAGCCCCACACAGAGGGCCGGGAACGGTCATCAATGGCGAGCGGCCCCTGCACAAGCAGCACCGCCCGCCCGCTTCGCGCTCAGGAGAGAACACCCCGCTCCTCCTCGTGGCTTGTGACGCCGCTCACAGGCGATCACTCTCCTCTAGTGACCAACTACAGAAATGATCCCTGAGAGTATAGTCTTAACACACCGCCCCGACACGCGCTCCTCCCGCACACCGCCCCCCGCGCTCAGCGCACGGCCACCCCCGACACCCACCCCGCGCGCCCCCGACAGGAGCCCGCGCGGCCCCGCCGAGCGCCCGCAGCCGCGGGAGCGCGCCCCGAGCGCGCCGGGAGCGCCCGCGGCCCGCGGAACGGCCGCGCGTGGCGGCGGGCGGGACACGCCCCCTTGATCTGCATATTCTGCTCCCGCTGGCCAATCAGAAGCGAGCGCGCTGTCGCCCCGCCCATGAGCGACTCCCCCGCGCTGCGCTGGCAGCGAGCGGCTCCGCTGCCATCCCCGACACGGCCGCTCCACGGACACCCGGCCCCGGCGCCTCCACGGACACCCGGCCGCTCCACGCACACCCGGCCCTGACCGCTCCACGGACACCCGGCCGCTCCACGCACACTCGGCCCCCGGCAGCTCGCTGGCCACAACACGCTCGCCCCTTCTCGCCCTTTCGCTTGGCAGAGTCATCCCGAGCGCCCGCTCGTTCCCCACTTTGCAGAGCCCATTCGCGCACCGAGGCGAGAGCTATTTGTTGCTTTTATTCTAGTTTGTTGTTTTATTCTAGATTGGGTGGTTCACCCGGACAGCCGGCTCTCCGATTATCAAGACCGTGTACGTTTTTATGAATGCGTCAGCATTCATTGCTTACAAATTGCATCACTTTATTAATTAGTACTCAACCTCTTATTTACTACTGGTATCTCTCGTTTTCTGTGCTGTTTTTCCCTCCGCTTGTGCCGGGGGTTGTTATGAATAGGTGGTCAGTGGGTCAGTGGTGGCGATGTCCCACGGCTGGAATGACCCTCCCTCAGTTACTGCCCAGTCCCGCTGACCTGCCCAGTTCCTGTGGGGATCGCGATTCCTTTTGCTTTAAACTAAATATGAGCGAAGCCCCCGAGCTTCACAGCACAACTGTTTAATCTTCTCTGCCTGTCTGTAGCTGCCGATTACCGATTAAAAAATGGGAACTTTGGTTGTGATCCGGAGGGGATCGGTGATCATCAGCAGCACCCGCGGCACCGCGAGGGCTCCGCTGTCCCAAGATGCGTGAGCCCTCTGCAGTAGGAATAAAACCACACACAGAGTTTTGAGTTTTGTGTTGAGGCATTTAGTGGCAAGACCTGTTTTTAAACTATGATAAAAAAAGAGGGCCACAAACCACTCAGCCCGTGTTCTCTCCCTCCCGAGCCCCACACACAGGGCCGGGAACGGTCATCAATGGCGAGCGGCCCCTGCACAAGCAGCACCGCCCGCCCGCTTCGCGCTCAGGAGAGAACACCCCGCTCCTCCTCGTGGCTTGTGACGCCGCTCACAGGCGATCACTCTCCTCTAGTGACCAACTACAGAAATGATCCCTGAGAGTATAGTCTTAACACACCGCCCCGACACGCGCGCCTCCCGCACACCGCCCCCCGCGCTCAGCGCACGGCCACCCCCGACACCCACCCCGCGCGCCCCCGACAGGAGCCCGCGCGGCCCCGCCGAGCGCCCGCGGCCGCGGGAGCGCGCCCCGAGCACGCCGGGAGCGCCCGCGGCCCGCGGAACGGCCGCGCGTGGCGGCAGGCGGGACACGCCCCCTTGATCTGCATATTCTGCCCGCGCTGGCCAATCAGAAGCGCGCTGGCGTGGCTCCGCCCCTGCCCCGCCTTCCCGATCGGGGACGCCGCCGCCGCGCCCCGCGCCGGGCCCAGGACACGTCCCGGGAGGCGAAATCGCCACCGGGGTCTCCCTTGTCCCTTGTCACCCGCTGATGGGCCCTAGCTGACAGGAACCGCCTGCAACGCTGCAGGCTTTTGGGAAGAGTCGCTCGAAAGCTGCACGGGGGAAAAGGGCCTGGGGATGCCGCTCGATAGTGGGTGCACAGGAGCGGGCAGTGTGCCCAGCTGGCCCAGAAGGCCAATGGAACGTGGCTTGTACCGGCAAGGGTGTGACCAGCAGGACCAGGGCAGTGACCGCCCCCTGTACTTGGTACTGGTGAGGCCACACATCGAATCCTGTGCCCAGTTTTGACCCCAGCACAAACAGAAGGATATTTAGGGGTTGGAGAGTGTCCAGAGAAGGGAACACATTTCGGGAAGGGTCACAGATCTGCTGAGGAGCGAGATCCCTCTGAACTGAGGGAGCGGGGGGGCCTCAGCCTGGAGGAAAGGAGCCTCAGGGGGGACTTTCACCCTCCCTGCAACTGCCTGAACAGAGCACACAGACAGGTGGGGTCTGTGTCTCCTCCACGGAACAAGTGACAGGATGAGAGGAAAAGGCCTCGGGTTGCACCAGGGGAGGTTTTAGATTGATACCGGGGAGAATTTATTCACTGGAAGGGTTACCAAGCACGGGCACACTTGGCCAGGGCAGTGGCTGAGTCCCCGTCCCTGGAGCGAGTTGTACGCCATGAGGTCAGGGCACTTGGGGTCAGGAGTGAGGAGGCAGCGAATTCTGAGATTGCACGAATGTAACCACTGCCCAATTACATCTGTTTTTTAACCATGATAAAAAAAGGGCCACAAACCACTCAGCCCGTGTTCTCTCCCTCCCGAGCCCCACACAAAGGGCCGGGAACGGTCATCAATGGCGAGCGGCCCCTGCACAAGCAGCACCGCCCGCCCGCTTCGCGCTCAGGAGAGAACACCCCGCTCCTCCTCGTGGCTTGTGACGCCGCTCACAGGCGATCACTCTCCTCTAGTGACCAACTACAGAAATGATCCCTGAGAGTATAGTCTTAACACACCGCCCCGACACGCGCGCCTCCCGCACACCGCCCCCCGCGCTCAGCGCACGGCCACCCCCGACACCCACCCCGCGCGCCCCCGACAGGAGCCGGCGCGGCCCCGCCGAGCGCCCGCGGCCGCGGGAGCGCGCCTCGAGCGCGCCGGGAGCGCCCGCGGCCCGCGGAACGGCCGCGCGTGGCGGCTGGCGGGACACGCCCCCTTGATCTGCATATTCTGCCCGCGCTGGCCAATCAGATGCGTTTTCGAAGCAGGACTGCCGCGCGGCCCCGCCTCCTTCCCTCTAGGAGAAGTGACGCTGCCGCCCCAGCGCGGGCTGTCACAGCTGTCGCGACACGACACAAGGGACCGCCACCGCCCGTGCTGCCTCTGCCCCGGGCCAACAGAGAAGACCCCGGTACCAACAGCGGCGGCGCAGCACGGTTGCCGACGGGGGGGTGCGCTGGCTCGCAGCCTCTCCTGACACTTGCAGGGTGGCATTCCTGTACCAGAAAGAAAAACCCCACAGGGCACTGTTTAATGAATTCCGGCCCTTCCATCTCTGGGGTCAGCCAGAGCAGCACGGACCCCACAGCACAGCCTTCTGCTCGGTATGAACAGCACAACACGGAGCACTTGCTCTCTAAATCCCAGCAGAATTTGTAGCCTGACCGACACCCACTTCTACAGACGATGAAAGGCAAATCCAGAACCGGTTCCCGTTTGTCCCAGTCACTCTCTGACCATCACCGTTCACCAGAGACGTCGCACCAAAGGAAGCCCCCCTGCCCTGCGCTAAAGAGGGGTCGGAGAATACCATCGGCCGGAATACCCTCATAAAGCCTAAATCCGTGTGAGTCCTCCCTGCCTTCCTGCGGGTGGCCCCAGCGTGTCACTGCGACGACAAGCTGACTGCGCGGTCACTAGGGGAGAGGACAATTCCCCTGGGCAGGGGTCAGCGCTCACTGCTCGCTATAATTCTTTTTTTTACCATGATAAAAAAAGGGCCACAAACCACTCAGCCCGTGTTCTCTCCCTCCCGAGCCCCACACAGAGGGCCGGGAACGGTCATCAATGGCGAGCGGCCCCTGCACAAGCAGCACCGCCCGCCCGCTTCGCGCTCAGGAGAGAACACCCCGCTCCTCCTCGTGGCTTGTGACGCCGCTCACAGGCGATCACTCTCCTCTAGTGACCAACTACAGAAATGATCCCTGAGAGTATAGTCTTAACACACCGCCCCGACACGCGCGCCTCCCGCACACCGCCCCCCGCGCTCAGCGCACGGCCACCCCCGACACCCACCCCGCGCGCCCCCGACAGGAGCCGGCGCGGCCCCGCCGAGCGCCCGCGGCCGCGGGAGCGCGCCCCGAGCGCGCCGGGAGCGCCCGCGGCCCGCGGAACGGCCGCGCGTGGCGGCTGGCGGGACACGCCCCCTTGATCTGCATATTCTGCTCCCGCTGGCCAATCAGATGCGCGCCCGCAAAGAAGCGCCGGCCCCGCCCAGCCCCGCTTTGGGAACCCGTTCTGGATCTGCACAACCCACCGAGGTCCGTGATCCTAAAACCGAAACAAAACTGCACCGAATATTTGGTTTCATGTACAAAATCCCCTGTTTCTGTGTGGCTACAAATCTGGTTGTCAAAATGCTTAAGGTCTAAACCGAACCTTAAGCCTTTGACAATCCGAAGTAAAACCCCATTTAAGGAGGATACTCCTACAGCTGAATTGCAGAATTTTCGTTCTACAATGCCTCAATCATGTCCTTATGAGCACTTTACCAATCAAAGATTCCTTTTCTTTTCAATTAACTTATTTTAATACATCTTTTGATTCGAAAAGTAGTCCCACTTATAGAAAAGGGCAGCTATCAATCATTTTGTTAACATATTTCACTCAGACAGTTGAATTCTACAAGCAGTATACTATTTTTTACCAGGAATAAAACAATACAGGAAAGCTAAATCTTTTCAGCCAGCACTTGTCTGAACTTAGCTTTTACCTTTTTTCAGAAGCTTCTTCACTTTCACATAGTTCCCTTCCCTGACATACTCATGCAGGTCAGCTTCCAAGGAGTCTCCTTTTACAGTTCCAAGCTTGACTGGGCATGGAAATGGGGGAGGGATGGGATGAGCCATCTTCTTTCCTGAGCAGAACTGGGAAAAGGTAGGAAACGTCACTAACCTGCAAAGCACCTCAGCGTAAAGAACTTATTTCTGACTTCAGAACCTGCAGAAGCCCTAAATTACATCTGCTTCCTGCAGAAATATCCAGAGATGGAAAGGGAAAACTGCATCCTGCCCTCCCTTACAGTCCCCTCTCGGACCGGCAGGTGCGGGAGCACCGCGGGGACAGGAGAGGTGACAACGGGGAGATCACAGAACCTGCCAGAAGCAGCGGCTTGGAACAGGCGGGGCACATCCAGCGGCATTCCCGGGTGGGGAACGCCCGCTCCAGCCCCGTCCCGAAGCCCGCGGACGCGCGCGGCCCACGAGGCTGCGCTCACCCGCCGCCCGAACGGCCGCGACACGCGGGAACGGCTCCGCGCATGCGCCGCGCCGCCCGCCGCGTTCGCGCCAGGGCGGGGCGGGGGCGGGGCCAGGCCGTGAGGGGCGGGGCCGGTGGGCGGGGCCGGCAGCGATCGCCGCTCGCTGGGCGTGTCCGAGGCGTGTCCGAGGCGTGTCCGGAGCGTGTCCGAGGCGTGTCCGAGGCGTGTCCGAGGCGTGTCCGCAGCGTGTCCGCAGCGTGTCCGGGGCGATCCGCGCCGTGCCCGGGGCCGGTGCGTCCCGGCGGCGGTGCCGCCATGCAGCGGGAGGTGGGCACGCTGCCGCTGGCCCCCGCCCTGCGCGCACGCCTCGCCGCCGCCGGCTTCCAGACGGCGCAGGAGCTGCTGGACACCGGCCCCTGCGGCCTGAGCAAAGGTACCGGCGGTCTTGGGCCCCGCGGGGCCTCCCCGGCATCTTCCGGGCCCTTCCTCCTCTTCCGTCGCGGCCCCTGGGACGCCCCAGTGAGGCCTCCGGGAAATGGGCGCAGTGAATAATTAGAAAAAGACGATTCTGGTTAAAGATCAGCTGACACTGATGGATGTAAATGAGATGCAGGAAAACGAAAGGGTTCTGTTAGGCTCATCCCTCGTCTTCTCCCAGCTTCCTTCTTCTTTTTACTGTCTGATTTAAACAAAATATGCTTGTTTGAAGTTAGAAAATTGCTTTTTTCAAGGAGTTGGTAGTGATTCTTCCCTGTGAGGGTGGGGATGCCCTGGCACAGGTTGCCAGAGAAGCCCCTGCATCCCTGGAAGTGTCCAAGGCCAGACTGGATGAAGCTTTGAGCAGCCTGGGACAGTGGAAGGTGTCCCTGCCCATGGCACGGGTGGAACTGGGTGGTCTTTACAGCCCCTTCCAACCCAAACCAGTCTGGGATTTTGATTGTCAATAGTTTTATTACCTATGACAATAAAAGTTTGAAAATCACACCATTAGTGCCAGGGCTGTGCGCATATTGTCCTCAGTGGGTGAACATGGATCATTTTGTGTTGTGCTGCAGAATCGGCCACTCCTTATATAAAATAAAGGTGGTGTTTTGTGGTTTTGGCTTCTGTAGAAATCGGAATCTCCAGGGAAGAGGCGCTGGAAGCGCTGCAGGTGGTGAGGCAGGAGTGCCAGGGGGATGCAGCAAGGACGGCTGGGGGATCAGGCGCCACCAGGAAATGCACAGCCCTGGAGCTGCTGGAAGAGGAGCAAACCCAGGGATTCATCATCACCTTCTGTTCTGCACTGGACAACATCCTGGGAGGTGGAGTGCAGCTGACAAAAATCACCGAGATCTGCGGAGCGCCCGGTGTCGGCAAAACGCAGCTGTGGTATTCCATTGTCCCGTCACTTGTGTGCAACCAGGAATCGCTTTTTGTTTAACTCAGCTCTTCTGCAATCTCTGACTCTTCTCCAGCATTAGAAATATAGTAATGGTTGTCACACTGTCCTGTGTGTTCCTCAGCAGGAATATCCCTGCAGGAGTGAGCTGTGGGATGCAAATCCTGATCTCTGTTTCTATTTCCAATGCAGCATGCAGCTGGCAGTGGATGTCCAGATCCCGGAGTGCTTCGGGGGTGTTGCTGGAGAAGCCGTGTTCATTGACACTGAGGGAAGTTTTATGGTGGACAGAGTGGTGGAGATCGCAGCTGCCTGTGTGCAGCACTGCCACCTCATTGCCGAGGCTCAGCAAGAGGAGGGTACGTTGCTACGTTATTTCTTTCTGGAGGAGGCAAGGATGGAGTGAAACAAGTGTCTCGTAGGCTGCAGTGTTACTTTTGGAGTGTTTGCTGACAGCTTTTTATTTCCACCTGTGTGTATCAAACCTTGAACTACATCTGTGTCTGGAGCAGACTGAGCTAGGCTACTTCGAAAATTATTATTTTTCTACATGGTGATTTTGTGAACATTTTGATCTTGGGGGTTTTAAGGTGGCATGTGCGGTTTTGGTGTTTGTCCTTCCTCCTTTCCTCTTTTCTTTCCTTGCTTCCAATTTTTTGGCACATTAATGATCATATTTGCAGCACCTTATTGATCATTTTTCCACCTGTTGAGCAAAACTGAGTGTTTTGTTTCAAAACACAGGAACAGGTGGGGAAGAAAAAAGGAACAGCAGAATTTTATTAGGCAATGCTGCTGCTGAAGGCCCATAGAGTAAAACCGTAGCTCCTCCATAAAGTGAATATAGCCGGGCTGCTTTTAATAAGAGTTTTATTCTCTAAGTTGTGGTCTCTTGGGGATAAGGACACAACTTTTGTCTTGCTCATGGAGAATTTATGCACCAAACTTCTGTTTGAACTGAGGTAAAAAGACACTGTATTAAATGAGTTACTGCCTGTATATTAAACAAGGGATGATTAATAGTCCCTGATGTCCTCTGGTGGTGTTCTGGCTTGAAAATGATTTACTGGAGAAGTTCTTCCCTCAGAAATAAATTTTTCATTGTTGGAGGCCTCCCTGGGAGGCTCCGGTGTGTCTGTGTGCAAATGCTGGGATAGCATCTGCTCACCACCTTCCTGACTTTCAAGCCAGATGGAAAACATGTTTCCACACTCCTTACCTTGCCTGTTCTGTTTCTGGGGGCTTTGCTGTTGCTATGAGTGGAGGGCAGGGTTTGGTGGGATGATGAAAGTAACAATATGCTCGTACAGACTTCTGACTCATTTACTCATCTGTTTGTTTTGTTCTCAGATCATGGGAAAGCTTTGGAGACTTTCTCTCTGGAAAATATCCTCTCTCACATCTATTACTTCCGTTGTCGTGACTACACAGAGCTGCTGGCCCAGGTCTACCTCCTGCCAGAATTCCTGGCAGAGCATTCCAAGGTGAGGGTTGTTGCAGGCTTGTCAGGAGGTGTCACTCATCTTCACGCTGAAGATTTTTTGTCTGCTGTAGTAACAGGAGTAAACACCTTGGTACCTCGTCAGCTTGGCAGTAAAATATTGGCTGATGGCAGAGTACAAATGTAAAGCCTTCTGCTTGTTTGCCTTTTTGTTCCCATCCCAATTCTCTCAAGAGTAATTTGCTTTTGCCGTCCTCCTGAATTTCCACTCGGAGTTGAGGACGCTGGGTCTGTGCTGCCACATGTTCCATTTCTGTGAGCACTGAGCTGTGAATCAGCACAGAACTGCTCCACACAAGAGCCTCGGAGCCAGGGGCTGTGTGGTGACCATGAGGGTGCCATCAGAAAGGTTTGGTGCCACTGTTTTTTACCCTAAAAGATCACTGAGGACCAGAAATATCCTGCACCATCCAAGTGACTCTTCTTTTCAGTGCATCTTCTGTTGCTACAAGCAACCAGAGCCTGCAGCTTGACTCTTGGGTGGACTGCAGCCAGAAAGTTTCTTAGTACCTAATGTCTTAGGGAAATGCTATTGTAAGGCAGATTTTCACCACCTCCCCTCCAGATTTCTGGGTTCTGCACTGCAGATCACTCCCTGTCAGGATCTGGGAAATATGACTGTGCCTTGTTCTATCAGAGCACAAATCAGTGTTGGATTAGAATGTCTTTTGCATCTATTCCAAAATTATTTTCATTTTTGGGAGCTGTTCTCGAAAACACGGATGGGAGCCTCACTTCTGCTCGGTGTGGTCTGGAATTTCCCTTTCCCTGCCAGGTACTAACAGTGCCCTGTTGTGTTTGCTCTTGTGGAAAGTACACGGCTTCATTAGCACAGTTCCACTGGGCTGCAGCTCCTGCAGCCATCTGTGCTGATTATCTGGGCTTGGCCTGCAGCCTCGAGTGCTGGAGGTTGCAGGAGAACCACAAGAGCTTCTGCTGATTCCTTGGACAGGCCAGAAGTGACTCGACAGATTGCTCCTTGCAGTCCAGCTCTCATTAAAATTAGTCTGATCCCTCTGGAGCCCAGTCTGGGACCACAGGAAGCCTCCAGATTGTTAGAAGAGAGAAAAAGTTATAGAGGTTTAGAGATAAGAAAGATGTAGAGTTAAGAGATCCAAATGTGCCATTTGGAAATAGGAATTAGTTTGAGATCTTGTTAACAATATGAAAAAGGTTGTCAGAAAATATTCTTGTTGTAAAAAACCTAATTCTTAAAGGTCTCCTAGACCCAAGTACAAGACAGGTGTTACCACGCTCTCTTTATACTTTAAATTTTCCTGTCTGCTGTCTGGGAGAAATTTAACTAAATTGCATCCTACCTGGACATATTTGTGATAGCCAAGTTATATAACTGTGTATACATCCCTGTCTAGTATGAGTCATGTTTATGCTGTTAAACTGATTGTTCTTAAAGAAATGATACATGAGGAGGATGTACCAGACTCGTGGAAAAGAATTTGTAGGATGGAGAGAAAATGAGAAAATGATGAATGTCTTCTTTTAATCCCAGCTATTTAATCTTCTTTTGCAAGGGAGGGTTGTTTGTTTTTTTTTTTTCAGTTGGAGGCCCAGGACCATTTCACAGTGAGGTCTGTGCAGGTTTGTTATGTTCCAGTTATAAAGAGACTTCCCAGTAATGAGTTAAATCAGAAATGCAGAAAATCAGAATTTTTGTGTTATTTCCACTTTATCTTGTGCAGTAATGCAAGAACTTTGAGTAACATCTAAACATGCAGGAACTGTAAGACCATCCATCTCCCTCCTGAATTTCAGACTTGGGTCATCAAAACAGCCACAACAAATGAAGTTAGAATAAATCAAAATCCCAGACTAATGTTTATACAGAGTCTTGAGGGTGATGAGCCAGCAGCTGCAGCGTGCTCTGACTTCAGCTAATGACTGCTACAAAAGAAATAATTCAGCAAAGCAAACATCTTGAGGCAAGATAGATCCTCAGCTCCAGTGCAGTGTGCCTGGAATATCTTTGGGCATCTGCTGAACTCTGTGTTTCCAAGACAGATCACTGATAACAGCTGAGTTATCTCAGCAGTGGCTCCAGAGAGCCTGAAATCTGGTCTTGATTTGGATTTAATTGTTGAGGGAGCAGGTGAATTAACTGGTGTTTGTGGAGAGTTGACTGAAGTACAGTTCTGCTGTTTAATGATTATTTTCTCCAGCTTCTCCTCTGCAAGCCTTTAAATCCAGCTTTGCCAGCCGTGTTCACCTAAGGATGAAACAAAACATTCCAGTGCACCTAAAACCAGCTCCTGCTGCTTTTTGTCATTATTTTTAGGATGTTAATGGCAGGTTTTGATCTTTCCTCCTGCGTTTAGGTGCGGCTGGTGGTGATTGATGGGATTGCCTTTCCCTTTCGGCACGACTTCGAGGACCTGTCCCTGCGCACGCGGCTGCTGAACGGGCTGGCCCAGCAGCTCATCATCCTAGCCAACGACCACAAGGCAGCTGTGAGTCCAGGGCACGCTGCAGTCCCAAACGATGCTGCTGCTTTTTTTTTTACAAAGAATTAAGGAAATGTGATTTGCTCTTGTCTCTGAATAGCAAAGTGAAACTGCTGTAATACCCTCTGCATTTAGTTGATAAATATAGAGGGATCGCAAAGGCAAAACACCTAAAAGGTGGGAAATTCCTAGACTTCCCAAAATAAGTAAAATTTGCATCAACAGTGGATCTTAATTAAGTGGTAGCATGGCATTTCTAATGCTGTTTGCCATAACCTCCAATGATTTGGACAAGGGATGCTCCTCTGGTGACTTTACCTAAAAAAATACCTCGGAGCATTCAGCAGTTCCAACACAACTTTCCACTCTCTGTGTAAAAATAAATTATGGTTTTAGCGTTCCTAGGGAGAAAAACCACTTTATCTGCTGGATAGGCCTTCTGGCATCCATGGAAACCCAGAGCCTCCTTCCTGGGCATTGTTTGTACGTCACTGGCGGTCTGGAGGCAGCAGACCCGCAGCCAGCAGATGGCACTGGGAGGCTGCAGCTGTTCCAGAAGTTGTTTTGGAAGTCTCTGGCTGCTCAGAGAAGCTTTGTTCAGGAACTGGAGCTTCCCCAGCCCTCAAAATGCTGTTTATGCCTCTAACAGTGTCCAGGTGACTTGTGACCTTGTCACCCACAACTCTCTGGCGCAGTTGGCTTTTGTTCTGAGCTGCTAAAAATAAAACTGCTCTTGTGCCTCCTCTGGGAGCTGTGGGAAGGGAAGAGCCCAGCATTCCCAAAGTGTCCTTCCTGCTGCTCTGGGCACCAGGGAGATGATGTTCCAGGCTCTGCACAGCCTCGGGTTTCCTGAGTGCTTTCCCTCACAGTTTGGTACCTGGTGACCTTGAACAGCAGCTGCTGTCATTGGACAATGTTTTTCTCTGGTCAAGGATAAAATATATGAATCATTTCTTCTGAACCAGGGAGCAGGTTAGCACAAAGTTGCTAAATAACTCTTGCTAAGGGAGTCAGAGCTTCAGGAATGGTTTTGCTTGGATTGGCCCTGTTGTCAGTGGTGTCTGAGTTAGTTCCATGAGCTGTGAGCAGGCTAAATCCAGCCTGCATGCCAGGGATTGCTTGTCAGGCAGCTCTGGATGCTCTAATATGGTAGGAAGTCAGATCCTAAAGCTGGACTCAGGGCAAGGATGCCCAGCCCTTCTCCAGCAGGGAGGTGAGGAGGCTATTTGGGGCTGTTACCGTGCACTTGGGGTGAGTTACTTCTGTAGAATGTGCAGTATCTGTGCTGGGCTCTCAGCTGTGGGGATGTTTTAGGGTGTGCTCAGTGGAACTGTTTGCTCTCACACTTTTCTGAGCTGCTCCAGCAAGAACTCTCTGAGCATGTCAAACAATGGAACTCCCCAGGGTCTTAGATGGGTACAATTTTTCATTTTTAATGAACTTTGTCATTAATATTCCGGTCTCTTTCCTGTCTCATCCACCCCCACATCTACCAGGGATCTAACCTAGACTGTCTGTGAGCCTCCCACAAGTGATTGGGGCTGCGAAAACACTCCCCCACTCTGTCTGTTCACTTCCATTCTGCTTTGTGTTGTACCCACTTGTGCATTTTTAGACTACAAGGCACAGAAATTCAGTTAATCACCAGGCTAATGCACATTGTGAACACCAGTACCAAGGTCATTTACCCCAGGGACTGAGAGCTGGCTCCTCATGGAGGGCCAGAGCAAGTCACCTGCAGCTGAACACAGATCCAAACAGCATTTAGGATAAATGTTGTGGGATAAATAAGTTGTATGGAGCTTGTCTTCCTTGGCGGGGGAGAAATTGAGATTTCTTTAAAGTCTTGAATGAAAGTAGTCTCTCATTCAAACCAAAAATACATTTTTTACATGGTTCTCTTAATTTGTTTTGAAAAGATGAGGCACCTTTACAGTTTCTCCTCATCGCAGTTGCCAAGAGTTTTGCCTCAGTAACTGTTTCATCAGTAAAAGCTTTTTTGAAAATTCCCTCTTCCCTCCCACCAGTAAGCTGATTTCCAGGAGATTTTCTTATTTCTTTGCTTCTGTTTCCTCTTTCAGGTAGTTCTGACAAACCAAATGACAACAAGGATTGGACAAAGCCAGGCCACATTGGTACCTGCTTTAGGTAAGTGATTAGCTTCGAGATGAAAATTGATAAATTAGTTCCTTTCTTTTGGCTTTATGTACAAAGAAAAATCACCCAAAAAATGTACTTGGGAGCAGTAAACCCCCAGCAGAGATGTGGTGAGGAGAAGGTTAAATCACTCAGAAAAGAACCCAGCTTAATGGTTGCATACCCCAAACTAAGCTGCAGTTTCCTAAATTCCCCGAGACCCATTCACTGCCTCTCCCAAACAGTTTAAATTGTTTATTTTCCCATTACCCTTGAACATGTCCCATTAATTATTTGCAAAGGCATTTCATATTTGCTGTATCACTCGAATCTCTGCAGTTATGATGTAGAGGGAATTTCTGTGTGGGATCCTCAGGCACAGCCTGCCCTGAGCCAGGTTAAAGATTTTTTTTTTTCCCAGGCTGCTCAATTTTGCCCTGTAATGAGCAGATACCTCATCCATGCCTTTCTGCTGCAGTCACAGGGGAAAATAAAACAGTTCTGATGTGGAGATTTCTACAAATTAAGGAAAAGTTCAGCATTTAAATCTTGTTTTAGGTTGTAGCTTTGCATATTTTATGATTCGCTTAAAGGGCACAAATTCTTCAGTTTCTGTGAGCTAAGTAATGATTCCCTTGCTCTGGAGAGGAGAGAGAAGGGGACAGTACAAAGGCAAAGATGTTCCCAGAGTCTGTACAGGCAGAAATACAGGGTAAAGTGAACAAACACTGCCCATCTCCTGCAGGAATGTGAAGAACGTGGAATTTGGAGCTGTGCAGGCAGACCCAGCTCCCAGGATCTGACCCTTTTTGTCAGTTTTGCCTCTTGCTCTCTGATGGATTATTTTTGGCAGCCTTTCTGGCTACAAACTCAATTAAAGCTAATAGAGTCTGTCTTTTTTCGCTGGCCAGCATTGTTTGGGAGCTGTTGTGTTTATTGAGTCATGGGGACAGTAACGAATGTGAAGACATTCAGGGAAGGTTATAATTCCCAGATATCCTGCCTTGCCTCGTGCATATTTTCTTTCACAAACAATTAATTTGACATGACCTCCTGTGGAGCTGCCTGTGACTCTCCCCAGCGTGTGTGACTACAGTATTGTTAAACTGAGCAGTGTGAACTCTTCCAAAAATGCAACTTGGGACCAGCCAGGAAAATATTTAACCAAGGGGTTTTGATGCCCTGCTCTGAAGAGATGGTGTTTCAAAAGTCTCAGCAAAAAGGCTAAAGAACCTCCCACTCCTCCATGGTTTGGTGTAGCCAAAGGAGCTGTTGAGGGAGGGGTTGGCAGCAAAGCCCCAAGTAAAATCACTAAATTGGGTTTTTCCCCCCATTGATTGATAAGCCTGAGAATCTGCTTTTTCAGGAAAACATTAATCTCTAAACTCTTATTCAGCTCCTGAGCAGAAGGGAAGATCTTAATTATGAGGGAAAAAAAAAAAAAAGGAAGAAAAAAGCACAGATGCTGCAAGGTATTAAGTCAGGAGCTTTATGAAGGGGACAGCTTTCTTTCCCAGTAGTGATAGCTAAGCTGGGTGTTCCTAGACATTTCTACTAAATATATTTAGAAAGGAGGTCAAATATTAATCTACAGACAGTTCAACTCAGAAATATCTCATTTTACAGTAGCATTTTTCACTCATATTCAATGCAGTTGGAAATGTGCTGGTGTGGAATTTGTAGCCATTGTAAAATGTGTTTTGATCTCTGCCTCAGAGCCATTTCTGAGAGCCAAAATCTTTAATCCCAACTCAGATATAGTGGAGCAAGGCCTGGCAAGATGCCCAGAGGGTCTAGGTCTCAATTACAGTGGGATCATTTTTTTTTCCCTTCTCTGTGCTCTAATAAATACCAGAGCACAGGGGGCAGGAGGAGCTGGGGATGTGGGGGAGACAGGAATGGACAGGAAAGAGCAGGTGGACAGAGAAGACTTGACTGGTTTCAAATGCAATCCATCTTTGGACTGCTGACAGGGATGAACACAGGAAAAAACACCCAATAAAGATGTTTGTACATTGACTTGTGGTTACATTGACTTGAGCTGAAACAATGGGACTGAGCCCGTGGAGCAGGAAAAAAAATCCAAACTCTTTTTCTCTTTCCACCACACCTCCCTGCTCCCTGCTTTTGGTTGTGTTATTTTGCATTTTGCTGTCAGAAGCAGAAAACTGCTTCAGGGGCCCTTAATACTTTAATAATCATTGACTTTCTCCCAAAGCTGGTATCCCAAAGGGACTGATGTTTGCTCATAATTATGCCTGAGAGACAGAATATCGTAGTTCTGAAGTAGGATTTAGACCTCCTCACCAGACTTCTTCAGTAGTAATTAGACAAATCTCTTCTTCAAGCTGCCTCTGTTTTCAAGACTTGTCTAGTACCTGTCCTTTATTAGGCATCCATAATTTTTTTCTACAAATATGGAAGTATTGCATCAAGATTTCCATAAAACACATGGGCTACAGAGGTTATTCCTTGTCCCGGTGTATTTGTTGTGAAATCCTTGCAAGTGTGAAAAAGATGTGATGCATCACTGCAAGAAAGGCACATTTTGTTTTAGTCATGGGGTTTTTTTGAAGATTAATTTCATTTCAGCTTGCTGAGGGTGGCTGTGTAAGAGATAATGATCTGTCACTTTGTGTTCCTCAGGAGAAAGCTGGGGACACGCTGCCACCGTCCGTTTAATCTTCCACTGGGACAACAGTCAGAGGTGAGGGAAAATGTGAGGAAAATCCATATAAATACAAGTATGGCACTGGAGAATCAATCAAACTGGCCATGGGGGCCAAGCAGGGGGTTGAATTTGGCTCCTGCCCTTGCTCTGTCACATCCCAGGCTCCCGAGGCTCAGGAATTTTCTCGTTCAGGCTGGGACAGTGTCAGGCTCTGTCAGGCTCCTGCTCCCCAGTTGTTCACACACAAGGGTTTAGGGTCTGGTGGCTGAGTGGAAGATTTCTTTTACCATCTGCATTTTGCAAGATAGGGCTGGGGGTTTTTTTGAACAAATGTCTTCTCGTTTTAATGTAAATTTTTGCCATGGACTCAGTGCAAGTATTGAGCTGGTAGGTTACAAGGTGATTTTTATGTCTGAAGAGGTGCAATTTCAACTGTCATTATAAAGAACCTCCCACTCCTCCATGGTTGGCTGTAGCCACTATAATTTCTTTGAGCAGATCTTTTTTGCTTCGATATTTTCATCTCCAGTCAGTCCAAAGCCAGAGATGCCAAAGAAGACTTTAAAGCCACCTAGCCAGTGTCCCTCAGGACAGGCTGCTGGCCCTGAGCTTCAGAGGTTGAACCTTCTAAAAACAGTGATAAATTCTGTTTGTTCCAGTAAGATCTCCTCTGTTTCCTTTTTTTCCCTCTATATTGCAAGGTCATTTCTCTTTCCTGGTCAGTTAAATTTTTCCTGTGTATAATATCACCATGCAGCAGCTTGAGATTAAAGAGCCGTGCTGCAATTCCCTAATCTTGTGCAAACAGTGAGCAGAAATGCTGCTGGAATGTTGTTGTGCAGAGTTTTTGCTTGTTGAATTCGAAAGAAAAATGCGGTGACACTTTCTTGGGGAGTTTTGTTTTTAAATCCTAAGTTTGAAGGCAATGCAGGATGATTACAGCAGGCTGTTTAATTTAGAATTAAATTAACATCACTGATTAGTTAACAGGCTTTTTAGGACAAGTTGCATCAACATAATGATTGCAGAGTGAACAAAAGTTAATTTTATATATGAAAAGAACTTTTTTTCTTGTGCAACAGAGCTAGGAAGGCTACAGAGAGAAGCTGCAGAAAACAAGCCAAGGAGAAATAAACCTGGCTTATTTACTGATGAAATCTGCAGCTAAAGTGGAGTGGGGCCTGCAGAAATAGCAATTCTGGATACAGCTGTAAAAGCAGAAATAGCTCAATGCTGTCTTACTTTTGCACAGGCTGCCTAAAGCTGATGATCCATTGTGGTTTTGTTGTTTTGATATCAGGTTATTGAGGCACAAAGATCATTTGAGGATCCATTTGACTTTTAAAAAATATTTTTTAGATGTGCTTTAGCCAACTCTAATACCTGTCTCCTCCTTTCTCTCTGCTGCTGAAAATGTCAGAGCTTAATTCTAAGGGTTCTCTTTGCTGGGAGGAAAGACTCTGTTGAGTCAGAGGCTCCAGCTGAGCTCTTGTGAAAGCCTGGCTTCTGCAGCTCCAGATTTGGGCAATTTTGTCAAGTATAACCCAGCATTGGAGTGTTCTGAGGAATTCCCTGTGTAGCTAACATGAAGTGGCAGCGTTCCTCAGGCTGTAATTACGTGCTCTCTAATAGAATGGCACCTCAGGGAGGAAAAAACCCCCCGAAAATAATTAACAGGATTTTTGGCAGGGTGTCTTGCTACAGAGAGCAGAACACTTTCTAGATTGGCTTATGTAAGGGTGACTTTTGGGGAGGTGGGCACGGTGCAGCCCTGACAAGGGTTGAAAACCCCTTTCCTTTTGAGCTGCTGTGCAATTTTCTCTCTGTATTATGCAATCATTTACTGTGGAACACAAATCCAGGTGTATTACTTAGAGTCTAAATGCAGCAAATCAGGGAAGTGTCAGAGGAGAAATAAAAGGGAAACTATTTTCTCAAGGTTGTGCTGTGTGTCAGTGGCAAGGGCAGGCTTAGAAATAGAACATCTCCAGCCTCTGGGTTATATTGACAGGCTTGTGAAATCTCTGGACACAGCCTCCCCAGAAGTACTGGAATTCTTGAAGGTCTCTCCCAGCTCTGAGAGGTCAAAGAACCTCTTTGAGAACTTTAATAGAGTAGGGAAGAGTTGTGCTCAAAACCTTTTTTGTTTGCATTTTAAGAAAGTGACATTTGGAATTAATTCATGACGAATGTTGTTCCAAAAATGTCATCAAATACTGTGATGAAACAAGGCTAATTAATCATTCACTCTTTTTAGTAGGTCTAGATTGTGTTTGAGCTGACAGGTCATGTAAGGATGGGAATCCACAGTTTGAATGACCTATATGAAAATACATCCCTAAGAATTCCACTGGTACTGTAGGAAAACTTGGGTCTGGTCACTGGGCTGTTTGGAATTTTTATTACTGTATTAATTAATCAGAATTCCCTGGGGTTTGTTTTCTCAGGCTGGCCACGTTGTACAAATCACCGAGCCAGAAGGAGTCCACCATAGCCTATCACATCACAGTGAGTATTCCTTTGGGGATGGAGATTCACAGCTGGGAGCACACTGCCAGCTGGAAAGGAATTTTCAGACAAATCCCAGAATGGTCTTTGCTTTCTTAGTGTTGTTTTTCAGCTGCCTTCTGAAGGGAAGCAGTAATACTGGGATATTTCCAGGTGTAGGGGTAATTTGCTCTTTTTTGTCTTTAGAAAAGTGACCCAGCATTTTGTCTACTTAAACAAAGTTAAAATACTTTCAATTTCCAGACAAAACTTTCAGGCAACGTGTCCCCATCTGTTCTGCTGCTGGTGCTGCTTATTTTATTTGCCCCTGATGTTAACTTTTGGCCCAGGTGCAGTTACAGGAATGATCTGAGCCCTCATTTTGGGAGGCCTGAACTGTTTTCTCCCTGGTCAGGTAGGGTGTGATTTCTCAGGTTTGCATCTGTTCCAGCTGAGTTCATCTTTTAAGGATGAGGAAGAGCAGAATTAAACTTGGTATTCCAGAGGCCTCACCAGTGTTTGTTCCATAGGTATTTCCCTATTTCTGCTTTATGTGTGGTATAACCCACGTTGTGTTTATCCTACACTGACCCTATACCCAGCCAATATACAGAGATTTTTCTCTTCTGTCCCTATCATAGAAGGAGCTTCCAGCTTATGACTGGAGTCCTTATTCATCCCTAGTTAAATCCTGTGATTATTTCCTATTGTGGAGTGCTTAGATACATATTAATGAGAAGAGATGCTGGCTAAGCTGTATTTAGGTTTCAAAAGACAGCACCACTCAACTCTTACATGCTCAAATGTCACATCCATAGGTACAATTCCATAACTATTTGCTACGTGTCCTCATGGAAACACGTTGCCATAGCATTTTCTGCAGATTTTAATGCTGCTATCAGATGAGATCCTCAAACTTTCAAAGAGAAATCGGATTTTTTCCACCCCACACTCCTGAATGTGCTCACCTGGACAGAGGAAATACTGCAAATATATACTTTTATAAAGACTGGAAGGGGAAATGGAACTACATCCCAAGGTTGTTTGGCTTGTGTGATGTGAGTCCTTTTTTTTCTCCAGCTGACAAACAGATGGATTTTATCTTGGACACTTTAATTGCCTTTTTCTTTCAGTTTTATAAGCACCATAAACCAGCTATGCTCTCTTCTGTGTGAATGCACACTATCTTGAAATAGAGTTGAGAGTGGATCCTAATCAAAGATCAGTTAAAATTTAAGGTTATCCCTGTGTTTTTCTCCCTTAATCCTGATGAACTGCTTCAGCAGATGATTTCTTTTAGTAAAACATGTATTATCCCCATTTCTTTCATGAAATTCAGGTCTGATAACACTCTGCTGCTACCATTTCTCATTCCATAGTTAAACTGAAAGATGTCAATATATGTCCAGTGTTTCCAAGTCAGATTTGTGTATAACCAGCATACAAGAAAAAATGATATTTAAAAAAAATAAATAAATTCCTTAGGACTCAGAAATGTGCAGATTGGTACCACTGGCAAAGTGGCTGCTCAGCACCCATGAGCTGATGAAATGTGTAAATTCATGAGTGAGCTCTGGGGATTTTTTATCCTGTCCTTTCCAGCACGCTGGAGTCAGTCACCGCTCTGAGGGGGCTGTGGAACTCCCCTCCCATGAAATCCTTTCTTCCACAGGCTGATAAGGATTCATTCTTAAATGCAGAATACAGAAATGGAAATTGATTTATGCACAAGGGAGTAAGTAGCTCGGCTGATTCACCTGAGTTTCCCAGGAATGTGACCTGATTATTTCATAGTGAAAGACAGAGACCCAGGATCTAAATTCTGGGTAGGAATTGTGTTTCCCTGGGCTGTGGAGGGTCTGCCAGTCCAGCAGTGGGAGCACTGCTCAGGTAATAAACACATCTACCCTTGCCAGTCTTGCTGCAGAGGGTGTAAATCCAGAGGACGTTAAGGGACAATTCAAAATGACAAAAGAGTGAACTTTGTCCTTGGTTCCAGCAGCCACATCCTCACCATCTGAAATCCGCTACCAAACCTCGCAAATATACAAAAAATTCTTGTATTTTCAAGGTTCCTGCCTGTAACCAAGTGCAAGACATCCATCCTGGGCAGCCTGTTTATGTTCTGGCCCTTATAACCCTTGGAATGCTTTCACTGGGAGTCAGCATTCTGGATTAAGTGGATACTTGGCTACAGATCCACCTTTGTGCCTCAGGGAAATGGCAGAGATTAGATGCAGTGAAACATTAAACTTGAAGATTCCCCATTATGCTCTTTAGAATAACACTTGAGTTGCTTATAAATAGCAGAGGGGCTGCACAGATCCTGCCCTTGTAGCACCTCTTGCAGTTTGTTCCTTTAACAAGCCCGGGTTGGGTGAGGTGAGGCGTTCAGAAATAGAAATGCAGGGATGGGAGACTTAACCAAGACATTTTGCTGGGGTTTGGGGTTGATCTTGGTGTGGGACACACTGGCATTTGGAAAGAGTCACGTCTGCTGGTAACCCTGCCTGCTTTCCTCACACTGCACCAACCCAAAATGTCAACGTTCCTAAAATGCTCTTGTCCCCACATTGTGTCTACCTGAGCATTTTGGATCAGCAAAGCAACTTTGGGTTCTGATTAATGCCTTTCCTCGCTAAGCCTGCACTGAGAGTCTTCACTGATCTGTCAGCAGTGCTCTCTGCATAGCATTTGTCTGGAGATGGGAATTCAGTGAGTTGCAGGCTTCACACAACATCTCATCATCTCCATCTGCATCCATGACGTGTTTAAGTAACTGATTTCGAGATCTTTCATATTTTAAAATGGTTAAAAATTAAATTGTGAGCTACAATAACAGAATATATGAGTGGTACTAGGCCAGATAGATCACTTCAAGCACTCTCCTGAGTAGCAGCATGTAGTTTTCACTTCTACATTTAGTTTTTGGCAGTCAAAGGTTTTCATCCCATTGTGTCCCATAAATTACTATGCTGGAACAGTCTTTGCAGTCTAGAGATAGATTCAGCTCTGCTGTTCCCTTACAATGTCTCATTGATGTTTTCAGTTCATTAAGTAGGTACATGGAACAAAAATATCCTAGGTTGTAGAAATTCACAGTTTTGTTTCTGAGAATGACTGAGGCAATTAATCCAGTCATCTCCTTGCTTCTGTGGGAGCTGATGGATTTGTCTTTTGATTTATTTAAATAGGCAACATAAGTTAATTTACAGAGAAGCAGTTTTTCATAGCCATAGGGGTGATAAACAGTAAAATGAAAGTGATAGCCTGGTTGGTGAAAATAAAATATCTCTAAAAAACAAATTGAGCAGACATTAGTTGGCACATGTGTTGTAAAGTTTGCAGTGCTGAGCTTAACCTGGTCTATAAACATTCTGTGGCTGCTCATCCCGAATAAATGGCAGCATGATCCCTCATTCTGATCTTCTGGGAGCTGGTTACTCATGCTTTCTATCCCTACAAGCCTCAGCACATGATTTTCCTTCCATCTTGCAGTCCCATGGCTTCCGAGACGTGCAGCCTCCAGCTGTCACTCACAGCACAGAGGGGACTCAGCTGAACCCTCGGAAACGGCCACGGACAGAGGAGGAGAAGCAGCAGTGATGCCAAAGTGGAATGTTAAAAACCTGCAGGAGAGCAGGGGCAGCGTGAACGTGCAGCCAAAGGCAGCCTGGGAGACTCTCAACTTCAGCTCCTGCTTGGGACTTTATTTTAGCATTAAGACTGCAATGTGCAAATTTCTGTGGCACAAAATTCCTTTGTGTGTGGAATAACTGTACTTTTATAATAAAAAAATCTATATTTTCTCTAACAAGCATCTTCAGCTTTGAGGTTGGGGCTTTTTTTGTTTGTTTTTTTTTTGGTGGGGGAGGGTTGTGGGGGCTACAACTCCATCTTTTCACAGTGGGTAAAAAGACAATGAAATGAGAGCACAGCACATTTAATGACAGGCGTGTGGCTCAGTCGTGTGGCTTTGTGTGTACCTGAATTTTGAGGAGGTTGGACACAGCACTGTGCTCACCACAGGCAGTGGATGCTGGAAGAGAAATGCAGCTTCCAGTTCTCCCCCAGAGTGGGGCTTTAGCCCTCACCTGCCGCAAAGTCCTTGGTCAAGGACAATCAAAGCTCTGCTTTGAACTTCTCATTTATCCTGTAGTGGCAGCGACAGAGATGAAAGGCTGGATCTGAAGGACAAAGGATTTAATCCAGCACGATAATTTTATGTTCCTGTCTCAGTAAGTGAGAATATTTTACCATGGCTCAGGCTTGAACCAAAACTGCTGCATAGCCCTGACTTCCACGTTCTTCATTTCATTTCTTGCTGTAATCGGGATCTCTTTTGTTCGTGGCTGTAATAAAGAGGAAACCCAGAGTTAGGCACCAGCAATATCAGCAGCTCCAGAGTCTAAACCCAGGGAATGAATGTACACTGAAAGCACAGCAGCTTTTTGTCCTCTTTTTATTAAGAGAAAACAAATCAAGGAGGTTATTAGAGGAGAAGAAAGGTGCTGCACTGCAAAATAGTAATTACTTCAATTATGAGAAGTGTTTGTACACAAGCACAGAGATGACCCCTTTTGGCAGAGCTCTCAGTAACGTTAGAGCTGAGGAAACTCAGCCAGCAGCTAAATGGAGAATTCAAGTTGTGGGAGTCACTATCCTAAATTTTTTATTTAGTATACACTAAACTGGCTTTGCCTTGAAACGAAATTCAGTGCTGAATCTGAGTCATAAAATCTCTCTATTCAAAAAAGGCTGCAAAAAAAAAGAAAAAAAGGAAAAAGAAAGCAGTGGTTTTTGCATCATTATAGGGTTTAGATAAAAATTACATAATAAAATATTAAAGGGAAAAGTATCGAGTTGCCATGCAGCAAACCGGGCTGTGTCAAAATTTAAGAAGTGTGAGTCAGGGAGAAGCTCTGAAGCAAGCAGCATGACATAGGGGAAGGGAGGCAGCGGGATCTGTGACTCAGACAAACATTTCAATGCAGGAGACACAGGCAAACAAAAGGATCCTAGCGCGTGTGATGTCAGCAAGCAAACGCTCCCGTTTGGGAATAAAGGCTTCCTACGTATTGCAGCGCAGGGGGAGGGGGGGCTGGCACCCAGCTCTTGCCTACGTAGCCACGAGGAAAACCATCCATTAGGAATGTTGGAGCAATATTTTCAGGAGCTCTCCTGGTTCCTGGTGATAGCTGCTATCTAAGGGGTTTGGTAATTATGGAAAAATCCATTCCTCTCAGTGCATTGTGCTGGGATTTAACACCCTCCACACGTCCTTCCGTGTGTGAGCAGAGTAACAGTGTGGCTCCCATATACTATTAATTTCAGCTGACTGGTGGTTTTAATTTTGTTTGTAGTAGAGTAGCATCCAGAAGCCCCAGCTGAGATGCTGATCCTGTTATAGCAAGATAAATGGTCTTGGCTGAGTAAATGTTAGAGCTTCCAGTGTTATGGGCATCATTATTCAAATAAAAAAGATGCACTGTTACTGGTTAACAGTGGGAGTTACAAAATGTCCAGAGGAAACATTGGAGACTCTCTATGCTGAGATTTTTTAATTTTTTTCTCTCTTTTTTCCCTATTGAAGCTATTATAAAAATCAGCTCTGCAGACCAGAACTGAGAGAAGGATCTGTTGGCGGAGACAAAATTAGATTAAATGAGCCAGATTTCGTTCTCATCTGCTGGAGACAAGGAAGCTGTTCCAGGCTCAGAATTGCAGAGAAAGAAAAAAATTGACCGTTGCCTCACCAGTAAATCTTCCATGGCAAGTTGATTTTTCCCCATATGTGCCTGGAATTCTCATGCATGTCGCAGCATCAGTGCCCCACAGCGAGGGGCAGAAGAGAATTTTATTACTGCACAAAAAGTGAGATTCTAAGTAGCCAACCTCATGGCACTGCATCAAAAAGAAAATGGGTTGTTTGATTTGCTGCTTAAGTCGCAGTTTGCTGAAAGCCAAGGGCTTTAACTGTCATGCTGAGTTTGAAATTATTCCATTTTGTGGGGACGACATTTACTTGTGGTGGAGGAACTTATTTTGTCACCACAAGAATCCAGATCCCACCACAGGCCTTGGCAACAGGCAAACACTGCGGTCACGGGAGAATTCTCAAGCCCTGAGTCCTGCTTTGAAACTCTTTAGTTTGGACAGGGAAAATAACAATTTATTTGTTCCTGATTTGATGTGTTCTGCACCTTTTCCATTATGAAATACTTAGGAACCAGCGAGCCTCTAAGTAGAGTAAATTTCAGAAAACATGGAGAAGAAATAGCTTAACTGGAGGTACAAAGGTGTAGCCAAGGTTCAAGGTAGGAAATCAATCTCCTATTGAAGTCAGTCACAAAGTGATTGATTTGTGTGGAAAGGAGATTTGACCACTAACCTGAGTGCTGAATCCAGAGAAAAGTACATTTAAAATATAACAACCATATTCCTGTTCAATTTCAGTTACTGTTCCTTTAGTTATTTTACAGGCAGACTAAATTTAGGGTCAGATTTATTCTCAGGTATTTCATGGCTTAACAACAAAGGTGAAATCCTCACTGCCTGCTTTTTGAACTCCACCCTTGTCCTGAACAAAAGATAGGAAAGTTGGAAGGGCAAGTCATTGTGTTCCAGCTTCTCCAAAGAGACTGCCTTTGGATAATAATAATAATAATAATAATAATAATAATAATAATAATAATAATAATAATAATAATAATAATAATAATAATAATAATAATAATAATAATAATAATAATAATAATAATAATTCTGGATAATAATTCTGGATAATAATTCTTTAAAGAGACACATTAAGATATGTTGCACTGGTTTAACACATATTAACTCTATATGAAATATCCGTGGTAAGTTTAGAAGTGTGGTTTGATGCTTCCTTATCCTTTGAGAAAGATGGAATAAACAGAGCGCTGACATGGCAGTAGCACAAGTATCACAGAAGGGAAATAACAGCTTTTTAAAAGGCCGGGCAGCGGGGGTCAGCCTGTGTTCCCAAAGCAGCGGGGCCGCGCTGGGAGCTCCGCAGGGAGCCTGGCTGCAGGGGAACGTGGCGCTGGCAGCGGCCGGGAGCAGCCGGGCCAGCCCTGCTCTCCTCCGCAGCCCCTGGGCTCCGGGAGCCGGTGCCAGCTGCTCCCTGCCCCGGGCTTCCCTCCGCGGCTCCCCGGGCCGGGCACTCGGTGTCTCGTGGCTCGTGGCCATGCGCTCATTTGGGATGATTAGGGTCAGGGGAGCTGCCTTCCCTTGGCTGCAGCAAGATGCCTGCGTTAATGTTCTCTCCTGAAGAATGAAATCACCGGGAACTGGCCCCTTTCCCAGTACTGAATTTCACCCACAAATGCACCCACTGTTAAACTGTCAGCTCCTGTCTTGCTTCCCACAAGCAAGAAATATTCCTACAATATCCACTATCTATCTATTAGAGAGCCTAAGCTCTACACAGTTTGAACTCTATCCATTAAAACCAATAATTCCATCATTACACAAGCAGTAAAAATGTTAGATTATGGGCCAAAGGAATGCATAGAAAAGTCTGTATTTTACCAAGTCATCTTTCAAGAATTATAGCTAATGCCACTCATTTTATTACAAGAATTACTTGCCATTGGTTTAAACAGAACCAAAGAAGCATAGGGATATTAAAAAATTAAAAAATCACATTTTGGTTTCAAACAATGAGAAGGGGGAATGTTTAAAATATTTTATTACATATATAGGAAAGTAAAAAAGAAACTCTACAGACCTCAAGATATGGAGGTCTGTAGAGTTTAAAGAATTGGGTCTGGATGTTTTTCTCAAAGGCCACGAATATGCTCTTTGAATCCTTGCTCAGTTTCCATTATTTTGCAGGTTTAAATTTCTGACACATATCCCTCTAATACTCTTAATTTATTTAGTGTGAACTGCTGCGATTTTAGCAACACAGTTACAACTACACACACTTAGTGATTCTTTTTGTATAATATATGTTACTAAATTAAAATGTTTTGGGCTAAAGAACAAGTTGTCTCCTTAGCAAGAAAAGAATGTCTATGAAGTGCAGCGAGTCAATCAGAGATTGTAACACTTCTCTTTTTTTTACTAGATAAACTTACTGCTTACTACACTTTTGATAGTAGATGTGTCACATCACATAAATCTTTATCTTTAAAAGCCATTCATTCATTAATTTGTGAAATGAACACAAGTTTCTGTGGCTAAATCATCGGGTTTGAGAGTGTTGAAAGAAGTTAGAATGAGCGGCATCATTTGGGATTTGAGGGGGACACTAATTCAAAGCACAGCTTTTCCTAAACAGGGGTCTGAATGGAAGGCTGAAAATGGAATTTTCCTTTGGGATGGGACTGGAAATTTCCATGACAGCTGGAAGTGGGATTCAGGCCTGAAATCCCGTGTTTTGCAATGGATGGGGATATTTCAGAATAATCTTTGACTATTAATCTGGAAAAGCTGACTTGACCTCAAAAACTTTAAAAAAAAAGCCAGTAAGAGAAAGAAAAAGAAAGAATGACTTTGGTATTTAGGAACACCCCAAAAAAATCCTTATTATGGTCAAGGAGCCAGTGAAACTGTGGTGACAGGAGTTACTTAGCTTTTTAAAGCTGCAGCTGACCAGACTGAACCTAAGAGTATGAACTGCATTTTGATGGATGTCGACTCTGTCAACAAGATTCTTCTTGCTGTATCCCTTACAAATTCCTGCTGTCCTTACTCTTAAGCAATTGGAATTATTAAAACTGAATATAGCTGCTAAAATTAATTCAGGTTTACTGCGAAAGCCCTACTTTTTAAAGAAAAAAGCCCTACTTTGAAGAGGCATTTACCACTGGATTTTTGTCATTAAACTCATTTGTATGGTATCAGATCATGTACCAGAGGTATGTCAAATATTGTCAAAGAATTCTTCATGACCCTACCTGTCTTCTGTTTGTCAGCCCACAGGAGTCACTTCCAAAGGTTACAAAGAATTAAAAAGCACTTCTTTTAGCCCTCCATACAATTCAGGTCACCTCCCCAAGGCCTGTTCAAACCCTGCTTATTTCTCAACAGCAAATGAGAAAGAGGAAGGCATCATTTCAAGGCTAAAATAAAACAGATTTCTTCCAAAACAATACCATAAAATGTTCTTATTTAAAACAAAAAGCAACATGATTAAGCTGAAAAGGATAAAAACACCTGCATTTCCTTCTCACATCGAGTGCAAGCCTTATTCTCTGTATGATTTCCAATGGTCTCAGACTCAGAATGTTGGGAATTTTGGGTTTATTCCACCCACCTCCCCTCACCCCACAGGACCCGTCCACCTAATACAAAACAGATTTCTTCCAAAACAATACCGTAAAATGTTCTTTTTTAAAACAAAAAGCAACATGATTAAGCTGAAAAGGATACAAACACCTGCATTTCCTTCTCACATCGAGTGCAAGCCTTATTCTCTGTATGATTTCCAATGGTCTCAGACTCAGAATGTTGGGAATTTTGGGTTTATTCCACCCACCTCCCCTCACCCCACAGGACCCGTCCACCCAACGCCATCCAGAGCACAGCCAGGCGCTCTAAATTTAGCTCCCAGCGCTCCTGAACACTCCAAACATTTCGTAACAGCACCGAGCACAGGCTCGGAGGGATCAGCGGGTGCTCGGAGCTTCCTTTTCTGGGCAGCACCGAGGAGCAGGGCGGCTCCTCCCGGGGGAATCGGCCACTCCAGCGGCCCCAGAGAGAGCAGGGCCGGCGGGTTCCTCCTCCTGCCCCAGCCACGCCGCCCACAGCCTCCGTATGCTCCTTGTCCCCGCTTCATGGGGATGGTTCTCCACCTTTCCCTCTCAGCATGGCTTGGAGCCATCGGCTCCTCTGTTTAATATCGGAGCAAAACGATCCCGGCTCGCCCGTAGTGCCAAAAGTGGACAAAAAAGTGTCCTGAGCGTGGAGTTCTACTCCATTTCATTTTAATTAGTGTCTTCTGCCACGAGACAAATGATGAAAAGCACATGGGGACTGCCAAGATGAATCAAGGACATCTGGTAACTTTAACATTTCAACATGAAACGGAGTAGGTATTGCTCCCAGATACTCTTCTGTGCTGTTTGAAATGACTAAAATATATATATAAAATTAACAAAAATTTAGGAAAAGGCTGTCTAAATGCTTTTGCATCTCTTCTTAGATTATTTTAACTGCTGGTTGTCATAAAACATGAAGCTGATCTTGCGTCTTGTTGAATTAGCCGTGACTTCTCTAAGACATCGTAATAATAGGAAATTTTATAATTCAGATCATATTATATGAAGATTATCTGGATTATAGTTTCTTGGAAACTCCAACCGCCTCTGGATTCTGAGTGAAAAACAACTGGTCATGAAGTTAAAACTGCTTTGTGATACTTGCATTGATATACATCCTCCCGGGGCTTGTGACTCACTGATGATGCAGAACACACAAGCATGAAAAAAAAATGAAGAACAAAATCCAGCAATGACATCGTCAGCTGCAACTTGGAGCTCTCTGCTCAAAAAAACCTGCAATGTTTCTTACCCTTCAATATTTCTAACCCTTCCAATCCACCTGGCCTTCCCTAAATAAATGAGTGTTAAATGGAAAACAAAGAAATGGCATAAAGAAAAATCTTGCTTGGAGATAACCTTCCAGGACAAGCGATGCGATTTTCTGTCACTGTCGGCTGTGAAAGGCTAAGACTAACTGTGACAATCACATTTTTAACTCTCAGGGCTTTTACATATTCAAAGATTGCAATATGATCAGTCAATGCAGATGCCGGAAATATTCTAAAATTAGTTTGGCTCTAAATAATTCACCAAACAGAAGACAGATTTACAGGAGCACCTGACATGCAGAGGTAATTGCTACAATGCAGAGAACAACAGGTTTCAGCAAGATACTGTCCTTGTTAAAATACATAAAAATTTGAGGACCTTTTTGCCATTTTTCAAGGTATATCTGACATTAAGGATATCGTTCTCTCCCATGTGTACAAGCTATTTTAAATGTGTGGCAATTATACCTGCTCATTATTGGTATTTATGGACTTGATAGCTCTGAAAACAGCTTTCCAGCAGCAATGAATAAAACAAGCCAAAATGCCTTTCACAAATGAAAGACATTTATTAGACAGCAAGAGAATATGCACTACAGTTTGTCTCCCACTGACAGGTTATCTTTTAAGTTTTGGTTGGTGTAGCATCTTCAGCTTCTCACAAAGCCGGAACACGGAATGAGTAGATATTGTGTAATATGTAATTTATCATAGGATCATGGAATGGTTTGGGTTGGAAGGGACCTTAAAGATCATCACACTTTCCACTGAACCTGGGTGTTCAGATCTCCATCCAGCCTGGCCTTGGACCCTTCCAGGGATGGGGCATCCACACCTTCACCTCACAAACCTCTGCCGGGGCCTCACCACCCTCACTGCCAACAACTCCTCCCCAACACCTAAACTAAACCTACCCTCTTCCTTTCTCATGGCCAGCTCCCCTCACGGAACACGCTCCGATGTCCAGCCCAGCTCTCCGAGGCTGCTGCTGGCCCGGGCCGGGTCACAGCTCGGCGGGACAGCGGCGTCCCCTCAGGGCGGGGTGAGCCCAGGCCGCTGCCCGCGGCCGCCCCGGCCCCGCGCACCCTCCGGCAGCCGCCGAGGCGCCGACAGCGGCGGCGGAAGCTCCGGGGAAGCCCCGAAGGGGAGGCAGGGATTAGGTAACAGGCGATGTGCGCTCAGGTTTCCTCCGGGTTCCTGTGAGGAACCTACGCGTCTGGCTGCCTTCGCATGACTCATCACAGCGGCGGCGCGGCTGCCGCCGCTCCCGCTCCCCCGCCAGCGCCGCGGCCCGAGCCGCCCCCTCAGGCGCCCGCCGGACCCCGCCGGGCCCCCCTCAGCGCCGCGCGCGCTCCCGACGCCCAGGCGCGCCCCCCCCCTCATCCCGCGCCCCCCGCGGCGTGCGCGGCCCCGCGGGCCCGGCTCGGGAGCGCGCGCGCAGGCGGCGGGCGGGAGGGGAGAGGGAGGAGGAGGAGGAGGAGGAGGAGGCGGGCAGGGAGCTCTCTGCGGGCGCAGTGCTGATCCGCCGGCGGGCGGCCGGGAATGCGAAGCGATGGCCGCGGGCGGCTCGGGCAGCGGCGGCGGCGGCAGCGCGGAGGAGAAGACCTACCGCCGCTTCCTCGAGCTGTTCCTGGGCGAGTTCCGCGGGCCCTTCGGGGCAGAGCCGGAGCCCGAGCCGGAACCGGAGCCCGAGCCCGAGCCGGAGCCCGAGCCGGAGCCAGAGTCGGAGCCAGCGGCCCCCCCTCCCGCTGCCGAAGCCGCGGGCGATGCTGACGAGGAGCCCGGGACAGAGGGAGAAGCGGGAGCGGCCGCCGAGGCGGAGGAGGGAGAAGGCGGCGAGGGGGACGCCGGCGACCCTCAGCCCCCCGCCCCGCCGCCGCCGCCCCCGCCGCTGCCCTCGCTGCCCCGGCCGCTGTCGGAGTACATCACGGAGGAGGAGGTGGAGGGCGAGTGCCTGGACCTCTGCCTGCAGCAGCTCTACAAGTAGTGAGTGCCGGGCTGAGGGGAGCGGGGCAGGGCGCGGGGCTGAGGGACCCCCGCGGCTGGGACTGAGGGGACCCTCCTGTGTGAGGGTGAGGGGACCCTCCTGTGTGAGGCTGAGGGATTTCCCAGTGTGGGGCTGAAGGGAGCCCCCGATTTGGGGCTGAGGAGAGCCCCCGATTTGGGGCTGAGGGGAGCCCCCGATGTGGGGCTGAGGGAGGGAAGCGAGGACAGGGGGGATCCCCGAGGCGAAAGAGTTCAGGACTTCGGTGGTGCTGAGCATCCCGGGGTCACAGCGTCCTGCTCTGTGCGGCTGCCCCTGCCCCAAGGAATCCTCTGCTCTGTGCCCTCTGCTTGCCTCTGGCCGGGACAGGAGAAGGAAAGAGGCGAGGGAGAGCCACGAGCATCCATCTGGAGAGCAGCTTGCTGGGGAGAGAGAGCGGAGGGGGAAATGTCTCACGCTCTGGTGCCAAAGCAAAGCAGGGAGGTTTGCCCGGGGTTGATTGTGCTGGGGCTTGAAATTGAAATGTTCCCCCTGTGAGGGTTGGTAATTGGGGAAACCTCTGCCAAGAAGGGGAAAGAAGAAGGGGCAAGGAAAGAGAGGCGGTCCATCCCCTTCACCCTTCCAAAAATCCAGCGCACATGGAGAAAACCACACGGTGTATTCACAGACCGGGGAGAAAAGAGGAGTAGAAAACCTTGGGAGAAAAGCTATCCATAATCATGGGGATTTTTCTGCCGTCAGCTGGGGAAAGCCGGCTATACTCGGTTCTGTACGGAGGCAGTTTCCAGATCTGTGCTTTCTAAAGGCTGGTGCATAAAGAGGAAACAGATGGGATCTATTCCCAGTGTGGAAAGTCTGTGGACTGAAACCTAAAGATCAGTTACCAGTGCCTTGTATTGTGCTCAGCTCCGGCTTTGAAGGCTCGAAATAGAAACGGTTGTTAGTGGCAATTCTTTAGGAACCTTTTTAAACTGATGCCACAGGAGGAGACAAATGAAGCTGTGAAAATCTGCACAGCACACCGGGGAGCTTTTCTGCCATTGAGCCGGTAATTGTAATGAGAGGTGTTACTCAGTCGCAGAAATAAATAAATAAAGAGAGAAAAGAACCGGGTTTTACAACTGCATGGTGTGTTTCTATCCAGTTCTCATCTGCCCTCTGCGTTTGTGGACGGTAGGGACAACACAATGATAGCTGCAGAGGACAAAGCTCTCCTATTCACACATGCTCGCCCTGCCACCTTTGGAAAGTCTCTGGAATACAGCAGCACATTCACAGGATGTGGTAGAGAGCAGAGAGGCAAGTCCCCTCTACCTATTTAGGACGTGTTTTGTTGGGTTATTTTTAAACAGGCTTGTGAAATCCAAAGTCACGTCAGTGGGAATAAAGTTTTAGACGTGGAGCAGATTATTTGGAAGCGTTATTTGAAGTATAGCTATGAAATGATTGTGAACTGGAATTCCTCCCCCACCCCTTCTCTCTCTGCCTGTCCCCATACCCCAGATTCCTCAGTTTATGAAGCTCATATTCATGGCTAAAATTAATAAGAAAAAGGGAAAAAAAAGCCCTTTTGAGAGGAATCTTTTCCTAGAGACAGCTCTTGCCAGGTTGTGGCTCTTAGGGTTTTTTCAGCCTTCAATATAAATCTTTGGATGGCTGCTGAAAGAGGCATCCCCTGGCTTTGTTTGTGGTGAAATCAATGCAAGCTTCCTTCTCTAGGCAAAAACCGAGGTCCACCTCAAAATCAAGGCAGCAGGGGATTACGTTGTAAGAAAATAGTTTCCTAAAGCCTTGAATAAAACATTTTAGAATATTATAAGCCAAATCTAAGAACTCCTAAGACAGAGCTAAACTGAAATAGCTTTTTCTTGAACGGTGGTGGAATCTGAGGTAAGTGCAAATATGCAAAAGTATCCTTCAGGTAAGGTACTGTATTTTTAGTTCGCTCTCCAGTCACCAGAGAGACTTAAAAGGTGACAAGACTATAAAACAGGCAAAAGCAGAATGTTTTCACCCTTTATAGCCAAAGGTTCAACTGCTCAGATGGTTCCAGAGGTGGGAAACTTGATGTGTATGAGTAAAGCTGCTCTTGTGCCAAACAGTTATGAAAGTGTTAAAATAAAAATAAGTAAAAAGCACATGAAAACTCACGTAAAAGGGAATATTTCCTTGGTTTGTCATTAGCAGGAGAGACTCTGTTCTAAAGGCATGTTTTCTGCAACTATATATTAGTCAAATGACTGGTTTGCATTCTATGTAGCATGAAGATAAAACCCATTGCTGTGAAAAATCCAACAGCTGTTTTTCAGCTATTTTAAGCACAGAGCTTTAGATCTTTTTGAGGAAAGTAAGACCATTTCAGAAATGAGAACATATTGCTAATCATGACAAAATATAATGTTTTTCTGCCACTGTATCAAAGAGTTCTTATTGATGAGATTTTCCTGCTATTTTCCAAGACTCATATTCCCCCTTGAGGTTTTCTGTTCCTGGTTTTTTGGTTTTGTTCTTGTTTTTTTTATGGAGGCAACATATGTTTGGAAAATTAGATTAATGTAATCTTTATATCTGTCTAAATGCCACAAAATGGGAGCTGTGTGTTTTCTTAGTGACCCTCCACAGAATGAAACCCATCAATAGGAGGTGCATTAGATGGAGAAAATAGTCAAAAGGGAATTGCCTTGGAACATTGGCTGATAACCACAAAATGAACTTTCAGGCTATAGCTAGATCATATTATTCAGGAGAAAAATATATAATTTACATCGTTTCTGTGTAGAAACAAACCTACTAAGGCCTTAAAACATTAAATGTGAGACCCCATCACTTGCTCCTGCTGAATCAGACCTGATTTCTGACTCATTTTAAAGGAAGAAGTTACTAACTTGATGTACCAGAGTTACATATCATGCTCTGGTCTCTTCCTCTTCCTACTGATACTTTTATTAACCCTGACGCATTTGAGAGGCTGGTTCTTGACAAGACCTCTGAAAAACAAATCAGCAAATTGTGCTTGCCAGGAGAGGACACAGCCAGACTCTCACAAGTTGTGCCACCAGGAAGAATAAATTTGTCTTGCTGCTACACTTTTTTTATCCCTGTGCAAATGAAATGCTTTGAAAAATTCAACTGTATATTCTTCTTGCTTTTCTTTTTCTCTTTTTTTGCCCCAAGCTTTGATGGGAATAGATATAGTTGGTCTCATTTCTAGATTCAGATTTATTTTCAGTGATTTTGGAGGTACAACATTTTTGCTTTCAAATGTTCATTTAGGAATTCAAATTCCTTTTGAACAAGCTTAGAAAGTAGCCCTGCTTCTCCAGTGTTTAGTTTGCAGAAGATGGTAAGTAAAATAAAACTAAAATTCATTGTTATGTCATCTTAAGTGCTTAACTCAGTCCCTGATGACAACATGATTATTTTAAGGGTTGCAAAAGCCTTGTTTTAACTTGGAACATGAAAAGAAAAACTTCCAAGCACTGTTCTTTTACATTTCTTCACAGAATACTGTGCAACATTCACAGACTACTTAGATTCCAATAAAATGCAGAATTTTAAATGAGTTCTTTTAAGTGAGCCTTTCTTTCTTTCTCTTAGGGAGAGAAAATATTTTTTGCTTATGCATTTCCCACAGTCTTACAATAAAAAAATCAAGAAAAGCAATGTAGGTTCACCCTTTTAACACTGGAGTTATGTAAAATGGGAACAATAAATAAGAATGGAGGTTTTGCCCCTCAACTTGCAATGTTAAGCCAAAGAAGAACTTCTCGTGGTAATTCTCCATGAGACAAAATCCTTTTTTTAATAAAGTAAGCTCTTGAAAACTGTTCTTTCTGCTATCTCCATCTCTGTTGAGTGGAGAGATCCAATTCTTTCCCTTTAAATAGCAGATATACATGTTTTTAACTTGCTCTCTAAATCATGAAAGCTGGCACTGTTGTCACTTTAAGGTGAAATTCATATATGATGCTGGATGGGCTTTCTTAGCATCATATTAAATAGGCTGTGATGTTTTACTCCTTCATAATTTGTCTTTTATAATCAATTCTATTGATTGCAATCTCCAAGCTCTTTTAAGAAATATAATTAACTACTTGCCATGTCTAATATTAAGCACAAGGACCAACAAAAAAGTCATTGCATCCTTTTTAACATGGTGCTTATTTCATCACCTTTTGTGAGGTTTTACAATAGAAATGATAACGTTGGCCTGTGCCCACAATGAGTGACAGGAGGGGATATTGGCTGCACCTGGCTGGGGCATTTTCTCTGGTTATTGAGACTGGATAGAGAACATTCAATTTAGACTCCATATTAGGAATATTTAGTCCAATCTAGGTTTGGATTACAGATCAAGAGGAAATTGTTCCCTGTGAGGGTGGCAGGCCCTGGCACAGGGCACCCAGAGCAGCTGTGGCTGCCCGTCCCTGGCAGTGCCCAAGGCCAGGCTGGACAGAGTTTGGAGCAGCCTGGGACAGTGGAAGGTGTCCCTGCCATGGCAGAGGTGACACTGGGTGATCTTTAAGGTCCCTTCCACCCCAAACCAGTCTGGGATTTCCCACCCCCAGGCTGTAGCTGTGTCAACATCTCACAGGAGCCCCTCCAAGACAAGGAATCCCTTCCAGGGGTGGTTGCTGAGCTGGCTGAGGATGCTGACATCACACCCAAGGGATTTTGGTGCTAGAGATCCTGGTGTTCCTCTGTGAAGAAACCCAAAATCGTCCCACAGCAGGGTGTGCAGAAAGTCAAGAGCTTCAGCAGGCAGTGCCTTGTCACTCTTGACAAGAACCCACGTTCTGGATGCCGCTGATGTCATGGCACACACACTTCATCCCCTTTAGCCTAGAAATCACTGCAGTCTACAAATAGGTAGTGCTTAGAAATAAACATTTTCCAAACACAACTAATTCTCCACACGTTGAGGGATTCTTCTTGTTGTTTCTAAGGCACGTTCAGCTCATCCTCCCACACTTTTAAAAATACTGAAGGAAATCAAATGTTTTAATACTCATTTTTTAAAAAAGGAATATCAGCTTCAATGAGCTATCTAAATTGCAGATTTACAATTTGTAATGTTTAACATATAAGGTGACATTTCAAAACTTCCTACTTTATGATTAAAAGGATGCTGAGTTTTTCAAACACGAGGGTGACTATGCTTGGAAGTTGCTTTACATAGCATTAAAAAAATCATTCTTAGTGAACAGATTATGGAAATATATTCATTCCAGTGCTTTTATTTCAATGAACGTTGCTGGTAGTACAACACATTAAAGGGAATTAATGTTGTTAGGAGCTTTTCACACCAAGATTTTTTTTTGACCCAAGAGCAATTTGCACAGATTCTGCTCCTCCTAAGTGAGGCTGTTTGCTTTTGAATAAAAACTGACTGAGGAATTAGATCTGTGCTAACACATTCTTTTTTTGGACCTTATACAACCACTCTTGAAACTAAAATCTTATTGGCCATCATGTGAAACTACTTTTGACTCTTACCTTTTGCATGTGATGAGCTTCATTCCTCTGTAGAGTTTGTTTGGTAATTTTTTTTTGCACAAAACACTCTGCATAGAACATTTTTATCCTTGAAATTCCCCATTGTAATTGCATTCAACAGTGGCAGAGGATCTCTCCAGCTGTTCTTTGAAGAACTCAGTTGGAGTTCTTCTCATAGAAGTTTAAACTTTTAGTTTGCTTTGCATTCTGTGAGCAGAAGTTTCAGTGCCTTGGCTGCTGTGTCAGTGATGTTTGCTCTCATTCATTTCTGTTGTCTGGCTAAATTGCTTACATGATCACATTAAAAGCAAAAGCAACAGGGCATGCAGAACACAGATAATGAGAAAACTATTTATTACTATATTTGATACTCTGAAATATTCTCTGGCTGTTCCACACCATTTTCTTTCTTCCCATTGTTTGGTGCCTGCTCTTTTTTGGTTTGTTTTCCCCTCGCTGTCTAGGAAAGACATGTGAGAAATGGGATGAGATGGAGTTAGCAGTTTAAGACATTAGATGTTCTTTGAAGCATGCTGCAAGGCTGTCTTATGCAATGCAATCACAATTATGTAATGCAAATGATTATAAAAATAAATGTATCCTGGACAATATGTGTGTGTGACGTGTTAGGAACCCATGACACTGCTAACTGGCCATTACTACAAGTTGTACTTTAGGGCCTTCTGTTTGGGTTGGCTGAAATCTCAATTACTACCCAAATATTCCAGATTTTTGTTGCTATTACCCACTAGTGATTAGATAAAATGATTGCAGACTGTGGACTTGTTTTACAGAAACATTTCTGCCGCGCCTTTGTACTTCATTAGGAAGAAACAACATTACCCGCCTTTAATAAGACATTTTATAAAGAAGTAATCATCAGAGCCATAAATTAGGAGTGCGTGGGAAATAGCTGCCCTTGGGTACTTCTATAATTAATACAGAAGTTAAACAAGTTAACCAGATTGCAGGATTACCTCAGTTTATGTTTGTATTGGATGGAAAACAGCTGAGGGCAAGGAATGATTGAGTAACTGAGGCAGCGTTTGGAGCCGTGGTGCTGCTCCCAGCCCTGAACTGTCTGTGCACTCTGAGCCTGGATGGGTTTGGTGGCAGAGCAGGATTACAAAGTGGGCTGCCAAACTTTGATCATCCGAAAATGGGGTTGGATGCACACAAACCTGCACTGGGAAACTGTAATTACAAGAAAAGGAATATTTGATTAATCGGGTAAAATTGTGGGCAGCTCCTTAATTTTCTCAGAGGACAGGATTTTGAAGCTATTTCTGCTGGCCTTTGATGATCCAGTAAAGCCTGTTAAATTGTACCTAACAATTTTTCAACTTTAGTTTCTTCTGCTCTTCATTTACAGTAAAGAATTTGTGTACTTTCTCTCATTTGAGAATACGATTTTCTCATAGGTTCTGTACTTCCACACGGTGTAACTAATAATAGAAACAGCACGTAAAAATAGGCCCTTGGCATTTTAACTTCTTGGCACTGTCTGGAGGGCTGCTCCTTTCACCTCAGGCTGTGACCTTCTTACTGAGGTTCAGAGAGCTGAAATGAACGTGGTGAGTTGTTCCTCGTTAGCGTTACAAACACAGTGCTCTCTGCATGTTAGATTAATTAGCTGCCACAATGATTCTGCTCCTTTCAGACCTAACTCCACGTTCTGCAAGGCTGAAACCCCCATGCTCTGGTTGAGGATTCAACAAATTTTTCTTCTTTTCTTTTTCTCAACAAAATAAATATTAAAATTAAGATGTTTGGTTTGGTGGTATGTAATAGATCACCTGAAAGCCCAGGGAAACATTCAGTTCTTTTGGAATCTCTGGGTCCAAGTGTGATAAATTATCTAAAATTCCAACCTGGATAAAAAGTAGGAATTTAGTAAGTTATAAAGTAAAGATACACACTTATACACAACATGACATATATTTTAAACTAAGGCTTTTCCAAGTTTTTCCTATAAGTGGTGTCATTCTGTGTGTCATCTCATTGCTGTGTTTGAGGAAATAGGATTTAATTGATGTATTTATTTATAAAGGTCTCTGTCTAAAATGACTTTATACTCCCAGCTCTCTTATTATTACTTTCTTCTGAAAAGCTGAGTAAAACCCTAAATATTTGGTAATGAGAAGTCAGAAGCTCAGTATTTCTGGAGATTAGAGGAACACCCCTGTTTGAGACAGATGCATTTTATGCTTGCAGAGCATGGGAGTGTGGGGTTGTTCTTAGTTCTGCTTTCTCACTGGAGTTTGCTCCTCAGAGAGGGACAGGAATCTACCTGGTGTGACCTGAACTTAACCTCTCCTCCTCTTGGCACTCCAAAAAGTTCAAATTTTAAAATATCCAAAGTATCAGATTCTATAAGAAAATTAATTGATCCTAACCTGAAGTGAATTGTTGGTGAAAGTGCCCCCAGTAGAAATGAGCATTGATAAAACAGAAGTGTGAGCTTTTAACCTTTTACCTCACTGGCACAAACCGTGTAAATCAATGGAAATAATTGTCTTCTATATAAACAGAGAGGGAGAGTCCTCATTGTGTAAAACTGTGCAATTCCCTCTGGGATGAGTGGGAAAAGCAGCTGCAGGCTCTGGGATGTGTGTCCAGGCTGGAGAGGAGCTGAGCCTGCATTAAGTGACTGCTCCCCTTCCCCAGTACATTGAAATTTGAAATGCTTTAAATTTTCCTCATTGCTGTCAATCTCTCTCAGTTTGGCTGATCAGGAATGACCCAAATGATCGCACAGAATGCTTCAAATCTCACCAATCACATTGTACACTCATTTTAGAGAAGCGCTTTTGGCTTTTGGATACTTTGGGTTTAGTTTCACAATTCACATTCACTTTGTTTTCCTAAGTGCTGATGCTGTCCGTGACATACAATAAAGTCACAAAGTTCCAAATCTGGATCTGGGGATTAGAGAAAAAATAGTTTATCCTACAAAATTACTGAATATCCCAAAAGTTTTTCTCTCCTCCCCCAAACTTTACAAACTCTTCCTGTGTCTTGGGGGATGCAAGTAGAAAGGTTTGTCAACAGGGAATATATAGAGTAGAATACAACAAATCTGAAAATGACTTCTTAAATTCATCCTAACTGGTTGAAAATTTAATGCAGAAAGCAATGAGCTGTAAATATTTAGATTATCATTCTTTGAAAAGGCTCTTCTTCCATTTCTGTTGATGTAATTCTATATTAAATAGCTTTAAGAAACCAATTACAAGATATATATTTTATACATTAGAAAATATGTGACTTAATTAACAAAAAAAACTATTCAATTTAATTTATTGTCCTCTGAAAACCGATGAAGTTGTGCAATTCCTGGTTCCATGCTCTGTCTGTGCATCTTAACAGGAAGAGAAACAAAGGTTGTAACCTAAAATATTACATCTGGAATTTACACCTTGTGGGGAGGGCATTACTTTTTATTTTTCTGAAACAGAGATAACAAAGAACATCTGTTGAGGAAGTACAGAAAGAAAAAGGAAAGCACTTTAAGGAAGTCTGCTTTATATTTGTAAAGATATGAAACCCAGCTCATTAAGGTAGAGTGAAATAATAAAACAGAAAGAGGAAGAAAGAGTTAAATCCCACGAACCAAAGTGACCCACCCATTCATTCCTTACAGAATCATTGTCAGCCTGTGAAAGGGGTTTGCAAAATAGAGAAACTCCTCAGGTTTTTCATCCTGGCTGAGTTTCTGAGCTGAAGTTTGTTACCCAGGCCTGGGTTTGTACTTTGACATCCCTGCGAGGTATCGGGGCTGTTACTTTAATTTAGAGACAGATCCGGTGCTTTCTCATGCTCTTGTTTCATGGGGGTTTGCTATTAATATCCTGCTACCAGCTCCAGATGCTTTTCAGGGAGCTGTTTTAGGCTGCACTCAAAGGTTTTTTGGAAAGACTGATAAAATAATTCCAGTGTCTCCTTTCGGTGCTGTACGAGGTGTGACAGGGCTCGTTTTGCCCGTGGCTGTCTGGCACACAGAACAGAAAACATTCAGAGGTGTTAAACCCTGGTAGTGATCCTGGTAGCAACAATAAACCTGGGAGGTTCCAGGGAAATGCCACAGAGTGTGTGGAGGTTAATTCACATTTTTTACATGTCAAGGACTTCCAAGTTCTGTCAAAGGAAGTTTGGGCTAAATAAAAAGGCACAGGATATGACCCTCAAAAATTGCTGCTTTTAAATCCAAGAATAAACTAACACATCCTCCAGCTTCATAAACCCTTATATCTCAGAACTGAGTTAATTAATTTACTCTATATTTATCCTTTATTTTAAGAGAGATGATTTGTTTTACTTTTCTAGGGAAAAGGAGTAAAAATAATAAAGCAGGGCTGGAGGTTGGAAATATTTATAGTGGGGAAAAAAAGAAACGCACAAGTCACTTTTGGTTAAAACTTAACATTCAAAAACTCTGCTCCACTTAAAAAAATCCTTCTCATTCTTGATCCTTTCTCTCCACCCTCTGTCCGTTCCATGGTAAAGTTTTAATTTCTGTAGGTATAAATTAAGTGATAATTATATTGTGCTGCTGCTACAAACACAAATCCAGTTGGGAGTGCTTTCCTTGTGCCTCTAGAAAAGTCCCATATCAAAATGGCATTGAAAATGCCATAAACATTCCTAAAACAGGAATATGCAAAAGAAAAAGTGAATTAGAAAGTGCTGCCAAACCACGTAATCATTGTATCACAACTTAGCTCAAATGATACAACTGATGTAAACTTAAAATAATTGAGAAGAAACTCTGGTGTTGGGTTTGCTTCTGAAAAATGTACTTGGAAACATTTTAGACTTTTACTCTACAATCAGAGCTTAGAAACTCTATAAAAAAGAACAATCTGAAATTTCAGCGGGGCAGACATAGCAGTCACTAATTAACACTTTGAGAAGAAAGGGGCAAAATGAAAAAATGTAGTAGACACAGTATCAATTGAAAATAATTTCAAAAATAAAATTGTGAGAGTAATTAGACCTGAAACATTGGATCAGCTCAAACAATTAAAAGGAATTGCCAGGATGATCACTTCAGTTACCTTCTCTAAACAGGCCGTGTTTAAACCTCCCAGTAAAACACTGATTGCACCTAATCACCCAATCAGTTCCAGTTAGAGGCTGGACAGCTGAGATCGATACAAACTGCAGCACTCCTCTCTCTGCACGGTGAAAAATTGGATATTCTCTCTGATTCCTTGGGGAAAACTGCACCTTTTACCCAACCATAATCCCTTATTTATTCAATGATGTAGCTGTAGGGCAACAGCTGAAATATCATAACTATGGATTTATAGAATTGGCATCTTTCTCAGCAGTCTCTTTTGCCAGTGTTAAGTGTTTCTTCCATGACAAAGGAAGACTGACAAGGTAAACAGATCGTCTAAATTGTCTTATTCATCCATTGTTTTTGTGGTCTAACCAGCTAAAGACCATTGAAAAGATAAATCTGTCATTCTCTACCAGCCCCTATTATTGTTTTATACATGGGAAATAAGAATTCCTCATATCCTAAAAATCTCTTAACAATCAGGACACTGACAGGGCAAGTTACCCCTGAACGTGGTGCTGATGGACTTACACCAGTTTAGGTGGGATTGGTAATGAGTAAACTTGTCCTTTCTGACATCTAAGAGAAATTGGTAATTATTAGATTTGTTCCTTCTTTTTTGTAAGGGATCTGGTTTTCTGCTGGTTGCTGGCAAATTGAAGTGTGGAGTGATGCGTTGACCTAATATCAAAACAAGGATTTTGCAGTATTAAGTACATTTATATAGTATATTAAGTATATTTGTAACTCCCCCAGTTCCATATTCCAGCCCACATGCTGGGATATCCTGTAGAAGGAAACATCCCACAAATATTATTCTGCTGCACAGATTCATCTGTTCTATTCCACCTCCTGGATCCAAAGATAGTTTACACATCTCTGTTGTGTGAACACAGTCATTGTATGAGGACGATGCCTCTCTCTGCATTTTCTTACAAATGTTCATTATCCATTTGTTGTAACCATAATCTGAGAAAAACCACGATAAGGCAGGATTTTTAACACAGATGCAAGGCTGATTAATTTTACTGACTTTTTTACAGCTGCTCTCTGCGTGTAGTTATAAAACCATTGTAGTACTATCTGTGAAAAGAGGAGACACTACTACTGTGAGCATGAGTAGCAAATACAAGCTGCCAGCCTCACTCGGAGCAAGGGGAAGTGACATGATAAGGAAATTTTGCACTCAAGTGTCTAAAATTGTTGCCCTCATCATAACACGGGTGGGAACAACAAACTGGGAAAGTTCCTGAAAAACAGCAGCATAAACAAAGCACTTTGGGAAGTGTTGCCCTTGATATCAGGCTTGAAAATATCATTCTGTTTATTTTTTCTCTGCAAAATATTGGCCATGGTGTTCAATAATAGGAAAATAAAACACATAAATGCACAGCCCTGTCTAGAACAGCTTTTATCTGTAGCCAACAAGCTTGCCCGTGAGCCACCAGTAAGATTAAATTAGTTTTCTGAGTTAAAAATAACCTGATTAGGAGCTTATTAAAAATAGAGGATTGGTTAAATGATGTGTTAGTGTGTATATGTGCAAGGTCTTGTGGTGGGTTTTTTGTTCTGAATGAAGAATGCAGAATTGTGACGTTTTCCTCTCAGTTGTGTCTCAGAGAATGCCACAGGAACTGAAATAAGCTGTCCATGCTCTAAGGTGATTTAGAGTGAGGGAGTGAAGAGTCAGAGGTGATGGCTCAGTCAGGATTTAGGCCTCACCACCTGCAGGGAACAGACCTCTCCCAATAAAGTGTGAGAGGCACCTTATGGAATGTCCATTTATATAAAAAACAATGATAATCTGTGGGACTCTAAACCCATTCACTGTGCTCTTTAACTTCAGCAGATCTGCTCCTGTGATAACTCTGAGCTGTCATCTCCCTGTTTCTGAAAAATAGCTAAACCTAAAGAATCCAATCTGACTGGTACGTAATCCTAAATGGCCACATTGGATATGGATTCTGCCTATCAGTTCTCTCCCTGTTTGTCTGGATAAGTTTAATTCAAGCCCTATTGATCACAATTAAGGGTTGAAATTAGAAATTGACTTTCATTAGCTCAAGGCAAATTAATCTCAAGGCACTGGAGGAGGTTGTACTCACTTTCTGTTAGCTGAGTTGACAATCAGGTTCAGCTGGAATCCAAAAGTGCAGTGGGAGGGCTGTATCCCAATATCTTAATGTGACAGCTACCAAGGGAATTACTTTCAGAAGCAGAAGAAGGGAAACTGGAAACACTGAGGGGGTGGATGCAGACAGATATGACAGGATTCTAAGAACCTGGGATTCCTGACAGCGTAGGCCTTCAGAGCCCACCCACTGAGCTTTGGCAGGTAATAATCTAGGAAATTATAATACACTTATTTTAAGAGAATCCATTGAGATGTTTGATCTTAGATCTTTATTACACATACAGCAAGGCTTTTGCTGCTGGGGCTCTGTTATGTTCCCAATTATCTTGAAGGCAAGAAGAGATTTCAGAATGGATTTTGTAACAGTGTAGCATCCAGTGAAGTGAGCACAAGTCCGACCACATTCTGCAGAACCTATCGTGGTGATATTCCTGTAGGAAAAAAATGTTCAGTCAGCTTAGATGTGAATGGAGCTGGCTGAGATCCTCGTGCGCTGTGTGTGGGTAATGATGTTGCAAAAACCTGGCACTGGGAGGAATCCCTGCCACTAAAGAGCTGAGATTTACCCCCACCCCCGACCGCAGGGTTCCTCCAGAAACTCCTCATTTCAACAGAGCAAGCCCGTGCGAAGGATGGGAATGAAATGTTTACAAACAATGGAATTTGTGCTATAGTGCTCAGCTCGTTCCTCTGACACAAAGCCACCGGGCAGCTTTGTCTTACAGCTCACCAGATTAAGCACAGGGGCGGGATCTGTGTGCTCCTACAAAAGCCTTCCTTCTTCCCCCCGCTCCCAGCCCCCTGAACATATTCTGAATCTGGAATATAAAGCAGTGTGTATGTAATTGGGGAAAGAAATGGAATATATTTCCCGGTGACAGGAGAGTTGAGGCTCTGCTGGGACAAATGGCAGCGCCTTTAATGAGCTTCACGGTGCAAGATTTAGTGGCATGGTGGAGGAATTCCTGTCAGAGTGGGGCTCTGATAGCACTTATCAAAGAGTACATGCTACTTATCTATCTTGGGCAGGGAACTCTAACTCCCTTTAACTGTCAGCACATCTATAATCCTTCCGAGTCTGGAATTGTTGATAGAGTGCCAAATATCTTGGGTTATGGATTGCCAGAAAGAGGGAGATCTGTGTTTGTAATCTCAAACAAAGCAAATGTAGCTGTTTAATGAAATTCTGCTGAGCTTTTAATATGGCATAATATAAGCATGGCTTGTGGTGTTTTTTTTTCAGTATTGTTTTGGAGATAAGACAGAGGGATTGGGATACAGGGAGATTTGGGGATTATAGCTATCTACCTACAGATAGATAGCACAGGCAAACCCAGCTATTTATGTTGCTATTTTTGCATGATGGAAGTCTTAATATTCACACTGGAATGTTCTGGTCAATTAGTACCTTTGTGGCATTACGAACATGGTGTTAAAGGACATTGGAGATGAGACAATGTTGTAGCATTCAGCAATGAAAAAATAACATCAAATAGGACAAAACAGCCTCTGCTGAATGGTGTAATCAGCAAGGAGGCTATTTTAATTCTAGCTCTCCATGAATCAACATCTGTCTGCTTGCTGGTTTATCTTTAAAGGCATACACACACAGACATGTGCATACACAGGCTCTGGAAATAAATATATTTTAATTTAGGGCTGATTGAGGCTGTGGTTTCACTCCTGAAACCCAAGTCCTGTGCTAAATCTCAGCACCATTTCTGCCAGCTGCAGTAGCAGGGTTTAGCTCAGGGTTCCTGCTCCCCTTCTCCAGTCTAAAATTTCACCCCACTGGCACTTCTGCTGGTGATTTACATGGCAGTGACAGTGGCACATGAAGAACCACAACCACGTCACCAGTTCCTGTCATCTCAGTCCCTTGCCAAGTGAGTAGAAACTCATCACTTTCACTTTTTTTTCTCTCTTGATGCAGCTCCCATTAATTTTGGAGATTCTTACTGAGAGTGGCACAGCACCTTCTGCCCTTACCCTGCTGGAAGGTATGGCTGTTAACAAGAATAATTACAGCAGATGAGTAATTCTTGTTCCCTGATCAAAACAGAAAAACAAAACAAAAGGGTTATCAAGCAGTGGCAGAGGCTGCCCAGGGAAGTGGCTGAGTCACTGTCCCTGGAGGGATTTAAAAGCCATGTGGATGTGACACTTGGGGACATGGGTTAGTGGTGGCCTTGGCAGTGCTGGGGAACAGTTGGACTCAATCTTTAAAGTCTTTTCCAGCCTAAATGATTGTATTTCTTTTTTTCCCCCTTCATCCTTAACTAAGCCCTTGAGCGAACAGCTCCTACAAGCCTACATTTTTCTTCATTTCCTTTTCAACTCAAGGGTAATAGCAGTTAAATCTAGTAAAATAAATGTTGATTGATGGAGTTTATTCATCATGCCAGGCTAATGAGGCATCGTAAATATATTTGTGAATGTGTAAAATCCATTGGGGGCAATGGCTTCAGTTGGATAAAAGATACAAAATCTTGTTTTACTTGTCTTGGAGGGAGGAACCAGCTGAGCATGTCTCTGTTGATTCTGATTTTTTCAGCCTTCACTGGTGCAAATAGGCTCTTTTTCAAAATTCTCCAGAGGAGAAACATGACAAAGCAAGCCTGTCGGGTTTTTGAGTTTATCCCCAGAGATGCAATCAAACAGCAGAATCAGATCCTGAATTTCAAGAAGGAAAACACATGAACATTTCCACTTTTCTTCTGCTGACATATTTTGTTTATGGAGTGGTGGCTGACAGGACTTTTGTGGCTCATCAGAGTCTTTGTTTCACTAACTCATGTTTGCTACAGAACTGGTTTCTGTTCTACAGGAAAAGAGAAGTGTTCCTATATATACATATCATAGTGTACATTGATAGTACACCAGGATCTTGACCTAAAAATATCTAAAAGTCTGCAGTTAATGGTTTGAAAATGTCTGCCTGTGTTTAGAAATGTTTGTCATAATACAGGAAATTACAAAGGCAACTGGAAGGCTGGAATTCCTTTCACATGGGCTGCTCGTTTGCATCTTAATGAGACACTTTCTCATTAGTCCCAGAAATGCAGGTCAAAGAACCCAGGCAAAATCTGATAATTTTGCTTCACTGTACCCCTGTTTATCTCAGAAAATTTGGTTTGAGTCAGTGAATATGGACTGTTTGTTAATTATCAATATTATTTGTGCAGAGAAGAGCAAATTAACCTTTCCTTGCAAAAATACCTCACCACAGTATCTGTGCCTTAAATCAGTGAAAGGTTTGTTATTTGTGTTGATATCTCACTGTGTTTTGCAAAGTTCAAGAGAATAATATTTCAATATCATATTCCTTTGGGGATGATGATTGTGCTAGTTAAAATTTCCTGTAAATTGAAATGTTACTTTTAAGGTCATTATTCTTCATGCATAAGAATGGAAAGAACGTGATGCATTTGTAATGGAACAGAGGATCGCTGTGGAAAATGTCAATTGTAAATTGTTCCTCTCGTGTATACAGAGGTTCTGATGTCAAAGGTAAATGTTCTGCTATTAAATGGAATTTCTTTAGCTATAGAAAATGTTCTCAGACTCAGCCATTGTCTTGTGAGTATCAGCTTGTCTGATTTGGGACTCAGCTCTGGGAGCCTGACACTCACATTTATCATGAGCAGCAAAGCCAGAGCAAGTGGCAACATCCTGACGTGCCAGAGGAAATTTTCTTCCTGTCCTCCTTCTTCCATTCAGATTTTAATGACCCTTCTGTCCTGGGAGAAGTGTGCAGGTGTCCTCCTGGCTGGGCATAGAACAAAAAACTCCATGCAACAAGTGCGGGCTCCTCTGCTGGATTTAAGGTGTTCAGGTGATCATTTTCCATTAGCCAAAACTGGAACTACATCTGAGTGCTTTGACCCTAACTTTCCTGGGATGTGACCACAGAACGGAGACATTTACACTGAATTGTGCTGAGTTCTGTGCTGTCTGCCCTAGGCTGGCTCTGCCACCACCGTGGCAATGTTTGCATCCCATAATTTTCCTGACTGGAAAAGGCCCGTGGCATTCCCACCCCCGTTCCTCGGAGTGGGAGCCTGAACATGAATTATTGCACTGGGTGAAACACAGATTAAACCAGCAATTCCTGTGATGGGGTGAGCACAGAGGAGGGAAACTGCATTTTTAAGCTCTGAAAATGTTCTCAAGACTTAGGTAAATCTTTGTCAGTCTGTCAAGTTTAAACATTAGCTCCTCGATCCCAAAACTTGCTTCTGCCAAATTCCAATTAGCATTTTTTGAGGGGAAAGGTTGAATTTTGGCTTTGCCTTGCGAAGGCGTGCAAGAGTACACGGCATATCCAGTATATTTACTTTTTAAACAATATAAACTCTTACTTCTTCCTCCAGGAGCAGATGTTCTATTCCTTTTATGGGTTTTTATTGCCTTCTGTATACTTTTTCTTGTTTGTCTGTGCTGGGAGGGGAAGTTGTAAGGAGAGAAGCTGGACTGAGATCCCAATCTGAGACAATATTCACTCAGGGTTTATAGAGCAGCATAACAACATCCCCGTTTCCAGTAAATACCACCACTCTATTGGCTTTATTTTCCTTTAGTGAAGAGTAAACTGCCTTTTTAATAGACCTATTCATTATAACTTAGAAGAATGCTTCTCCCAAGAGGCAATAGTCTGTTCAGAGCCCACTATTTTTTGAATTTAGGATGGAGGTTTCTTCCCCTCGTGCATCCCTTTACATTAATCCACTTTGTGATTTTCCTGCCACTTTGTCACCCTCACCCAACAGCGTGACATTGTTGCCACTGAGTTTATTCCATCCTGAGTAAATATTATATTAAGATATGTCACTAAAGACAAGTTGTGTATAGCACTGTTTAACTTTTAAATGCTTAACAGATCAAAATAATGAAAATAAATTGCTCCTGAGTTAAGTATGGGAGGAGGCCCATGAATTTTAAACAACTGGCCTCAATTATCCTTCCTCCTGTGGTGCTTCCATTCAGATAAGCCTGCAGCAAAGCACTTGGCCTAAAGATGTTCATATGCTGTGGTCTCTCCATGGAAACAGTCTTAAACCAGAGAAAACAATTCCATTTTTAAAAAGGCTGAATCTCCTTTCCAGTTGGCTCCTAAAATAACTTTGAGCTCAGCCTTACACGTGCTAACTGCAAGTTAACTCAGCAAGGGCCGAGGGATGTTGTTAGAGCCATTTTAAGGAGAAAGTTGGGGACACTGCTGTGACAATCACTCCAGCTGCCAGTATGGCCTTAAAGAATGATCTGTTCCTTCACCCCACTGCATTTTAATGTGGTGGCCCTTTCGGAAAGCTGAGGGTTATGAACTTTCCTAAACTTTATTGTGGAATCCTGGCACCAGTTAACCATTTGCATTCTTTTCCAGAGGCAGAAATTACAGCTCAGGTTCTTTCTTCGAGCTCTTTCAGCAGCTGAAGGTGAATGACCTTGTCTGTTCTTCCCTATTCTCTCCAGACAAACCCAAATTTTATCAAACACATAGGAAAGGGAAAGAATCACCATTTTGGTTTAGTCATAATTAGCCTGAATATTAAGCCAAACAGAGAGTTTCAGGATCTATTAAAATTAAATATGTATTGTAATCTCCCTTGGAACTGAATACTGATTCATTTTGCATCATTTCCCTCTCCATAGCTCTTGCACAGTAAATTTGCCTTAAGAGAAGGTTGTATTTAAGAAAATAACTCAAATTATTCTGACCATATGTCAGGGATACCCAGCATGTCTGTATTTTACAGACATGACAGCTTGATCCAAAAGACATAAAAAAGCCATTCTTGTTTTGGTGATTTTGGGAGGGAGTGCTGTTGCCAACAACCTGGCTATTTTAGCAATACACTGGTGGCACACAAAGCCCCCAGTGTTCACAGGGTTGGGAACTGGGACAAAAAGATAAGTCAAGACTTTCCTGACTGGATGCCAATTCCTTTGTGAACTGTCTGAAATGCCCAGATTATGTTGATTCCTTATCACCAGGAGAAACAGCAAATGCTGTACAATCGCTTCGCTCACGTTGCCAGGACGTGACATCCTTTGGGTAAATTATGTCTCCTTTTGGAATCCAAATTATTTTTATCCTAATTTTCAAGGTTCTATTTTATTCTGGTCAATTTGTTTCCTCTCTGTTGATGGCCTGTGCTGTGCCAGCTTCCTGCAGGCTGATGTTCCCTTGTGCAGCCATCAGTCTGTTCACCTTTCAGACCCTCTGTGCCCATTATATCCTCTCTGATCTTGGATGATTCTGTTTTCCTCTCATCCTTTAGCTTTCTTCAAGATTAATGTTTCCATCAGCCTTCCACTGCTGACTCATTCCTGATCTTCTCCCTGACCTGCTCCCACAAACTGGAATATGTCAACCTATGAAAATCATTTACTTGTGAGAGAGAGTGACCAGGAAAATATATGGATAATTAGATAATCTTATCATTTCTCTTGCTGCTCTGTCCCCATAAAGCTTAAAGCTACACCCTATTTTTACCTTTATTATTGCACATATCCAGCCCTAGGCCTACAGAACTGAGGCTTCATTTGCTCTTTTTTTGGAGATTATTATCCTTTGCTCAGAAGCTGCACAGCTCCTTTCCCTTCTGACAATTCTGGACATTTTTCAAGCGTTTCTCATCCAAGAGTTTTCAAACTCATCATTCATCTCCTTGACTATCCCTACTCACATGGATTAAATTTTGCCTTGAGTTATTTCTTAGCGTGGGGAAAAATGGGATTCTGGAATTGATTGGTTTACCAAAGAAAACCTGTATTAAAGCTGAGCATAAGCCTGACTTCTTTTAACTTCCTACCCTGGCTGCTGTAATTCCTTCCTATGCCAAGCAAATAAAATTCCAAAGAGTTTCTTGGGCTTGGTTACACCAGTTTTAGCATCGTTTTTGTCCTGGGGGAATATTGTCTCTCTAGTTACTCTAAGATACTTGGAATCTCTCAGGAAAATGAAACTATGTTGCTTCCTGATTTTCTTCCTTGACTTTTGTTTCTATAACCTGAGGGGGCTGGATAAATTTGGGAATGATTGCCAGCCTGAAGGACTTTTTGGAGCTGAAATCAGAGGGTTTGTGGTGAAGAGTGAGCCCTCTGTGCTTTGGTTTTGTTGTCCAGGTGTCCTGGGGCAGTGCAGTGATGCCAGCCTGGCTTCAGGGGCTGGAGGGTGGCAAAGGGACAGCAGAGAGGAAAATAATTTATCTCCATTGAGGGTTTTTCAGTGGCCAGCAAGTGAAAACTTCCTCTGAGGAGCAGGGTGATAATGGGAGATGGAAGGCAGAGTGTTCAATTTTGGACAGTTACTGCAGCCATCTGGAAAGAGAGATTTCCAGTCTAGAGAAAAGAGTGGGAATTGAGCCCCCAAAATGTCCTGCAGTGTCTCCACTCCTAAACACTCTGCCCTGTGGGCAGAGGAGGAGGGAAGAGGAAACCTGTGCAGCAGGAGCTGCCCTTTGAATTGATATTTCACTTCCCAGACCAGTGCTTTTCACATGCCCTAAAATTTAAAACAAATTGGAAATATTTCAGAACTGTGAGTATACACAGCCTAATCTGTTTAATTGCTGTCTGACAATATGAAATCAGTTCTGAATGTATACCATTCAGTAAAATAATAATTACCATAGCAACACACACTACATCTGAAACATAGCTCTTCCCTACAAAAACCCAAAAACAGAAAGCCTGAACTCTTCACACAGCTCTGAGAGCAATTAGTGAGGTTTCTTCTCCCCTTTCAAATCACTGTATTTGAAAGAGGCCAGCAGATGTCGAAAGGTAAATAACAATCAAATGTTGTTTCTCCACTCCATCCTTAATTAGGGAGAAATCAGTGCTTTGTGTCTTTTATGGCAGAGATTGTAATTAATTCTGTACCCCAAAGCAGAGGCAGGGTGGCAGCAGGGACACCATCCTGGGGCTTCTCAGGTCCTACCCCTACCTGACCCAAAGGAAAATACATTTTCTGGCACCTTTTCCCCAGGTTCTTTGTTGCAATTATTCTGCCCCTGGCTCACAGCTGGCAGTGAAGGTGCCCACCAGGATGTTCAATGGGAATATTCACTGCACATTAGAATTTGAAACTATTTCTGGAGATGCAGTGGCTCAAATAGAGAGGTGACAATATTTTATTGGGGCACTTTCATGAATATTGGAAAATGGGGTGGCTTTCTGTGAGTATCCTCACAAAATGAGGTAAAATGCTTCAGTTTGAAGAATCACATTATTTTTCCTTTACCTGGTTTGTTTCTCCCAAAAGAAAGTCCTACATTTGATCCTGCTAAGATTCTTATTTCTATTTTTGAGTTTACTAAAAGAATATTCAGGAGTTTGACCAGAATTTGGAGGCAAAGGTGCTTGCAAGAGCATGGAATCAACAACCCAAAGTTAATTCCAGTAATTTCATGCTGTTCAGTCTTTTTCTAGAACTACAATAACACCTCTGTGAATATCGCTTGATTTTTGTTTGTTTATGTACAAATGTATGCACACAAAGAGTTCAGTGATTTTCCTTAACTGGTACCATTACTGTCAGCACAGCTCAGATCCCTGAGTTCAGAGTTCCCAGCCACAAAATGACTTAAAAATTTGGTGTAAGAAAGAATAAACCCTCAGTCTGAGGTGTGTGATTTGTTCCCTTCTGTGGTTTAAAATGACAGAAGTGAGGATGAAGAGACTTTACCCTGCAGGGAGTGAAAAGCTCCTGAGCTGGGTGAGTGATGGATGGCTGCAGTAAAAATGATTTTCTTTCCAGAATGAATTTAGAAGCCACTGGGTCCATAATGTGAACTCTGTGGTCTGCTGCCCTTGGGGGATCTTTTTTTTTTTTTTTTTTTTTTTGGTGTTTTGTTTTGGTGAGGAAAAGAGAAACTATTTTCAAAGATTAGCTTATTTACAGAAGTGCTTATTGGATGTGTGCAGTTGATTTCCTGCCCCTTATCCCATCAGCAGCAGAATTGTTCAGGAGGTGCAGGCAGGAAGTTTGGTGCCAAAACCACGGAGGATTCTCTGACAATCTACCCTTGAATATTTAGAATTTATAACAAACACTCTCTTGCCTTGCTGTTGATTTACATAAGCAGGTGATGATTACTACAAGTTAAAAAATCCATTTTTTTTCTTTCTCAAGCCGTAGAAAGGTATTTTCACCTCTGTCCTTCTGTAGGGAAAGGGCCACCTTTGGGTGCTCTTCCCTAAAGGATCCATGGTGATCCTGAGCTGACGAGTTGCAGGATACCTGAGCAGTGCAGATTATCCAGGTGCATAAGAGCATTATGCCATTAGCAGGACTGATTTGTGCCATTTCATTAAGAATTACCTAATGACAGAATGAGAATTTTAAAGCCAAATCTTGTTTATATCGGTGCACTTAATTATCATTATTTTTGGATGCAATTTAAGACTGTGTCAGGAAATACATTTAAATTAACTTTTCATCTGCAAAGCACTATAGACTAAGTAATAATGGACATTTTTGCATTTTATTCTGCATACTCAGAGTAGCTTCATATTAAAAACAACCAATTTTTTCCCAGGTAATTTATGTTCAGAGGACAGAATTATTTCTTTGGCTACCTGCTCAAAATGTATGAAATGCAAATACAAATGTGGGAGAGGAGCAGAGAACTATTTTTCTCCAGATAAATACAGAATCCTGTCTTTTCCACCACTCCACTGATTACTTAAAACAGAATGTCTGAAGTTTTCTGCATTTTCAGCAAACTGCCTCTTCGTGGGTGTGAAAACAACACTTTGATAACTCCATCTGGTTTTTTATCCCTTGTCCTGTTTATTATTTTGTTACAGTGGATTTCAAATTTTTATCTGTGTTTCTCTAGGGTAGAATTTGTAGTTTTCAGTTGCTTGGATGCACAGCATCAACAAATCCTTTGGAAGGATTTTTCCGGGAAGCAAGGACATGTTTATATTTGCAGTTGAAATTGCTTCTTTATTCACTTCTCTTTTTCCTAGCCTGTGCTTTCTGGGTTTCCATAACAACACAAAAACTCTTTCTATAGTGCATTAGTATTTTTTCAACAAAATTATTATTTTCTTTCCTCTCTTTCCTCCCTTTTTTTTGTTGGATTCATCTCAAAATGAGCATTAATTGGAACCAACAGTGGGAAGAACTTCTTTTAGTAAGGAATTCATAGGTCAGGATTGCTTCCTGTGATGAAATATGTTTTTTCCAGGGAACATGCCTGCAATTCTCACATTTTCCATAATTTTTTTCCCTATTATTCCATAGAAATATATCATAGCAACCCAGTCTCCAGCCAGGAGGTCTCAGGAAGAGCTTCCAGCACCTCTGGGAGCTCTGACAGGAGGGGATGGCTCAGGAGGTTTAGGAACACTCTGGGCTCATTCCCAGGCCTTGGAATCACTGCTGGCCTTCACTGGATGCACCTTTTGGCAAGGCCTTCTGATTAAAAAGGCTTAATTTCATTATTTTTAACCACTCTTGTCAGTTTGAAAGCAGTAATTGAATTTTGCCTGTGTGTTTATATCTCCAGAGAGATTATTTGTGACATGAAGGATGGAACACTGAGAAATTTCATGGCTTTCCCTGATTTCTTTTTTCCCCCCCAAGCTACCCTCTATTGTTATTTCTGCTTTAAATTTCTTTAAACCCTAGATTTATTAAACAGCATTCAATTTATGGAGCAACTTTTGATTTCAGCTTGAGGATCACACAGTAACAGGAAACAGAGAGCAATGTCATCTTGAAGTCACTAGGTTAGAATTTTTTCTTTAGTTTGATATTAAATAATTCATCTGGAAAAATGGTAGTAAAGAGATTTAGTAATGCTTTGGTGTTACTTTGATCCTGCTGTTTAAAGGTAAGTTTTCAGAATTTCAGCACATGGGAAATCAGTGTCACTCGTGGTTTGAATGCTGATGGTCTGGAAATGAGGTAAATTCAAGAGTTTTCTAAAGTGTTGAGGCCTAATTCAAGGTCAGTCAGTGTTGGCAGAAATCCTCTCTGCAATTCAAACCCTCACAGGAAAGAATTCCTTCCCAATATCCATCCTAAACCTCTCTCTTCCTTTTCTTACATATATATTTTTTCTAATACTTGTGCATAAGGCTTGGACCTTTAAAACATTCATAAAATGATGACAATATGAAACCAAAGGTATTTATAGTACCTGAAAGAGTTTTGTGTTTGTGGGTACAAATCCTAATACCTGAGCAGATGGCAGCACCTGCAGGGTTACAGATGTTTGCATCCCTTGGTGCAAAACCCAAGTCCTGTGGTGTTTCTAAAGATTGATTGCTGGGAGTTTATTCCAAACCCGTAACAGCCACAGTAAATATAAATAGTAGACAGAAAAGGCCACATTTTTTGGAAGGTTATCCAAGATGTGTGTGGAGGTTGCTTCAAAGAAAGACCAGCTCGTTTTCTCTCTGTTTTGCTCTCATTTTGTGTGTTAAAGCTGCAAACCACACCGTTAAAGTGTGAGTGCATTGAAGTAATTTGCTTTAGAAGAAGTGTTAAAAGGTTTTGCTGCATATAGATGATTTTTCACGTGGCGTTAAAATGTTTCTTTCAGTTCCTCAAAATTCTGTGTGGTTGTTATCGAAGACTTCTCCACCAGGCATTGGCTCTGATCATCATTCCTTACTCCAATTTATTTTCCACTTTCACTAGGTTCATTAAGTATCTCGAGATGAGGATTTAAAAGATGGGTTGGAGGTCACATCATCCTCACCAATTTGTAATTATGTCCCTATTATCTCTAAAATCAAGACTGATCTTATTAAGTAAAGAGATTTCCCTCCCACTCCCTTGGGCACGCTAACCTGATTAACACAAGGTCATTCTCCAATTCTTTAAGTTGCTTGAACTACTTGTTTTTTGCCATATCCTAACAAATAAGTTGCTTTCCACTCCATGCCCATCCTGTCACATCCCTGCACTTTGCTGGGTCTGCTGGCCTCATATCTTGAAGATCAACAGAGTAATCAATTAATGAGTGGAACTTCAGATGAGCCTTCACATGGATCATGAGTCCTGGGACAGAATTTCTCTGCTTTGTCCTGGCTGCATTCCAAGGTTGTTTTATTCTCTGTGTTATTTTCTTTATTTCTTTACTAACAACAGCAAAGCATCCAGGTGCTCCTCAGCCTGGCAGAATTCAGATATTGAATGTCAATTGTTTCATATCCCTGCTCTTAATCTTTTTTCTTTGAGGAGTTTGGTTTGTTCTTTTAGAGTCTTGTTGAAAAACTGCTGCCTTGGGTCTTTCAGCTTCTACTTTCTGTGCTGCTTCCTGCATTGTGGATAAACCTGCATGGAAATCACTCCTAAGCTCAGCACTGTGCCCAATTCCCCAGCACACAATTTAAACACAGACTCCAGTAAGCCTGAACAAAAGGTCAGACTTCAAAGGCTGGAATTCCTGTCCAAGGGAAGAACAGCAGCATCAAGCATGTTCTTTGATATTTACTGGGTAATTGAATACTTCTCCTCTCTTCAGGAAGCTCTCCAATAAATTCAGCTCAGAAAGTATCAACAAAACTATTGTGTGCCACTGGGCTGTAAATCTCCTTGACATCCAAAGTCATACTCAGGACTTCAGCAGCAGGAATTTGTACATCTTAATGTGGTGAGCAATCAGCTGGAAGCAGATTATTAAGGACATTTTTCAGACTGGTTTTGCCTTTTGTGTTGCAAACTGTTGCCTTTAAACTGTAGGCGTCTGTCTGAACATGAAGTGTCCTGGGGTGAGTCACTGGCAATTTACCTGTCTCTGCATGAAATTGGTAATTATTGATCAGCACATGCAATAGGAACAGTTCTGGGCTGGTTTAGAAGTTGTGTAGGTGTTGAATGTATTTACAGTAATTATGTATTTACAGCTAAAATCAGAAAGAGAAAAGATACAGGACCCTGCTCACAAAAAGTCATGCTCTCCTCTCTTTTGTTTGAAAAATAAGGCAAATATTCTCCAAATCCTTGTGCCCCAGGCATGGGTGCAGTTCCTGCCTCTGTGTAATGCACACATTGTGTATTTCCAATATCCCAGCAGAGTCTCAGTGCTATTTCTGTTTGTGATTTCAGTTCATCACTAACAGGTCTATTTGGAAACAGCAGGAGGGAATTTTTCAGGAATCCACGTCGCCTTTTGTGACTCCCTGTACTCTGAAAGGCTCTGCCCCACTGGGGGCTGCTGTGCCTGGGGGTGCAGGGATGCAGCTTCCAGCAGGTTCTCTCCACACAGGGGAGCAGAGCTTTGTAATCAGCATTAGGATATCGCTCATTCTTCCCTAATCCTCAAACAATTCACTCCAGGGAGTCATGCTAATGATCCTGTATTCTAAATTATGTGCAATAATAATAATAAATACTTCCTGCGCAACATAAAGTGGAGTTTTAACTCTCAATGCCAATCTGGGTGTTCCGTGGTTGAGTTCCAAATTTCTCTTTCCAGTCTTACAGATATCAATAATTTGAGGGCAAGATCACACAAAGCCTAACCCTGCAAGGTGCTGAGAGAGCTCAGTTATTTATGGAGAAATCTCTGCATTCATCACTGCCTTGATTTGCTGTTTTTGTTGTATGAGAAACTTTTCTAGAGAAGGATGACAAAGGTTGGCTGTTACATTTCCAGAGGGTTTGGGCATCTCAGAGTGCTGGATGTTCCCAGGTGCCCGACACACTTCGTTCTACAGGAAATTGCAAGTCAGACTCTTGCTCTTCTGTACTGGTAAATTTTAGATAAATTTAAAGTACAAAGGTGGCATCTCCTGCCATCAAAGATCTCATTTCTAAACACTTGTTGTGCCCTTGTTGTTCCAGTGCTAAATCTGGGAGGAGGAGCTGTCTGTGCATGGGGGGACTCTGAGACTCTCACTGCTTTTAATCAAATTGTTGCTTAATTTACACTTTTGCCATGTAATACATGTTTTAGGCCAGATTATTCAGCTACTGAGCCTGCTGGGCTCTGACATTTGTCATTATGTTAAAAGCTTGTTCAAAGGCAGCAAATAAAACACTTTTTTTTGTAAGTGAAATTCAGACAGACAAATCCAGCTGTTGCCTGTAAAAATAGCTACAGATGTCCTCAACAGGAAAAAGGTTTTCATGCGTTGTTATAGCAACAGAAATTCAGGAGAACTTTAAGATTAGATATTGGCTATTTTTTCAGAAGTCCCATTAAAAATACCCATCACAAATAATTTGCTTTTTAAAGAACCACTCAGATTTAATAGGAAGAAATTATACAGTATAAAATGAATTCCAACTTGCAGGTTACATCCACCACTTTTGGATGAATGTGAAACATGATCTGGTTTTAATCAGTGGCCCAGTGTCAGCTTGAAATATTCTTCATGTTACCTGTGTGGCATTTTTAGATCTCTTGGTGTGGGTCACCTCTTAATTCTACTCTCACCAATTGTTAACACATACACAAAATTGTATAACCACGTGTTTCACAGAAATAGTTGTGTTGTGGCTGAAAGTCTGGAAATACAATGAGGAATTTATGCAGATATTTGGTTTTTCAAGTCTGGTATTCTGACTTGAAAGCATAAATATTTCTCCTCTGATTAATGGACTTTTTTTAGCAAGTGTCAAATCAGCTCATTCTTTGCTTTGCAGCTGCTTCTGCCTTGAGTCCAATTTATATTCTGGGTGTTCCTTTCCCTAAGTTTAGGGATTGACATATGTGGCAGCAAGGCTAATATTTCATTAGAAATCTTATCATTCTGAGTGCTGCTTATTTGTATCACAATTTGGGATTCAGACCTCTGTGTCTGGAAGTTGATCTTGTTACCTGTCCTAATTTCATCATAATAATCTAAGCAATATTTGAATAGAAATCTCCCTCCCAAACAGCGGAACTAACCTGGGTAGCCAATCATTATTCTTTTAATGCCATTCTCTTCTCTTGCCCTTTTTCCTCTCCTTTTGACTGACAATTTCAATATTGAAATTGTAAATTCATTGGGTCAGGGAGCATTTTCTTCAGGGCTCAGAAACCACCACAGTGAAGTTCCAGTGGAAAGCCTAGACCCCAAAACTTCCAGCACACATCCAAGTATTCCTGGATTTTGGGGGGACTGTGGCTTTGCATCACCACCATCCCTTGCTCCTGCTTTGCCTCTGCTGCTCCTTTACCTCCTCCAGAATTTAGAAAGTGCCTTTGTACTCTGTGTGCTCCTCGTCAGTGTGGAGGTGACAGGGACGGTGTCCTCGGAGGTGCCGAGTGACAGAGGTGACATCACTGGGATCCTTGTCACTGCCACTTGCCAAACTCACGGGCAGGGCTGCAAGGGCCACGTGCACGAGTAAAGAGGGTGAGGAGGCAGCACAGGAACCAAGCACTGCTCTGCTCTCTTCACACACAGCCCAGTTTCTCTGTGGTGACCTTATTTACACAGCGACCTCAGGAATTTGTCAGAATGGTAACAAAAATACGGCAAATTCATACAGAGAATTCCAACTAAATATCCAAGTGCTGTGCCACTTGAAATGTCTTTGCTCTGGTGTCCAAACAAACAAACAAAATTAGATCAACTACCTAATACCTGGAAAATGAATGTAAGCACTGTGAGACCTAACTGGACACTATTTAAGCACATTTTTGTCACACTGCAGCAAGTTTGTGTATTTCCACTGTTTCTTTTTTTTCATTCGCCTTTGTTGCCATAAGAAACTTTATCTTGGAAATTTTTTATGACTAATAGAAGTAATGTTACTCCTTAGGTCATCACCTGAAAGAGCTTAGGTCAGCCTTGCACACTGCAGGAACATTAAATTGAATCATCTGAGCAAAAATAGATCATCAGAGAGCAGCAGATGAATCCATTACTGGGAAATCTGCTGCTTTTTCCAGTCTGGACAGGAGAGGAACAATCTCAGCTGAGGGGATGTTACAAAGCTGGGAGAGGAAAGAGATGAGGCCATGGGAGCGAAAGGAACACCAGAACTGATGTGAGAAAAGCTGAATAAATCCCTGTTTTAATAAACTTCTGTATTTAGAGGAAGAGAATGCATCTGTTCTGATAAAACCAAACACCCATGAACCTCTGCCATGAGCAACCATTCATGGCAAATAAAATCCACGTGGTCCCTGTTTTTCTGACATTTCTGTGGTGCTGTAGCTGTGGCATGTTTGATTTTATGTAGAAAAGGAAGTTGAAAATGAAAAATGAGAATGCAGGGTTGTGGTAATGCCACGTTGTCTTTGTGGATTGTGAGAGCTGCTGCTCTTGTGTCTGGCTACCTTCATGAACCACCAAAATACAACCTTCTTCCAAGAACAGAAATTGCTTCTAGTTCTTCCATTTGAGATATCTTTGTGTTTGTGGTTATCTGTGATCCGGGTCATAAAGTAATCCTGGGTGAATTAGGAAAGTGTTCCAAGGCCTCCAAGTCCAGAGAGGAGCTGGCCTTGCAATCAGGCTCCTTTCAGGTAATAGCTTTTTATCTCTGCAGTTTGATTCCTTTTCTGTGTCATGAGGACATAAAGATGAAGGCAAAAACCTTTCGGAAATCAGTAAAAACTTGAATTTACTTCTTGCACTGCATCCTTGCGTCGCTGCCTTCTGAAGCCTTTAGCTTAAAATAATGGAATTAATTCTTTTTTATACATTCAGCAAGTGGTTAAAAATAACAACCAGTTTTCAAATTAATATTGACCATACAGTTAAGTAAATAAATGAATTCTGGCCTTGTTGAACTATTAGAAAACAAAGAGTTAATGAAAATGGGGAGCATAAAGGAAGGGGATATATAAAACTCAGTTACTTGACTACTTAGCCTTATAAATAGCACAGAAATCACATTACACGGAGTTGCATACGAAATAGAGAAAAAATATGCAAATGATTGCCTTAAAAAGACCCAAGCATGAAAATAGCTTTCCTTTTCTTCTGTTCCCTCCTATCCAGAATGGTTTTTCTCCAGAATGTTTACTCTGTTCTACGTTGCACATCAAGGCTTTCATGAACAGCATGGATTTTTCTATTTAGATCTGGTTCACATGAGGATAGTCCATCAGAGACATCCTCCCTGGCATGTAATTAAAAGAGTGTCCTACCTGAGCAAGGATCCAATCCTGGCTGAGGGATGGGCCTGACTCCACGGAATCACTCTGGAAGGATTTTGCCAGATCCACTTCAGTCTCATATTCTCAGCTGCTTTTCTCATCCCCTGCCTCTATTAGAAATTAATAGTCCAGTTTAAAAATACTGGTAAATATTCACATTTTAAAAATCGATAAATAAGCATTACTATCTATTTCAATTAAATATTGAACGCAGTTTCAGTTAATGATGTCACGTTCATTCAGTGGGACCTTGCCCAGTGCTTGGTAAACAAATCTAAACAAATGGATGTGGAATCTTTCAAAGTGAAACTCTCCTGGATTGCCTGCCAGGCTTTCCATTATTCATAATCGAGATATTTTTTAATGATTTGACCTGTTTAATGATAAAAATGCCTTTGAGTATAATTAAATTGAATTCTGTGCTTAAAGTGACCCTCTGATTCATGGGCATTTGCAGCAGAAAGAGCAAAAATAAAATTAAATCCTTATTGGAAGGTGCAGTAATTAAGTCTCTCCGTTCTGATTCTCAGCAGCTGGGATAAAACAGGGGGATCAGCAAAGGGTGTTGTCAGTAATGCACCCAAAGATCTGTCAAAGATCATCTAGAGGGAGATGCTACCCAAAAAAAAGGATTTAATTTTTTTTAATAAGGCAGAGAATTCTCGCAAGAATTGAAATCATTACAGAATCATTCCTTACAGACAGAAGAGCTGGTTCTTCAGTCCTGCAACATTTTACAGCCATAAAAGAGCAGCCCTGACTGAGAACCACAAAATGTTGCATCCAACGTAGATGCCCCATAGATTTTGCTTTGGCTGAGGGTTGGTTTCTCTTTCCCTGGAAGCTCAGTGGAAATGTGACACTCTGCGCCTCAGAAGAAGATGCCTTTTCCCAGGCAGTGAATACTTTATTGGGTGCCTGTTTTGAATTATTAAGCAGCTAATCGGATTCCAAAGGCATGCCTTTCTGTTGCCTTGGATTAAGGGCCTGATTACAATTCCTAATTAGTCACCTCAATTCCCACTGATTTCCCCGAGAGTTAGGCCACACCACTCTCTTTGTGATCCAGCTCCACATTCCAGAGGCAGAAGACACCGGAATGTAGGGCAGGAGCTGGAGGGGGCACACACACCACACTGCACAATGTGACTGCAGGTTACCTTATCAGGTTAATTAATTAAGGACTATGCTCTGGAGATCCCGTGTCTCTTGAATTACCCTCCTTCCTTTAAGGAAAAGAGCTAAGGGAAATTTCGCATGTTTTTAATAGAATAGAAAAACCACAGAAAATAGGGCTGAAAAGCAGCTCAGGAGGTCATTGAGTCCATGTTTCCACTCAAGGTAGAACTCACTAAATCTGAACCTCATCCTGGGAGCTCCTTTTCTGACCTCACCTCAAATCCTGGCAGCGGAGATCCCACAGCCTCTTTCTGCAAGGCTATTCCAGTTCTTGGTGATGGGAGCTGCAGGTGGAAAGTTCTCCTACTGCCCAGCCTGAACCCCTCCTTTTAATTTTTCAATCATGCTTATCCCTCCCTCATTAGCACAGGAAACAATCCCAAGTCTTTCTCAGCCTCATTGTTCTGCGTGTGAATTCTGGTGTTTCCTCAAGGCAACATTGTCTAAACTTTTGATCCTTCTCGCTGCTCTCTGATTGCATTTTAAAAAACCTTTATTGCGGCTGAAGTAATTGGGATGGAGTGTATCAGAAAATGGGCATTGTTCTTCAATCCTGTAGGCATTACAGGATTTATGGACTGACTGTAGGGTGAGGAGCCTTTTGGTGAGCAGCCCCAGCCTGTCCTGCCCAGCACACGTGGGAAATTCTGTGATCCTATCAGAAAATAGACATTGTTCTTCAATCCTGTAGGCGTTACAGGATTTATGGACTGACTGTAGGGTGAGGAGCCTTTTGGTGAGCAGCCCCAGCCTGTGCTGCCCAGCTCACGAGGGACAATCCGTGATCATATCAGAAAATAGACATTCTCCTTGAATCCTGCAGGCCTTACAGGATGTATGGACTGGCTGCAGCATGAGAAACCCTTCATTGAGCAGCCCCAGCCTGTCCTGCCCAGCACACGAGGTACAATCCCTGATCCTGGGGCTGGAATTCACTGGGGGGGCCCCGCTGGCATCACCAGAACGGGACCAGGGAGTGAACTGGGGCGTGCAGTCACTCTCCAGCCATCTGCTGGTTTTTACTGCAGCCTCCAAAGCCCTCATATGTTCATCTCACACATTTCTTTTCAAATCTGAATGTGGTTTCTTTTTTTTTATTTTCGTTGCCCCAAAGGGAGATTAAATTGTAACCAGAAAAAAGAGAGGAGTGGCTGGAAGAACACACCTCGCCCAGGAGTCGTGGGGATTGTGGTGAACATTTATTTGGGTTTGGTTCTGCCACTTTCTCTCTGTCCTTTTGGTAAAATCTCCTCCAGGCACTTCTGGGTGTGCTCTTTGTTGTTTCCATCATGGATCTCTCAGAAATTGCTCGTGGAATGTTGGGATTTTTGTGCCAAAAAAGAAAATGGATGATTCTTTTAAATCTCTTTGCATTTGACAAGCTGAGAACCTCGGTATTTCTGGGGAGTGGCTTATGCTTCACCTGGGCCTTTAGTAGATTAATTTCTTATAGAAGAATTATTAGAATTTGAATTTACTCGCTGTTATGAAGAAAAAATCCTAAGCTATTCCACTGTATGATGATGTAATACATCAAGCTGAGTCTAGCAGAACTCTTAAATAAATTCCACTATCCATTTTGAAAATTGTGTGTAGTTTTGCATTAAATTATATTAACTGCTGAGTGTTGCTGTGATATGTGTACTGTTCCTTTTAAAAGGGTAAAAATCAAATTATCAGGAATGGCATGGAGTTATATTTAAAATTTGTGTGGCAATGATAAAATAGACTTAAAATCAAGGTAAAATAAGAACTTAGAGCTGGCATATTGTGCATGAATAACCTGTAAAGGGGAGGGCAATGATTGAATTTAAGGACATTTTCTGAAGATAATTATGAATTTTTCCTGAGACTCAGCTCTGTGTCTGCAACCTGGAGTAATTTCTGCTGGAAGAATCAATCCCAACCATGCAGTGCCATGGACTTACTCTAACAGAAATCTTTCTGCCTCAAATTTATGTAAATTCCAGTGTCTCCCTCAGTACTCCCACTTACCAAGGGTTTCATCAGGAAACAACCTCGTATTAAATACATGGAGTGAGAAATCTGGGGGTTTGCTTTCTTTCTTTTTCTTTTTCTTTTTTTTTTTTTTTAATTGGTTGCTGCTTTAAATTTTAAAAAATATAATATTACAACAGGAATTTTATTCCAATAGGGAGACTTCGAAGGAAATAGATATAGACTGATTATTGGAACAACCTGGAGTACAGGCAGGGGTTTTGTTCCTCTAATTTCCCCTATTTCCTGATCATTTCACATTCCTTGTCTTTTTCTGCACCTTCATTTCACAACGATCCCTTCTGGAGGAAAGAGTTCTGTCTGGAAGGATGTGCAAGGAAAATGTTGGGAGAACTTCTCTGTTCATTGTAATCCTTGGAACCAGAGGAGTTCATTTGAATTGTGTGGGCAAAGGCTGGGATGTGGGAGAGTGAAAAGACCCCTGGAAAAGACAGAGAGGAGAAATGTCCAATTCCTGCTGTTCCTTTATCAAAGGTGGATTCAGGATGCAGAATTCTTTGCAGTTCTGACTAAATGTTATTCACTGTTTCGTGCTCTTATCAGTCTTCTGCACTATTTTCCTTCAATATATTCCAGAGTGGCTGCAATGGAAGAGAAATCCATTTTAACTTGGAAATAAAATATATCAGTGTGTCGATCTCCCTCATGAATGGGATGCCCAAGACATTCACATGATAAAAAAGAGGTCTTTAATTATTGCAGCAGCAAGTACTCAAATTAATCTCAATCATTCCATTAATTTTTTTTCCTTTCTTCTTTTTTCTTTCTTTCTCTCTTGGTCAGGTTTTGCAGATATCAGAACCTGAGCAGTCACTCAGACGTGTCTTATTGTACTTTATTGTTCTTTTCCCTGCAAATTTTTCATGTCCTCTGTTCTTTTCCCTGCTAATTTTTCTTGTTCCCTGCGTCAGAGAAGAGCTTTGATCACTGAGGTGTTAAAATCAGTAATATTCACTTTTGTTTCAACTGACATCACATTAAATTGAACATACGTACTAAAAGGCCCACATATATTCCTTTTTCAGCCTAAATAAAACTTGCTATCAAAATGGACATTTTCTTTCTGGCAAGATGAGATTTGGATTTAAGAAATGGAGTGAGGTCAATTCCACTCTTGTGGGCATCAGGTTTTGTTTTCTTTTATGGTTTTTTATGTCTCTGTTTTGTTGTTGTGAGCATTTTCCTTTGCTGCCATCTCAGCCAGGGGAAGGTAAATCAGAGCTCAGGCTCCAGCATTGCTGAGCTTTATTTGGGAATAAAGAGATTTCCTCCCTGTCTTTGGTACTACTAAAAATCTACAGATCAAATGCATGATTTCAGCAAAAATGTGGGATGGCTGATGATGACATAACCAGCCCTGATCAAAAAAACCCAACATTAAATGTCAGAAAACGCCAAGTTTTGATAAAAGTGAGAGTTTTGTCATCAATCCTTTATTGTTTTTTTGACATCCAGAAGTCAAGATGTGCTGTGGAATCATGAGCTGAGACAGGACAGAAACAGATGAGGATTCACTGAAGAAAATACAAAAATATTTTATGAGGTAGCGGTAACTTTGTAAATACCTTGTCCTTCCCCAGCACCTTCTATCTGAGGGTTAAAGCATCATTTTCAGGTATCAATAAATTAAATTTCATGGTACTCCTCCAAAGTTTTAAGGCAATGGAGCTCTCTAAGGCAATGACTCCTAGATGGATGGATGGATGTGCAGGGATTAAATGATTTGCTGGCAGAGGTGGCATTTGTCAGCCCCAGAACTGGGAGCAGAGCTCAGCCTCCTATCACGTTACATCTTCCAATTTACCACTGCTGCCTTATTAGAACTCAAATCCTGCTTTAACACTAACTTCTGCTGTGTTATCTCAGAGCTCAGCTGGTATTCCTAATCTTTATTTTTTCCTTGCTATATTATTTTCAATCTCACCCGTGGCAGTTGTGTCTCCTGTGTCGCCTCCACGCCTCATTAAAAAGCTCACTCGGGCGGGGGCACCACCTGTATTTGGATTTGCAAACTCCGTGCCCTTGAGGAATCTTGGTGCTGCCTGGCTGTACTTCTGATAGATCCAATTGTGTGCTATTAGCAGTGTTTTACAGATAAACCCAGCAAAAATCATTCATTGCCATTTCCAGGGTGGAGTTTGAATACTGATTTTTTTTACGTTTGGCGCTTTGTTGACAGTTAATAATTCTTGCACTTTTGTGGCTCTTCCTTAAACTCTTTCATAGAAATCTCTGTTCCAGCTAAGAAAACCTACTTGTATTTGATCTTTCCTTGATTGCCTCCTCCTGGATTTGTTCTTTTGTGCTTATATAATTACTATTCTAATTTACTGCTGCCTTTAGTCCAGAACTGGGCCTTGCAGAGGCCCATTTGGTTCTTTATTTTTTAAATCATTGTTAGATGATTTTATCTACCAATATCATTACCAGTGTGTGTTTTGGGGACAGAAATGATTGAATTTATTTTCAAAACATTACTTGGCCTGGGGTTTTAGTGATTTCTGGGTTAGCTACGTGCTTTTGTGTGACCTTTGATCTTCTAGGAATCTTTCCTCTTTCTTTTCCCAAGGAATCTGTGGTGACTGCTCATATTTAAACACATATATGTGTGTGTATATATAAATGTATTTCAGCTGCAGATGTTGAGTATTTTCCTTCTAGGCAATGTCTCAGTATGGTGCTAAAGAATGGTGAGAGAAGGATGATGGAGTTTGAGGATGAGATATCAAGGCAGACAGTTCTTATTTTTATCCCATCACAGGTGTAGAAAATCAAGGTAATATTCACTTTATTCTGGCTACATTTTAGCCTCAATTTCTGTGTAGAGTCTTGCTGTTCTTTCCAGCATGGTCCATTTCTTGCTGTTTGTTCAAAACAGTTGTGTAATGCTGCTCTCCATGGTTAGCAATTTGCTGCTTTTTATCCAAGGTAGCTTGGATGTCAGTGCTGGTAGAAGTAATCATTTATTTTTAGATTCTAAATCCTTTGGGAACACACAAAGCACTGTAGACATAGAAGATAATCATTTGTCTCCAAAGGTTCCTTATTTTTTATTAATGTTTTGATTTGGCATTCTCTCTGTCTGCTATCCCTGCCTCCCTGAATATGTATTACCAGGGTAATTGATAGTGTGGCTCCTGAGGAACTCTCTTAAGTGCTGATTAGAGCTGTGACACTGCTCCACTGGAAGCAGCTTTGAGCCTCCTCATCACGGCCTGAGTCAGTCCCCACCAGTGCATTATTTACAATCCGGGTTCAGGCAGCTTCAAACGAGTCCTCCTCGTGTTTGAGGAAGATTTCTTCTGATCCCAGTAAATTTCTGCCACATCCTGAATCAACTCCCAGACAATGTCACCATTTTTTTCACCTGTTTGCATTTGTTTATCTTCCATAGAGATCAACACCCTAAATTTTGCACGTTATTCCATGTTCTCTGTGGTTTGGCTCTGCACAGGACAGACCCAAGGCCTGGCACTGGGCAATCTCAGATTTTCCTCCCTTTTCCACTCTGGATGGGCTCAGGCTCGTGTTGTCCACAGGCTGTTGTGTGCTGCCTGCTTGCTCAGGGTATTATGTAACAGATTCCTTCTTATATTTAGAGCTTGTGCCTCTTCTGAAGAGATCACAGGTTTGATAATGAGCTTAGGGGAAAAGTTGACAATCTTCTTTGTGGAGGAGGAGAGGGAAAGCAGAGCTCTTGGGTAATTCTTACATGGGCAGCATTGTCACCTCTGAAATGGGTGATTTGAACATGCTCATCTCATAGAAAAATCAAATGGAAAAATAACACTTAAAGACTGATTATGCTGCAAAAACAAAGTCCCAGATTTTGGTGAATAGGCAGAATTTGTGTGGGAGAATTTGTGTAGCATTGAGAAGTCCAAGGCAGAGAACCAATGTCCATAACCTGGTGAGATTTGTAATGTCACAGCTGTAAAATGTCACTGCTCTTTTTTTTTTTTTTTTTTTCAGTTGACCTTATAACAATGATTGGAATATATGCACAGATTTGGTTTTAAATGGGACTGGGAATAATTTTAAGACATAGCTCCCAAGTTTTAAATAATTCTCTGTACCCTCTAGGACAGGAGTGAGGCCACAGCACTGCAGAGTGGTTTGAAACACCCCCAGCTTGTTGGGAATCAATTCCTAGAGCCTTTGTGAGCAAGAAGAGCTAAATTTAGCTGTGTACTGCAATCAGGCTCTGTTCCATGGGCTGAGAACCTGCCTAGGCCAGTGGAAAGCCACATTCCTCAGCTCTGGACCCCAGAGAATCTTCTCCACCTCGATAACGTCAGAGTGCAGATCCTCAATAAACCTCAGAACAGGGAGAGGAGGGAGCTGAGCCAAGGGAGGGGGAGCAGGGAAGCACAGAGATCCTGTCACTCCAGCCTGTCCCTCTCTGGGATGCTGTGGCTCATTCCTACAGGCTCAAATGTCATGGAGCCACTTCCAGAGGCTTTAATAACCTGACGTGGCCTCCAAGTGTTATTCCTCCTCTATTCCAGCGTTATTCCTCCTCTATTCCAGTGTTATTCCTCTTCCTCTCCAGTGTTATTCCTCCTCTATTCCAGTGTTATTCCTCCTCCATTCCAGTGTTATTCCTCCTCTATTCCAGTGTTATTCCTCTTCCATTCCAGTGTTATTCCTCTTCCATTCCAGTGTTATTCCTCCTCTATTCCAGTGTTATTCCTCCTCTATTCCAGTGTTATTCCTCCTCTATTCCAGTGTTATTCCTCTCTATTCCAGTGTTATTCCTCCTCTATTCCAGTGTTATTCCTCTTCCTCTCCAGTGTTATTCCTCCTCCATTCCAGTGTTATTCCTCCTCTATTCCAGTGTTATTCCTCCTCCATTCCATTAGTATTTGATAGAAGGAAGCTTGGTTGGGTTTTTACCTCTCCAGATTTTCTCCTTTGTTTGTTCTTTTAAAATTCTTTCTTACTCCTTAGAGATGCTACAATTTGCAGCGTTTCCTGCTGTAAATAGATCCATATAGGAAGTGGAAGGTGAGCTATAAAAGGAAAACTGTTTGGTTGAGGCTTGTGTTGCTACAACTACTCCCCCAGTTCTTCTCCCTGCAGCATCTGAGTGTAAATCTCTCCTTGGCATTTGTGGGCACAATTCTCCCTGTGAATCGATTGTACAGTGAATTTCCCACCAGTGCAGCTCCCTGTGATGGCAGCTTAAGGCGGGAAAGGCAGATATTCCTATAAATTTCCACCCAGGCACATTATCCCATCAGGACAGACATTGGAATGCATCTTCGAAGCTACAGAGAGCATTAAATTCAACATCTGTGTGTAACATAATTTGTCAAGTTAACGTCAAGATAATTCCTGTGCCTGTTGTTTTTTGTGTGTTCAATGTTTCATGGTGTGACCTCTTAACAAGGAGTGACAGGGGCTGGGGTTTCCATGCTCCAGCCTGGAATGTGAAGTTGGATTTGCCATTGTAAAATGTAGGTGATATCTTTGCATTTTTCCAGTCAAAGGGAAGGTGGATTATAGGCAAAGGGAGACTTCAACACTATGAGGTGCTTTTAAATAATTTACTGGAAGGTTCAGAGCCATGCTGAAGAATATGTAAATACATAAATTCTGCTTATCTGTAATAATTTAGGATTAATCCTAAGGAGCCGTTTAACCTGTCCAATGAAGTCAAACTTTGTGCCAGTGCTGTATTTGGGAGAGTCTCTCACCTGCTGTTCACGACTGTGATTATTGAAGATGGATGGCTGGAGGTTTGGCTGCTGCCTCTTTAGGAAATCTTTTAAAGCAGGATTGGAAGCAGAATTTTTTTCCAGCCTGGTGAAAAGCATCTAAAGGCTGCCATGGTGTCGTTCAGGCCAGAACAACCCAAAGCCCTAATGTATTTTATCTGCTGTTCTGTTCCTCAACACTATAAATAATTCAGATCTGTTGGCTTAACTACTACTGGCAACTGTTATTTATTAAGAATGACTGAAATAACTATGTGGCTCAGTAGAACAGAATGCATTAGGGACTTTAATGTGAAACAGAATAGCTAAAACATTTTGATTATCCTTTAAAGAAAAAGCTTAAACCCCTAAACCTGCCATTATCCTTTGCAATTCTGCAAAGGACAAGTGACAGTGGGAATTAGGATGGGATCTTTCTGAGTAACTAAAGGGTTTTTCCTTTAAAAGAGCACTCACCCCAATCACAGAGCCCCTTTTATCCCTCCAGCATCTTGTTCCATGGGCATCAATGTCAATAATTGTCAACTTGAGGTTCCAATAAAATCTTTAATGTGCCCCACTGCGTAATCTGTGAATCTGCCTGGAGTTACACATCTGCCTGTAAAATTCTTTTTAGAGGGAGTACATTGTTTTTTCAAGTTTGCTTTAATTTGTTTCTCTTGCACGTCACGCACAAGAGCAGCAGGATTTTCTGGGAATCAGTGCAAGGGAATTGCTGTTCTCTTGCTCCATCCCCACTTTAGGCTTAATTAATAATATCTGGCACTTCATCATTGGCTTTGAAATTGCTTTCCAGAGGTCAATAGCATTGTCCCTATTTTGCAGACACAGAATTCCTGCCATCAGGCAGGGCATTGGCACAGCACAAACACAGCGTGTTCCTGCACGGAATTACAGCCCGAGATGTATCACTGCACAACACCAGAATGCTCCTGCAAGTCAACTGATTATAAATGGGGCATTTGGAATAAATTTTTTATCACCAAAAAGAGTTGACACGCAGGACTTGGATGAGTAATTATCTAATCTTACATCTGGCATAAACACCCAAGCCATTTGCGTGATGAAGTGCAAGGCACAGGAGTGAGAAGGCAGCGAGGGAACATTTGCTGCTGACTCAGTGGCCATAAATCTTCCGGGGTGTGTTTTGCCTTATATTTGATATTTGTTCAATGAGTTGAAAGAAGTTAAGTGATCAAATGTCATTTGGAAATCCTGGCCTGCAGCTCTGATTTTTTCTCAGTTACATGAAGACAGGAGTTCCAGCAGGAGCATGGGTTGGGGCCGGGCTCTGGGGGGTGTTACTGAAGCTGAGCATTTGAACAGGCACAATTTTCACCCCTTTTTAAAGAAGTCATTTAACATTTGTTTCCCTTAATGATGATCTGCAGGAGAGAGCAGGGTATGTGTTGCTGTGGAGCGTTTCATTTCATTTATTTGAAATTAAGTCATTAGCTATAACAGCAAAATGCATTTTTCTTTCTGGCAGAGGACTTGGGTGTGTTAATCTGATCTCTGATAACAGAGGCTCTGCATTGGGGGATTCTTATTTAACTTGTGTTTCTGGACACATCAGATCTGTATGGAATATCCTTTCCACTTAAGGAGAGTACCAGTGGAAGTTTATTTATAACAGAGAGAAAAAATTAGGGCATGAATCAGTGGTAAGTAAATGATGTGCCTGAACTCTTCTGCAAGTTTCCTGCAACATGAACTTGTGTCATTAATATTTTATAGCAAGGAGAGAAATCATCAAAAACTCCAGCTAAGACATAAAATATCTGAAATAATAAGAATATATATAAGTACCTTCAGAGTGAGCTTGGACACTCTCATTGATTTTAGACAGCATCTCATTGTGGCTTGACAAAATGCAGAATTCATAAATTAAATCTGATGTATACAGTGTACGCTTTTATGCTGACGTTGGCACACTTTCAGATGTAAAATTAAATTACTTTTTCCAATAAGGCAGCACAGATTGAAGCATGGATTCCTTTCTTTGCTAATGGAACCAGGAGAAAGATATTGAATTATGCTGACTTTCGAACTGACTGAGCGCCAAAGAGAGAAAAATCAATGACAATTTTAATGTCCTGTGGAGCTTTTAAACAGGCCTTGCTCTGGCAGGGAAACTCAGTGTGAGGTAACTGCTGTTGACATTGGGTTTCCAGTGAAGAAATTTCCTTCTCCAGGGAAGCAGCAGCTGGCACTGCTGTGGCTTTGTCCCCGTTCCATTCCCAGCAGTGCCAAGAGGGCACTGAGAGGATTTTGGAGGGCTCTGGACACCCTCACACCCTGAGCAGAGAATGTGCTGTGTGAACATGCAGGATAATCCTTGGGAAACAACAACAAAATCCAGAAGGATCTTTCCTCTCAGTATAAAACCCTGCAAGTCACATGAGTGGGTAATACCAATAAATTACCTTTATTTTGATGAATTAATGATAGGGTAAACACAGATTTATTTTCCCTGTGTGTTTGCATTTGCAAAGCTGAATGCTAAATATCTAAGCTGCACAATCAATGCCCATCAAATAAGTGGCTTGTTGGGGTTTTTAATTTACAATAATAATTTTATAATTTTGTAAAGTGCATTTCATAGCAGCAATTAAGATTTGATTATAAAACTATCCAGTCCCTCAGAATCTTACTCCTCAGGTAGAAAATATTCTGATTTAGATGGGGGAGCATCTGTCTAGATACATCCTTAACATCTTGGTGTTATACCAGAGATTCATGGATTGTGGTCCTTTTTTCTCTGCATTCCTTCCAAGTCCAGGTTTCCCTTTCTTTTAATAACAGATGAATATACCCTGGCTGTGAAGTGCTGGGATTTGATTTCCAGCAGCAAACTTTGTATCTTCAGCTCTGTGCTGTAATGAAGAAATCCACCCCACAGTCACTTCTGGGAATTCAATTTCATGCAGTTGTTTGGCTTCCAGCTCCTGGCAGATCCACGCTGGGTTTTGGGGGTTGTTTGGTTACAGGAGGTGATTTCTGTCATTTTAAAAGCAGCCACAGCATCAGCCCCAGAGACTGGAATATGAGTAACCTCAGAACCGCCACGCTGTGAGGATGAGTGAGAGAAATAATGGAATTTGGTTTCAAAGATAATACCCAGGCAATTTATCCAGCCAGGAGCTCGGGAGAAGCTGCTTTGTGTGGTTTGGATTGTTCACAGTTCACCCCTGTGGTGTCACTGCTATTTTATTGACAGTCATTAAATCACAAATGCTTATGAGTGGTTTGTGGGCAGCAAGCATTTATATTTTAGATACACACTGCCCTTCATGACACTGTACCTCATCAAAGAGACAAAGGTGACCTTTTTATTTTGTCTTGCTCAATTTTGGTGTCTTTATGTACTGCCATGTGCACTTCACCCTCTGGAGAAGGGGATACTGACTTGCTACAGCAGAAAATGCATCAGAGGTCTGAGCCTAATTCCTGTGCTGAGAACAGTTTGTGAAAAGCCAAGGCTTTCCCCTGGTGAAGCATCTTAATCCAGCTGTGCAGAGGTTTTCTGACGAGCAGTGCACCTCTGCTTTGGTTATTTTTTAACATCCAGTTCAGACAGCCTTAACTACAGGAACACATCCACACAAAATCCATCTAGAAAACATCAGTGAGCAGGAAGCAAGAGGTTAAATCTTTGTTAAATGCAGTGTCTCCGTAGACAGGGCCGTGATAAATGTACCTGAAGCAGTGTCTTTTTGCAATGCTTGTGTATTATATTTCTGTTGCTTACAACTGTCAGCACAAGGACAGGATGGCTGGGGATGTGAGCAGGCAGCTGTCTCTGGGAGCCTATAGATAGCAGCTTCCTTGGGTAGCACGTTTGCAGCTCCTTCAAACAGATTTATCAAGCATCTTTACTGTCTCACCACTGCCAGCTCAAATGACTTCTCAAGGAGCTTTGGTTATGCAAGCTTTTAAAAGGTGCATTGTTTTTTTTTCTATTTGTTTCTTTTTGTGTGAGTGTGTGTGTGTGTGCCAGGTTTTTTTTAGTAACTCACTGCAGCAGATAAATCTAGTGCAGGGTTTCACCATGTGTTAGGAGAGAAAAAAAATAATACTCCATTTGTCCACCGTGACCAGGCTTTAAATAAGCATCCAAACTTCCAGCAGCTGTGCAGAGCAGTGGAACAGCACAGGTCAGGGAGATGCTCTGGGAGTGAGGAGAGGAGAACCTGCAGAGGCAGGAGCTGGAAATAGAATCTGCTTGGCAGATCCAGAGGAGACATCCACAATCATTTTAGGGGCTTGGAATGCGTCACAGAATATTCCCTCTGAGTCCTGGGGGACCTGGAGGAGTTTGGAGCCCCTCAGCTGCCTCCAAGTCCCTCTGGGTGGCCACAAACAGGAGGTGGAGGAAGGAGGGCTGGGGAACAGCAAAGGAGCTTCCCAAAGAATTTCTCTGCTCATTACTGCTGCACCTCACAGCACGGGTACTTTCAATAATAAAGACTTTAAAGGCTTCTTCAAAGAGCTTCCAGGCTGTATCCAAAGCTCCATCTGGAAGAAGTCTCATGAGACTTTGGAATGTTTTGTAAATACAGGCAGGGGACAAATGAGGTTTTCCCTAAATTGAACCTGGCAAAAGTTGTTTTCTAACAAGAGCTCGCAACAGACCACATGAGCAGGAGTGTTTCCCAAAGTACATCCCTAATGGAATGGCTTTTGGAAAGGGTGCAGTTAATCTGTCATCCCTACAAAGTCTTTTACTACCACAGTAAATTATAGGACTTTTGGGAATGTGCTGTACTTGGTTCTTTTCAGGCCATGTTCTTGGTCTTGGATTGCTGGGCAAAACCAAATATGCTGCTTTATCCTGTTTGCCCGTGGATTTGTTTTGTGTTTCAGCAGATTGAATAGCATTTCTATTTAAATCATTCCTCATTCTAGCTAAAACAATTGCTGTTCTGTGGTGTCAGGGGATTCCTGAGGTGACAGGAACACTGTACATTTTGTGATTTACTGCCCGCTTTGCCTCTTGAAAGCCCCAGTTCATTTCAGTCCATTTTCCCTGCTTTGTTTGGGTTTGGGAGGCCTCATCAGCTCCCCCAGACCATGACAGGGCTGGGGATTTTCAGCGCTGGTGGCCCTCATTGAGGATTTTAGGCAGGGACTGCAGCATCGTTTTCCCATCAGCAGTGTTAATGCTCCAGAACTACGAGTTTTAAGAACTTGAGGTCTCTCTTTGGTGGTTTTCCTCTTTCCTGCGCTGTTGATGACACTGTGAGTTATCCAGAGCTGTTGTTTGTCTGTGCTTTCCACTTAGCACTTCTGGCAGTGTATGAGAAAAGAGTGAGAAAAAACCAGGAAAGCTATCAAAAGTCTGAAAGTATAAATCTTCTATACATTGAAAATATCTCCCACTCTCATCTTCAGCTGGGCTCTTAGCAAGAAATTCCAGGATACTTCACAAAAACAGATTTAGGCCTTCTACAGCCTTCCTCCTCCTCCTCCTCCTCCCCCAGGAAATGACATTCTCATTCCTTGTTTGCAGATGAGGAATGAAGGTCTGAGTGGTGAAGTGACTCGTCCAAGGTCAGCTGCTGAGTTAGTGGCACAGCTATGAATAGACAAAGGCATTTTAGCTCTCAGCTCTCTGCTAAACAAGACAGTGCCCTCCCAGCTCCAATTTGTCAAGCTTCATGACTAATAACATTCGAGCGTCTAGAACATGGCAGAAGAGTTTCTTTTCAGCAGCCAGCAGGTAATCCCTGGTCACACCAGGGATCCTGGTGGCATTTTTGGGTTTTGTGAGGAATTGGAGAACTGCCCACTTTGAGCTGCTCTTTGTGGGGTGCTGTAGCTGCTCACCTGAGTGTTCACTTTGGTGCTGGGAGCAGAGACCCCAGAGCTGACTCCTCGTTTGTCTTGGTGTAGAAGTAATGAAGTGTCCTCAGAGCAGTTTGCCTTCAACAGCTGCTTTAAACCTCCAGTGCAATCTGCTGTTCCTTGAAGGGAAAATGTAATTCAGCTAAAAGTGCTCTGAGGAGCCAGGTGAGAGAAATAAATGTGGAGTGGTGCTAATCAGGAAGTCTCTGTCTGCGTGTGGGCACTTCCCTGCTCACATGGCACAGCCCTGAAGCAGCCACATAAGAAGCTTTGTGATCAACAAATGTCAAGGGCAATTAATTCTCCGGCCAGCAGCTGTTATTATTAGGACAAAGAGTGGCCAGACATAGAAGGAAAGCCTTCAGCTGATTTATTTTCTCTACCTTTCCCCTGGAAATTAATCAGTTGCTGAAACTCCAGTGGTGAACTCCAATGCAATAAGAATTTTAAATTTGCCATCTCTTTTTTTTTTTCAGCAGGAGAGTTTGTATTAGGTTTAGAGCACAGAGGAACAGCTCGGGGAAAGCATTCAGAAAGTCCTCCCCACTTTAATGCTATCAGGATGGAGAGGAGTTGTGTGTTAAGCTGGTAACATAATAATATGTGGGCTGAATTAAACCCACCTCAGGCTGGTTTTCTCAAACTTAATTGGTGGAAGCAAAGCACTTTTAGGCTTCATTTAATACCTTCCCAGAGTTATTCCAGGATTGCTGCAGTGCAACTGTGGGTGTTCTAAACACACCTACGCTGCCAGAGAATCAGGAAGGATGTACTTAAAATCCTCTAATTTATCTAATAACATCTTTAGCAGCTTTTTGTGTAGGTTTAGCATTGTAATGGAAATGCACTCTTTGGCTGGATACAGAGCTGCTGTGTGGAACTGCTGGCTCTTGCTGTGAGGACACTTGGAGCTGGGGAGGGAAATGCTCTGACCTGCTACACCCCCTGTAAAGGCACCTTTCACTTGTGTCACCCATCACCACCGTTAAAATAATATCTAAAATTTCAAATACAAGTGTCTGTGGTAACCACACACATTGCTGTCTCTCCTCCCAGCCCCAGGCAAAGCAGAATTTCCTCCTCTCTGGGGTAGTTTTTATTTGCTGTTTAGGTCCTAGGTCTATTTTAGCCACTGTTGTTGCCCAGTTCTGAACCAGGTCCCCTCTTTGCCCATCAGTGGATGTTCCTGAGGATTCTTTATAAGTGACAACAAAACAAGTTTGGTTTTTCTAAAGAGTTTCAGCACTGAGCTGGTCAGGGGAAGCCTTGGACTGGAAACAAGCTCAGATTCCTGCGGGTGCCCTGCTGGGAACTGCTGGAATAATTATTCCATCCCGGGCATTGCAATCTCTCCTTTTTTTTTGGGAATCTCATGTAACATGAGCAGAACTGCATGAAAAACCTGCTCGTTGTGAGCTAAATAAAGACAGAAAAGAGGAGACAGAAAATCATTTCCTGGCCGTGCCAGCAGCGAGGGCTGTCCCGGTGTTTTCCAGCTGTCAGGGGGATCGGAGCTTCCCGGGGATGCTGCGGGAGCGGAATGCCCGGCTGGGAATTCCAGGGAAAACTCAGGATGGACGGGGCCCCGACGAGGTGCAAGTGGCTCCCGGTGTGACTCCAGAGTTTGTCTCTGTTGGACAAAGCGATTTATTGCTAATCTTAGCCTTTCATCGTTTGTAGATATGTTGAACAGAAGAAATGGGTTAGGGAAGTGTTTGTGTTCATTCCCTGGATTTCTGACTTGGAATTCTGTGGTTGATGGATTGTTTCTGGACTGAAATTGGCTCTGTGTCTCTCTGTGACCCTGGGACAGTGGAATATCTCGGGAAAGACGTTGTTATCCCAATAATATCTGTGGAAATTGGAAGTTTCAGGCTGTGTCGGCAGGAGACACCTGGAGAAGCTGAGGCTGACCGATGGGAAATGCAATGTCATACATAAATTAAGAGGTATTAAATTCCTCTTGAATGAGAGGATGTACATTAAAGTGGCCTTGGCTTCCTATGGATTAATTAACCTTTTGGGGATACCTGGTTTAATTAAACTACAGTGAGTTAAAGCCACTTCACTCAGGGTAGAAATCATTCCTGAGGGAGCTTTTTTACCTTATGCACATCATCTTCCTGTGGGTTAACCTTAACTCCCAGTGCCCCTCAGAGAGGCTTGGACACTTTGAAATCTGAGGGATTCTGGAACTCTGACTGCAAATCTTAGGAGAAACTGGACTTGAATTAAAATTATACCATACATATGTAAAAACTGTGTGACAGACTCTGGAGGGTTCAAGTCTAGATGAAAAGAATTTAAATAGAGGTTATGAACTGAAGCATTAAAACTTTAAAAACAGGGAACATAGGAGTGGAAGAGGGCAACTAAACCCATCAGTGAGTCTGAGGTCTCGCTGCAGCCTTGTGGTGCTGTGTGGCAAAGAACCTTGCTGAAAAATACACTCCTGTCACCTTGCTGAATCACACTAAAACATCTTCTTGGGGTTTCTCTTTTTCTTTTCCAGCAATTGCCCCTCATTCCTGGCCTCTGCTCTAGCCAGAGCGACCTCAGATGAAGTCCTGCAGAGCGACCTCTCGGCGCATTTCCTGCCCAAGCACGTGGACAACGCCGACGGCATCATCCGTAAGTGTCCCCAAAAAGGAGCCTGGCCTGGGCTTCTGGGAGAGGAACACCCCACTTGGGGGTAAAAAGGTTAATGGGGAGCTCATCATCAATAGAGCTGCAGCTCTGATTTCTCACAAAGCTCTCTTACCTTTGGAATCACTTTTAAGTGCATTTTCACGGCTCTGTCTGATGGCCCTCAATCTCTGAATATCTCTCTCAGCACTTTATACAATGTGGTTCTGCTGGCAAGTGCCAGTTGTCCTCCCTCATCCTTGGAGCAAAGTCAAATATATGTGGGAAGAGATAATTTAATTCTGAATTATTTCAGTCAGTGTGGTTTTTACTATGGCTTGTAAGTTTTTTATGTGGTTTTAGCAAAAGGTAGTATTAAGAGATTTCGTGATTAAAAGGAAGAAAACTCATTTTCCTCATTTATCTGTGTTGGCTGACAAGATTTTTGCAGCCTCCAGCTCAAGGTCATGCACCCTAGCTCATTTCAGGACTCTGCTGACCTAAATAACCTTGAAAATTGTCTGGGTTGTTCATTACAACAAAGACCAATGTTCCTCACATGTACTGACAGCAATTCTGTCATTTGATCTTGAAAATACAATCCCCAAACCACTTCATCCATTCCCTCCTTTTTGGATTAAAAAAAAATCCTGTAAATTATTCTGGGGATAAGGAGGAGTTATAAATCTTGCTCTTCAAAAAGGAAGATTTTGCTGTATTCCCCAGAGGCCCTTGGAAACCTGAGAAACAGAAAAACACGCTCTGGGTTCCCTTTCTGTAGGTATTGCTGCCTCCTCCTGCTGAGCAGGTAAATGGAATAGATTTGTCATTGTTCTGGCTGAGCAGCCTTCATTAATTTCAAATTGAGATCTCTGAAACTTGCATAAATATTTGACAGTCTCCAAGGAAATGTTGACTAAGCCTCCACACAGAATATCTACAGAATTCAACAAAAAAGGGAAAAAGAAAGGAAAAAAACCCACCACAAAACCCTCACACCTACAGAAACTGCCATTTAAATTTATCTGTAAGACACAGATGCAAACATAGATTGAGATGGGAACAGACTGGAGCAGGCACTAAGAATAGGGCTCCAGATGCAGTTTGTTGAGGTGAATTGTCATAATGAGGGTACTTGGAAATAAAATATCCCTTTGCTGATGCAGTGTGAAGTGTTAAATTGTGAGGGTTTAGGGGGAGTGGAAGAGAGAAAACATCCTCTGGCCTGTAGTAAAGCAACAGCTTCGTACAAACCCTGCAATTTCTAATAATCTAAGTGATTATTTTCCAAAACACAACATCTTGGAGTCTGATGCTGAGAGTTCACTGTGCCCTGATGCTGTTTGAGCTGCTGCAGAATGTGAAACCAAGCTGAATTTCACTGCCTGGCTTTAATATCCAGTTCTATGTCAGCTTTTTTTATGAACCCAGAAAGATTTTTACTCTGTGTAATACAAGGAGACATTTACCTGATTTGCCTCAAGTTTGAATTTGCTGGAAGATAAAAAAAAAAGCAATTTCAAATTTCCTTAGTAGCACATTTCACTCTGAGAATTGCAACGTGACAAATCACGTCCTGTACTTTGGAGTGGTGAAGGCAGCCCTTGGTGTGCTGGTGGAAAGAAATGAAACTCCATGACAGAAGAATGCAAATCTTAAAAGAAGGAAAACTGCTTGGAGTCCACAAATGTGCAATTGCAAATGATATTTGGGGTGACCATGTGTTTTGGGATGTCTGAGACACAGGCCATGACTCTTCTCTTCCAGCTGCACTGGAGAGCAGCAAGAGATTTTCCATGAGAACTGAACGATGTTGGATTTCTTTTTTGAAAGGTTGGGTTAAGGACATTTAGGTTTGGGGTTTGTTTGTGGAAGTTTGGCATTGTTAAACAACCACCAAAGGAGGGTGGAGAGCAGCACCATGTGACCTGGTGGGGGTATGAAATTTCCAGGAGATGTCACAAAGCAATCATAATGTCCCATTACCCAGTTGTTCATGTTCTAGGAGATGGATCCTAGAGATCTCCAAAGAGATCTGGAGTTCCCAGATTAAGGAAAACCTTGGTCTTGGTTCTGACCCCACTGTCACACTGTCCATGTTTTCAGCACAGCTCATAAAATATGGCACTAAAAAGCAGGATCTGATTCCTGTTATTCTTCCTACCCTCGTTCTGCCCTGTCATCTTTGGGAACATCAATGCCTGAGCTGGATTTCCCAGTCGCTGTCGTGCAGCTCAGCAAAACTTCCAACCTTGGGGATTTGGGAGCAGCAGGAGGGAAATGAAATTCTCCGTGACACAACCGCAGTGACAGCTGAGTCAGCTCTGGCTCAGCGGAGCAACATTAACAATTGATGAGTAATTTCCAGCTGTGGGGGGGTGGCTTTTATTGTGGTATTTTATTATTCTCCTGTTTTAACCTCACGAGCAGTTCCTGATGATGCTGACAGCAGGCACGGTCCCCTGGGAAGGGGACAGCCACACGGCTCTGCCCTGTGCCCACCTCACCCTGCCCCGTGGGGAGAAATGGGAGAGCAAAATCTGTGGGCTTTCCTCTGGAAAACACAACCTGGACACCTCAGGTTGGCCGTGTTCCCCCTTTAAATACGTTACCCAAAGAGATTTGTGGTGGCCCCAGGGGGAGCAGGACGGGTGGGTGTGGAACCCCCACACTCACACTGTGGCACTGGAGGTTTGACAGAGTTGTTTGATTTCCACCCCTTGGTTTTAAAGCTGTGTGAACAAGGAGCCAAGGTTCTTTTTGGTTATTTATCCAGTGTATTTTCAGCATGATGCCTCTTGATTGAACCAACTCATAATTAACAGAGCTGGGACAGTATCTTGTTCTTAAGGGTCTTGGGCCCCTGGTCACTGTAGACAGAAATTTGTAAATTTTAGACTTAAATTACTTAAATGTTAAAGTAAATGCTGCTTTTAGGCTCTTCACAGAATTGCTGTAAACCAAGAGACGCTGCAAATCTCCCCTCTCGTCCCTGCATGTGAGCCCCTCCTCCTCCAGGAGTGATTGGCACTCCTGGGTTGCTGCTTTCAGCTTTGAAGATCCCCGGCTTTGGTGAGGGATGGTGAACAAAGAGATCTGGATGTGTTCACTCTGATGCTGACTTCCTGTTTTCCTCTCCTGAATTTCAGAACAAATGTCAAGTGCCTGAGTTTTCACGTTCGAAAATGACAATTTCTCAGGAGTGACAGTTCAGCATTTTCTTAAATTTGAGGCCTTTATGGTTTTCTCATTTGCTCAGGCAGATTTCTCTGACACACCGTTGTCAGGAATATGGGAATAACAGGAAATCTGGAAATAGCTAAGAAGGCACCTGTGCACTGCTGAAAGTGCACAAAACATCTTAAAATGACTCTACTAATTTCTGCAGATTGTTTCCACTGTCTTGCCTCAGCCCTGCAGTGAAGTGAGGTTTAGAATAGAGAATTTAGTCCAAACCCAGTGTGTCCTTGTCACAGAGGGTGGGTTTTGTAGGTGACACCCTGTGCCATGACAAAACCCTTGTCAGAGCAGGGCCACACCAGGAATCCAACATTTTTCGTGCCTTTCATTTTCTCTCCTGCTGCAAATGAGTTCCCCAAAGGCACAGGGAAATGTTTAAGTTAAAAAGACAAACAAACAATGAGCTGCTTACTGATGAATGCTGATTATGGTGAGTTTGGCTTCCTCTTTTCATGCATCAGAGCCCAGAATTTCCCTGCTGACATCAACTGCTTGGCTAAAATGGTTTTGTTTCATCTTTGTAATGTATGCAAGGGAGAAAACTCTGACTTAATAACACTCTCAATGCTTTTATTTGTGGTTTGTGCCTCCCCCAGAGATCGAGACGGTGAAGTTGGCCCGTTTAGTTTACAGCAAACTGCACGAGATCTGCAGCAACTGGGTGAAAGATTTCCCCCTGCAGCCCAAGCCCCACCGCTACTACGAGACCTCCATCCACGCCATCAAGAACATGCGCAGGAAGATGGAGGACAAGCACGTCTGCATCCCCGACTTCAACGTGCTCTTCAACCTCGAGGTGGGCACGGGGCTCTGCCATCAGTTTTCATCCCAGGTTTCCATCCTGGGAAAGCAGAGGGTTTTCCACTGGGGAAGGGAAAGGTGGTGGAGCTAAGCAGGGTTGGCAGCTGCACCTCACAGTTCATCCCTGAAGCCACCTGGCAGCCAGGGGTGGGTCTGTTTTGCTTTTGCAACCCTTCCTCTCAGCAGGAGGAAGCCAAAAGCAAAAATAAGGAAATTAAGTAAAAAACCCCAAAACTTACAGGACTGTGGGATGCAGCTCACACACAGTTCTAGAAATGTGAGTAGTTTGGTGGAACTGGGCCTTGTCTTCCCTTCCATAAATTTCCTGATGTGGCCATTGGTCAGACACTCATTCATGTTCTCCCTTGAGATATAAAACTGGACACTGAGGAATGGAAAGTAAAAGAAAATGGCAAGAATTTTACCTTAAGGATCAAATTGCTGCATAATTGCTTTACAATTACACCCTGTCACTTTAATAACTATCTTCTGCCCCATCCACATTCTTACCTTTAAATTATATTAATGCAAACAGAGGCAGATGTTTCCTTTGCCTGTCAATTGCCAGCTTTCTTATTCCAATTTGTGTTGGAGCCCATTACCTAAAAATTACAATGTGCAAATATTCCAGTCACTGAGCTGGCTGTCAAGGTTGAATTGGCTCTGTCAGTGGGTTGGTGTTGTGTGTGTGAATAGGCACAGGAGTTGCTGTCTCCTGGTACCACGTTGTTTCTCTGAACAGAGCAGGGGAAGCTGAGAAAACTGCCTTGAGGATGAGTGATTTTGCTGTATTTGATTTGTGAATGTAACCACAATTTTCTGATGAGAGAGCACATGCAGTTTTTTTAAAACACGGGCATCTGAGATGTTACATTTCAGATTTAAGGAAAAAAGAAGAGTGAAAGCAGAGGCTGGCTGGCTTCACATTTTAACTGTACTGGCATTTTATCCCTGGTGGATTCCAGTCATGATGTAGACTTCATGCAAACTGTATTGGATGTTCTTCTCTCTCTGTGGTTTTTGCAGTCACAAAATCTCCTGCACAATTTGATGAGAATGGCACTTCCCATTTGAGTTTGACTGAGCTGTAACAAATGGGGCCTGAGGAGCACTGGGAGCACTAACAGGGGATTCTGGCAGGGCATCCCTTGCACTTTGCTGGTAAAATTCAACAACCAGGTGGAAATTTCCCATTGATGCAAGTGCAGGTGGTCAGGGTAGTTTTCTTTTCCAGTGGAGACTCTGTCTCTAATTGCAATTTAATGAGGACAGCACAAACCCCAAGTTCAAAGCTTTAACACAATCCCATGAGCTGTTGGTGTCGCTTTCACCTGAGTTTTTTCCTCCCCGTGTTTCCACTGGCAGGACCAAGAAGAACAAGCTTATTTTGCAGTGTTTGATGGTCATGGGGGAGTGGATGCTGCCATCTATGCCTCCATCCACCTGCACGTGAACATGGTCCACCAGGAGATGTTCCAGCACGACCCGGCCGAGGCCCTGTGCCGAGCCTTCCGCGTCACCGACGAGCGCTTCGTGCAGAAGGCAGCCAGGGAGGTGAGGGGCCCCAGAGGCATCCCCTGGGAATCCTGCCCCTCCAGAGGGGGCTGAGGCACACACAGTCAGCACACAGCTGTCCATGCACTGGTCTCTGCTGGTGGATTTCTGCCCATAGCTTCACATCCCATAAAAACGTCAGCTCCTGCTTCTCACAGCTTCCAGCTCGTCTGAAGGACGCTGCTGCCATTCCCACACTCACCTGCCCACCAGGCTCAGCCCTTGGGCTCACTGACACACGGGTGTGCTGCCAGTGCCAGGAGCAGTCCCAGCAGTGCCCAGGCCCTGGCAGGGGGCTCCCGTGCCAGGGATGTCACGGGGCACGTTCAGCTTCAGCCAGGATGGCTCTGAGGGGCTGCCAGTGAGCAGTCACAGCCGTAGGGAAAGCACTGCCTGCTCCTCCCTGGGAACAGGCTCTGTGCTGCAGTTTCAACGTGTTCTGTCCCTGAGTTAAGGAAGAAAAGGCTTTGAAATGGAAATGTGGTTTTTTTCCAGAGTCTGCGCTGTGGAACCACCGGGGTGGTGACTTTCATCCGAGGGAATATGCTGCATGTGGCTTGGCTGGGGGACTCCCAGGTCATGCTTGTGAGGAGAGGCCAAGCTGTGGAACTGATGAAACCCCACAAACCAGACCGAGAGGTGAGAGGGGCCTGTCTAAACCCTCTGGGCAGTGACCAGCACAGGTACCAGCTCTGGGGGAGCACTGCCATGCCAGGATCTCTTTGGGCAGCACTGCATATTCCACTTATCCTGGTTTGTTTGGATCTGTGTGCAAATCCTTTGTCTCACGGGGCCTGCCGTGTTTGTGAAAATCCAGATACTGACGGGAGTGCTGAGTGTGTGATGCAGCTCTGATTGCTCTGTGCAAACCTCTCTTGTGTTGCTGTTCAGGATGAGAAGAAGAGAATCGAGGCCCTGGGCGGCTGCGTGGTCTGGTTTGGAGCCTGGAGGGTGAACGGGAGCCTCTCTGTCTCCAGAGCTATTGGTAAGAGAGAGCCTTCGTTTCTTTTTGAGACTTGCTTTGCTTTTTAACTATAAAATTTTAATTTTCTAGTCATCAAAATTTGACATACAGCTGAAGATAGACCTATGAGCAATAACCTCTATTTTTCCCCCTACAGTCTGAGGGAATAATTTCCAAATAATTGCTTTAACTTGGGGTAAGAGTCATTGGCTCCACACTGAGTTAATAAAGGGCTGCTGGAAGCTGTGGCTGTGTTACATTCCCCTGTGGGAATGTCCTCAGGGACCCCTAGAGCTCGTGTCATGTAGTTTGACCTTTCCTTCCCTTTCTGACCCCATTGGCTGTGTGCCAACTTGCCCCACCCTCAGATGTCCTGAGAAAAGACCCTGTTCCCCTGGGCACGTCCTCTTTCCCCTGGAGACCACCTGGAATAAACATCTTACTGCAGCTAAGGGTGAGAGCCTCTTTTGAATCCTTTTTCCTGTCTTTTGATATATTCCTCCAAGGCCTGTGAAGGACTGAGCTATCTTGGACCCTTAAGGGAATTAAAGGAGGTTTTATTTATCAATTAGTGCCCAACATGGGTTTTTTTAATTTCTAGAAGCACGGCTGCAAACCCTCAGTCGTGTTTCTCTGCTGTTCCTCCACAGGGGACGCTGAGCACAAGCCATACATCTGTGGGGACGCAGACTCTGCCTCCACGGTGCTGGACGGCTCTGAAGACTACCTCATTCTGGCCTGTGATGGCTTCTACGACACAGTGAACCCCGATGAGGCGGTCAAAGTGGTGGCTGACCATCTGAAGGAGAACAATGGTGACAGCAGCATGGTAGCACACAAGTTGGTGGCGTCCGCGCGCGACGCCGGCTCCAGCGACAACATCACGGTCATTGTGGTGTTTCTCAGGGACATGAACGCGGCGGTCGCGGTCAGCGAGGAGTCGGACTGGACAGAGAACTCTTTCCAAGGTGGGCAAGAAGACAACGGGGAAGACAAGGAGAACCATGGAGACTGCAAACGGCCGTGGCCCCAGCACCAGTGCTCAGCACCTGCAGATTTAGGCTATGAAGGACGAGTGGACTCCTTCACCGACAGAACTAGCTTGAGCATAGGGTCCAGCGTTAACCCCTTGGAGGATCAAGGCTATTTAGACCTGACAAAAACAGAAACTAGTACACCTCAGAGTGCCAAATGTCTGCCACCAGTCCAAGCGTTTAGTCCTGGCATACCAAAGAGCGCGGGGTCGATCAGCAGCTCCCCGGTGAAGAGCGAGTCCCCGGAGCTCGGCGCATCCTCGGGCTGCGGGCGGAGCGATCGCAGGGAGGACAACGCCCCTCTGAGCTCGGGAGCTGCAGGGCAGGGCATCTACAGGGTCAGGGGTTTGTCCCCCGTCTTCTTGGGGCTGGAAGATGAACTGTTCAAATCCTTGGGAAAGCGAGCCGCGCTCCCTCATTTCCGGCTGTGCAGCGGGAAGAGGCGGCGAGGAGCCAGGCTCAAACCAAAGTTCCACGCTCCGCTCTGGGCCCACGAGCCCTCGCAGGGGGAAGGAGCCGGGCTGGCCCTCCCCGCCCGGGGCCGCAGGAGCAGCAGGGCCTTGGCCCGGCCCTCCCCGTGGCGGAGGCTGCCCAGCCACGGCTCCTACAGCGAGTGCTGGATGCGAAGACAAAGTCATTGTATACCAGACCCACACCTCCATCAATGCTGTAAAATGTAACCACCCCCTCGTGTTCCCCTGTCAGACTCCCAAAGCAGACATTCCCAAAATAAAACTGGCATCATCAGAAAGAAAAAAAAAAGAAAAAAAGGAAAAAAAAAAAAGAAAAAAAAAAGAGGTGGGCATTTCCGAACTGTACTCCAGTCCCCTGCCAAGCTCAACCCCTGTGTAAATAGATCTAGGAATTAACCAATGTAGTTGTTTGGATCTCTAATAAAGTTTGGTGGTGGTGCCACCCCCAGCAACGCCGCAGCCGCCCGACCACCCGCACACACGAGTGTCCAGCCACACCCAGCAGGGAGAGCCCGGGGCACGGCCCGGGCACAGAAAGTTGCACCTGCCTGAGAAATGTCTGTGGAGCAAGACTCAAAGAACGATCTGGGTTAGAACTGCCAAATTTTCTTAGAGCGGGGGGAAGTTTCCATAGAGTCGAGGTGTGGGGGTTTTTTTGGGGTTTTTGTGTTTCTTTTCGTGTTCTGCTTTCTGTTTATTCCAGGTGAGCGTTAAGATGAATTAGAAAATTACATCCACTTTTGCAGGTAGACGACTAAAAGCCATACAGGGTTTACCAGGTACCTTAGGAATGGACACACTAAGCTCCTGCTGCTCTGGTCTCAGACTCCCATCGAGGTACAGACTCATAATTTACCTTTTTTTTTTTCATGTAATATAAAATGCGGAGTATGAAGAAAACTTTTCTATGGCTGGAGATGCAGTGTAGGGAATTTCGTATCTTTCTGGTGCTTATATTGGCATTTTTCTCATTTCTCAGTTTAGGAAATTGTTCTCAATGAGTTGAACATGATTGTGCTTAATGCTTTGAGCCAACCTCTTCCCACCTTAACTTCATCTCAGGTCTTAAAAGAACCCAACCCGTGGAGGTGTCCAGTCCCACCCTCTGTCCCAGCGGAGATCAGGAGCTGTTGGATGAGCTGTGAGGTTCTGGTGAGGATTCCCGGGTGCCAGAGCAGCATTTCCCACCCGGGGGCAGCAGGAGGGGCACAGCAGAGGGGATGGAAATGCCCCGAGGGGATGGAAATGCCCAGACGGGATGGAAATGCCCAGAGGGGATGGAAATGCCCCGAGGGGATGGAAATCCCCAAAGGGGATGGAAATGCCCCGAGGGGATGGAAATGCCCAGAGGGGATGGAAATGCCGAGGATGCGGCAGAGCAGGGGCTGCGCTGGGCTCAGCGGAGAGGATGGAATTCAGTGCCCGGGCAGGGCTCTGTTCCTCTCCCCCGGGTCCAGCAGGGCCAGGGAGGAGCTCTGCAGCCCCTCCCTGCCTCAGCAGCGGCTCCAGCCCCTCCCCGCTCCCGAGGTGAGGTCACCCCTTAGGGGAGCCGCTAATTGGGACGTAAATAAGCGGCGATTCCCATCAGCTCCACTAAGTCCAGACCCCGTTCCTACCCCTTGTTCCAGGGATGCACTGGGAGGAGTATGAATACAGTAAATCTTCATAGGCACCTAGTGAACAATTCATATCATTTCAGCAGTAACAATAGCAGTATTAGTGTTTAGCTAGAATTTGCAAAGTATTTTAATATTAAGTAGTCAAGAAAATTATTCAACACGACAAGATGGCGAGGCTTGAATTCTGCCAATTTCTGCTGCTTCTCTCTTTGATGCACTATTTTAAAAGCAATCTGATGAACAGCAAAAGGCTTTGTGAGCAACCAGGAGTTGGAGTGTGGCTTTAGATTCCTTTGATCTTTTTCAGACTTTGTTTTAATCTTACGGGATCATTGGCTCTTATCTGCCATCTTCTTCTGCCTTAGCTGTTGTCAATGTTCTCTTTAGCTGCAGCTTCTGTTCCAAGTCAGATTTACCGAGGAAATTTGAGGAACCATGAAATGGTAAAATATGCAACTCTGGGGCATCTCTGCGGTGCCTTTGTTTTAAATTATTCACAGTAATAATGACTCACTGAAAGTCCATCTTTAGCTGACTGTCGTGTTCCGGAGAGAAAGGTGGTGTAAGTGCAATTCTTGATGTGAGTAAATTAGAATGCAAACCCGTCACGGATGACAAAACTTCTTCCCAGTCTGCAGGAGCAGTTGAAGAGCACTGGACTGCATGTGTGCTGTTTTGGGAAGGATCTAGCATTTTTAGGTGTGGATTCATAAATGGTAATTCTGCGACTCATCCCATTTATCTTGCTAGGAGAAAAAAAAAAAAATCCACCATTGTAGTTGCAGTGTGGTCAGGTAAAACCATTGTATAGATAGAGCAAGTGTTCATTTCTTCACTAACTGCATATTTATAGAGTAGATAGGAACCATTTGTAAGGTAAGTCCTTTAAAGTTCTATAATATTAAAAGTAGTGGTTATTGGTCTGATTATGCTGCTCTTGATTCTACACACTAGACAAAAAGCAGTGCTTGTGAAATGCAGTGTTTTCTCTTAATGCCACTGGTGATAGGAAGTAGCTCCTTCAGTTCAAACTCCTGTGCCCTTATCTGCTGCTTGCTGACGTAAGCAATAATCCCTCTCTAACAGTATCTAAATGTTCTGTATCTCGTACCTTGATCGTCTATCTGGTGACAGTGTAAAATATTAGGCTAATAGAGAACTATCTCATTGTATTTATTAACTGTTGATACTGAGATTCAGTCTGTGACCTGTGTTTTGTATTTTTATCGTGTATCTTAGTGGTGGTGAAAATTTGTACAACGAATCTTTCCAATAAAGAGCTGAAGTATCCCTTTTGCGCGTTCACACAACCCCGCATCCCTCTCGGTCGACGTGGTGGTTGCAGAACCAGGAGGTAGCAGTGGCAACTTGAGTTTTGTTGTGTTTTGGTTGGTTTTGAGGAAGGGGCTCGGGGCTGCTTTGCCTGGAGCTGCTCAGAACTCACCCCTCAGCTCTTCACTGTGAGCGCTTTTCCGACCCCGAGCCACGCGTGCGGTGCAGAGAGAACAGCACAGAGCAGGGAGCTCTTCACCCACCCCGTTTGCACCAGAGGTGGGTGGAAAGGCACGTGTGGAATTTTTCCTTACCTGGAAGTGCCATCCATTGTCCTTGCGAGTGAAAACCGTTCCCTGGCCGAGCTGCTGAGCGCGGCAGCGCTGGAGGACAATGTCCAAGCAGACTTTGACTTACACCACGTTTCTGGTGGTGCATCATCCTAGAAACTCCGCCTGTTTTTGGAGCACTGTGTGTCACTTGTCCCGTGGGCAGATGAGGCACAAGGAGTTGTGTGCACAGACGTGGCTGCTGTAGTTCAGGTCCACTCTCTCCTCACCAAATCCTCCCCACCCCACGATTCTGTGGGAATAAAGCAAAATGAGAAAGATTGGTCTAAATTAAGGTCTAAATCTGTTTTAGCACAACTTCTTCACTGGGCACTTAGTCACATAAACAAAGCCATCCAAGGGGATACTGCAGCTTTGTTCATGTCTGTAATTTAGGGCAATCTTTCTTTAATTCACATCCTCTTTGCAACAGGAACAAAACTTTCTCCCCTCGTATCATGTGCAATAAAAAGGAAGCACTAGCACGACCTCGGACTCGGACGTCCGCGCCCCTCTGCAGGCCTGGCCCCGGCCATGGCACAGCCCTTGCCAGCATTAAAGACAAACAACCCCCACCTGTCAGGGTCTCGTTCAACCCCTGTCGTGTCCGGTTCCTCCTCTCCTTCCCTCTGAAGACACCTCGGGACGAGAACAGGGGAGGTGGCTGAGCTCACCCCGAGTGCTGCTGCTCGTGGCCAGGCGCGGTCTCAGCTCCTGGCTGCTCCTGCTGACCTTTCTGTAGTACCTTGTTCATCAAACATGTTCTTTATGAAGTGAATAAATTCAAGCTAAATCATGTACAAGTGTTGGGACTTTTCCATTTGCAATCTTGTTCTACAGTTCTACCCGCCAGTTTAGTTCTAACCATGTATTAGTCATCCATATTTTATTTATGAAAGCTGTTTATACAGGAAAAACTGTTGAAGTTTTACCAATATCTTAATAAAACAGTAATTTAAACCACACTTCAGATAGTCTGGTTATTGAAGAGCTTCCAAAGGCAGCGAGCAGCTGTGCCTTCAGTGTGCTGAAAGGGGTTTCCTTTGTGGGATATGGAACTGGAGTTGCTCTGCTGAGCTCTCAGGGCCTGTTGCAGCCCAAAGGGAGGGGACTGCTGTAGCACAGCCCAAGGAGAGCAGCGCCTTCCCAGCCCCTTTCCCCCCTGCTCTTTCCAAAGCAGCTCTGAATAAGGTGTCCATAAAAGGGGAGCAAAGCAACAGCTCCTCTTTGCCCCTGCAGCAGCTGGACACGAGCTCCAGAGCAGCCCCTGTGCCTCAGCAGTCATTTCCCTCAGCCTGGGCCTCTCAGTGGGACTAAAGCAGGGGCAGAGCTCCCTGACTGCCTGCAGTGACCGAGCTGTGCAGGGACCAGCACAGCCCCAAACACTCACAGGCACCTCCACAGGCTGTGGGCCTGGCCCTGGCCCCCTCCAGGCTCAGCACAGGCGCAGGATCTGCTCCCTCTGCAGCTGAGCAGAGCTTTGGAGAAAACTCTGTGTCCTTCTCCATTCCTGTTCGAATCAAGGAGATTTAAGAATTTAGTCTGGCTTCTACAAACAGAATCCCTGAGGGGTTTAAGTGCTTTTCACTGAATAATTAAGGGAAAAAGTGACAGGTGGATGGCAGGGAAAAGTCCCTCCATGTGCAGCCAGGCATTGCAGCAAGGGGAGCTGACCCTGACAGCCTCCACCCTTTTACTTATCCACGCACAAAACACCTAAAATTCAGATTTCAACATTCATTTTATTAACAAAGTGCAAACAGTTTTAAACTAGGAGTTGTAGAGCACATTCACACGGACACAGGCAGCCACACGAGAACAACACCAGGCAGGTTCTGACAGGGCTCATGCTTTGTCACTAACCAGGCATCAGCTCTCAGAGGAGCTTCACAAGGACTGCAGCAGCTCAAAATGCAACGAACAAAGAGTTTGGCAATGGCTGTGGTTGGTCCACGTCACCAATTGGGGCAAACAATCGGAGTGGTGGCTGCTTTCCCCAGCTCTGGAGCCACCCCAGCATTCCAAAGGACAGCCACCCATTCCAGTGGCACAGCAGGACCCTCATCCCCCGGGATGGGGCTCAGCACCTTCCCCACAGCTCCTCAGAGCAGCTGGAGCAGCAGTGCCACCCCTCAGTGCCACCCCTCAGTGCCAGGCCTGCCAAGGTCCTTGTGCCAACCCGGGGGCAGGGCTGGGACAACGGCAGAAGAACCACGATTGCCAGAGTGGAGAGGGCACGGGCTCGGGCTCAGCTCCAGGGAATGCACACACCTCTCCCAGGGATGAGCGTGGCTCTTCAGGCCTCCAGCCCACGCTCTACCTGCTCCAAACAAAGTCAGTTTGCACTCAAAACTCTCCTGCTGGAGCATTCTAAGGCTTCCAACAAACACCATCTTGTGAGTTAAAATTTTATGCTACTTCAACCCAGTCAGTTTTGGAAGCATTTAGAGCTCAGCCCTCCCTCCCTCCCTCCCTCCCTCCCTCCCTCCCTCCCTCCCAGGCTGCCTCAGAGCTCAGGGAGCTCAGGATGAGCAGGGGCTCCGTGGCTGCAGCTCCTGGAGCAGCACAGGGAAGGTGCAGCCCCAGGGAGACCCTCCGCAGTTACCTGGTGCTGTCATCTGCAGGGACAAAGCTGAGCTCGTCAGGAGCGGCCTGATCCCCGTCTGGTAACACCGAGGAGTGCTCTGAGGGTGGAGACAACAGCAAAGCCCAGTCACCCTCACCAGTGAGCGCTGCAGAGCCAGGGAATGCTCCCTCCCCTCCCTTCACTCAGGCCAAAACTTCACCTCCTTGGCCTCACAGCTTTGATCCACTGGACTGGGAGTGAAAGCTTAACCAGAGGACTTTCTGAGGCTCCACTCAACTGCTGGAAGCACATTCCTGCCAATTAAGATGCAAATCCATGTCTAAAGCAGTGGTTCCCTCCCTGGAATTAGCCTACTTACAGTGCCAGTCCTGGCACACAGGGAGTTCCAATTGGGAACTGGAGCTCTGGGTTTTCCAGCCCTTCCCAGGAGACTCACCTAAACTGACTTCTCAAGGCTAGCAAGAGTTTCCCTCTCCTGTTTTGAGCTGTTTTAATTGGGATCCCAAGAGGAGAGTTCCAAATCTTACTGGCACTTGGAGCTTTAACACCTCCACAGCCCCCCCAAGGGATCTGTTGTGAGTGTTGGAATTCTGGAAACTAAGAGTTTTGGGGTTTAGTATATAATAATACATGTGAAGAAATATGGAGGATTTGGGGAGTTTTCTTTCCTTTCAAGGAGCTCTGGGAATGTTTGGGAAGTGGGGGAAGAGATGTTTTATCAGCTCTACCTTCACTGGAGGGCTGGACAGAGAAGGCCTGGTTGAACACCTCTGAGGGAGAGGTGGCATCTTCCTGCTCCTCGTTTTCCGTGTCACATTCGATGTCACTGTCACTGCTCATGCCTGGCAGCAGGTGAAGGACGTGCTTCTGGCACACCCCAGCTGCAAGAGAAACCAGAGACAGCCAGGGCAAAACGATGGCAGCAGGATCTGCACAGCTGGAATGTCTCACTGTCCCACAGAAGAGCTCCTGGCAGCTCCTGGGGTTTGGTATCAGGAGAACAGAGGGAAGGAGCACTCCCCAAACACTCAGGGCTCTGACAGAGCTCTGGGTACCAGCCCTCAGCACAGCTGGATTGTCCTGTGTGTCACCAGCTCACTCTGTTCTGCAGCTGGGACAGAAAACAGAAGCTGCTTTCCTGGGAGCTAAAAGGCAGCACAAGCCCTGGGGCAGGTGGAACTACCAGAGCCCTCAAGCAGAAATTGTGTATTTGAGTCTCACACAACAAATTCCCCCTCCAAAGCAGAACCAGAGCTGTTGGTGGCTCCAGGTGATGACCTTGGTGTGCCCTGGGCAGCCAGAACTCCCCATGGGCAGCAAAAGGTCTGCTTGGCTCTACTTCTTAAAAGCTGATACTTATTGCTAGGAAGAAACAAAGTGAGGGGCCAATTCTACTGTAGTTTTTCCTCTGAAGGGAAAAAAAAATTGTAATATTTGCTTCCTGGGGTTTTTAACAATGAAGTATTTCAGTTTCTAAAGCGTTTTCCTATTGGGCTCCCTGCTCTGAGAGCAGAACTGCAGGAGCACATCACGATCACGCTGCAGTGACTAAGAGCAGAAATTCAGTTTTGTCACTGAGAGACCTTCTGTAAATGCCAACTCCCACACAATATTGCACACTGCAGCTCGAGATGGATGCTGGCACCTTAATATAGGCTTTGCGCTACAATCCAGTCATTGAAATTCAAATTAGTGCAGGGGTGGAAGGCAGGAGAGTTTTAGCAAGATAAGAAAAACTCTATGTGGACTTTCAGGAGGGGAAAAAAAAAAAAGCAGTGTTATTTTTTTCCAGCATGGAAAGGATGCAGGAAGAGAGGGGGAAAACTTTCCTTTAAGTCTCTAAGGAAACTGGATTATGCAGCACAACACCCAGCAGGAATGAAGTGCTGGAGAGGCTCCTGTGTGGCTGTGGAGAAAAGTTACCCCGGGGGGCTGTCCCTGAAGGCAGCAGAATTTCCAGCCAAGGTCACTGGGTACTATCTGAATTAGATATGGAATTCTTCTCAAGGCCACTGAACAGCAAAGCAAAGACCTGGGGCTGTCTCAAGGGACAAAAAGCAGCTGTGCAGAGAGTGCTGGCCCCGATCCTGCCCGGACAGCAGCCACACAGAGATGCTCTGTCCTCACCCACATTTATTCTCTTTGCTGTCTCTTACAGCCAATTCAGCAGCCGTGGAAGCAGCTCTTGGGAGTGGTTTTGTCCCGTTTTTCCCCGCCCCAGAGGCGGAGCAGCAGCCTGCCCCACACAAAGCCCAATTTACCTTCCTCTGGTGCTGCAGAGGCGCCCTCAGGGCCCGGCCCCGGCAGCTCCCCGGGCTCAGAGCTGCTCTCCAGGCCAGACTGGGCTCCTTCTCCTCGACATCCCTTGGAGCTTGAGCTTTTAGGAGAAATACAAAACCCCACGTTAGAAATTCAGCCTTAACTCAGTTGTGGAAACAAAGACTTTCAGTGCCACGTTGAGTTTTACTCCTTAAGTCTCCTGCACACTCACTTAGACTTCCGGCTTTTTTTAGCATTTTAATATTTCTAAATCGATCAAAAATCCTTGAAAAGTTTGAGTATTTTCCAAAAAAGGTGACTCTACTTATTTAGAAAAAATAACCTGAAAACTCCATTGCTTTTCACTTAGGTGGCCAACAGAGAATGATCATGAAACAGCTGAAAAGTTGAGCTAGAGTGAAAAACATCATCTTAAATGAGGAAATCAAAAGTGATTAAATTTCAGTTAGAGGGTATTTTGCACGGAACAGTGGGAAAGCAGACCTGGGCTGCTTTCAATTCCAAGTGTCAGACTCCAGCCAAAGCTGATCAAAATAAGAGAAAAATGGGAAAAAAAAAAAGAAGGAAAAAAAAAGAGACAACTTGTAACCTAGTTATAAACCCAAAAATTGCTGTCCAGAGGGAACAGCAGCAACCAAGTAAACTTCAAAGTAATTTCTCTTTCATGCTACAAGCACCTGGTTTTAGGAGATTGTGGGTTTTTTGTAGATCAAGAGAAGGAGGGGGAGGAGATAAGAGGAAAAATGAAGAAACCCTTACCCCAGAGCAGCAACTTTTCTGTTCTTCTCTGCAGCAGCCAAGCCAGCAGCTCCCAGCTCAGAGTCTGATCCCTCACAGGTTCTCTCCTCCTGCTTGGGCAGCGCCTCGGCGGCCCCGGGGCCGGCCAGGGCGCGAGCGTGGGGCCGAGCACTCAGCTTGGAGCTCCCCAGGCCTGGCAGGGAGAGCACAAAGGAGATCCCTGTGATCCTCTCCCCTCCTGCTCTGAACGCTGCAGAGCAGCAAAACTCCATTTCTGTGTCAGGGGTTTCCTTGTGCTCCCACTAAAGGAAGGGCATTGTGCAACTCAGGAGCAGCGCTACCATAAAATTCTTCACTTCTTTAACTTCCATGGAATTCCCTCTAAGCCAAATCACAATTTAAGCCTGGCTCAGCGCTGTTTAATCCTGGATTTTCACTGCCTAGTTCACTCCTGAGGTACTTGCTGAGAGCCCAGAACATAACAGATGTATTTAGTGAGGTGCTGCCTCCCAGCTCAGCCATCAGAGGTGCAGTAACACCCCTGGGTGGGAGAAAGGATCCAGGCAAATTTAAGGGAAACCCCTGTTGCCAAATAAAGAGCTCAATGCAAAGCTTTAGTGCAGGAGGTGGCAGTTCCCTCCCAGGTGTGCCCAGTACCCTCAGCAGCGTGGCTGTCCCCTTTGAGGCGCAGGTGGCCGTCCCCGCTGTCCATGGCTCTCCTCAGGGACAGGCTCCCGGCCGCTCCCGAGCGCAGGGGCTTGGCTGAGGCACTTTTCTTACTGGCAGCTGCAAAAAAAAAAGTGTAAAGTGTGACAAGGGGTCAGTCAAAGCACTGCTGTACCCCAGCCCTGTGCTTGTTGTAAGTGGAGCTCCACATTATTCTCACTGTCACTAAGTCCCTGCCACACCTTCCTGTCACAGGCCTGGGCTGCACAAGTCACGGTCACTTCCTTACACTGAAACATCTCCAGAAAGCTTCACCCACATTCCTTCAGCCAGCATCAGTATAAATGACAGACAAACTCAATTCCTGGACTTGCATTTTAGATTTCAGCAAGGCTGGATTGTTTTAATTTGTTCCCTGCAAGAGCCTCGAGCTCCCAGATGGGCCTGGTGCAGGGAGTGCCCAGCTCAGAGCAGTCTGACACGGGGTTAAACCTCAGAACATCATCACTCATCAGGTTTGGCAGTGCCTGTGGGGCAAAGCTTTTGTGTTTTCCACAAAAGGGCTGAAATCAGTCTCAGCAGGGCAGGGCAGGTTCACATTTCTGACCTCTCAGCTGACCCCAGGTATGAGGAACTGCCTGGGGACACGAAGCACCTGTGAGGGTGATGAAATCCCCCTTCCCCAGGCACTTACAATTCCTTATGTAACAACTGGTGACTGAAGACTTGGTCAGCAGCTCCATCCCTATCTCCTGCAGCTTGCTGCAGCTGTCAGTGCCACAGGCAGCCAGGGCCCCCTGCTCGATGGAGAAGAAGCTGGGCTGTCCCTCCCCTGAGGCAGCGTTGCTGCTCCTCACTTCTGACAGCTGGTTCTTCACATCAGACATCTTGCTCCGAACTTCTGCCATCTGCGTCTTGAGCCTTTTCAGCATCTTCAGGTCTGGGGGCACCCTCCACATGGCCTGGTGCCGCCGCTGCTCTCGGTCCTTCAGGGAATAGGACGAGGCTTTGCCAAAGGAAAAGGCAGAGAGAGCACAGCAGGTAAGGAAATCCATCCTCAAATAAACGTGGATGCCTAAGAGCTGTGCCTTTTGTCCTGCTGCTGGGACAGCAGGGTTTGTTCCCAGTCATGGAAGGAGGTCCCAGTCCTGCTCACTGGGAGGAGCCCGGCTCCCAGTGCTGCTGCAGGAATTCTGCCACCCAGGCTGCCAGTTCATGTCAAATTTGTTTTTATAAAACTTGTTCACTGTGTGTGGAAGATTCTCAGACCACCAATATCTCTTAACACAGAGAATTCAAAGAAATCTGCAGCTAGGGAAGGAATTCCCTTCAGTGCCTCACAGCAGAAGATCAGGTGGAGCAGCCAATAGCTGAAAAAGCCTCTGTGTTGCTCAGCTGGAATTAGATCAACCTGGATCTACCTGAAGTGTTATAAATCCTGTGTTTCTCTGCAAATTCAGCTGTTCCAAACTGTAAAGTCAAGGGGCTCTCAGAAACTTTCACCTCAGGAGGTGAGGTCTGGCAAACTCCAAATGGAACAGCAGCTTTGGCTTCACTGACCAAGTCCAATTTAACTGGGAACAGCCAAAGCCTGAGGGAAACTCCACAAACAGGTGATTTTGGCTGTGTTCAGCAGCTAAAGATTCACACAGCACAACAGGAGAGCTTCACCCTGCTTGAGTGGCACAGCACAAAGTGCAGGGCCCTCTCCTGAGCTCCTTTGGTCCAGGGCTTTTTCCAAAAGCAAAACAGAACTGGGACCCACAGTCCATGTGCTGGTCCAGTTTTATTTTGGAACTTCTGGAAGTGACTTCCATTTCTGGAAATATGGATTACATTCACTGAAAATGCATGGCTGTTTATGTAACTCCATTTAAAAAGCTAATGACAAAGGAACAAAGAGCTTGAGCCAGCTTTTAAATTCAGTGCCACCAATGGCATTGTGGCAGCAAACCCAAGCATCACTCGTAGCAAAGGGACATTTATTTCTCTTTCTGTTCTAGAAAGTCACCAAATGGTTGTGGGCCAGCAGCTGAATTAAGTGTCAATCATGACAAAATTCAATCAAACCTCAATAATAAATTTAATTCCTCACTACCAGAGAAACAAGCAACCTCCAGGAAGAGCCTGGGGTGCCAGCTCTGCTGCTGCTGCACATGGAGCTAATTGGTATTTTCGGGTCAAGGGTCCCAACTGAACCACAAATACTCCTCAATTATTTAAATACCATCCTATTTTTGGCTCCTGACATTTTGATCCTTTTTTTTTCCCCAGCCCTTACAACCACTCACATTTTTCTAGCTCTAACGGCCTCTAAACTCCAGGATTGATTTTTCTGGTTTGCACCATGCTCCAAGTGCTCCCAGCCACTCCAGCTGTGAGCAGGGAGAGGTGGAGCTGCTGCCTCAGCACAGAATTGTGTGTTGTGTTGGCTTCCAGTGCCAACCCCCTGCAGAAAAGCAGCTTTTCAGTCACCCCCTGCATTTCCAGGTGGAATGAAACCATCATCCACGTGGTGTGGTTACCTCTGTTCTGCAGAAGAGAGGCAGGAGGACGTGGCTGAAGGCCCCAGAGGTTTTCCATGCCATTTCTGTCTTTCAGGTCCAGCAAGTGGATTAAAATGAGGGGATCTATGTCCAGCAAGCTGCTGCTGGCTGTGGAGCCCAGGGCGCTGGCTCCCCGCCGGGAGGGTCTCCCACTGGCACTGCTGTAGCTGTGGCTGGTACCTGGGCAGGAGAGACACAAAAGTGGGAGCTGTGGGATGCTTTATTCCCTGGGAAAATCAAAAAGAGTTAAATAAGTGGATTAGGAAGGAACTCAGCCCGTGAAACTTAAGAAGACATTGGTGTTTCGTGGATTTCTGGATGCTGAAAGCAATCAGATGTGCTTCTAATTAAAGAGTAAGATAAAAACAACTGGGAAGGGGGAAGTGATTCACTTCATACCTTTTATAAAAAATCTCTTAATGAATAGATTTGCTAACAAATGAATACAAAGATCAGAGTTACTCTAAAGGAGGAGACAAACATGTCCCTCCTTGAACTCCAGAACTCTGAAACAGGGAATTCTGTCTTTCAAGCACCAACAGACTTGTACAGCAGCACAAATACCACTGCTGGTATCTTTGTCCTAAATAAATATACTTAGATCCCATAATATCTCTCTGTATTCCATACAGATACACATTTCTTTCAGAACCTTTGTGGCTGGGATCATCTCCAGGCTGCAAAAAGTCCCAGAACACCTTATAGTGTCACATTTAAAATGTGAGTATTCTTTATTTCATTCCCTCTGCATTTTTGGGGGTTTTGCAGTGCACTAAACCCCAGGTGAATGTGTCACTCACTCAGAGGTCACACTGACATCAGTGAAAACTCCTTGTCAGTCTCCTATTGATTGGAACATGAGGAATTTCAAAGAGACACAAAGCCACCCTCCAAACTTTGACATCGTTTTTAAACCAGCACATTCAGATAATCCCCCCTCCCTTTTCTGTTTAATTGAACCAATGAAGTGTTTCTGCTACGCTGCAATAATCAGTACAAACCACATGATGCAGCAGTTCCCAAAATAGAACTGCCTGCAGAACACGCAGCTTGGCTTTGCTTCCAAGAGGAGCAGGGGAAGGAATCCAGCAGCGTTTTGCTTTTATGGGAATTCTGGAGTCATTTTTCATACCTGATGCTCCAGGAGTGGCAGCAGCTGCTGCATCCTCCATGAGATCTCCATCCTCCAGCTCCATGGTGCTGCTGTACTCCACATCATTCTCTCCAGACCTCCAGGGATGATCAAGGTGGCAAAAGGAGAATACAACTGTTAGCTTTCCTCAGCTCAGCAATGTAAATTGTATTTCCTGCATTCCAAGCTACCCAAACTCAACAAAGGAAGTGCAGTAATTAAATGACTGTCTCCTTAACCAGGAGGCCAAAAGTGCCATATGTACCTAGACTGCAAAATGTGATGCTGCAGACTCCTGTGTTTGTAAGTGCAGCAGCACATTCTCACGTTTTAATTAAGATTCCAGGATTTGACATCAGCTCTGCTCACTCTTGAATTTCCTAATTTAAGTACCTGTCCTCATCATCACTCTCCTACTACTACAACACTTCCCAGTCCCAGACCTCTGCTCTGTGACAGTGCTGAGACAGATTCCTTAATAGTGTTTTGGGAAAGAACCTTCACAGATTATCACTTGTCAAAGGCAGAATGCAGCAGCAACGTAAATAAAGAGATCAGAAAGACACTAATTAGATGACCAAAAATTCAATGTTTGCCACTAACTCTGTGAGTTGGTGTTGCTCCCAGTATAGGAACCACCTCTCCAATCACACTGGAATCCCACACACCCCAGCACATTACTCAGTTTCCACTGGAATTAGGATGATTACCCTGGGTACAGGATGATCTGAAAGGCGTTTTTAGTTACTTACATAGTTTCTTCATCAATATCATTTTCTTCAGTGTTACTGGTTGCTGTTGAACTTGCTGAGGAGCTGCTGCCATCGAGGTGGTTCACCTCATCTTCTCCAGCAAGATCTATATCCAGGTCACCATCTGAGAGCTCGTGCTGCAGGAAATCAGGAAGGTTTTGATATAGAAACATTCATTAGCACCTTGATGCATCCCCAAAAGCTATGAACAGACACTGTCTGTCCCCAGTGTCACCATCACACAGCACATTAAAGGCTGGGAACAAACACAAATCAGATTTTTCAGCTGCAACTTGGAGACTTTTTGTGGTGGGATCTTTTAGCTCAGTTCTGGAACATCTCTCTGGAGTCACCTCTCACTCAGCTCTCAAGTGTGTCATCTCCTATTTCCATGGCAAGGATAATAAACCTCATTTACAATTCACAAGTTTGTACAGGGATTTACAATTCCCTGTTTCTATTGCTGCCTTACCAAAGAAAGCTACACATAACAGAGGCAGAAACAGAGAATTCTTACATTAAAGTCTTCCTGCTGCGTCTTCTCTTCCTCCTCCTCCTTGTTCTCCCTTGCTAATCCTGGAGCAGTGAAATTCTCAAGCAGTGCCTCAATGCTCTGTCCAGGTTTCTTTGCTCTTGTCTCTGAGCCCTCATCATTCTGGGGACTGAGATGAGTGTCTGGAGGGGAAACCCCTCGGGATTTCTGAGTCCGGGACAGTTCAATCGCCAGCCTCTAAAAGGTCACAAAAATAACAGAGAAGACAACAATGGAGCAGCAGCATCAAATCAAGCCCTTTTGCAGATACACTCCAACAGGTGATTTTACCTTCACAAATATCCCACTTACTTCTTTGAGGTTATTTATTTGCTGGATGTAACTTGTCTGAGCTGCCTCCAGTTGAGCAATGTACCAGTGCTGATCCCGGCACTTCTGGAAGAAGGTTGGGGAGCGCACCTGGAACCTTCAAAGGAACATTTGAAAAGGGCTTGTTTGAGGGAGTTTGTTTGGTTTGAGGTTTGTTTTCAGATGTCCCTCCCTCCATCCAGAAAAACCTTAAAACATGAAATCTAGTGGTGAAATAAATTTAACAGACAACAGGTCCTTGTGGACTCGGTGTCCTGAACACCCTGACTGCCACAGTGAGTTCTGTACGAGGGACTCACAGACTTTTATTCCCAAAGTTCTCCAATGCTCTCTACAACTGTTCCTAAAGAGGGGGAAAAAGCATCTTTTTCCTTTAATTCTGGTAGCTACAGCTCTCTAACCCTCATTAATGCCAGGAGCAGCCACTCCTCAAAGAAAGATACACTTCAAATATCCCGCAGCTCCCTTTGGCACGCTTCCTTCTTAAAAGCTGCTGAGAGCAAAACCCATTTATAACAAAACACTTCACCAATATTTGAAATTCAGCTGGTGGACTGTTCCCTGTCCCAGCACAGGTTCGTGGTGGTCCTTGGAGAGCAGGAATGCCCACCTGAGGATGACGGTGTCGTTCTGCCGGTTCAGGTAGCCCTCGTTGGCCAGCAGGTCCAGGCGGAAGAAGCGATTGTACCCCCAGCACTCCCCAACCTCGAAATCAGAGGCGAATTCCCGGATGATGTTTTTGGTGGGATCGTTGGTGGACTGGTGAACCATCTCTACACGGTACTCGTACCTGGCATGGGGAATGGGACAGGGATTAGAGCCCAAAATGTCAGAGTTGCTCGGTGGTTTATGAGCTGCACTTCCCTGCCCAGCTGAATCGGGCTTAAAATTTTACTGATGCTTAAATAAACAGTGAAAAATAAAAGAGAGCAGGGATAGGGAGTGAAGTCAACTCTGGGGCTGAACTACCACACACACACTCTTCTCTCTTCGCTTCTCTTTTCTGTTTACCAGCTTCTCTCATCTCAAGAAAGTCACTGAGTTACAACTGTAAAATATCTCAGTGCCTGATTCAAAGCTCAATGGACAACAGAAGTGTCACCATTCTTTTCCAAAGGGCTTTGCATTTTCTGACAGAAAAACCCCAACATCTGTTCCTACTGCAGCTTTGCTTACTTGGATGTCTCTGGCAATCCAGCAGACAGCTCCAGGAACACTGACAGGTAGTAGCCCCGAACTACTCCATTTCCATCCTTGAAATAAAATTGAGAAACTGATTAAAAATAGAAAGGAAAAACCAGGAAAAAATTTAAAAACAATTTGATACAGAAGACTTAGAAAAGTTTAGAAAACAGCTTCAATCAACACTGGATTTGCAGCAGGAATCTACTTTGGCTGTTACAGATGTGATTTTTAGTCCGCAGTGACCTCCTAGTGTAACATGAATCAACAAGAAGCACATTCACAGGGTAGTATTGCTATCTCAAGACAAAGCTTTAATTACTCTATTAACACTTCAGGTATTTGATTAAGTGAAAGTCTGAATAAACAATGTATCACAAAAACATTATTTCAGGTTAAACATTAGTTCTGAAATATTTTATATACAGTCACATTTCAAAGCTACTTAATTTTTGAGAAAAGAGCAATTTGTTCAGAAAAAAAATCCCATGCAACATGAGAAGTTAGGGCAGTTAACTGAGAAACAATATTAGGGTCACCAGAAGTCAAGAAAAAATACAGCAAAACCTCCACGACACTCACCTGAATCAAGGATGAAGAATGGCTCAACTTGAATCCTCCAGCTTGAAGAACCATTTCAACTTACCATTGAAAAAATAAATTTTAATGCCTTCTGACAGCACAGCTCAGGTAGCTAATCCTGAATTTAAAATACTCTGGAAACTTCCACACAGTTCCACCTCTGCAATAACACAATTCTGGGCATCCATGGGTTTAATTTATGGAACCAATTCTCCAAGGATGCCACAGAAATCCCTGAGCCAGAGCTGGTGCTCCCCCTCAAACTCCTCCTTCTCCACACAGGAGCAGCACTGAGCAGAGCAGGGAATGTGCAAAGATCCCAGCTTGGGGTCACCATTCCAGCATGGACAAAGCTCCACAAACTGGAATATTCAGTCCACTGAAGGGACATACACAAAAATACAAAATACACATTGCAATGTCCAGTTTGAGAGCTGGATGCAGAGTCAACAACAAATGCTTGGTCCTCCTCCCACCTTCCCCAGTAAGTATTTATGTGTTACTTAAACACAGAGTAAGTTACTCAATATCTCAGTTCTGTAAGGAACACTTGCAAAAATCCCTGAGACATTAAAATATCCATCAAAGTTCCTCTGCCATATTAGTAGGACCCATCTTTAAATGATTTTAAATTAACCAAACCACACTGAGCATGTTCTCACTGGAGATCTGGAGGCAGAGAGGGAATTCTCCAATGAGTGATCAACTCATTATAATGTTCTTTTCCTACAGCTTTTCATACAGAGCATGAGACAAACTGATGATTCCTTACTGGAAAGGCCAGGAATGAGTTGGGATGGGATAACAACTCCAGCTACAGGCAGAACTCACCGGGTAAACTTTTAATCTCCAGCACAGTCCTGACACCTGCAGGGGAGGGCTGTACACAGGATCTGCTCGCTGCCTCAAGGTGCTGGTGAGAGAGGAGGAAAAATATTTGGTACTGGGACAAAGCAAAACCCTCATGGCACCATGAGCTGCACAGAATTGTCTTTATCATGGAAAAGAATTGTTCACCCAGTGAACAAGGGATTTTTAATGGAATTCCTGTAGTTTAATCCATATCTCACAGTTTTCTGTAGAGATTGTTCTGTGGTTTAAATAATGTTCTGTGTTTTATAACTCCTCCTGAACAGAAGGATGTTGCCAATATTTACAGTAATTTAAGATACATTCTTACCTGAAGTTTTCCAAGACAAATGTAGTTGAGTCATAGGCTGGAACCAATTCACTGTGGGGGAAAAGAATAAATATATTACACTTGAATACCATGGCATTAAAAAATCCCAACTTCTGCAATCTGTAGAAGAATTTTAGATGATTTAGGTCACCACAGGCACTGAGATTCACCAGGACTACACTGGGTTATTGCAGTGTAATTGCATTTATAAGCCTCCTTAGGAGGAGATACTTTGATACCATTGAAAACAAACACTCAGATTTAAACCAAGACACAACCAAACCAATTTTTGCTGTCTTGAGGTTTCTCTGACTTTCCATTTTTTGGAGATGTTTTTTCAGCACAGGCTCCATCAGAACCCAGCACCAGCAGCATTGTCCTGATGAAGAATTGTGCTGTGAAGTGATTTTGGCTGTATATTCTGAATTAAGGTGACCTGCAGAGGCATCTCATGAGAGCCTGGCAATTATATACTGAATGACCCAATAATAAGGGAAAAAAGGACAAATCAGTAAACTATGTGTAAAGAGAAAAAAAACTGTGAGCTGGAACCCACTGTCCTGACTCCCCAGCAGGGACTATAGACACAAAATAAACTCTGCTGGGACAGAAAAGCCTACTTGCAGCACAGGTTACTACAAGGAGTAAGTTAAGAGGAAACTCTCCTCTCAGGGACTTTAAACATGTTTTTAAACACTGAACAAACAGAACAGAAAAGCAACAGTCACCTTGTGAAGTCTGGGGGGACAGGAGTGGTGACAAATGAGGCCATGGGCTTCCGGTGGACCTGCTGGAACATCATCAGGATCTCTGAGCTTTTGGATATCAGCTCACTCTTGCTGCAGGACCGTAACTATGTGGGGTAAAACAAAGGGAAAAAAATCCTTAGCTCAGTAAAAATCAGAGGTTTTATCCACTTTTGTTTTTGAACAGCTGAATTGCATGTTTGTCACAGGTTTAGAAAGTTTATCCACAGCACAATGTCAAAATAGAGGTTTTGGGGTTGGGTTATTTGGTTTTCTGGAATTCCACAATGGAAGTTACAACAGCCACTATGTATTTTCCTTTGATTAAAGTAACTCATATAGAACTGGGTAATTTTGTATGATATTGCCATTAATCCCTGAAGTAAATTTTTCAAGCAACACAACACCTTGGAGTATTTCTAGAAGACACATTTACTTTTAAGAAGAACTTGTGCAACTTAAGGCCACTTCAATGAAAATATATCCTCCAGAAATATCCATCAATTAATATTTTTAAAATAAAAAAGTAAGTAAGGAAGATCCCTCCTCAGTTGGCCTATCTACACAACATTTAATCTCTTTTCATAATTACCTGATGTTCTACTTCTTGAAGCAGGGTTTCCAGAAGTTCAGTTTCTTGAGTAAGTGATGTCTTTTGACCTGTTTAAAGAAAAGATGTTTAAAAAACCCAAAACACATACTCACTGTTTCTTAAGGAAGTGTACTTTCCTTTATTTCGTTTCCACTTGGAAGCTGCCCCAGGACATACCAAGGTAAAGGATTTCTAAATGTACCAAGGTTGATTGAGAAAGCATTTGAAAAGCAAGTCTACATTTTTAATTAGAGCTGTACTGAAGAACTCATTTGAGGTTAAGTAACAAAACACTCTGTGTCCCAGAAATGGCAGGTTTGTTGTTTTAAAGTGCTTTATTGGACAAAAAGAAAAGCAGGCTTGACTCTTATCCAGCCCCTCTCATATTAAAATTACACTAAAAGGAGTATCTACCAGAGAGATGTATTTTCAAATTACAAAGATGCAACTTCTTGACCAACATAAATGATGAAGTAAAAGCACTTTAGTTGAAAGGTGCTAAATAAGACATTCCAGCTAGATGGGAATGTTTTCCAAGTTATTATACGGGAGTTTTAACAGAATATAGTCAGGTTATGTCAGATTTAGAACCTGTCACAGTAACTACACCATGAACCAAAAGCTTGGCTGCAGGTGGAAGATTTCTGCCAGCAACGAACTGGCCAAACACGCAGCGTGGAAGGAGCCAGGCTCCCAGGGAAACAACGTTTCTGAGTGGATTTACACATGTTAATTAATTCCCCCTGGTGCTCCCAGAGGCCCAGACGCACCCATGAGAGTGATGAGCTTGTTCTTGAGCTGGGTGTCGAGGCGGGCGATCATCATCTCCACGGCGTTGCGGATCTCGCGCACGCGCTCGTCCTTGGCGCTGCGCACGGCCTCCACGTTCCGCTCCTGTGTGGGCACAAACGGGGCAAAACCTGCACACAGCTGCATTTCCCACCCAGACACGCCTTGGCTCTGCTCCCTCACACCCCAGAAATGCTCAAGTGTCCCTAAATCCCCTGAGAGGGAGAACAGGAGCGCTGTTTTCAATGAGGCGCGTTCCTGGAGAGGGTGGGATTTCATTGGAGGATGAGCAGCTCCTCAGTTGGAGATGTTTGTGCACCTCCTTTTTCTTCCCTGTGGGGTAAACGTGTCAAAAATCCCAATACTGACATGTTCAGCTTGGGTAATTTCAGTGGGAATTCAGTTTCTTGTTTCCCAGGAAGGATTGCTTTTGTTTTCTGTTCCATTTATGATGTGTAGCCTTTGTGCATATAAAACCAGGAATTTTTGGAGTGAGTTTCTGTGTGGGTTTTGCTTGTTCTTCAGATGCTCGTTTGCCACAAGCTGGGAAGCTGAGCAAGGTTGTCTGACCACACAGGGATTTGTCTCATGGGGATTCTTCAGTATCAGACCTGTAAATGCAGCTGCCAGCTTCTCTTCTGAAGTTTAGGCAACACAGAAAAGTTTTATGTTTGTGGTAATGAGAATAATGTGATAAAACCAGAAAAGTTTTGTGGTAACAACAATGGATAAAAGCAACGTTCTTCTCCTTGGCAGGGGAAGGTCACAAACTCTCAGCATTTTATCACCACATTTGTGTTTATGAAGTCACATCTGAGCTGGAGAAGAGCAAAACTATCAGTGCATGTGGCAAATGAGCACCTGAAGGACAAGCAAAACCCACACAGAAACTCCCTGCAAAAATTCCTGGTTTTATCTGCACAAAGGCTACACATCATAAATGGAACAGAAAACAAAAATAATCCTTCCTGAGAAACAAGAAACTGCATCAAATTGCTGGAATTCCCACTGAAATTACCCAAGCTGAACATGTCAATATTTGGATTTTTGACATGTTTACCCCACAGGGAAGAAAAAGGAGTTGCACAAACACATCTCCAACTTAGGAGCTGCTCATCCTGCAGCCTCAAATGCATTTGTAGTTTATTATCCTTGAAAAAGGAAAATAAGCTGCTAGAAGAAAGTATTTTTGTACTTATTTAGCATGACAGAAAGCACTTTAAAGTTACCTAAAGCACTTTCTCTTACCTAACTCTACACCAGAGTTGAGAATATTTTGATATTTTCACGTTGTACAAAAAGAGTCAAATGAAAAAACAAAAAGGTCTCTCTGTGGGATAACCTCACCACCTTCTAACTAATTGTTATTTAATTGTCAAGGACAATTAAATAATTCTAACAGGAACTACTTCCAATTCCCACTTTACAATTATCCTTTGCCACTGGAATACTACAGGAAAATTTTCTTACCACTTCCTGCACCAAGCTGATCAATTCCATCAGTCTCCTCCTCAGCTTTGCCACTTCTTCATTTACTTTTGTGACGTGCTGCTCGTAGATCTCTGCCAGTGGTTTAAAAGTGTGCCCTCCGTGCTGTTGAGAGAGAAAAACGAGGAGGAGGAGGTGGTGGTGAATAATAAATCATCTCTTTTTCACTTTATTCCACTCTATTAAATTCCTCAAAGAGAAGGGAAGAAAGCCTACGAGTGTATCACTCGCTCTGGAAAAGTTCCAAACAGATTGTATGTAGGAAGTCAGTCTTTCACTTCCCTTTGTAAGAAGTCATGAATTTGGCTCTCGTTCCATCCCAGCTTCCTGTCAGGAGTTATTTGGAGTCTCAAGAGCCCTCCAAAAATAAACTGCTTCATTCACTGTGCAATCCTCTACCAAATCAAATATTGATAGAAGGGTTTTTTTAATGATTATTATTAAAACACCCTTCCCAAACAAAGGCAGCACACTGTTAACCACTTACATTCCAAACAGCAACAGCTGCTTCTCCTTGAAATACCCAACTGGATGGATAAACACTGATGATTTTAATAGCTTTGAAGATCAGAGGCCAGGACAATTAAATAACCAAGTGTTATCTGTATTTTTAGAGCAAGATTTCTTCCTTTGCCCACAAAACTCTCCCCACCACACGGAATTTGTCCAACACATCATGAAGGCTATAACAAGGAAAGTAATTCTGACCTGCTTTAGACAAAAATTCAATTTTCTTCTCTGATTATGAACAGGAAGCATTGTGTTTCACAAACACTGTTATTAAATAATAAATACACCTAAAACTGCAGTATTTGCATGGCAATCCAGCAGCCACAACAGCAGTTTTACAGTATTTCTAGTTCTCCAAAACCACTGTCAGACACAAAGTGTGAAGCCCCTCACACGTGTGCATCCCTTACCATTCCTCCCCAAAGTGCACACTGGTGGCAGATACACTTCTTGCAGGTCCAGCAGAAAACACTGAGCTTCTCATGATGGTTTTCACACCTTAAACCAAAAAATACATGTATCACTGACATAATAAATAAATATAGTTATGTAAAAATACATATATCACTGACAGAAAACAGCTGTGAATTTTCTACAAACCCAGTTTAACATTGTTTTGCTATACAATCCTGCAAGTAAAGCATTCAACATCTTTTGCAGGAAGAACAGCTGCAGTCAATAAAAACCTTTTGTAAGATAAATGTTGCTTTTAGTATTCTCTCCAGAAGCACTTCACAGATGTGGAAAAGTCACATTGTGTGGCTCTATGCAGATATTTACTATATGTAATATGCTAGGTAGAAAAATTATGCTGTATTAACATTTGAATAATATAGTGAATGTAGTTTCGTAATTAACAATAAGTTGTAGTACAATAGAAGCTGTGTATGTGTGTGATATTTTTTTGCTCAAGAAGAAAAATTCCTCAGCACAGAGAAAACATTCACAGGGGCCCCTAAACCTTCTAGTGAAGAAGAATTTATGGCCTCTTATCCACAGAACCTAACTTTCTCAAGGACATATACTCTCATGCATTTTTTTAATTAACAGAAAGCTTTTGTGACAAGAAACAGCTGAAAATTACTTGTTTTACTTAAGATATGAATAGTCATAAACCGAAGGTTTAAAAAGGAAAAGTTTAAAAAGGAAAACTTCTCTTTGTTCTGGGCCCTTCTCCTTCCTAGCTTTTGTCTGGAAGGGAGGGGGGATGGTAGTCCCGGGCTACCTTCTTTGCTCTTATTGTCTCATAAACTGTCCTACTCTAAATTGTTTAACTTTTATTATTATATGTGTATTACTATTTTTTTTATATAACCATTTTTATTTTTATTAAATTTCCAAAAATCACAAAGCGAGCGATTGGCACTTATTACAACAGACACAGAGAGTACACTACTAAAATTAGCTCCTCTAATCCAATCCACAAAAGCACTCGATGCAAAGAACTCTGCATTTACTTGTCCTTCTCGTTCTCCTCGTGCTTGGTGAGGCTGCAGAGCTGAAGGGTGTCCAGCTGCTGGGTGACCTCCTCTGCCCAGCGACAGTTGACGAGCTCCCGGAGCTGCAGCGGGGCTCTGCAGGAAGGACGGCACAGTTAGAGCAGGAATTTGGCTCCAGGAGCTAAAGGAGGAGCATTGAAGTGAGGTTCAGTTCAGTTCTACATTAGCAGTCCAAAAATTGGATTAGTTATTCCAAAATAAAACAGAAAAAATTAAGTGATTTTGATCATTTGGGGAGAGGTGGGAACAGGACCCTGCACAGGCACATCACAGCAATTACAGGCATAAAAAATGAACATTTCCACCCTGAAAACTAAAGCTCCTGGGCTCTGACTTTTGAAAGAATATAAAGAGGAATTCCCTGTAGTTACTCCTGTTACACCAGCTATGTGCACAGCAGTGTTATGTGGGAAGAACAAAGATCCTGCTTAGCTTTTCACAAAACTAGAACACATTTTAGAAGAAGTATTTTTATAGAAACAGCAGGCAGGTCTCAAAAGAAAAATCAAGCCTATAAATTTAGTACAACCTGCACTGAAAAAGAGATTGATCATAACAGGACAATCCACCCAATCCCTGATATTAAAAACACCTTACCTGCAATGAGGGCACTGAGCTCTTTGTTCAGTCAGCCAACGCTGTGATGGAAAAAGGAAAAACCTTTTTAAACAGACTGGAATAGAAGAACTGCAGGCAAATACGTTTTATGATTAATTAGGAGTTATTTGCTTTTATTACAGCTTTCCCATGTTTTTTCCTTTTTTAACAAATTTTCAATTTAACTGTTCAAGCACTTAGTCACAGGAGAAGCTGCTATTTGTGTCTTGGTAAGAAGCAACCATTTGTCTTTAGATGTCAGAGATGCCTCAGTAAAAATTATACAGAGAATTCTGAGGTACCAAATATTGCTTTAGAAACCACCCACCTGGCAGATTCCCAGAGTCTTAGGCTAAAGAGCATGTTTCAATAAAGGAAAGAAAAATACACCACAAGCATCTTTTTCACACTCTAATTAGTCTTCAAGGTAATTTATTTCTTCCTCTTGGGTTATTTATAGACAAATTAAATACTTGAAGTTCAGTGATCAAATCCACGAGGAGCCTGTGAATGCTTCTCTTCCAGAAAGCTCCAGGGACAAACAGCTGAGCAAAGAACTTCACCTGCCCACTACAACTCACAAGTGTAAAAGCTCAGCAGTTGATGGGTTTATATTTGTCAGCTCTCTACTACATTTGAAGAGTCTCATGAATAATCTCTCACCACCCAGCAACAATATGTCATGTAAAACCCTTAATATGCAGCACGAATCCTTCACCTACAGCTCTTGTCAGAGCTTCCAGAGCGAAGGATGAACGTCTGTTCCAATTTCTGGAAATACTACTGCAGGTCTGGAAACCTCAGCTGAACCTTGTGCTGCTACAGCAACACAAAACAGCATCTGGATTTGGAACTGGAGTGTGACACACTGGGAACCACGGCTTTAACAAAGGAATGAGGGTTCAGGTGCTGCCTCAGACTCCCCTGAGGAAGATTTAGCCCCAGCTGATCACACCACAGCAGCCTGACAAGCATAAAACACCCCCAGGATACAGGAGGTGATGCTGTGACCTTCCCAGATGCAAAGTCAGCATCTGATTTCTGTCCCAACTTCTGTCTTCCATGCAGGCATCACCAGCTCTCAGGAGACACCAAAGAAGGGATCATTATGTGTCTCTTCCTTAAAGCAATTATTCCAGATGGTGCCTATAATTAGCACCACCGAAGGCAATGCACAGCCTGCCTACTTCTTCCTCAGGGGTGTTATAAAAGGTTTTGAAAGGGAAACTAAAGGAGGGAGAAAAAAAATTAAAAAAAGGAATCCTTGGAAGGCCAGGAAAAGAACGTTTTCATAAGCTCAGTCAATTTTCAGTTCAAACCTTTGAAAGGATAGACTGAACCAAGCAAACTCACCCGGATGCAGCTGAAACAGCAGAGCTTGGAGCAGTGAGGGCACAGGCGGGCATCCCGCAGCTTCTCCATACAAATAAAACATCGGAACACCTCGGCAATGCTCTGAAAGGGCGATTAGCACCATTGTTAAACATGCTTCAGACACATCAGCGCTGCATTTGTTTTCCAGGCACGGCGCCAGGTTGGAGTCCCTTTCCAAGCATCACAACTCCAAGGGAGATACAACCTGGACACAACTCCCCCCCTCAGCTCCTCTGCACCAGCACCTGTTTTATAACACTGTTCTCTTTCTTCAAGGAATAGTTTCTGTTTGTCTTATCTCTTTCTGTAGCCAAGATATTCCTGCATGTGTTCACACGGGATTGAGCAGCAGCCAGAAGAAATGGTGTTGTACCTGCAGACAGCGGACTGGCACTAAATTATTTCTAAATCATAAGTGCATGTATGTGTAGTACACAAGAGGTGTTGAATTGAATTGGGTATTTTTTTGACTTTTATAAGACTTATGTTCTTTTAAGGTCTCCTATTAGCACTAATTCCACAATTTCTACAGTCTCCCTCAACTCATTTAATCAGTCTTGGGTCATAAAAACATTCCCCAAACGAGAAAGGTATTTTGAAAGTAATGTTTGCTTTCCATATTGATAATTTTTAACTGATAAGGAAGTTTTACATCCTGTATTATACAAGATTTATAATACTTCTGTTTATAAATATGGAACTTCATAAGGTCCTTGAGGTGGGCTGATTTTTTTCCCCACAGCATGAAGATTGTGAATCAGCACAAAAGCAAGACATCTTCAATTTACGGATACCACAGTACCTCCCACACATTAGTGTCTTCTTTAACAGTTGCAAGCCATCCAAACGCACCATATGCGTTTACAGGAGGGAATCACAGCCGGGCTTTTACATTCCTCCCCAGCCTGGCTGTGACACATTCCCCAGCAGGTGTTTGAGCTGCCGGGTCACGGCCACTTCTGCACCTTCACGGTGCCAAGGCGGGTTCCGTGTGCGCCAGCTCTCCATCCATCCATCCATGCATCCATCCCTGGCTCCATCCCCTCCGGAACTGGCACCTGCGGCGCTCCGCCACCTCATTTCCTACCCCCTGCCCACCCGAGCCAAGCCCCGCAGCGCCGCAAGCTGCTCTCAGAGCCCGGGCCGCCACCGTTCGGCCTTTTTCTCTCCCCTCACACAGGGGACAGGGACCCTCCAAGGGGCTCCGACAAACCGGGCGGGCGCGGAGGGGACGCCGCAGCCGCTGCCCCCTCACCGCCCTGAGGGAGCGCGCGCCGCCCGCCCGCCCGCCGCTCACCTCCACGCTCTGCTCGTCCATGGCTGCGGCTCCGCCAGCGGCGGGAGGAGGGACGGCTATCCCCGGCCTCCCTGTCGTTCCCCGCGGGTGAGGAGCGGAAGCTCCGGGATCGAAGGGTTTTGAGGAGCGCACTCCGCGCTCCTGCCCCGCGCACCCGCCGGGCCGTGACCGCGGCAGCGCGGCCGCCCCGCCCCGCCCGCGCTGCGCATGCGCGGGGCCGCCCGCAGGGGGCGTGGCGGCGCGAGCGGCGCGCGGGAGGAGCGGCAGCGCCTGAGGGGAACCGGCGGGGACAGAGCCCCGCGCTCGGGTTTTTCTCTATTTCCCTTTGTTTTCCTCAATTTCCCTTTATTTTCCTCAATTTCCCTTTATTTTTCTTTACTTTTCGCTATTTTTAAAAATTATTTTTCTTTATTTTTCCTTACTGGCGAGTTTTCAGAAGCGGGAATGGGTTTCCCCGCTGATTGTTACCTTCAGTTATTATAGCCAGCGTTCATCACTAAACTGAATATTTAACGCTGCTGATGGTAGCGGCACAGCAAGGATTGAGTCCTCTGTTAGAAGATCAATGTGATTAAAAACTACTAAATCGGTTTGTGAAACTGATTAATTGCTTGGAACTGGTTAGTTACTCCTAGGTGAAAGGAGGAACTTGGCAGCAGATATAATAAAAATCAAGTTATGTGTTCTTTCCTCTTCAATACCCAGCCTGTTTCTCTTCCCATCAAACCCTAAAGCAGTCCATGGATGAATTCAGAAATCAACCTTTCCCTCCCTAAAAACACTAATTTAAATTTCTCTACCTTGACAGACATAATTTTTCACAAACCATAGGAAATTAATAAAAATTCAGGTATCTTACTCTCAAATTAGGCTGAAATATAACAATATAAACATTATAAAGTATATAATAGAGAGAGAGACTGAATGTATAATATATATAATATAGAAATATTATATATGAGGGAAAAATCTTATGTTTTTCACAATAAGAGGTTGTAAATTCTCCATCCTTGGGGATTTTCTGGACCCTGCCCTGAGCTGCAGTCCAGGGGCTTGGACTGGGCAGTGCCCAGAAATCCCCTCTGACCCTGCCTGGAGTGTAAAAATCCCAAGGGAATTCACATCAAAGGCAAATTAATCAGGTCAGGGAGCAGGGGCAGGAGTCACGTAACAAAAGTATAATAAATCTTTATTCAGGAATGCAAGTACAGTTAAAAGGCTTGGATTATTTGCCTTTAAAACCCCTTCAGGAATGCAGCAAGGAAATGGAAGCATCACGGGGCTCACAACATTCCTTAAAAATGCATCAACCACAATTCTTTGAACAGCCAAAGTGCCAACCCCAGTGCTCCTAAACCCTCCAATTTCAAATATTATCAACAGAATTTCTACACAGAAACATTAACAACTGCCCCACAGTGGACTTGGAACTTTAGTTCCAGAGAAATTCTTGTTCCTTAATAATCCAGGAGCTGTGTAAAATGCTTCTGTGTCAGATGAGGTTTCATTTACACAGCTAATTTAACATTTCCTTGTTTGTCGAGTTCCACAATCCCGAGTTCTTTCAGGATTTGAATCCTTGAGTCAGTGGCTTTCATATTCATCTTGTTCATCTGTGAAAGACTCAGTGCTGCTCTGTAAGACAAAAACAATTTAGTAAAACAGGGATCAAACGTCAGAAAAAGGCTAAAAGCACAGGCTGTTTAATCAATAATTTTTATGAATGCTCTGTAAATCTCAAATTTATTCAGATTACCATCAACTTTTCTATGCTACTTCAAATCACAGCAGTCATTTGTTAATCTTAGGGTTTAAAAGACAGAATTCCTGAGTTTAAAACTTCCTTTTTTTGTGATATCAGCCTGTCAGAAATCCCCAGAGAAGGGTCAGGAGGTGTTGGTGAGGGGAGGGGTCATGGTTTAGTGTCAGAGCTTTTTGAAGTTACAATATGGCAGTGAATGCTTAACCAGCTGGTTTTATTTCATTTGAAAAGGCTGAAATTCTTTCCAGTTTCTAAAATTCTTTCAATGAATGGCTTTGAGCCTTACCTGTTGTTCTGTATAACGAAGTGGTTAAATAACTCCTTGTACAAATAGTTCAGGTCTGCTAATTTGACAGTGCTTCTGATGCTCCTGGGCACACTCATAAATGTTTCCTCAGTCAACGGTGTGAACTGGGGTTCTAAAAAATTGGGAACAGAAGATATTTGTTAAAAATAAAAAGGAAATGGAAATTATTTTTTTATTCAGAAATTGGGTCAAAGATAGAAAGTACTTCCATTAGTGTTTAATAACAACCCTAGGTGGGAATAAAGGAAGATTTTCCTGCAAGAGAAAGGAGAGGAAAAAATAATCACTGGAGACTCAGTAAAAAAATCATTTAATTTGAGATCTGATGAGGATTGACAAATTTGGTCTGTCAATAACCAGTTGGCTTTGGTTTTTGGTTTTTTCTTTAAACAAACCAAAAGCAACTGTGAAAATTCCTTTCTATAAGCAGGGACAAATGAATTTAAAAAGAGCTACTTCTGTGGTAAGTGCACCATTTCTTCCAGACCATAAACACAACAAGTTTTCCACTTCAATCCCATTGAAAGCAAGGAAAAAAAATCCCAGAACACAGCAACTATTCCTGGAATGTAACTGAGGGGTCAAGTCCTTCTAACAAAGTCTAAATTCTTCACATAAAAGCAGGAGACACTGGTGCTTCAGAGTGAAAACAGTGAAGTTATTGCCTATCACAGCCTCTAACAGAAGAAAACAGTGAGAAGTTTATTTTTTCAGCACTTACCTTCAGCTGAGACAGGGACTGTAGATCCTGGGCAGGATGGCTAAAAATAAACAATAATGTCAGTATTTGTTAGTGTTTTGCCTGGAAATCATTTTTTACATTTTCATTTCTGCATGAAATTTACATTAATTACATTTTACCGTTGGATAACCAAGGATCTTGCAGCCGTTGAAGTCGACAGCAAAATCTTAGGGATTAAACACAGCTTAAAATAAAATTAAGTTTAAAAAGGATACAGAAAGATTTATGTGCGAGTCAGATTTATGAGCCTTTCCAGCATGGATCTGAAAGCACTGCACAGGATTTAGAATTAGTATTGGACATAAATTGGGAGCATTTTTGAAGGGAGGAGCAGATATTTGCAATCAAAGGGTGAGTGAAGCTGCAGAACTGGACAGGTTCCCTGCAAAACAACTGTGGCAAAAAAAGGATGACAGTGGGAAGTGAGGAGAAGTAGAAAAAGAAAAGGTCAATCAGAAAAACACCTTCTATTAACCTTCTTTAATATTTCTAATATGAGACCCAGAGCAAATATTTGCAGATAATTATATTGTATATCAAGCTGTGGGAGAATATCTGACTTTTTAACAAATATTAATTTAGATCTAAGCTCTACTGCACTGCAGTTAGAAGAGATTGTTACTCATATCCCAAAAATTTGTTTAATATTTCACAGGAAATTAAATTTCTCCCCACATTGATTTGAACCAATGACATCCCTCACTCCCACCCAAATGTTTCTTTATCAAGAAGATCAACAAGAGCAACCAACTGCATCCCTGACAAGAAACATAAACACTTCCCAATTAAAAAATAACAGGAACAAAGTCTTCCATCAAAGCTAATTTCTGCTCTGTGGACCATCTAATTGGAAGAATTAAAAAAGCTTAATCTGTACAGAATAAAAAGGAAAAGGTTTGTTAAGGAGCTTAATCCCATTCCTGAAAAATTCCACTGATTTGAGGGGTATCAAATCACAAAATCAGCCCCTTCTGCATTCAGCTGAGCTGCACTTGGGATTAAAGGTTTCTGGAATATTGACATTTTGTTCCCTAATTACCTCTTCCACTGAAAATTCCACTTCTTTCCCAGTCTGCAAGTTTAACTGCTGGGCTGCAGTCTGTTCTTCTGCTGACAGAGGCACGCTCTGGGAAAATAAAAAAGGAAAGCAAACAGAGAGAAGTGTGATCCTTCAGTTCCTGAGGTGATGATCTTTGCAGAGGGACTCAATGTTTGTGCAGCCCTTTGCTCACGGAACCTGACAGGAGACTCCTGATTTCCTTCCACTGAAACCACATTTACAAAGTATTTCTGAAAAATCAACCATAATCTTCTTCTAGCACCAATACTATAAATCAGCCAAGCAAGATACATTTTTCAATTTAAAAAAAAAAACGTATTTCATTTAAAGACTTAAATTTCTCCAGAAGTTTAATGCATCTTTGGTTGAGGAAATATAAAAAGTACAAGAAAATGTTTACTTAAAGCTCCATATATAACTCAAGAAAAGGGTCTTCCACTTTGAGAAAACCCAAGTACAAAATTATTCTGGGCAGAATATCCTTGAAACACAGTAAGATACGAGCTATTTTCCTTTCTGTGGCATATAATAATTGTCTTTTAAATCTTGATACAGCCCATTTTGTCTATCCAAAGTTACCAGTAACTTGCCCAGAGCTGTTGACAGCTTAAACCCAATTTCCAGGCACTGCCATTAGAGCATTGATCTAAATCACCTCATTTGTAAAGGGTCAAAGTTAATGCTTTCACCTCTTCAATAATGAAGCAGGGTCTGAAGATCGCTTAAGAAAATGTTTGCTGCTGAGTTTTTTATCAATTTAAACATTATCTTAGGAAAAACAGCTTTGGAATAACAGCAGTCCCATTTGTGACAATGGTTTTAACTTTCTTCCTTTAGACACTGAGAATACACTTGCCATTTAAAAGCTTTTTAGCCTTTTAAAACTGGTTTAATTTTCTATTTTCCTTAAGGTTTAAGGTTTTTTAAGGTCTTTCTTTTCTACTTCTAAATACTGTGAGTGTGACCCTTGCACACAGCAGTGCACAGAGGTGTTGATTCCTACAAAATGACCCAAATTGTGTCACTATTCACACTCCAAACCTTGAACACCACAGACTGGAACTGCTGGGGATTGGGATTTCCAAAAAGAGCTCCAATCCTGCCAGCATTCCCTCTGGGAAACTCTCCTTACCTCCCAAAAATCAGCACAAACAAGTTTCCAGTGGAACCACTGGCGCTACAGAAAGGTTACAAAGTCCCTGTTCATTCCCACAGTGGAAACAAAGTGATTAAAATGAAAACACCACCTCCAGCTGGGTTTGTTGCTGCAGTGCCTGGACCATCTTCATTGTTTTCTCCAGGACAGCACGGATGCTCTCCATGGATTCCTTCTGCTCCGTGGAAATCTCCTCTATTTGTGCACACAGGGATTTGTAGCGGGATTTCAGCACCGGGAGCTCCTTCAGGAGGGCAGCTGTGTTCTCCTGTTGTTTTATTATTATTATTATTATTATTATTATTATTATTATTATTATCCTTTGTGATCAGAACATTTAAACTGCATGAGATGATAAAACCAACGTGGCCACACACCACTTAAAACTGTGTTAGACATCTAAAGGGTAAATCACCCTTTACAGTGAAAATGTACAGGAGAAAGGGACTTATTTATCAAATCCTTGTACTGTTTTCCTCTTATCTCTCCCCCCAAATCTGAATTTAGTCACTGCTTGTTGGCAGGTTTATCTTGGTTCCCAGAGAAAGGGTGAGTTTTAGCTCAGACTGGAATCTGTAACCTGAATTTAGGTGTTAACACCACTGATTTCTCAGAGCAGAGCATGGGAGAACTTCACTGTCCCAAGAAACCAAAGGAGTTTGGTTTGAATTCATATTCCTGCATCATATCTTGATATATGATGCAGGAAATAATAATAATAATTACTACTAGTACTACTACCCTGACAATTAGATTAAAGAACATCCACATATATTTCAGGTTGAAAGAAAAATACCCATTTATTACCAATTCCACGCAATAAAATTGAATTTAATGTGAAAATACTACCTCTGCTGGTGTATCATCAGGAAGACTCTTCATTATTTCAAACTCCACTCTGCGCTGAATATAATCCAGATCAGATTCTGCTTTCTGGAACTGAAATATTTAAGGTCAGGCACGGTTATATTAAAACCCAAAAAACTGCAGACAAACCCCAACCTGTGTTTCAGGAAAGCAGGAGGCAGCTGCCTCACTTTGAAAAGCTCAGGGACCATAAAAATTTTTAAATTTAATTTTTTTTCAAATATAAAGAGTTCTGTTAGCAAAACGACAACACTCAGTTATTTACACAGAGGAGGTTATGAGTAAATTCAGGATCCAAGAGTACCATCAGAGCTTTTATTAATAATCATATTAGGGATGTGTTCTTTCAGATGGTTTTAATGCCCACAATACATTTCATTATTCCCCAGTAAACCAGCCTGACTAACAGCTCATAAAATTGATGACATCACTTTTCTTTCCTTGGAATAAATAAGCCACCAGAGAATTGTCTAATTGCCTTGTAAAACAGTCTGCTGATAGCATTACTACTTAATTAATTTTAGTCTGCAACTTTAATATCTATTAAAGACTTCCACTTTCAAGAAAAGCAGTTTTCTCAGCTCCCAAGCAAGTCATTAATTCTTTGACATAATAATTCAGTGATTTTACAGTCACAGAAGACAATGATGAAAGCAAGTTAAAAATGGTTGTGACTTCCTTAACTTGCTTTTCACAGTTTATATTGAGATTAACCCATAGTAACCATTCCAATTTTTTTTTTAAGGATCAAAGCAAGGCTGTATTTGTTATAAAGGAACAAATATCCACAGTCTGTGGTCAGGCTGGGATTCCAAAGGGATATTTATGTTTTAAACATGAATTTAAGGAATAGCCATCAATGCCTTTGGAGGTCTGGAAATTCAGCTTGAAGGAACAGGATTTGGTCCAGGACAGTCCAATAAAAGCCTTTTTCTGAGGGAGTGAAGATGGATGATGTTTCACACACCTCCAGTACATTTTCAAATAATAGCTTAAGAAAAGGAAAATAAATCCAGTGAAGAGCTTGAGCATCTATAAATCAAAGGGAAAGCTTCCACCCAGTGCTGCCATAATTCACCATCTGCCCAGCAAAACTCCTTCCCACACCTGCCCCAGAAACCAGCCAGGACAAAATCCAAGAATAAAAGAGTTTTCAGTACATTCTGCATTTTTAACACGTTCACTGGGGATTTCTTCCCTGACTGCTCAATGGTTTCTGTTCTTCTCCACTAAGAAATATTTGTAGGATTTCATTTCCAAGGCAGGCACCCTCAAATGCTCATTTTTTGCTTTTCTCCAGCTCCTCCATGTGATCAATTTTGGGGAAAGCAGACAGCAAATACGGGCAGCTTTCAAAATGACCCATTAAATATTCAATCCTGATAATCTGAGATTTCCATAAGGAGCTAACTAACATCATGCTACTACTGTAATTCAGGCCATTAAAAACTGGATGTGAAGCTAAATGTGGCTGGAATTTTAAGATTTGTGAAGAGATTAACACAGTTCATTATGACTCTCTTGTTTTATAAACATTTATTTCTTGCTGCATTTCAGGAAACATCCACCTGCAAAAATCCCCCCTTCATATTCTAGGTCAGAAGCATTTGTAGGATGAATACCTTACAATAAATCACACAGAAAATGCAGGGTTTGAGTGTAAATCTGTAATTTACTCACAGGTTTAGAAGAAAATGTTAGAAACTGAGGCAAGAGTGAGGCCAGTGCTGAGGGCTCTGCTCTCAGATGCTTTGACAATACTATTGCACTGCTCTCTGTATAGTACAGTAGTGCAATAAAGTCAGAGCACTCGTTAGCAGCAACAATTCTGGGCAACAATTAATCATACACTCACCAAAAAAAGGGAAAAAACCACATCAACTCAGCCAGAGGTTTCTGTGGATCGTGAAGAGTTGCATAAGGTTAAAGCTCACCAAGTCCTAACACGCACATACACACAAAAATTCACATTATTATTATTATTATTATTCATAATCTGCCATTCCACTGACCAAGAGCGGGGAAAAAACTCAACCACCCAACAAAACGCCCAACAGAACTGTCAGAAATTCAATTTCAAACTATTTGGTGCTTTTTAAACTGGAAATTCCATTTCCAAGTGTATTTATTGCTTGGATTTGCCTCGTAGCAAGCTGGGATTCCAAACTGCCATCAGCCAGATGTTCTTAAACTGCATTACAGGGAACATCTTTGAGACAGCAGAGTTTATTCTTGATAATTTGCAGGTGCTGAATCACAATAAATGCACTTAAACACTCCTCACCCAACCCTGGGGATGTCCTTTAGCAGGGGGGTGTGAGAGCACTCACAGGGAGGGTTTATTCCATAAATCTCAGTGAAGGTGAGGGTTTTTAACACAACAATAACTTCATACTGAGAGTTGGAGAACTCTCAGGGTTTGGAGGTGCTGAGATCTTTTAAAAACACAAAGAAACCTGGAATGGAGTGGAGAGAGGGGGATCTTTGCTGATGTACACACGGCTGGGCCATTTCTAAAACATTTAGCATTAAATGAACAAAGTCCCTCCTTGGCAAGGAAGCAAAATGAGTGAGAAAAATTAAACCAGTGGCAATCTCATTTTACAGCTGTTTTGCAAATCACTCTGTGCTATCAGACAGTGATTTTGGACTTGTACATTGTTTTAAAAGAACACAGAATAATGCAGATTGTATTGCTGGCCAATGCCCTTTTAACATTGCACTGCTTTTTGTGCATCATCACCAGTAGTACAACATAAAAAGGGCACTGGACAGACACCACTCAGAGGAGGTGCAGCAGCCCAAAAAACAGTGACAGAAATGAACTGAACTGCTCTGAACGACGCACTGGCAGCTTTATGATCTTTTCCATAATTAATCCAACACTGCTGTGGTGCTCCTGTCACAAATAACCATTGATTACCTGATTGATTTTATTCTTTTCAAACCCATCGTTCTCTTTAAGCTCCCACTAATTACTTTATCCCTGCTTGCATGAGACCAAAAGGAAGCTTTCCATGAAATTCATGTCAAAAGCTCCAGGGAAATAAGAAGTGTTGTTTTATCACACTTCTGTGGAGAGAGCTGACTTCACAGGAAATCCAGGACGGGGAAACAACAAAGCAGAAGGAAAGGCAAGAGACACAAAGCTGTGAGATTATTCTGAATTCCAGAATAAAAGCCTCTGTTATCTTAAAGGGGGCAAAACCACCTCTCTATTCACACGTCCTAAAATGAGAATCACTTGAAAGCATGACTTTCAACAAAACACAGAAATAAACCAAGACAATGAATGAATTAATTAATAACACATCTAACCCAAGTATCTTTAAACACATTTCTAGGCTTAGAAAAAATACAGAATATTAGATATGGGGAGATCAAGCTTACACTATGGGCAAAAATGGAAAAAAAGATTATATAGAAGGGAGATGAAGGTTTGAGGGATGGCAGGAGGAACTTGGCTGGTTGGACACAGCTTCTCCAGTGTGAGGAAGCAGCACAGCTCTTTTTTGAAAGGTTAATTTTTGCCTTTTTTTCACTTTTCCAGGAGTGGGGCTGGCGTGGAGGTGATCATTGCACAAGGAACAGCCCCGTCGTGCTTCAGGGGCTGCCTCAGAGCACCGGAACGGGGAGAAAGGCTGGAAAACCGGCGGGAATTCGGGAGAGAAGGAATCCCAGGAAGAGAGGGCCGAGGGGGCCATCGCCCCGCTCCCCCCGCGCGCCCGCGCCAATGGACCGGCCCAGCCCGCCTCTCCCCCCACGCAACGAAAATGGTCCAGCCCAGGTGAGCGCTCCACCCTCGCCCCCCTCTGGCAATAAAATGGACTAGTCCGGGAGCTCCGCTCTGCCCCGCGCCCCCCCTACCGCCGCGGGGAGATGGAGCGGCCCGGCCCGGCCGCGTCCCCCCTCAAGGCGGGCAATGAGCGCGCCCACCCCGCCGCCCCCCCCAGGTGCGCGGGAAATGGCCGCGCCCTGCCCCGCGCCGAGGGGTGAATGGAGCGGCGCAAGCCCCGCCCCTCGGGGGGGGGGCGGAATGGACCGGCCCGGCCGAACCCGCCTGACCCGGACGCGGCCGGCGGGCGCCCCGTCGAGGGCGGCGCGGGCCGCGCTCAGGGCCCGGATGGGGAACGCGGGCGCGGCTGAGCGGCCGCTCTTCCGTCGCGCCGCGCCCGCGCGCCCGCTTCTCCCTCCCTTCCTCCCTCCCTTCCGCGGCGGCTCCGCGCCCTCCGAGGCGTCGCCGCCGCCGGCCCGCGGCGCGGCCGCCCCTCAGCGCGGCCGCCGCCCGCCCTCACCAGGGTCTCGAGCCTGGTAACCGCCGTCTCCATGTTGAATAGTTGACATTCCTCAGGCGGCGGCGGGGAGATCCCCACCCCCCGCGCCGCGGCACGGGAGAGTCGGCGGCGCCCATTGGCCAGCTGTCACTCGCTGCGCGCCTCCCATTGGCTGGCGGCTCGCGGGGCGCGCTCGCCATTGGCCCGCGGAGAATGTAAACCCGCTCCGAGGTACGGCCGAGCCCATTGGCCCGGAGTGGGCTCCGCCGTGATTGGCCGGGGCGGGGCGCGCGGCGCTGGCGGGAAGCGGCGGAGGCCCGTCCGCCGCGGCCCTGAGGGGGCGGGGGCGCCGCTCCCCCTCCCCGGTTCTCTCCCGGTTGCGCCGGTAGCCCCGGCGGGGCCGCTCTGCGGCCCGTTCACCCCGCCGGCCTTCCCCCAGCCCAGCGCTGCCCGCAGCCGATTGGCGGCACCGAACCCGCTCGTCCAATGGCGGCGCCGCTCGCCTCAGCGCGGCCGGGACGGGGCGGGGCAGCGCCGGTCCCTATCCCGTGGAGCGCGGGCGCGCCTCGGCGCGGCGGCCAATCAGAGCGCGGCTTACATGCCCCGCGTGGGGGGGCCGGCAGAGAGCGGCGCTGCCATTGGCTGGGCGCGGCGCGGGGAGCGGTTTGAATCGGCGGCGGCGGCGGGCGCGGAGCGCGGCCGGGGGAACGGGGCGGGCCCGGGACACCCCCGGGACATCCCCGGGACACCCCCGAGACATCCCACAGGTGTGTGCAGGTGTGAGAGAGAGGAGTCCCCGCTCACGGTGCGGGGTTCCGGGTGAGCGGGGCTGCGGTGTCACCGATCACCGGTCAGGGACCGGTCCGGGCCGCCCCCCGCATCCTTCCCTGGCTTCTTCGTGTCTTTTGTCACCGTTCTGCCCAAGAGTCGTTTTCCCCAAATTCAGTGCTTGTCACGTCAGGATAACGAAAAGCTGAGCGTCTGTTTATATTTCTTGGTCTTGTGTATTAATAGTTGTAAAGTTTCTATTTAGTTTATAGTATTTCTAATTACTTTCCTGTTTATTTGTATTTCTATAATATCATTTATAACGTATTTTTATGTGTATTTACTTAATTAATTCGTATTTTAATTATGTTTATAATTGCTATTTATTAATGCTATCTATTTATTATATAAATAGAAAAAGGGAGGAAAAAGCCCATATAAAAGGGTGATTTCTGTACACAAACATGAAATTAAGGATATATTTTCTATCACTGGTCCATGACAATTCCACTAAGACAGCTGTGAATAACCTCTGACTGGATTTCTGAGGTGCAGCCTGTGTTACTCTCTTTGCAGGCAGCTCTGTCCCAATGTATAATTCGCTTTATCTCTCTACATCCATTTTAAACGTGTCTTTTTCACCAGTAATGGCAAGGTATAAGAAATGCAAACGAAAACGAAGAGCCCGAGCAAAATTTCGACTGGAGAAGAAGAGCAGTGCTGCAGCCCCCCAGGGATCTGTTTGTCCCTCTCCATGGTAAGACAATCAGCTTGAATTTTGCCTTCTCCCTCCATCCCTGGCTTTGCTGTTTGCTCCCAGGGGCTCATGGAAAAGAGATTTACGCCAAGCAGATGTGGCACTTCATGACATCTTTTGGTGTTGTTCAGTGGAAGGTTGGACATGATGACCTTGGAGGTCTTTTCCAACCTTAATGTTTCTATAATTAATAACCAGGAAAAGCAATTTGAATGAAGATATATTTCCAATAGGATTTTCCCCCCACCCTTTATTGAAATGTATCTTGGCCTTTCCAGGTTTCAGTGATCACATTTGCTCAGTTGTTACCTGCTGTACCTGCTTGTAATTTCCACATGATTGGTCACAGTTAACCTTTTTAAAGTCTGAAATGATAAATAAAATTCTGGCCTCATTCTGAAACGTTGTGTTGCAGGTCACCAGCTCCTCTCCCTCTGAACACCTCAGCAGTCCCAAGGTGCTCCCACTGGCCTTTAGCCTTGCCCAGTGTAAAAAGTGTGGTCAAACCCTTGGCAACAGCAGCATCATTTCTGTACTGGTGGTGCCACAGCAGGGTTGCACAGGTATATCCTTTCTTTGACATTAGATTTTTCTGTTTTAGACAGGGATTACACTGATTACTGGGTGGGAAATAATTAGTTGGAACCATTTCTTTTGTTCTGTTAGTACCCCTCCTAAAAAGCAGATTGATCTTTGCAAATATCTTAAGAAAATCAACACACAAATACGCATAATCTGCTTTCTTTTTATGCTTAGAGCTTTCAGGTGGTTAAAGACACCATATTTCCATCACAAGTCTACTTAAGGGAATTAAATACCTTCAGGGAGAAGCTGGAGAAGTTGGAAAGTGAATTTTCCAAGCTGCAAGCAGCACTCCAGGTCAGTCTCAGTGTGGCTGGGGCAGGGTAGCGTTTGCCTGTGTGGGAATAAGGAATTGTCAGTGCAGATGCACTGAGGTCTGGACAGCCCCTCAGGGGCATTCTCTGCACTCAGAGTGGCAGAACTGCTGCTGTTTGTGTCTTTATAGCTCAGCTTTAGCCAGCACCCTTGTCCTCTAAAATCCCACCCACTTTTGCCAGTGGATTTAATGTTCTCTTTATTTATTTATGTCCTTTCAGATGAACGGAGTGGCAGCTTTGTCTTCAGAAAGTTCTGTTTGCCAAAGGTGTCACAAGCCAGTCCTGGGTGCTCCTTTGGGGGCACAGATGGATCCTCCACCAGCAGCATCCGTGCCTGTGTCCATCCCTCCTCCTCCTCCTCTTCCTCCTCCTCCTCCTCCTCCACCACCGCCGCTGCCTCCACCAAAACTTCCTCCAGCACCTCTCCTCCTCCAACGGGGCACAGCCTCTAAACTGGTAGGGACTCAGAGGGTTCCTCTATTTTTAATTTCATGCCTGAGTTCTTTTTGGACCTGGATTCACTCTCTGTGAGTGCTCAGCCATTTTCCCTTCCTCATTTCCCCTCCAAACCCTTTTGCTTTCAGGCACCACCAGTGACAAAGGATGGCCCCATGCACATCACCCTCAAGGACCTCCTGAATGTTAAACTGAAGAAGACAAACAGCAGCCTGAGAATGGACAAGGTAAACTGGAGGATGGATAGGTGGTGGTGAATCAGGGGAAGATCCACCTGGAACTGCTCTATTTCCTGCTTTTTTTTTTTTCAGTAAATTGATTCTCATCCAAACACCCAGTGAGCAGTTTCAAGTGATCATTCTAATTCTGCACCTGGGTTTTGGAAGGGAAAACCCTTATTTAGGGGGGTTTTTTGTTTGTTTTTTCGTAAGTAAATCTATTTTTATCCAAGGCATGTTCAAATCTTAATGACTCAAAAAAAGCATAAAAGCCATAAACCACAAAAATCTTTCAGAGTATAACTATTAAATGGATTTCAGGGTAGTGAGACCTTCTGAAGTTTTATTTGGGGTAACATTTCTTTCCTTGCTGTAGGAACAATCACCAGTGAAGCCACGCAGGGCATTAATTACAGTCACAGATCTACAGAGTGTTAGTCTGAGACCTAAATCCAAGCCATCAGCTCACGCTACAAAACCTTTAATGTAAGATGCTTTCTTCCTTGTTTAGATATTAGATTTTTCTGTTTTAAACAGTGAATAACGTTTTTTACTGAGTGGGAAACATTTCATTGTACCAATTTCTTTTTTTCTCTTAGTACCTCCCCTAAAAATCAGATTGACCTTCGGAAACACCTGAAGAAAGTTGATATACAAAGGTCTGTTCCTTTCTGTTCTCTTGAGTTCTGCTTTTTTAATCTAGAAAAAATAAAGAACCAATCAAACTAATCCTAATTGCCCTTTCAGAAGTCCTGGTGGCACTCCTCTAAATAGTAAAGAGAACACAGAATGTGGCTCTGGGCTGACACCAATAATGACACGGGCACTGCGGCGCAAGTTTCAGGCAAGTCACTCTGTCCCTCTTCCAGCAATCATAAGGTGGCTTTAAAATCCACAGAATTCCCTGCTGATTTAAGGACACTGCAGAATGGACATGCCATGCCAGGTTATCTGCCAAACCCAAAGGGAAAAATTGCTTTTTTTGGTGGCCATTCAGGTCCCTCAACGCAACTTTGAAAGGGATAGTTCCACTTTGCAGAAGAACAAAAAATGAGAGGGTTAATAGCATTTTTTATTTTACTGATTGATTGTGTCTGTTTTAAGGTTTCAGCTAAGAATTGCATTGTTTTATCTCAGTGATAATGAGCTGAGATATCCAAGTTGTGACCCTTCCCTTCTTTTGACAGATGGCTCACCCGAAGAGCCCCTCGCCTGCACGGCTGAGTGCTGCAAACAGCTTTGATGAAAAGTGAAAAGGGGGTTTATGGAACAAAGTATTGTCCAGTTGTGGTCAGGAAGCCACTTGAATCCCATTTCTATCACACTCAGGCACATGTATTTGTAAGTAAACGTAGTGCACAGGAAAATGAGGCATTATGGAACCCTGTAAAGCAGATTGTGATTTTTATCTCTCTCTAATGTCTCTCAATTTGATTGCATCTTGATTCATAATGGAAAAAAAAAGTAGGAAAATTCCCAAGTCTTTGACACTTGGGTGCTGCTGAAGCAGGGAATATTATATTCTCAGCACTGGTGCTGCTTGTCATACAAATATGTATGCGTTTGCTGAAATTCAGTATTTTTATATCATTTTTTAACAAAAAAAAATCTAATCTTGACGGTATTTGTACAGTTTCAAAGAAAATCAACAGTTTAATGCACTAATGTTATTAATGTGGAAAGATTTCGGCTGCAAGATTCAACAAACAGTTGGAGCCTGTGGCTACAAATGTATGAGGGCGTTGCACTGTGTATCACTGCTGGTATCACTATTAAAGAGCTGCTCTGCTTAAAGGCGATGAACTCAAAGCCTCCTTGCGAGTCCAGTTCAGGGGCGGGCAGAGGCTGGGCCTGTCCCACGGCCCGGGACAGGGGCAGAGCGTGAGTCCCGGGGGCACGGCCCGGGACAAGGGCAGAGCGTGAGTCCCGGGGGCACGGCCCGGGACAAGGGCAGAGCGTGAGTCCCGGGGGCACGGCCCGGGACAAGGGCAGAGCGTGAGTCCCGGGGGCACGGCCCGGGACAGGGGCAGAGCGTGAGTCCCGGGGACACGGCCCGGGACAAGGGCAGGGCGTGAGTCTGGGGGCCACAGCCCTGCCCCGGGGGGCACAGCCCTGCCCCGGGGGGCACAGCCCGGTCCCGGGGGCCACAGCCCAGTCCCGGGGGGCACAGCCCAGTCCCGGGGGCCGCAGCCCTGCGCCGGCATCCCGGGACGGTGCTGGGAGCCGCTCCCGGGCTCACGGCCGTGCGGATCTGACCCTGGGGACGGCGGGGACCGGCGCTGCCCGCGGTGCTGGCGGTGCTGTCACAGCCCCGGTGGATTCCTGCCCCGCACCGCCCGTGCCCGCGTCCGCGCCTCCGGGGCGGGGCCGCTCATGCGCGGGGCCGCGGCTCCGCCGCTTCCGGCCGGGAGCGGCGCCGGGAGCGCGGCCGGGCGATGCCGCTGCCCGGGGCCGGGCCGCCCGCGGCCATGGGCACGGCCGTGGGGCCCATGAGCCTGCGGGAGCTGCTGCTGGCGGCCGAGGCGGGCGGCGCGGCGGGCGGCGAGGAGGAGGTGTGCGTGGTGGGCATCTTCGGCAAAACCGCGCTGCAGCTCTGCTCCGAGAAGGAGGCCCTGGTGAGCACCGTGTGCGACCGGCAGGTGTTCCCGCTGTTCCCGGAGGAGGATCCCGAGCTGGCGGACGGCGCCGCGGGGCAGGAGGGGGACCCGGCCACCAAGGACTACAACCAGTTGCAGGCGTACTACAGCCAGGAGAGCCGCGTGCTGTACCTGGTGCTCACCTCCATCTGCGACACGCCGCAGCTGCTGCGCGCCTGCGGGGACCTGGCGGCGGCCGAGAACAGGGAGGCCGGGCCCGGCCACCCCTCCGGAGGCCCGGCCCCGCTGCCCCACGCCGAGGCGCACGAGTTCTGGAAGCACCAGGAGAAGCTGCACTGCTTGAGCCTCCTCTACCTCTTCTCCGTGTGCCACATCCTGCTGCTGGTGCATCCCACCTGCTCCTTCGACATCACCTACGACCGCGTGTTCAGGGCGCTGGACGGGCTGCGGCAGAAGGTGCTGCCCTCGCTGAAGGCTGCCATCAAGGACTGCCCGGTCGGCAAGGAGTGGAAGCTCAACTGCAGGCCGTGCCCTCCACGCCTGCTCTTCCTCTTCCAGCTCAACGGGGCTCTGAAGGTGGATCCGCTGCCGAGCAGGGGCCAGGACCCCTGTGGTCACCTGGAAAAGCCACCCCCAAAGAAGCATTCCCCCAAGAGGAGGCTGCAGCACGCCCTGGAGGATCAGATCTACCGCATCTTCCGCAAGAGCCGGGTGCTGACCAACCAGAGCATCAACTGCCTGTTCACCGTGCCTGCCAACCAGGCTTTCGTGTACATCGTGGCTGGTGGGCCCCAGGATGGGGATGATCCCGTGGCCATGCTTCTCGACCAGCTCAGGAGCAACTGCACCATGAGAGAGACCGACTCACTGCTGGCTCCCACCCTGTCGGGACCCAGGAGGTATCAGATGATGAGGCACGGCCGGCAGCAGCTCTCCTTCCACGCAGAGAGCAGCAGCTCCAGCTCCAGCTCCTCTGGGCAGCTCGTGGACTGCACCCTCAAGGAGTTCTTGTGGCAGCACGTGGAGCTGGTGCTCAGCAAGAAGGGCTTCGAAGACAGCGTGGGGAGGAACCCGCAGCCCTCTCACTTCGAGCTCCCCACCTACCAGAAATGGGTGGCTGCAGCTCTGAAACTCTACGAGGTGACCATCGAAGGCAAAGACGATGACCCCACTTGTGGTGAGCTGAGCTCAAAAATCATGAGCAGCATCAAAGTTTTGGAAGGCTACTTGGACATAGACACCAAGTTCTCCGAAAACCGCTGCCAGAAGGCTCTGCCCATGGCCCACAGCGCCTACCAGTCCAACCTGCCCCACAATTACACCATGACAGTGCACAAGAACCAGCTGGCCCAGGCGCTGCGTGTGTACAGCCAGCACGCCCGGGGCCCAGCCTTCCACAAATACGCCATGCAGCTCAACGAGGACTGCTACAAGTTCTGGAGCAACGGGCACCAGCTCTGCGAGGAGCGGAGCTTGACCGACCAGCACTGCGTGCACAAGTTCCATCTGCTCCCCAAAGCAGGTAAAGGTGCTCGCTTGTGCTTTGGTTTCATGGTTTAGTTTTGTGTCTGCTTTAAGAGGTCCTAGGCTGAAAGCAACCACTCTGAAATGTTGTGGAAGATGAAAGTTTGCAGGTTTAAAGGGTTGTGTTCAGGGACTGGGTGTGGCACTCGGTGCTCTGCTCTAATTGGCAAGGTGGTGACCAGGGAAAGGTTGGACTCGATGATCTCAGAGGTCTTTTCCACCCCAGATGATGCTGTGATCATCTCTACAGTGGGATCATAGCAGAGCTGCTGTGCAGGTGTCCTTTATGCTGAGTAATGTTTAGGAGCCAGTCCATCATTAGTAGTAACTCTGATTTTTGTAGATACTCTTGATTTTCTGATTTTAGTAGTAACTCTGATTCTGTCTTACTAATTAAAAGCAATTACACTGGAGCCCTCTAACAAGAATGTAAGAACAAAGTTCTCTAAAAAGCATAAGCATCCCCCTTTGTTTTAAATAACCTGGTTGATCAGGGAGTCAAAACTGACTTTTGCACATTGATTGCAGGCAGAAGAACTTTGAGCCTTCAGGAAGAGGCTGTAAAACCAAATAAGATTTGCTTTAGTGGTATAACCTGCCCTGGAACTTTGTATTATTAAAAGTGGGAAAGGGAGGAGTTGTGTGACAAACTGGTGGCAAATCATTTTGTATATGTGTATAGCAGGGAGGGAGCCATGGATGAAGGGAATAAAGAAGGTTTTGAATGGTGAGCAATTTGCCCAAGGTTTGATTGATTTTGCTTTTAGGGGAAAAGCCAGAAGCAGACAGAAATCCTCCAATTCTGTACCACAACAGCCGGGCTCGTTCCACTGGTGCCTGTAACTGTGGAAGGAAACAAGCTCCTCGGGAGGACCCCTTTGATATCAAAGCAGCTAATTATGACTTTTACCAGGTAACTATTATTAGGTCTGTTGGTACTTCGAGCAGTGCTTTTGTTTCATCTACAGAGTCTGTATTCTGAAGTGACCACAAGTTTCTTGTTAACCTTATCAGCTTTTTGCTTGGGGGAGGCATTTCTGGGAGCCGAAATGGGCTGACCAGGATGGGCAGTTCCAGTCTTTACCAGTGCACAGACACGGGAGCACTTGGTAATGCACCTGTTTACACTTTGAATGTGTTGGTTCATGTGAATTTTAAATAATCAGGTCTGTGGGCTGTGTTCCCATCGCTGCTTTGGTTCTCACGTGGTGCAATTGAATGTTATTTGTAATTGAATCTTAATTGTAGCTGCTGGATGTTGTGGCTCTGAGCTCCCTCACCTCGGGGTGGATACTAAACCATATTTTCTTCCTCGCAGATGCTGGAAGAGAAGTGCTGTGGAAAACTGGAGCACATCAACTTCCCCATATTCCAGCCAAGCACACCTGACCCGGCGCCCGCTCGGGACGAGTCATCGCCCGCCCCTCCGGAAGGCGAGATCGAGAAACTCAAGGAGAAAGAACCTCAGACTCAGGGAGAGAGCACAGGCCTGAGCTTAGCCCTGAGCCTGGGCCAGTCCACGGGCAGCCTGGGCACTTACCCAGCCGATGCCCAGGGTGGAGGGGACAATGCAGAAAGCCACGGGCAGAGCGGGGACTCCAAGAGTGAGAAGAGGCCGAGCCTGGTGGATCGCCAGGCGTCCACGGTCGAGTACCTCCCCGGGATGCTCCATTCCAACTGCCCCAAAGGCCTTCTGCCCAAATTCTCCAGCTGGTCACTGGTCAAGCTGGGGCCTGCTAAGGCTTATAACTTCCACACAGGCTTAGATCAACAAGGCTTTATCCCGGGAACAAACTATTTAATGCCTTGGGACATTGTCATCAGGACGAGAACTGAAGACGAAGGAGACTTGGACACCAATTCCTGGCCTGCACCCAACAAGGCTGTTCCTGGGAAAAGAAGCGCGGTGGTGATGGGAAGAGGCCGGCGGAGGGACGACATCGCTCGAGCTTTCGTGGGGTTTGAATATGAAGATGCACGTGGCAGGAGGTTCATGTGCTCGGGGCCCGACAAGGTGATGAAGGTGATGGGAGGGGGGCCGAAGGAATCCGCCCTCAAGGCCCTCAATTCCGACATGCCCCTGTACATCCTGTCCTCGACGCAGGGCCGGGGCCTCAAGCCCCACTACGCCCAGTTCATGAGGCTCTTTGTGGTGGTTCCTGATGCTCCTCTGCAGATCACCTTAACGCCTCAGGTAGGAGCTGCAGGAGGGAGTCTGGGAGCTGCAGAGGCAGGGGTGGTTGTGGAAACATTAATTACCAAGGGTGACAGCAAAAGGGTGTCAAGCAACTCCAACTCAAACCAGCTTCAGCCAAGACAGTCCTTTCCAAAGGTATCTGTTACATAAGCCCTTGGGATTTCTTAAACTTCAACCTGCCAAATTTATACTTTGTATAAAGTAAGTTTACAAAAACATTTTATCGAGGATGAGCTATTGGCATTCCCTGCTGTTATAATGGCTTTTATTAAAAAAAAAGCTAACAATGATTCTTTAAGAATGACTTTGTCATTTTAAATGTCATGGAGAAAAGCAATGACTCATGGCTCAATTATTATTAGTTACCATTTGAATTGAGGAGGTGAAAAAATGTTGGTTTTCTTAACTGGAAAATTCTTCACCATTCCATTTTTCTTTTAACACACATTTGAAAAAAAACTCCATTTGCATTTTATTACTTTTTAAGGTAGTAATGCTGTTTGATCACCTATTCATGTCTCCTTTTGGTTTTAGGTTCAACCAGGACCACCACCCTGTCCTATATTTTACCCCGAGAAGCAGGAAATCACCCTTCCCTCTGATGGACTCTGGGTGCTGAGGTTTCCCTACGCCTACGTGACAGAACGGGGGCCCTGCTTCCCTCCCAAGGAAAGCCAACAGTTAATGAGCTACAAAGTTCTGCGAGGAATACTGAAAGCAGTTACACAATAAGAATGGTTTTGGGTGGATCTGTTTTAGTTTGAGGTCTGTCTTCAATCCAATTTGTGGGTTTTGGTTATCCAACGGTTGTCACTGCAATTGTGTGAAGCCCCCACTGTATTTCACTGGAACGCGGTCAGATTGGAAATAAAGTTGGTATCAAAGCAGGAAAAGGGATCTGAGACATTTTCCGTTTATTAAGTTTTCATATTTATATGTTTTCATATGTAAAAAAAAAAAATAAAAGCTGGTTTTCGTAAAGTGCTGATTTTGTATTAGATGTTTTGATGACAGTGCTTTTCCCCATCCTTTTCACATACCTATTTAGGAATATTCAAAAATTAGCACTACCTGAAATCAAGAGTTTACTTTGCCATATTGAGGCAATGATGAGCAAAATCTTTTCTTTTTCTGAACAAGCTCATTGTGTGTAAATGATGCTTTTAATGTGATGATGGGAGAAACCATTTTTTCTTGGAAAAAAAATATATATTGTAGTTCTGATGTGTATTAAAAGCAAAGCCAGAAACTGTGCTCACCTGTATCAAGTGACTGGCAGTGCCAAAAAATCAGCCACAGTAAATCAACTTTTAACTGAGGTAAGATGTGTTAGTGACAGCGGCTGTATGCTGAGACCTAATTTAATTTCTAGAATATTTGTTTCTAATTAGCATGCACACAAAATTTAATTTGCCGGTTTTCTGTAGTACAGTAATTATACTGCATGACCAGAGCTGAGACCTGGTTTCTGCTCGGAATATGACATCTCTGAGGGCCTGGGTGAGGAAAATATATCCCTTCATTTGGAATACAATCTTAGGGGTTAGATTTCATGGTCTTTAAAGATCCTTTCCAAGCATTCGATGATTTTCAGGGGCTGGGTGTGGGAAAAGTGTCCCTCCCGTTTGGAATATGACATCGCTGAGGGGCTGGATGAAGAAAAGGCATCCTCGCATTTGGAATATGATATCTGTGAGGGGTTGGATGTGGAAAACCCATCCCTCCTGTCTGAAATATGACATAAGGGGCTGGACTAGATGAACTCTGAAGATCCAACCCAACCATTCCATGATTTTGTGATGGCTGAGCGGTTGTGAGGGGAACGCGCATCCCTCCCCATTTGGAATATGACGTCTCTGGGTGGAGGAAAAACATCCTTCCACCTGTGAGAAGAGAGCCGGAACAGCCAGGTGGAAAATAACAGCGTCTAATTGACAATTACCCCACAGCCCTCGCGAAGCGCTTTTTGACCGTGACAGCCCCGCCCGTGAGGCGGGCGCTGGGCGGGGGTGTGGAAAACACATCCCTCCACCTGCCAGCAGAGAGCCGGGACACCTCGGTGGAGAATTAAAGCGTGTAATTGCGAATTATCCCCACAGCCATTGTGAAGCAGCGCCAGCAGCAGCGGGGGCTGCGGGCAGCCCCTCACGGCCAGGCGGGAAGGGCGCGGGGCCGCCGCGCCTGCGCACTGCGCTCCTCCCGGCGCCGGGGCGGCTGCGCGGGCGCAGAGGCGCCGCTCCCTGGGAGCCGCCGCTGCCTCGGAGCCTCCGCGCCCCGCAGCGGCTCCGCCTCGCCGCCAGCCGGCTGCGGGCTGGCACAGCGACAAGGACCGCGGCACCACGGGCCGGGGCAGCCGGTGACAGGCGCAGGATGTCGGCCACGCTCTACGTGCTCTCCACGCTAGGTGGATACGTCCTCACCTCCGCCCTCCTCCTCAAGTGCCCGGGGCTGCTCCACCGGCCCAAGCGGCAGCGCTTTCGCTGCCGGCACATCTCGCACCGCGGCGGTGAGTGAGGGGGCGCGGGGTGGAGGGGAGGGGATGCGGGAGCTTTGCTGCTCTCCGCTGCTCCTGAGGGACGGTGTTCGCCCGGCTCTGGGCGCTCAGGGCTCGGCGGCCCCCGGGCGCTGCTCCCTCACGGCCCCGGGGCGCTGCTCCGGCCCCCGGACACGGGAGGGTCGTGAGGGGCTGCGCTGTGCCCGTGGCTTGCAGCGGGCTCCCTTTAAACCTTCCTCCCGCAGCCTAATTTTAGGTGCCACCTGCTGACCAGTGCCTCGGTTCAGCGCGGAATTAATCTCCGAAGTCCAACCGCGACAGCCGAAAATCAGCTTTTTTTTTTGGCGTGGGGCGTGATGTTTTTCTTCTCAAATATGTCTATATTTTCTTCTAACGATTCTGTATCCTGGTATTTCTCTCCCCAGCCAGAGGGGCGTCTGGCTGTTGCTTACATCAGGTACAAGAGATCGGTTTTCTTGCCTCTGACCTCCTGTTTGCTTTGCTTTCTGCTTTCAGGGGAAACAGAATTTGCTGTGACTCTGTTCTTGCTCCCCTCGGTGTTGCAGGCAGACAGTGGATGGCTCCATGCCCTGGTAAAACCGATCCCATTTGAGAGTCAGGCATGTTGATTCTGTCTAAAATATCTAAAAGAGATTTTTAAGCTTCTTCTACCTATTCTAGAGTACTGAGAGGAAAAAAATGGAGCAAGGTGTGTCAAAATAGGTAGTTTGATAGTAAATTTTTTTTGATACTCTGTGTGAGAGATGTCTGGTGCTGAGTTTAAACAGTTTTCAATACCATACTTTAGTGCTAGTTTATGCAGGGGTTGATCACAGCTTTAGCCAGTAGTCCTTAACAAATGCTGCTGCCTTTAATTATCAAAATACAAGAACAGGAGCTGATCTCTTAACGATTTTATTCCTATTTTATTTTAAACTAAACTTTCATTTAGTTTAGTTGGCAGTTTAAGTTTCTTTATAACTATAGTTCTATGTATAGTATAAAAGGTAGCTTTTGGTGTGGAACATCTATATTATCTGTTGCTTGGTTTTTATATAAAAGAAAAGGTTCTTAATTTTAAGCGTTTCCTGGGGGGGTTTTTTGTTTGTTTGGGTCTTTTTTAAGCCGTTCAAAACTTGCAGGGGACTTTGTTGGAACTTGGTGTGATCCCCTTAATCTTCTGTTCTCACTCCTTTGCAAGGACCTTAGTTAAGATACGCAGCTCTTAAGCCTCGAATGCGAGTGCTCGGGCCGGCTGCTGTAAGCCCCATCGGAACAGCAGGAAAGCCTGGCTTAAGGGAGGATTATTCCTCAGGCATTCAAAGTGCACGGTCTGTGAATTGTTCCCGTGAAATCCACCTGGGGCAGGAGGGCAGCCCTGAAGGTTGCAGCAGCTTTTTTGCTCATCTGAGGCTGAAGATCACTCCTGCTTTACTCTCCTTGGTGTTTACCCTGTAACATAAAATTCCTGCGGGACTTGAGTTCTCCTCGGGCTTTAGTCATGCTGTAGCTTTAGACTCAGTGTCAGATTTCCTATTGCATTTACTCCAATTAACTTGGGAGATCAAGGTAACGCTTAACTTGGTTGGTTTTTTCCTCTCTGAGATGAAACCTTGTACAAAGTTTTTTAAGTCTGATGCTGCTTGCTTTGTCGTTCAAGTTTTCTCACCTCATTTTGTACAATCATCCCCGAATTATTTCTTCATTTCTGCATAGTTTTAAAATTGGTCGTTTCTGAGAGCAGTTATTGAGTCTTGATATTCTTTTTTGGAGTCCTCTGTTGATGCCAGCAGCCCTGAACTGCAGGGTCTCTGAGAGCGGGCAGCATGATGATTTTTACACAGAATAATTCAGATTGGAAGGGACCTCTGGAGATCTCATCTGACCAGAGCAGGTTTACCAGGACCTGGTCCAGTTAGGTTTTGAGTACATCCAGGGATGGAGTCTCCTGTTCCAAAGTTTGATCACTCTTGCAGTAAAAAACGAGGAGGATTCTTACATTTATGAACTGAATTCCCTGTATTTAAACTTGTTCATATTCCTCTTGTCCTTCCCCTGGGCACCACCATGAAGAGTTTGGCTGAATCTTCTTTACTCCCCCCATAACGTCTGGATGTGCCATTTTGGCTGGGGAAAGTTAATTCCTCCTAGGGGATGCAGCAGCCCTCGAGCCCATGAAGCTGAAGGTGTTTGAGGAAGCTTTGGCCAGCCCAGCCTTCTCACTTCTCAGGGGAGAAGATTACTTGGATCAAATAACTTGTGTAGTTCCCTTTTCTGCGTGTGGTTGCTGATTTAGGATTCCTCTTTCAGCTGATCTCTGAACTTTGTTCCTCATTTCCCCCAAAATGATACAAGTCAGGCATTTGACTCACCACCCCTGCCATGTCACCATCCCTGGCCTTGACCACCTCCCTGCCATGTGATTTGTTAGATCAGCCACTTGAAAGATTTATTTTTGGAACTTTCTGCCCAGGAATGTTAGGATACTTACTTTATTGACAAACTGAAGACTTGACTCAGGTGTTTTTGCCCTTCCCTCACCGTTCAGGATGCGTGGGCTGGATTGCCACAGCTGATAAGTTATCTAAAAGCCTCAATTATTATTGCAGTTAATTTGTAACAGATCAGCCAGGTCCTGTGTAGGGGTTTCCCATTTGTTAGGCAATCAGCAGATGGATACCATGAGGTTCTTTTGCTTTCCTTTGTCCCTTGGTTCACTTTTGCCACTCAGCCAATTCCCAGTTCTGCAGTGAAATCCCATAAAATATTGGGGAATGTCTAATCAAAGAAGCTACTGTGGATTCACCATATTGTTTTACATTAAACCCTGCAGATTTTTGTCATCACGGTTCCAAGTCAAGTCTTCCATTTTGTAAACCTACCTGAGAACAACAAATTTAAATTGGTGGTTGTGCATTGCTTTAATTAAGTAACTGAACACAGGTTTAGGTAATATGTCCTGGTGAGGTCTTGTTAATAGGCAAGGCCTTAATTGGAACTCTTATAATTGCTGTTTACCAAGTCTGTCATTAGTGTCAAAGAGCAGTTAAAATTTGCATAGATATCATCATCAGCACATGTGTCTTCCTGAGGTGCTTGTGTTTTTCCATCTATAATATTGCCTGTTTTCTGAGGTGGGGAGAAGGCAAAATCTTTTCCAGTCCCTAATCAGGCTGATTCTCAAAGATTTTTATGCGGAGAACACTGGGTTAGGATTGCAGAGTTTAGTCCTGCCTGAGAGAAAATTTAATTTGCTTGTGTTTTCGTTTCTTAACTGGAATTGATGTGTGTTTCATTCCTTGTGTGTGAGCCCTCTTCTCCAGCAGTACAAACCTTTATTGACAGATCTCAGTTGTTTGGGAAATATCCTTGCACTGAAAAAAGAGATTGTCAGCATCAGCTGGGTTATACATTTAGGAAGTGTCAGCTTTAGAATGTCTTGGGTGGTTTAATTCATAGCTTTTTGAGGTTTTTTTCCTCTTGTTACTCTTCCCACCAACTCTCAAATAGATTTTTGCATGCACTGTTGCTGTGCCTGTAGGGCTTATTGTCTTAGCTAAATACCTCTGGCAAATTAAACACTTTGGTTTGAATATTCAAAGTGTTACACAAATCCAAGGTAAGTTCTTTTTTAAAATAATTTTACTTGGAGAAGGTCGTGTCTCTCCAGTAGGTTGATGGCAACAGAGATTTCTGCCTTGAGCTTCATCCTCATTTCTCAAAATACGTATATTTTAAAACCTGTTGGTTTTTAATTATATTTTCAGTGGGATTGAGGGGAGGAAAAGGATTTTGCGTAAGTTTTATTTTTGTTGTTTCTGTAGGTGCTGGAGAGAACCTGGAGAACACAATGACAGCCTTTCACCAGTGAGTACAAAAGGATGAGAACACCTAAATTTGGTGTTCTCAGTGCCTTTAGTGAGAGAAGCAATGAAGGGAGGTGGGACTGCATCACTTCTTTGGGGTTCCAGTGTCCTATTTGTGAAAGTCAGCTCTCCTTTTCTGCTGTGGATTGCCAAACATCCACTCAGTTCCTCCAGAAGGAGTTGGGATACCACAAATTATGATCTGTGCACAGTAACAAATAGAAACAAACCCTTGGGCTCGAGCTGTGCGAGCCAGTAAAACATCAAACAATACTGTGCTTAATGGTGATTACTTCTATTAATTTATTTATCATTATAAAGCAGAAAATGCTGCTGTTTATATTTTCCTTCTGCAGTCACGCAATGTGTGAAAGCCTCTTACTCAGGGGTTTAAAATGGGGCTGGGACCAGAAAGCCTTTTAAGCCTCCAGCATTTAAGTAGTGAATTTTAACGAGGTTCTCAAAGGCATTTAAAGAAGAAGCATATCTAAAACTCCAACTGCTGCTGAGAAGGGACCACATTATGTGGGCTCCTCTTTGTTTTGTTTGGGGTTTTTCTAATTTGCTTTGTGCTGAGGAGCCTCATCAGTTTGCTGTTTCCCTGCAGCCTGAGGGGTGCCAGCTTTCCCAACCATATAAAAGAAAGTACTGCACTATTTTCTATCTCCATGGAAGCTCAGCATAGTTTTGTGTGGCTTTTTGTTGGGTTGTTTTTTTTCCTGCTGGCCTGCCTTTTTTCAAGTCTGCTACCAGACTTTCTGAAAGTGCTTTTTTTCTCTTTTTCTAACCATTTCTTAAATTTCATATATCACACTCTTCTGTACATGAAGTGCTCTTGCAATGGAAGTTCCTCCATAATCTATTTTTATTTTATTCCCAGAAATAGGCAGTAATATTTAGAGTAAAGACTGCACTGGGAGTAATACATTTTGTGATGTTTTTCTGACTCTGTTTTGCCCATTTTAATTATTTTACAACTGTGGTAGAACAAATGCATTGAAGTCCAGTTTCTACCCTAGGAATGGGGTAGAAAATCAGTGATCTGGCTGGTGAAAAATGGTCAGGATTGGTTCCAACAGCTGACAGGAGATAATCAATTTAAAATCCATCAGATTGTGTGTGAAGCCAGACAGGGTGTGTCTGCAGGAGCTGTTCCTGCAGGCTTGCACAAGCAGGAATATTTGGCTGTTGCTGTAGTTGAATCCAGAAGAGAATGTTTGTATGGGAGGAGGAAGCTTTTACTGGCAATTTCAGTTTCTGTACTGCTTAATTTACAAATATTCTGGAAGGAAATTATAAGCTTTTAGTACCAAAGACAATATTTTGTTTTATTGAAATGCATAATAGATGGGAGGGGGGCTATAATCTTATATTCTACCATATTTAAATGCTTCTGTGGTGGTTTTAGATCATAAAATACCAGATTTTAAGCAAGAGCACTTTCACCCTAATTCTCAAATTCGAGCCTAGCTCACAGCTTGAGTTCTGGAGCAGTTGGATCTGAATCCACAGGGATGTTCTGAATCTGGAGCCTTCTCTGGAGCAGTGTGAATTCAACAGAACAAACCAGAAATTCCCAGCTGGGAGAGCTCAGCACTTGAGGAAGTTTATTGAGCACTGAGCTGCTCCTAAGGGCCTGGCAAAGCCTCAGATTTGTTAACAAGGAAAGTTGTTGTTCTCCCCTCTCCACGCAGCATCAGCCCTGACTTTCTTAAGCAAGAAATATTGCTAATAAAATCTGCTGGTGAAATGATAAAACATGGGAACATCTACACGTTTGGCAAATCTCCTGCAGCAGATTTGGAGTTGCTTTCCCTCAGGAGAAAAAAAAAAAAATCACCCAGTACAGCCTGTGATTCTTCCATATGTAACAGGATTTTGTTCCTCTCTAATTCTTAATTAGCAGCACTGGCAAACAGTTCACAAATTGGCTTTAATTTGACAACCCTCCTTGATGATTATTCCAGCTGGACTAGAAATTGTGTTAAACACTTCGGGGAGTATGTTCTGATTTATTTTTTGGTTTGTTACTGCATTTGTGGGTGTTCATGGGGTGTGTTCAGCAGCCAATAAAGCCCATATGGAAAAGGCTGTTATTGAATTTACAGAGCTTTGGGTCTCAGGTAGGCACAACTCACAGGTGGTGTAGGTTTGCTCAGAGATGGATAAAAAGGTTTTGAAGGAAGAATTCAGACTTTTATCTCTCTGCTGGAATGACACCTCTTTTCTAGTTAAATGACCAATTAACTGCTGTTTGCAGCAAAGCTTATTTTTTTTCTGGTGTGAGGTTTCTAGTACTTATTTTTCATCAGTATCATTATTATTTTCTGCTTTCCTTACTCCTCCTGTGAACCAAACTACTGTGGAGTGGGTTTGGGGTTGGATTAGAGCTTTTCAAAGCAATGAGTCTGAACAGGAATAGCTATTTTGCTTTGAAAAATGTGACTGGATGTTTAGTGGTTTATTTCCTTTTTAATTTAAATTAAAATTTTTCATTAAAAGAATAGTTTAAGGTTGTTTTGCTACTCAGTAAAACAGCCAAAAGCTTGAAAGTCCCACTGCTAATTTCCTGATTCAGCTTTCACATCTCTTCATTTGTTGTTTCTAACCACAAATTCAATTTCTTTTTTCAAAATCTCACTTCCTCCAGTGGGCAGACGTGCTGCTGCTCACAAACACCCCCCTCCAAATCCTGAATCAATCCTTTAGGAGCAGGATTCTCAATCCTGGGGTGGCAGGCTGCAACCCCCAGGTGAGCTTCCCAATTCCTATGGGAGACAGAGCCAAAATCTGCCTCCAGAGATGTTTATTCTTATATCAGCTCCCCCCTGCAGCAGAGATTGTGAGGATTCCTGTTTGCTCCTTGCCTTGCAGCAGCATTCTGAGGGTTCCTTGCACCACTAAAGCCCCCAGGGTCCCTCCAGTGGGATTATTTTGTGGGATGTGTTGGGTTTGGAGCTGCACAAAGCCCTCGAGTGGTTCACGGCAGCCTCTCCCCGCAGCGCGGTTAATTTGGGCACGGACATGTTGGAGCTGGATTGTCACCTGACAAAAGATGAGCAAGTGGTTGTGTCCCACGATGAGAACCTGAAGAGATCAACAGGAGTGGATGTCAACATCTCTGACCTCAAATACTCGGTGAGTCGAGGAGAAAAGGGGCTGGGGGGTGTTGAAAAATGCATTTGTGGGGTGTGCAGGGGGCTCTGTGTGTGCCTGGTGCCCAAAACCAAAGGGGAGGATTCATCTCAATAAAAACACCCCTAAACTAAACCACCTTCACTAAACTCCCCGTGCAGTCAGAGGATCACACCTGGCACATTCCAGAGGGTGATTTACTCCTCCAGTTATCAGGTTGGTGGGATGGCTCTGGAGCTGGGATGTTTTGTCACACTGATTGATGGCAGAGTGACAAAAGCTCTTCCTGGTGTGACCAGTTCTTTAGTGGGAAATCTGGGAGATGAATCCCCCCTGCCTCAACAGTGGAATTTCCTGAATTCTCAGACATTTGGGAATGTTTTGCCTTATTCAGCTACAGGTGACACAAATCCAAGAATGCCAAATAGTTCAATTAATTCTGAAATTGGTGCTACTAAATCAGCTTTTTGGATGAGAAGATAAGTGACTTATGAATTACGATTTTTTTGGTCTTTTTGGAGGTGGGTCATGATTATGTCCCTACATTTGAACTGATGTTCCATTCCTCTTTATTTTTAAGGAACTTCCACCCTATCTCTGCAAATTGGATGTCACCTTTCAGAAAGGTGAGATGTTTGTCTCTTGCTGTTTCAATTTCCCATTTTGTAGCAGTAGCAGTTTCCTGCTTTGGCAAAAGGAGTAGAAAAGTGCATTTGCTTCTTTCAATATAATCATAAAAGAAGTTTCAAAAGAAAATATAATCCTGGCTGTAGGAACCAGTTCAGTAGTTACTGTAGGTATGACTTGGAGTTCAGAAGGAAATTTTGTTCTCGTTTGGTCTTTTTCAAATTAATCTCATTGCATTTGGTGTGTGGTAACTGAGCCTGTGTTTGCTATTTCAGGATTTTAACATTGCCTGCACTCCTACTGTTGCTAAATAATGAGTGAATATCATAAAGTTAAAACCTGAATGTGCAACACGCTCAGGGCATTTTCATTATGGAAATTAGCTTGTCATAGTTAATTACAGCTGAATAAAGTAACTTTTTGTTTAAAAACGTGATTATCCTTGGAGCTTTATATTTTTAATAAAGTTTTAAGGTAATGAGCACTCTGACATCTCTGCTTTTATCTGTGGTTTGTTAAAAGTGGCCACAGCAGTGACAAGTTTCTTTTTTCCCCAGAATGTCAGTGTGAGGGGACAGACAACCGTATCCCACTCCTGCAAGAGGTGTTTGAGGCATTTCCAGAAACTCCTGTCAACATTGACATCAAAATGAACAACAACGTGTTGATCAGGAAGGTACGTGAGGATCTGCTGAACTGAGAGGGAAGGCAGGGGAATGATCCTGATATTCCAGGAGGTTTTTTGGAGTTGTGGCAGTCTGTGATAGCAAGTTCTGTGTTCTTGGACTGCTTCACCCTTCACATGTCAGGTCCTGCTCCCTGTGTGAGGTAATACAGGAGACAGAGAAGGGATCTTGTGCAAGATATTCTGTGAAAGCTCTTTAGGAGCCTTGTCTGGATCAGAAACTGCAGCAGCACTGCTGGAGACACGTTTGGGGAGGGTCTTCTTAGAGATTCTTGCTCTCCAGAGCAGCATAAAAACATAATTTTATTGTGTAGATGTGTTCAACACAGAGGGAAATCTTTCCAGCAAATACTGTTGTGTTATTTAGGTCTCTTGAACTCTTGAGGTTTTTTTGTAGGTATAATCTGTTGTCCTGAACACGTTTATTTCCCATCAAAGCACCACAGCCACCTTATGATGGGAAAGAGGAAAGAATTCTTTCCTCTAATGAATTCCAAAGCCAGCAGAGTTTGAGTTAAATACTGCTGCACTCATTTCCAGTGACTCCGTGTGAGATTTGTGCTTTCTGTGCTGCAGGTCTCAGAGCTGGTGAGTCGCTACAAGAGAGAGCATCTGACCGTGTGGGGGAATGTCAACTACGAGATTGTATCCAAGTGCTTCAAGGAGGTAAGGCCGAGTCCAGCTGAGCTCTGTTACTGTGTGAGAAAAGCACCCTGCAAATCAAGATTCAACCAGCTAGGCCTGGCTTCTGCTCGTGGTGAGGAAATTCAGGTTGTGTTCTGCTTGCTGTACTGCTAAAAGAAGACAAGCACAGTTAACACCCTTCTTCTCTGCTGTAAAATACTGGAGGAATTAAGCTTAGTCACGTTTTATTCTTGTTTTATGGAATTTAGGGCACTGCAGCTTGATGCCAGGAGTTCTTCAAGCCTGTTTTGCACATCATTTATCTGATAAAAAGCAATTTTTCCAAGGATTGCTGATTGTCTGTTTCTTTGCATAAAAATAATGGATGTGGCCACTAGTGGACACAGTTGCATCAGCATAAAGCTGTTATTTCACAGCTATAATTCTCTTCCTTTTTGTGCTGAGGAATTTTACAATTCAGAATTAAATTAAAATAGAGTTTAGTCCAAGGGAGTTATACACCTGAGTGAAATCCATCTTTTGGTAGTTCAGTCTAGTTGATTATTTCAATTTATCTGTGCAGAACACTCAATTTCCTTCCTACCTGACCAGCATTTAGATTTATTCAAATAAGACAACTTCATCTTAGGTGTGACTGCTGAGCTTCAGACATGCATTGATGAGTAAATTTAATTGCAACAGAGTCAAAGTCCACAAGATAACTGAGAATCTCTTCCCTGGTTCCTGCAGAACTCTGACATTGCCACCATCTTCTGTGCCCAGCGTGTCCTCCTGCTCCTTGGCCTGTTCTACACTGGTCTGCTGCCCTTCATTCCCTTCAAGGAGGAATTCTTTGAGATTCCCATGCCTTCCATCATCCTCAAGTGAGTTCCAGCCCAGCAGTGGGTGCTGCATTGGCACCAGTGTGAAGCAGCTGAACCCTGCTCCCTCCCTGAGCGCTGCTTTTTTGGGGCTGAGGTTGCTTTTCTGGTGGTTTAGGCACTTTTGGATGTTCCTGGGAGATTTCTCTGCACAGTAATACACAGCAATTCTGTATTTACAACTATTTCTTGCTATTTTCTCCTCTTTTCTTGAGAACAAATTTGTCTGATAGGGCCAAGAGACAAGTCAGCAGTAGGGTGGGTATGAGATTGCACAATCTTTCTCATTCTTCACTCAAAATGCTGCAGAATTCTCATCTCTGCTGCTTCTCTTAAATGTAGCTCATTTCTCTTGTGTAACCCAATTCTAAGTCACTGTCTTGAGCAGTGAAATTACTGCTCTAATTTGAGCAAGATTAATTCTTTATGTTCCTTTTGCAGGAACATCTCAACTAAGATTTTAATCTGTGCTCTGGTAATTTTTGGTTTCCTCTTCCTCAACAGGCTGAAAGAACCAGAGAAGATGTCAAGAAGCCAGAAATTTATTATCTGGCTGGCTGACACGTAAGATTTTCATCTGATTAAATTTTTATTTATATTTTGCCTTTATATTAACACTTGACTCAAGCAACTAAGATTAGCTGTTGCTATATCTATGCATTATATATTTGCAGTTTCTTCCAGCTTTTTGCCAGTGCAGGATAAATCAGATTCAAATCTTATGTAGATGTGCTTTATGCTTTTATTTTCCTCACACTGAAGCTTTCTAAGGTGCAGTAACAGTGGGAATTATTCCAATTGTGTGTGTGTTAAGCTTCTGTCCTTAAGTGTGCTCGGCTAATTAACATGCAATTAGCTGCAGAATGCAGATCTCATGGATGTGACTGTTTCCTAATGTTGTCAGAGGAGAGACACTGTTTGCCTTACAAGGAACACTTTGCATTTTAGGAATATCTGTGCTTCAGAGGGGATTTAGTCACAGCTTTTCAGTGACTGCAGTGTCTCCTGCCTCTGACATCTGTTAGTTGAGTTTCTCCGGGGCATTTTTGTGGGTTTGGTGAGAAGGATAAAACCTCTCCTGAAAGCAGAGTGTTCCTCAGACATGGAATGAGGCACCTGCAGGGTGAAGGACTTCTCTGCTGATCTTCAGCAGAGTTGATACTTAAATTGCTTCAACTGGAAGTTTTCTAGAATTGAATTTCTCTCATGGAAAACTCTACACACTGTATGGGAACTTCATTGCAGGCCATCAACAGACACTGAAAATTCCATATATACTTGGAAGTTGTTAATTAATTTCCCTCTCTTTTCCCAGGCTGCTGATGAGGAAGGCACTGTTTGACCACCTCACAGCTCGGGGCATCCAGGTACAGTGGGGCAGAGCTAATTATTTGAGAATTCAAACCAGACAAACACAGCCTTCAGAGAGGTTCCTGTTCCCCCCAGCATGTTCTTGGTATTTCTGGGACCATGAGTTGCTGTTTAGCTCCTGAGCAAAAGCTGTTGCTGTTCTATTTAAAAAAAAAAGAGTTTTCATTTAAGTCCCTTGAAGTTTAGGGTTTTTTTTTTCTCCCGCTTCATACTTAAGCCTATAAAATCTGCAAAACTGATTATCTGATGTGAGGCTTTCACAAAATAATACTTTTTAGAAGGATCTGAAGTCTCAGGTAATGGAATTGGAGTCACCATTAAAAAATATCTCTTTTGGAAGGTGGTGGTGGGGGAGAAGTCCAGCATCACAGTGTCATCATTTCTCATTTTAAATATGCAGCAACATCTCCTTCAGATCAAACAATTTAGGTCAGAAGTGATTTTTAAAATAAGAAAAAAGTATTTCCTGTAATGATTTGGTTGTTGTATCCCATTTCACAGGTGTACATTTGGGTACTGAATGAAGAACAAGAATACAAGAGAGCGTTTGATCTCGGAGCTACGGGAGTGATGACAGACTATCCAACAAAACTGAAGGAGTTCTTACACAATTACCCAGCATAAAGGAAGAAAACTCAGAAAGTCCTTCCAGAACAGATTGTGAGCCAAGGATTTTCCTCATTAAAAAAAATAATTGCGGGCAGCATGCACAGATCATTTTTGTTGGAAAGATGTAACCGATGATCTGTTACCTTGTTGTCAAGTCACTACCTAATGTAAAGGTTGTCTATTTATTTTAAAACTTTAATGACATAGTTTACATTTGTAAATAGCTCATTTAGCAACAGCACACTTCACAAATGATGATGATTAGGGAGAGAGTTGCCTGACAAGGTACCTGTAGATAATGAGCATTATCTTACCTGTCACAAGTGTTCCTAAGCAGCTGTCAGGACATGTCAGTTATTTTATATTATTCTAGTGAGCAGAAACTGAAGAATTTCTGAAAGTGTAGCCTGTGTGTTTGCATTTCTTGTGTTGCTTTTAGATTTCAGGTAACTTCTAGAGGAAAAAAAAAAAAAAAAGAAAAACAGGCACAGGAGAAATAGCAAAGCAGAGTCTGTGGCTGGCCAGGTAGTGAAGTGTACTCAGTGAAGGTGGTCACTTTGTAGCCAAAATTAACTCAGTGTAGATTTATTCCATTATTCTCACTGACAAGAATGTTGAACTCGAGTTGGAACTGGATTTAGACCTTCTCTGAGGTGATGGCAACGCTGTGACTTTTGGTCCAGGTCTAAACACAGGATTTAAATCAGGAACTCGGTGTTAAATTCTGGTTTAACACCGAGTTCCACTGCAGGGTGCAGGTTTGCCCCTGGCGGCTCTGGCCTGCCTGTCTTGGCAGTAGTTGGATTTCCAGGATGCAAAATTGCACTTTTTACAGATCACACTCACTTTGAAATAGCCTTTTCACAACGTCCTGAAAGTCTCTTGCAAGTTTATGGTTCTTGATGAACAGAAAGTTGTTTTTTAGAGTGAGGGACCAAAGAAGACTTAAGTTTGGTCAGGAGTTTCAGGGACAAATGAAAATGTTCCTTTTAAATGAATTCACCCAAAGCAAATTCTTATGTGTATTTATAAAGGAAGTGTCAATCTAGAATGTGTGCAAACTTTAGTCTTTTCTCTCCACAAAAATACATTCAATATCCAAGTTTATATGCATGGACATGGAAATAACTGGCAAAAAGCCAGGAAACCCCAGATGTGATGGAATTGGGGTAGGCAGGAAGGTATTTCTGGAAGCTTCCCACGCTGTTGTGTCCTTGTGAGGAGTTACCTGTGTGTCAGACAGGTTGGAGCCTGCAGTGCCTGTGTGCCTTGGTGTGCTCCTGTCGTGGCTGGGGGCTCAGGGGTTTAATTACTGTGGCTTAATTACAGCCAATGTATAGAGCTCAGTCACTGAATCATCAGATGCTCTCTCTAAACAAGAGTCTGGGTCTGTTTCTTGAAGGAACTTCATGTGAAAAGAATAGATCTGAATAATAAACTCAGTAGCCAGATGTGTTTTTACTGCAAGGAGCACCCACTGTGCTAAAAACTGATTTTTAAGTCATTTTTTTCCCCTTGATAGCTCAGATTTGGGAGGGTTCTTGTTGCACCCCCTGGCTGCTGTGCCATATTTGTAAGTGTGGAGCATCTTTGCTGTTCCACTGCCTGTTAAAATGCCAAATCCATCTGCATGGAGAGTGTTTGGTTCTGCACCGCAGCTCCTTTCTGAGGAATCTGCCTGGATGAAATGGAAAAAAACTGCTGTATTTAGGATTCAAGGGAACATGTGCTGATGGGGGCAGATGAGTTAATGTTGTCCTTTTGAATATCTGCCTGGTGAAGATGACTGCAGATTCAATTTCCTCCTAATTTAATCAGCCTTGTTGCTTATTGAATGGAAGAGAGGAAAATGTAACTTCCTAACTGTTCATGGGGGGAAAAGGATGAAATTATTTATTAGGTACTAAGCTGTTTCCCTTTCAGACCAGTTCTGTCTGGTCACATAAGTGCTAATAATCAGTCATGTCACAGCTCTGCCTGCTTTTTAGAAGCCACTGAATAGTTAGAGAAGATGTTCCACATGCAGCTCAGTAAATTAAAAAATTCCACCTTTCTGTCCTAATCTGGGTTTATTACCAGGCAGTTTTTATGCAATGTGGGTTTTTTAAACTCAGTTTTATTGCTATTAAATTTTTAACACATGCACCAATATTAAGATGGAAATATAATTATGGTTTTAGGGAATACTACCAAAACATTTTAAAACTTTTTTGTTTAGGTTAGGGAGAGCTAAATTTTAAAATACCAGTTTTGATCTCTGATTTCCTTTTTCTCAAGTTTCCCTGAACAATGAATAAACAATTTTTCATTCTATATTGGATGATAAAACACAGGTACTGAAATGACAGTGTTTTATATTTAATTTTAATATTTTTATTCTCTCTCTGGTAGTAGAGGTGGAAATTTCTGCCTTGTAAAATTCTCAACACATTTTTTCAACCACACTTTTGTCAGATCAGTGTTCTTACATCTGATGGAGCTTCTGACTGTGCTGTTTATACATTGACCTCTCTTGGATAAATCTGCTGCTCAATATCCAAAATTTGATTGAGAGGGAAAGGGTCCAGTGCAGGAAAAATAAATTTATTCCTTAACCTGTTCGGGCTTTAGCACAAGATCTCATGAGACAGAAAATGTTGAATCCCAGCACCAGTGCACAGGGTTTAGGCCATGATAACTGTTTGTAACAAAATACAACGGAATTGGGGTGACTGTAAAACATTTGTTGTATCCAATCCTTGTTTTGAATATTCCAGAACTCGCTGTGATTTTTAAACCACTTGTACAGAAAAGCTTTTGTTGAGAACTTGCACAACTTGTCCAGGAGGATGTTCAGTCCATCTCTCTCTCTGAGGAGAGATTCTTTTCAGGTACTTTTAACTCTAAATATTGTTTTAACACTGTGTTCTCAACCCTGTTGCAAGCTGTTTTATGTATGAAGGATGATTGCATGTATCTCATGCACTTTTAATTTGCAGAAAGTCTCGTGGACCTCTCTAGCTCCAGAGCTATGCAGTGATTTTTCTTTCCATGTGAAGAAAGGTTTGATGCTTTTGAAATGTGGCACATTAAAACATCTTTGCTCATAAAAGATCTAAAACTGGATGCTTGTTAGGTGTGACTTATTTCCCTAAAAACCTAATCTCAGAGTGATTTTGTGTTTGCAGTTTGAGTTTGTGCTCACAAGAATTCCACTTGCAGCAATTTTTTGTCCTTTCTGGTGATCAGCAGGATATTTCCTCTAGTCCTACACGAAAAACTTCCAGCTTTCCTACTAGGATGCCATTAAATCACATTAAATATTAGATTTTAAGGTAAAGTGTAATTTTAAAGCCTTGAGAGTTCATATTTAGGTAAGAAAGGTGAAGTGGGGGGTTGTATGCTACAATATTTAGTAACTTTTAAAGAATTTTTTCTATGATGAGAGGATTCTCCAGATGGCTCCGGATGCAGTTTAATTCCTTCAAACACATCCTAAATATCTGATAAACCAGAAAAAGGGAATTTGAGGGCATTACAGAGTCTTTTAATATGAAAAGTATTTATCTGTGCTCACTTCAGGTGCTGTCACCCAGCATAAATCTGCAGCTGAACCAGAATATTCAGAAAAATTTCATTTATTTATCCAGAACGCTCCAGGTGCTGATTATTTTCAGGATTTTTATGTTTTATACATGGGTTTGCCCCTGAAATTCCCCATGTCCGTGGAGAAGGGCTGAATTTGGGTAGGAAATAAAAGTGAATGTGCGGTGGCTGCCGCGGGAGGCCGCCACAGCCCCGCTGGAAATCCGGGATCAGCCAGGAACCCGCAGTGCAGAGCGGCGCTGGGAATGTGACATCGCTCAGCCCCACAGTTCGGAATTTTTCCCATTAAACTGGATTTATAGAAAGGGGAGTGCTAATTCTAAAATCTAGATTATTGCTATAGAAAGGAAAATGAGGGATCGGGTTGTTTTACGGCTGTAAAGTCATGGCTTGGTGATTTTTTTGGGCAGGATGAAGCATTTGGAGATGTGCTGGCTGACTTTTTTTCCTTTTTTTTTCCTTTTTTTCCTTTTTTTTCCTTTTTTTTCCTTTTTTTTCTTTTTTTTCCTTTTTTTTCCTTTTTTTTCCTTTTTTTCCCTTTTTTCCCTTTTTTCCCTTTTTTCCCTTTTTTCCCTTTTTTCCCTTTTTTCCCTTTTTTTCCCTTTTTTCCCTTTTTTCCCTTTTTTCCCTTTTTTCCCTTTTTTTCCCTTTTTTCCCTTTCTTTCCCTTTCTTCCCTTTCTTCCCTTTCTTCCCTTTCTTCCCTTTCTTCCCTTTCTTCCCTTTCTTCCCTTTCTTCCCTTTCTTTCCTTTCTTTCCTTTCTTTCCTTTCTTCCTTTCTTTCCTTTCTTTCTTTCTTTCCTTTCTTTCCTTTCTTTCCTTTCTTTCTTTCTTTCCTTTCTTTCCTTTCTTTCCTTTCTTTCCTTTCTTTCCTTTCTTTCCTTTCTTTCCTTTCTTTCCTTTCTTTCCTTTCTTTCCTTCTTTCCTTTCTTTCCTTTCTTTCCTTTCTTTCCTTTTCTTTCTTTCCTTTCTTTTTCCTTTCCTTTTTTTCCTTTTTTTTTTCCTTTTTTTTCCTTTTTTTTCTTTTTTTTCCTTTTTTTTTTCCTTTTTTTTCCTTTTTTTTCCTTTTTTTTCTTTTTTTTCCTTTTTTTTTCCTTTTTTTTTCCTTTTTTTTCCTTTTTTCCTTTTTTTCCCTTTTTTCCCTTTCTTTCCCTTTCTTTCCTTTCTTTCCTTTCTTTCCTTTCTTTCCTTTCTTTCCTTTCTTTCCTTTCTTTCCTTTCTTTTCCTTTCTTTCCTTTCTTTCCTTTCTTTCCTTTCTTTCCTTTCTTTCCTTTCTTTCCTTTCTTTCCTTTTTTCCTTTTTTTCCTTTTTTTTCCTTTTTTTTCCTTTTTTTTCCTTTTTTTTTTCCTTTTTTTTTCCTTTTTTTTCCTTTTTTTTCCTTTTTTTTCCTTTTTTTCCTTTTTTTCCCTTTTTTTCCCTTTTTTTCCCTTTTTTTCCCTTTTTTTTCTCTTTTCCCTCTTTTTCCTCTTTTTCCCTCTTTCCCTCTTTTCCCTCTTTTCCCTCTTTTCCCTCTTTTCCTCTTTTCCCTCTTTTCCCTCTTTTCCCTCTTTTCCCTCTTTTCCCTCTTTCCCTCTTTTCCCTCTTTTCCCTCTTTTCCCTCTTTTCCTTCTTTTCCTTCTTTTCCTTCTTTTCCTTCTTTTCCTTCTTTTCCTTCTTTTCCTTCTTTTCTTCTTTTCCTTCTTTTCCTTCTTTTCCTTCTTTTCCTTCTTTTCCTTCTTTTCCTTCTTTTCCTTCTTTTCCTTCTTTTCCTTCTTTTCCTTCTTTTCCTTCTTTTCCTTCTTTTCCTTCTTTTCCTTCTTTTCCTTCTTTCCTTCTTTTCCTCTTTTCCTTCTTTTCCTTCTTTTCCTTCTTTTCCTTCTTTTCCTTCTTTTCCTTCTTTTCCTTCTTTTCCTTCTTTCCTTCTTTTCCTTCTTTTCCTTCTTTTCCTTCTTTTCCTTCTTTTCCTTCTTTTCCTTCTTTTCCTTCTTTTCCTTCTTTTCCTTCTTTTCCTTCTTTTCCTTCTTTTCCTTCTTTTCCTTCTTTTCTTCTTTTCCTTCTTTTCCTTCTTTTCCTTCTTTTCCTTCTTTTCCTTCTTTTCCTTCTTTTCCTTCTTTTCCTTCTTTTCCTTCTTTTCCTTCTTTTCCTTCTTTTCCTTCTTTTCCTTCTTTTCCTTCTTTTCCTTCTTTCCTTCTTTTCCTTCTTTCCTTCTTTTCCTTTCTATGCCAAAAATAGTGAAATTGGTAAAAAAAACCTACTTCTGTTAATGATGGAAACACTTGAAGGATGCTTCCTCATGTCTAAAAAATTCCCAATTATTCCCATTTTACAAACAGAGAAAAAAGGCAGTAGCAGGGGAGCTATCTTGATTTACAAGGCCATTAAAACCTGCTGCAAATAAAATTCAGGAATGGCAAGAAACTGAGATTTTTATCAGATTTAAATACACAATTCCAAGAGGCTGAGGCAGTACCCCAGTGGGTGATCTGGTATTTTCTCCCCTCTCATTATTGCCATGGCAAAGGTTTCCCTCAGGCAGTGATGCTTGATCACTTGGGCTTTTCTTGTTTAAATGATAATTAAGGTTTCAACTGATATCAGGCACTGAGCAGGGAAAAACAGTAGCTGTGCTGCCCAGGCTCCAAAAAATGAGTGTTTGCAAATAGTGAAGTTAAAAATCCTGTCTAGCTGTTCAGAAGCTAAGCTGTAATTATTGTAGAGCCAAAATTCAATTTTTTAAAATAGATTTCCCTAAAGCTCAGCCCAGTAGAAGTTTTCGTGGTGTGCTTGCAAAGTTTGCAACCAAACTCTAACCCAGAATTAAATGTGAAAATAGGACTTGAAGCTTTAATAAGTAGCATTTAACCCAACCCACTTCTTATTTGGAAGAAGTGAGTGAAATGCTGCTGATAAAACACTCTTATCCCTAAAAATCTTCCAATTTTTATAAATCACAGGGAGCTTAGAACATAAAGAAGAAATTTTGGCTTTTTATGGTGATATTTTACTACAACCTCAAAGCTGGGTGAGCTCCCAGACTTCTGTGGTGATGCTGAACTTAATGCAATATAATTCCAATTTATCAACACCCTAAACCAAGCTTATTACAACAGAAACCTTTGTATGTAAACAATCTTGATGTTCACCTTGTAAATAATAATGTATTTTTATTAACAAACAGAAAATTCTGCTGCACGTGTGGGGCGAAAAAAATAATTTCACTGCTGTGCAGCACCTCTTGATGATGTGTATTTGTTTTGCTGATGGTTTCTTGTGGTTTCTGGGTGATTTCAAGTTCAAGTAAATTCTGTCACCACTTCCTGCTGATAACCTTGTCTAGATGTGTTAAATACAGAGCTTTTAGCACTGGGAAGAGGGGCTGAAGAGCTGGTGTTTGCTCTTTGCCGCTGGCTGGGGAAGGCAGGATGTTATCTAAGAAAAGAAGCTTAAAGTAAACCTTCAAAGCAGGCTCCTCTTGCAGCTGTCTCAAGATAACACACAAAAAAATAGCATTTTTTGTCTTTATTGGGTGTATTTAATAGCTGCTAACTACCCTAGTGCTTGAATCTTTGTTTGCAGCTGTGCTTTAAATTAAAATTTAAATTTTAAATGCATCACTGAGTGTACAAGGGGTGAAAAAAAACGTCACTTAGTGTTGAAAATCTGGTTGTGGAATTCCTCACCCAGCTTGGCAGCCGGTTCAGTAATGTGAGCAGAGGGGTGGGCTTGGCGTGTGTGGAAGGAAAATAATTTATAGCACAAGGTAGGATGTTATTTTAGCCACAAAAATTATCACAGCTAATGGAAATATTGCTTTATTAGTCCGTGTATTTAACATTTGAACCAGAACATTGCTCTGATAGTGCCCAGGGATTACCAGTTAAGGAATTCTGCAGTAAAACATCATTAAGAATTTGCTTAAGCAGGAGAGTGTTAGAACAAGAATAATCTCATAAAGCAAATGTAGAACTTTAATCCATGGATGTGAGAAATGGACAGACAGAAAATATTAATGAAATATTTTTAATATTTGAAATGTCCAGGGCCAGGTTGGAGAGTCCCTGCCCAGGAATGGGATGGACTTCAGGGTCCCTTCCACCCCAAACCATTCTGGGATTATTAAACCTATACTTTCTACACTGAATTATTGTTATTAAGAAATAAAAACGTGCAGGGAGAAGCCTTCAAATTACCTCGTGCTGAGCTGCTGGGTGTTAATTACAGAGCTTTGAGGGGATTTAATTGGGGTTTGCTGGGGGGGTGAGCACGTCTGCAGCTGTTGGGGTGCAAAAGTGCCGAGATCTCTGCTGGAAAAATTCATGGCAGGGGCTGGGATGGAGATTTCCGGGAGAAATATGGAATATCCTCATTTTTGCAATTAGCCCAGTGACATTTTGGAGAAGCTGGGTTGGTATTGGTGGATTTAGGGATTAATAGTGGTGGATTTGGGGGTTAATATTTTTGAATTTAGGGGTTAATATTGGTGGATTTGGGGGCTAATAGTGGTGGATTTAGAGGGGTGATATTGGTGAATTTTGGGGTTAGTACTGCTGGATTTTGCGGGTTAATAGTGGTGGATTTTGGTGTTAGTACTGGTGCATTTTAGGGGCTATATTGGTGAATTTTGGGGTTAATAGTGGTGGAATTGGAGGGGTAATATTGCTGAATTTTGGGGATTAATATTGGTGAATTTGGGGGTTAATAACGGTGGATTTGGGGGCTCTATATTGGTGAATTTTGGGGTTAGTACTGCTGGATTTTGGGGATTAATATTGGTGGATTTTGGTGTTAGTACTGGTGCATTTTAAGGGCTACATTGGTGAATTTTGGGGTTAATAATGGTGGATTTGGGGGCTATATTGGTGAATTTGGGGGTTAATAGTGGTGGATTTGGGGGCTATATTGGTGAATTCTGTGCTCTGCCGCTGCTCCCCCAACCCCAGCGCCCACCCCACGCACCAGACACCGCTAATTACCGCCGTTCATCAACACGCGCTAATTACCTGCGCGGGGAAAGACGGAAATACCGCACAACCACGGGAAAATGACCACAGCCGCCCCCTTTTCCCTGCGCCGTGTCCCCAAAACCCGGGACCCCGGGGACCCCCGGGGCCGCGCAGCCCCCGCGCACCCTGCGCGCGTCCCCGCGGGCGGGCGCGGCGCCTTTAAGAGCCCGCGCCGCGTTTGTTGTGCGGCCGCGCGAGCCGCGCTCCCATTGGCTGCCGCCGCCGCAGCCGCTGCGTGCGGGCCCGCCGGTGCGCGCGGGCAGGGGCGGGAGCGCCGCGCTGCGCCGCGCTCTGAATGGCTCGGCGAAAATGGGCTGCGGCCCGCGTTGGCCAATCCGCGGCGTGTTGCTATGTGCCGGCGGGCGCTGATTCGTTAGGGGAGGTGTCGCTCAGCGCCGGCAGGGTATAAGGGGAGGGAGCAGGCGGCGGGCGGGGGAGGCGCTGTGGGCTGTGTGCGCGTCGGCGGCCGCCGCGCTCGGTCCGCGCCGGGACGCGCTCGGTGCGGCCGCGGTGAGTGAGGGCGGCACGGAGAGCGTGAGGGCGTGAGGGGCGAGCGGCCGCCGAGGAGAAACGTCCCGGCCCGAGCGCGGCGGGGCCGGGGCTGGGCGGCCGCGCGCAGCTGCGCCACAGCCGCGTCTGTGTCCGTGTGTCCCCGTGTCCCCCCGCCTCCACCTCCCCGCGGAGCCGGGGAGCATCCCCGGGGGGCTCCGTCGGGGCCGGTAGAGGAGGAGGGGGAGCCCTCGGTGCTGGCGGTGGGAGAGCCGGGCTGGGCGAGCGGCGGCCTTTGTGTGCGCGGCCGGGCGAGGGGATGGAGGCGGGGGGCAACAGGTCCGGCCCGGAGGGGTTCGGTGCCACCGACCCGCGGATCAGCGAGGGAACGCCGGGGGAGGAGGAGGAGGAGGAGGAGGAGGAGCAGGGATGGTCCTTCCTCGCCACCCGTCTCTCTGTGGCGATGAACGCACCGTAAATCCTGACCCCGCAGGTGGCACAGGGTGTGCGGGGGGCTCGGGCAGTGACCCCGCGCAGCTGCAGCATCTTCCCCCGGGGGCTCCGGGGCAGCAGCTCCGTTTGCCAGCAGCGCTGCGAGTCCCTGGAGCCCCGGCAGAGCCCAGCTGCGGCTCTGTTAAGAGCCCGGGGGCACACAGGGATTGCGGGGCGCCCTGGGGATGCCCCTCCCAGGGCAGCTGTGGCACACGGAGCACCGAAAGCGGGCGCGGGGTAGCTCAGCTGCTCGGTGTTGTTGCTGTCGCCTCTGATAAGGGTGTAGCAGCTTCCTCTTCTGCAGAGCTCCGCCGAGGGCGAAACGCTAACGGGGTTCTGCATCTCCATAGAAACTTCTGGGTTTGAGCCAGAAAAGCCGGAGAAGTTCGAGGTGACAGAAGTAGCCGTGGGTCCATAGCTTCGGGTCTTAATGCTGATTTTTGAAGTCAAGCCGATTTGAAATGCTCCTGTTTAAAATGTGGTTTTAACCGAGTAGGAATAAAAGAAGTGGAATCCTTGCAGCCTTACCCTACAATTTACTAGAGTGGCTCTGTCCTCACCTTTTTCTGTCGTAGAAAACAGCCGGAGGAAGGCCTGTCAGACCAGTGTTCCTCGGGTGCAGCTGGGCAAGGGCGGGACAGCCCAGCACCTGCCTTCCTGCCCTGCCTTCCCCTGCCTTCCTCAGGGCCTGCTCCCTGCTCCAGATAAGGATTTTTCCTAATGCGTTTACGGTTACTTAAAGCTGGGCAGTGCAGGGAGGCCTGTGCTGAGTGAGAGGGTTGTAAACAAGCAGATAGCGAGGGAGCTTGCCTTGTAATCCGTGAGAGGATTCTGCCTGGAAAGGATGTGTTTTGTGACTTCATCCTCGCAGAGCACTCCCACTGATTTTGTTCAAGATCTCATCGTGTTGGATCCACGCCTCTGGTTCCTTGTAAACATTGTTTGCTGTGTAAGGGCAGTGCTGGAACAGGGAATTGGGATGTTCTCCTTTTCTCCCTGGATCCCTGGTTGTTGTTTCCTGCTGAAAGGCCCTGTAAAAATGAGGTCTGTGCTTTGAAGCTGAGGTTGGGGATACTGTAGGGAGGGCAGAGATGTTGTTTTCATCTGATGGAGATGTCCAATGCTTCTCTTATTTATTTATTATTTTAGTTTTCTTTGCAGGTGTCTCTTTCCCAGTGCCAGGATTGGAATAACTGGCTAAACAGTCCTTGATCTCCCTCGTGTCTTCTGGATCCATAGATTCTGAATAAATGATTTCCTTTCCTTGCTGCTTGGTGTGTGCAGTTGAGTCAGGGTTGTGTTGAAGAAGGCAGCATCCCTACCTGTAAATCCACATTCCCTCAAAGGCTCCTTGACTCATGGACTGAGTACCTGTTGCCGAGAGAGAGAGAATTTAATTAAGGAACTGGTCACTCTGGTGTAGGTCCTGGCTGGCAGTTTAGAAAGTTGAGACCTCTTTCATTTGGTGTGGTACTACAAAAGCATTGCAGAGGAGTAAAAAAACATTGATTTCTTGTTCTTGCATCACGGCCTTGCCTTTGCCCCTGTGTGTGGAAGGAAAGACACCAATAAAGCCAGGCTTTCATTGGGCTTTGGTCATTAACTGGCAGAGCTTTGTTTGCTTGAGCTTAAGCAGAGTCTTTATTAGAGGTCAGCTGTGGAGTACTGGAGCACAGGGATCACAGAGCCGAGTCAGGAATGGGGAAATGGAGATTTCAGTTCCCTGGGCTGTTTTGAAGCTGATCAGGATGTCCAAGATGTAGCAGAGTGTGTTTATTGCTTGGAAACCAGGATGCACAGCTGCCTTTTTCCACTCCTTGACAGAGAGACCTGTAAGTTGGTCCTGCAGGATGTTCCTTCTTCTCTGTGCCTGTTTATTTGTAGGTCTTGTCTTTTAGATCCAATCACAGTAACTGATGGCTAAGGACAGGTTTCCTTTTCCTTCCAGAAGCCAAGGGGAGTCCATGGAAGAGATTGTTCTGACTCAAAGATTTTTTATGTCTTTAGTACAGATCTTTAGCTGGTAAATCATTGTCTGTTGGCCGTGTGATGCTGGTTGAGAATATGGGTGTCCTACCTTTGTCTTTTTGGGGAGAATAAGAAGAAGTTTTCCAGGAGTGCTGTGCTCTGGACCTGAATCCTGTTCCCTGTAGCCCCCCTTGGTCCCTGATCTTCACCTCCCTGGATTCTGGCAGTCTGTTATCTCTGAGTCTGATTTCTGCCATGTCATTTTACCTTTTTGTCCCCGTTTGTCAGGGCCTGTGGCTGTCCTGCACCCCATCAGCTGAGTGCTCCTGATTCCTGTTTTTCTTTACATCCCTTTACTGCACAGCCCCATCTCCCAGGCCTGCCTGGGAGCGTTTCCACCCCGCTCTGGTCTCCGGAAGCGTCACTGGACTGGCCAAGCCACTTAAGGCTGCAGGAAATAACATAATTAATGAGACTTAGTTCTCCCACATCTTGTACCTGACAATCTCAAGTCACTTGACAATGCTAATTAAAGCTAATCACGCGCCTCTGTTTTTAGTAAATAGCTATTATCCCTGCTTCACTCTTGCTTTAACAAATGATAGTGCCAGGCACTGTGAGTCACTGAAGTTATGGGAATGCAACCTGGTGGAGCTGCCTTCCGGTCTCCTCACCTCTAGAGATTGGTTTTTTACACCTGCTCAGGTGCTGGTGGAGAATATTAAAATGTGAGATGTTTTGCTGACTCACAAAAATACATCACTTTTTAGACTCCTTTTTTTTTTTTTTGCCACCGTCCTGATTTGTACAGAATGAAAACTCCCGCAGGCCAGCAAAGGCTACTAAAAGTTCCAAAAGCTGAGGATGCTTTGAATTTGCCCTTCAGAGAAGTTCTTGATCTGCTGAGAGGGAAGGCAGAGTGGTGTCACCTCTCTTATTTCACATTGGCACCACGAGGACAAAACGTAGCGTGGTGTGACCTGGGCATTGCCCAGCCCAGCCACGGAGCTCCAGAAGAAACCTCTGAGATTTCACTGATGAAATATGGCTGGAGCAAGATGTTACTAAAAACAGACTGTCAGCATCACAAAACAAACAAACAAAAAAGATGGGGTTAATTATTAACTGTGGGGAAATAAGAAATCTTCATGAGAATCCCAGGAACTCCCAGCTCAAACGTGCGTCAGTTCTTTCACAGAACTGTGCGAGGTGAGTCAGTTCACCTGCCTTGGCAGGCTGGAGAGGATATCCAGGAGGAACTAATGACAAAACCTGGCAAGGCAACAGCTGACTTGACCTTCTTAAACTAGATTCAGTTATAAAGTATCTGTCATGTGGAGATCCAAGCTCTAAATCCTCACCTGACTTTGCCCCCTTGACACACAGCACTGTTTAAGGGAATGAGGAGGGTTGTGGCTGAAGTGCCACAGAGTTTGTCCCTTGTTAATGCAGGAACTGTTGCATTAAGAGTGTTTCTGGCAGAGGTGGGTCAGAATTCACCATCAAAAGAACCAAATGGATCAGGGTAGAAAATAAAGTCACTGCCTGTCCTGGGACAGATGAGCTGCTGGGCAGAGCAAGGCTGGGCTAAAGATGTTCCTGGGAAGAACCCTCTGAGCAGGTGGGGTTTGTGGGCAGGTGAAAACTTGGGAATTTGGCAAGGGGAGCTTGTAGTAGTGAGTCATGACAGGCAGCTCTAGCAGACACTTCTTTAATGTCTTTGAGGATATTGGAATGATGCTTGCACTAGATAAATGTTCTCACTGTGTTCCCTGGCTTTATCAGGGAGAAATGGATGATCCATCCAGCAGACCCAGGTAATTGAATCCTGGTCATACCTACATTTGCCAGAGAGGGAGATAATAAAGTGATCTGAGGAACACCACAGAAAATGCAGTGATAGGAGATTTATTTGGACAGCCAGACTGTTTTGCAATTAAAGCAAATCAAGCTGAGAAGCTGGGATGATGAAAAGCGTTTCCATTTTGTCAGTAAATGATCAGCTGGATGGGAAGAGCTTTTCCTTGCTGTCTTTAGTTCAGGTTGGTGCTGGAATAGCAAGGCAAGGGTCTTGTTTGGTTTTGTAGAATGCTCTGTGTGTGTGATACTGGCAAAGTCCTTGATCTGGGGCTCCAAATGTGACCTTCACCTTGAACGAGGCTTTGTCCAGCACAAGGGTGGATCTGAAACGAGGAGCTGCAGCTCAGCTGATTCATCTGCAGGACTCTTTTACCCCTTCCCGGGGCTGCTAGCGCTGTGCAAAATGCAAAGGAGGAAATGGAGTCACTTGTGTGTTAAATTAGCCCAGCTTGCAGCTTTTATTTGTGGCACGAGTGGGATTTGCTGGTGGGAGCAGACGGAAGCAGCGCCTCATTGGGAACGCGCTGCTCCTCCAGGCGACTTCTCCCGCTGTGTTTGGTACCTCTGGAGTGGCCTCTGCTGGAATTGGGCCCTGGCTTTGGCTGGAGGGACCTGAAGGTGGCCAGCTCACAGCTCTAATCTCGCCCTGCTGCTCCTTATCAGCGGCACAGGCTCTTCTGCATTGCAAAGATATTGCTGCCAGGCAACTCGGGAGAGTGGGAAGAGAATTCAGCCAGAGGTGTCAGTCATTCCTCGGAGAGGCTGAATCTTGCAGTCCCTGCTCGTGTGGTTTCAGAGACAGGCCTGGAAAAAGTAATAAATTATAATCTTTCATAATACCTTTAAATAAAAAAAGGTTTAAAGAAACGTTCTGTAATAAACCATTGAGGCAGGTGATGTCTGCCCTAGCTTGTCCCGTGCCTTTTTGAGATGAAATTGTAAAGGAAAGGCTTTGATTAAAATATCCAGAATTGTTTCCATTCCCTGCTTCCCAGTGCTGTCTGATGGTGCTTTGGGTCATGGGGAGAGATGAGCGAGCAGTTCTGACACTGAATGATCCAAGCCTAGCTTTAGGCTGTAAAGAAACTCAGGATATGTAAAGAACCATTTAAAGAATTTTAATATTAATAAATTTAATGGGTTTTTACTGGGTTACAGTGACAAAGCTACACAGGCTTAAAATCCAAACCTGAAGTGAGTTTTAAAATTTGCTCTTTGTTCCTTTCAAGATTCTGATTTTCCTGTAGTTTCCAGGTGACCTTTAGAGGAAGCCTGTCCATCAGAGACACCACAGGGGGGGTTTGTTGTGGGGTGCTGTATCTATTTTTGATGAGAAGAATTACAGACATGGAGCTATGATCTTAAAGAGGAAGAGAAGCCACCAAACCCCAGCCTTTCGAAGATGATTAATGTAATCAGGCTGGCAGTGGTGCCGGGGTTGGTGCCGGGAGCTGTTCAGCAGGATAACGCCGGGGTTTTTCCTGCCAGGCTGGCTGTGGAATGTGGAGCACGGCAGGTGCAGCAGGGCTGGCATCCTGCCCGTCTCGGGCTCCCTGTGGCCGGCTGGAGAGGCTGGGATTGCCTCCTGCTGCAGCTCTTCCTGAGGCCCTCTAGCGGTTTCCTGGCAGGTGTCTGGAATGCTGCTTGCCATCAGCATCATCACCTCCCTCCTTTCCTCCATCCCTCCATCCCTCCTTCCCTCCTTCCCTCCTTCCCTCCTTCCCTCCATCCCTCCACCCCTCCACCCCTCCACCCCTCCACCCCTCCACCCCTCCACCCCTCCACCCCTCCATCCCTCCATCCCTCCTTCCCTCCTTCCCTCCTTCCCTCCATCCCCTTCATCCCCTCCATCCCCTCCATCCCTCCTTCCCTCCCCTTTTCCCCAAAACCATTAAGTGCTTCCTCACAGCCATGACAAGATGAAGTCACTTCCTAGGAGGCACCCAGAGGAGGAAAAGGGGTAAAATATTATTATTTGTGTTGTAATTGTGTCCGTGCAGCTGATAAAAGTCAGTGCAGAGGGTTCCTGCTGGCTGCTTTCCACATTTTCTCATGTTCTTTTCCTGCTTCCAGGGTTTGGGGGATGAGCTGAGGTGTTAGAGAAGGACACTCAGGGATCAGCGGTGCTGCTGAGCTCTTTGCAGTGTCACCTTAGCCAGGGTTTGAAATTGGTGCATTTCAGAAACCTGATGCTGAAGGAGTGAAGCACATTGTGTTCGCCCATCTGCTGTTTCAGCTCCGTTCTTGGCTTTCCCTTGTGTTGTTCCCTGGTTAAATTCAGGATGCTCATCCTTCCACAAGGTACATCCTACCCTCCCGCCTTCAGCTGATCTGGTTCATCTTTCCCAGAGCTGTGGATCTCCAGAAGTGCCCCAGACCAGGATATTTTGTCACCATCAGAGCATAAAATGCTCCTTTAGCAGTGCCAGGTGTCTCTGAGGGTCCTAACTCTGATAACTTCTGTTCCATAGGGAAGCAGAACAGGGCATCAAACCCCAACTCCAGTTAGAGACCAGCCTTCCTCCTTCAAGCTGCTTTAAGGAACATTAAAGCAGTTTTTGTCAAGAAAACTCTGGTAAGTGGCTGAACTTACCTTGGGAATTTTCTTGGAATCCTGCTCAGGGCCTGGAGCAATCCAGGCTGCCACAGACACAGAAAACTCCAAACCCAATTCCTGTTTTGTTTTCCTTGCACTGGGGATCATCACATCTCAAACTCTTTCTATTTTAATGAGACCCACCAAAGGAGAAAGGTTGGGTTTCCAAATATCTGGGTTATTTCAGAGCTGCTGCAAACAGCTTTCTAGAGCATTTGCTATATTCTAACAATATCACAAGCTGAAGTTTATCTTTAAAATCGAATAATCCATAAAACAAACTCTCAGACCCAACAAACCTGTTGTTTGTCCTGCCACAGCGAACATTTGCATCTGAGCTGCATTGCAAATGGATTTTATTCAAAATTAGGCTTGTGTGTGATGGTTTTGTTCTCTGGCATATGGACTTGTACATGCAGTGGCCTTGTCTGGCAAGTGCTTGGCACAGACTTCCTCCCTTTTTTTGTGTTTCCTGACAGCTTCATGTGGAAAGTGGGTGTTGGACACCCACAGGTGGAGGGTGGATTCTGAACCAAAAAATTGCCCAAATGGCAAAATGTGCGTGGTGATTTTTCCATTAGGAAGCTGCTATGTGCTCAAAACTCAGCAGGGTGAAGCAGGACAGCCCAACACACCCAAAACATTCAGCTGATTCTGTCACTGATAACCCACAATAAATGATGTTGGAAGCTTTTTCTTTGGATTTCCTCCCTTTTGTCTAAATCAGCTTTCTGACTTGTGCATTAATTAATAGGCACAAATTTCTTTTCCATTGAATTGAGTGAGTGCATCCCAGAGATAAATTTCTCTTGAATGAGAAAAGAAAAATAATGGATGATGCTGTTGGTGACAGATACTCATTTCTCTGACAGCTCTGGGCACGATGATAAAGTGAACAAACCTTCTTTTGTTCTGTTCTAAAGTGAGTGGAATGACTCCACTGCTGCCCACTGCCTGTGCTGCTGATGAACATGAACTCATCATCCCGAAAACCAGAGGCACAGCCCAAATTCATCCTCCTGCCTTTGTTCTGCAGCAGAACAAATGCACTGTTAGCTGGTAATTGTCTCTTAATTCAAATGTCGCTGTCATTAGGACATGAAAAATCCAAGGGGTTGGGGTTTGCATTGCTGGGAGCCACTAAATACATTTTAAAATTATATTCAGGACAGAAATTGGTCCTTACAAGCTGCTGGCTGTGCTTGTAGCGTATCAGAATCCATTTCCTGTAGGTTTTCCCTCCTCTCCCACACTTGGATGAGGACAGAGCTCTTGGTAGACAATGCACATGTGATCAGACTGTGTGAAAGTGGTGTCTTGATAAATTACAGCTGCCATAGCTGAGCTTATCTGAAGTTTTTATTCAAGGCCTTTTCTTAGCAAGGCTTCCCACCAAGATCTTGGCTCACAAATCTTTATTCTCTGCCCTGTCTGAAGCAGAGAGATCGAGTTTGCCTTCTCAGCACAGCCCTGAGAACAGGAATTGCAGTTCCTCTGATATCATCTCGCCTGAATATTTTTTTTTGTCTGCTATAAAAGGTCAGATGTTTTTTGCTGATGTTCAGTATGTTATGAGGTCAAATAAATGAATGCTCATGAACTGCTTTTGCAGAAAGCTGTGTGCAGCAGATAATTCCTGTGTGTGTTCATTGCTCTGTCAGATAAATGCAGCTGTAGTATTTCCTGGTTTATTCATTGTTCTGGAGCATTGATGCTTAGCAGGTCTGGACAGGAGGGTCAGCAAACAACAAATTAAAGGATTGCTGTGATATTGTTGTGGTTGGGCTTTATTTATCTCTCCACTGGGCTCTGGGGGTGCCTGTGGATTATCTCCTCCAGCTAATCAGGAAAGGAAGGTTTGGCAAGGCAGGATGGAAGTGGTAGAAATGTTGATTGATTATTTTACTGATCCGTGCTGAAGTGAAGCTGAGAGGGGATCACACCAATCATTACAAATCAAGTCTAAGGGTTGGACACAGTCTGGATTCTCATTCAGGAATCAGGTGAAGTGATTGCCACTCCTTCCTTGTGCTTTTCTCCAGGTTCTCTGTGCAAGGGAATATCTCCAGACACTGCCTTGGCACCCAGTTGTGTTTAGCCCCAGGAAGGGCACACTTGTCTCTTGCTTCCCTGCACTTGGAGGCTCACACATTCCAGGTTCTGGGATAAAACACATCAGCTGTGCAGTCAGGGCCCTGGAATTTGGGGATGGGTTTGTATCAGCAGAAAATGAGGATTCTGCTTTGGTTTACATCTGATTTCTGCCTCATGCAAATTTAGGCTGCAGTCCTTGAGTGCTTCTCACCTTGGGAAAACAGTGCTGACTAAAGCAAAACTCAGTTCTGACAAGATTCTGGTGCACACAGAGAACTGGGGCAGGATACAGGTGAAGACTGATTTATCTTCCTTCTCTGATAAATATAAAAGGCAAATCTTGCTGAAATCCAGAGCTGCAGCTGTGGAACAACCAGTGCCCAGTTAGCAACTGGCCAGGTAAATTCCTGGCCCCATTTGAACTGGACAAGAGAGGGGTGAGCTTCTCCCAAGCTGGGAAATGAACCCTTCTGTGTCAGGATGGCTCCTGCTTAGCTGTGACTGAACCTTTAATTGGAAAAGGTTGATCTGATCAGTTGATATTTGCAAAGAGCTTTAGGAATGAGCACTGCTGTGGAAGTGCTGATGTTGTGATCATGATAGATACGCTTTATCAGCAGTTTGCCTGATGAGCAAGATGCTTTTTTCCCATTTGACAGTGAGGGAGCTGCCTCCTGGAGAGCAGAAGAAAAATATTTCTGAAAAAAAGGGGGAAAATGAGTATCCTGTTGTTTTACTGGATTCTGCCTCTCGTTGAGCACTGTGTGTGGTCATGGTCCAGACAGAGAGGGACTAATTACAGGAGCAGGGAGGGACAGGACAAGGGGAATGGCTTCACATGGACAGAGAGGAGGTTTGGGGTCGGTATCACCAAAAAATCTCCCTGTGAGGGTGAGGAGGCCTGGCACAGGTGCCCAGAGCAGCTGGAGCTCCTCCATTCTTGGAATGTGTCCCCAATTCTTGGAAGTGTCCAAGGCCAGGCTGGACAAAGCTCTGAACACCCTGGGACAGTGGAAGTTGTCCCTACCCATGGCTTGGATACCTTGAATCTGCTTTGTCAACCATGACCAGACTCAGAGAAAGTGTTGGAGGCAGGGTTTTTGTGGATCCTAAGATGTTGTTTCTTGTTATCTTTATTTTGAGGGTGGGTGGTGGTGGTGGTAGTGGGGAACTTGGTGTTGTTCCATGTTTGACACAAAGTGCAGGCTCAGAAACAGAATCACATGTTTTATGGAAAGGAAAATCCTCCTGGGAGGAGCAGCCAGAGTTCATGATTAATTTGTAGAGTGTGCATGCAAACCATGGATCCGGGAGGGAGGGGAGCTGCTTCCTTTTTGCTTTTCCATCCTCAAAAGGAACACTTGTAGCTGGTAAGACTTTTATAGGTGTGGGATCTGAAAACTCCATTTCTGCCAACAAAAAGAGACCCAGACTTGAGCTGCCTTGCAGGTGCTGTCAGATGATGTTGGAGTGTAAAATGGTGTTTCCATCCTGAATAGGGTTTTTAACTGTCTCTTGCTATCAGGAGTAGTCTTCAGAGGCTGTGCCTTGCTTTGGCTGCTGTCAGATGTTCAGATAAAAAAAATAAAATACTGGAGTGCAGTTTATAGAGTAGCTGCTACCTTCAGAGCGTGCAGGATTTATAAAGGAGAGTGTAATGAAGGAATCCTGCATTTCCCATGTGGAAAGTAGGGCAGAATGAAGAGAAAAACTGGTTTGGTGACTCATGGCCGTAGCTGGTGGCTCAGAAAACCCAGGTCCAGCTCTCATTTTTCCTGTGGACTTCTGAGGTGTCACAGCAGTGAGTCACACAGGGGACAGCAGCCTCTGCTCCCCACTTTCTCCCCGGCTGGCAGAGCCCAGGGAGTTCCCAGAGGGGTTTGGGAGATCAGGCTTGATGGAAATCATCTTCACACCTCTGCAGTCATTTCCAGAGCTGGAAGAATGAGTGGAGATAACAGCAGCAGGGAGGTGTGAATAAATATCTGTGCTCCTGATCTAATCCCTGGCATCACTCCTGTCTCCTGCTCCTAAATCCAACCCTGCATCCCCCTGCGGGCTGGGACAGCGCTGTCACCTCTGCGAGCTGAGTGTTGTGTGTGTTTTCCACGCAGGTTTCTGTGAACTCCCTTGCTCCCTGTGCCCAGATCTCTTCCTGTGGAGCATCACCAGCGTGTGGAGCCTGCCCCACACACCCCTCCCCTGCCAAACCACGGCCTTTACCTGCGTGTTCCGGTGTTTCCCGTGCGACCCGTCCTGCGGGAGCGCCTCCTGGGCCACCCCCGAGTTCAGCCAGCGCTCCGTGGCTCCAATGGTGAAGATGACAAGGTCCAAGACTTTCCAGGCGTATCTGCCTTCGTGCCACAGGACCTACAGCTGCATCCACTGCAGGGCTCACCTGGCCAACCACGATGAGCTCATTTCCAAGGTAGGTGCTCTCTGGAGCAGATGGTTCCCTCGTGTTGCACATCGGTGGCTGTGGAAGTGCTTGGCCTTACCCAGCTGCCTTTTTCCTTGGAAAATGGGCTCTCAGCCCAAAGGATCTATTTGTGAGCTGCTGGTTTTGTTTTAGCTGCTTGGGGTCTTCACCATCCTCACAAATGCTGGGCCTGGTACTGATCTCTTCATTCTCATGACCAGGGAATGGCTGGAGCTGAGTCAGGGGAGGTTTAGTTGGATATCAGGAAAAGGTTTTCACCCCGAGGGTGGCTGAGCATTGAAAAGAGGCTCCCCAGGGTTTGGTCACAGCACCAAGTCTGTCTGAATTCAAGAAGCATTTGGACAAAGCTCTCAGGCACAGGGTGGGATTGTTGGGTGTCCTGTGCTGGAGTTGGACTCAATGATCCTCATGAGTCCCTTCCAGCTCTTGAGGGGTGTTAGGATAAGCTAAATCAAAACCTCTCAGAGCCAGTAAGGGTTTTGATGCAGAAGGAGCAGGCCAGTAAGAAGAGCTTGTTCTGAAGTGGGAAAAGGAACCTTTCCAGTGTCTGCTGGAGCCTGCAGTGCCTGGCTGTGGTCAGGCATCGAGTTCCCAGGTCTCGGCTGCCTTGGAATAACCGTCCCGTAAAGTTTATTCAGCTTATAAAATCTGTGTTCAGAAAAAACAGGCACAGCCAGAGATTTATGAGCTGAGCTGAGTGGAAACGGCGCTGTGAGCTCTGTGTGTGCAGCTTCTATTCAGGAATATTTCAGCTTCTTGAAGCAGCCTGGAAAGGCCGGGATCAGCAGGGACAGAGGGGCTGTGCCCATTGGAAAGGGGTTGGAAATGTAAATGCAGCAGCGTCTGTGCCCTGGAGGTGAAATTGCTTCACCTTTTGGGCCAGCTGGGTGACTCCAGGCTTCTGTCCCCAGTGGAAATGGGGCAGTGGCTCCCTGGATTTTGTGTTGGGACACAGAAGGTGCTTTACTGGCTGAGGAAAGAGGTTTGTTTTACTTGCTGTTTTTACAGTAGACTGGAGTCTGTGCTCTGCTTTTGTTTCTTGACACAGCTGGTCCCCAGCCAGGGGAAAACAAGGCTGTGCATTCCCAGTGCTTTCACCTTTGATGCTTCCTTCCCCTCCTTGTTCCGTGTCCATGCTCCAATGCAGCCAGCTTTGCAGGTTAAGTAGCTTCCAGCAGGGCAATGCCAGTGCTGCCAACTGCTTGGAATTTGAGTTTCTAGCCCAAGGCAGGCAGAAACTGCCCAGGAATGCTGACTGCTAAAATATGGACAGGAGAGGGAAAGGAGGGAAGCACAATGTGACTTTTGGAAGTGTTAACTCCAACGTGCTCTGGGATCTGCTCCTTCTAAAAGTTCATTTTAGACCACGGTGTAAATTAATAGTTGGGACCACATCGCTGGTGCAGCCACTAGCAGGCCATGGAATTTGAATGCAAAGGGTTTGGGGTTTCAGGGTTTTGTTTCTCAGGGTTGTAAACATGAATAAAAACACATTCTTTGTATAATTGGGAACCTTATAAAAGTAGTTGTGCAATCGTGGCTTGTACAAGTGGCTGTTTGACAGAACAGAAGGGCAGTCCCTGCCTCAAGGGGCTTCCAAACGTGGAGGAACTTTCCCAGGCAAACTTAAACAGTGGCATTTTTATCTGTTTGGGTTCAGTTTGCAGAAGGCCTCGGGGAGATGTTTCAGTTCTTTCATCACAGCCTTATGTTCACATCCCTGAACCAGGCACTGCAGTTGTGGTGCTCGTTTTCCACATGAAAACGTGGCAGAGGAAAAGGGAGATTCTGCAAAAGCAGGAGCGTTCCTCAGGCTGTGTGCAGCTCATCCTGAACCTGCCCGTGCCCCTCGGATCCAGACAGCCCAAATGACCCCATCCTTGGGAACATTTCCCACACAACAGGCTTTTATGTAACAGCAGGGCGCTGGTGATTTGCCTCCATGGAATTAATTCCTGCTCATTTTGCCCTGAGCTGTGCAGAGACCACAGCAGAGCTGGGCTGCTCTGCACTCCAGGAGCTTTTAGCTGCTTTGGATGCTCACAAGTTGCAGCACTGGCTTGAGCTGTTGGATGAAACACAACTGGAGCTGAATCCCAGCACTTTTCTGTGTCAGCCCATTCTTTCATTTCCTCTCCATCTCCCAAGTTTCCCCTCCCAGCCCTTCAGCACCAGTGTTAACTTAATTCTGGCTTCAAAGTGTTTTGCCAGCACCAGGTATCCAAAACTCTTTGACAAATATGCCTTGGCAGGGCAGTTTTTGCTCCCTTCTTCTCTACTTCAGGAAAACCTTGTGCTTTAAAAGGGGTAGAGGGTTTCTCAATAAACCATTGCTATTTAAAGAAAACAATCGATGCTGAGGCTTTTAAGAAAATCCAAAGCTGTTACATGAAGCCAGTTACCAAAATGTTGCTTACTTGGCCTTTTATCTCCTGCAGCCTCAGGGAGAAAGTGGTTTAGTGGGTCTGCTTTTGTAACAAGATCTAAATTGTAGGTTGGACTGTCTGGCCAAGAAAGGCCTTATTGACTTAGGAAATCTTAAGGTGATCAGATAAATTGGGTGGAGTGAGTAGTTTTCCTTTCTGTGTTCCTTTGGTGTCTGGCTTAGCATGAGTGGAGGTTCTTGTTCCCTTGGAGCAATGCATCATTTAAAAGGCTGTGCCAAATTTAGTACATACTCTTGTTTCACTGCTTTTTCCAGTGCCTAAGTGGGCTGAGACTTTGGGAACTCAACCCTGCCCTGCAACAGATTCCTGTGTGACCTTGAGGAAGTCACTGGATGTCTTTGTTCTTCCTTTTCCCCACCTGAAGTGCTGCTGCTTTGTCCAGTCTGGAAGATTTTGGAGCAGGTCCTGTCTGCTCCTCCAAATTAGTACAGGGTGTCCCAATCCTCTTTGATTTTAATGTGAAAACAAAATCACCGTGCCAGGCAACCATACTTAAAAAGCATATTTCAATGCCAAAAAATAAGTGAAAGGTACTTCTTGTTACAGGCACGACATCCCATGGCTTTTAGAATGTTTAAGAAAAATACATATTCCATAATCAATGTCTCCAGGAAGGAGACACGGGAGTTTTTCTTGACAAATGTGCCTTTTACATCACTTTCTAGTGGGGCCTGAGGGGAACAGCCAACAAAATAGACATTTAACAGGGTAAAGTTAAACAAGTTTCTCAAACTGGCAGGGGTGGTGCTGATTTCTACCTACTCTGAGCTATTCCAACTCTTTCTGCTGGAATCCACATGAACTTGGTGCCCTTAAAGGAGGATAGGAACAGGAGCAGAAAGATCCAGGCCAAAGATGCCACTTGGGTGCTGATTTTTTGTGCTATGTGAGCAGTAATTCAGCAGAAATGTCCCTGATTATGGAAATATGTGGAGAATGTCTTGTGGGCGTCCTGCAGTTTCTTTTTTTTCCGTGAATTACTGTGATCCAACTGCTGAACATTACTCGGTGATGTATCCTCTGAAGTTAGCCCGAGGCTTGCCGGGGAAATTTAATGTTTTCCTTTGATGTCTGCATGGAACCTCAGCTGAACATGAATGGGAAAATCTTCAGCACAAAAGGCTGCAGCTCCTCCAGCGCTGAGAATTTAGGAAAAATCGAGAGGACTCCTGTGTGTGCCTGACTTTCTCATTTGGGGTTGGGTTGTTAATGAGCGAGCACTTAGAAGCTCTTTTTGATCTTCTCAGTCGGGTGTTGGGAGGTTTATCAGGAAAATTCCCTCCCAGTCCTTGTGGCCTCTTCAGCAGCTCTTGGTGAGATTTATGGCTCGCTGAAAGCGTCAAACTTTGCTCAGCTTTGGAGGATCTGAAAAGGATTTGAGGCTTTGGAGCTCCCTCAGAAGCTGTGGATGAATTCAGCTGCCTGGGAGCTTTTCATGCACCACCTACAGGTGGAAGGAGCAGCAGTTGTTGGATTTTTGGTTTGGCTCTTTGCTTTTCTTTCCTTTTTCTTTCTTTCAAGGCAGTGTTTAATGTTCTTTAGGGCTTTACTTCTCAGGAGCCAGCTGAGATTCATAGTTCAGTTCACTTTGAAGATGTGAAGTTATTTGCTGGGTGGGGGCAACATGGACACAAGGTAGAACAATAAATTTAAAATTACAACGTGGTAATCTTTAACCTAATGGAAAAAGAGGCATTTAATAAGTGTCTAGGCCATGTCTGATGAAAATCCTGCATTTCCATCATAGGAAAAAACAGTGTATGAGGTGAGATGAGTATTCCCTTCTCAAGGGTAAAGTTCTTATTTTTCATTACACAGATTTTGTTCTTGCTTTGAAGTAGATCTTGTTCCTTCCCAAATATGAATTTAAGTTCCCAGCTCCACAGTAATGAACTCTTAAGGCCAGGAGGAGCCATCACATCCTCACTCCTGACCTCCTCTGGGGCACGGGCCAGTGGATTTCCCCAGGATTGCAGCAATGCTTTCAGGAAAAGCATTTAGTCTCCACTTAAAGACTTCAAGAGGGAAATTCACTGCTCCCCTTGGTCATTTTTTTCCAGTGGTTAATCATCCTTACTATTAAAAATCAGAGACTTTGAATTTAGATTTGTCTGACTTGTGCTTCCCGTCATTGGCCATTATTTCTTTTTTTTTTTTTTGCTAATAAAATACATCTCTAGCCCCTACTCTCCTCCATATAAAAGATCTGCAGTAACAAAATTCACTCTTGATCCAGACTAAAAAGATTCAGCTCTGTCATGGTGCAATCTGATTTTTTCCAGTTTCACCTAATTTTTGTGGTTCTCTTCTACGTTTTTAGCATTTCAATATCTTTTTGAGAGGTGGAAACAGAGCTGGTCTCATTGTTGCAGCCTCACACTCTGCAGCAGCATCTTTTCAGCTCACACATTTCATAATTGTATCAGTCTCACTGGCTCAGCGCTGCACAGAAATCTCCTGTTCATTTATTTGCTGTGAGCTCTTCATGCACCAGATTTATCAATTTCATGCACATTTCTAGAAGCTGTCCAGTAGCTTTTGGATCCTGCTTTCCAGCTCTTGTTCCCTAATGAATTTGCCACTTCCAGGCATTATTCAGAGCTTGCTCTTAATTGCAAGAATTAGAGTTCAAGCACTAAGTGATAAACAGCAAAGCAGCTCCGGGAAAAGTCATTAGGAGTTTTTTAGCTTCCCATTTCTCTGCTGTGAACGTGAGGAGGGAAGGCACCTTGTAATTCTTGGCTTCCATGAAGTTTAAAATTAAATGCAGAGAGGATTTCGGTGCTCAGGAGAACAATGTGTGATCAGAGCTGTTCAATGGCCCTTTTCCTGCAGCCTCCAGCAGGAGATGCAGCCTTGATTCGACCTTTGCAGCCAAATCCACCCCCAGAACCCTTTCCAGGTTTGCAGGGAGGAGGGCAGCAGGGTCTGGGGTTGTTATTTGAGTCTCTCAGCTCCGTGTTTGGGAGGGAATAAACAAACCACGAGTGCCCTTTGCAGGGAAACGTCAGGATGTGAAATCCGAGCTGGGTAATGAGACTTTGTGGTGCTCGTTCCATAATGCAGCCACCTAAATTAGATCCTTCTGTCCTGTGGAATTGCTTCCTCTGGGATTTACCCTACAAGTGTTCCCTCAGATCCTGCTGTCCATAATGGGATTGAAGATCAGGTTGTTTTATTTAGTCAGGATATGGTTGTTTAATAGAACAAGCCCAAGGTAATTTGTATCTCCTTGCATAATTGTGTTTATACAGCAATTAACTGCTGTGTGATTTTTAAAATATTTCATTCTTTTCCAAAAAAAAAAAAAAAGAAGGAAAAAGGTAATAAATCACAAGAGTTTAGAATTCCCTGTCAAGGAGGAGGAACAGGGTAAAAATGGATTTTTCTAATCCATCACTTTCTTCAAGGAAACAGCTCTCCTTTCATCTGCTGCTTCCTCTGCCTTAGAATTGATGACCTGGGCATAAATAAAATATTGTTCCCATTTATTATCCAGGGAGCTGCCAGGGACGAAGGACAGTTGAATCATCAGGGTTTTTGCTGCAACTGCTGCAAATCCTGAACAACTGGAGCTCGGAGCTGGTGAGGTCTGAGCCCTCCTGGGAGTTTGAGCTGTTGGCCCTTGCAGCTGGAAAAGGAGGGAATTCCAGCAGCATCCAGGGCTTGCTCCTGGGAGGAGCTGCCCTGAGAATTCCCATTGCAGGTGTGTGGTTTTAATCTGATTTATCCTTGTTAGAGCAGGAACAACACAGAGCTCTGGTTTAATGTGTAATTTAATCACACAAAAATATGGGGGTGATGCAGGGGGGCTTTTCCCACCTGCTGCCTTTGGGGAGAGGAGTCTCTGAGGATAATTTCTATTTTAGAGTAGCAGGAAATGCTGTCTGAGGGCTTTAGGGGAGCTGTTGTGTCTGGCAGGCAGCAGCACATCCCTGCAGGAGTCTCCTCTTGGAATGGGCAAGGACTGGAGCTCAGGCAGACGAGGAAACTCCACCCAGAGTCTCCTCTTCTAAAATGCACAATGGGAATCACAACTGGCAGCATAAGGAGCAATAACAAAGGTAGAAACTGGTGCTGGATACCTGGAACTGGGAGATTTCCAGTGATCCCTATCAGGGCAGTGATTGCCATGGAAAAAATGAGTTAAAATCTCATTCCAGCTCAGCTCTGAGGACACATCCTCAGCAATAAAATAAATTCCACTACCAAAACTTCTTTTGACAAGACACAACAATTTAGGTGATGGATTCATAAATGAATGAGAACTTTAATAAATGATGAAATTCTCAGCCATGAGGTGTTTGTTGACTTCCCTGCAGTGGATTTTCCCCAGGGACACAGGGGAGCTGCTGGCCTGGACAGATTCTGCTTTTGCTGAGAAGCAAGTCTGCCCTCAGTGTCAGCATTGCTGCTATTATGGGCTGCATTAATGGCAAACAGTGCTCCACTGATACGTGGACACTCACTATTATGCTGCTAATTAAATAACTTGTTGCATTAGCAGTTTCCATCTTCCATCCCAGCTCTGTGTTTATCTCCAAAACCCATGCAGCAGCAATAATTAATGTGGAAATAAAGGGCTTTTTTTTCTTCCCCTGCCACTGGTTTTTCAAATGACTGGATTGTTGCAAGGAACAACAAAAAAGTGGGGGATAAAACCCACAGCAAAAATTGCATTTTTCATCCCTGTCTAAACAGAAAGGGCTTCATTGCCACTTTCTGTGGTTTTTCACAGCAAATAACAAAATTCCTTGTGGATGCCAAGTGTCAATGGTGACTGAAGTGCCAGAGGTGCCAAACACATCCCAGTTCCCAACTCCAGCTCTGGGAATGCTGGTGCCTGTTGGGAATGAGGCCGTGGAAGTGCAGTGCCCCTGCTCTCCTGGGATTCACCAGCACACAGAGATTCATCTCTGCCTCCCAAAGCTGCTCTGCCCTTCTCTGCCCCTAAATAAACTGGAGTAATTGCTTTTAAAAGTAAACACTCCATCTGCTCTTTCTCCCCACAGTATTTCCATCCTTTTTCATCTTAAAGGCAAGTTTTGAAGCACAACAGCAGCAGCAGCCAGAGACTGTGGAAATCACAAGAGAAGCCCCAAAATATTGTGAAGTTTTATAGAAGTAATAAATCTGAAGTAATTTTTTTTAATTTGCCTTCAGTAGTTTATGCCCTTAGCATTTGCATTTTGAAACTTCACTTTGAAGTCTGTGAGCTGGAAACTCATTTAAAAATAAATAAGAACAGAGTCCAGGAGCCCAGGGCTTCAGGAAGGAGAGGGAATAGCACAGGGCTTGTGATAACACGAGGAAAATTCAGTGTTGGGATTGAAATGAGTCAGGACAGCCTGGCAGGCACGTGAGGGCCAAGGGGACAGAGCAGTTTCAACAGTTTTGTGAATTTTGACATTTTTATGGAGTTTGGCTCAGGATTTAGCTCACCAGAGCAGTGTCTTAATCTGTGTTAGGAATCCAAGTGCTCGAGGAAAAGCCACTCCCTCGATTTTAGGCAATTTGTATTTCCCTGAGTGCTGCTCTTCATTAATTGCAGAGCCTCAGAGGAGATTCTCTTGCTCCCTTCTGCAACTGCAAAATAAAATTTCCCCTCTGAGAGAAATCCCCTGCCCCCTCTGGGTGTGGATTAATAACTGGGAATGTGCCCCTGGATCCTGACCCATTGAAATCCCTGCATGAAGCCCCACGTGCCTGTTGGTTTTCCATCTTCCTGGGCAGCAGTGACATTCCAGGGATGATGCTGGGTGTCCACTGTGGTTCGTGATACTTCAGCATTTTTGGGAAATCTTGTGAAAATGAGGATTTTTCTTGGCTCCAGCACCCAGAAACTTGAGAGGATGAGAGAATCTCCCTTTGAAAACCAAACCAAACTGGACCAAAAAAGTCCTTATTGAAAAGAATTTTAAAATGAGCCATTCCTTAAATTTGCCTGAGGGTTTTAGGGAGCAGGAGGTTGTTGTGTGGCACTGGGATTTCAGAGCACAAGGATTCTTGTAGGTTGGAGTAGGGCTGGGGGTTGGATCAACACCTGAGACGCAGAATAAAAAATTGCAGTGATACTCCTATCAGAATAAAACCAAACAAAAGGCCTTTCATCTGTGCACCTTCCTGCTCACAGGCTGCATAACCTGAGCCACAAAATCTGGAGCTGTTCTGGGCATGGAATGCAGCAAATCCTGGTTATTCCCTGTGTCTTTGCACAGCAGCATAATGCAGGGGAATAAAGGCCATGCTGAATTAATTGAATTATTTCAGAGATGAGTTTGGTCCACTAATTCCGTATCGACTTTGGGCTTTAAATAGCATTAAGGACCCGTGGTAAAACTCAATTAAAACCCAGGAATGCAGCTGGAGCTGGGTAAGGTCACATCTGTGCACGAGGTGGAATAATGGAACCTGTTCCCCTGACGTGGCTCCGTGTCTGGTGTAATCGGAGCAAAATTGAATCTGTTTAATCTGATGGTGGCCTGGCCCTTGTGTGAGGGAGAGCAAGGTGGAATTAATGAACCCTGAGGAGTCTCTGCAGGCTGTGTGGGTACAGGGATAAAGAATTGAACTCCTGCTCCCCTGGGAAACGCTGGAGTGTGGTGTGAGGGGATGGGTGGGATGGCTGGTGCTGGGCAGAGCCTGCAATCTGCAGCGGGGATTGTCAGAGGGTTTATTTTACAGTTTTCTCCCTGAGAAAACTCTCAAAGTGACTCCTCTGTGTGTGGAGACACATTCTGGGGCTCATTTTTTAATCAAATTAAATCAAATCGGGCTTGAAAGGTGCCAGGAAGGCCGAGCTTTGTGTGGGATGTTAGAAAGCAGCAGGTGGGGATTGGGATTCAGTGTGTGAGCACAAGGAAACCTGGGCTTTGGGGCACACCTTGGTACTCAGACTCGTGTCAGGTTATATTGACACATTTTATCTTCCTTAAAGGTCTGCTCTCCCTGTTCAAGCTGTATTTTATGAGGACACCTCATCCTTGAATGGTTAAGGGTTAAATCAGCAGTGGGAACAGATAAATCTGACAGTCAGTGCTGTGCTGTGGCTGCAGTAACTCAGACCCAGGAGCTGGGAAATCAGTGATCCCAGACCTCTCTGGAGAGCTCCTGCTGTGGATTTCTCAGGCACAGATTCAGTGCCCAGGGGTTTGTAACATCCCTGCCCCGTGGGGATATCACAGGGAATGTTTCCCTTTTGGAAAATCCTGGTTTGTGCTGACACTGCCCAGGATGTGCCACAGCCTGAGAGCCCCATTTGCATTCCTGCAGTGGGAATTATTTCAGGAGCAGAGCATGAAGGGGCACACGCTGTTCCCTTTCCCTCCTGGACCTCTTTGGGACCCGTTGCCTTTTCATTTCTGTTTTATTGGATTGTTCAAAGGCTGCCAGCTGGATGTGGGTACGTGGGGGTTTTCTCTGCTGCAGTCTGCAGGGAACAAGCATCACTGTGGAGCCATTTAGCCCTGGCAACTGCTTCCTCTTTTTCCAGATGATTCCAGCAGCTCTTTTTGTGTTCAGCCCATTGTCAAACACCATCACAAAGACTTGGGGTGTTAATCCTGTCCTCTGTTCAGAGAGTGGAACTGCTGAGTGGGCTGTGCTGTGAGTGAGGAGCTGTAGGTGCAGGGGGAAGCAGGATGGCATTTTCAGAGTTTGTGCCTTTCCCTGGCATCTCTGATGGAATTTCAGGATTCCCTCCTGTGTCTCCAGCAGCCAGCAGAGAGGGGAATGTGCCAGAGCAAAGGTCTGGAGGTGGAACAGGGGGCAGGCAGGAGTGGTGGAGAGGCAGAGCCCTTCCCTGAGCCACGCTCAGAGCTGCGGGATCAGCACTTGGGGCTGAGAGCAGAACATAACAAATGGATTTACCCAGTAGAACAAATGGATTTACCCAAACAGCTCCCAAGGTCGTGGCTGCTGAATGGAGCAGGATTCGTGGTCCTGCAGGCTGGGCCCATGCCAGGTGCACCCAGAGGAGCTGGATGTGGGTGCAGCTGCACCTGTGAAACCCCCAGTGCCTCTCTGCAGCCCCAGCCTCTCACCAGAGCCGCAGCTCTGCCCTCTGCCAGCACCTTTAGAGAACTCCCCGCTGCCAGGGCTTGTGTGTGCCCCACACTGACCACAAAGCACTCCCTGGGATTGTTCTTTAACTGCCTAGCAGGGTAAAGAGGGAAAAGCCATTTCCCTCAAACCCACCCCTGCAAAACATCTGTTTTTTAAAACACCGATTTCACAGCTCTAATTCAGGATCAGCACAGCTGAGGGGGCCTGCAGTGGCTGCAAATTGGGTGGCAGGAGCTTCTTAAAGCAGAGCAGCTGCCAAAGCATCTCAACATGGAGCTGCTGCCACGAGGAGGGAGAGGATCGCTCCAAACTGCTGACTCCGGGCTCGTGGCTGCCCACCTGGACACTCCAGCCAGCATTCCTCGGGCCCTGCAGCTTTGGGATGCCTCTCCTGAGCACCCAGGAGTGGGGAGGGCTCCTGAGCTGAGGGGCAGGAGGAATGAGCTGTTGTGAGCTCCAATCCCAACAGCTCAGGCTGATTTTTGGAGGGCTCAGACAGGCTGGGGAGGGAGGGCTGTGCTGCTGGCACATCCAGATGTGTTTCCAGCCAGACACCGAGCACTGGCAGTGCAAGGGAAAATATGTGCTTGGGCTTCCAGTAGGAAACAACAACAGAAAGATCCTTTCCATTTCTTTCAGCTGGAAAGTGATGCCAGGAGCTGTTACTTCAGGGAGTCTGGATTTCTGTGGGAGGGGGATTGAAATGCACCTTTGAAAGTGTATCAGGAAAATCTGCACAGAAAAAATGCAGAGCACAGAAAGTAGGTCTGGCTGCTGGCTGTCACTTCAGTGAAAATCAAGTGTGCTGTGGAAATCTTTGCGTGTCTCTTAAAAAAACAAACAAAGCAACAAAAACAAACACAAGAGCATCTGCTTGTGTATAAATATACCTGGGGTTTTTTCTGATTTTGTAGTTCTCATTACAGCATATGCCAGTTTTTTCTGGCATGCCAGAAGAGCAGGAACATCTCCAGGAAATGCTCAGGTTACAACACCCAGATAAAAGCTGCCTGTGCCACCTTTGTAAAGACACAGCCAGTTTAGTCTGGGAGAGTCAAATGCACTGGGGAACTTGTGGTTACCAGACTTCTCTCCCTTCTTTTTATGTGTTTTGCCAAATCCTTTGCTGGCTGGAGGGTGACTACTGAGACAGCACTGAAAGCTGAGCCATGGTTTGTTGAAAACTTCTGCTTGGGCAGGGGATAAATAATGTGATTTTTTTTTTCCAGTGACCACCCTTAGATACCCTCAAGCAGTGGTTTGAGCTGGGAGGAAGGGCAGGCACCTCTGGAAGGATGCTCCTGTCCCTGGGAGTGCCACAGTGTCCAGTGAGCCCCAGCACAGCTGGTGGGGCTGCGTTTGTTGTTTATTAAAGACAGACCTTTGTAGAGCAGGAACAGAAAATCCTATTTCTGTACCAATAAAAACTCTGCTCCCATCGTTGCTGTTATTGGCAAGCTCAGTCACTTTGGTGTTTACAGAGAAGTATTTACTGGGAAGGACTGGATGGTGAGAAAGTTTCATCTGCTTTCATTTCGCTCTGGTGGCACACACGTTGCTGTGGGGTTTTGTGTTTCATCCCAGTCCTGCAGCAGGCACAGGCAGTGCCCAGGTGTGGCCTGGCCCCTCCTTTCTGGCCAGGGAATTGTCATTTGTGTTCCCACTTTGCCCCCAGGTCCCTGGGGTGGTGCAGGGTGTGTTTGGGGGCAGCCAGGCTGGTTTGGTGTGGGCTATGACAGCAGCAGGAACTCCGAGCTGGAGTGCTGCAGAGGGATTAGAAGAAGCTTCTCTAATAAATGCAATTACACAAACACGCTTGAACCATGTGTCCTATTTAATTCCTCCCCAGGAAAGTTCCTCAGGGCACTGCTTTTGTCTGAGTCAGAGATATCCCTGGCACCCTCGGGCAGGGTGCCTCGGGCATCCCCTCTGGCTCTTCTGTGCCCTGGGTGGCAACTAATATTGGGCTTCAGACTCCTCTGAAGAGCAGTTATCCCTCCAGGAGCCAGGAATTCCGTGCCAGGCAGGGATTTCATAGCTGGCAGAGCCCTTGCTGCCGTGCAGACCTCACAGGCAGCTGGCACTGCTGGCCGTGGCTCCCTGCCCGGGTGCCCCGGGGCATTTTTGCCCTCTGAGGTGCCCGTGCTCTGTGGGAAGGATCCTTTTGCAATTGGGGATCTTCCCAAGGATCTGTCAGGGCTTTGAGTGCCTCTGCACCAGGCAGGAATTGATGGAAGGGGACAACCCAAGGAGGGCAGGGATCCCCAGAGATTGTTGTATGTGATGTGGGGTTGTTGTTAACCAAAGAAATCACCATTGTTAGAGGGCCCGGAGGTAAAACGTGAATGTTTCTCTTTTCCCTCAAAATTCCGTCCCTCCCTTTTAAGGGTTTTTGGTCTGAAATCAGCTGAGGATTTAAGAAAACCACTCAGCATTCCAAGGTTCCTGGTGAGGTGCAAAGCAAAGGATTAAATGGTGCAGAAAAGCTGCTTTTTGCCTTCCCCAGCCCCTGCCCCTCGCTGCAGACATTCCCTGAGGTGTCCCACAAGGTAACCTGTGTACAGACAGCCCAGCTCTCGCTCACAAGCACCAAATGTTTAATTCAGTGTGTGCCTGTCAGAGTGCATTAAAAATGCAGGTGGCACTTGGTGCCTGTCAGCCACAGGGTGATGCCACAGAGGTGGCACACAGGGCTCTGCCTGCAGTGTCCTGCTCCCTCCAAACCTCTGCCTTCCCTCTCAGATCCTGAGGAAATGGGCACAGAGGATGTGCCTGGATTATCTGGGGTGGTTTAGCTGCTCTGTGGTTCTTCTGTCTGTGTTCATCTCCATCTCCTGCTGGGTTTAACCCCAGTCCTGAAGATCTCCCAGGCCCCAGAGGGAATCTGAGGCTTGCACACACCTCAAGCTGGAGCTGTGTTTGTGTTTGTGTGCCCAGCTCCTGGCACAGGCAGATCCCAACCCCTCAGCTCAGTTCAGCACCTGCCTGTGCAATTCCCAAGGCAAATTCATGTGTAAATGCAGTTTGGACAGAGATTCTGACCAACTTTTGGCAGCCTTCAGGTGAGGCTGAGGATTGGTGTGAAGTTCATAAACACCAAAAGAGTGAAAGGAGATTTTGGTGGGACATAAAAGAGAAAACTCAGCTCTGGAGCAGCACCTTGGGCCTGTATGAAAACACTGCAAATTCCAGGTGTGTCCTGTGAAGAGGGCAGCTGTTGGAGCTGGAGTTGCCTCTTTCCTCTCAAGCAGCCAACTGAGCTTTGTTTTCTTTCCTTCCAGTCCTTCCAGGGCAGCCAAGGACGAGCGTACCTCTTCAACTCCGTGTGAGTACCCCGCGCGCGCCGCGTCGCTCGGGCAGATTTAACAAAACCCTCCTGAAAAAGGGGAAAAAAAAATAGTTCCCTTCAAAAAACCTCTGCCTGGGACTTGGGAGCTTCCTGAAAATGGTTGGAGAAAGAGGCAGAAATAGCCCCTGATTCACGTTTGAGTCGTGTTGAGGTTTCAGATAAGCAGCAAGGAAAAGGTGATTTTTTTCGTCATCAGGCTGAGAAATCAGAGCTAATGGCTGAGTCACTCTCCTCTCCCAGGATGTAGTTGGACCAAAGAGCCAGGGTTTTGTAAATGTGGAGATAGATGATGTCTAAATATGCACTTCATAAAAAGTGTGTCATTTTCCCAGTGATTGGAAATAGTTTTGGGGAGGTCACTGCTGGTCAGTCTTTCAGCAGAACTGCTGATTTCAGTCACATTTTTCAACTTTCCATTTGGGAAAGTAAAAGCACCATTTTAGCAATTTGAGAATGAAAATCTTTCTCAAATGCCTAATTAGCACAAATGACTAGAGTGTTATTAATCTCCTGCTCAAAGCTTTCATTGAGTTTTTCAGTTGCACAAAAATCCCATTTTACCTTTTCATTCTGCTCTGGAACTGGGAGAGAGCTTTGTTCAGGGCACAGCTGGGAAACTCCCAACCTCCTGCTCGTGTTTTCAAACACTGCAATGAAATCATTGTCAGCTTTATTGGAGCACCTTGATGTGGCAAGGCACTAATGGGGACATCTGTGCTTTGTCCCAGAGTTAACGTGGGCTGTGGCCCTGCAGAGGAGCGGGTGTTATTAACAGGACTGCACGCCGTGGCAGATATTTACTGTGAAAACTGCAAAACCACGCTGGGCTGGAAATATGTGAGTATTTGTGTCCCTGGCTTTGCCCCCTGGGCAGCTTTGCTCCAGCTGAGGGGGTGGAAAGATCATTTTGGGAGCACAAAATGCAGGTTTTTGTCTGTAATCATCTGTTTTCCTCCTGCTTTGTGTGTGTTGCATTTGGAGAATCAGCTTTAATGTAGTTTTTTTAACTAAGAATTTACACCTGGTTTTGGTGGGTGCCCCTCAGTGACATTTAACATAAATTAGGATAATTTCAGTCCTGTGGTTCACACTGTCTTTTTTCTATTATTCTGGTAGATGTTAGCAGAATAGTAGAATCCTCCATCAATCCTGTGTCCCTCCCACTGGAAATGCTGCTGAACATGAGTTTATCCATTTGCTCTTCAAAAATTCAATTACCTTCCAATAAAATCCAATGTTACATCCTAATTTCTGCATAAGTATCAAAAGAGGATGAGGTAGGAATCCATGTTCAGGGATATTGGGGATCCCAGAGGTTCCTTTGTGCCTCCACAGCTGCAGGCACAGATCTGTTCAGAGTGGGGTCTTCTCCTGGGACTCCATTTCCACCTTAAATTCACCATAATCCATCCCATTCCCAGTGAGAGAACCACTTCATTTCTAACAAACTTCAATAAATTCCCAAACCACCTTGGAGAGAGCTGGATTTTACCACCAATGACCCCTAAATCCTGGTTCTAGGAGAAGTTGCCATTGGCCTACAGAAATCTGCACCTTCCATGCTGCCAATTCCTTCCTCCCAGCATGTAAAGACAGCCAGAAGCAGGATTTAAGATTCCAGAAGCTGAGTTTAAGATTCTAGAGGCACGGTTTAAGATTCCAGAAGTAGGGTTTAAAATTCCAGAACCAGGATTTAAAGTTCCATAAGCAAGATCTGAGATTCCAGAATCAGAATTTAAGGTTCCAGAAGCAGGATTTAAGGTTCCAGAAGCAGGATTTAAAGTTCCAGAATCAGGATTTAAAGTTCCAGAATCAGGATTTAAAGTTCCAGAAGCAAGATTTAAGATTTTTTCCCCCTCATACTTTTCCTGAGAGCCAACAGGAAAACCTGCAGTTGATATTTTCTCTGTGGGCAAGGCTGAGACTCCCAGCACTCCCAGATCTGTTCTGTGACACGATTTACATCCCAATACCACCTCAATCTCACTCTTCCTCCTCCCATTTCAGGAACACGCTTTTGAAAGCAGCCAGAAGTATAAAGAAGGCAAATACATCATTGAACTAGCTCACATGATCAAGGATAATGGCTGGGATTGAGTGGAGGAGCCCAGCCCTAGCAGCGTGTAAGAGAATGCCATCCAACCGAACATTATATCCAAGAGTGAGAGAGTGACTGAACGCTTGGTTCCATGCATTTAGAGGCTCTGCAATCCGGGAGCATCTTCACACCCTTCTCCATCTTTATTGGTGACTGGCCTCTAAATTTCTGTCTCTCTGTCTCTTTGCTTTGTATCTGTTTGTGAGTTGACCCTGGCTGCTTCTCTCTCTGTTCTGGCGTTGGCTCAGAGAATGCTCCGAATGCCCGACAGCCATTCCACGTGCCCAGTGCTCGATCCAGCCCGACCTGGGCTCTCCTGGCACCTCCCCGGGTGTGGGAGGAAGACCCCGAGGTTTGGGCAGGAGAAGGTGGGAGAGGGGTGGGGGAGTGGGGAACCATCAGAAGGTGACGCTGGGCTTCTCCTTTCAGTCCTGGTTAAGCAAGGCTTGAAACCATCTCCTTGTCTAAGTGGACAGAGAAATACCTACTTGTCTAAACGGACAGAGAAATGTCTACTTGTGTAAATGGATAGAGAAATATCTACTTGTCTAAAAAGGACAGAGAAATATCTCCCTGTCTAAAAGGACAGAAGTTACCTCACGGCTGCGTTTTCTCCAAATCCATCGGCGGAGCCTCAGCCCGAGCTGGCTGAGCCCCAGGCAGAACCAGTTCCCCCCACAATCTGTGTTTTGTTTGCTATTTATGGACTCGTTGTTTGAGGGGGCAGCACCTGGAGGCTGGAGAGATTCCCTGCCTCTCCTTTTTGTCGCTGGTTCAGGGTAGGGAGGCCGTGGGGAGCGTCCTCACGGCCGGACAAACCAAATCCTGACCCCTGAGCCCTTCAGAGAGGAGGAGAAAACCACTGCAGGCACAGGGAGGCTGGAGCTGCAGCTCAGAAAATGTGGCGGGGTGAAAAAAGGCACGTGTGAGGCAAGGAGGAGGCAATTCCTAGAGGAGGATGGGGACAAACAGTGACAGAGGGTACCCCCGGATTTCCTGGCCTCCCCTGAGCACCCTTGGCGGTGTTTTACCAACCTTTCACAAGTGCAAGGAGGAAAATGCTGTTACAGAACCTTTTCCTTGAATCCCAGGCTCCAGTGGGGGAGCCTGGCACAGAAATGGGGCGAGGAGGGAGCCGAGTTCTGGGGTTGTGCTGCACAGGTGGATATTTCCAGGTATCCTCCCCAAATGGTTCCCCCTGTTCCCACTCCCAGAAGGCCACTGCAGGAGAATGGGAAATAAAAAAAAGAAATTAAACATCTCCCCACCACCCTGGAATGATCTCTGCCTGCAGGGGAAGATGTGGGTGTCAGAACTGCAAAGGACAATGAGTCCTTCCCGTTTGGATTTTTCCGTGGTGATCCCTGAGCACCTTCCCGAGGTGGATGGTGGGGAAGGGGCAGGGTGAGAGAGGGGAACTGTGTTAGGCCAGAACAGCCAGAGCTGTGCGCTGCAGCAGTGTCTGGTGCACAACCCAGGATAAGGAGCTGAGGTCGTTTCATCCCTCCCCGAGTGAGTTTTTCTTTTTGTTGGCAGAATTCTTTCAAGTAGGTTAATCCATGGGGGGAAATCTTTCTTAATCCAGAAGGAAAGAGTATTGTGACTCCTTATGAAACAGAAGCTTTGCAGCTGTAAGCTGCTGTCAGTGGCCCCCAGCCCTGAGAGATTCCAGGGGGCTGGGGAAGAGCCCTTTGCTGTTCAGCTGGCAGGAAATGTGAATAGAGACTCTCCTGAAGGATCAGGGTGGAATTCAGTGCTGGAGCCTCGTGCTGAAACCCAAACCTGGCGAAGCAAAGGTTGTGTTTCTCTCTCTCAAAGCTCTGTTCTTGACAGCCTTGGAGGAATGAGGTGGAGTTGGCCGGGCTCCTGCAGGGGATGGAGTTTGTGACCAACCCGTCCAGAGGTGGCTTCTGCCCTCACCCTTCTGCTCTGGCTGTGTAACAATTGCTTCAGCTTTTGTTTTGGATTGTCTCTGCTTCCATCATTCCCTCCGGTGACAAATCCAGTGAAAATCAAAAATTCCACAGCACCTGCTGTCTTGTGGACTCTGGCACTGACCTGGTGCCATTTCCCTGTGCTTTCATTGAGGATCCATGGCAATTTATTGGGTTTTGACTAGTGGGAAGTAATTCCTGTTCTTCAAAGAGCTCTTTAGTCTCACAGAGCCTTTAATGGAGCTGGGAGAGGTGAGGGATCATCCCCAACCCTGTGAGGTCGAGAGGAGCACGCAGGGCTCGTGGTTTGATGTTGGTGTTTGGAGAGACTGCTGATCAAAAAGCGATGTGAAAGGCAGGGCTGTGCAGAGAACTGCTCTGAGAAATCCCAGCTCCAGAGAGGAAATGTTTTTATCCATTCATTTGGACAAAAAAGGACAATGCCCCAGCAGCCCTGGCTGGTTTTTACTGGTCACAGGTGTTGGGCTTTTAGTGGCAACCAGTCCAAGCTTGAATAGGGCGAGGTCTTAATCTGCTCTTAATCAGTTTTGTCCCATCAGTCTCTTGCTGGGAGCCTGGCCCTGATGGGAGCCCAGAGTGTGGCTGTGCCCGTCCCCAGCACCCCGGGGATCCCTGGGGAGTGCCTGTGACTCCTGCAGGGGTGGAGGAGCAGAAAGGGGCTTGTGCAGCTCCTGTGTGTGCCCAGTGAGCAGGAGGAGCCCCAGCTGGGGGCTGGCAGGATTTGGGGTCTGTGCTGGTGGCTGCCACCGCAGCACAGGGACAGTGACACACCCAGAGATAACCAAAGAACTTCCCTGCTGAGCTGAGCCAGGTGGGGCCTTTTCCCAGGAGAAGTGGAGCTTCTTTCTTTTCATGGAAGCTGCTTTCCATGGGCAGCATCCTCAGGAAAACATGGACAGCAGCGAGTTTTCCTCCTTTTTTTGGTGTCCAGCCTCGTGTCTGGGCAGCTGTGAGCACCCTTGAGTTTACATCCCCCCCTCTACCCCAAAGCTCAGACTTGAGTAAGTTTGAAATTGTTTTTTCGCTTTGGTGGATTGTCTGGTGTGAAATCCTGACCCCTGTAAGAAATATTCAGATGATAATATATATATATACAAAGCAGAAAAAATAACCCCCAGACGTTATCTTGTGAAATATACTTTTGTAAATAATATTTAATTTTTTTTTAAAGAAATAATATATTTGGTGCTGTTTTCTCAGAGCCCCTCCCTGAGAGCACTTTTTTTTTTGCTGTCGTTGTTTTATGATGATCCTGTTTCCTTCTGTATTTGTTGAAAAATATGTTTAAAGGGAAACAAAACTCATCATTGATGTCCTCTGAAGTGGATCCCAGTGGATGTGGCAGGAGGGGGCACTCCCAGCTGGCAGAGCCGTGGCTGGGTCGGGGCAGGAGCCCCCAGGAGGGGAATTTGGGCTGGGAGGGGCTGGGGAGGGCTCCAGCTCCTCTGCCTTCCCTTGGGGCTCCCACTTGCCTTGGGCTGTGGAACCCAGGCCTGGAATTTTCTCTTGTATTGGCTGGAGTGAGGTGGATCTGGAGCTGCTGTAGGAGCTGGGATTGGACAGGAGCTGCAGCCTCGGATTCGCTGTTGCTGGGGGCAGCAGGGATGGAGGATGGAGCTTTGAACTCGATTTTAACCTAAACCACAAATCTTTGGATCCTGCTTTTATTTTTGAGGGGAGGATTTTTTTGTTGTTGTTGTTTATTTTATTTTTTTTTAACCAGGCTGCTACATAACAAATTAGAGTAAAAGTTTACCTCTCTTGGCAGTAAAGTTCATTTATTTTGTTCTCCTTTCTGTCTATAATCTCCCCCTTTCTTTGTTTTTATTTCATTTGGTCTCTTGTTTATCCCAAAGTGGACCAACAGCACAAACCACGGGACTGTTTTGCTGAGCAAGGAGCTGTGCAGGAACTGGTGCAGGTTCTTTAATTCTCTGGGTTTGGTGCACGCGACCTCAAACCACAGAGGAACAAAACAAACCCTGCGAAATAAATCCTGTTGTTCTCGTGATCAAGTGAGGATTTTCTGTGCATGCGTTTTTCTGACTGCTCTGTGAGAGTGTGAATCAAGCATTTCACTGCACTCCCCTGCTCTGGGAGGGGCTTCCACGGGAAGCAGTTTTGGGATGAAGAGGGGACACCAAACCAAGCTCAGCTCAGTGGGAAGGAGCTCTTCCCACCACGGGAGAGGCCTCAGGGCTCAGAAACAATCAGGTTAGACAGGGATTTGCTGCAGAAATCCTGGTGAGAAAGAACAAGCGGAAGAGGGGAAACAAAATCATCTTGAATTCAGAAAAAATAAAAATAAAATCAACATATATAAATGCAAGCAGAATGGCATTGTGTAAGGTACAACCACAAATAAGCTGTTCTCATCGTTACAACTGTGTGTATCCTTTGTTTTGTTCTTCCTAAGGACATGGGAATGCTTTCCCCACTGACAAAACTAAGGACAATATTTCCAATACCAGCCTGTCTATGGATGCTCTTGTGTTTACAAATTGTGTATACTTTTATTTCTTTGATCTTATTTTAAATTTTTTTTTTTGGCATATTCTTTCAGGTCATTTGCTTCTGTCATAAATGCAATTGTTTGTTTTCAAATAATTGGTTTTCACCTTTTCATGTATTTGTACATTGTATATAGTTCTTCAGTATTAGAGGGAGGCGTATTGTTTGTCATATTTACAATATGTGTTGGTGCTCATTTGAGAAAATAAAATTTTCCAGTACTAAAGCTGCTGGTGCAGGTTTCTGTTTTATTGTGTGCAAATCCCTGAGACCCAGAGCTGCTCCAGGGGATGGCAGCAGCAATTCCTGCTGCTCCCCCTCGGGTACGGCACAGGGTACGGGCACAGGGCACGGGCACAGCCGGCGGGAGGCAGCGCCTGGTCTGGGATTTTGGGATGGGCTGATGGAGCCCTGCTGATCCCGCTGCTGGAGGTGGCAGGGCCCTGTCCCTGTGCCCTGTCCCCGTGCCCTGTGTCTATCCCTATCCCCGTGCCCTGTTGCTGTCCCTGTGCCCTGTGCCTGTCCCCGTGCTCTGTCCCTGTGCCCTGTGCCTGTCCCCGTGTCCTGGCCCTGTCCCCGTGCCCTGTCCCCATGCCCTGTCCCTGTCCCTGTCCCCATGCCCTGTCCCTGTCCCCATGCCCTGTACCTGTTCCCATGCCCTGTGCCTGTCCCTGTTCCCATGCCCTGTGCCTGTCCCCGTGCTCTGTCCCTGTGCCCTGTGCCTGTCCCTGTGTCCTGTCCCCGTGTCCTGTCCCCATGCCCTGTACCTGTCCCCATGCCCTGTACCTGTCCCTGTGCCCTGTCGCTGTCCCCGTGCTGCTGAGCGCCCTTAATTCCCCACGGGGCTGCAAAAGGGATTTAACCCTCGTGGACAGCGCGGGGGCCTGAACTGGGAGCCCTGAGCTGGGACTGAGCTCAGGCCACGCCAGGAAAGCTGAGCTGGGGCTGGGGGAGATGAGGAGAGGCCGGGGCATTCCTGGGGGGTGGGAAAGGGCCCAGGAAGAGGAGAAAATCCCTGCAGGGAAAACCCCGGGACAAAGCGTGTGCTCGGTATTTCCCAGCCCGAGCATCCAAGTGACAACAGGAGGGACAGCTCAAGGCTGTCCCTGAGCAGTGGCCTTGGGAAGAGCCTCCAAATCTCTGTCAGCTCCTTGGGATGGAGGTGGGAAAGCGCCAGGACCGCGGCAGCCCCGGGGCTGCTCCCGGGCGGGGCCGGGAGGGACGAGCCGCGGCCCGGGGTGCGGGACAGGCTCTCCCCGGCCGCTTCATTAACCCGCAATTAGAGCAGGGCCGAGGCAGCGGCAGCTCTGCATAGATGGAGCTGCAGACGGAGCTGACTCCGGCGGGCCCCGCGGAGCCGCCGCGACCTTCCCGTGCCCAGAGGACGCGACAGAAAGCGCCGAGCTCGGGGCAGTCCCGTCTCCTCTGCCAGCCCACCGGCCACAATGAGCGATTTTTTTTTTTTTTAAAGGATGATCACGAAGCTAAAAATACAGCAGCGCCGGTGGCCTTTAATCCCGGTTCAAGAGCAATCTGACACTCCCGCTCTGCTTCCCAGCCGGGTTTTTGGGACGCAGGGATGCTGCCGGCTGCTGCTCCGTGCGTTCTCTCCATCCCTGTCCTTCTCCTCTCGGGGTCCGAGCTCACGGATGCCCCTGGGCTTCCCCCAGCGCCTCCTTTCCCAGCGGGACCCCGGCTCCGGCCCGGACGGGATTTTCTCGCTGACAGCGAGGATTTACAGTAGCGCCTTCGGGCTGCCAAACGCGCCGGGGTTATTTTTACCCGGCTCCAGGGTGGGGTAAAAATAGAGCCGAGGCCGTTCTCTGTTGCTGACCGAGAAATGTCCCCCACGGACGGAGGAAATGTCACCTGGAACGTGGTCACCCCTGGGGGACCCTGCCCTGCCTGCAGAGAGGGGAAATAACCGAGCTCTGGTGCCACCCCTCTCTGTGTGACCCCAAAATCCACAGAGCCAGGCAGGGTCCTGCTCTGTTCTGGGGAACCTGGGGGTGCTGTGAGCACAAACTTTGCCCAGGGATGGGCACCTTTAATTAAATCTCTCCAGGATTAAATCCCTCCGTCTGTCAGGGCACCCCGAGTCTGGGCAGGGGATCAGGCAGGCACTGGGGGACCCTGCTGGAAGGACAGCAGGGACAGGGGGGGACAGACATCACCAGCTCGGCTTCTGTGACAAAAAATAAAAACCAAACCCATGGAGCTTTTCCAGCCTGGCCTTATTTATGGCTCGGGATCAAGCAGCTGCTCCCGGCGGGGGCTGCCCCGCTCTGCTCCTGCAGACAGTTTGTTCCCAATGTATGGAGACTTCTGAGGAGGTGAAGTGAAATGCTGGGGGGGAAAAAATCAGAAAATCCTTTCCCAGGGGCCAGACCTCGCCCCGTCGAGCTGTGCCCCTGGTGAAGGGCTCTGAGCGAGGCTTTGGATGCCTGACAGAAACAGCAAATGCTATAGGAGCACTTTTATGGAGCTGTGTTTCCTCGTGAAAGCCAGACGGGTGTTTTCTTTTCCACTTGGACAAGGATTTTCCCATAATTGTGCTATTTTTATGGAGGTTTCAGACAGAAACCGAGGGCCTCTCCCAGCCAAGCCCTGGTACTGGAGGAGCTGCAGCACTGGAGGGTTCAGCCTCTGACGCAGGATCCCCGTCTTTGCCAAGTCCCTTTGCTGGCAGATGTCTCACCCTTTGAAATGGGGGATTTGCTCCACGTCTGCCTCGCAGGGATTTTTCTTTTTTGGAGTTTCCTGCCTGGAGATGAACCGTGGTGCGGATGCTGCCTGAAGCAGGGGAAGCAGCAGAGCCTTCGTGGCACAGAACAGGAGCTCAGCCAAGACTCCTGCCCTGAGCACACCACAATGAACACCTCAGCACCAGAATCAATTCCTGACACACGAGGGGCCCTTCCCTCCCCCAGGACAGATCCTCAACACCCCAATCACTGTGAGGAGGCAAAGGGAAACACCAGGAGTGATGGCTGAGAGGCCGCTGAGGCCACCAGCCGTGCCTGTCACCTGTGCCTCCCCCAGTCCCCAGGTTTTGCTGCTTTCTGGACACATTTTTGCTGGGAGGGAGTTTTTTTTTGGAGTGGTGCTGCTGCTGGAACTTTGACCTCAGTCTTGCAGGGTGTTGTGGCAGGTCAGCGGGAAGGAGCCAGGCGGGAGCAGGTTTTATGGGGAGGAAATGAAGTGGCTGCAGGGTTGAGGCTGTGCTCTCTGTAATTCGAGGTGGGATTTCTGTCTGGCCGCGGGATTTGAGCTGCTGTGGCTCCGTGTGCCCGGTTACGGGGACAGCAGGAGGAAGCTGTGAGGGGGGACTGTAGATGCAAATCCTTTTGCAGGCTTGTGGAGGTGAATTGAATCTTTAGGAGCCTGGTGGGAACGAGCTCCCCCGGGCTGGGAGCTGCCAGCAGCCGGCCAGCTCGGCTGCCGGCGCCTGGAGCCATTAGCAGGGCACTAATAATGTCCTTTATTAAATCACAGCCACGTCATCAGCTGCTCTTGGGGATGTGACTGCCTGCACGTCCCTTCCCAACCTGCCTGCTCCTCTGGGTGCTGCAGGAGTTGATTTTTTCTGGGGGTTTTCAGCAGTTCTTTGCTCTGGGGGTCCACCCTGCAGGAGGGGCTGGTTCTGTACTCGATTCATCCCCAGGTCCTGGTGCCCTCAGATGCACAGGGAGTTGTTTTGGCTCTATTTGCTGTCAGCAGGAGGGGTCTGTGGGCTCCTGAGTGAAATCCCTTGTGCCAAACCCGAGTTCCCCCCAAAATACAAATAATTCAGCCCCAACTGGGCTCTTGTGCTCTTTGTACCTGCCTTGGAGCAGGCCAGGCTTTGCTGGGGTTTACTGGAGTTGCTTTTATGGATGCCCATCACAACCCAGCTCTGAACGTGTGCATGCCATGCCCCAGGTCCTCAATCCAAAACTGTTTGGGAACAGGGTCCAAGCCTTAGGAAAACCCCACCCTTGCTAACAGGGACAGGGCTCCTTTAGGATTAGCTGCCCACAAGCAAGAAAAACTATTTTGAACCAGAGGCTGGGAATGTTTGAGCTAATCCCAGGTGGAAGCTGATTAAGGGCTCGTGGGGGGAGATTTGGAGCAGGTCCTGGTGGCACAGGGAGCCTGGCCACGTCCCCTGGCTGCTCTGCCCGGCCAAACCACCCCAATGCCCAATGAGTGAGAGGAGGTGAAGCTCAGCCCAGCCTTTCCTGAGGTGTTGGAGGGGATTTCATTGCACAAACCCTTGCCAAAGTCTGTGGAGCTTAATCCTGACCTTTGGCAGTGTCAGGTGCTGGGAAGGGGAGAGCTCTGTGCTCCTTTCCAAGCTGGTGAGCAAAGGGATCAGGGGGCACCTTCCTGAGCCCTTCAGCTCCACGTTACCCCCACCAGAGAACTGGCAGCGCCTTCATCCTGTCATACCCCAGGGAAATATTGAGATTTTGGGCACCATTTCCAGGGGTTTGTAAGTTTTTCTGTGGGAGATTCCCACCCTGGGCTGTGTGAGCTGTGCTGAGTGGGCAGTGGCTGTGCCAGGGCCCAGAGGGTGCAGGATTGGGGTGGGATCTTGAGCATGAAGTGCACAGACACAGCTTTCCCCAGGGAAGGAGCTGCAGGGCCTGTTCCCACCACGTGGGAAGAGTCCTGCGGAGCAGAGCTGCAGGTTGGGCCCTCCTGAATGAAATATTTGGGTTTTATCCACCTTGCCCAGCCCCAGCCCGACAGCAGCCCCTTGTTTGAGACTCACACAAACACGACCCAGTGAAGAGAGTCCTTGCAGCTCCTGAAACCACAGAGCTTCCTCCACACAAACCCTGAATTCTTCCCCACATCCTGCCCTGTGCAAACAGCGAGCAGCGTTCAGCAAACAGCACCAGGTGTAATCACAGCGCCGTTTCCTCTCCAGGAAAATATTGACTTGCCTCTCTGATCACTCCTGGACTGAAAGCACACTGGGAGCAGCTTTTAAGGAATTGCTTGCATTTCATTTCCCTTGTTTTTTTTCCTCGTGGAGCCCCACAGCAGCAGCATTGTGGGGAAGGCTGAGGTGTTTTTAAAGATCCCGTTTCAGGTGTTTATGTGCTGCTGCCCATAAATCACACCTCAGACTATGAGCCCTTGTCTGCTCTCAGGCCCTCAGTGCTCAAAATATTCCTGAGGCTCAGCCCTTCCTGTCCAAAGACCCTCAAAATATCTTCCAGCCTCCTTCCTCTGAGCCTGCCCATCCCCAAACCCCCTCCCCCAAATTCAGCTGCTGCATGGGGGGAGCACAAAACCCTGGGCTTGTCCTGGGAATTGGGGGGAGGTTTCCTCCCAGCACCGAAGGAAATCCCCAGCGAGCTCTGTATGTAAATCTTTTCACGCATATATTTGCATCTATCTGATCAGAGGAGAAGCTGGGAGCGAAGTTTCTGTTCAAAGATGCTCAGCCCGCCCCTGCTGTGGGGATCTGGGAGAGGGGAACCCTCTCCTCAGGTTATCCGTGTTTCACCCCTGGGAGAAAGGCAGGGAAGCGTTTTCCAAGGATTTGGAGGGCCCTGGGCAGTGTGGATGGTCCCTGCAGTGCTCACAGAGGTTTCTGGGGACATAACATCCTTTGCTCCTTTAGATGAGTAATTCCTTCCAGGAATTAATTTTGTTGTCTCTTTGGAAGATCACAAATTAACTCGCTCCAGTCGCTGCTCTCCTTCCCTTAAAGGTGGAGGGTGTTGGTAAATGACTTTTCAGAAGTCCAGGCTGTAATCTGGGACATCTGGTCCCTTTTTCTGCTCTTCCCCACAGCGGGGTACAGGGTCAGAGCACCCCAAAAGGGCTTTAGGCAGGCACAAAGCCTGGATCCGAGTGTGGAGCTGGGGAGGGACACACTGGGAGCAGCAGCCACAGGATTTAGGACATTTCTGGCACCCTGCACTGAACCCTGTGGCCTCCTGCTTGTCGTGTGTCCATTTTCCTTTGGAATGCACCCAGAATTTGGGGAAGCAGAGCTCCAGCTTCTGTCCATGGAGCTGAGCCGTGCCCGCCAGCAGTGACATCACGATTTGTGTCCGGATTAAAGGGAAATGAAAATTAATCCTCGCAGTCCAGGGAGATCTCTGGGGTTTAGCATTTTTTCCCTGATCATTCAGTATTTTTGGCAGATGCTTTTTTATTTTTAGCTCCTCGCAGAGGCAGCAGGTACTGGAAATCCCAGCCCTGCCCCAGCAGTGCAGGGGAGGGATGGGAGGAGGGATGGTACCAGGGAAAATAAAACTGGCTGGGGTTGGCTCTGCCACCCAGAGCTCCTCAGAAGGGAGAGAATTAAACCCCACCCAGCAATTAATCAAGTGTAAAGAATCTGAGCCCTGCTGTGCTGGGGAACTCTGCTGGGAATGTGCTGCTGGTTGGGGTGAGACCCCCAGAGATCCTGTGGGATCCCCCTGCAAGGAGCCGCTGGCTCTGGCACTGCTGGGCTGGGGTGAATCCAAACAAAACCGGGAAAAAAGGAAATGGATCAGGGTTTGGATCAGGCCAGGAGCAACCATCAATCCTCCCCAGTGAGCAGGAGGTTCAGATAAACCCTTTGCTGCACTCAGCCCCGCAGCATCCTGAAAAGTGGAACAGATAAATGAGGTTAATATTTAATTAACTCCTCTCTTCGGATCACAGCAGCCGGGCACGGTGTCACAGCCGAGCAGATCCCGGCACCCCCAGGATTTATCTTCCATTCCAGAGGGTTTGCAGAGGCAGGAGGGGCACCAGGGGCTGTGCTGGTCTTGCTGGGAGTGGGTGAAGCCACTTTGCAGCAATCACAAATCCTTTCCCACCGTGCCCAGCCGGGCACATGGGCGCTAAGCTGGCACACCAGGGCCTGCCATGCCTGGCACGTGTGTCAGAAAACACATGGAAAAACTGCCTGCTGAGCAGGGCACAGGCACAGGGCAGTGCAGGGATCTGAATTAAAGTTATCACTTCCAGCTGCATCTGGTAAGGAGCCCTGGCACGGCCCCGCTCCCAAATTCCCCTGATAATTCCACTCTGTGCAGGGCCAGGGACACTCCGGGCCCCTCCCCGCACCCGCGGGTTTGGGGTGGCGTGAAAAATTGATTTCTTGATTAAAGTCTAATGCGTGGTATAATTAAAGAAATCCTCCCGGTTCAGGAAGTCATTAGGAGATGATTAATTGGGATGAGGGCGGGAGCTGCCTCCCGCCCAGGAGCAGGCGGTGGCTGCTGCAGCCCCGGGGCAGCGGGGTCACGGTCACACACGGGATGGAGCCCTGCAAAAACCTCCGAGAGCTCTCTGAGATCCCTCTGAGGCACTGGTGCTCCTTCCAGTAACAGATTAAGGTCTTTGACTTCAGAACATTCAATGAAGGATGTGTTTTTTTGGTTTTTTTCCAGAGCCCAAGGAGGTTCTTCCAGAGCTGATCCATCCCCCTCCGTGCCCATCCTGCACCTTCCAGACACCCACAGCACGGCCCTGACCAGAACATTTTGCTTTTTCCCTGATTATCTCTCCAGTTCTTGCATTTGTTTTATTTATGATAAAGACTGCAGAGGCAGCAGCTGCTCCAAGGGGTTTTTTGCTCCCTTCCAGAGACCAAGGCTTGATGCAGACACCAGGAGCTCACGCTGGGGGCTGGTGTCTGCATCACAAACCGGTTTTATTCTTGAAACAGTAATTGAATACTAAATGCTAGCTCTGTCAAATAGATTGGGTGAAAAGATCAATTTGTTTTAGATAGAGGAGCCGATATTTCACAGCACAAAAAGGGAATTATGGAGGCTCAGTAGCTCAGCCTGTCAGTGTGCACCGGTGGGAGTTATTAGATGTGTCTCAGACGTGTCTGATGAGTCTGAGGGTGAAAATTATTTTGGTTGAAGGAAATTTTGGTCACACAGCTGCCTTAGTGATTTGTTTGTAAACACTTTCTGCCATGCCTGACACGTAGATGTAAGTTAGTTTAGGCTCACTGGGTGAGTATTGAATGAGGGGGGAAATGTTTTGCAGTTCAGTAATGAGAGTTTTCTATTTTCTATTTTTTTTTTCATTCCCCCCCTTTTTATTTTTTGTTTGAGAAGGGAAGCAAAGTCTGGAGAACTGGAGAAGTGTCCAACAGGACAGGGGTAGTGAGGTGTCTTTTTTTTTTATGTCCGCACTGAAATTGTGCTCTGAATATTTTAAGCAATGAATTTAATGAGCTCTGTGCACCCCAAAATTACTCCACAGCACCCCTCAAAAGGTGTTCAGGTGCTGACCTCCCCCAGGCACTGATTACAATTTGCTAATTACCTTCCTCCCCTCCAGGAACTGCAGCAGGGGAGAAGATGCCCTGCACTACCAGCCTGCCCTCCGTGCCCTGCAGGGTTGTTTTCTCTGTGTAAGTCCAGAAAAAAAAAAATAAATGAAGTACTAGAGAGTAAAATTAAAGCTACCATGAAAAATGCAGTGCTCTGGCAAACAGTAACTGCAATTACATGCCCAGCCTCACCCTGGCCAAAGGACGAGGTGCCTGCAGGTGCTGCTCATGCCAGCTCACGTGTCCTGCAGGGGAATTAATTCTGGTTTTGCTGTGGACATTTTACAGTCCTCGCTCATCTCTACTCTTTAAAAATGTCAGAGCTCCATCCCACCTGGCCTTGGGCACTTCCAGGGGTGTGGCAGCCAAGGTTTTCCTGGGTAACACTTCCTCAGCACCCCCACAGTTTCTTAAACCCCCAAAAAATCTCTCATGTGAGCAGTTCAAGCACTGCCCTTGTGCCTGTGAGAGAACAGAGTGCACAGCATCAGCTCTCAGGGAGCAAATCTAGTTCAAACACACAGCTCTTATGCTGAAGTCGTGAAATCTTTGGCTAGACTAAAAAGGCAGAGTGAAGAATGTTTTTAATATGCTCAGGAAATCCTCCACACTGGATGAGACGAGAGGAAGCCATTAGTGAGGATGGACAGGGATTCTTCTCCAAACAAAGGCCGATCCTGAGTAATTGCAATTCTATAAACAGAGCATCACTTCAAAAACTCAACGGCTGCCCCAGCAGCCGGGAAAGCATCAAACCCTGGCGTTTAATGTGAAGGTAGATGGATGGAAAATAATTAGGTGCCTTGCAGTTCCAAGCTTATTTTTCCAATCCACATTGTCCTTTGAGCCATTATATATTTAACGGGTTTGCTCTGCACTAATGGGGATGGAATTGCCAAATTCCATCCTCGCTCTGGGACCAGCCTTCTCCAGCTTTGTTCTTGGGAGTTAAAGGACTTTTTTTTTTCCCCTGAATACTCTCACTTTTATTTTTCACAAAGCTAAAACCCTGCTTGCTTTATGGATTAGATTTTTTTTCTGAATCAAATTGATTAAAAAAAACCCAGCAAAAACTGTAACAATACAATAGCTAAGACAGAGAGTTGGTGCAGGGTTTTATTAGCTCCCAACAGCTGAGGAGCATCCAAAGGGGATCTCAAACATCAGTTAACCCTCAGAACACCATTAACTGTGAGTGTTTCCATAATAATTTTACAGGGAGCAAAGAGGTGGGCCAATTTATTCACCCATCCATGAATTTCTGTCTCCAAGTGCCTCTCCAGATTAGCTGTTAGTCACCCTGCAATACATCTCCTTCATTTAATGCTGAGTTATAAATCCCAGCCTTTAATTTAAGGAGCTGGGCTAGCAGTCATCATTTGCCAGTAATGGACTCAAGCTGCAAAATTTGGCTTCAAAGCTGGGAGCTGTGTGGATTTAGGGTTTTAGCTCGCCCGTTATAGAAATAGGAAACAGATGGGATTTGCAGGCCTGGTTCGGACTCCTCGCTTCTCATCAGGTCAGTCTTGTTTAAGTCCAATCAGATTTTCAGCCCGATTTATTCCTGCCTCTGCCTGGTGCGCTGATGGCACACAAACTGCAATCCTTAGAACACTGGGTGTGTTCTGGATATCTCGGAAAAGAAATATTACCCCTGGTTCTGCAAGTGGTGTGGCATTAAAGGCAATTGGGAACATTTGTAGTCAGTGCCAGCCAGGTCCTCAACACGCATTTAAATATCAAAGTTCTCATGGTTTTAGAAGTTTCGAGCTGACAACTGTAAGATATTTCTTTTTCATCTAATAAGGGTTCTGTGAGACACATGGAAGGGCTGGGTTTGAGATATTCTTAGCGATTTAACACAAGCAGAGCATCTTGCCTCAATTTATTGTAGACTCCACTCCTCAGGGCAGAATGATTCCTCAGGGATGGTTTCCAAGGGAAGTGGTGGCTTCCTCCTCTATCCAAACTGAGTCTGGGTGTCTTCCCTTTGGAAGCATCACTGCAGCTGAACAAATTGTTAAATTTAGTAGTGAAAGAGCAGGCTCAAACTGCATTTTGCAGAAGGTGATATGAGACTATGTCATGGTCCTGTTTGGTTTTTAACCTAAGGATCTTTTAAAACAGGGCTGGTCAGCATCTCAGAGCTCGTGGTGGTGTGGAACCGTCTGTGGTTTGCTCTCGTGTGCCACTCCTCAGGAATTCCTTGGAAAGGAGAGTTTCCTGAAAGGCTTTCACTCCTTCCTGATGACTTGTGGAGATGGTTTTAGCTGGAAAAAGGGATTTATGGAAACATGGTGCTAAAGACTTACAGACAGGCGTTGCCTCAAACAACCATAGGAACCCCAGAGATTTCCAGATCGTGGGCAAAATGAAAAGCTGCTGTTCCCAGGCTGCCTGTGCAGCCTCCCTGCTGCTTTTGCCAGGGGTGCACAGAAGTGCAGGATCTGATAAGAAAACGCTTTCGTGTTGGTTGAAGCTCGGTGCCAGCCCAGCTGAGACAAGGGCAGTGCCTGGGGACGGGGCACGGAAAGCCAAGGAGGGCGAATGTTCAGCCCATAAAGGCTTCCAGCCTAATGTAGGATTAGTGGAAAGCAAATGGACTGTACATTAAAATTCATGAAGGAGTACGATTGAAGATCCATGAATAACAGAGCCACAATTATGCAGGACCGGGGATTTGGGGTTGGTTTTGGTTTTTTTTCCAGAGCTGGTGGAAGAAGTGAAGTCATCACCAGGACGTGTGGCTGCCGTGCCCTGCCCTCCTTGCTGGACGTTGTGGGCACGCAGAGCTGATGAGACCGAAGGGATAAACACGGGGACAGGAGGAAATGGGAGAGGTCGTAGATCCCCAGACAAAACGTGAGGGGGATTTTGCGCTCTGACAGGCTGTGTCCTTGTCCCTGGGTCTGGAGGCTGTCTCTGGTAAGAAGGTTTAGGACTGTTTTGGTCTGGATGGGTGTCTCAAGTCTGGGGGAGGTGGCACTTGGGGATCTGTCACTCTGGACACCCTCTGTGACTCCTGGAGCCTTGGTCAGCTCACTCCTTCTGGAGCTCAGCCCTCCCCTCCAGAACGAGCTGACCCAAAGCAGTGTGAAGGAGTTCGTTCCCGGGAGGCGTGACAGCATCTGTAGTAAGGAGACTTCAAACCTGCTTTTTTATCCTTAATTAACCTCAGGTCCTTCCAAACAAGGCTGTGGAAGGAAATCCCAGGTGAGCCTGGACCTGCAGTACGTGGTGAGGGCCATGGGAAGGGGAGGAAGGCAACCCTCAGCTCATCAGCCTCCAGTTGTTACCCAGTGCAGGAGAACATCAAGGAAATCTGGCTTTTCTTAATGATTTAGCATGAGAAAAATCTCATGCCAGTGATAATTCCTCATTCTTCATTCCCCTCCACGAGGACAGAGGCTGGGAAGTCAGCTGCTGTTCTTCCATGGTCTTAATATAGAACAAAAGAGTAGTATTTTGTCCTAGATTTAACAGCTGGAGAGATAAAGCTACTTTGGGTGGCAGGAGATGCTGTCATGTGTAAGAGGGCATTTCCAGGGTAGTTTAGGATATCTGCTCATTCTACAGTCACAGAAATATATTTAAATCACAGCCATGGTGCACTCTAATGGGAATGCAGGGCCTAAGTGAATTATTGATTGTTTTGCACATTTTATAAGGAAGTCAGAAGAGGAAGGATGTTTAATATACAGAAATAGATTAGAAGCCTCCCATGGGTTGTTACAGAAGTGCAAGCGTGAGAAGGTCTTAAAATAACCAGCAGCTGTCCCTGCTGCAGGTACAAAAGGCCTGGAATCAGTGGAATATTCAGGTGGAGATCCAGGCAGAGGCATCTGCTCCTGGATTTTTTTCCCTGCTTGCTCTCAGTGTATGTGCTAAGTGCCCATAAGCTCCCTTCCTTCATCTCTTTAGGTAAGCGTGGGAAGAAAATGTTCCAATTTAACATGAAAATCTCAGCCACCATTTAGAGATTTAGGTATTCTCCAATCTGCCCTACCCCAGTCTCCAGGGAGACTGTTCCCATGCCATTCTGCATTTATATTTCTGCACAGATAATTTCTCTGATCCGCGGGCTGCTCGGAGGATTGCTGGGGGAGCTTTTTTTAAACCACTGACACGGTGTAGTGGCTTTGTACGAGCGTCACTGAATTGTTTCCAACATTCAGCTCCTCACCTGTCTGGATGGAGTGTGAGGGCTGACAGACAGATGGATGGACAGACCGTGCTCTGTGTGAGAATGCAAACAGCTGAGCCAAAGCTTAATCCTCTCCCCAGCCCCTGACCTTTTTATTCAGGCTTGCACCTGGCAGGAGCAGCAATCATTCATGGATGTGGCCTCGGAAACAGCTGCAGATCTGACACTGGAGTTAAATTTAAAAAGGGTGGTGCAGGAGGACGTGTGAGGGGGGTAAATCAACAAAATCACTTCCTAGACCAACTTTAAAGAGAAAACAGGGCTTCAGGAATATCAGCCGAGGCCTGCAGTGAGTATGCCAGGTCTCTCCTGCTGAATACAATGATGTTTGTGCAGAAACAAACAGAACTGGGGCACGGAGACCTGAGTGTGCAGCTGTGACTCATTGCGGGTCCGGGCCAGGAGCAGACACAGCTCCAGAGCAGCTGCAAAGGGGAACAGGCCCGGTCTCGGGGTGAGCTGGCAGGGCTGTGTGGCCACCAAGGGGATGAGCAGCTGCTGTGACAGTGCTGTCACCTTTTGTCCCTTAGCTCAGTCAGACCCGGCTGAGGAGCTCCTCAGTGCCGCTGTCGAGATGGGCTCTCAGCAGAGAGCTGCGAATCCCTTTCCCAGCACAAAAATGTTTTATTCCGCCAGAGCGATTCCCAGCTTGGGGCTGGCTGGGCACTGCCCACCTGCAGAACAAACCAAGCTAAACCAGTGCAGATTCCTGCCAGTGCTGTATTTCCTGCAGCCTTTTTTTTTAGCAGAAACCTCGGAGCACTGTTAGGAATAACGTGGCTGTCCTGGCAGAAGGCTGCACCCTAGGAATTGTTGTTTTCCATGGAGCTAAACACAAGGAAAATGCATTTGTTGTAGGGGAGAGAAGCTAAATGTCTGATTTTGTGTTCAAAAAGAAGGAATTTTTAACAAGCGCAGCAAGATTTGCAATAAAACTTGTCAATTTGTAAATGTTTGGTAGCAAGGCACTGTAAGACAGCAGATGGAGGTGTGAGAGGGGTTTGGGTTCTTTCCTGTCTAACACCTCCTTTCTCCAGCACTCTTCCTCTGTTTTAAGAATAACACTTCTTCAATAATGACTCACAGCCAGTCCCACAAAAATCCCGGCTGTCAGAAAAACTGCTGGGTGTCTGACAGGAGCGCAGCTTGCAGGGAACATTGGTTTCTTCTGTCTCTGCTGAAATCACAGCTCGGGGATTGTTCTTCTAGAAAGTGGCCCTGCTTAGAGATTCCAGGCACAAGGCAATTACCTGGTTTTCCTTGCTGGGTGTAATTAATGGATGTGGTTTTCCTCACAGGCACGTGGAATGGACCACATTGTCCAGAGCTGGGAGATGAAAATTCCCCAGGAAATCAGGCCTCTCTTCTGGGAGAGATGGATAAACCCCACGGTGTCCCAGCAGGGACTGGAATATTCCCCACATCCTGCTAGATCCCTGCTAATCAGAAAAGAGAAGAGATCCTCTGCTCAGAAGGGAATAAAGACATCCTGAGGGATAATCCAGCAGAGGAAGCTGGCAGAGCCATCACCTCACAGAATTTGCAGTCCTGTGGGGAGCTAAACCTCAGGAAAGAAGCAATTTTAGTTTTCCTGGATAACCTGAAGGTAACAATGCTGCCCTGTGCAACACAGTTACTGCCAGAGCAGCTGCAGGGATAGGAACACATTTCTCAGTTCTTGGGAATTGTGCTGGGATTCCTGGGTTCTTCCCCCAGCTCTGCCTTTGATTTGTGGTGTGTGCAGACCCCTTAATTTGTTTCTGTTTTCCCCATCTGTGAAACTGAGATAAGATCACAGGGGAATTGTAAAGTGTGGTTCATTAATGTTTATTAGACAGAGGGAAATCATTAAATGAATGGCACTGTATTCCAGGAGGACAAAGTTCAAGACTGCAAAGGGGTTGATTAAAACCAAATCTGCTATTCCCAGGCTGGGAGGACAAAACAAAAAAAAGAGAATTGAAAAACCTTACCCAGCCCTTAGTCTGCCAAAAGGATGTGATTTAAATCTGCAAGTGTGTGTGCATAAATATGTGATATTAAAACCATTAAATACTTCTTGGTAAATACAAACCAAAAAGTGAAACGAGGGTGTGTTTGAAGTTTCAAATCTGTATATGATCACCATTAATTGTAAATTAATGGTGGCAACATGACATAATTAAACGGTGAGGCAATAAACACGATATTTTCCATAAAGGAGTGTACCAGCATAGAGTGTATTGGCACATTCCACTATATTTTTTTTGTCAGATTGTCACAAACCAGCTTATTGTGAGATTTCACCATGCCAGGTTTTTGGCAAATTAAACAATTATTTGTAGGTTAGACATAGCTGAGGATGGCAACATTGGACACTGATGGAATATCTTTCAAGCATCAGAATGCTGGTTCCTAGTGGGGAAATATTTCTCCCATTGTGCCAGAGGCAAAAATTGAGGGAATTTGAGATAACCAGACACAGTGGGTGGCCTGAATTTACTCCTGGTGTGACACCAAATGTACCGTGTGATTCTTTTCACTGATAGAGCCTAACGGAGGGTGAAACAACAGTGTGTGAGGGGAGCAAACCCTGAGCTGCGGGCAAAATACACCACAAAAATCGTGTTTGGGGGCAAACGGGGGAGCTGGGCTGCGGCTGGTTTGTGTTCAGTGCTCAGCGCTTGCCACCTTCAGGTCTGCAGTGAACTCACAGGCGGTGCTGCAGAGCCCAGAGCCTTCACTTGCTCATCACAGGCAGTTTTTGGGTTTTTCAAGCCTTTTAAAAATCAGATTTGTTACCCGGAGTGCAACAAGGCGAAACTGCACGTTCCAGAGAGACATCGATTATTTATTTCAGCCTTGCCAAGCCTGGGTGAATCTCACAAATCAGGCACCCCAACTATCAAAACTTTTTACTATTTACACATTTCAGCAAACAAAGGAATCAGTGTTCATTTGCCTCCAGTCACATAGTCTGCTTGTTAATTAGCATTCTATCTTCTATTTGTTAATGATTCTCTCCTGTTGCTAATTAGTGCCATGCTGACTCTTTCTCTTCTTTGGGGTCAGTGGGTTTCTTGGGTCGGTGGTCACAGAATTACCAGAATTGCCTTTTACCCACTTGGACCTGAGTTGGACCTTATCATTTTTTTCTCTATCTTGGGACTTCTGCCAGATGTCCCATAAATTCTGCATTCTTTTTGTCCCCTACCAGAGTGTATCTTTTTTTTTTTTTTTCCACAGCTTTGTTAACCTGCCCCTAGGTCTGAGATCATTAAGGCATGTCCAGTCCTAAACGCCTAAAATTCTAACAAGTAATTTATTTTTTCTAACACATCACTTCGAGCTTGTTTGGCTGCTCTCTGTTTTGGAGATTGAATCTTGTTGATTTGGCTTGAAAGTATAAAAAGATCAAACATCCAAGAACCTTTTCTCTCTTAAGGAAGAAGTTTTGGTGAAGCAGGTTTGTTTATCAATATTTTATCCTTTTCTATAGGTGTAAAATTTTGTTTTGTTCAGTATTGTGTAACAGCCTAATGTAACACAATGTGACACTTAGCTGACCTATGGAAAGAGAATATTACTCTGATTTCTGACAGAATTCGAGATAGTTTCTTGCCCCTTAGATTTAATCAGCAGGTCCATCAGGACATTCTTGTGTGGACTCAAGGGTCAAGTTTTGTCACGAAATACATCTGAGCAGCCTGGTCTGGTGGGAGTTTTCCCCGCCCATTGATTTCGAGGTCCTTCCAAGCCTTCGCATTTTAGAATTTTGTGATTTTTGTGATTTTTGGGGGTGATGCCGCGACTCTGAGGCGCCGTGAGGGCCTGAGGGGAGAGCGGGGGGGCGTGGCCTAAGCAGAGGCGGGAAGCTGGAGGGGGCGTGGCTTAACAAGGAGGAGGAAATCGGGGGCGTGGCCTAATGGAGGGCGGGAAGCTGTGTGAAGGCGCGGCTTAATGAGGAGGCGGGGACTTGGAGGGGCGCGCATGCGCGGGACGCGCGCCGGCGGCGGGTTCGGGGGGCGCGCGCGGGGTTCCCGCCAGTTGCGCGCGGGTTTCCCGCCAGGTGCGCACGTGGGCGGGGCCGCAGGTGAGGCAGGTGAGCCCCGGCAGCCGCCATGGCCGGCCCCGCCCTGCCCATCCGCCGCTCCCGCCGCGAGCTGGTGGAGGCCGTGAGGGAGCAGCCCTTCCTCATCGTCACCGGCGAGACGGGCAGCGGCAAAAGCACGCAGCTGCCCAAATACCTCTACGAGGCAGGTAACGGAACCCCCCCCTCCGAGGGCTGCGGATGTGGGACACAAGCACCGATAAACTCATGTTGTAGTCCCCCTGTGGCTTCGCGAGTGACGCAGCTTGGGGCTGGGCTGTGGTGAGAGGAGGTGGCCTGATTAAACCTTTTAAATTAAAAAAAAATAAACTGTGGCCATATGTACATTACATAGGTACGTGTTACAGAATGACCTGGAGCAGCACAACTCAATGTCCCTGTTCGTCCCACAGTCACTGGGGGTGTCCATCCTGGAGAAGGCTCCAGGGGTGATCTCAGAGCCCTTCCCGGTACCTGAAGGAGTCTGGGGGGACAGGACACAGGGAGTGGCTTCCCTCTGCCGGAGAGCAGGGTTGGATATTGGGAAGGGATCGTTCCCTGCCAGCATGGGCAGGGCCTGGCACAGGGTGCCCACAGGATACACCCCATCCCTGGAAGTGTCCAAGGCTGGACAAGACTTGGAGCACCCTGGGATAGTGGAGGGTGTCCCGAGAGGGGGGTGGAACGAGCTGATCTCTAATGTCCCCTCCAAGCCACCCCTTTCTGTGTCCCCGCAGGGCTGGCCCAGCACGGCGCCATCGGAGTGACGCAGCCGCGGCGCGTGGCCACCGTGTCGGTGGCACAGAGGGTGGCCGAGGAGATGGGCTGTCACCTGGGGGCTCTGGTGGGCTACCAGGTCCGCTTCGACGACTGCACCTCCGAGGTGGGGCCCTGGGGGATGCCCTGGGGGTGGCTCAGGTGTCTGTCCCAGTGTTTGTGTTCCTGTACCTCACCTGAGGAAGCTTTTGGGGCACCTTGCGGCGTTGCCAGGCGCCTGTGCCACGGCAGCTGCGGTGTCCTGGATAAATGTGTGATCTGTGTGCAAGGGTTTGGTGTGAAACAACCCCCAGGCTGGCAGCTGAGCATGCAATGACACCTTGCAGGACACTGCCATCAGGTACATGACGGACGGGTGCCTCCTGAGGCAGATCCTGGCAGATCCCCTCCTCAGCAGGTACAGCATCATCGTTCTGGATGAAGCTCACGAGCGGAGCCTCAGCACCGTGAGTGCCACCTCACATCTCTTTTTTGGGTCACAGTTTCTCCTTCTCTGTGCTCTCTTCCTTCCTTTCACTTCAGCACCATCCTGGCTTTCCATGGATGAGCTTTATCCTTTTGCTCTCCTAAGAGCACAGAGCTGCTGCTTTGTTTAGTCCGTGCTGCATAAGTTGGAAATAAGATGTGGCCTCTAATAGTATTGGGAGTTTTTGTAGTTGTTGCATTTAAATGCAGTTAAAACTTTGCTGGCTGTTGAATGCTCTCTCAAAATTTCCAGGAGTTTGGAGCCAGAACACAAACTTTCTAGAATATAATTTAAAAAAAATACACCACAAAATAGACAAATGAAGCCTAAACACCTCTCTTGCCCTAAGGCCTGGTGTTTCTTAGGGTGTGTATGTGACTGTGCAAGGAGATTACGGCTTTGGGGTCCATGGAAGCATCTAGAACTGAGTCCCAAAAGCTTTCCAAGGTCACCCTGACCCTTCTGTGGCCAGCAAAGGGACATCCAAGTCACTGAGCCCTCAGGAGATTGTGTTGTGTGCCAGACAAACTCCTGCTTCAGCAAACAATCTCCCAGCCCAGCTGGGAAAAGAGAAAATGCTTTCCTGAAGCCCAGTTTGCCCTCAGGCATCTGAGGGGGTTGCAAAAAACTGAGCTGGTGGAAGGAGCAGGTTTGTAATTCAGAGCACCACAGAGTGAAATAAACTTGGTGAAGTCATAGCAATAAATAAAAACAAAGGTGCACACACAGTCAGGGGACATAGGCTGGAAGTGGAATGAAAAATGGGTCTGAGGTAACTTCTCACAAATGGCTTGAGTAAGAGAGTATAAAAATGAAAAACAAACGAGTTCAAGTTACAATGGTGTTGTCTATAGACACCAGCTCTGTGAAAAGAACTGGTAAATAACAATTCAACTCCAGAAACCAAAATGTCCAGGGTAAAAACATATTTTCTACAGAATCCTTAGGCATGTAATATGTGATTTCCACTGTATGAACAGGATAAAATCATCAAACTTCCAAGTTTGTCAGGCCCTGTTAACAAAACCAGGGTGTTAACATCAGCTTTTTCTGCCTTTCTGCTAGGACATTTTATTTGGCTTGCTGAAGAAACTGTTCCTGCAGAAGCAGCCAGCAGGCAGGAGGACAGACATGAAGGTGGTGGTGATGTCAGCCACCCTGGAGGTGGAAAAGCTCTCGGAATTCTTTGGGCACTGCTCAGTGCTGCACATTCCAGGAAGGAGCTACCCTGTCAAGGAGATTTTCTGCAACCTGCTGAGCCCCAGGGACGTGGGCAGCTCTGCCTATGTCACAGAGGTTTGGCCTGCTGGGTTTTCTCTGTGGTTTTTGGGGTGGTTTTCATCTGGGGGAGGCCACAAGGATGAGCTGCAGTGTTGTGTTCTCAGCACCTCTGCAGGAAACGGGGGAGGATCAGTTGGTGTGACGAGTCCTAGGAAGAATTAAATGGGATTTTAACTGGTTCTGGCTTGTTTGTTGCTTGTTCCAGGCTGTGAAGGTCACCCTGGATGTTCACTTAAATGAACCAGAAGGCGACATCCTGGTTTTCCTCACAGGTGAGGATTTTCCTGGCTACTCAGGTGAATCGTGGCATTGCCAGCAAAGCAGAAAAGCTTCCAAAGCCTCTCTGGCTTCTCCCATAGCAGTGAGAAGGGAAAGGTGCACAAAGTCCTGTGAAATTGAAGTTTTCAGAGCCTTTTAGGAGTAGCCACATTGACTCTGTGTTGTCTGCATGGTTTAGTTTGTTGTTAATTCAGGGAGGAAGAATTATTTTAGCTATAAAATCCTACATCAATGCACGGGCCAGGCCCTTAGGTATCTTTTAAGGAAAATCCTTGGTGAGAGGCCCTGTGGAAAGGCTGGCTGTCACCTCCTGCCCCCCCTCTCATTAATCCCTTATTTTAACGATGTTGGCAGCTCTGCACATTGACAAAACAACCTTGTTTAAAGATGTTGCAAACCAGGAAGGCAGAGCTGTAGCTAATTTAGGTCCCTTAGGTGCTCTTGTGTGTCTTTTAGGCCAAAATGAGATAGAAAGAGCTTGTGATTTGCTTTTCAAGAAAGCAGAAAACATCGATTACCGGTACGAGGTGCACGACCGGGCAGTGGAGGGTCTCCTCATCCTGCCTCTCTACGGCTCCATGGCCACAGGTCAGAGCAATAAATGTCCCTTCAGCACGTCACTCTTAACTGGAAGAGTTGTTGTAAATGTTGTCCTCATCAAATGTTCTGTTTGGGTTGGGGAAAGGGTGTTAATTAACCCCTTTGTTACAATACTGTGGCACTTCGGGGTGGGTTTTTTTTTGTGGTTGTCATAAACTAAATCAAATTTCAGCCTTTTCTGCTGGCACAGGAGCCTGCAGTCAAAATCCAGATCCACTGGATGTGACTTCAAGATCCTCAGTTGGGAAGGGGATATTGAGTAACTGAAAATCCAGATGATCTCACATTTTTCCTTTTTCCTTTTTCCCTTTTTTCCTTTCCCTTCCCCTTTTCCTTCCCTCTTCCCCTTTTCCTTCCCTCTTCCCCTTTTCCTTCCCTCTTCCCCTTTTCCTTCCCTCTTCCCCTTTTCCTTCCCTCTTCCCCTTTTCCTTCCCTCTTCCCCTTTTCCTTCCCTCTTCCCCTTTTCCTTCCCTCTTCCCCTTTTCCTTCCCTTTTCCTTCCCTTTTCCTTCCCTCTTCCCCTTTTCCTTCCCTCTTCCCCTTTTCCTTCCCTTCCCCCCTTTTCCTTCCCTTCCCCCCTTTTCCTTCCCTTCTCCCCTTTTCCTTCCCTTCCCCCCTTTTCCTTCCCTTTTCCTTCCCTTTTCCTTCCCTTTTCCTTCCCTTTTCCTTCCCTTTTCCTTCCCTTTTCCTTCCCTTTTCCTTCCCTTTTCCTTCCCTTTTCCTTCCCTTTTCCTTCCCTTTTCCTTCCCTTTTCCTTCCCTTTTCCTTCCCTTTTCCTTCCCTTTTCCTTCCCTTTTCCTTCCCTTTTCCTTCCCTTTTCCTTCCCTTTTCCTTCCCTTTTCCTTCCCTTTTCCTTCCCTTTTCCTTCCCTTTTCCTTCCCTTTTCCTTCCCTTTTCCTTCCCTTTTCCTTCCCTTTTCCTTCCCTTTTCCTTCCCTTTTCCTTCCCTTTTCCTTCCCTTTTCCTTCCCTTTTCCTTCCCTTTTCCTTCCCTTTTCCTTCCCTTTTCCTTCCCTTTTCCCCCTTTTCCCCCTTTCCCCCCCTTTTCCCCCTTTTTCTTCCCTTCTCCCCCTTTTCCCCCTTTTCCTTCCCTTCTCCCCCTTTTCCCCTTTCCCCTTTTCCTTTCCTTTCCCTCATTTTAGATCAACAGAAAAGGATATTTTTGCCAGCTCCCAGAGGCATCAGAAAATGTGTGGTCTCCACAAACATTGCTGCAACATCTCTGACCATTGAAGGAGTCAGGTATTGATTTCTGTCCCTCATAAAAAGCTGTAACAGAGGGAATAATCCAGAAAGGTCTGGGCTTGGAAAAACACATTTATTCTGCTATTATTGACCTTTTTGGGGGGTGTGTAGTAAGAGAACTGTTGATATTATTAAAGTCTTAGAGGTGACCAATATTTTTGAACCAAATTTGAAATCAAATCTATTAAATAACCAAGGTCTAGGCAAGGTAAATGTGTTCTTTTTGATGAAATCTGTGTTGCCTGCTGAGCCCTCTATTTTTTTACCTCTCTGGATTGTTTTTTTCAGGTATGTGGTGGACAGTGGCTTTGTGAAGCAGCTGAACCACAATCCCAGAGTTGGTTTGGACATCCTGGAGGTGGTTCCCATCTCAAAGTAAGTTAAAAACATCACCTGGTGTTTCTGGGAGCTGCTCTGGCAATAATGCTCTGTATTGGTTGCTCTTTAAAAAACTAAATAAACTAAAATAAACGAAAAACTAAATAAAAAGATAGGCAGCAACCTTGAGGCCCCATGATTTGAGACTGTAGCCTTAATTTCATGCCTGAGATGTTTTGGTTTGTGGAATTTCTTTCTTGGGCAATTTGCTGTAAAGAAAATGAGATGTTTTGTTAACTATATCTGTGGTATTTATTCTTTTTAGAGGAGGGGCTTCTTGATAGCCCTCTGGCTTGACCAGTGTAGTTAACTTTGTCATCTAATCATGTTAGTCTTTGTAAAAAGTATATAAAGAAATAATATTTTAAATAAATCTGTCTCTAACTTTCTAAGGTTAGAGTCAGTGTGATTCATTTTGTGTCCTATACATAAAACAGCTTTATTTGCTGCTAAATAAAGAGTGGTTCAGGATATACATCTCCCTAAAAGTTGTATATCCTATATAATAAAAGATATTAGGGAGGAATTGGCATTGTGAGATCTGAGCAGTGCTGGCTGAATACAACAGCTTAAAAAACCAAAAAAAAAACCCCCAAAAAACCAAAAAAACCCCAAAAAATAATCTCCCATGTACAGAAATTCTCCTTTATTTCTTGCACAGCTGGATTTTCTCCATTGTTGTGCTGGGCTACCTCTCCCACTACAAACAGAGAAATTCCTGTGCTTTTTTGGGGGTGGTAGCAGAAGGGATGAAGGGTGCCAGGAGGGATGAGGGGCACTGTCACAGTGGACACAGAAAGAACCACACGAGGACACGCTGGTGAGCGAAGCAGGAAAAAGGGCCGATTTTATTTACAAAACTCAGTTTTATACATTTCCCATGGTGCCCGTGGATTGGAGGATGGAATTCCACCTCTCAATCCACGTTGGTCAAGCCAACTGTCAGTCACTTTTCTCTTCCTACTTAGAAATATGTAAATAATGAAAGACAGCAAAAAATGGCCAGTGTTTATAGTAGAAAGTGTGATAAGGTAAAATTTCTGACTCCAATATGAAGAACATTACAGAAGGCTTAGAAAAGTCTTCAAAATTAGGGTGACAGGGCACCAGGAGGGCACCAGGAGGGATGAGGGGCACCAAGAAGGGATGAGGGGCACCAGAAGGGATAAAAAGTACCAGAAAGGATGAAGGGGTGTTGTTTTTTGCACCAGAAGGGATAAGGGGCACCAGGAAGGATAAAAGGTACCAGAAAGGATGAAGGGATGTTGTTTTTTGCACCAGGAGGGATGAGGGGCACCAGAGAGGATGAGGGGCACCAGGAGGGATGAAGGGATGTTGTTTTTTGCACCAAAAAGGATGAAGGGATGTTGTTTTTTTGCACCAGAAGGGATAAGGGGCACCAGGAAGGATAAAACGTACCAGAAAGGATGAGGAGATGGTTTTTTTTGCACCAGAATGGATAAAAGGATGCTGTTTTTTGCTGTTTTTTTGTTGTTTTTTGGGGCAGGAGCGAGGCCAAGCAGCGCGCGGGCCGCGCCGGGCGGACGTCGGCGGGGAAGAGCTTCAGGCTGTACAGCAGCCAGTTCTGGGAGCAGTGCATGCCCGAGCACACCGTGCCAGAGATCAGGAGGACCAGCCTGACCTCCGTCATCCTCACCTTGAAGTGCCTGTCCGTGCACGATGTCATCAGGTGACGTCCCCGCAGGGATTATCCCGCAGGGACGTGGGGCAGGATTAGGTCCCCGGCCAAGTGTGACACCTCAATCTGCTTTTCTGCTGCTCCCCGCTGTAATTCCAGCCTGGATCCCGAGCTGGAGGCTGGTTTGAGGCTCTGTCAGAGCTCCCATCTCTTCCAGATCAAATGTGTTGGTTTGTGGTGTTCCTTGATGTACTTAAAGTCATTAAAACGTTGGGGTTTGTACCTTGAAATACTTAAAATACTGGGTTTTATACCTTGAAATACTTAAAATCATCAAAGGACTGGGTTTTGTACCTTAAAATACTTAAAATAATGGTTTTTATGCCTTGAAATACATAAAATCCTTAAAGGACTGGGTTTTGTACCTTAAAATACTTAAAATAATGGTTTTTATACCTTGAAATACATAAAATCCTTAAAGGACTGGGTTTTGTACCTTGAAATACCTAAAATCCTTAAAATACTGGGGTTTATACCTTGAAATACTTAAAATCCTCAAAGGACTGGGTTTTGTATCTTGAAATACTTAAAATACTGGGTTTTATCCTTGAAATACTTAAAATCCTTAAAATACTAGGGTTTGTACCTTGAAATACTTAAAATGCTTAAAGGACTGGGTTTTATACCTTGAAATACTTAAAATCCTTAAAATGCTGGGGTTTGTGCCTTGAAATACTTAAAATCCTTAAAATGCTGGGGTTTGTGCCTTGAAATACTTAAAATACTGGGTTTTATACCTTGAAATACCCAAAATCCTTAAAATACTGGGTTTTGTACCTTGAAATACTTAAAATCCTTAAAGGACTGGGGCTTATATCTTGAAAGACTTAAAATACTGGTTTTTATACCTTGAAATACCCAAGGTCCTTAAAATACTGGGTTTTATACCTTGAAATACCCAAAATCCTTAAAATACTAGGGTTTATATCTTGAAATATTTAAAATGCTTAAAGGACTGGGTTTTATACCTTGAAATACTTAAAATACTGGTTTTTATACCTTGAAATACCCAAAATCCTTAAAATACTTGGGGTTTATACCTTGAAATACATAAAATCCTTAAAGGACTGGGGTTTGTACCTTAAAATACTTAAAATACTGGGGTTTATACCTTCAAATACTTAAAATCCTTAAAATGCTGGGGTTTTGTACTTTGAAATACTTAAAATCCTCAAAATATATGTTTTCATACCTTGAAGTACTTAAAATCCTTAAAATACTGTTTTTTATACCTTGAAATACTTGAAATCCTTAAAATACTGGGGTTTATACCTTCAAGTACTTAAAATCCTTAAAGGACTTTGTTTTATACCCAAAAAAGCCTCATCTCTCTGGAGTTATTTTAGTTCTAAGACCATAAAAGTGTAGAAAATTCAGTTTAGTGTGGGCCATGGTGGGATTTGTCATCAGGAATTCCTCAGCTGGAGGCTGTAAAGTACCACACCCAGATGCTGAAGATGATTATTATGATTATCTTAGGTCAGAAAACCTGCAGTGGGAGGTTTAAAAATAATTTTTATAAATATGAAAACTAACAAATCTGGTTCATTTTTAACCACAGATTTCCCTATTTGGATCCCCCTGAGGAAAGACATATTTTGGAAGCTCTGAAGGAACTTTACCAGTGCAGTGCTATTGACAGGTAAAAACCAAAGGGGTGTAACCACTATGAGAATTTCAAATCTAAGGCTTAAAAACTGGTGTTTTGTGTGGACTAAAGGACTTTTCCCCCTCCTCCCCAGCAGCAGAATGTGTTTCCTTATTTAACTTGCAGGAAGTTGACTGGGGTTTAATAAACTGTCTACAAAAACAGGGCCAGAGCTCAGTTTGGGGCTTGGGAGATACAGATCAGGTTTTGCACATTGTCCTGGAGTTCCTGACTGATCTCAGCTCAGGAGGGCAAATCCCAGACTGTTGTGGCTCAGGAGCTCAGGCTCTGCCTGGGAGGTCCATCCAAGAGCTCCAGAGAGGAAAGGAGATCTTATCCAAAGCTTCCAGGAATTCTTGTAAATATTAATAATATAATAAAGCTGGCTGTGCCTGCCATGGGGCAGACACAAGCAAGCTGGAGAAATGTGGATTATTTTGTTGCTAATGACACTTCTCCATGTCCCCAGCACTTTTAGGGCACTCACAGTCCAGAGGGAAGTCCTTCTTACCCAGTTCACATTTAAACATCATTTCTTTGAATCTGCTATTTATATATATTTTTTTTTTTCCTGGTGTAAGGAGAGGCCACGTGACAAGACTGGGAGAATTCCTGGTGCAGTTTCCCCTCCCTCCCAACCTGTCCTGTGCTCTGATCAAAGCTGCTTCCCTGGACTGTGAGGATCTCCTGCTCCCCATTGCAGCCATGCTGTCCGTGGAAAATGTCTTCATCCGTCCAGGTGGGACCAAAAAATCCCTTTTCCCAAAAAAATCCCTTTTCCCAAAAAATCCCTTTTCCCAAAAAAATCCCTTTTCCCAAAAAAATCCCTTTTCCCAAAAAAATCCCTTTTCCCAAAAAATCCCTTTTCCCAAAAAAATCCCTTTTCCCAAAAAAATCCCTTTTCCCAAAAAAATCCCTTTTCCCAAAAAAATCCCTTTTCCCAAAAAAATCCCTTTTCCCAAAAAAATCCCTTTTCCCAAAAAAATCCCTTTTCCCAAAAAATCCCTTTTCCAGCTTTCCATGCTCTTGGAGCCTTTTCCTTCAGCCTTTTCTGCTGGCACAGGAGCCTGCAGTCAAAATCCAGATCCACTGGATGTGACTTCAAGATCCTCAGTTGGGAAGGGGATATTGAGTAACTGAAAGTCCAGATGAGCTCACATTTTTCCTTTCCCCCCTTTTTTCCCCCCTTTTTTCCCCCCTTTTTTCCCCCCTTTTTTCCCCCCTTTTTCCCCCCTTTTTTCCCCCCTTTTTTCCCCACTCTGTGCCAGGGGTTGGGCAGCAGGGGCTGGGCTGTGCTTGTCCCAGGGCTGGAAAATATGCCAAAGCTGAGAGGGCACGAGGGGAAATCTCTGTGACAGAAGGGAAGAGGCAAAAATAAAGGGAAAAAACCAAAGAAACCCTCCAGAAAACCAAAATGCGCCAGAGCAGTTGTGCTGCTGTTGGTCTGAGTGCAGGCAGCAGGGACTGATTGTTTTTAGCAAATGGGGCATCACCTCTGGGTTGGTTTTTTTGTTCAGTAACTGCTTACCCAAGGAGATTGTTAGGTTTCTGTGAGAGGCTTGGCACTGCCTCGTTGCCAGTGGTGCATTTTTTAAGTGGAAAATGTAATTCTGCTGTGGTTCCAGGGTGGTTTCAGCAGAGCACAGTGCACTAGAGCTGAACTCAGACTTCCACTGGTGCTGAATTTGAGTTTGTCCCATCCTCCTGTCCCCTCCTGCTGCCCACCCCAGCTGTGGCACCTGTGGGCCTGAAATGAGTACACAGAATGCCCACTGTTCCTTGGGGCTATAAATCACTTGGCAGATCCTAATGCTTTCGGATTTTTTAATATATTTAATTTTTTGGTGGGGGGACCTTTGTCCTGTCCTGCCTTGGCCCTGCTGCAGTTCTCCCTGTCCTGCCTGCTGGAGCAGCAGCCCCAGGCCCTGCTGCCAGCCCTGATAAAGCTGCATTCTGCCCTGGGCTCCCTCCCAACTCCACAACTGGCCCTTTGCTTCCCATCCTCTCTGGTTTTATTTTGCCTGGCCCCTGCAGCAGCCCTGAGCACACATCCCCATCCTCCAGGCAATTTCTCCAGTGCCAGGTCTGTGGGGTGAGCCCTCCCTGCTCCATCTTTTCTACTTTCAGCACCCACAAACTTCTGCCATCCCCTACAGCAGCAGCTCCGATGGTTTTGCAGCCCTGCCTCTTTCTCCCAAAAGGAATAAAAAGGTTGTGCTGGAGGAGAAATCCTTTGAGTGTTTAAAACCTGGGAACGTTGCTTTTGCCCGGTGCATTTGATGAATTCCCACTGAACTCACAGATCCACTGCTTTTTATCTTTATTTTAAGATCTCCATTCCTGTGGCAGTAGGACAAAGCTGAGTTCAGTAGATTAGAGGGTGCTGTGGTGGGGTGGGTTCAACAGTTTTGTTTTTCCTCACACTTGATCCCTGTGAGCTTTCTGTTTATTCCTTTATCTTTCCATGTCAGCCTCTGGATGGATTGTGAGTGAGAAATACTTTCTGAGACTGGAATCCTTCATCCCTGATGAGATTAATCATAGATTTCATGGCATCTACATTCTCTTGTTCAGCACTAGTGGAAGGGGGAAAAACTGTAAATGCAGCTGTAGGAGGAGAGGCAAATGTAAAAATAACAGGAACAGAGAGCCAAGGCTGCCAAACACAAAGAGAAAATGAGGTAGTGATAAATAAAAACGACTTTAAGTGAGATATAACCTCTTCCTCAGGTGATCCTCAGAAGCAAAAGGAGGCTGAGCTTCAACACCAGGAACTTGCCTCACAAGTGGGAGGATGCAATGACTTTGCAACCCTCTTAAATATTTTTGAACAGTGCAAAGCAAGGTATGAAGTTCTCCCTTACAGAAAATGGTTTTGCATTGCTCAGAACTCCCTGTTTTCAGATGTGCTGCAGATACACACCTGTGTGCTCATGCCCAATTTCAGATTTATTCCTTTTTGTGAGCTGTAATTTCCATCCAGACACTTTTTATTTAACCCAACAAAGTATCTGCCTGTGGAGGTTGTTGCCTTTGTATGACCACAGCAATAAAATAGAGGCAAGTTTCTTTGCAAGCAGCTTACAAAGGGCTTCTTTATAATTCAAATATTCCTGTTCTCAGCAAGTCTCCTTCAGCCTGGTGCCAGGAATACTGGATCCATTGGAGAGCTGTGAAATCTGCTTTTAGTGTGGAAAGACAGCTGCGGGAAATAATCACTAAACTGAAACAGGTAGGAAAAATACAATTTCTGGATGTGTTTGAGCTGTATAAACTTATATTTAAGAGATGTAGTGGATGCTGAGCCTTTGCCAGTAGAATGCTGCTGCCTTTCTCCAGTAGAAACTAAACCACTTAAATATTTTTGTAGAGGACCCTTGGTAGTGTAACTCAGGTGGAAATGGGCAAGAAGGAGAGTTTTTCTCCTTTCCTCATGGTTTCTGCACAGAGAGAAACACAGAGTTTAAAACCATGGGATGGAGGGGGTTTAACTGCTTTTTTTTTCTTGAAGGAAGCTCCTGATGTTGCTTTTTCTTTTTCCAGCTGCCAGACTTCCCTAAAGAGACATTCGAAGGCTCCAGAACTGAAATACTGAGAAGATGCCTGTGTGCAGGATACTTCATCAACGTTGCTAGGAGGTAAGGAATGAAGTTATTTAATTACTTGATAACTTAAAAGTGTGGTTGTATGTTGGTAAAAGTAGCAAAGTAGTAACTGCAGGTGAAGGAGATGTTTCTGCAAGGGGCTGGAACCTCTCCTTCCCTATTCCAAGGGTGTCAGCAGCTTCCCAGCAATGTTGTTTTTCTGTCTGCTGATGAGTGGTTCCAGATGTTCAGCTAAAGGGCTTGGGAATCTCCAGTTGTCACAGCTTTCAAAGGTTTCACTCCCAAACCCGTTGTTATTGTTTTGTTACACCTGCAGTGCTGCTGTGAGAAATCAGATCTATTGTATTTCCCTTTTTAAATGGTTTTTTACAGTTTAACTCTGGATCACCTTCCTCTGGGTAGATATTGGAGAACCTTTTTCTGTGCTGCTGCTGATCTGATCAGTTCAGTGTTGCTCTCTAATCACAGCAATGTGTCTTTTGTTTTGTTGTTGTTGGGTTTTTTAATTTTTTAAGGGTTTTTTTTTAATTTCTTTTTTTCAGATCTGCAGCCAGGACGTTCTGCACCATGGATGGACATGGCAGCATAGTCTACATCCACCCCTCATCCGCAGTGAGTCCCCAAAGCCTGCAGAAAAGCATCTCTGAAAGGAGTGAGGGGCAGGTCCCTGTGCTCTCCCTGCTGTTTGCTTCCTCCTCTGCTGCAGTGTTCATTTTGAGGGTGGGGAAAGCCTCACTTCTTCAGACCTGCTAAAGGTTTGGTTTATGAAGTGAGAGTGACACAGGCTGGGCTTTGGCTCTTTGGACATCACGGGCGATTTTAAACCCAAAAACTCAGGATAACACCCCCTCTCCTCTGCACCCTGCTGGGGCCCTGAAAACCCACCCAGCTGTGAGACAACCTTTGAATTTTCCAGCTCTACAACCAGGAGACGCTGCTGGAGTGGATCATCTTCCACGACGTGGCCGTGACCTCCAAGATCTTCGTGCGCACCGTGTGCCCCGTGCGCTACGAGTGGGTCAGGGACCTGCTGCCCAGGCTGCACCAGCTGGACGCCCACGAGCTGAGCAGCGTGGCCAGGGAAGAGGTGACTGAGGAGGAAATCACCAGGTGGAAGCAGAGGGAGGAGCTGAAAAGGCAGAGTGGTAAGGACAATGCTCATCCCTCTGTGTGTGTGTGTGGTTTTCGTCGCTGTTTTGGAGCCCTGTGTGTTTGTCGTGTCACGTGCTGGGATGGGAAGTGTTAATTTGGTTTGTTCTGGTGGTTTTATTCTCCTCACAGCTCTGCAATCTTTGTTTTCTGGCCCAGCAGTGTGTGAGTTGGGGTGTTTGCTTGCTGCTTTTTGCCACTCTCCCCCCCCTTTTCGCTTTCTAAGAGCAGAGGTTCAGCAGAGTGGAATAAAAGCATTTTGTGGGTGTTTATTTGAGTTTTGAAGGATATTTAGCCATTGATGCCCAAATAATGCAGCCCTGGGAGAATTCCTGAGAGCTGTGGGGCAGAGGGAAGGAAAAAAAATCCAGAAATCACCCCCAGCAATAAACACAGTGGAAAAAGTCTCACATTTTGGGGAATGTCTCATTTTGACAATGAATTTAATGCTGTATGTTTTAATAGTCAGTTTTAATTAGAATTGGTGCCTGCTAACTGATCTGGCTGCTTGACATTCTTGGGATTCTCCTGTCAGCAGGTCCCCAAAGCAGCCAAGTATTCAAAGGGCCTCTTTACTCCTGACCCTTCCAAAACATCAAATTATTGCACAGTAAATACGGATTCTATTCCATTTTCTTAACAAAGGAAAAATGCAGACTTGTGCTCAGACCAACATCTCTTCCTGCCCTGCATTATTGTGTAAACCCACCAGTTAAAACATGAATTTTATTTGGTTATAAATAATGCAGGAGAGCCTCATCAGTTATCTGAAGGAAATGTTCCCCGTGCTCCCCTTCACATTATGACCACATCAGGCAATTGCCAATTAATTGGAGTTTATTATTGACCTTTCAGCTGTTGTTTTTCTGGGAAATTCATGAAAATAGGTGGCTGAATAGCTGACAAGACATAATAATTAGGAATATTTTAACAGTGGATGCTAATTAAAGCTTTTTCTTGTCACAGAACCTGGTGCCCAGCCCCCAGGACCAGGCTGCTTCACTCACACAGATTTTAGGCTCTCAGAGCCTTTGATATTTTTTTTATTGTTATTTTAGACTGAAAATATTTTCTGCTTCTCTTCCCTTCTGTGAGAAGCAGCCCCAAGGTCTCAGTGCTGTGGGGGAATGTGCATTTCTGATGGTGGCTGATCTGCAATATTGACTTTTCTTACTCCCTTATCTGCATGTTTTCCTCTCCCTTCCTCCTGCCTTGGGAATGTTTTAAAGATAGTTTATCCTCATGTTTTTTCCTGTTCTGTCCTGCCTAAACCTGAGTTTGGGATGTGCAACTCCAGAGAAGAAATGGGTGTGTAGAACACAGGCTGTATATTCTCTGCTACAATAAAAAGCAAGATTTGGGGATGAGATGAGCCCAGCTGCAAAAATTGACATGGGGAGCTAAGGCATGATTTTATTTTGAATTTTTTTTCCCCTCCCTGCTGTGGTGCAGTCTGTCCTCTCTGGAACTCATTCCAATGGCTGCCTGGAGGATAAAAAATGAGATTTTGTTGGGGGTGTTTTTGGTATTAACAAATAGGGGGAGCAATAATATTGTAATATTATTATTACAATAATAATAATATTATATTACCTCCTGTGGGGAGGGAGGGTTTTGACACAGAGGGTTAATTTCTTTCTCTCCTCTCCCCCAGAAGGAGTCACAGAGAACTCTGCAAGGAAGATGGAGAGGAGGAATGATGACAAATCCATCCAGGATGCCCGAGCTCGGTACCTGCAGAGGAAGCAGCAGAGGGCTCAGGGTGTGAGTGACCCAGAGAAGGAATCAGGGTAACTCTGCCAGCTCTGCTCCCACTGCTCTGGGGGCGTTTGCCAAATGCCAAAGGGCTGAGAGGAGCACAGGGAAGCTCCTGCTTTGTGGGCAGAGAGCACAGAGTTGTGCCAGAGAGCACAAACACGACTTTCCCTCCGCTGCACCAGCAGGAAGAACTTCCCCAGCTCAGCTCTGTTGCTGCAGGTCAGTGGCAGCAATTCCTGATACCAAGTGTGGTGCCAATTCTCTGGCATTTATTTGACTTAAAGAGGTCTCAGTGCTGTTATAAATGAAATTTTTCATGAAGGTCGGTTGGGGTTTATTTTTTTAAGGAGTGGAACTGTAAATTTTTTTACCCATTTTTTTTCTGATGGGGGTCATACAGCTCTTCATGCTCAGGGAAAAGTGCAGGAAGGGCTCTTTTAATGGTGGAAGCAGCAGGATTAAATCCAAAGGGACATTTCCCACCTGAATTCCGTGTTGTTCCTGCCCTGTGCTGTGCTGTACCAGGTACACACAAGGAAATAAAGTTTTTCTCCTTGAGCATCTGAAAGAGCAAGGAGCTGTGGTGCTTTGTCATCATAAAGTTTATTTCCTTCTCAATAAAGAAATCCTGTTTTATCACCATAATAATCCTAAAACCTCCAGGGCTCGAGTGAGGAGTTTATGTAAGGAATTTCCAAATAATTGGAAGAACTTGCTGTGATTTCTCCTGCCTCAGCTGTGTGCTCTGTGTCACCCTGGGCACTGGTTCAAGTGGTGTTGTAGCCTGAATAAAACATTCACCATTCCACCTCTGCCTCACCTCCAGCATTCCAGCACTGCCCAGGATCCCAAAGCCTCCAAAATCTGAGGATTTTTTTTTGGAATATTACAATATTATTGCTCATAAAGAAAGCGCTGGCTCTGGTGGTTGTTCCTGTGATTGATGGGAGAGGGTTTTGTTCTTTCAGGCTCTGCTCTGGAGCAGCAGCAGCACTTGGGCTTGACTCATCCTCTGCTCTGAATTCTGCTGTTTAATTGGATTTATATTTGCAGTGTCACAGCCCCTCATGAGTCAAATGCCATCTGCACCACCCAGTGGGCCTGAAATGAGTACACAGAATGCCCACTGTTCCTTGGGGCTATAAATCACTTGGCAGATCCTAATGCTTTCGGATTTTTTAATATATTTCATTTTTTTTCCACTTGCTTCGTAGCAAGAAGGGAGGGATTTTCCCCATATGCACACACTGGGATTTGGAGATGGGGAATTTAAGACAAAGTAAAAATTATGTGGGGAAGTAAAATACGATTTCAGCCATCCCAAGTGTGACAGCACACACAGAGCTCTGGGCAAAGTACCTGGAGCGAGGAAGAAAAAAGAGTGAAGTTTTTACGTGCTGGAGTTAACGTGTAAGTTAATAAAACACAGAAGGAAAAGGAGCTTCGTTACTTTACTGCACTCATTAACAGAGGGCCTGGGAAGAGGCCGGGGGAGCATCCCCGGGGGGTGAGGGACAGGGACAGCGAGGGGACAGGAATGCAGCAGATCCTGGTGACAGGGCCAGCTCGGGATGGGGAATCCAGCAAATCCCGGTGACAGGGACACCCTTGTCCCCTCGGTGTCACCTCCGGGGGTGTGGATCCATCACATCCCCACGGCACCACCCTGGGAGAGGGGGTGGGATCCATCGCATCCTGCTGACAGGGACACCCCTGTCCCCTCAGTGTCCCCAAGGGGGGGGAGGAGATCCCTCACATCCCAGTGACAGGGACAGCCCGGGGACGGGTGCTCCAGGGGCTCCCCCGGTGTCCCCACAGTGTCCCGCGGTGTCTCCCCGGTGTCCCCCGCGGTGTCCCCACAGTGTCCCCCGGTGTCACCTTGCCCGGCCGCGCCGCCCCACACGGCCGCGCGCGCGCGGGGCGGAAGTGACGCCGCGGCCCCCCGGTCGCATGATGTGGCAAAAAAAAAAGGCCGGGGAGGGGAGGGAGGGAGTGATGCGTCCCCAAATAGTCCCTTCCGGCGGCGCATCACACCCGCCGCTCCCATTGGCGCGGCTCGCCGGGATCCCTCCGCGCGGCCGGGCGGCCGGCGGCAGGTGCGGGTATCCTTCCGCGGCGGTATCCTTCCGCCGGCGGGGGCAGCTTCCGCACGGCCCCGCTCCGCCATCGCGGCTCCGCTCCGCCCGCACCGCTGAGCCCGGCCCGGCCCGGAGCGCCCCGCCGCCAACATGGCCCAGATCCTGCCCATCCGCTTCCAGGAGCACCTCCAGGTGGGCGCGGGGGCGGGCGGGCCGCTGCTTCGCTCCGCCGGGGGAGCCGCCCGGGGACGGTGCCGGGGGAGCCGCGCCGGGCCTGCCCGCGGTGCCTCCGTGAGGGCCGTGCGGCGGCCGGGCGCGCTCGGCGGGCTGTTCGCCCCGCCGGTGCGCGGCTCGGGGAGCGCTTCCCAAAGGGCAGCTCCCGGGAGGGGCCGGGCCGGGCATGCCGCCCTTGCCGGTGCCCCGCGGGCCGTGCCCCGGCGGGGTGGGCGAGGCTGGCGCCGTGCCCGGGCGGTGCGGGCCGGGCCGGCGGGGCGCGGGTTCCTCTGCTCTTCCCTGAGGGGGAAATCCCGGCCCAGCGCGGGGTCTGCAAAGCACGGGGGGTGAGCTGGGCAGGTGGCCGAGCTGTGTCCGTGTGCCGCTTAATTTTATTTATTTGAATGGTGTTAAAGCCTCAGTAGTTCTGAGGACAGACTACAGCGCTTTGCCGGTGTTCCCGCTTGTAATGTCATCTTCTGGAAGAAAAATCACGCATCGCAGTGAAATGTGGGAGCTGCTGCGGCTCCCTGCAGTGCAGCTGTGGCAGTGCAGGTGCCCAGGTGCCAGCTCTGCTGTCCGCTGGCCTCTCCCCAACCCCAGCTCTCATTGCACCAGAACCACATGCGGATAGTTTATTTCCGAGTGACGGCCTTTAATTTCTCTGAGGTGGCTTCCTGGAGGCGCTGGTGGCGCATCCCGGGCGGGCTGTGAACGCGGGGTTGCCTTCCCGGAGCTGTGGGTGCAGCCGGAGCGCAGGGCGGGCTCTGGAAGCGATGATCCAGTTGTGCAATGGGCACTTCCTATCTGACAGGGCTGAAGGGCGAAGTGCTGCGAGCCACGCTGTTATTAAGCTCGGTTTCACTGCTGAGGAGCGTGGTTTTTTGAGGAGAGTTTGTCTAGTAAAAGCTACACTGGCACACCTGGCCAAGGGCTTTTGCTGCCCTGTGGTGCCAGTGTCTGTGTTTAGTCTGGGGCTGTGGTGGGCACTCATGTAGTGATGATTTACAGTGACTTTTTTCCCTCTAACTTAAATAGAAAGCAATTAATTTCTAGGCACCTTGTTAAAAGAACCATTGCAGAATAGTTGTTTGAGGTTTGCAGCTGTTCATAGTGACCAAAGAAATGCTGCTTTGGCGGTTGTTTAGGTGGGCAGCTGAGCACTGAATGGTTTTACTCCAAAATCAGTTTAAAGGCAGGCCAGGATTCATAGTTTAGGTGTCCCTGTGGTCAGCAGCACTGAGAGGAGAATCTCGGGAGTTGGCCAAAGCTTCACCTCCAAGGTGCCTTGTCCTGGTGGTGGCAAAGCCCAGAACCAGGTCCTGAGGAGGTTTTGTGCCCTCAGGTGAAACTCATCTCTGGGCAGCCCAGCTTTTAATAAAGCATGGTGGCAGTGCACCTCTGATGCATTATTTAAGCCCCAAACCTCGCATGTGACCCACTGGCAGGTCTCTAATGACATGAGTACTGTTACATAATGAAACTCATCTGCTTCACACCACAAGTGCTGGGAACTTCAGGCCAGCACTACGGTGGAACAGGAGTGTTCTGCCTCCAGCCTGCTTTGTCTGTTTATTTGGGGTTGAATTTGCATTTTTTCTGCCTGTACCTATTCAGTGTGGAGCACTGGCTGAACCAGTATCTTTTACAGCTGCACACAGGAGCTGATGGGTGTGCACCCCTCTGAGCCTGGGTGCACGTGGCTCTTACCCTTAATGCTACTGAACTTCCTCCTTTCATTTCATTGAAAAATTTTCAGAGGAATCCGGATTCTAGGAGTTAATTGCTTTTCTGCTGAAGTTCCTGACTCAAATTTTGAGAGCAGAAACACTGATATTGCAATGCTTTTGCTATCCAGGCTGCTCCTAGGAAATCCTCATGGATTCAATAATACAATTTCTTGAACTGTACCTGACCCACATTGTCTAGGAATCTTGTTGTGCAGGTGTTGTGCAACACTTGCAGGTTTGTAGTGATGCTTAATGAAAGGTGAGGTACCCAGCTGCAGCCTTAGCCATAAAAAGCAGGGGATGGATGTGAATGAGAAAATTCTTATAAGCTATTACTGAAATCAGTCAATACACACAGTGTGATCCTAGTTCTCCACAGGTTCATTATTAGAGGTTAAAAAGTACAAAGCTTGTCCTGGCGTTCAGCTTCAAGGCAGTCCATTACCTGTTGGCGTCTTGGCTGTGTGATTTGGGAATGAAAAGGGAAAAGAACCAGAAACTTTGCTCCTGAGTGCCTCATCTCTTGGGGGCACAGTGCTTTGTACCCCAGACTGCAGCTAAAGGTGTTCTTTGGACCAGTGGTTACCTTGCTGGGGAGGAGGGAGCTTTCTGGGGAGTGTAAAACCAAAAAGTGTTGTCGGGTTTCAGGATTTGTTTGTCTCAGCAGCCCCAGGTGTGCAGGCTGTGTTATCTGTGTGGTGTCTGTGCACATCCCTGCTTTTCCTCCAGAGAACATCAACAACAGCCCGTGCAGAAACTTCCCTTGGGAATTTTCAGGGAGGAACCCCATTCCTGTGTTATCAAAATTCATGTTATAAAACTTTATGTAGCTACTTCTTTGTTGTTTTTTTCCCTTCCAAAGTAACTATGGGGAAACAATCCACTGTGCATGTAGTGGGAGATCAGAGTTCAGTGTGTGGGATGATTGCAAATCTGGTTGCTCCTATCCAGGCTTCAGGGACTCCTAAAATGTGTCTGTTTGTGTTTGAGGGTGAAAGTAAAACAGCTGCTTACTGTGGTGGGTCAGGGGAGCTTTTCTAAGATGACAAGTTCTTGATGAGTGAGAAGGAACCAGACTAATTAGCGGGTGATGAACTGTGATTGCCAGTTAATTTAACCACACTACCCTGAAATAAACATTGAACTTGGACCAGGCCCACTGCTCTACTGAGTTAAGGCATTAATAAATACTCTTCTGAATCTAAATATTTTTGTAAGACAATGTAGAAAAAACTGCCAGCTGAGGCTGTGCACTTGATACCCAGACAGAACTGCTTTTTTAACACTAGGAAAAGGGGGTTTGTATCTATTGTTCATTGATGGAGCAAACCTGAATGGCAGCTGTGCTGTTCTGCTGTGGTGGTGCTTGGATGGCTCTTGGAATCACAGCTGTGCCACAGAATAAAACAGGACAGCCAAGGCATCATAGAATAAAACATATAAATTCAATACTTTGCTCTAAAAATGACAAACAGCAAAATGCTTCCGTGTATTGTGCTGACAGTGAGTTTAATACAGCCTAAAACATGAAATCTCTGCTGTAACAGCATTAGTTTGGAGCAGTTACATCCTCTGTTAATAACACAGTCAGGAATTAGAGGACTCTTGTGCCTAATGCTGTTTCGGTGGGATTCTTGCTCTCTGCTTCTTAGTGGATCCAAATTCCTAAAGCGAGTTTAGAGTATTCCTACAGAGGGAAAATACATAACAGAGAATTGCAATGTCTTATGGAGAGAGAGATTGTGTGTGTGTGTCAACTAATTGGATAGGAGCAATTAGTTAAGCAGTTTATGAGCTGTTCTAGGCATGTCCCTCTCAGCAGGCACTGAGGTGCAGGGCCCTGCCTGCCTTGGCTGTGCTGATTTGGTGCTTCCTGCTGGGATTGGAGCCTCAGCCAAAGATAAGGAATGGGATTCAGTGGTTCTGCACTCCAGTTTCAGCAGGTCCAGCCTCAGTGGTGGAACTGAAGCAGTCCCACACCGTGTCTGTGGCTGCTGAGAGCGGGTGGTACCTCAGCCTGCTGAGGGTGAGGCAGAAAATAGGAAGGATATAGAAATAGGAGAGCTCTTGAATGTTAGAGAGGTCCCTTATCTGTTGAAAACACGACTTCCTAGGCTGTCACAAGCTGAAACTCTTACCTTGCACTGGTAAATGTGAAGTATTTTGCCTTGGACTGGCTGTGGGACTCTCAGAAGTGCAGGCAGTAACTGAGAGAGCACCACAAACACAAATGGGTTTGTGTGACTTAAGTTTGCTTTTCTGAATTGTCATGTATGGAATTAAAAGAGCAGCTGAAGTGCAGCCCAGTGTCTGCCTTGGTCAATCAAAGCCTAGGAGAGCATGGCCTGGGACAGAGCTAATGATTTTTTGCACACTGAAGCGCTTCTCTAAAAAAAAAGAGAATTTTCCAGTTTAGTGGCGTTTTACAGCTCTTTGATTTCTAGCAGCATGTAGATAAGGAGTGTCTGGGCAGGGGCTGAGCAGCTGCTTGTGGCCACAAGAGCAGTGGTTATATCCTGTTGAGTGTGAGAGTCGAGGTGAAATGTGTGCTCAGCATTTCCGTGCCCTTCCTCGTAGCCAAGGAGAAATTATCTGACAGCTAAGCAGACTGTCACAAGAAAGGGAACATTACAGGAAGGGGTCAACAAAGAGACTCCTGTCAGCAGTTTTACCCTTCAGTTTGATGTCCCATACATGTGACAACCTCTCTGGCTAAGTTACCAAGAACACACTCGAATTATCTTCCAGTGAAAAAATAATTCTGGTAATCAGACATTGCCTTACTACGTTACAATGACTCACATCTCGGTGCTGCTCAGATAAATCCTGCCATCACAGAATTCCATGGTTCAGCAGAGCCTGCAAGTGACTGAAGTGTCTGATCTTGGGTGAGATGAGTCCTTTGGGGCGACATCTCTGCTGAACACAGGAGTTGCTGCTGTCCCCGACAATCTGTTTCATGGTTCCACTCTACTGGAGCAGCTATTTCACAGAACACTTTATTCCTAACAGGAGTCTGGTGTGACTGATCTTTCCAACAAATGGTGGTGTAAAATAACTCCCAACTGTACATCAGTTGCCCAAGCACTGTTAGCAAGTTCTGCTTTCGTATCTTCTTGAAAGCCAAGGAAGTGGGGTTTGTAGTAAAATGTAGCAATGTCTAAATTCCTCCTTTTTTTTGTTGTTTGGTTTTTGGGGGGATTTTTTGTTTTTGTTTATGAATCAGTAAAATGTAGTGGACCGAAGTGCAACATTAAATATTTGGAGGTTTTTCCCTTTGCAGTAAAGAGAAGAAGAGCTAGAAAATCTGCCAAAAAACCCCTGTACTCCTTTTGTAATTCAACTCCTGAGTCTGTACATGGAGTAGTATTGAAATTTTCAGAATAAACGCCTTCAAAGAAATATTTGCTGTCGTGTTTCCTGACAGTAATCTTCATCTCTGTTTGCTTTGCTTAGCTTTATAAACATGCCTGCCTCACTCACCTGAACTTCAGCCTGTCTGGGCAGGATAACAACCTATATTCCAGGGAGTGATCTCTGCTCAGGAGTTCTGTGCAGCCAAGAAATTCACTGTTGGCTTTACCAGCTGGGCAAGGACGTGCCACTCTTGGCTGGTGACACTCTTGTGTAACCAAACACAGAGATTGTCACTGTCAGAGTCAACTTCCTGAGCCTTGAAGCAGATGTGGTTCATACATTTGGTTTATTGAGATGGAAGATGAAATGTTGGCAGGAGGAGTTTGTGTACTTGGAGACCTTGCTGATGGTTGCACCTCCATCACAAAACTTCTCCAGGCTTTCTTCAGAGCTGTGCCAATCTTCTAAATCTTTGCAAAGAAATACCTCGCCTTTGATAACAGAAATGTAAAAAGTCTCCCATCAGAGCTGGCATTAGCAGATGGCAGTTTGCTGGTGATTAAGGTAAATCTGTCTTGCAAGATCCAAGCACCTTTGTGGTGGTTTTGTCTAGACCTCCCTAAGAGGTCCTGCCATCTGCTTGGACTTGCTGTTCCGATTTCTTCTGTCGACAACCTTTGGGTGTAGTGCTGAGTTATTGCCAGGCAGAGTGCCTGGCTCTCTGCAGCTGTCCCCTCTACCAAATTAACGAGGAAATTTAGTGCTTGATAAATGATTTGGCACTTGTTAAGCCTGCAGCCCTAGCAAAGGGAAATGCCACATCCCAGTAAGTCACTCCAGCTCTACCAGATCAAACTCCCACATCTTCCAACCTTCCCTCCCTGCAGGGGTGTGATTGGGTTGGGTTTAACCCTGCCTAGCTCACATCCAGTGCCAGAGAGCCAGGTCTAGAGGACACTGCTCAAACTGTGAAAGGGACTTTTGAGCTTGAATCTAAAATCTTCTAAGTGGCTGGAGAATGTGTGGCCAGGTTCTGGGATTCTGGACCTCAAATACTCGCTTAAATCTGAGTAAAAGAATTCTGACCTGTCAAGGAGTTAGGGTTTGATTTTTATTTATTTTAATAGCTGTCAAATGCTGTCACCTGAAAGTTTCCTGGCTTTATTGTCAACATGTTCTCCGTGTAATCTAGTGCATCCATCCAAGTGACTTTTGTGAAGCTTGTTCTGTTAACTTGCTGTGCCACAGCTCAGATGTTACTTGTTCCTCACATGTGCTGTGGAGAGCCTGGGCAAAGGGGAAGTGGAGTAAAACCCTCTTTATCAGGAACTGCAAACAGGCAGGAGCAGAGCAGCTGGGGCATGGCCTCCTTGGAGCTGGTGCAGAGCACAGCAGATAAGAGCTGAGTGCTCCAAAACCAGCACAATCATCCTAAAATGACTTTGAAGGTCTTGCCCTTCTTGGGGCATCTTGGGCTTGAAGGTCTTCCAGAAAGAAAAATATCAGAATATTAGGGGTGATAGTTCTTCTAATAGTAGAAAACTGGAGTTCTTAAGGTGTGGACAAGCTGGATATCTGTGATACGACCATGAGCTGACCATAACTGCATTTTCACTGTTAAAAATGTGATAAACTTGGTTCCCCTACTGACATCCTCCTCATACAGCAGCTTTACAAAAGTGCTGTTAACTAAACTGTTTTGTTGCAAGCTGTACAAGGAGCATAATTTAAAGGTATTGAAAGGCTTAGGGCAGCAGACTCAGAGGAGGAATTTTTATTGGTTTATTGATAACTCCTGTGTTGAGCAGGGCCATGGCTGAGCCATTGCTGGTTTCAGTAGTGTCCTGCTCTGCCTCCTGCTGCGAGACAGGCCTGGGCTAATTGCTAGACAGGCAGCTTTTTTTAGCTCCACAAGGATAAAGATAAAGCTCAGACGCCTCACGTGTGATGTTAAGCTTGAAATAGTGATAGCTGTCAAATCCAGTGGATGAGTTCAGGGAGGAAAGCTGGGGAGGGGAAAGCTGAAGCTGCAAGGCCAGTATGGCAAGTTCAGTGTGCTTTAAACCATGTGAGGGGGCTCAAAGATTGAGTTCTTAATGGTTAAGTTGTAAATGGACCTTGAAGACAAGACACCAAGTGCTTGAATGCTTCTCCAGGAACCTGCTGGGCTTAGCTGAAATTGTGCAACACCGTGTGTCGTGCAGGTTTGGGGCAGCATGGCTGTTCTGTCACAAAAAAAAGGCAAAGTCTGATATTTCCTGTGACATTCACACAAGCTGTTTGTAGCTATACCAAGGTAATAACTTAACGTTAAACCTTTATTTTTTTTCTCTTCCAGCTCCAAAATCTGGGCATCAACCCAGCAAACATCGGGTTCAGCACTCTGACGATGGAGTCGGACAAATTCATCTGCATCAGAGAGAAGGTGGGAGAGCAGGCTCAAGTGGTGATCATCGACATGAACGACGCCAGCAACCCAATCCGAAGACCAATTTCAGCTGACAGTGCTATCATGAACCCTGCCAGTAAAGTCATTGCATTGAAAGGTAGGAAATCCTGATAAAGGGCTCTTGGAAGTGGATGGAGAGCTTTCTGTAGAGCTAGTTTGAGTGACTGAGGTCTCCCAGGTACTTTATGTGGGAGGATCCTGTAGCAATTTTGCACAGCTTAATGGGAGCTTAAGTTGAATGCATTTTCAGTTCTTCTGGAGGCAGCTGGGCAGGGAGCTTCAGCTGAGGCTTCCTGCCATTCTGCTGATCATTAGGATGAGGTTTTTCCTTCAGTCCAAATGCTTGCAGCTTCTGAGCAGGGAGAGCTGGAAGCCAAGTGTGGGCTTTAAGGAATCATGTTAGAGGGAAATGAGACCTCATCTGAGAGTATAAACCTTTCCTTAGGGACAGGAAAGCTGGGGCTGGGAAGGAGGGATAAATATTCCTGAAGGCCTTAGTTTGGCCTTGCTGAAAGAGAGCAGTGCATATTTATTGTATCAGCAGTGATAAGAGGAGTAAAACTATGCAGGGAAGACTTGTGTAGTGAAGGAAGTACAAGGTCAGCCAGCTTGGTATCTCTGATATTACAGAGAACAAGCATTCCTTTGGAGTCTCCAGAAGTGTCCATCTCTTCCCCTCAGAGGCCCAAAAAGCTTTAAGTGCAGTCATTCTAGAAATGCATGTATTGCTAATGGAAAGATTTGTGTGTATCCAATGTTACCTAACTTTGACTTTAATACTGTGCTACTGTTTTGTCACAACTTTAATGCTTTCTTGTGTGTGCAGATGGTGAGTTAACTTCAATTGACTGTACCTAGTACCTGTTGTGTCTTATGACAAGAAAAAGCAGTATAAAATGGCTCAAATTGATGGTGCACATGGCTGAACAGTGGTGTTTAAGCAGCTGAAGGCCTAAAACTCAGAGGTTTTTTCATGCCCTCCCAAAGAAGGGAGTCCCTAAGATTCCAAAAATTAATCCACTCAAGAGCCCAAACTCTCCTTAAATCATTGGGATCTTGGTACTGAGCTTTTTATGAGCAGGACTGACCCATTTGACTCAAGTCTTAGATTTTGCCATGTAATATACCCTGCCTAGCATGTAGGAATGTGATACCTGAATGTCCTCTCCCTTGACCCTAAAGCTCCAGCTGCACTAGATGTGGAAACAAACTGCTGCCTGTAGCCTGAGTAACTCTGTAGTAGAGAGATTTCTCCAAGTTCTGGAGGAACTCCTGACTCAGCATCTTGCATCAATTGCTGAACTAAAGGCTTTGGACTAAACCAGTCCTTGGTGGGTGCAGGCACTTGCCCCTGTGGCACTGTGACTTCCTCAAGCTGGGCTACAGTTAGTAACTGTGGCAGATTCTCTGGCCTGCATCCAGTTTCATGGGATCTTTTCTATTCCTCCTGGGCTACACTTGTGTGTGCTTAAATCATTCTCTGCTATAAGTAGTGGAACTGGTCAGAACCTTTCTTACCTTCTCAACAGGAAGAAATAATTTCTTAGGCCACTGCGTTGTAAAAAGTGGTGGAAATGACTGCAGGTGGCTGTTCAGGATGTTTGTATGCACCATTCTGTGTGATTTGGAGAACTTTTCCTCTTGCCTTCTAGAGCTTGTGTTGCTCTCTAGATTCCTTCCCTTGCACAGTTCCTGTCAGTCTGGTTTGCAGTCAGTAGCTGTGTATCCCATTAGTGCAACCCCAAGGTTTTGGTTAATTAGCCTGAATTACAAAAGCCCTCTGCCAACCTGACTGTTCCATGTTGTGCCCTTTTATTACTTAAAACAGATGTGGACATTTTAATGCCAGTGGCATAGCTTCCCTCACAACTCCAGAGAGCCTCAGCATGATTGTAACCTGGTTTTGATGTACGTGAAGTATCCTCCCACCCGTGTGTGTGGCTGAAGCTTTTGTCTCCTACCAACCCGTTCTCCACATCTGTTTGATTGCTCAGTAGTGCCAAATCAGTAAAATCAGCCCCAGGAGTGTGCTCTGGTTCAGAGTGAAAGGTCTGCCAGTGTAGAGCAGCTTTTTCTTGAAGGAATTCCCCAGGGTTTCATGTCCTAGTGCAGCTCCTCTGCTCTTTCTCGTGGCTTAACTTTGCTGTGTCTCCTAGCTGGGAAAACGCTGCAAATCTTTAACATTGAAATGAAGAGCAAGATGAAGGCTCACACCATGACAGATGATGTCACCTTCTGGAAGTGGATCTCTCTGAACACCGTTGCCCTCGTGACGGATAATGCCGTTTACCACTGGAGCATGGAGGGGGAGTCCCAGCCTGTGAAGATGTTTGATCGCCACTCCAGCCTTGCTGGCTGCCAGATCATCAACTACAGGACTGATGCCAAGCAGAAATGGCTCTTGCTGACTGGAATATCTGCACAGGTACTTCACCTCCAGGAAGGTTTTCACACCCCAGAGCTTGTTTTGTTGTCTCCTTCTACAGGAACAGGACTGATCTGTTTGTTTTATTAAATCTCAATGCTTGTCTCAATCTTAAATAACAAATGTAACTAAAAATCTCACATTCATATAATTGGATTTGTAATGCTATAAACACTAGTGCAAAGTTAAGAGTCTGAAGTGATGCTGTTGTAAGAGGAAGCTTGAAATGGCAGCATATTGACCAATATTAAATGAAATTACTGTCCCAGTGCCTGTTTTTCCTGACACTTGTTCTTTTTTTTGTGCAGCAAAACCGTGTGGTGGGAGCAATGCAGCTGTACTCTGTGGACAGAAAAGTGTCCCAGCCCATCGAGGGACACGCAGCCAGCTTTGCACAGTTCAAGATGGAAGGGAATGCTGAAGAATCCACTCTCTTCTGTTTTGCAGTAAGAGGGCAAGCTGGGGGTAAGGTAAGGCTTGGTTCTAAACATACTGCAATCTTTAGTGACTCACCCTGGTTCTCTGCTTCCAGGAGAACAAATGGTTTAATGCAAAAAGTTGCATTTAAGGAAGAAAGTGAAGGACTGTGTCAGTCTGGATATGACATATGGTGCATGCAGAGCTTGGACTACCTGGTGTAGCAGGAATCTGTGAGTGGAGAAGTTAAGTGGCATGTCATGACCAGCCTAATTAGCTGCTTGAAACATGTGACTCTCAGCTTCACAGCCTAAGCTTGAGGGAAAAGCTGTTGTAATCTTTCTTTGATGCTGATCCTTGGTATCAGACTCAACTAATTTCTAAATTATTAGATGAAAATTAAAAAGAAAATGAAGCAGTAGTTGCAAGGCTAAATAGAGGTCCAATGCTGGAATTATGTGAGTTACAGCAATACCGGAGTAAAACCAGTGCCAGATTCAGAGAAACATCTTTAGAACTGTCTCTGTAGAATGTGAACCAAGTTAAAAGAGTGCATCTAAAGTAACCTAAGTGAATCCTGAAACTTCCAAGTAATTAGAGGTAGCTAAAGATCATATTGAACTGTTTCCCTCACCTGTGGTACGTGACCACCAGATGCTACACCTTTAGCCAGTGAAAATATGTAGGAAGATTAACTTAGTTTGTCTTTGCAAAAACTTGGGATTAAGGCTAAGCAGCAAGAGAATTGCTGTAATGTCATTGTTGAATCTATTGTTAAATAAATTACAGAAGAATTAATCTTATCTCTTGCACAGCTGCATATCATTGAGGTTGGCACACCACCCACTGGGAATCAGCCCTTTCCAAAGAAAGCTGTGGATGTCTTCTTCCCTCCTGAAGCACAGAGTGACTTCCCTGTTGCTATGCAGGTATGACAGCTGCAAACAGGTCTGCAGCTCCTCTTGGTGGATGTGACAGCAGCAGGGCACTGGGAGCCACCTGGTTAATGTGGACCTGAGGGTTGGCCTTAAACTGGTGTGACTGGTGTGACTGCTGCTCCTGCTTCAGTAGTGGTAAAGTAAAGGTGGAGGCAGGCAGCATTCAAAAGCAGCATGTTCTTATTTATGGGAGAAATATCCATCTATTTTAACTGCCTTTCAAGCTCTTCAAACATCATTCTGCTGTGATAATACTCAAGTAAAAATAAAACAGCACTTGTGGCTGTCCTGAAATGGCCCAGCTGTTCGCTGAGTCTCAAAAGCACCAACTCATTTATCCAGTGCCAAATTTGAGTAATCTATTTCTGTTCTGCAGATCAGTGACAAGCACGATGTGGTGTTCCTTATAACAAAGTATGGCTACATCCACCTGTACGACCTGGAGACTGGCACCTGTATCTACATGAACAGGATCAGTGGAGAGACCATTTTTGTTACTGCACAGCACGAAGCCACGGCTGGAATTATTGGAGTCAACAGGAAGGGTCAAGTAAGGAAATCAGCCTGGAAACCACTTCTTTAGCTAATCCCTCTGGCTCTTCATGATGCACTGCAGGGTTCATAGCTATGTCTAGAAGCTTCTAGAAATGTTAACTTTGAATTCTGCTCAGAACGTGTGAGGTCTGATTGTGAGCCCCAATTTAAACCTGTTCTGTTTCCAACAAATCTAACCTAACTACTTCTAACAAGTTACTAACATGGTACAGCCATGTCTTTAGCCCAGATTGATTTTGGGTGGTGTTGCTTGTTGAGCATGGGGAATACAGAGCAGAAAACTTGTTCCTGGTATCCTCTAGGATTGATTACTTAAGACACTGAGTAGGGGTTTCAGAAAGATCCCTGTATCCCTGCAAGATCCACTGTATCCCTGTGTTTCTACCTCTGCAAATACCTCAATTAAACTATTAATTGCCTGCTTTGATGCAGACAATGGATGACATTGGTTCTTTCTAACCAGAGGTCTCTTTAATAAAGTGACAAGTATGAGTTATCAAGGGATGAAAAATTTCCATGACTACCATAGCTTTTCTCTTAGAGTTAGCTTCGCCTTTGGCTCACTTTTGATGTTTGGACTAACTGGAGTTTCCCCTGGTGGTTTTTTCAGGTGCTCTCAGTGTGTGTGGAAGAGGAGAACATCATTCCCTACATCACAAATGTGCTGCAGAATCCTGACCTGGCTTTACGGATGGCTGTCCGCAACAACCTGGCGGGGGCCGAGGAGCTCTTTGCCAGGAAGTTCAACGCACTCTTTGCACAAGGGAACTATTCAGAGGCAGCAAAAGTGGCAGCTAATGCCCCAAAGGTGAAGTGTTCACAACAGCACTGAACTCCACTGGCTTCAGCTTCTTGCTTCAGGAAAGCTCAGTGAATTTTTTAAGTGGCAAGGGCACAATCTTATTGTTATTCTTGTCCTAAGGTAGTACTTGGGTGCTTCAGAGGTATCTTGGGTGCTGACACTGATTGCAAGCTGGATGATCTTAGAGTTTGTAAAGCCCACAGAGGAGGGGAGGAATAAATGATGAAGTAATGGCTATGATTCATAATATTTCTGGTACTTACCTTTGCTTCTCCAGTGATGCAAAAAAGTGTCTGTGAAAAGACAACCTCTAGCTGAGGCTGCACCTGGAAATAGAATTAAAAAACCCAGACTCAGACTAAATTCAGATGAGAGGAACTTGCTGCAAGGCCAAGGGTGTCCTAATTCTGAACTTAAATCTGCATTGCTACTGAAATAAATTTAATGAGCTATTATAGCACATTTTCTGTCAAAGCTCAGTGCCTAAGCTGATGTTCAGCCATATTGCTCCTGACATTCTGGGCTGGCAAAACAGAAATGCTTGTGACAGCCACAGTGACATTACCTCCAGCTTCCTGGAGAAACTCTTGCCAAGCCACAACAGCAGGAAAGAAAATTGAAGTGGATCTCTGTGTCTCTCTCTGGCAGGGAATCCTGCGTACTCCAGACACCATACGCCGGTTCCAGAGTGTTCCAGCCCAGCCAGGGCAGACTTCCCCTCTCCTGCAGTATTTTGGCATTCTGCTGGACCAAGGGCAGCTGAACAAGTATGAGTCACTGGAGCTCTGCAGACCAGTGCTCCAGCAGGGCCGCAAGCAGCTCCTGGAAAAATGGTTAAAAGAAGATAAGGTAAGTTTGGGGTTGGTACATTCAGAGCTGTGGGGGGAAGGAACAGCACTGCCTGACAGCTCCCCCCTTCCCAGGAGAGCTCAGCAGTGACAGCAAATAGCTGAGCAATGGGTTCTCACTCTACGTGTCACTATGACTCAAGTTACTGCAACAGAATTGATCAAATTCTCACTCATTCTACATCTAAAATCACAGCAGGATGTGCAGGGCGTGGAAAGCTCTGAGCTGCTGCTGGGCTTTGCCAAACCACTCCTTTGGATACTGACTGCAAGTGCTTGGAGCTGGGGTTACAGCTCTGTAATTAGTTGCAGAAACATGCTAATGCAGTGTGTCACTCAGCTCTTTCTGGCTCTGAAAATTCCTTTGGCTGGTGTAGAACAGCATGAGGAGCTGAGCCCACTGGATCACTGCTGCGAGAGTCAGCTCAGGCTATCAAGCTGGGCCTTAATTTTTTAAGGAGGAGTCCAAAATGAAGATAAATGAGGAAAGGGGTGGTTGTGATTTCAGCACTGTCAGGTGGGCTGACTGCATTTGTGTTTCTGAACAGCTGGAGTGCTCGGAGGAGCTGGGAGACCTCGTGAAATCTGTAGATCCTACACTAGCACTTAGTGTCTATCTGAGAGCCAACGTTCCAAACAAGGTCATCCAGTGTTTTGCTGAAACAGGACAAGTCCAGAAGATTGTTTTGTATGCTAAGAAGGTGAGAGAAAATTAAATTGCTGTTATCTTTTCTGTATTTGATAACAACTAGTGCTTGTTCCAAAGTAGCTAGAAGTAACTGTGGGGGAATCTGAGTGCCTGTATAGTATTTACTTATGCCTCAATTTTTTTATGAATAGTTACTGCTAATCTTCATACATGGATCTTTTGCTATTCCCCATTTCCAAAAGAGGAAATCTTGGCTGGGTTGTGTAATCTCTTCACAGTAGCTTTTACTGAGCTCTGTATCTAACAAGGTGTGTGCTCTTGCTGAGTTTTCACTTTTCATCATCTTTTCAGGTTGGATATACTCCAGACTGGATTTTTTTGCTGAGGAATGTAATGAGACTCAGCCCTGATCAAGGCCAGCAGTTTGCACAAATGCTTGTTCAAGATGAAGAGCCTCTTGCAGATATAACACAGGTAAATAAATAACTTTATTGCTATGAAATGTTGACTTCAAAGCATTAAATTGGTAAGAGGAGCCCTACTCAAACCATCAGAGCTATGAATTTGCATTTAGCTTTGGAAGCTGCGTTGATGCTTAAATATACTTGCAGTTCCTAATGAAAACCCTAATTTTTTTTTTCCTTTTTTTTTTTACAGATTGTGGATGTCTTCATGGAATATAACTTAATCCAGCAATGTACAGCCTTCCTGCTGGATGCACTGAAGAATAATCGTCCCTCAGAAGGTCCCCTGCAAACACGTTTACTTGAGATGAACCTCATGCATGCACCTCAGGTACGCGCTCAGAGTCCTGGGGCTGGGCACTGCCAACACTGCTGGTGCTCAGGAGCTGAGTGGAAACGTTCCCTGTTCCTTCTAGGTTGCAGATGCCATCCTGGGAAACCAAATGTTTACTCACTACGACCGGGCTCACATAGCTCAGCTGTGTGAGAAGGCTGGTTTGCTGCAGAGAGCACTCGAGCACTTCACAGACCTCTACGACATCAAGCGCGCCGTAGTTCACACTCACCTCCTCAATCCCGAGGTGAGGCATCAAACACCCTGCACCTGCAACTCCAGCCTCTAATAACTGCTGTTGTGCTCGGGTCTAAAATGCCTCGTGTGTCTTTGCAGTGGTTAGTGAATTATTTTGGGTCCTTATCAGTAGAAGATTCTCTGGAGTGTCTGCGTGCGATGTTGTCCGCTAACATCCGTCAGAACCTGCAGATCTGTGTCCAGGTAGCTTCCAAATACCACGAGCAGCTGTCAACACAGTCACTTATTGAGCTCTTTGAGTCCTTCAAGAGCTTTGAAGGTGAGTCTGTACTTCTGCAAGAGGAGCTGGTGCTCACCTCGTTACAGATGTGTGTATGAGGGACTGTCTGTGTGCTGAAATCTAGAAAAGCCATAATGAACTTAAGCAGGCCTCAAACTGTCTTGAAACAGATCTACACCTTAAAGTTTCCCTGTTTAGGATGTTTACCACTATTCAGTTGCGTCATTTGTTTTTCTGAAATCCTGGAAGATATTTGGAGCTGTAGAAAAACCTAAAATGAGTGTCTTAAATTTCTTTGTAGCCTTTGGGATGTGTACTTTTAAATGAGACCAGCAAATAACGTGCTGCCTGTTTCTCTCCAGGTTTGTTTTATTTCCTGGGCTCCATTGTAAACTTCAGCCAGGATCCAGATGTGCACTTCAAGTACATTCAAGCTGCATGCAAGACAGGACAAATTAAAGAAGTGGAAAGAATCTGCAGGGAAAGTAACTGCTATGATCCAGAACGTGTTAAAAACTTCCTCAAGGTAATGTTTGGGGAACATGGGACTGTCTGGGGCTGTTTGGGGTTCTGATAAAACATGGTGTGTCACTAGTGAAATGAGGCAGCTCTGTGAAAATAGATGAGTTTTAACCTTTGCACTTAAGGATCCAAGTGTCCTCAAACCAGAGGTATCTGTCATGTTGACAGTGCCTCCTAATGAAGTCTGAGCCTGGAATATTGTCTAAAAAATGAGAATGTCAGGTCAGTTCCTCACTGCTCTTGGTAAGGTTAATCTGGCTTGAACTCTTAACCTGTAGTAAATGCACCAGCTCACCTAGAACTTGTTAAAAATGTCTGCTATAAAATAGGAAACATTTACTTAATTTGAAAACACCCATAGTGCCAAATGAGTTGATACCTTAATGCTTATTTACAATATAATCAGCTCCAACTGAGCAACTACAGAAACAACAGATGAATAGAGTCAATTAATTCCATAAATGCTTTCAGGTTCAGGGCTGATCTGTCTTACTCCTACACACTGAAATTTCAGCCAGGTGAGCCATGGCTTAGCTGTGCTGGGAGATGCCAGTCAGTGGGAATATCTCCTGACTGATCCAGAGCATTGCTGGAGAGCAGGAGAAGATGGTGTGCTCAAAGTTCAGACTCTGCAGCCTTAGCACGGAGCTTATTGACAAACACAACACTCTGAGGAACCGTGTGGGAGGGGAAAACTTTATCTGGGAACATTTCCTGCCTTCATGTTTGTTGGTTACATAGCATAGTCTTAGATTTTGCTGATCATATCTGAAGATGGCAAAACTCTTCCCAAGAGAATTCTCTTAAACTAACCTGGTGTCACCGAGGTGTAAGGTATGTAATTTGATCAAGCCACCTAAGATATGTTATCAAGCTGTCAAATTCCTGATGAAAGTTATTGTTTTTTGTGCTGTTCCATGTCTGGAATGTGCAGGACATGTACCAGGTAAATCTCCCAGTACAGGCCTCCCTGTGTAAAGTCCTTAAGTGTAATTTATATGTAGGATTATATTCTGGGATGTGCATGTTGGAATAAGTGATCTGAAATATGCATCCGGAATACTGTCTGGCACATAGACTAAGCTTCTGTACTGTAACCATTGTAACCCTGTGCTGAAAGTTGGAATGCTTTTAGATAATTAATCTGGTAAGCAATTTAAGTAGTACTGCTCTAGAGCTTAAATCTTACTGTTCTCTAAATCCATGGTTAGGAGGTATCACAAGACACATGGCACTCAAAGTCAATTCTGTATTTAAGTTTTACATTATGAACCACAATTTAATCTAGTCTTGGTTAAATTTCTTTTGAAATCCCAGAGTGCTAATCCTGCACACCAAACACCAGTGGCAACTAAAAATACTCTCTATAGCCTAGGCTTGTAATAGTGGTATTGTGTTGTAAAACTCTGTAGAGTCTGCCATGCAAAGGAGCAGGGTTAAACTCCAAAAAGCTTCTTGCTGCTCACGCCCTGCAGTGGGTGTGAGTGCTCCCACTTGCTACATCTTGCAAACAATTAGCTGAACAACAAGCTGTCATTATTTGGTTGACTGTTGAGTTTTGGCTTTCCAAATTCAGCTGCTTTGACAGTTTAAGTGACTGTATTATTTGTCTGCTCAAGTCCAAGAGCAAAAGCAAATTACTAAAGCTCTTCTCTTTCTAGGAAGCTAAACTCACTGACCAGCTGCCTCTCATCATTGTGTGCGACCGCTTCGACTTTGTCCACGACTTGGTGCTGTATTTGTATAGAAATAATCTCCAAAAATATATTGAGATTTATGTACAGAAGGTAGGTGACAGCTTGTCCCTTGGCTTCAGTGAGTCAAACTGATCAGTCTTTACAGTGGAAAGTACAACTACAGGCATCGTGTTTAATTATTCTGCAAACTGCTTTGTACCTGAGACTGACATTTAAGTGATTATTAGTGGCCTCCAGTAAATTAGCCCTGGTGTGAGTCAGGTCTCATTCCTCAGTCAGGTTAAGCAATAACTCCCACTCATGTGCCAGTTGAAGGAGGAAGACTTGGTAGAATAACTTTGGAGTTGTTGGGGTGATTTTAAGTCTCAGCATTTTGGAATGGGGAGGAGGGGAAATTTTCCTTTTCCTGCAGGGACAGAGTGGATTGCTCAGGAGCTCTTCCCATGGGAGCTAAGTGAGCCACTGGGCTGGGGTGGGAGCACCTGTTGACTGAAGAATTGACTTTTTAGCTTGTTCAGAACCTCAGGAGGCTGGGAGTAAAGGCAGGAAGATGGAGTCAGTCTTAGCAAGTGGCTCTCATATGGAATTCTGGGGATAAGTATTGCCTGCCCTTGTTCCCTGACAACACCTGACCTCTTTAAATTCTCCTGTGTAGGTGAATCCAAGCCGTCTGCCAGTGGTTATTGGGGGACTGCTTGATGTGGATTGCTCTGAAGACGTGATAAAGAACCTCATCCTTGTTGTGAGAGGACAGTTTTCAACTGATGAACTTGTTGCAGAGGTTGAGAAAAGAAACAGGTATTAAACTTGTACAAGTCTCTTAGCAGTTCCCAGTCTGGCAGTGTTTGCTGCTCATCCATGTCTCACAGCTAGAGCTGGTACTGACTCAAGCTGGGTGAGAACCAGCTCTGATTCTTGGCTGATGTAGGGATCTCACAGATAACTTTGGTGTGTTTTCTTCTTAGTGTCAGAAAGTTCATCATAATAATGAACCAAAATGTAGGTTAAAACAGAGCACTGTAACTCTGGTTTAGTTCCTGGCTCTATCCTACACCAAGACTGGCTTGCAGAGTGCAGAAATGATGCAACTGGATATTTACTTACTCAACCTCTAACATGAAAATCACTTCCTTCTAGGCTGAAGCTGCTTCTGCCCTGGCTGGAAGCAAGAATTCACGAGGGCTGTGAGGAGCCTGCCACTCACAATGCACTGGCCAAGATCTACATTGACAGCAACAACAACCCAGAGAGATTCCTGCGTGAGAATCCCTACTATGACAGTCGTGTGGTCGGCAAGTACTGTGAGAAGAGGGACCCTCACCTGGCCTGCGTGGCCTACGAGCGTGGACAGTGTGATCTGGAGCTGATCAATGTATGTATGCACAGGCTGCAGCCTTGGGATGGAGTTCTAGCAGCAGGGTCGTGGGGCACAAGGAAAGCTTTATGGCAAAAGCATTTATTCCTAAAATGTATTGAGCTGGGAAGTGCATGCTTGTAACACAGAAGAGGAGGTGGCTGTTAAACCTCCCTCTGCAGCTTAATGAGAAATGGGAAACTCCTGCCCGTCCTAAAACGGGAGGTTAATGAAGTATCAAAGGCTGAGATTTCTGGTCTGCCCCTCAGCTCAGAGTTACAGTTGTGTGCAGGCTCCAGAGCCGTGCCTGCCCTCTGAGCAATCCGTGCCTTTCCCCAGGTGTGCAATGAGAACTCCCTCTTCAAGAGCCTCTCGCGCTACTTAGTCCGTCGTAAGGACCCCGAGCTGTGGGCCAGCGTGCTACTGGAAAGCAACCCCTACAGGAGGCCCCTGATTGACCAGGTACAGCTGGCAGGTCACTCACAGCCTTGCCTGTCCTAACTGGGTGTGCAGAATGTGGCATCACTCATTTGTCCATGCCTTGGCTCTGCAGGTTGTCCAGACGGCGCTGTCGGAGACCCAGGACCCCGAGGAGGTCTCTGTCACTGTGAAGGCCTTCATGACTGCAGATCTTCCCAACGAGCTCATTGAGCTGCTGGAGAAAATAGTTCTGGATAATTCAGTGTTCAGTGAGCACAGGTGCGTGGAATGAAAACTAAGCCACAGGAAACTTGGAGTTATTGCTGGAATGTGAAGCAGCAAATAAACTAATACCCTCTCCAGAGGGGAGGGTGAATTTCTTGATCATTGTTTGATAAGTGCTATTTCTTTCCCTCTTCAGGAATCTGCAGAACCTTCTCATCCTCACGGCTATCAAGGCTGACCGCACCCGTGTCATGGAGTACATCAATCGCCTGGATAACTATGATGCCCCTGACATAGCCAATATTGCTATCAGCAATGAGCTTTTTGAGGAGGCATTCGCTATCTTCAGGAAGTTTGATGTCAACACATCAGCTGTACAGGTATCTTCAATTCTCAGGTCATAAAAACTCCCTCTGCTTCCCCACACAAGAACTTTGCTGGTGACTTCAGTGCTTAATTCCAATGAGCAAAATGTCCAAAGCTGCTCAGTCTTACAAAGCAGGACAAATGTTGTTTATTGAAACTCTGCAAGCCTAAAACCACTCACGCTGTGTGGATTGTATGGAGTTAGTCCCTCTTTTAAAAGCTGTGGATCCATTGAGGAACTTGGATGATAAACCACAGCTTAGTGTGTTGTAAAAGTGACTTTTATGAGAGTGGCTGACGATGGTTTTCCTTTTCCCAGGTGTTGATAGAGCACATTGGGAACCTGGACCGCGCGTACGAGTTCGCCGAGCGCTGCAATGAACCTGCAGTGTGGAGCCAGCTGGCCAAAGCACAGCTCCAGAAGGGGATGGTGAAGGAGGCAATTGACTCCTACATTAAAGCAGATGATCCTTCCTCATACATGGAAGTTGTTCAAGCTGCCAATGCCAGTGGTATGATTAAGTTTTGTTTACATCTTGGCTGTTGATGTTGCTCAGTTCTTTTGCCTGGTCTGCTCAAACTGCAGTTCTGCCAGACCTGTATCTTGATACAAGTAGAGGAATCTGGCCCTTCAAGGACTATCCTAAATAAGAATGGGAAAGGGTAGTGTATTCCATATGCAGATAATCAGTGGCCTTAATTTCCTTCTTTAGCTAGCTGGGGGCTTCTTTCAGAGTCTCTGTATGAAGTTAAATAAGATTTCAGTTAGGCCTATTCTAATATGATTTGATTAATGCATAATGAGCAGTGTGAAGGTTACTGATTGTTGGGGAATAGCTGCAGAAATATGTCAAGATTAGGTTCAGCTGATTGTTTGAGTTAAGCACAAGTGTCTCCAGCAAATAAACATTCTGAACTCCTTTCCACAGGAAACTGGGAAGAGCTGGTGAAGTATCTGCAGATGGCACGCAAGAAGGCCCGGGAGTCGTACGTGGAGACAGAATTGATCTTTGCTCTTGCTAAAACAAACCGCCTGGCAGAGCTGGAGGAGTTCATCAATGGCCCCAACAACGCACATATCCAGCAGGTGGGTGAGAATGGCTTTGCTTTGCTGACTCACACAGGGGCGTTGGGAATTCATCATTGAATTCCCAATGAATATCACTCTTTGGATACACACATAGATCTTGGCCTTAATCCATTTTGACAAGGGCTCGAATTCCACACATTCAATGTCAGCCACTGGCTGAAAAGGTGCAGGAATAACGTGTCTGTGCTCTGGCCCAGGTTGGCGATCGCTGCTACGATGAGAAGATGTATGAAGCAGCCAAGCTGCTGTACAACAACGTGTCCAACTTCGGCCGCCTGGCCTCCACCTTGGTGCACCTGGGCGAGTACCAGGCAGCCGTGGATGGCGCTCGGAAAGCCAACAGCACTCGCACGTGGAAAGAGGTGAATTCACTGGCTCTGAGCTCGAGGACTGCAAAGCCTCTTCAGAAGTTTGATTATAAGCAGTAACACAGCTCTCAATTCCAGGTCTGCTTTGCTTGTGTGGATGGGAAAGAATTCCGCCTGGCTCAGATGTGTGGGCTCCATATTGTGGTGCATGCAGATGAGCTGGAAGAGCTAATCAACTATTACCAGGTAATTAAGCTGGCTCCTGTTGTACAGTCAGTTGTGTCATGGCAACCCTGTCAAAGTCTGGGATTCTGGATGGTTCCTGATGTGAAATGTCTGTCTGTGTCTCTAAGGATCGTGGTTACTTTGAAGAGCTGATCACTATGTTGGAAGCAGCGCTTGGGCTGGAGCGAGCACACATGGGGATGTTCACAGAGCTGGCAATTCTCTACTCCAAGTTCAAGCCACAGAAGATGAGGGAGCACTTGGAGCTGTTCTGGTCCAGAGTCAACATTCCCAAGGTGAATGTCTGAGGCTTTAAATTTAGCTGAAAACACCCCTTTTTGGGCTGTCAGTACAGGCAGCTCCTGAGGTTATTAATGGCACTAAAACCTGAGCACTGATGGAAATTCCAGTTAACAAATATTGCTAATTCTGCCTTTTGCTTAGGTTCTGAGAGCTGCAGAACAAGCCCATCTCTGGGCTGAACTGGTGTTCCTGTATGATAAGTATGAAGAGTATGATAATGCCATAATCACAATGATGAATCACCCAACAGACGCTTGGAAAGAAGGCCAGTTCAAAGATATCATCACTAAGGTATTGCTTTCTTAGTGAAAGTTCTGTCTGTTTTTCATTGGGATTTCCCCACAATCAAACTCCTGCTCTGAACATGCCTCTTTACCCCTCTCTAGGTGGCCAATGTGGAGCTGTACTACAAGGCAGTTCAGTTCTATTTGGAATTTAAGCCTCTGTTGCTCAATGATCTGCTGATGGTGTTGTCCCCTCGGCTTGACCACACTCGTGCTGTCACCTTCTTCACAAAGGTATTTTTGTGAATTAATAATTAATAATAATTAATAATTTTCTTGCTATCCAGCTCAAAGCAAAAGCTGGGAAAGCATTGAGCTGCAGTAGCTTTTTAAAGTGCTAAGAGACTTCCACAAAAACTCACTTAAATCTGTATCTCTGATTCCTTGAAGGTTAAACAGCTGCCCCTGGTTAAGCCTTACCTGCGCTCTGTTCAAAATCACAACAACAAATCAGTCAACGAGTCCCTCAACAACCTCTTCATTATTGAAGAAGATTATCAGGTATGTCTTGTCTTGAAGCACTTACTATTTGATTTATCTTATATTCTCAGCCTTTCTTTAATGTGTAGAAACCCAGTTTTCTGTCTCATTTTCAATAGTTTTTACCTGGTTGCTAATAACTTTAATTCCTTAAGTGTAACTTCAAACTGAGCTAGTGGTGAGGAGCCAAGGATTAAGTGGAGAAGTGTTAGTGGCTTTCTGAGAGCATTTTGTGTCATTCCTATTGGGGGTAGAGTGGCTGCTTTGTTACGAGTGTGACAGATCTGATTTAAGGCAAACAAACAGTGGGTGCTAAGAAAAGGACTCACAGAAGAGGAGAACAGTTGTGATGTCTGGCTGTTCTCCTGTTTTCAGAGACTCTTAGCCTAGTGAAAAATACTGACTGAAACACTCCAAACTCCATGTGTGTCAGACAGCACCTTCTCAAATAAAACAGATCTCTGCAGGTCTGCCTGGAATGCTTTGTCTTCCTACAAGCAGGAACACAGAACTAATGGAAAATGTTTGCATTTTGTGGGTTCACTTGTACATCCGAGGTGTGACTTGGTTTTTTTTTTTCTGCTTCCCTCAGGCTCTTAGGACTTCTATAGATGCTTATGACAACTTTGACAACATTTCCCTCGCCCAGCGTTTGGAGAAGCACGAGCTAATAGAGTTCCGAAGGATCGCTGCTTATCTCTTCAAAGGCAACAACCGCTGGAAACAGAGCGTGGAGCTCTGCAAGAAGGACAGGCTGTACAAGGTGAGGCAGCTTTGGCTTTTAGGGGAGTTTTTTGGCTCCTCTGTGGCTGGTTGTGTCCCCGAGGCTGAGGCTCTGTCCCCTTGCAGGATGCCATGCAGTACGCCTCCGAATCCAAAGATACCGAGCTGGCAGAAGAGCTGCTGCAGTGGTTCCTGCAGGAGAACAAGAGGGAATGCTTTGGTGCTTGTCTCTTCACCTGCTACGATCTCCTAAGGCCGGATGTTGTCTTGGAAACAGCGTGGAGGCACAACATTATGGACTTTGCCATGCCATACTTTATTCAGGTCATGAAGGAATACTTGACCAAGGTAAGAGCAGGTGCCTCTCCAACAGCCAGAGCTTGTTAGTCACTGTGGTGAATGCCTGGAGATTGTCTGCTTGCTACTAACATTGATTTGGGCTTTGTCCAATGTCTGTCTGTCCATGTCCACACTTACTTTTCAGTCCATCTGGGGAGAGACTTCGCCCTCTAAGAGGCTGAAACACTTGCAGGTTGCACCCTCTGCCAATGACAGAACCTACATCAGGGGTATTTGCCTGACCCTGGGCAGTGTCTAAAGAAGTTCCAGGCTCCAGGCGTTTCCTGTGCTGTGTCAGTCAGGAATCCCATCTGGGATCAGTTTTAACTTTAGACTCTGTACTAAAACAGCTTTATAGCTAGACCTGGAGATAACTTATTCTGCTGTGCATTTAACTCTAAAATGTGGCTCTGACACTTAATGGCACTAATTATGACTCAACTCTCATTTGAAGTGACTCAGGATGGGGGAACTACTTGGTAATGCTCTAACAGACTTGAGTTAAATCCAACTGTCACTAGCAAGATTTTCCCAGTTGAAGCTTTTGGAGTATCTTCCAGTGAAATGCTGTAAATTCCTTAATGATTAAGACTTTTCTAAGCTTGAGTTCAGCTTTTACTTTCATGCAGTCAGTAGAAACTAAGGTGCCTGTTTGGCCAGAAATTTGCCTGGCTGTTCCTTCTAAAGGCAGGACCACCCTGTAGTTCTGAAATGCTGTTTTGGGGGAGGTGGGGAGCTGGCTCAGCAATACAACTGCTTGTCAGAGATGCCTGCACCAAGCTAACACCATGCCTTTGGTGGAAGTACTAGATTCTTAAAGATAAAAATTTCCTGATCTGATAAAGGATTAGGATGTAGCTTTAGTGTAGCTAATAAAGAGCCAGCAAGAAGCAGAGCTGCCTTCCTAAAGCAGATACTTCTGGTGTACCTTTGTTTTTACTCACCTGTACCTTAATTATTTCTTCCCTGACGCTTTTGTTTCTACCTTTTTATATGCTAAATATGGAATTTGATTTTTCTAAGCTGCACCTTCTGAATTCCTTTGCAGGTTGATGCAATAAAGGAAAAGGTGAAAGTTGATTCTTGTTTTCCATCTTTAAGTCTGGAGGACTAAGTCTAAGGATTCTGCATGAGTTTTTTTCTTTCCTATGTTTACTACACTGCTGCTACTGCTTTTTCCCCAAACAAAATATCACTAAAGCATTTGCAAATTGTTAACTCTCACTAGCTAGTGCTGTAGGAGAAAAGTAGATTCATTTGCTACTAATAAGCTAATAGATCCTCAGGAAGGGCATACAGGTGATCAGTTGGATCACAGTCAGCCCGATATTGAAACAACACACAAATACTCACACAAGTGCTATTATTTGACTGCCAGTCTGATTGGAAGAACCTCCTACAACAAGAAATCGGTCTGTGAATCCCTAAATCAGTCTGGCTTTTGCCAGTTGAAGGGCTGTGATCCAGTTCCTGATCTCTGGACCATGACTAATGCGTGCTGACCGTAGGCAGAGTAGATCCTGGCTGCTTCCAGAGGGACTCTTCCTCACTCAGGTGTCAGTTCTCATGGTGCTGAGCTAATCCACACAGTGCTCTAGTTCATGTAGCAACTTGAAATTTCAGCTGTTACACCAAGTCTGTGGTTCTCCTCCCTGTAGTAAATTTCTAGTAGTTGTCCAAAAAAAGACTGCCTTCCAAGCTCTTCAGCTTCACTAAACTTCTCTTGCTACCTCATTAAAAAAAAATATAAAAATGGTAATGCTTATTGCTCTTCTGAGACTACTCCAGGGCTTGCCTTTTGCTATGTAACTTTGACCTTCAGAAGGGCAATCCAAGGTTTTGTGTCCATCTGCTTCCCTACAAATGCCACCGTGATCCTCCTTAGCCCAGGGGTCAGCCCTAGCAGGAGTTTTCCATTAATGTGGTTCAGCAGAGGGCAAACCAAAGTGACAAACAGCTTTGAAGATGGACTAAATGCAAAAACTGCTGGTTGTAAAGACACCACTGGAACTCAAGGCTAACCTAAGACACGTAGTGTAAGGTCCTTCAGCAGCTAGTAGGGAAAGTAGGAGAGCGTGTGTGTGAAAAAAGGTAATTGAACTGCAGTGTTTGCATAAACTACGCATGTGTAGCAGTCATTGCAATTACATCCCACTACTCCTGAAGCTCCAAGGCATTGCTGTGGGCTGCGTGTGGTTTTCTGGGGGGAGCCTGTATGGCAGTCATCTTCAGACCTCACTCGTGCTTCAGTACTTTTGCCTCTTTTTCATGCACACATGACACGATAACATTGAATGCATGTTACTTTTCCCCTGCAGCTTATTGCAGTCCCTGTGGAAAAGCCTTTCAGTCAGTCTTGCTCCAAGTGTGTAGGGCCCTGAAGCTGGTGATGCTTGAGCAAGTGGTGTAAGAACCATCCTGTGGGCTGGTTTCAAACTTGCGCTTGTTCTTGTCAGTATTTGTTCAGCTCTGAGGGGAGGCATCAAAACTGGGTCCAAAATGCATTGAATGTCCTGGGCTGGAGGCTTTCCAAGCGTGAGTAAGCCAAATGCCTCTGCTTAGTAGCAAACTGTGCACATTCTCCTTGGATTTGCATCTCTGAACTTGTGCTTCTGTGTTCAGTGTGTTGCTGTTTGGAGTTGAAAACAGTGCAGTTCCCAGCACGGTGTCTGGAAGTGAGTCCTGGAGCACTGGATACAATCCCGTGCACTGAACTGGCCATGGGAGCCCAGTCACTGAGGGAGCCCCAGCTCAGGACCTGTGCCACTCCCTGGAGCTGTGCCTCAGCTCCAGGTTACAGAGGAGCAGGTTTATGGAACACACGTGTAACTCACAGCTGGAAGGAGGAGCTCACAGCTCTTGGAGCTGCCAGCAGATGTTTGCTCATGTAGCACAGTTAAAACTCACTTGTGAATGTTGTAGCTCAGTGTTGTAGCACTGACCCTGTTCAAGTGCAGGAAACCTTCAAACTCCTTTATTAAGGACATAAATGAAATGAAACGTTAAGCTTTTGAATTGTGTTATTGTCTTTCAAAGTAATTGGCATGATTGTCTCTGACTTTGTTCTAAATCTTGTCTCCCAGGTAAAACACCAATACCTCATTTTGTGGTTTTAGTTTCAGGGCCTGCCTTAGACTGTAGAAATGCTGAGTTGCCTTGGATCTGTCTTAGAAATGAGCAATATTTCACCACAGAACAAGTTCCTTCTCTTGCCTTTCTGTAGGGGTGGGCAAAGAGCACCATTGCAGTGAAGCTGGCCAGGCTTGTCTGTTACTGTGTGTAAAGCTGGAAGGATTGGAGTATCTGTGGGTTTAGGCTGACTGCCACACAGTTCTGGAGTGGAAAAAGCAAGTCTTATACACATGCATTCTCTGCATTTGAACTTAAATTGCATGAGTGAATGGGTTTGGAAAGTGAAATCTTGAGGCTCAAGTGACATGTCGGATGCTATTGCAGTCTGCTTTATCCAAATACAAACCAGATTACTTTGCCTCAATGTCACCTCCAGGGAAACTTCTCCAGGTCTGGGCCTTATCTTGGCAAATGCTCCAGTGCCAGAGGTCTCCAATTGAGACTGAGCTCAAATCTGAGTCTGTGTCCAAAGACTGGCCAGCTCCAGTCCAAAACAGAACCTTTTGTACAAAGCTTCAGCCTGGAGTGAGCTTTCAAAGTGGTTGAAAATCCCTCAATGAGAGGTTTTTTTCAGGAAACAGACAATCTTGACTGCACCAGTACCAACATTGCTACTTGAATTGATCTTAACTTGTAAATGGTCTCCTTTTCTTGATGGGTGTTGACATACCACTAAGGCTTTTCCACTTCTCTGCCACGAATAAGTGCCTGTTTTAGAGGAGATTTTTAATTGTTGCTCTCAATTCCAGGTGGATAAACTGGATGCATCAGAGTCTTTGAGAAAGGAAGAGGAGCAAGCTACAGAAACACAACCTATTGTTTATGGTAATGTTTTAGTTTGTGTGTTATCAATAACATATTTCACTTTTAAGATGAGCCTTCCCTAATCTTGTTTTTTTCCTGAGGAAGCCCTGGGAAATGGGAATGTTTTCCATGTGAAATCAAGCCTTAAGGAGCGTGTTCCAAAATATTAGATAAGTGCCACTCTGATGCTGTGGCTGCTGAGGTGGGCTTTGGGCTGCAGCATTTGAGGTTGTCCTGGCTCCTTAAGGAAAAGGGTTACAGGAGCTGAGCTATTCCAGACTTGCAGCAAGTTGGTTATTTGGGTCTTGTGCCATATGCTTTATATCTGAAGCACGTTTATACCTACTTTATGCTGGGTATTTTCTTTATACCCAGGTTATTCTAGTAAGAATTTCTTCATATACTTTACACTGTAGTATTTTTAGCCACATGTCGTGTCCTGAGGTTTTGAGGGAAAATTCCCATTCTGGCCCTGAAGCAGCCCAGCCCAGAGGTGATAAAACACAGAAACCCCTCCTGCAAACCCTGAGGCATTTTGCCAAGCACTTCCCCAGCTCAGGAGGAGTGAGGTGCCCGTTGTGTGTGTTGCAGGCCAGCCCCAGCTGATGCTGACAGCGGGACCCAGCGTGGCGGTTCCTCCGCAGGCACCTTTCGGCTACGGCTACACGGCCCCGCCGTACGGGCAGCCGCAGCCCGGCTTCGGCTACAGCATGTGAGACGCAGCACAAGCCAGCCTGGAGCAGCAACTTTTCTTACTGAAACTCCACCGTCCCTCCCCGCTTTAACTCATAACAGGGAAAAGCAAAGAGTTCTGCCTCGTGTTCTTGTAACCTTTATTTCATGAAGGACAGTTTTTTCTAGCGCAAACGATTTGAATCACTTCTGTTAAATCTTTTTCACATTCCATGTCATTTAGACTTTTACTTTCAGAAGGGGGAATAGTTTAAACGACTTTGTTCAAGTGGGCTTTTGCAGGACTGCTTATTACCATTAAGTCTATTGTGAAGATTCTGATTTGCACTCTATAGTGTTACACTCTAATATTGAATCTTAAGTTCATTGTATGTGAGCAGCTTACGGTATGTACTGTCTATTCTAAATGCATTTAAATCTCACTGTATATTTGGAGAAAGCTAAAGCCAAGATACTTGTATTTGACCTTGCAAGACTGCTGACAAGAGACAACACTAATCAGCATATCCTCCCTGGGTTGGATTGCGTAGCTCTAAAAGAATTTAAAATGCGTACAGACAACCTTGCCTGACTTAAAAATGAGTAAAAAGTTTTGGGTTTTGTTTTGGTTTGTTTTTTTTTTTCCCTTAACCTATGCAGGTTTTTCCAGTTATGCATATAGAAAATGCTAGTGTCTTTTTGCTCACTCCATATGTAACAAATGACCTTATGTTGTGCTGTATCCTGTGCTTTTGTGGGACATTCCATTCAGGAACAGAGCACCATGATTCCAATCTGTGTATTTACTAACCCTGCCCTGAGGTTTGTGTATGTTGGATATTGTGGTGTTTTAGATCACTGTTTTGAGTGTACAGAAGAGAGAATTCAAGCATATTGCTGTTCAGTTTTGTTTGTGCAATTTGAAATTACGCAATTTAAAAATAAATTACTGGACTGTGGACATGCTGCATAGTGGTAGCTTCACTTTACTGTCTTCAAAAAAAGGACCTTTGGACCCAAACCAAGTATTGCAGTGCTGGTAACGGGGGGCCAGGCAGGGGTCTGAGGGGCCAGCAGCAGAGCAGCAACGGGGACCAGTACTGGGGTCTTGCACTGACGGGGCAATACAGGAAAATATGTAATGCTTTTTGTAGAGAAAGATTATGCCAGAGAGAAGAAAATAGCACTTTTCACCAGTTGGCTGCACTGTGGTCAACTCCAGCATATTCGACCAGATGATACATTAGGATTGTAGTAGGGTGTGCCAGTTCAATTGAGATCATGTTCTAGGTATGTAAATTGCCTTAAACATATTTAGCTTCAAATAAAATTGACTTAAATGTTTCTCAATGAATACTGTCATATTTGAGTGTAATGAGTGTGGCAGCACTGGCCAGCTTTCCAACAGCTCTAGAAGCTCCTGTCTCCTAACCAGGGGCCACACTGAAACATTTCCATCCTCTGTGTTTATTGGCATTTCAGCCCCTCTGCCATCCCCTCTGGTCTGGGGATGGCTGGAGGTGGAGGTAAATCCTGCTCCCTCTCTCCAAACTGCTCCACAACACAGCTGGAACACGTGGCTGAGAGGTTGGCAAAGGTGCTTAACAGCAGAACTGTCACAAACTGTCCCAGCAGAATTTACTGGAACCTCCAGGGTGCTCTGACCTGTGCAGTAACATCTGTAACAGGGTGTTCCTTAAACCCAGGGGAGCCTGAGAATCCCAAGAAAACCAGGATTTAAGCCTGTCCCTAAGTGCCCATGGAGAGTAACTCCACACACCTTGGCTTAACTGCACATTTTTGCCCATGTGGGAGCCACACAGGCTCCTCCAGAGGGAAGCTCAGCTTACAGCTGCTCCCCACAACTGTGTACTGGTCTGGGCTGCAAATCCAGTCCAACTGGTCAGCCTGGTACCAGTTACAAGCAGTTGTCTGGGCAGGAAGTTGGTTACAGCTACCCCCAGCTCCAGTTCTTAATTGCTTCAGCAGCTGAGCTTTTCTAAATTAAAGAATATATTCTCTACAAAAAACAGGCAGCAAGAGGAAATTCTTAAAGTCTTATCAACCAATTTGCAAAATCCTCAATCAGTTGCACAAGTTGTAAATTCGCTGGGTTCCTTCTTGTGCCAGCTCTGCTTTCCTCAACTCCCCTGAGCCTAGAATTTTCTTTCCCCCTTTGGAACACAAGCTAGAGAAACTCATGATTTACCAACTCAAATCTTAAAAAACTTGCTTATTTTATTAACACTGAGGGAAGATACAAAAAAAAACCCACAAACCCAACTTGAATTTTTATCCCTGACATACACGAACACATCCAGCTCTTTTTGGTACCGGTTTAGAAGAGTTTAAGGTGACCAGAAACTTTATCAATGACATCAGCCGGTCCTGGTCCGATCCCAAGGACTGTCCTGGAGCCTGGAGCTATCTGAGTACGCCCAGCATCCTGTATCAAGCTCACAGTCAGCCCCAGGCGCTTCGCCTCAGCCAGGAGCTGCACCAGAGTCTCCTCATCGGGAGCTTTGAGGACCACTTTAGGTTGTCCACAGTACTCCCACTGCTTCAGGAGCTCGGGATTCCTCTTGTGAACCTGCTTGTAGGCAGAGACAGCAGCATGGGAGCACTGAGCCGCTACTTTGCCCTTGCCCATTTTGAGGTCGTTGCGGACGATCAGCACCAGCTTGAGCTCCCCGGACTCTCCCATGATGTCGGCCTCGCCCCCCAGGCTGTCGGGAGACTCTGGCATCGCTCCAGCTCCGGGCTTCCTGCGGAGCCTCCCCCGGATGCCCCAGCCCAGGCACACCCCGCACACCACTCCGACAATGACGTTCAGGAACCCGGGCTCCAAGAGAGAAATCATGGTGGGTTTTGGGGACTGCCTCTGAAAGGGGGGAAAGACAGAGTTTACTTGAGCGTTTCGCAGCTCCTGAGAGCATTTTGTGTGCTCTCACCTGGTTTCCATTTGGTTATTTGAAGGCAAAGAACATTTGTTAGAAACACAAAGGAACGGTTCCCCAGACACGGCTTTCTGACTGCAAACACCTCACTGGTGATGGGCTTCGACTCAGCAAGCAGAGCGAAGACAAAATGGCAAATTATCATAGAATCATAGAATGGTTTGTGTTGGAAAGGGCCCTGAAGTTCATCTGTTCCACCCTCTGCCACGGGTAGAGACACATTCCATTATCCCAGGCTGCTCCAAGCTCTGTCCAACCTGGCCTTGGACACTTCCAGGGATGGGGCAGCCACAGCTGCTCTGGGAACCCTGTGCCAGGGCCTCCCCACTCTCACGGGGAAGAATTTTTTCCTAATATCCAATCTAACCCTCCTCTCTGTCAATCTGAACCCATTCTCCCTTGTCCTGTCACCCCAGGCCTCTGTAAATAGCATTGCCTCACCTCTCCTGTAAGTTCCCTTCACGTACTGGAAGGCCACAATTAGGTCACCCTGCAGCTTCTCTTCTCCAGGTTGAACACTCCAAATTCTCTCAGCCTTTCCTCATGTCAAAATCACACCTAAAAACGGGCAGAGAAGCGGTGAAGCGCTAGAGGGTTTAGTCAATACCCCAAATTCAGCTGAGGAGCGGGGCCGCCTCCAGCTCCACCGCGTGCTGCGGCACCTCAGCCCCGCCAGCCCCGGCCCGCTGGAGCCCGAGCGGACACGGAGGGCAAAGACCGAGCGGGGACCGAACCGTGCGGGACCCCGCGGCCCTCAGGGGGGGCATGAGGGGGCCATGAAGGAGCATCCCCTCACCGTCACCCGCCGCTCCCGCCCGGCCGCTCCGCCGCGCCCGCCCGGAGGTGACGGCGCCTCGGCGCTCGGGAAGTGACGGAGCCCGGGGCGGGACGGGGCGTGTTGTGCCGGGCCCAGTTCCGCGTTGTGCCGGGCTCAGCGGAGCTGCTGGAGCGTGGTGAGTGCGGCGCCGGGCCTGGGGCTCTATCGGCGGGCGGGGGTCTCGTCCCTGGCCCCTCAGCGGGACCTCTCAGCGCTGCCCATCCGCCCCTCAGCGCTGCCCATCGCTCCCTCAGCGCTGCCCATCGCTCCCCTCAGCGCTGCCCATCGCTCCCCTCAGCGCTGCCCATCGCTCCCCTCAGCGCTGCCCATTTATCCCCTCAGCGCTGCCCATTTATCCCCTCAGCGCTGCCCATCGCTCCCCTCAGCGCTGCCCATTTATCCCCTCAGCGCTGCCCATCGCTCCCCTCAGCGCTGCCCATTTATCCCCTCAGCGCTGCCCATCGCTCCCTCAGCGCTGCCCATTTATCCCCTCAGCGCTGCCCATCTCTCCCCTCAGCGCTGCCCATTTATCCCCTCAGCGCTGCCTATCGCTCCCTCAGCCCTGCCTATCGCTCCCTCAGCGCTGCCCATTTATCCCCTCAGCGCTGCCCATTTTTCCCCTCAGCGCTGCCCATCGCTCCCTCAGCGCTGCCCATCGCTCCCTCAGCGCTGCCCATCGCTCCCTCAGCGCTGCCCGCGCTCCGCCCCGCTCCCCTCACGGCTCCTCCGGCTCTGAGGCGACGGCGGCCAGAGGGGACCCCCGGCCCGGTGCTGTGCGAACCGAGGGACCCGTGTGAGAGCCGGGGATGGCCGGGAAGGCTATGGAGGGGCAGGCAGGGTGGGAGGGCAGGCTGCCGCTGGCGGGCCTTCAGGGCGAGAAATGAGCCGCTGCCATCTCACCCCGCTGGAGAGCGGCTCTGCTCTTCCAGAGCCCCGGGAAGGGTGGGATAGACTCGTCCTGCCCCGGCCCAAGGAACCGTGCCTGATGACACAGGGAGAAATCCGTGCTTCTCCCTGCTGAGAGTCAGATAGCGATGGCCTTTGTGTGCCTTTCCACTGGAAATGTGCTGTGCTTTCCCTCTGGGTGCGCCCTGCATCCCCATAGACTGCCCGGGGCTTGTGTGAGGCCCAAATCCATGGGAACATTTCTGCTGATTGGGGTTAAGCACCCCGTCTGGCTTTTGTTTCTCTAGCCGATGTCCTCAGGTGTTTACAGGAGGTAACAAAGCAGCAAGAATCCCCTTTTATTCCAGTTTTGCCTCTCATATGCTTGGCAGGTCATGTAGGTGACCTGAGGGAAGGGAAGGGGTGATAAGTGCGTTTGATAGCAGCTAATTATCTATAAAGTGCTGTGAATCCAGGTTATGCCCTTTCAACTGCACCTGTGACATTTCTACAGGGTTTTCTCCTGCCCTTGTTTGCTCTGCTCTGTGCTTACCAACAAGTGGGTATCCTGGTTTAGTTAATGCTGACAATGTGGGTTGAGGTGGAGAAAATATGGTGTTACTCTTTCATGCCTTGGACCTCATGTGTTTTGTTTGGGCAGTGGATTTAGGTGCTGCTTTGCTGTTAGGAATTCTGCTCTTTTAGAGAGTGTTTCACCTCACTTTGATGAGGGGTTCTCATGCTTCCTAACACCTTATGATAATATACATCAGCTCTTCTTAGTGTGTTAATTTTCCCATTAAAAGTCTTCATTATGTCAGTCCTTCTTCCAATCCATTATTTCTGCAGCATGGAATAGACTTTCCTTTATTCCTTATGGGATAAGCGACAGTTGTAACGATGGCTTCATCCCCTGTTTTCAGATGAGGTTTCAAAAGCCAGGTTCCAGTTGTGCAATGGGAGGTGAGCTCTCTTTATTAGTCTGAGCTTTGTTTCGTGTCTTGCTGAGCTGCTGAAACCAAGGGTGTTTAAATTTGCTGTGGGGAAGGGTAGGAGGAGACTCAGTAGCTTTCAAGTGGGTGGTAGCAATGAGGAAGGTGAGTAGGCTGGAACAACTTCACTCTTTCCACCTTTACAGCTTTTTTCTAAGTTGTTGTCTTGGAATTCCTTCTGAATGTCACAGCTGCCTCTGACTGCATCTCGTGGGCAGCTCTCCTTAGGGTGATCTGTGCCATTAGTGCATGCTTGGAGATGCCTTAATTCTCAAAGAAAAAGTGGGTTTAAAACAAGTAAAAACCCCTGTAATTCCTGATGTATTGTGGTGGGAGACAGAGTTATCTGCAGGTTGGAACTTTAACTTCTCTTCCTGTGGACAAGTGTGAGCTGGGTGGACTTTGCTGTTCCCTGAGGACAAAGGGCACAACCTCGATGCTGTTGCAACACTGAGCTTTTTGTACCAGCTTCAAACACAGTCATGGGACAGCACCAAAACCACCAAACCTCGCTGGTTTTGGTGCTTCTTGGACCAGAGGGAGCCAGGAGATGTTATTGGTGAGGCAGGCAGTTGTTCAGGGTATTTCAAGCGTATTAAAAGAATATTTTTCTTTCTCCCAGAGTTCAGAATTGGCCTCAGCAAGCCTTGTCTGGGCAGCCTGTCCTCACTGGATGGCCAAGTGTGAAATCTGAATTGGCTCCACTTAGAGACTGTTCCTGTGAAAAGCAGAATTTGTTATCTCAGGAGGTGCTTTCAGCCACTCTGGGCTTTGTCAGGTCCTTGTGTTCATCCCCTTTTATCTGCTGTGCCTCCTCTGCATATCCTCTTATCCCTGGGTCTCACTTTTTCATCTATTTATTGCACAGCATCTCTACTGCTTTGTTATAGCACCTGATTCTACTGCTGGATGTAATCAAAATTCATGTTTCACCAGAAAAAAAGTACACCAAAAAGATCAGTTAAATATATGTGGCTTTAACGGCAGGGACAGAACTTTCAGGTAACTCAGCAGAAATTACATGGAATCCTTGAAGCTCATGTTACAACAGTCTTTCCTAAAAGGCATCCCAAAGTCTTTTTGGAAGAAAATGGGAATTTTAACTCTAAATTCTGAGATGATTTATTTGGGTAGGAATTGGAAAATAGGTCTGGTGTACAGAGGCATAACCCACAAAATGGAAACCTGCAGTCTAAACTGAATTACTTCTCCTTTGAGGCATTAAACTATTTGAGTTAGGAAAACATTTTTAGTATGGGAATAAATGCACTTGTATCAAAATAACCCATTATGGCTAAATCTGTGGAGATTTGGAACATGGTTCAGATGTGGCCTCATTTATTTTAATTGAATGCTTCCCAGGAGTGCTGAAGGACTGGAAAAATAATCGAGCAGTTACTTTTTCTATTTTCTATCATCTTCAGGAAAGTCATTAACCTCCAAGTGAGGGGCTGTGTCACCCCAGTGTCACATGAACGGTGTTCCCTTGCTCTAGGGGCAGCAGCTTTGCAAGAGGAGCTGCTTTGGGCTCGAGTGCTGCAGAGCTGAGGACGTGGTTGGGCTCTTGCACTGCCTTCAGACCCTGGAGAAGTGGTGGACAGGGAATAGCTGTGAGGAGCTGGAAGGGGTAGGTGATGTTTCACTTCCAAACTGATCCCATCCTGCACCTGAATGTGTTCCTGTGCCAGGCAGGCTTTGGCTTTTGAGGGAAAGTGCTCTCCAGGCTGTTTCATTGCCAGGGAATTGTTAGCTTATTCTCTCTAGAGCAATTGAAGACTGAAAAAAACACCCCTCTCACAGATGTGCAGCACTGTCTGATAAGTGCAATTCTTTACCCACCTGGAAAGCTGGATTTTAATCCTTTTTTCTCCTGAAGAACAGGGGTGTAGAAAAGAAAGAATATCAGAAAAGTCGAGGAGAAAGAAGCAGCAGGATTGGAACATCTGGCTTTAAATGCAAGAAAGAACTGGAAATGTGTTGCTAAAGTGGCTGGGGGAAGCAACAAAATGCTCTAACTCTGGTTCTGGGAGTTGTGTGAGCAGGAACTGATGGAGATGAGAGTCAGGGCTCTTTCAGTAAGAAGTGATAAGAATTAGTGATTCAAACAATGTCTGGGAGAGCAGTGAGATCATGAAAACAGCCTCCTTGTTGTTCCAGCACACTGGAGAGGAGTCCTCCAAAAATCCTTACAGGAGAACATGAGTCCACATTCTGCTCTTCCAAATGAGAGTGCAGACACCCAGCTGCCTTATCCAAAACTGGCTCCTTCTGCATAAGTGCACCCAACACTTGGGTGCTTCCACAGCCTCCCCAGAGCTTCAGAGAGGAGACTTTTGTCCTTTTCTCTGATACAGACAGCAGATACTGCAGGGCCCAATTTCGTTGTGTTCTCTTGCTCTGATAGCTTGTGTTGCTTTGTCTCACTTAGGCTGTGAAGTGCCAGTCACAGTTACCATAAACCCTTTTTGTTGACCAATTTGCATTTTTGACTAGCAATAATTGTCTTTTTATACTTCATGTTTTGGGTTGCACTGAAGCTCGGTGATGTATTGTGAGCTCTTTGTTCAGCCCTACAAAGCAGTTCTTGTGTGAGCTCAGCTCTAACAAATGATCTAAGCCACCCTGATACAAAAACTGGCCACAGTTGTTTTCCTCGCTCTTTTAAATAGTTTATTTTTATTTTTGCTGCTAAGTACTCCATGCAGTAGGCAAATTTATTTTTAGAGATGGGCTCTGTGTCTTTCCCAGCATCTGTCAGAAGTGAAGTTCTGTTTAGCAGATGGAATTTAATTTCCTGTGGTGAGCTGTCATGGATTGGGTGTAGACTTGAGAATATGGAGTGAGTTCATGAAGGGTAACCTCATTTTGGGTCAGACTCCCACCCCAGTTAATCCCTGTGGGGAGGCACTGGTGCAGCACTGGTGGTTCTAATGGGCATCAAGCAGCACAGCAGGTCAAGGCTGCTGAGCTGAGGGGATGTGCATCCTCCAGCCCCTTTGTAAGATGCTTTAAGGATAATTAGACTTGGGTAAACCAGGCAGGTTCTTTTCTGGAGCCAGGAAGGGTTTGCAGCCCGTTCAGCCCTGCCATGTGATGGGTATCCCATCTCCGAGTCAGCTGTGTTTTTAAACAGGAATTTTTAGAGCTTTCCTGCAGAATGGTTGAACTTTAAGACCTTCTTGACAAGTATTTGTCCTACAGAGGTCTGGAAGGGGATTATTTATCTGCTTAGTGCAAATGTTGACTTGTGTACTTGAGGTGGTGCTATGCAAAGCTAATCCTGGATTAGTGCCTTTCCAAGCAGGCAGGGTAAAAGTGACTCTGGCAGTTGAGCTCCTGACATAAAAAAAGCTGTCATGCCTTGGGAACAGCACACCTGAGACCCCAGAGATGCAGGAATTTCATGGACTGCACTGGAATTCAGTGTTGTGCACAGGCTGGGCTTTAGCATCAAGCATGGAGAGCAGTTGGCATTGCACTAAATGGACTTTCTTGGAGGGTAATTAAGCCAAGCCAGCTGAGACTTTAATTTTGAAGGCTAGAAAAAAGATGGATTTCAAAATGAGGAACGTGTGGCTTCCACTGAAATTTGTGGCTTTTTTTTTCTAATCTTTGCTATATTTAATTCAACAGAATGTGACTGAAGTTCCCTAAGCCAGAACACTTTTTTTAGTGTTGCTGTGTGTGCTCAACAGCTCTGGATGGCTTTTGCTTCCTAAGCAGCTTTCTGTGAACATCAGGCTTGCTGTGTGTGGGTGTGTAATTAAAATATTGCCCTCTCCAGTTTGAGCTCTGTGTGTATAAATTCATGTGGTATATACATGGGTATATAAACTTACATTGTAGATATTCACAAGTACCTATTTAAATATATATAAAAATAAGCACAACTGAGTGCAGTCAGAAACAAAACACTACTCTGTCCCCCTGTCCTGATGGAATTAGGGGGTGGCTGAACATTTGCTCCTGCTATTGCCACAGCAATTGGTTTGTTATCCTCAGCTGAGGGCTGGGGAAGCTCCGGAGTGTCAGGCTGCCCTAAACTCACCTGGGGACAGGGAGAGGTTCCCATTTCCCTGGGCTGTGAGCAGTCCCTGGGCTGCAGGTGACTGCAGAGTGATGCTGTGGAGCTCCCACTGCAGCAGCTCAGGCCTCTTGTCCTTGGCTGACTCCTTTCAGCGTTTCCCAGCTTTTGCAAAGGTGTTTTGTTTATTTTTGAGGTGGTTCTGGTATTCTGGGGTTCACGTTGCAGTGAATAAAAGCTGTGACATCCATGAGATGAGTTTCTGCTGCCTTGTTTAACCAGACAGATTTCTGTTTCTGCACATTTTGTGTCAGGGGGAGGTGTTGGAAAAATGACTCCTTCCTGAGACCTCTGTTCTTTTGACTACTGGATTTTAACTAAAACCTTTCATAATTAGATTCTAGCTAGCAATTTTATCTGTATTGCAAGTAATGCACAAGGCTTGTACCTGTTTAGAAAAACACCTGTCTAAAATTGACTTGTGGGACCCTGGCAATGTCAAATACAGCATCTGAAATCTTTGAACATTTTATTTAAAAATTTGACAAAATTAGTGCAGTCTGAATCCAGGGGGTGATCTCAGTCCTGTTTACCAAACCTGAGTTGCTGCTTGGCTCTTAAGCTGAACATAAATCAATGGGGAAGTATTATTCTGTAGAACTTTAATTTCTTCCAGTGGACAGTTTTATATAACCTGTCATTTTACTATTGCACCACTTTTCTTTCTAACAAAAGCAACGTATCAAAAACTGTAAATCAAGTGTGCTTACAGGGAGAAATACAATGCAAATAAAATGCTTTAACTTTGTGGGACTCTCTTTATCTCCAAATAAAACTCCAGAAACTGCTTAAAGATTCAAGAGAGGGTTTTTAAAAGAAGAAGTCTGACTGGTTACTCTCTGTGTTTGATTGCATAAGAATTGTCAGCTGTTCAGGTTGGGGTTTTTTTAAAGAGAAAAAAAAAGGCAGCTCTTGCAACACTCTGGTTTGTGCTGGCTCCCACTTCTTGCATTATTTACTCTCTTGGATAAGGAAAACCACATCTGTTCTTTTGGGGTTTTGTTTTAGGGCTGCTCTCTCTAGAGAGAGGCTAAACCAGCAGAGAGCATGGACAGTGTCAGCAAAGCTTCATCACAAAGCTCCTGTCCTCTGAAGAGTTTTCCTCCTCAGAGATCCCAGACTGTGCAAAGCAGGAGGGCAGCTCTGTATCTCTGTTACCACACTGAGGGCTGACCTTCCAGCCAGGGAGGTTTTTGACACGGTAACAACGTGCAAAGCTTTAGTGCCAGGATGAGGAGCACTCCTGAAGCACCAGCCTCAGGATGGGAGTGAGGTTTGTACAGAGCTCCTGGAGCCCAAACAGTGGGTTGGGTCGTGGAAGGGGTTTGTTTAATGAGCTTTTGTTCTGCTGTTAGAAGTGAGGGAGTTTTGGCATTTGAGTGAAAAATTTAGAATTATGTAGGTGGAAATGTTTTAATCTTTGTCACTGTGGGGATTGAATCACTTTCTCCTGTTTGATGGTGTAATGCAGGATGAGTGTGAGTTGGATTTGGAGAGCTGCTGGGTGTTTGTCTCTATCCTTTGACTGTGGAGTCCTCCTAACCAGAAACACACCTTGTCCTTTTTTGGGTTTTTTCTGCTCTTAGATCCCCACACGTGACTGATCTATGAAATGGCAGAGAATGGCACAGACTGTGACCAGAGACGCATAAGAATGAGCAAAGAGCAGCACAATGGGAACTTCACAGGTAGGTGGAAAATCACTTTGTGTTCTCAGCTGGCCCGTTCGGGGTGTGAAACAGCACAAGATTGAAAAGAAATTGATTTTAGTTCTCTATTGAGGCCAGGCTGGTTGGAGCCACCTGACCTGGCAGGTGGGTGGCACCTCTGCCCTGCCAGGGGGTGGAAGGAGTTGGGCTTTAAGGTCCCTTCCAACCCAAAATATTCTGGGATTCTGTAACTTTATGCCCACTTAATGCAAAGGGCCTCGATGCCTGAATCACTCTCAGAAACCTCAGTCAGCTCTGAACCTGAAGGATTTAGGATTTCAAAGCCATGGAATAAATTCATGCTGTGTATTTCCATTTCTCTTACACTCTTTTCCCCTCCCAGAGTCCCTGAGCTTTGGTTCACATACATTTAAACCCCACAAAGCTGACCTGGGTACCAACAGGGGCTACAAAAACAACAAAAAAACCCTAAAACCATGAAATTCTGTTGGCAAATGTGTGGCTGTGGAAATGAGGCTGTACAACCCCACCCTTTGGCACTGCAAAGTTGTTGGTAATAAAAATCTGTTTTACTCTGGGACAGATCCAGTTATTAGTCTCCCAATTTCTGGCTGTTCTGTTGAAATTCAATGTCACACTAATTTATTGGTTTCAGTGATAAATTACCACCAAAACAGTTTTAACTGCTTCACCTCCTGCCTCTCCTCTGTTTTTCCTACTGGTTTGTCTGAAATGTTGTGGGGTCAATGTTTAGAACTCATGAAAAATAACCTGAAAACAGTTAATGACAATTTTTGTGTCACTGAATTATCCATGCTGTGTAGTAAAGCATGGAAATTATAATCATCTCTCTCTGTTTCCTGTCAGCTTTGAATGTGCCAGTTCCATATTTAATTAAGTTTTGTAATCAAGTGATTTCTCAAGTTGTGTGCAGTCTTACACCATTGTCTTTTACGACCTTTTACTAAAAACAAGGTCATAAAAACAAGGTTGAAACATTTTTATTACACATATTAAACAAAAAAGATTAACTGCATGTTTGTATGTATGGAACAAATTAAAACCTTTTCCTTAAAGACTTAAATCATTCTGTAACTCTGAGGGAATGTGAATGTTTTCAGTATTTGCCAGGATTTGTTAGTTCATCTTAAGCAACTGATTTTACAGCTAAGGAATACAAAATTAAGTGGGCTGTGTTACTAATGAGATCTGCAATTTTTATGTAAATATCACCATCTGATAAGGCAAAATGTTTCAGTTACTGGAGTAAGACTGAAATAATACATCTTGGGTTACAATATGCTGGAGATCAGATTAGATTAATATTTTAAATGCAACAGCTTTTTAAAAATCTAAAATTTATCAATATTATTACAATGCAAAGTAGAATACATGTGTTGTGACTGTGTAGTAAGTGATGTTTGAACAAGTTTGGTGCATGTTTGGATACAAGTGTATTTTTCATTGTTTACTGGCATTATTTTTTAAATCTTATTCCAGAATTCCTTTTCTTTAAAATTTAAACATTATTACCACTCATTAGCTCAACCACCTTTGAACAAGCCATTCTCCTCCAAAAAAACCAGCTCGGGTTTGGGGTTTTATTCATCTTATTGTGAGCACAAATAACACCTTGATCAGAAAAGCCTTTTTGTGAAAACCTCACCTTTTTGTGAGCAGGGCCTGGGCTGGGGTGAGCTCAGTCCCAGTGCTCCCAAAGCAGCTCCTTTCCACGGGAGGGGTTTGGGAGGAGCTGCACAGGGAGGGCAGGTGCTCTTATCCAGTTACACCGGGGATAAAGAGCACGTGTAATTCCATCTGCTGCAAGGGGAGGCTGGGAATAGCTCTGCTGGAACAGAAGCAGCTCAAAAGTTCAGGGGAAGTGTCCCTGCAGCAGGTGCTGAGGTCACATTTGGCCTGGGGTGGTGGCTGCAGAGAGGCTGCTGGAGGTGCCAGGCCTGGGCACTCTGAGTGCCAGGGGGAACAAACCACTGCATTCCCTGCGTGTCACCTCCTTCCTGAGGCACTGGCAGCAAATGCTTTGGGATCAGGAGAAAGAGGACTGAGAGCTCATGTTAACTTTCTAACAAATTAAAAAAAAAATCCGTATATTTCTGGGTGGGACAGCACCTGACCTGCCAGCCTGTGCATTAAAATTTATTTTTTTTTCATTTGCAGATTCCTCAATGCTGAGTGAGAGGAAGCAAAGGGAGCGAGAGGAGAGGTTGAATATTGTACTGTGGAAAAAACCGCTTGTTACCTTGCAGTATTTTTGCCTGGAAACTCTAATAAACTTGAAGGAATGGACCATAAAGTAAAGAACATTTCTTTAACTTCTACTAAGCGTTCTGGGCAAACCCATGCTCTGATTCAGTAGGTCATTCTGACATCTCGCTTTCCCTGATGATTCACAGCTTGAGAACTGTTTTTTCAGAGAACATGTGTATTTTTGTCCCTTAAAAGTGGCTGCTGGAACATCCCACACTTGTGGCCGTGCTCTCAGACCTTCTGCCTAAATGACATAAGTGCAGCAAGGTGCTTGGGGGAGAAAATGGCAAACTGCCTTTCTGGAGAGCTGAATATTCCAGTTTGAAAGAGTGGGACAGTGTTGAGGGATCCTTAAGGCAGGGGGATATTGTGCTTATGGCTGCAGTGTTAAGCACTGACCTACTAATGCAGGTGTTGGTATCACCTGCATTAATCTTCAAGTAATCTTCAAATAGCTCAGCCAGGGCAGAGATCAGGGTTCTGTGGAGCTTGCAGTGATGTTTATGATGCTCTGAAGAGGACTTTGCTTTTCTGTGGGCCCTTTTACAGCAGGAAATGATTTATTAAAGCACTTGCCCTGCGTGTTATTTTCACACTGGATAAAACCAGCTTTTATTCCAGCGAGAGAATTTGTGAGGAGCAGTCCTGCCATTCCCTGCTAGTGCTGAAATGCTTAAGGCACAAGGCCCGGGGGTTTAAGCTGCCAAAACATGAGTCCAATGTGAATGAAAATGCCAAGAGCAGCAGCCAGCCAGTGCTTGTGTTGGTAACTGGGCTCTGTTGTGCTTGGGACTGAGTTTACAAAGCTTTTCCCAGTCAGGATCTGGTGTCACCCTGGGTGACTCCAGCTGTTGGGCTGCTCCCTGCAGGCTGAGCTGAGCCTGGTGCTCAGGGCTGTGCTCACTCCCCCTCTGGGCTAGGCTGGAGGTGCTGGCAGTTCAGATTTACTGACAGAAACTGCTGTTTTCCATTTCCTTTTGAAATTATTTGTCTGAAAAAAAAAATCTATGTAGTGTAGTCTTAATTCCTTTTTACACCCCACAACCCCCCAAAAAAATCAAGCCCCCCAAGCCTACTTATTTTATTATGTGCATTCTTTCAACTACCATTAGGAATTGTCTCTGAGGACAATTTTTACTGGGTCTGACATCTGCAATTTCTGACAATCTCCAAGTGTTTATTTAAACTAAGCAGAAATAACATTTGAGGATTTATTTTAAGACCTCAAATCTTATTTGGCTTCCTAGACATCCAATTCTGTTACAGATAGCACTTGCCTCCTCTGCTGAGCAGCAGATTCAGTTGTCTGGCACTCCCCTGACAGAATCTTTACAGAAAATAACCCTATTAGAAGCTATTAAGTTGAGACCTCAGATTGACTCTTAATGATCTCCTGTGTTCCATTGCATAAATTGTGTTTTGAATGACAATCATTTGAAAATTCAATTGTCATACTAATGTAAGCAGCACTAACTTTCATTTTAAAATGTTTTGAATGCTCTTTTTGCCTAATATGAAATATTTGTGACTGTTTTCCTGTATTATGGCTCATATTTCTATCTATACAAATAGATAAGTTATGTTCATAGTTTGCTATTATAGTCTGGGAATTTTAGGTGCTGCTAGCCCTTGCTTTTTTATATATCATTTGGTGACAATATAATAGTGTTTTCTGGAAAATAATAAATGTATTTGCTAATTTACTGTGTGTGGCCACATACACATCATCAGAAAAAATACCCCAGTAAAACCAAACATGCTCAAAAATTATTTGGTAGCAAATTACTTTGGAAAACACTTTTCTCCCTTTACTCATCTAATGCTTCAGAGTTACCTAAAATACATTTATTAAATTTGGAGCTGTTACAAGATATTAATTTTAATAGATAAGGAGAAACAGAATAATGTAGAGATTTGTTGCTGTGACTGTCACTGTGGTTCTGCCCAGCAGCACAGTTGGAAATCAGCATTTCTGAATTCCACCCAGCTCGTCCTTGCCCAGGGCCACTGCAGGGCCTGCTTTGCTCTGTGCTTGGCCACAGCTGCTGCTCAGGGCCTGCGTCTGACTCTTGGCTCCAGAAGCTGAATTGTTTTCAGCTCGTGTTTGTTTTCAGACAGTTATTTTGTTTTTCTTCGTTAAAAAATAAAATATGCATGGCTGAACTTTGATCTCTCGATGTGGAGATTTTTCCCCAAAGAGTAAAGGCTCCCCTGGTATTTTCTTGGGAGGTTTACACTGAGCCATTGTCCCTGCTGAGCACATCCAGGCAGCCCAGTCCCCAGGGGTAACTGAGTTACTTTGAAATGCATCCTGCATGATGAAAACCTTAATTTGCCGTTTGTCTTTAAGGCTGTGGCGTCGGCGCGGGGTCCTGGTGTGCGCCTTGCTGGCACTGGCAGTGCTCACAGCCCTGTACTACATCGAAGGAGCACATCAACAGGTACCACCTCTGCCTCCCTGACTCACACTCCTTCCCTGTGCTGGGAATTGAGTGAATTGTGCTGGGATCTCCATGAATTTATAATGTACCCTTCGAACTGCTCGCTGAGGTTTTGTTTCTCGAGTCGTGACTGCTGTGTTGGGTGTGCATGAGCCGTGTTTCAGGGGTGGGGAGGGATGAGCTGGGCTGTTTGATCTGGTGGATCTGGAGGTGTCTCATCTGTTCATGAGTAAAGCACACCTCGGGTGCTGCAGCACTCCTTCACAGCCAGCTTTTAATAGTGGTGGGAGCTCTTGAGGGGAAATGTTCTCCTGAGTCGTGGCAGAGCTTCGTGGTTCCCAAGAAATGATTCTTGTGTTTCTGTGGGAGGGTCTCCTGCCCAGCTGGGTCAGGCACCTATAGAGATAGAAAATGATTTCATGGCTCACATTCTATTTCTGGTTCTGTGATGCTCCTTATTGTTTTCAAATGGTCACTTAAAGGCTTTGTGGAGCTTTGGTGGACACAAAGCCTGGTGCTTTTACAGCACTGGAAGTGTAAGACATGGCTTAAGCTTAGTGATGGTGCTCTCTGCACCTTTCCCTTCCCCTTTTCCATTGGTGTTTTCTGGAGGACAGAGAGCCCTTTTAAAAACCAATTCCATCTGATGTCACAGCTCTGAAATGAGCAGGTTCCCAACTCCAGAGACCTTCCTTCCACCCCTCCTGCTGCAGTGTGGCACTGCCTGCCTGAGGGATCTGCAGTTCTGGAGACCCAGCCGGGACTTCCCAGTTTCCTTCAGCCTGCAGGGAAGAAACCTGATCCCCTGGGACTGCTGAGGGCAGTGCCACCCTCAGCTGGCAGCCAGGGCAGGAGCTCCCTGCCAGGGAGGGGTCAGCCGTGTGCACTTGGCATTTTCAGGGTGTTTCTGTGCCCTGGCATGTGGGAGCCTGGGGAAGAATGGTGTAAACTTCACCTTGGTGCTGTTGGTCCATGGATGGTGTAAAAGGGTGTCCACAACTTGCTGTGACTTTCTCATATCCCCTCATTTCTGGGTGCAGCACACAACCAGCATTTTAACGTTTTCTTTAAAGTAACAAACCTGCTGCTCACTGTTCAAGATGCAACATCCAGCAGACTCAGTGGGGGTGCAGCTGATTTTATTCCTCTATGTGAACTGTTCAGACAATTCCCTGAGCTGCCTGGGCTCTGCTGGACACTTTCTGGGGCTTGCTCCTCATGAGCCTGTTCTGGATTTCAGCCTCCTATTATTGAACCTGAATTTCCACCTATCTTCTTGGAAATTTGCTGATTCCAAGATGTGGGGAGGGTTTCTTTTGAAAGTGCAATGTTTCCTCTGTGTTGTTACTGTAATAAATTGGAAATAGAAGTATTTAGGAGTCTATTTCAGTTGTTTAATCCAGATAAATATCTGTCTTAGCTTATAGCCTAATTTTCTCCCTTGGAGATTTAATAATTTATATATTTTTTTCTTTTCTTTGCTCAGTATGTGCGGTACATGGAGAAGAAGTTCTTCTGGTGTGCCTACTGGGTAGGATTGGGCATTCTCTCCTCTGTTGGGCTTGGAACAGGTCTCCACACCTTTCTGCTCTACTTGGTAAGGATATTTCCACCCCATGTCCTTTCTGAATTGAGTACTTTCATTGTTGCATATTTTAAAAGAGGTGAATAAGTAATTTTCTGCAAGTTCTAAACGTTAAATACATCTGAAGTTGGTGCTCTGGTGAATGCTGTCCATGTTCTACACTGCATCATGTTCTGTAGTTTGTTGAACTGTGGATATTGGGCTGCTCTTGGTTAATCCTCACCTTGAAACAATGAGCCAAATCTGCAAGCTCTATCCTCTAATCTCCTCATTTAAATGAAGCCTGTTCTACTGTGTGGAGCTCAAGTGTTTCCATTTAAAAATTTTCAGAGTATTTTTTCAGTAGCTTAAAATGGTCATTTTTCTAACTGAAGCCACCAAAACAGGCAGCTGGTTTAAAGTTCAGTGTGTATTAATTTTGCTTTGAAAATAATAGCAAGAACAATGCTTTTCTATGTAGGTAAAATATGAAAATTTGCATAATGTTGTTTATCTCAACTTAGCTATGAAAGTCAGGGAAATGTTTGGGTGTGTTTTGCTTTTGGCCATTGGATTAGTTCCTGGGTTATGAAACCACTGTCCTGGATTCAAGAAAAGGATTCATGGCCACAAAATAATTAAAACCAGTTCATGCAACAAAATGTCATCTTGTATTTGGAACAATTACAGATGTTTACTTTCAGAGCTGCTTCAATCATTACAATAACACAGAAGGGAACTGCTGCCTTTCCCCCCAGCAGGGCAGTGCCTGGGAGATGGAATGGCATGGCATGAGCAGCCTCAGATTTACTCTGAGTGTAGCTTCTGTCCCAAAGATTGTGAAAGGAATTCCTGTTAAACTAAACCAAATCTGTGCATTGAGCACTGTCAGACCCCAGGCCACTCCAGGATAATTTTGGCACATGAAATCTTCCTAAGACAGCACCACTTCTTTTCTTAAAGGAGGTGGAACCTTTCTTTTACTCTATATTTAAAAATCAAAGTTCTAAATTACTTCAGTGTAGAAAAATTAAATTCCATAATGCATCACTTTGATTATCCTGTGGGATATGTGAACCTTGTGGAGGTACTCAGGCCATGACCTGAGCTGACACTGAAATAATTTATAGAAAATACAACTTTTCAGTTGGTTTATCAGTATAACTTACAGTGGGTGTTTGGGAAGTTAACAGCCTTCCAAAGATCACAGGGATGTGTCACCCAGGAAAAGAAATGGAGTTTAATATTGTTAGGGAATTTAGTTATTTGGAACACAAAAGAGAAGGGTTCACATAACTTTGTTAGGAGCAGGAAACAGACTGAATAAATTACATTGAGTTATTAGAAGGTGCTTACAGAGTAAAATGTAATAAAAATGTACCATCAACACCCAAAGTGTAATACTACAGGAGAAATACTGGTTTGCTTTAAATATATGAGGCAAATCTGCATATTCCTGTTTCACTGAGGGAATTCCGGGAAGGCAGTGAGTGTAAGAAGAACGAGAAGCCAGGATTAGTTCCCTTTTTTTTTTTCCCTCCTGAGCAAGGTTTAGTGATTAGCATGGGTCAATTAACACCTCCTGGGCACAGTCCGAGCACCTCATGGTTTACACCTCGGTGGAAGCCACGCGGTTGTTGCCACTAGATGGCAGAGGAGTGTAAAAACAGCAGCTCCCAGCCCTCAAACCGAGTTTGCGTTTATTACCTGAGCCGGTAACATTGTTATCAGTGCAGCTGTACCGGCCAGGTGTACATGGAATATGTTATCACCGCAGGAAAACAGGCCTTGGTATCTGCTCGGGGTGAGGGAACAAGGAGCACTGACATGGGGCTGCTGCTGCAGCTTTTAGGGGTGAACTCTTTCAGAGTGGTGCTCTGGATTTAACCCATCTGCAAACAATGCCATTAGAAGCTCCAGCTCTCAAAGGGAGGAGTTGTAACCATTTTCCTTTGTTGTTTGTACAGCAGTTCCCTCTAAAAGTAGAAATATGACACATTAAGTGGGGCTCTCAATATTAACTTCTGCATTACCGTTGATCTGCTTTTCATGTTCCATATACTTTAATTATATTTCTTCATAATGGTAAAGCTTATTCTTCTGTTGATTCAAAGAAATGAAAAGTTACAAAACAAATCCTCCCCTGCTTTAGTGCCTGGATTTGCTGGCAACAGAGAATAGACCCAGTAAGTGCTTTCAAATTGCTTTTAATTAATTGCTCATTTTAAAGCTGTATGTACAGGGAGATTGTTGGGAATGCAATTACATGCTGGGAGAACAATGCCCTTGGGCCCACCCATGTGGTGCTGAGCTGTGCTGGGACTTGCAGCACTGTGAGTGCCACTGAGGGCACGTGGAGGAGCTGATGGCGTGTGGGCACCTGCTCAGGCTGCTCCAGCTGTCCCACAGGTGCACCTGAAGGAAATACACTGAATTATCCATTTATTGGATGTGGCTATTCCCAGGCACTGGGCAGGCCGTGGAAGTGCTTATGCAATGGCTGCAGTATAGGAGTGACTCTGATGTTTGCTTTCCCTGGCCTGCTTTTAGCTGTTTCTCTTCTTTCTGTCATTTGTCTGGATCTTTCAGAGCATCTCTCACCAGCTGCTTTTTGGAGCAGCGTTCCGGTGCCAGGAGAGATCCCGGGGTTAGCTGAGAAGAGAGCACTTGGAAACTGCTAAAAGTAGAATTTAAGGCAGCCTCAGTGTGGGAGGGGTGTTGCTGTCTCAGGATCATTTCAGTTCACATCTGATTTGGGATTTTTGCGGTCACCAGTCCTTGGTGCAAAAGGGATGGATCGAGCATGTCAGTTTGATACCAGGCTTGTAATTGCTCTTCCTGTGACTCAAGAGCTTTCTAGATGTTAGAAAGGGCCTGAACGTTGTGTGATGTGTCAGTTCCTAGTTTAATGCTGCTTCCTTAGTTGTTGCCAGCACTGGATGTAAAATCTGACATGGCTTTTTGGGAAACAATTCTCGTGCTGCACTTGGCACTGAGCTGAGGCTGGCACAGAGCAGATCTTCAGAGCAGGAACAGGGAAGCAAGCCACTCTTCCAAGAATGCTTTCCATTCTGACACTTTCAAAACAAGTCTGCTGGCTTATTTTCCTGAAGCCCATTAAAGGTTTTTCACAATTCTTTAAAAACAACCCTTAAAAATAGTAATCATGATGTGGTTCTGTAGGAAATAAAACTATTATGATTAATGACTCTAAAGACTGGTTTTAGCAGTGCATGGCTTTTTCCTCGGTCCTGAGATGTTTTCTGTTGGTGGTAGATTAAAATATGAACAGCATGAATCACCTCATTACCAGCAGAGGATGGCTGAGGGTAACTCATGAGGAATTTTTGCTGTTTGTACATCTCTGAACGATCTTTGCTGCCGAAAATGAATGAATGAGGTGGCGGTGCCGGAGGGCTCCGGAGCAGGGGACAGTAGGTGGAGTGCTGGGTTGGGATCACAGCCTGTGGCCGTCCCCACCCAACGCTCTGCCTCGTGCTTTGGTTTCACTTCAGCTCTGAAAAACGGATTGTCAAAGATGTGGCCAAAAAAAAAAAAAAAGTGCTTAAAACCAGTGGTTGAGGGCTCGGTGACATCCCCTCTCCCTGGGGATGTGAAATCCCTGAAGGGATGAATGGCACCGAATTCCTCACCGCTCAAAAGCTCAGGGCCAGCTCTGGCTGTTTGCATTGTTGGTGTTTTTGTTGCTTAAATGTGGATTTTATTTGGTGCTGCTGGAGCCGAGGGGGCAATGCTGAGGGGGTTTGTGCTGGGTGAGCACAAACAGGAAATGTGAGGTACAATAGCAATGGTTGTGCCGAGGTCCAGCCCGGATATTTCAGCGCTGGAATATGTGAGTTTGTCAGGAATTCTTACAGTGGAAGAGGGCACAGCAAAAATAAAGAGCAGAAATGTGCCTTTCAAAGAGAAAAGTGAGTCAGAAAGGCAGTGCCCTTATTGCCAGTGCTGTCCTGAGAGAGCTGGGCTGGGTTTGTCTGGCTTTGAGGCCTCAGCATCTCACTTTCATTCTGAATTGGTTCCCCTCACGCAGGGTTCACTTTCTGGCCTCCCCAAACAGCCACAGTTTGCAGCTGAAACGAGCCCTGTGTTGGCCCTACCCAAACTGGTTTAGGTTAGAATTTGAAGATTTAGAAGCCAGACACTTGTGCAATAATGAGTCCATTATCTTGGGGAAAAAAAGATGTTGGTGGTGTAAATAACTAAAAAAAATAAAATCAAACAAAACAAACCCACACAAATAAACGGTTTCCTGTCAGGACTACTGAAAGCTTTTTTAAGTCAAACCTAATTCCTTTTAGTTCCTTTGCTCCAGGAGCTGAGCTTGTGAGAGGACTCATGACAAAAATTACTAAACTCTCTCTTAAAAGAGAAGCTCACAAAACAGGACTTACTCCACTTTCATGAAGTAGACAGAATAATTTAGAAACCCACACTACTTATTCTCATTTTTTTTCTCCATTTACTTCCTCGTGACTAACATAGGAGTATTTTCATAGTAATTATCAGCTTCAGCAGAGGTTTTGCTCTTTCCACACAGATCATTCAAAACTATTGTGAAAAACCCAGAAAATGATGGTTCTGTGTGTAAAGGAAAAAGTGAGAAACAAAGGCTGAGCTGCCTCAGGCAGGTGGGAGGTGCAGCAGTGCTCCCCTTCCCAGCGCTGAATTCTTTTTGTGAAGTGAGGTGTTCATTTCCAGCCCTCACTGTTCTCCAATTCACACGTCAACTTGCAAGCCTAAAACAAAGGAAATAAAAAAAAGCTTCTGTCTAATACCTGTGCTCACATTACTGCTGTTGAATTGCTGAGGTGGTTGAAAGAAAAATACGAGGAGAGTGCAGAAGGCAGAAATTAATTCTAAAATAAGTTGAAATGGAGCCTGTTTGTGTGAGGGTCGTTTTTGTCTCTTACTCTGTCATTTGTTTCTTTCCTGTCTTTAAACTATTTCCTCCAGCTGTCCTAAGCTTTCTACAATGAACTGAAATATCCTGGAATACGTGAATCAACGCAAAACTTTTTTTAAAAAATCACTTTTGCAGTTATCTCACCAGAAATTCCTGCTTCCAGCACACCTGGGCTCTGTCCTGCTTGAAACTGCAGTATTGATATTAATAATGCACTGATGAACTGGGAGGGTGTGCTGAATTATCTGGACACTGCTGCTAGATCAGTTGTGCAATCTGGGTGTTCCTTACATCTTCTGGTGGCTGGCTTGCATTTTAAAAATCAGAGATGAAAAGTGTTTTCAAGGAGAAAAAAGATCATTTGAACTGCTGGTCCCTCCAAGAGCTCCTGTTGTGGTACCTGTAGAGAATAAACCCAGCAGTGCTGGCTGAGGTCAGGCTGTGCAAGGACAGGGTGATGGAGGAGTTACTGGGAGGGTGGAAGAGTTACTGGGACATGGCTGCACCCTTTTCTTCCTCCTGAAGGTTGATGGACTTTACCTCCTAGAAGCTGACGCCCTCTTTTCATTATCTGCCCTCCATTTCCTCAAGGTTTGTCCGGGAGGGCACTTTGTGCTTTCTCCTCATTTGCTCCCTTGGAGTTTCTACTCTTTTTTTTTTGTTTTGTTGGTTTTTTTTTTAATGCACAGCCTGAACTTTATACCTTTCATGTCCTGCTTCCTGGAGCAGATTGAAAATAACGATAATTGTGCAGAACGATCTCTAATTGGAGATTGTAAAGCCAATCAGCACTGCTGGTAGCAATTTGAATAGATGCTGAGGTTTATTCTTCAGAAATGAGTGGATGGCTAGGGACGGGCAAGGAGGGAACACTGACAGAGTGTTTTATTATTTCGTTAATGATTTTCTGTCAGCAGCAGAAGATAAACTTGAATTCTGGCAATTGTGCCTCCTCCTGACATGAGTCTGTCTGTTCCTATGGAAAGTAATGTAGGCACAGCCTTAAAAAAATATCTTTTTTCATGTTACTGCTTAGAGCAGCACCGTGGCCCTTTACAGAGGCAGTGGTGCCATGTGCTGCTCCCTCAGTGGCTCTTGTTTAGTCAGATTCAGAGTTTGTGGCCCATCATTTGGAATTTCCATCAGCTCTGCTCTGTGGGGCAAGGCTTGGCTGAAGTGGGAATAGAAACTTAACCACAGCCACGTGAGTGTAAAATTAATAACACGGCTTGAAATGCTGTGGAGATCTTCTAAAGCCAGCCCTGACCACTTGCTGGATGTTTGTGTCACTTGAGGATGCTCTAGGTACAGGATCCTCCATCCCCAGCCCCGATCTCCAGCCAGCACCACATACCAGACGTTATAAAATCATGAGACATTTTAATCTTTCCACACAGACAGACAGACAAACTGCACATATTTACCAGCCACCTCCAGACCAAGCTTCTCCCTCTTAATCACAGAGCAGTTCTCTGTGTGGGTAGTTGTCCACTGCTCTCAGAGATAAAAAGACTCTGTGACTGTGCTGTGACTTTCTGGAGAGGTGTAATGACTTCGTGGATAACTGTGGGATGAGTCGTGGCCTGGGGCACCGCTCAGAGGATGTTTCCCATGAGAAGCAAGCTTTTATTTCTCCAATTTATCTCCATCAAATACATCGTGACATGTTTCCCCCCTGTGCAAAGGCTGAGTCTTGAACCCGGTGTGAAAAGCAGGGTATCCATGGAGGAAAACAGATTTTTAGTGCATTAAGTTCAGCAAGGAGTTCAGGGTAATATTTTTCTTGCTGGCAGACGTATCACTTTTCTTTGAGAAATGTTTCTAAATTAAAGCCAGTCTAAAATTATATCTTCCCCCAAAATAAAAGGTTAAAATTAGATGTGGTTGTTCTTGTATCACTTGAGCAGCCTGGCTGTTCTGTGAAGGGCCATGTGAGAAACCAACACTTGATACAGGATTTGTTTAGAGCTTTAATTGACTTCCCAGTCCAGGTGCTCAGAATGATTAATAATGTGAAAATAAGATTCATTTTTAATTGGATATTCAGTCACTTTTCCTTATGGTAAAGACTTTCTGCTGCAAAGATTATACAGATCAGCATGTTTTTAAGGATTTTAACTTGTGATTTTTTTTACATGTGGCTGCTGTCTCATTCTACTTCCACAGATAAATTTTCAAGCATAATTTATAGATAAAAAGATTTTCACTTTCCAGAAATTTCATAATGCATTGCATTAAATAACTTATTTCTGTGCCATTCCAACTTGGGTGCCTTCAACCACTGGAACAAAACTCCTTTGAAGGCCTGTGAGTTCAAGAGTTCGACATTACCTTCTCTGAGACATTGGGGTTGTGCAGACAGGGATTTCCAAACTCCCCTGACCTGCTGTTGCTAAGAAATAGATTTATGTTGAGTTCATCTCGATGAGCAAATCTTGTCTTGTTTGATTTGCAAATTGTACAGATATTTCTAACACATCACATTCCGGCCTGACCACAGGCTCCTTCTGGTCGTCAGCAGTGGCAAGCGAATGTTTCTCACCCGAGTCAGCAGAATGCTTCTCAATTTCTCCTCTGCTGTCCTTTGTTAGAGCCTCCTGCAGCTTAAAAGGAAAAAAAAAATCATTGGAAGAGGGTGAGGGAAAGATAATTCAAGATCTTACATGCCTTGAGTTTCAGTGATTTTTCCTGGGTTGGTCGGGAGCACATCTAAATCACCCAGGATTTAGAGTTGGGTGTGATGGGGTTTGAAGCAGTTGGGTCCTTTTCAAAGGCAGAGCTGCAGTCACAGGCCAAGGGGGACATCTGAGAGGACTTCCCCAAGTGTTGGAACAAACTGAGCCATTGCAGGGAGGCAAAACACTCAGTACTTGCACAAAAATGAGGAGGAGAAGGGTGGGGGAGATGTTACTCGTGAAGAGGATTAAAAAACTGGATGGGAATGAATCCTCCTGGGTGTAGAGTCGGGGATTTTCCGAAGCTGGCACCTCAAGGCTGGTTCCCTGCTCCATTCAGAGTTAAACCATCACTAAATAGAAATGAACCCCCCAGTCCTGCTCCTCCCAGCCCTGTTCAGCCAAGCGTGTTTGGAGGTTCCTGGTGCCCAGGCTTTGGGGAAGCTCCAAAGGCAGATGTGGGGTGTTGCTGTGAGCCTGCCGAGCCTGGGGCAGTGTCCCTGTGACCCACAGGACACCCGGACATGGGAGGAGGACAGAGGATGGCTCTGCTCACCTTCTGCTCGCTCTGCTCCATCCCACACTCCATCCCTGAACAAACCATTTGCACTTTATTCCTCATTCCAGTTCAAACGTGGCTTCTGTGGCTTCCACCACTCTGACTTTTTTCCATTATAGAATTGTTTACATTGCTCTGGGAGAGTTCTGTTCCCTTGGCCTGGCCTTCAGGTGGCCGTTTGCAGCTGCTTTGTGAAATGCCTTTTTTTTTTTTCCATTGGCTACTCCCTGTAACATTTTTCCTTTTGCAGACATTTGTTGAGACTGGGAGGGCTCTCAACAGGAGAGTTTTGAGGTTACTCAGCCCCTTCCAGGGTGGCAGCTCTGCTGGGAGAGGCTCCTGCAGCATCTCCAGTTGGGCATTTTGTCCTTGTGTGCTTCCCTGGGATTTCAGAACCTGCTTTATCCACCTTGGGTGCACTTTGGGAAGAAATCTTGGGTGATGCTGAAGCCTTGCACGGGCTGGGGGCTGCTGATCACTACTGATAGCAGTGCTTAAATTTGTCTCTTGCTATTCTAAATAAGCTGGCTGTAGTTCCTCTGTGCTATAATGTGTATTCCAAATTTTGTGGAAGTGAAAGCCCCACCTCTGTATTTCCTATCTCACAGCCTTGGCCAGGGCCTTGAGGCAGCCCAGGGAATGGTCATTTACAATTCAGACACGGGGGAATTTCCTCCATGCAAATCTGCTCTTCAGGAGAGTTTCACTGCAAATTTCTGCCAGTGAAAACCATTAATTTTAGGATGATGGCTTTTTTTTTTTTGTCCCAAGGTGTCTGTCAGACCTAGGGAGAGGCAAGCAGGGGATGGGATTAAACTCTTCAAGTTTCAGAGTGGAGAAAGAGGTTCCCAGGTTTGCTATAAATGTACTTTACAATTTTAGGGAAGTTTCAAATCTCTTTGCATCTGCCCTTGATGAGTGAAAGAGAGAGATGTTATTTATTTAGCTCTGAAGCTGCTGTGGAGGTGATCTTGCTACAGGTACCAAAAAGTTTGTTCCCAGTAGGGCCTATAGGAATATTAATAATATAAATTATTACTAATTGGTTCATTGTTCCAATCTTTGTTCTCCCTTCCATATCAAAATCTCTCTTGTGTATCAATTTCTGGATCCCCTCTTTCTCAGTTTTATTTCATTGAAGCTTTTTCTTCTCCCCAAGAGAGGCTGTGCCTCATTTATCATCTCACAGGCTTTGTATTTCTGCAATCCAAAATACACCCAAGCACTTGGAATGAGTCTCCTGTAAAGCAACAAGGAATAAATAAAAGAATTTTCTTGCTATCAGAGCAGCTTGTCCTATACCAGTTGCATGCCAGAAGAATGGGTTTATTTTGAATTGTTTGCATATGACAACAGCAGTTGCAGCTGCCATACAGAAAATATATCTGGTATTTTATTTCAACATTCTTCATTCCCTGCCACTGAAAAATTACAGTGTGGATGTCGTTGTTCCAGTCCAGTGCTCTGAAGTGCTGTGAGTGAGCCTCATGTTCCCAGCAAATCCAGGAGTGGTGGAGCTCCCCCTTTTGTGTGGGAATTTCACCCTTTAATGTGCAAATGGAGCTTTTGGGGCTGGATGTGTCCCTGCCTCCCACATTTCAAAGGGAGCTCTGCGAGCCCAGGGAAGGGCAGCGCTCAGCTCTCACATTTCCCTCTGTTCTGTAAGAAATCGAGCCTTGATTTTCTTTTCTTTTCTTTTTTTTATTTCTTTTTTTTTTCTTTTTTTTTTCTTTTTTTTTTTCCCTTCTTTTTTTTTTTTTTGTGGGGAGGTATATCCAACCCCTTACTGCTCTAACAAAATGAAAATAAATTAAGATTGCAAATAAAAAGGTAGAAGAAATTTGCTGGCAATATTTCCCAGCACGATGTCAAAACCCATCAAATAATGAATAGCAGAAGTTAATGTTTGTGTAATTTGTTCTGCACTTAATGAAACTTTTAGATTTATTTAAATCTGTGGTTTTACATAAAGACCTCACTTTAATGCAGTAATTTTATTTTTTCCCCTCCCTCTTCCCTGGACTGTGTTTCCATGACCTTTGTTAAGTGATTGTTTTTTAGCTACAATGTCTGGTGTTCAGATTGTTTGAATTGCTTCTCAATTCTTTTGTATTAAAAATAATGGCAATTCTTTCAGGTTTTTAAACTTTGTAGCAGTTCATTTCTTGAACAGATTTTTATGCTCGTTGTATTTAGAGGTCTGTCCAAAAAAATCATTCAGTGTAAGATGGAGACCAAAATTAATTCGGTTAAATGATATTTAAATAATGTTTAAGTTCTGAATTACATTTCAAACCATTTTTTAGCAAAAAGCAGCCGAGGTCACTTTCTTGTTTACTCAGAAAAAACAGACACAAATTAAAACAACTGGCTGTTGGAGAAAAATACAGGAGTTCGGAAGGTCTGCTGCAAGATGTCATTAAACCCAGTCATTAAAAAAATCAATATATAATTTAAATGCCTAATCCTCTAAAAGCAGCAGTAGGGAAAACACGTCCTCTAATAAAGCTGCAGGTCATAAATACCTTAAGGAGAACATTGTAAAATATTTGAAAAATCCTGGTTTTTTAAAAAAATAAGGGTTCTTATTTCTCCTTGGCAACCTTCTAAGTGGCAGGGCAGAAGCTGAAAGGCTCCTAAACATTTTAGTGGCTCAAAAGAAAGATTTAAATTTTTTAAAGGTACATTAGTAGCTCAGCATTGCAATTCAGATGGTCTTAAAAACCCTCCAACAAACAAGAATTTACATAAATAACATTCCCAACAGCCAAAGTGAGCAGCACTAAGTTTTAGCCTAGAGACAAATGGTGGGGAGGGGGACATAATTTTAATTTTTATTCTAACTCGCATAAAACACAATTGAAAAAAATTGAATAAAATACAATCTTTGGGTTGTTTTTTTATTTTCCCAGGGTCCACACATAGCCTCAGTCACTCTTGCTGCCTATGAATGTAACTCTGTGAACTTCCCTGAGCCTCCTTACCCGGATCAGATCATCTGCCCCGATGAGGAGGCAGCTGAAGGCTCCATCTCCCTGTGGGCAATCATCTCAAAAGTCAGGCTGGAGGCCTGCATGTGGGTAAGGCTTCTCCAAAACTGCCTTTTCCATTCGTGTGTGTCATTTCTGTGGCCAGGAACATGCTGGAGTCCAGGATATCCCTCTGGCCGCCCTGGAGGGTTTGGAGACTGGACAGGAGGGTTTGGAGACTGGACAGGGGGGTTTGGAGACTGGACAGGAGGGTTTGGAGACTGGACAGGGGGGTTTGGAGACTGGACAGGAGGGTTTGGAGACTGGACAGGGGGTCTGGGGTCTGTCCAGGAGGGTCTGGGGTCTGTCCAGGGGTGTCTGGGGTCTGTCCAGGGGGGTCTGGGATCTGTACAGGGGGCTCAGTTAGGTCCACACAGATCCCAGGAGGACACTGACTCTGATTCCTGTCCATGGGAGTGAACACTCACAAACCCTAAGAATTTAAAATAAGTAGTAGCTGGTTTATTATAGAATATAAATATAGAAATTAGGATTCTTAGCAGATGGGGCTGAAGAGACAAGATGGAGGAATTGGGGAGTGGCCCCTGTCCTCCTTGTTCTTGCTCTCGTCCCCCATCTTGTGCTGAGTTGGGTTTTAGAGATTGGCTTAGAGTAGAACTGACATGTTAGCATAGGTAGTAGGTATTGGTAAAATTTTGTAAATAAAAAATACATCTTGGACAGTGGTTGGGTCAAGGGTACCGTACATAAGGTGTGGGGCTCTCTGATCTGCCCCAGTCCCCCGCGTGTCCTGCTCTGCTGGGGACGCCTTGCAAAGCTGGACAAGAACTGAGAGATAATTGAGAATAAACAGCCTTGATAACACGAACTGCTGGACTCAACTTGTCATCTCTGGCTTCGGTGTGAAACACCCAGGGCAAAGAGAAGACTGAAAACCTGATTACCTCTGGGATCATCAACCCTGAGGAAACTCCCAGGGAACAGCAACCCTGGGGGAACCCTGAGCACCTTGGGGAACAGCAACCCCAAGGAGAATCTCAGGGAAACAACAACCCTGAGAGGAACAGACAAAAAATCCTCAATTAGCCAAAAAATGATGGGTTACACCGCCCAAGGTAATGGGAAAAGTTGAATTCCTGTGAACCTTTTAGCCCTGATCGTTTTAATGCTTTCTAATAGAATATTTCTGAGATGTTTTTATCAGCTGCAGTGCTGTTTGCTAAATACCAGCAGAAAACTTGAAGGCTGTCGATGTAAAAAGTAAATTTTAGGAAGGGTCTGGCAGCTCTCAGGTCTAATCAAGAAATAATTCCAAAAATTTGGGGCCTGTAACACAAATGAAATTTCAGTTCCTCATCTGCAGGACTCAGGCTCTCATCTCACAGCTTGTTCTGGGCTGCAGCAGTAAATTAGAAGAAATTTTAAAAATTAATTTTCCACATTTTTACTTCTGTTTTATTATTTACATCTTTTATTTCTGTTTTTCTGCCCGTTTCCACTTTTCACTTAAAATCTGACCTGTTTTTCCTGTTTAAGTGAATCAGGGTCTTAGGAAACGCTGTCATTGGAACTTCCTTTCCGTTTTCCTCTTTTTTTTTTATCTTCAGCTTCTTGTAGAAGTTTTAATTTTGGAGGATTTTGGTCAGCCAGGCTGGTTTTTTCATTACATGTGGATCATTTTGAATTGCAGTTTACACAGATGCATCTGTTGTGAACTGCAAGCCAAATTAACTTTATTTTGCTGCTGACTTCCTGTCCTAGCTGATGATTTAATTACTAAAATTTTGGTTGTCCAACTCAAATGCAGAGAAAGGAAATTCTAAAAACAGTATCTGATGCCTGCCCTGGTGTTCTTTAATATGTAAGGCAACTGGTTATTTTTTAAAATAGCAGCAGTTGTGTTAGTTACAAAAATTCCAGTCAGGTTGTGTGAGTTTAGAGACTAAAATCAAAATAGTAACAGAGAAAGTGGACTGAGAGCCCTGTCAAAAAGCAAAGTACAGCTTAAAGTTCATTCCTAATGAAAGGCCAGAATTGCCTGAATACTCAGTAAACACACAAATACTTACAAGACTATAAATATATAGAAGATTTCTCTTTATTTTCTTCCTCTGCTGAAATCTGTTTAATAGAGACAAGCAATAAAAATGGCATTTACAGCTACGTTTCTAAGGTTGCAAAATAAAAATGCAGCTGAGGGTAAACATCTCTTGCTTCATCTGCAGCATGTAAAAACTGAGCTATGAGGAGAATTAAGTTTAAAAACGACTGAGCAGAGCTGCAGCCTCTGGAATCTCCAGAGCAGCCATGAGGGAGAACAAGCAGAGCCTTCGTGCTCTTGGATTCCTTGGATAGATTAGGGAAAGGACAAGGGAGTGGGAACATTTGTATCCCACTTTTTCACCCTTTCCCCCCCCTTTTCTTCGAATTCCCTGTCAGCTACCTTTGCTCTGAACTCTGTCTGCTCTGGGTTTTCCCTCGGGAGCATCCTCTGTCTACCAGTGGTGTCTCGTGTAATGTTTTGCTTTCTTGGAATGTTTCGTGAGTACATAAACATTGCTCGCTAATTTCCTGTAAGCCAGCTCGAGTTGGCAATTGCTGCTGCTGCTTCCAGAGTGTTTCTTTTGTCCTAATTCCAGCTCCTTTCTTATAGAAGCTGTGCAAGGGAGTTATTTTGGACTAAATGTCCACTTAGCAAAGATAATGGTGACTTCCAGAAAGTGCAAAGGGTGATTTTTGCAGCTCATCCCAGGATGACTTTGCAGAGCTGTGACTGCAAAGCTGCCCAGGCTGTGCCTTGTGGGGTGAAATTTGAGGATTTATCTGCACAAGGGTCACAAAACCACCAGCAGCCAACTTCAACTAGAGATTAAAATCATTCCCAGTCCCCAGCACGTCAGGGATGGCCATTCCTGCTGATAATGAGTGTTACAAGGATTAAATATCCCTGTGCCCAAGGAATTATTAGGTGGGATGAAAATGATGCTTTTTTCAATCCCTGTAAAAGTTGGCTGCAGCAGCCCTGGCCTGCAGAAGGACCCAGAAACAATCTCGTAGGTGAATTCCAGTTTTCACAGCCTCCCATCCCACAGGGACACGGAATTCAATAGTGCCCTATATTTTTAATGTGTTGCAGCCTTTTGGGTTTTTTACAAGAAATAAGGGGAAAGAATAAAAATGTTTAATTGCTCGGGATTAGCAGAACAGGCAGCCTGTGTCCTGAGCAGGATCAAATCTCTTTAAAAGACTCTTTCTAGTGGAGTCATTGCCCAGTTTCCTTTTCTGAATGTAAAAGAATTTTGATTAGCATTTGCCTTTCCAGTTTGTTGTGAGTCCAAGGAATCTCCATGTAAAACTGGCATTCGGAGTTAAATGCTGAAAATATCTAATGTTACAAAAAGCAGTTAAACAGTTACTGGTTTGGAGCCCTTAATTGCTGATTTTTATAAATTTTTTTTTTAATGCACTTAAGGAACCTATCTCCAGCAGACATGAAATCATATGATTTTCGTAGCACTTCTGAAATGTTTTGTAATAATGAGCATGTGACTTAGCCAATTTAAATTAAGTTCATGTCCAGTACACACATGCAAACCTCTTCCTCAGTTCACAGAACGAAGCCAAAGCAAATTGGCAGAGCCTGGAGGAGCAATGTGACTTTTTCTTCTTGCATCACCCTGAGAACATAACCTCAAGTTAATTTTTCTGAAGTGTTGTTGCTACTGTTTTCAGGCTTATCTTCCCCTTGTGCCAGAAATATGCAGATTAATGAAGTTCAGCTTGTTGCAGTCATTTCAAGTTTTTCTTCTGTGGAAAACAAGGGCATAAACATTTGAGGCCGTGCACTTTGGGTGCTTAAACTGAGAATTTAACAGCTTGGGTAACTGCGGTGGTATTTAAAACCACAACCTGTTGATTTGGAATATCCACAGCAGCTGGAATTCTTGCTTGCAGCTGTGTGTAGAGCAGGAACAAAGGAAATTGAAAAGCTTTCACGTCGCTTCAAAGGAGGAGAAAAGCATTTGTTACTCAGTGCTGACCCTGGGAGAGAAAAGCCATCTGCAGGGAGCACATTCCCGTGCAGTGCCCAACTATTGTCTCTTACCTGCCCTAAATTTAAACCATCCTGAGTTAATTCAGAGTTCCTGTTCCATTAGCCTCTGTTTATCCATATGTTCAATCTTAGCATGTCTCTCTTTTTTCCCTTGGTTAAGCTAAAGCTGCCTTTACCCACAAGACTGAAATGAGTCATTTGATGTCCTGAGAAAACAAATACAATTTTCCTGCGGTGAGAAAGCAGCCGTCCTTTCATCTGGGGCTGGCTCCAGCTATCCCAGCTGAAGGAGAGGGAAAACTCGAGCTCAGGCTTGGCTTAACCTTTCTTTCCCTTGCTGTAGTAAAAACCTGAGCCTGTTTTCTAACAAACACTTGCCCGGAGTCTCATGACTGAACAAACTCCGGGACAGCACCGGGGAGGAGCTCCCGGGTTATTCCGGAGGCCCCTGGGGATGCAGGGCTGTCACATGCTGGGGAATGAGTCTGGCATCATGTGCTGGGGTGAGACACAGCAGTGCTGACTCAGGATGTGGGGACAGCAGGGATGTGGGGACAGCAGGGATGTGGGGGACAGCAGGGACGTGGGGGACAGCAGGGGCGTGAGGGACAGCAGGGCCACCAGCTCCAGCCTCCCACAGCCGCCGCCACACGCCACTCCATGGGGATGCCCAGGTCGTGTCTGCCTGACCCTGCAACCCCTGGGCTTCCCCCTGCACAGGGAAAAGAAAGGGAAATAAGAATTCCAAGGCATTCTGTTGGAAGTGATGGGAACTCCGACCTGGTGGATGAAAGCAAAGTGCTCCAAAGAGCTGGTGGAGAGCGGCCACGGGCTTTGTGCGTGTCACATGTTTTGTGTTTGGGAATAAACAGGAAAATAAATGGGGATTGTTCTTTTCCCAGGGTGCTGGCACAGCCATTGGAGAGCTGCCCCCGTATTTCATGGCGAGGGCAGCGCGGCTCTCGGGTGCTGAACCTGATGATGAGGAGTACCAGGAATTCGAGGAGATGCTGGAACACGCAGAGACTGCACAAGTAAGGACAGCCTGCAAAACAACAGAGCTAATAAAACACAGAGCAGCTGAGAGGGAGTAAATAACCACTCCAATTAAATGAGAAGGGGCCAAAAATCAGTTGGTGTGAGTTCACAAGAGGCTTCCCAGAGGTGGAAAAAGATCCTGCACTGGGTGATACCTGCACTGTGGTGATGGGAGCTTGTTGAAGCAGATAAAATAGGGCAGCCAAGTATTTGCTACAAGTACTGCAATTATTTAGAGTTCCAAGAACAGCACAATGAAGGTTGGGAGACACTGGGATAGGAAAACTGGGGTGGAGGAGCTGCTGTTCCCTAATCCTGATTGTTCTGGCTGCATTTAAAGCCCCCCTGAGCCAGAGATGATTTTCAGCCTCAGCTCATCCCTTTCAGATGACATTTGCCTGCCTTGCCATTGACACCCTCAGGGACCAATGTGTGACCCATTCATCAGCCTGAGGAAACTTTTTTCCTGATGTGGAAATACAGCAAAACTGCTGCAAGCCCCTTTTTTGTTGCTCTTGTCATTTATTTTCTCCAGGGGTTAAATAGTGCACAGTTTGCAATTGATGCTGCACATCAGTCAGGTACTGCTGTGGATAATTTTTCCTTCAGGTCAGGAGTTTGCATCCTGGTCACAAGTTCCTGATAGCGTTTTAGACAAAATTAAACATTTTTTCCTCGTGCTGCTTGCCACCGAATTCTTCCCTCTGTATTTTTCCTTCTTATCCTGTTTTGTCTGCCACTAAGTTGAAATGGGTCATGAGACTGCTGTTAAAAACCAGCAGATGCTATTTACCATGCACTGATGTCTTTAAACTCCTCTGCCAGGGTATTTTCTGGAGATAAATACATACTTTTTTTTCCCTCCTTCAAAAAAAATGGATGAAGCTTTTCCATGAAAGTGGTTTGTCTGGAAATATGAATGCAATCTAGTAATTCTAACAGTAAACCCTGTGTTTCCTGAGAGCCTCCCTGTACTAAAAGGTTCCAAAGGGTTTTTCTGCTATTATAAATAGTAAATTCTTCTATTTTTTTAAAAGATGCAGCAGGGGGAAAAAGGAATCTGCTTTGTTCTTTACTCTCCCATCAATCTTTGCTTTGCAAAGTAATCCCTTAACTGTATGAAAATCAAGTTGTGGTAAAAAAAACAGCAACGAAACCAGTTCAATACATGACTTCAGTATCTGTGTTTACTGAAACTCTCCCAGCAAATTATATGTGTGTACAGTTGTGGGAGCAGCCAGAGATGGTTTCCAGAAGGCACAGTGAGATTCTTGGGAAGGAAATTTTTGCTAGAGAGCATTTTGTCAGGCCAGGCCAAACTATAGCTGTATTGACTGCCCGGAGTAAACAAATGGCCTTGTGGAATTAATGAAGAAAAAACGATGCTGTTATTTACCAGTACTTTTGATTTTATTTTCTTGGCAATTGAGTTTGGATTGAAGCGTGTTGTTTTGTGGATGGATGGCCAGGAAAAAAAAAAAATCTTTCAAACTCCACTTGTGGTTTGGTTTCTATAAACTCTTTTAACATGAGGCTTTGACAATCTGATTAAATTGTATTGTGCTCATAAAACTGACAGTTCAGTTTTTTCCATTTGCTAATGTGACTTCCTTTTTGCTTTTGGCTCCTATCGTGTTTTCTCTGGATGTCTGTGGGAGACAGGCCTGCCTTTCCTATGACCTCTGTAAATCCCAATCTCCAGCATAGCTTATCACTCTCTGCCCTGTAATTTGTATTCATGAGCAGTGGTGATGTCTATTTTTAAATTGCTCATTAACAATTGTTATTAGCTCCATCAGCTTTCTCCCACTCACGGGGGCTGTGACAAGTGTCCTGTGCCTTGGGGATGCTGCAAATGCTTGATGTCAAGTGACAGGAGCATTTTTTCAGTCTAAAGCTCTCTCTGCAGCTTTTTTGGGAGGTTTGGGACTGGGTGTTGGATTTTGAGGAGTAGCTGAGCTGCTACGAGGCAGAGCCAGCTGCTCTGACGTTTTTGCTGCGTGTGTGTTGTTCAGAGAGCTCGTTGCTGCTGTTTCTCAAAAACAATGGTGATTTGGAGAAACACATGAGCATCTTCTCTGTGAGAATAGATGGTGGCTGCTGCATCCAGCCTGGAGGATCTGGGAGGGGAATATGCTCCTGGCTGGCCACAAAAAAAAACAGCCAAAAAAGGGACCTAAGAGGATTAAATAGCGTAAAGGTTTAGTGCTCCATTCAGAGTTACACCGAGTAAAATGCCATTTAAAGAGCCTGTTGGTGGATTTTCTGTGCCGAATCTCAGATCTGAGTGCCCTGTCTCCTTGTGCTGCATTTGAGAGAGCTCATTAACCTGCAGCCCGTGTGTCTGTCCTGTAGTTGAGAAAAACCCCCTCATTTTAAAGGAACGCTCGCTTCTCCCTGCTCTGTGTCCCTTTGTGTGCTCTCAGTGAGTCCCAGCTCCGTGCAGGGAGTGGCAGAGCTGCCTCGTGGCCGTGCCCTGCACAGGGGGTGGCTTTTCTTTGTCCCCAGAGCTGCCACAGGGCAGAGCCCAGCACGCCGCAGCCACAGCAGCTCGCTGGCATTTGTTCCTACTTAAGGCAGCGTTTCAAACCCACCGGGTCTCAAAGGGCATCCCAGCTGCTGTTAACTCTGTTCCAGTGGAATTCCAGAGTGAAGGAGGGGTTGTTTTATCAGAGCTCCCCTTTTAGCCGCAGGGAGTATCTCCAAAGCAGCCTCTCAGCCAGGGGAAGTGAATGCACAGCTCAGTGCTGGGGCAGCACTTTGGTCACGACACACTCACAGACCCGTGGTGCAGCTCTGTGTCCCCACACACACGAGCACGGACTCTCTTTTGCCACTTTCAGAGCTGCTGGTTGGTAATTTTTCTCGGTTCTCTGTCATGCTGAAACACTTCAAGCTGGGGAGTGAAAAAGCAGCTTTTGGTGCCAGCTCCCCTCAGGGTGCTCAGTGACAGTGCGTGGGCTCTGCTGTATCCCGGTACTCCTTGCTAAGAGGGGAAAGTTCTGATATCTTTGCATATCTAATCCTTAATGGCCGTGAGTGTTTGGCTTCATTAAGTGGCATTTCTTTAAGAACTAATGATTTACACATCAGGGCTTTGCTTCTTTGCAGCCAAATTTCCATGTAAAAATATTTTCTAGTTGCCCGTGTTACTATCAGCCACTGCTGTTTGTTTACTCTCCAAGCCTCGGGAAGAATCCAGGCTTGGAGAAGGGTTAAATCCATGGAGATGCAGCAGGGCTGGTTTGGAAATGACGGAGTGCCATCTGCACACTGGCTGTCAGTTGTTGCTGGGACCTGTTTTTGCCTCCACTGAACCTTTACTGCTTGTGGTTTGTCTGTCCATCACATGACTTCTCTGAAAATTCCCCCTCCCCTCCATTTCCAGTAAACTGTTTGAACGGGAGTGACTCAGACTGAAACCAGCTTCCCTGTAACCACAGGGCTTGTTCAAGAATTTGTCAACGTGGACTCGAGAGGGTTCCTATTAAAGCGAGCTGCAGCCGCCTGCCTTTGCTTGCGTCAGGAGTTCCAGCTCCCCTCCTGCTCCCCCAGGGCTGCAAGGGGTTAAAGCCGCGGGTTGTGTCCCGCACCTCTTCCCAGCTCTTCTGAAAACCCCGGGCTGCTCTTCCACATCTTCACGTGGGGCAGGAGCTGAACAAAGTCCGTGCCACACCCGGGAGAAGCCAGCGCTGTGTTCTGACACGACACTGACTTCACTCACCGGGAATGATTAGGCACGACTAATGAGTGAAATCTCGCTTAATTAGCAGCCTTTAAGATGGCCAATTTCAAAACGGATCTCTCTCCCGTGATTAAATTACCAGCTCCTATCTGATAAGTTCCTGCTTGAAAAGGCTGCTGGCTTGTTTAATCAACAGCGTTTAAGGGTACTTGGTACGAGAAAAAAGAAGTTAGAGCAGACCACAGGCAGGTTTTTTAAAGCATTTATCATAAAAATGGAAGTGGAAGGGTCACGTACAATAATTGGGAAACCTTGACTTCTTTTTTATTCCTTTTTTTCCTTTCCCAGAAATCACTTGTTGAAATGGAACATCAAACAACATCAAATTCCACTCGTCCTTTCTCTTGCTCAGTCTTCCCTTTCCTCATCAGCTTCCTATCTTTATTAATTGTTCTGCACGAGGAGGCTGCTGCTGTGGGTGGTCACCAGGAGGCTGCTCCTCACACCCTGCATTCCTCAAGTTTGATGCCTGTATTTGTTTAATAGCTGTAGGGGAGGTTTCTTCCCTCTTTTATGGTGGCCTGTAATTAAACAGAAATTCAGAACCGATCCAAGCTTGAAGCTGCACTTTCGAAACTCCTCACGAGTGCTGGGGAGTGAGGTGGCAAAGTGACAGAGTGTTTTACAAGTGAGATACACCGAGTAACAGCTCAGGTTTGAACTGTCCTCCAAAATTACCGAGTTTAAAATAAGTTTTGGAATGAGTCAGTGACAGCTTTAAATAAAGGAACTTGATCTTGAGCACTTCCTGAGCAAAGAGGTTCCCAGCAAAGGGTTAAAATAGGCAGAGAGAAGACAATGAGAGCTGTGAGTAAGGAATGTGTAAAGCACCTCCTGGTTGGATTTCTTTGGGCACTGGCAGGAGAGCTGCCCACATTGTTCTATTCATTTGCACACCTGCTCACAGATAAGGAAAAAACAGCATTGCACTAATTCCTCATGGTGACTGGAGATGACTTTTGGAGTCCTGCTTTGAAGGGCTCTTTGCATCTGTTCCCTAAAAAATGATTTGAACGTTCAGTGTGTCAGTACATAAATCAGAAATCACCCAGGCAGTGAGGAAACCTGGGTTACTCTGCAACATTTTCACTCAGTGTTAGGTCAGCAGGATTTCCTCAGTAACAAATTTCTCACGACAGAAATTAGAAAGAATGTCACCAGGTGCACTGGAAATGCAGGAGCTGTGGAGAAGCAGGTGGTGGAATTCTGTCACTGGATTTTCAGCCCCTGTTCTGTGTGTGTTGGGAATGCTCAGCACAAGTTTCTACGGGGAAAGTTAATCCCTAAATACTCGATGTTTCACTCCTCAATATTCTGAGAAAGAGCAATAAATGATCAAAAGCTGGGTCAGAAACAGCTGTTTTAAGTATATTTTTAAGGACAACCTTCAATAACTGATAGAAATTCATTATAGTATAATAATCAAGAATATTACTGGGTTTTTTTCCCCTGCTCCAGACACTGTTTAAATATCTGTGTTGTACAAGAGTCTGGTATGCAGACCACTTCTCTGAGCTGTCTGGGAACCTCTGTCCCTTCCAGGGAGAACAGGGGAGAGGTTGCACATCTGGGCTGTGTGTGCTAAAGGCTTTGTCAGCTGTGTCAGAAGTTCCTCACTTCCATTCTATTTTAATCCTTAACTTATGTCAAACTCCTGTGTGGAGAAACAGGAGGGGTTTTTTTCAGTGCTGATGGCTTTGAGTTCTCAGGTTTATCAGAGACTGAAAATGTCAATTTTCCTGACTGGTTATCAAAAATTCCTTCCTTTCAATGTCCGGATCTTAAACCACCTCAAAATAGGGTTTGATTCTTTAGAATGGATTTTTTATAATTAACAATATTCTGGAATTGGCTGAGCCACAATAACTGTTCACAGTGGTAGCTTTGAGATAAATGAGCAGCTGCAGTGGGGTTTTTGGGGGTGCTGGGATGTTCCTTTACCCACTCATCCTCCTGCCTGTGGCTGTAGTATCTTGTCATGGAATCACAGAAAAATTCACCTTGAGAGGAACCCGAGGCAGTTTCTAGTCCACCTTTTTTTTTTTTTTTTTTAATTATTATTCCTAGTCCAGCTCAGGTTCCTCAGGGCATTGTCTGGGCTGGTCCTGGAGCCCTGCAGGGCTGGAGGCTGCACAACCTCGCTGGGAAATCTCCTCCAGTGCTGCTGACATTCCCACTGACAGCTCCCTTCCCTGAAAACGGGCTGCAGGATCTGCTCTGCCAGGTCTCCTGCGAGATGTGAATAGAAAGTGGTTGTTCAGCAAGGAGAGAAATCTGTTTATTTGGTGTTTTTGTGCAGGGCTGGAAAGCTGCAGAGTGTCACAGTGGACACGTTGCTGCTGTGAGGAGCAGAGGTGGCAGGGGATGTGGTTAAAGGGGCTCCAGCTCTGCAGGACAGATCTGATAAGGCTGAAAGGACATGCTCCTTCCTCTTCCTTTAGGCTGTTTCCTTTAATTGTGTCTCATTCTTTACAAAATTTCTTTATTCTTACAGTGTGTGAAGCGAAAGGACTTTTTATGTCTAAGGCTGAGGGTTTCAGTTCTAGCTGTGGTGAAAACTGGCATTAAATTGGAGTTACAGAGCTCACTGAGCTCTATAATCTGTGTTCCTTTTGGTATTTCCCTTCTGAACCTGAGCGTGCATTGTAACAGGCTGAAATCTTGAAATTAAAGCTCCTGAGATGGAGTTTGTTGTAAAGAAACATTTGCTGGTTCTTCCCTCAAGAAGGGGGAGGGAGAAAGGAGGGAAATAAAAAGTTCCTACCATGATCCAGATGATTAATGAAATGAAGAAAATACCTGGAAGTTCCTAGTGGAACTAATGGACTGATCCAGAGCTGGGTGACTTCATTCCTGCTCCAGTTAATGGGGAGATCTTATTTACCATGAAATGGACCCACGATTTGGAAGTTTCACACTTTTACTCCAAGACAGGCTACAATTAAATGACCAGGGAGAGCCAAGCCTGCTGCTGGAACTTCACTCTGTTGTCTCTGCTCCCACAGGACTTGCAAAAAAATACAGCTCCTCACACAACTCTGTGGCTTCTTTTGTCTGTCCTCTCTAACATCACTTCTAAAATCTGGTAAGAGGACAATGGGTTCTGCTGTATTTTCTATAGAAAAACTTCAGCTTTTCTGACCCTAGAACTAATTGCAGTTACTCATGTCTGAGTTTACCAAGTCCCAAAGATCATCCTGATTATCTCTGGACTGCAGCATCACCCCTTAACGTGCAGCCAGCCTCAAGAATCTGAAGACAAACAGATGTGGAAATAAATCATGTCCAGTATTCTCATCCTCAGAATGGCCACTAGAAGAATCCACCTGGAGATATAATTTCTTGTTGGCTTGGGATTTGTCTGTAACATCATGTTCATCCTTGCCTACAAATATTCTGAATATTGAAGTCTTACCAGTTTCAAGCCCTCAGATCTCCAGCACAGTCTGTTTAATGAGGCTCTGTGGGTGCTGCTCTCTTCTTTCCACAGTTCTTTGGAGAAGCCAAGGCTGTTTTATTGCTGTTTGGTCGCCTTCATCTCGTACTTTTTAAAACTGTTTTTATGTTCAGCATTGATGTCCTTTTCTCTTGCAACTTTTCCATGATTACCCAACTCCTTTTCCAGAATTTAGTGTCTCAGAAAACCCAGACTTCTCATGTTATTTGGAATCTGGAATGTCTATCCCATGCCTGTTGTGTGTAAATCCCTTTCTTTCATCAAACTTAGTGCTTGCTTAGTTCTGCCACCATCCCATCAATGCTTTCAGTAATCCTTGAAAACTTTTTCCAACTTCCTTTTTTGAGGGTCTGATTTCCCAGCCAGGACCTTTCTTTCCCAGATTTTTGGGTGATAAGGAAATTTAAACCTTACCCCTCACACCCGCTGCTCTCCAGGCATCCAGTGGAAATATCCCCTTTCAGTTTGCCCCTTTGCATTTAACTGGAAGTATTTTGGGAAAACATCCATGGGCTGCTATCACAATATTCCTGTTTGTAATTTACTCATGGCATTTGTTGCTTTTGATATTTTGGGGAGGGTTGAGCAGTGGTTTTTGGTCAGTGAGTGCTGAACCATTTGCAGGGACGTGTTGTGAGCCCCCAGCTTTAGGTGCCTCTCTGAGTTCTTTGCAGCTGCTCCCCTGCACTCAATGCTTTATTCCGAGGAGTTAACAATTCCTCCCAGTCCTCTGAAATCCTGGAATCCACTGCCTGACCACAAATGGTCATTCTCCCATAAGTTGTGTTTGATTCCATTGTGTTGTAACAGAAAGGCAGAAGAAACAAAACACTGTGCAGCTCATTTTTAACATAACTGGGATTTTTACATAAAGAGGGGCACTGTCTTTGTAGGCAGCTCTTGAAATGTTAAGGACTCTATAATTTTGGTGATCTAAATGGTAGCTTCATACTCAGTCTTCAGTCTATGGGGGGAAAATGTTCTCCACTTCAGATGATCATCTGGATAATTACACTTTTTTATCATAACAATAATAGAAATAATGCTGAAATCTTGAGGGATTGTCCACTCATACTCAAGGGACAAATCTGCAGGAGGATGAACTTCCCTCTCCCAGCTGCTCCAGAGTTCTCCTGGAGAACCAGGGAGGTGTAGCACATTCAGATCTCTCTCTCTGTCCTTTAATTTTTTTTAACTCATGCTCCTGTTTCCTGTCAGAGTCACAAATCCTGTGTACCCCTTTCTAGAAAAATCTTTAACTTCTCCAGGCCACCATCTGCCAGGAGAGGAATATCCATGGAATTAACACATCCCTGACTCCCTGTGTGACCTCATGAGCAGGGAATGGGCACCATGAACTTGGGGTGGAATTTACTCCATCTTTGTGTTAAATCTGCCAATTTTACCAATGTATTTGTAAAGTGTTTGAGGTATCTACAGCAGAAAATAAATGGGAGAGAGGAGAGATTTTTCCAGGCCTCAAATCCCTGGAATCTGGATCTGGATCTTGTTTTTCAGAGCTTGAGCTGGGATGTGGCAGGAGCCGTTGGTTTCTCAGTGCTCCTAAAATCTGATTGCAACTATTCCAAAATGAACTGTCACATTGCATAATCTGTGCAGAGCAGAGAGCAGAGCTGGGGAAGTGCTGCAGGTTTTTTCTGTGGGATTCAGTCCAACTCTGATTATGCAGAGCTCCTTGGATACCTCCAGCTACTCCTGTGCATCAATCGAGCTGCTGTGCACTTGCAGAGTAAGAAAAAAGAGGCTTCACAATTTCAGTGGGAATAATTCATTGTGATTGTTCTGTTACAGAGGGGAAAGAGGAAAAAATATTTATTAAAATTACATTTTTTTCCTTGAGTTTGTTAGTTAAATCTGGTGAGGTGCTTGTTCTTCCCTCACATTCAGAGCTCACCAACTTTACAGTGAGAGGAGAAAGAAGAGAGAGATTAAATTATAAATGGAAACCAAATGAAACAGAGGGATGGGGTAAAACTTTGTAATTTAGACAAGGTGGTCCATTCCCTCTTTCAGGAAGGAGAAAGAGGGAATTCTTTGTCCCTTTTCCAGGGATGAAAGGTCCATATTTACACAGGGCCTATTTAAATGAGGAACACCGTGGCAGAACATGGAAATTCTCTTTACCATCCCTTTAGGAGTGGAAATTCAGGAGGGTTTTTTATCCCATGGAGCCACTGGGGTCAACCAAATGATGAAAAATTCCCTTTTCCTGAGGCTGAGCAGATCCAGGACAATTCTCCCACCCCGAGCTGCCAGCTGGGGAATCATCCCTGACCTTTCCGTGCTCTTGTTCCAGCCCAGTTCTTGGGATCTGATGATTAACCCAATGAAGTCATGTTTAATCATTTAACCTTCCTCTGCCTGCACTGGGGCACTCACAGGAAATCTATTTCCAAACCCCAAAAAATAAATCATCTTTGAAAGGGACACAGTGAGCTAAAGCATCCTGAAATGTTATAAAGAATGAATCACAATTAGCTGAGAGGCCACTCCAGTCTAGAAACTTTAATTTGGGGGGAAAATGGTTTGCCTGTAAGTAGCTGAATTTTGTCTCTTTTCATATATATAAAATATTATTTTTTAAAGCAGTAAATTATGAAAGTTGTTTTCTTTCATTTCAAATGCTTAAAAAAATAGAAGATTGTTCCCCGTGTGGGCTTTAGAAAAGAAAAAAGTTCTGTTGTGAAATAGGTAAAAGTTGTGAAACTGGGGATTGTATTCTCGGAGAAATGAAACTTTCAAGGCTTTTTTATTGTTGCAGATGTCACAAAGATTTGTCAAACAAAATTTAAGGAAGGAACCTAAGAGAATAGTTCTGAACTTGTTTTCACAGAGTAAATGTTGAGGCTGGAATTCATAGTTTTGTTGCAGCCCTGGTAGATTTAATACCCTGCAAATTATTCATATCTGTGATTACATTAGATCATAGAAAATAGGTACAAAAAATTCTTTAATTTGTTTTTTGGCTTATTTAGAAAATTTGGAAAAAAGGAAGACAAATGACAAGTTCTTGAGTGAAATGTTTGGAATTTAAAATTTTGCTTTCCATCGAGTACTTTGTGCTAGACCATGTAAAACTGAAATTTAACAAAGAAACAAGCTGAGTAATAACTTTAAAAAATAAAGCTATGAATTAATAAGGTGAGAAAATCTGCTCCAACATTGCTCTTGGTTTGGGGTTTTTTTGAGACAAACTTGTTAAACTTTTTTTAAAGACCTTCATTATTAGCTTTTTAATGTTTTATATGTTTGTAGCTGGAGGGCAAATATGAGTTTCAAGGCAGCCTTGAATTTTGTAGTTGAGAAATGTGGGTGAGGGAAGCTGATTCTTTTTAAGAAATTTGGTTTAAAATGGTGCACTGTGCTTTACCCTAAGTTAATACACTCAATTTATACATAATTATCATAATATATTTTATTAAAGCAGCTGTGCTGCAAATATTAGTTTATAGGTCATTTGCTAGAGTTTATTTCCAATTCCAGCTTGTGAAAATGGATACAGCAGTGCATTAGCAACACAGTAAAAGATAATGGGGGAATAAATTAAAATCAGAATAGAAACAACTTCCATGCAAATAAATCATGGAGCCATTGGAATAATTGTCTTGGAGTGTTTTATTTTAAAGATACTTCGCCATCAGATTTATGGAACTGCGAGGAAAAAATATTTATTGCCTTATAAAAATGAAAATATTGCTCCAGCCCTGTGAGCTTTGGGAAATGGGGGAGAAAATAGGAACTGAAAATGGCCTGGCCACACTGAGCTGTGCTCCAGAAATCCCTGAGGAGGGAACTCCTCCAGGACACCTTTCCCAGGGACAAAATCTGGTTTAGCACTTTTTTATTAAATTGATTTGGTATTAAATTAATTTGTAAAGAAATCTTAAGGACTGATTTTCACTTGTTAAATTAAATTTTCACTTACTAAAATAAATTTTCATTTATTCTCCCATTATCTTTTACTCTGTTTGGCTGGGGAGTTGGGAGAGCTGTTGATTTTTGGGGAAATCCTTTTTTTGGGTATTTAATTCCCTCCACCCCACCCCAAATGCTGAAGGTCCCCCTGGAGCTGGGATCCCCTTTTTGGGTTCTTTTTCCTCGGAAATAACCACGAGGGAATTGGGCTTGGAGCAGGAACTGCTCTGGATGTCGCAAGATTTTTGGGCTTGGTCGTCAGTAAATTGTCATGTTTTGTTTATAACAATTTGTGTCACAATTCGCTCTTTTAATGAAAAAAAAATTAAAAATTAGTTTTATTTTCCAGATAGTTTCCTATCAGAATAAGCTCAAGGGTTTGGTGTCAGCCTCGCTGGGAGCAGGTTTAATCCCTCGTGTTCAGTGGGAAAATATCAGGGAAAATTTTCATTAAAAGAGTGAATGTTTGATCTCTTCTATTTTATAATCATGAGCCCAAGGTGGAACTCCTGGTCAAATGTGGAAATTCACCTTTATAGGATATTCTAGAAGTTTTCATATTCCCCTGTGGTTAAAAATGTCCCACTGGAAGATTTAGGAAATCTCATTTCTTTGGCATTTTTCTTTCAGTTTTAATTTGAGTTATTTTCCCAGGCATTAAATAAATAAATAGAATTATTCTGACTTGAGTAATAATTGTTTTTTGGATTTTTTTTTATTACTTTTAAATTGAAACTTTAACTGTTTAAAAGCACAGTAATGGAGAAAAGTTAGTACTTGAAAAAGGGGTGTAAAAAGAAGCAAATGGTCTCATCACAGATCAGTTATTTTTTAATCTGCCACAGAAAATTTTGTCAATTCTACAGCTCCAAATGTAAATAATCTGCAAGAACATCATAAAATATTTGTAGTTTTCCTTCTTTGGTGTGCAGTATTTAGGGTTTCAACAGAATTGTAACAAAGTTAAAATTGCATAAATGTAATTTTTCTGGATTACCCTGCAGTTACTTTAATCAATAATTAATGATATTCTAAATTCTACAATTCAATAGTAAAGGGTGGAATTTAGAATATCATTAATTACTGATTAAAGTCATTTCCTTGTGTAATTTATTGCATTGCTTCTGGAAAATCAGAATTTTATTGCTTATTTGTAGGTTTTCAAAAAGGGATGGGTAATTATTTTTGAATATTTGCTATTCCCAAGGATTCCCTGCTTTCTGGAACTGGTGTGACCAAGCCTGAGTAGGGAGCACTGACCTTGCTTTTATTTTTCTGGACAGTTTTCCTTCAAAAGAATTTTATCTCCTGTAAATTCCCTTCTCACATTCAAAGCAAACTTATGTGAGAATCTTTATTTTTGGTTTTTAAGGGCTTTCCTGGGTGTTTGGCAGATTTTGAGGCTCAGGAGTAAGGAGTGATCACAAATTAAAGGGAGGCAGCTTTGTACAGAACAGCTCCAGCCACACCTTCCCTGCTTTTAGAGTAATTTAGGCTGAATTTTCTGGATTTTAATGAATTTTACAAGTCTGTCATAGGCAGTGCCTGGAATTGACTGTTTTGATTGAGATCCTGGGTTTGGGAGAGCAGATCTAAGGATAAAATGGGATTATTGTGCTCCTTCTATTCTCAGAAAGTTCCTTTTTACCCCTGGAAATGGCATTGCAGGAATGAATTCCCTCTGCCTGTTTAAGGAATAAGGTATAGGCAGCACTGGAATTCCACAAATACGGGGAAATAAAGATGGAAAATGTGTTTCCACAGCAGTGGGAGCTTAGTGCCACTGCAGGGTTTGGAAAAACAAAACCCAGTGCGTGTGGGGGCTCAGATTTCCACCCCAGCACCACGATTGTCCCTCCAAACCCAGAGTTCCACACTGCCCTTTCTGGTTTAAAATTCCTCCCAGTTCCTAGCTAGGAAATCCTGGAAATCACACACGTTCTGAGCTCTGTTCTGTTCTTTTCCTCATGAATAATTTTGTTTTCCTGTTTGCAGGACTTTGCTTCCCGGGCCAAGCTGGCTGTGCAGAACCTGGTGCAGAGGGTTGGGTTCTTTGGGATCCTGGCCTGTGCCTCGGTGAGTTTTTCCCTGGAGCAGGGGGGTTTGTGGGCACAAACTTCATTTTTATTTACAGTTTATTTACATTTTATATTTTATTTATTTATTTTATTTCTGTGGTGCTCAGGGAAACCAAATCTGCTGGAATTGTGTCACGATTTCTTTAGGTGTTGATGTATTTTATTTGGCATTCTGGACATCCTCAGATCCAGAGGTGTGCCTGGACTGGAGAGTGGAAAATCACCTGCAGGAATCCTGGTTAGGGCGTCCATCCATTCCAATCCTCCCAAATCTGCTCTTTGGGCATTAGCAACCAGAGAGGGCAGAAAAAGGAAGCAAATTTCACTTGTGGCTGTGGAGCTACAAACTGCTCATGGATTTTTTAATCAAGAGGTGAAAGGAGCATCGCCAGTGATGCTATTTTAATTTTTGAGTAGGATAATGCTCTTCTTTCAGAATAAAAAAATGAAATTGGAGCTTTAAATCTCTCTCTGGAACTGGTAGGAATGGTGTGCCTTGTTCTTCATCCCACACACAAAACTGGGATGTGATTGCAGGGAGGGGGGGAGTGTGGGACCCTCCCCAATCCCATTTTTCTGGAATAACCACAGCCTTACCCAGCTGCTGAGCCTTTCACTCCACACTTGCCCAGCATCTCTTGGTTCCCTAAACTGTAAGGAAGACACAGACAACTGCTTACTCAAATGTGGGTAACCTGTGTTAGAATTCATCTGATCAGAGTTGCTGACATAAAGCTCTGCTCACTAATCCTTTGAAATGTTTGGAGTGAAGTTGCAGCCTGAAAGCTGCTCCTTAAATCCTCCCAGGCAGGGACCTGCTCTGACCCAGGCCTGGGACACGTCCCTGCCCCAGCTCTTCCCTGTCCCTGTCACCACCACAGCTTGGAGGTGGCAGGGGTGAGTGGCTGGGCAAGGTGGAGGAATGGAGAGCAGGAGGAAGGAGTTGGTAAACACCAGAGGTGGCTGTAAACACCCCCGAGTTCCTGCTTAGTAATATTTAAACATTTGCTTAACTTCTCCCCCACTTCTGCTGCTTTGCTGGGGCCCTGAGCTGCAGCTGGGCTGGGGGAGGGCTGGGGATGCACCAGGGCACCCCTGGGGTTGTGAATGTGCTCACACAAGAGCTGCAGCAGGAAGGGAGAGCTGGAAGGTCCCAGAGGTGTTGGAAAAGCAGGAATGCAGAGCTGTCCCTTTGTGTGACACCCCTGGGTGAGGAAGGGGAAGGGAGGCTGCCCCCACCAGCCCAGGGCTTTGACTCAGGGCTTCCCTCTGCTTCTCTGTGCTCTACCAGGAGTCTCCTCTGCTTGCCTCCCTTGTAACTGGGACCTTCCTTCTGGGTTTTAGGCAGAGTTTTGTTTGATGTGTTTTTTACTTGCTGGTGAAGTGGTAATGTCTGTCCCAGCTGTGGGTCCTTGTCTCTCAAGGGGTGGCTTCTAAATGCTGCATAAAAACACCATCAAATGGCAATTAAAATTCTGCAAGTTTATCCAGTGAAGTCAACTGCCTGTCATGTTGTTTAGTGGCAATAAGGAAGTCAGGATTGTCTGGAGTTTATTTCTATATAAAGGCAGCTCTGGGGAAAGAACAAAGCAAGAATCAGCCCTGAAGTTCCTCACTGTGACTTGTGAGAATTTGCCCTCTCGTCTTTGTGGGCTGTTTTTGGGCAACTTTCAGGAACAAGCCCAGAGAAAACCTTGCTGCCTGCTCAGACACCCCCATGGGGACGTGCTGAGTGACTCCTGCCCATGCTCAGAGCACCCACAGCACCCCTGCCCCAAACTCGCTGCAGGGATAAAACATTCTGTGAACCAACAACAAAAAAAAACCCCAGAGCAACCAGGCAAGAACAGCCTGGAGAGCTGGGGCAGGCCTGGCTCCCAGGAGCAGAATGCTGAGGAGTCAATCATTGACCAGCTCCTGTGCCCAGGCACCGTTCCGGGCCGTGCTCAGAGCCTGCTTCACATTTCTGCCTCTGCAGGTGCTGCTGTGGCCGCTCATAAATCTGAATTTATCAGCCCAGTCCAACCCTTTCTCACAGATTGCAGCCATGGTGGCAGTGTCCTTTATTTTTTCTTTATTCCTTCCCACTCTTCATTTGTTTCTTTAAGTCACAAAGCACCAGCAGTGCTGCAGTTTGTCACCTCAGTGCCACACTGCCCCTGCTCACACACTGCCCCCATGCTCCAGGCTGAGAGGGAAAGGTTGGAATTCAGACACTTTCTTGGTTTCGTTTCAAAAATATTTTACAGATAGTATCACAATACCGAAAGTCAGGCCAGCAGTTTAATAATAATAAAAAATTCTTTTAATTTTAAATGAAATGCATATGCTTAATAAAATCTAATCAGTGCTTTTAAACTGGATACATATGACTATAAATGCCAGTTTTTAATGTAGGTTCTCAGCTGGAAATCACTGGGGATCAGTCGGAACTCTGACTTCCAAGAGTGATGTACTTGTCAGAGAGAGAATTTGATAAATCACTCAAAATGGCTTTGCTGTGGTTTCTGTGCATTTCACATGGAAAACTTTTCATTAGCTTTTTTCAGGATCCAGGGGTAAGGAGGGACCATGAGAATGGAATTGTCTGGGACATTGTCTAGCTGAATCCCAGAGACTTAAGTTATGTGGTGCAACATGAACATTTTTGTAATTATTAAGACACGAGAGTTCTGGATCAAGTTGGAGAAGGGGAAACTGTTCACTTTCCTAAATTTCAGAGTCTGTCATGTTCCTGTCCATCCAATGTGAGCTGCAATTAATGAACCTCTTTCCCTTTCACCCCACAGATCCCAAACCCCCTGTTTGACCTGGCTGGGATAACTTGTGGCCACTTTCTGGTTCCCTTCTGGACCTTCTTCGGTGCAACCCTGATTGGAAAAGCCGTGATTAAAATGCACATCCAGGCAAGTGCTGCCCCTCCCTCGGGGCTGGAGGGGCTGAAACCTTTGATTCCTTCCCTGCCTGTTCCACTGTGTTCCTTGGGAGCGAATCCTGGGCTCTCCTTGCTGACCTGAAGTAATGGAAATTAATTTGGTGCGAGGGATTTACAATAAAGGAGCTGCTGGGCTCCTCCAGACTGAGGCAAGTGAGTAATTTATAGCTGCTGACCCGCTCAGGAAATTGGTGGTTAGCCAAGGCATTTACCTATGGCCTTTACCAGACTGCCAGGGCTCCACTCAACTCGCTTTTTTGGTAACAAACCCTCGTTTGCACTTTGAAATGCCCTTTTTAGCTCGGTGAGAAACCCCAGTGAGCCCTGCGGGGCTGGGCCAGCCCGGTTTGGGCGGATTTGCCGCAGTTTTGGGGCTGGGGCAGCGAATTTTTGGTGTCCCAGGTGCCTGGAGAGGACCTGCCTCTGGTTTTTCCTGCTCGCTCAGGGCCGTGCCAGATGTGCTGAGTTTGACAATCCAGTTGTTTTCACAAAATGTTGAATTCTGCTCGTAAATGCGTCACCCTGGTCCGAGGAGAGATGGAGTTTGGGTTCCCTGGAGGGTTCTCTGGTGTGGTCAGGGCTGCAGCATGAACTACGTCGCTCTGTTTGGGATGTTTTCAGCTGAGTTTGGGTTTTTGCAGTGCCTGTTGTTTGGAAATCTCTGCTGTGACTCCCATCAAAATAGCAGAAGCTTTTAGTACAAAATAATTCGTGTTACAGCCTCATCAAGCTGCTTTAAAGTCTTTATTTTGTCCTAAACACCAGGTTTTTTTCTTCCCATCGTGTTTTAAATGGTGCTTAAACAGAAAACAATAAATAGATTTGGAAATTCTGCCATTTCTTGGGATAGAACATTTTTTTCTCCACACTTATTTTTGTATTATCTTAATTTTCTTGTGCTTTTAAATCCGTGTGTTGCTAAAATGTGTTCTGGCAACACAGAAAAGGGAAATAATATTAGATCAATATTCCTTTTATTATTTTAATTGCCTTGTTCAGCTACCACAGTGTTTGCTGTGTAATTTATAGTGCTCCACACTCGGATCCCATGTAAGTGAAAAAACATTTCCCAGTGCCTTGTACAGTTGGTAAATCATCTGATTTTGTAATAGGCTCAGCTTTTAGAATTCTCCTTTTCAAGCACACCCTTGTGCAATAGCATTGATTTTTTGGAGTGATCTGGCTGGACTTGGAATTTAGGAAATGTGAGAGTCATGGAAAAGGCTTTTAATGCAATGCTCAGACAGGAAGTGAGTGGCTGGTGCAGTGGCCATCCCAGCACTCCTTTTATATTAGCTCCTGACTGAAATTATGTCCATTTAATTTCATTTTTTCATTCTGATTTGCATAAGAACAACAACTAGTGTTAATGGTTTCGTGGTTAGTTGGAAATCAAGAGTTACTCTGTTTTGTAAAATTATATCAGATAAATCATGGACTTTTTTCCTGTGAGGCTGAAATTGTATTTGGAGTTTGTCTTTTAATATATTTAATATCTGTTAATGTGATTAAATATTATATTTGGAATTACAGCTTCATGGGTACGGGTTTGATTTTTATTTAGGGGTAAAACTTACCAGGTTAGATTTTCATATTTAATATTACTCTGATAAGTTGTTTTTATGAAGAGCCTCTGGATGCATTTTGGATTAGGGACTGTGATTATTGTGTTTTATCACAGCCTCACAGGTGCCCAAAGGCTCTTTCTTTGTCCTTCTCTGAGCATTTTTTTGCTGTTTCTGCCTGAACCAGGGGACTAAAGCACTTTATTTTTCCCCTCTGTGATCTGGAAGGCCACGTTGTGTGAGGGGCTGTTTTTCCATTCAGACATTGTTGACGGAGCAAAGTGACCTTGAGCTTCTGGGAATGGGAGTTTGGGGAGGATGGAATGGGCAGCACCGGGCTGCAAAAACACAAACTCTGAGAAAACAGGCAGAAAACGAAGAGCTTTTTTTTCCTCCTGCCTCTTTTCTGAGGAAAAGGTTGAAAAACAAAGAGGAGAGGAGGGAAAGCCGGGTAGGAGCTGCTTGGGAAGGAGCACCAAGGGTCCCCTTTGTGCTCCAGGCTCTCTGTGACTGCTCTTTCCTCCCCACAGAAACTCTTCGTTATCATCACCTTCAGCAAACACATCGTGGAGCAGATGGTGGCCCTCATCGGGTGAGTAATTCCCCAGCTCGCTAATTAATACCTGCACCCATTAAGTGGAAAAATACTGGAGGAGGCAGCTCAGATGTGCTGAGGTTGTGCTTTGTTCCAGGCTCTGCCCCACGCAGGGTTTAGGTCTCATTTTTGCAGCTCCTTCCCCCGGTCCTTGCAGGATTTTGCTGAAACTTCACCCCAGAGCAGATTCAGCTCTTCCACTCACAGATCCCTGCATTTATAGCTGCAGAGGGGATGTTTGCCCTGGATTTTCTGCACTGGGGTAGTGGGATCCTGTGGCAAAAAAATGAGAATGTTTATAGAAAATTATATTTATAGAAAAAAAATCATAGAATTCTGTGATCCCATATTAAAAACCTGCTATTTTATGCAGTATTCCAGCTTGACAATAAACATCCTCCTTAACTGGAAGTACCTTATTCATTTACAACATCACATCACTCATAAAACATCAGAAAGAGAAATTTGGTGTGTGGAGCTTGATCCCCATTCTGTTCAATTTGGTAGGAATGGATAAAGTGTCCTGATTTTGAGAAGGTTTGCTTTGGGTTTGTTAAACTAAAATTAATCCAACCTAAGATAAATCCATAAAATAAATTTTAAGGTGTTCCTGCTTTTCCAAGGTTTCTTCTCTGGGGTAAATGGATATTTGGCTGCCCAAAGTGTAATTTTCACATAAAAGCCGCACTCCTCAAGAAAAGTTTCAGGGGAGGAATGTCTGGAAATAATTCCTTTTGAAACAGAACTCCTAGCAGTGATGCTGTGCAAAGAAAAGGAGTCAGAAGAACCTTGCAGGGCATTTCACAGATGAAACAAATCCTGGTTTTATTATTCCTCATCTTCTGCTCGAGCATCTGCTCTGTACCAAAACTCAAAATCAATTTGTTGCTCTGAACATTATTTTAAAGAAGGGAGGGAGAGAGAGAAATGTGGTTTCTTTTAAGCATCCTGAATTTTTCTCAGCATCAGTCACTCCAGACAGTTTGATCTGCCCCAAGCTCAGGTACATTTCCAAGGATTTACTCTCCTGTGGATGCTTTGAGCCAAACCCGGTAGATTTTTCCTACTTCATCTGTCTTGGAGATAATTTTGCATTGAATTACTTCGAATGCATTCACAGGAGCTCTGCTGGATTCGGGTTTTATTGGAGGGTTGATGTCAGAGTTAAAAAATGTTCCTGGGAGACAGTGAGATTTTTGGAATGTCCCGGTATCCTTGACTTTTCTCAAGCTGTCTCCAGCATTACCTCATCAATTTCTGTTAGAGGGGAGCCTCAAACATGTTAAACAATACCTTGTTCTAAAAGTCCTATTATTGAATTAAAACAGAGCTCTGTTTAATGGTCAGTAACTTTATTTTAATCAAATTCTATCCACCACAATGACTTTTAGACTTTCTTTGTCTGGGCTGTTGCTCTTAAACAATAGGAAATATCTGAGCACAATAGCTGAAAATAATGAATATACTGATAAATGGAACCTAGACAGGAGATTCAGTTGTGAGATAAAGTCTGAGAATATCTGATTTTATAAGCCAGGGAGATTTTCTTGACAATTTTGTGATTTTTAGTCAAAAAGCAAAACTGGTTCATGTGCAGACCTTGTTCTGGGTCCCTCACTGAGCCTGCTGCCTTAATATCATTTAATTTGATTTTACAGTTTTGTCTAGGTCTCCATTACAAACAGATCATAAAATACTTTCTCTATTCATTAAATAAAAAAAGGAAATGGAAAAGAAAACATGGCAGGAAATAAGGAAGCTGTTTGCAGAAAACTTTAAATTTTTGTAGAATTTTTTGGTGGGAGCTGGAGAACAAAAACAGGATAGAGGGTGAGTGGTGGCAACAAACCTTGTTGGGAATGAGGGAGAGAAGTGGGTTTGAGAAGTGGGGTTGGTGTGAGGTGGAAATCCAAGCTGAGGTGCTGGAACTCACTGGGCTGGGAATTACCAAGCTGTTCCTGCTCTGAGCTGATGGAAAGAAATGGTTAGAAAGAAAAAAAATGGTGGGAAATGGTTAGAAAGAAGAAAAAAATCTACATTTTTTAAAGGAGAAATCCCACCCTGCACAGATTCCCTGTGGCTGTGGTTAGTGATGAACTGGGCTGGAGTGTCTGGGATTGTTCCTGCAGGAGGTGCTCAGGTCCAGGGTGGATCCTACAGCAAAAGCAGGGAATTCCTGCCTGTAAATCCCAATCCAGAATAGTTTGGGTTGGGAGGGGTCCTGAAGCTCACCCAGTCCCACCCACACCCTCCACTGCCCCAGGCTGCTCCAGCCTGGCCTGGGACACTGCAGGGGTGAGGCAGCCACAGCCTCCCTGATGCCTTGCTGCTTCTAAAAAACTCATCTATTGAGTTAATTATTAATTAATTCAGTTATTATCCAGTTAATTCAGGGAATAAACTGATGTGGAGTTAAAGCAGAAGCCAGTGAGGTTTTGCTGCTTGGATTTTTAAGTCCCTTCTCGTGGGTGTTACCTCTGAGAATCCAACAAACTCTGCAAAATCCACCCAAAAATATCAGTGAAGTGTCCTCAACCCCGTGGTTTTTGTGGGGCAGCTTTGCACCCTTCCCAGCTCTGCAGGGCTGTGATTGCACAGCTGAAAGAAAAGCAGGTTTTTGGTCACAGCTACTGGAAGTGTTGCCTGGACAAACCAGTTTGCTGCTATTTCTTGTGCCATAATTCTTTGCTTACAACTTAATCTCAGTTGATGCTGGTAAAGGGAGCGTGGTGTTCCTTTCACCAAAAAAGCACAAATGAGATCATGGTGACTGAGGTAACTGGAAAGTTTGCTTAAAGATTGTTGGGGTGTTTTTTTAGTCAAAAATAATTTACAGTACAGGTTGAGGTTATTTCTTTAGAACACAAGGCAAGGAGTGATAAAGGGACAACGAGAAATCTTGTCCTGGGGTGGGAAGAGAGAGGCTTCACAACCTCCTGGGAGGAATTTTGGAAGGTTAAATCAATCCCCTTGCCACTGATGGTTCAAAACTCAGCAAAACTCAGCAACTTTCCTGCCACAGGTACATCAGAAACCCGGGGGATGTGTCCTGAGCAGCTCCACACAAAAATGGCTTTAGTGCCCTGAAAGGGACACAGATGGGGCTGAAATTCGAGGAGCTTTGGTGTTGAAAGCCTTCCAGTGGATCACAACAGAATTAGAAGAGTTTATTTGCAAAAGGCTTGAAGGATTTAACTCTGAATAAGCAAGGGCTTTTTCCCTAAATTGAGTTTAAAAAAAAAAGAACCTTTAAAAAGCAAGCAGAAGTTTCGTTCCAAAGAGCAGCAGTGAGCAGAGCTAAGGACGGGCAGGTCAGAGATGTTGCAATTGCTAATTTTGAAAGCGTTGATTTAACATAACAGAATGTCCCAAGGAAGAAAGCCCTGGAGCCTCCTGGGCTGCCGGGGCACTGGAGTGTGGCTCAGGTGGAAACCACGTCAGATTATTTGAGCTTTGTAACCTGCACCAAGATCTTTCCTTTCCTCATCTCATAAAGCAAATGAAGCTGCCAAGGAGCCTTTTAACCCCAAAACCTTCCTGTCGATCCTGACCATAAACCAGATTTGTTTTCTGCAGCTTCAGAGCTCTGGGCTCAGAAAACAGCTCAACTCCAGAGCTGGGCTGAGGCTGGTGGTGGGAGCTGGGGGCTCCTCAGGGGCTGGGGAGCCCAGGTTTGGCTGGAAAGGGAGCTGGGTCCAGCCTTGGGAGCCCTGGGATTCAGGTTTGGGGATGTCTCAGCTCCCAGGATTCAGGTTTTGGGCAGACCCAGGTTTCCATAAACCTAATCCAGGTTTTGGGCAGCCCCAGCTCCCAGAATTCAGATTTTGAGCAGTCCCAGCTCCCAGGATTCAGGTTTTGAGTAGCCCCAGGTTTCCCTAAGCCTAACCCAGATTTAGGGCTGCCTGAGGTTTCCCTAAGCCTAACCCAAGTTTAGGGCAGCCCCAGGTTTCCCTAAGCCTAACCCAGGTTTTGGGCAGCCCCAGATTTCCCTAAGCCTGACCCAGGTTTTAGGGCAGCCCCAGGTTTCCCTAAGCCTGACCCAGGTTTAGGGCAGCCCCAGGTTTCCCTAAGCCTAACCCAAGTTTAGGGCAGCCCCAGATTTCCCTAAGCCTGACCCAGGTTTAGGGCAGCCCCAGGTTTCCCTAAGCCTAACCCAGGTTTTAGGGCAGCCCCAGGTTTCCCTAAGCCTAACCCAGGTTTAGGGCAGCCCCAGGTTTCCCTAAGCCTAACCCAGGTTTTGGGCAGCCCCAGGTTTCCCTAAGCCTGACCCAGGTTTTAGGGCAGCCCCAGGTTTCCCTAAGCCTGACCCAGGTTTTAGGGCAGCCCCAGCTCCCAGGGCTGAGTCAGGCTCAGGCTGAGCCCCTCTGAGTCACTGCAGGGTCCTGCTGGTGGTGGAGCCTCGGGGAAATGGATGGTTTAAATACTGTGAGAATCTTTATCAGCACAGGAAATGACAGCTCATTAAAATACTAACCTTGAGCCAGTTTAGATCACTGTCTGGAAAAAAATTAACCATTGAAGGCTCAGAGGGCTCACAGGAAGAAAGGTGCCCTGTTGAGACAAGGGACACGTTATGCAAATTAACCAGCTTTGCTAATTGGCCAGTGGCATAAAAATATTTCCACTGGAATCTATTTTTCGATGGTTTTAAAAATACCTGACTTCCAAAGAGGTTGACACCACTGTGCTGGAGTGAAACTTGTGAGGGAGAGGGTAGCTAAAATACCCTAAATACTAAAATACCCTAAATACAAAAATACCCTAAATACTAAAATACCCTAAATACTAAAATACCCAAACTCGGTGCCTGTTCCTAAATGTTTTATTGTTTTGGAGCTGCAGGGTGGATTTTTCTTGTGCTCTCACAGGGGAATGGAGAAATGGGAATCTCCTACAATTGGTGTTGGTGGGATTGTTTAATGATGTTTTCCATACATTGGGAAGGTGAAAGCCTTTGCCTTCCCCTCTGGCCTGGCTGTCAGTAGTGCCATTGAAATAAATGATTAGAAAAGAGCTGAAGGGCAGGGAGGAGCCCATCCCAGCACATTCCCTTTCTTTGTGGGATCCTCCAGTGCCCTTCCTCCCTTTTCTGCAGCAGGAGATAATCCCTGGCCTTGGGCAGTGCCAGCCCCCGGGGATTTGCTGCTCCTTGTCAAAGCTCTTCCCTCTTGTCTCCCTTTGGAATTGTGCTGCCCTTTCCCAAAGGATGATTTTCTCTGCCTGTTTCAGCCCCAAAAAGCCAAATCTGGTGTTTGCCCCGAGTGTGTGGATCTGAGGGAAAGGGATTTTCCAGGCTGAGGGCTGTGGATGTTGGAGGGATTATCCATAATTTGTGGGGATAATATTGTGACTCAATATTGCATCACCTTCCCCAGGTGTGTCCAGCCTTGTTCGCACCTTTTGTTCCCCCACGGGGCTCTGGTTTCCCTCCAGGTCAGGATTTCTGTGATAAAATCAAATGAAATTAAATAAACTCCTGTGTTTGTGCCCCCCCAGTGCTCCCAGTTTCCTGAGCATCCCACTGGGGATGGATCCCAGTTGTTCACAGGCTCAGACTCGGGGCTGGCTGCACTGAGGGGCTCATTCACATTTTTAATTCCATCAGGATCGGTTTAAGAACAGCTCAGGGTTATTAAACAACTAATTCAGCATCACTTGGTGTTCGAGGCCTCTGATAAATAGGAAACTTCCATAAACTTTCAAATTTTCATTCATGAAAAATCCCATAGTTTTGTTCCCAAAATTCGAGTCTACAGTGGCAGCTTCTTTTTTTTGGAAAGCACTTGTGAATTCTAACATTTCTCTCTGGACAAGAGAACAAATATCCACATGTGCTGTGATAAAAAGGGAATTTTATATCCTAACTTATGGTATGACAGATTTTTTGTGAGATATTGGTGCAATGACACTGAGGGGCAGCATTTGCTGGAGACCTGCACTTCAGGATTTAGCAGAGTTGGAATTAATTTTAATTCCCTGAGTGTTCCCAACCTCTCAAAGCACAGGCTGAGAGATTTCAGTCAGTCAAGAGCAACCCCTGCTCCTGAAGACTTTGTAAGATGAAATTGTGCCTTTCAGAAGTGCAAATATCATGATTAAATAGTTATAAATATTTTTAATATTAGTAAAAAGGCAGATGGCTGGAATATCAAACAACTTCCTACTTTTTGTAAGCTGGCCCAGGGAAAATGCAATTTTTTCTCCTCTGGGTTTGGTGCTTCATCCTGGTGCCTTTGAGAAGAATCTTTCTGTACTTCCAAAGATTCTGTTAAAAAGATTTAAAGTTTCCCAAAAAATATTTAACAACCAGTGAAAGCCATTTGAGGTGCAACTGTTGACAGTTGTTCTTGGAAAAGCAAATTAATAAATTTAAACTCAGATTTGCTGTAACTGGACTGGAAGTTTTTGGAGTCGGGCTCTGCAGGTTCTTGGTGTAATTTTAAAAATAATCCTGGAGCAACTTTGCTGAATCTCTGTCATGTGGGGCTTCAAACAGATGGGGAGTTTTGTTTTATTTATTGGAAAAAGAGTTTTAGAGTTTGTCTTTCAGATAGAAATTGTAGATCTGATTTTAAAAAAAAAGTGCATCTGTTTAATGACAAACACCAGGTAATTGTTCTGAAAACAGGCACCAAGAGTGTTTTTTCAGTGAATCCAAAATTGTTTAATTGTTTAATCTGTTGTAGTATTAGAATGGAAATCATGGTTTTGACTGAAATGTCATGATTTCAGTGAATTTAGGATTTCCAAGGCTACTGCAATTTTGTGGAGTTTGTTCTCAGTTTCAATTCTCTGTAAAACAATAAAAATTCAGCAGAGAATCAGAATGAACCCAAATGAAAATTTAAGATCCCACAAAATTCATCCCCAGTTTTCCTCCTGGGATCAGCACCGAGGGATCTCTGAGGTTTGCAGGGACAGGGAACTCAACTCTAATTACATTAAATCATTTTAAAGACTTTTTAGATTTAAGATTATGCCTTTGGATATCAGGTGGCACATGACTGGGTGATTAAATGATTTAATTTTGTCCAAAAGGGCATCAGTAACTAATACTGTGCTGTTGAGAAGGGATTTCAAGAATTTCATGAGGATTCCTGATTTTTCAGAGGTTTTCCTCTGCTTTTTTTACACTTTATTTAAATCTGTGCACATTTTTTCAGAATTAAAGTCTTTATAAATGTAGAAAAAATAGGATCTCAGATCCTTGCATTTAGGATCTTGCAGTTCTCCAAAATCGCTTTGCTAAAATTAATTTTGTGCAATTAACTTATAGTCGTACCCAGAAAAGGAAATAAAAACTGAATTATTTAATGAGATAAATTTTGAAATATTGTTTTGGTGCACCAGGAGCTCCTCAAGCCTTCAAATTTGGGTTTCATGTCTTTGTTCTGTGTTTAATTCAATTTGGGGACCGAGTTCAGCTCTCGGTGAGGAACGGAGTCATTCGAACACCACCCTGTTAATCATTGATCCCTCATCATTTAAATATTCCTCATTTCATAACCATGCAGAAGTTCCAAAGTAAACCATTACCTTGCAGTCGCTCTTCAGGCCTCCCAAGAATTGTTTGAGAAAGAAAAGAAACCTCCAAATGTCCCCAGTGCTGGGAGGGTGACGGGGCCCTGGGAGAGCTTTTCCCGGGAATGGGCAGCGCTGAGGCACCTCAGGAGCAGCAGGAGCCCTTTGGGACACTGACACATCTTGTGTAAAATGGAGAAGGGACGTGCTTTGCCCTCCACAGGTTGTTTTTTGGTTTTTTTTTTTATTTTCCCAGAATATTTTACCAGTCCGGGCACAGAATTTCCTCACCCGGCGGTGAATCACGGGGGAAGCGACCTTTTGCTGGGAAATGGGTTCAGCAAACCTCCTTTGCCCCTGGCCATGAAGGAAATAAATAGATTTACTGGAGGAGAATGAGACACTTTGTGCTTTTCAGAAATTCCTAAAATTAGAAGGCTGTTATTTTTTAATTGGGCTTCAGACTGGAGAAGGGAATATGGTGTCGGATCAGGAGGCTGAGGGGAATGATGGCTTTGAGGCCCTGGAGATGGGGAATTTTACAACTCCTCGCTCGTACACCTGGTGTAACTTGGCCTCAAGGGTTGTACTAAACCCTCCCTGCAGTGGCAGCAGGCGTTGTGGATATCATACAGCCAAATATTCAACATGTAGGTGAGTTCTTTAATGTAGAAGATCACAGTGATTTCTTGGAAATTAAACAAAAATCAGAATCTCCCTTTCTTTGCAATTCAAGCAGTCAGTGATGAGAGCTGCCCCGTGGCTGGAGCTGGGATGGATCCAACTCTGGGAATGTTCTCACACAGCCCAGGCTGTGGGGCTGCTGATCATTTAAAATTTATATTAGAATTTGGGGAGTTTTATAATGTAGAAGAACACATTGATTATTTTAAAACGAAACAAAAATCTCTCTTTCTTTGCAATTCAAGTGGTCAGTGATGAGAGCTGCCCCGTGGCTGGAGTTAGGATGGATCCAACTCTGGGAATGTTCTCCTCACACAGCCCAGGCTGTGGGGCTGCTGCTGATCTTTTAGAATTTATATTAGAATTTGGGGAGTTTTATAATGTAGAAGAACACATTGATTATTTTAAAATGAAACAAAAATCTCCCTTCCCTTTGCAATTCAAGTGGTCAGTGATGAGAGCTGCCCTGTGGCTGGAGCTGGGATGGATCCAACTCTGGGGATGTTCTCCCACACAGCCCAGGCTATGGGGCTGCTGCTGATCTTTTAGAATTTATATTAGAATTTGGGGAGTTTTATAATGTAGAAGAACACACTGATTATTTTAAAATGAAACAAAAATCTCTCTTTCTTTGCAATTCAAGCAGTCAGTGATAAGCACTGCCCCGTGGCTGGAGCTGGGATGGATCCAACTCTGGGAACGTTCTCACACAGCCCAGGCCGGGGGGCTGCTGCCCGATTAGAATTAGAATTAGATTTAGAATTCCTATTTGAGTCTGGGAGGTTCTGAAGGGTTGCGGCCGTTCTGACAGGGTTTAAGGTGTGTAGGAGTTCAGCAGACGCTGCCGAGGGCCGGGACGCTGCAGGCCGGGGATGCGCTGAGGGCAGCCGGGCCCGGGCCGGGCCGGGCCGGGGCAGGGGCAGGGGCCGGGGCAGGGGCAGGGCCCGGGGCCGCTCCTTTGTTCCTTTGTTAACCCCGGCTCGGGGGAGGCGCTCCCGGCTCGCTCCCGGTCCTTTTGGGAAGGGATGACGCACGGATTGTCCTAAAAAGGACTTGGCCGGGCGGAGGGGCCGGCTCGGTGCGGGAGAGGGGGCGAGGCCTCCCCGGCAGTTTCTTTTTTAACCGGGGGATGACACAAGGCCCAGTCATTTCCTCATTAATCGGTTCAAACCAGTTCTTACAGGAACTGCCGCTGATAAATGTGGGACTTCTCCGAAGTCATTCATTGGGTTCTCGGCGCTGCTGCCTCCCAGGAAACGCTCCCGGCTCCCTCCTCTATTCCAGCGCTGCCTTGCTCAGAAATATTTTTCTTTTGAAGCGCTTTTTGAGGATCTGGGGAAATGCATCCCTCCCGAAGTATCAGATCGAAAGATGAAATGTGGTTTATTTCTGTTTTCTCGAGTAGCTTCGAGTTCCCTGCTGAGCTGAGGCTCAGCTTGAACTTTGTTCTGGTTAGGTAAAGTGGTAAGTTTAAAAAAAAAATGTTTTTTGTTTTTTTTTTCTCCCCTATTTTGTCTTGTTCTCTGGGATGAACTTTCCATCAGTGCTATTCCGAGTATAGGTCCTTCTCTTCAGAAGCCATTTCAAGAATATTTGGAAGCTCAGAGGATAAAACTTCACCACAAATCCGACAGTGCTGTGCCACAGGTAAGTCCCTCTCTGCCTCCCTCCCTCCCCGGCTCACTCTTCTGTTCCCTGCCTGTCTTAGACTTGTATTTTTACAAATATAACTCCCCGTTCTGTTTCTCTGCACTGACCCAGGAAAAAGATAAAAATCTCATTTTAAAAGCAGCCTGGGAATTAAAAATATTAATTGTGTGCTGCTGGATTTAAATCTTCTAGAGAATAAACGAGAGTGTAAATCAAAACAGGTGGCTTGTCTTGCCTCTGCATTAGCTGCCTCTTTGGAAAGTTAAATGTAAGGAGGAAAAAATTGCCTTTCCATGTGAAATAGTAACAAACTGGGCAGCACCGATGCTTTAGAAGCCAGTGGGATCTGTGGCTCTGTGGACAGTAAGAGAAATTAAATCCTAAGCCTTTAAACTTTGAAAGGAAAAGAAATTGCAGTGTTTGGAGCAGGTATGAGGGGCAGAAGTGTCCTTTGATACAGAAAAAAGTATTTAAAAATTTCAAAAAGTATTTTTAAAAACTTACCTGAGTTTTCAGTGGGAACAGAGCAGCTTGGACATGAAATTCTTGATGCTGCTGAGGCATTTTGAGATAAAACCCGTGAACGCAACTCGCGTTTCCCGTGCGGTGCTTGCAGCTGTTGGAAAAGTCCCTTTGCCCGTTTCCTACCACAGCAGAGCCGGGGAGGCTCGGGCCGGAGCGGGAAATGTGCGGTGATTTCTGGGCAGGGTTGTGAGCAGAGCGCTGCTGCCCTCCTGTGACAGCATCCACAACTCGAGAGTCCCGTGGAAAACTCTGCGAGGGCCCGGGCACTTCAGGGACACCCAGATCCTCATGGGGAAATCACCCAAAAAAAGGCGATTTAGGGAAAACCCCACATTGTTCACCAATGACCGGGTTGTTTTCTTGGCGAGGAACGTGACAGGGAGTGACAGGCAGGGGCTGCTAATTCTGAACTCCTGAATTGTCAGCGAAGCCCGAACAATCCTGGGAATAATAAATCACTTTGGGAACGATCAGGGATTCGTCCTTGGCAGCCCCTCCTGCATTGTCTGTCAAGGGACTGCAGTGGGCTTTGAGAGGGACCTGCAGGAATCCTCTCAGCTCCCTCTTGGTCCTGGTTTTAATTCGATTATTGCAGAATAAAGACACGGTCAGGCTTTCTCCTTTCACCTAACCTTCATTCTCCTCCTCCTTCTGTTTTGTCTCTTCAGGGGGAAAACTGGCTATCCTGGATATTTGAAAAATTGGTGATTGTCATGGTTTGTTATTTTATCTTATCTATAATCAACTCCATGGCCCAGAGCTATGCCAAGCGACTGCAACAGAAGATGTACTCGGAAGAAAAAACCAAATGAGTTTGGAAAAAATGGGAAAAACCCCTCAGGACGGGTTTTGGCAGACACGAGAAATGACACATCTTTTCATATGTTTAAAAAACAGCATTATTCAAAAGGGGGGAAAAATTTTAACATCAATTTTCAACTCTTAACAAGTATTTTTTGTTTGATTTTGAAAGTAATTTGGATATTGGAGCCACGGTTTCATTGGCAAACTTATAAATGTTACGGTAAGGTGTAAATGCTTCACGAGTCTGGGTTGTGCTTTTCAGGATGGACAGTGGGATGTTAAATGGAGTTTAACACAAATGTTGTCCACACAAATTACTTCCAAAACTGATTTCATACTCTCCATCTCCTGATTTAAGTTCAGACTGACCTGAGGGCGATGTTTTCTTTTGAAGGGTGGCTGGTTTGCTTTTTCCATAAGTTTCAAGACCATGAAAATGTAAATAAGTGAGTCCAGGTCGGGTACAGCTGTTGCATGTCCCTCATGGTGAGGCTGCTTGTCTGAGCTCCCGGTGTCCCTGTCATTGCACGCTGGAACAGCCACCCTTCCCTGATGTTAGCAGAGATGGTTGATGTCAAAACGCTGAAGCCAACATTTTTTATTCTGTATATTTAGGATGAAATTAAGATAAAACCTTTATAAAGTCATCTTATGATCATTCCAGAATTTCTTGTGTCAGTCTTTTTAAGCTGCTTCTTTTCCTCTCTACTTTGGATGCTCTGTGCATGTTTGCTCATCCTTCCTGCACTAAGGGTGCTCAAACACTTTCTTCTTTTCTTTTGTTTTGTTCTTTTTTGTTCTTTTTTCTTCAGAACTTCTTGCTTAGCAGAGGGAGGAGGAAGGCCATGCCTTGCTTGAAGCACAGTCACTGCCTGAATAGGTTAAACAGATTGGTTATCCTGAATTCTGCTCGGGGCTTGGCCCCTGAGCCCAGGACTGGGCAGTGGAGGAGAAGAGAGGGGGAAGAGTTCAGATTCCAGCTGAAAGCAGATTTTGTGTCTGCCCAGTAATGGTGCAGAGAACTTCAGAGAACCTTTAACCTCGTGCTTTTAAAGTCAGATTTATTATGATCAGCATGTGCCAGTTCAGATGTACAGCCCAGAACTGATATTAAAATGTCTCTTTTCCCTCTTAAATGCATCAATCCCCACTGCTGCCCTACCTGCAGTGCCCTAATCACTTGTGAACGATCGGTTTTTATTTTTATCCCAGGGAGGCAAGCACCAAGAATTAATTTGCCGTGTTAATTAGCGCTCTCAGGAGGTGGCTGAGCTCATGCTGAGCTGAGCTCAGGCTGCCCGTGCGGGGTTAGGCGGGGCCGGGTGTGCCGGGCCGGGTGTGCCGGGCCGGGTGTGCCGGGCCGGGTGTGCCGGGCCGGGTGTGCCGTGCCGGAGGTGCCGTGGCTGTACCATCCTGTCGGATAGCTTATCAGACTGATGTTGACTGTTGGATCTCATGGCAACAACAGTCGGTAGGCTGTCTGACATTTTGGTATCTCTCATCTGACATCATCCATCCCCAGCTGCTTCCATGGAGCAGCAGCAGCACATCCTGTGTGTGGCTGGGCTGGCAGTGAGCTCCGAGTGCAGAACAAAGGCCCTGTGCAGCTCCCCTGGGCGGGGCTGAGGTTTGTACCCCTTCTCTTGGCTCCTCTTGGCTCCTCTTGGCTTCTCTTGGCTTCTCTTGGCTTCTCTTGGCTCCTCTTGGCTCCTCTTGGCTCCTCTTGGCTCCTCTTGGCTCTCCTGAGGCAGTGCTGGGAATGCCTGGGAGGATCTGCATGGGCTGCTCCAGCAGATTCACTTCAGTGTCTGAAATCCCAGCTCGGGAGTTTAAAGCTCCAAGATGGTTCAGCTGCTCCTGGGGTTTTAAAAGGTGAACAGTATTTACTAAATCTTACCATTTTTTTGGCCTGAGTATGGCCTTTGACAGTAATGTCACAAAGAACTTGTTCTGGTACAGTCCCAAACCCCACAGCTCTGTTTGGAACTTCAGCTTTTCAGCCTGCAGCCCCTCAGTGCTGCACTTTGTCAGGGATCTCCTCAGAGTTCAGTTTCCCTGTCAGTGACAGCCCTTGGCTGCTCTCCCCACTTGTCCCCAAATCTGTCACCTGAGGGACACAGGTATTTATTAACCTCTCACCCTTCTGGAGGGGATAGCATTGATACCATGCTGGGGTCCCTGGGGTCCCTCAGGTTGGAATCAGGACACTGCAACAAGAACTAAAAGAGAAAAAATCCCTTTTTCCTAAAGCTTGAGCCCATAAACTGCACATTTCTAAATGCTTTAAAATTCTGCCTCTTGCCTGCTGGAAAACCAGAAGGAAAACTGAAAGCTTTCTCCCACTTTTGGTTCAGTATGTTTACATATATGTAGTGTGAAATATATATATATATATTGTTCTTGTGTTTCCATGTGTCCATTCCAATTAGCTCTGCTGTTATTTTGAAGCTTTCTAACACTATTTAAAGAAGAAAGTGATCATTCTGCCTGGGAGATAAGACTTGGTAAAAGGTAAAAAAACCCTAATAACAGAAACAAAAGTGACACAAACCTGATGAGATTTGCAATGGATAGTCTTATGTTTGCTTAAATAAACAAAGAAATAACGTTTCCCAGTGTTTATTTCAGCTGGATTGTTTCCATTCTCCGTATTGAACTCTCTTGGTAACACTGTGACATTTACTGTCCCAGACATTCTCCGGTGTGAGCACAGAAGATAATTCAGCAGTTGCATTTTGTGCCTTCAGAGAAAGATTCAGCCTTTAGCATTGACCTGAAAACGTGGATTTTGTTCCTTTAACCCAAAGTTTCCTATTGTTGCCCATATCTTCATTACACATTGGAAGCAGTCAGTCAGTTCTGTGTGTTAGGACAAATCCAAAGGGAGCTCTTGCAAGAGTAACAATCTTGGCACAAATCGTTATTTTTAGGGATCCCTAACTCCTGTTTCTTGTGGTTAGACACTAAATAAAGTATCTTGCTTTCTTTTTCTGGGAATGACTGAAAATCACACAGAACTATCAGTCCTGTAGGAACAACTGATGACTTTAATGTGACAGATTTTGTTTTTTAGTCTCTTATTTGTGAAACAAGGTGATGTAGGGCTGCAGCTCCTCCTCCTCTGGTTCTCTGAGGGCACTGGGAGGTGGCAGTGCCCCTCTGCTGGCAGCACCCCGTGCCCCAGCGGCCTGGAATTGTTGGTGTCAGCAGAGCTCAGGTCACAGCGAGCCAGGTCAGGTCAAACTGCCCAGTTCCAGCTCATCCATCAGAGGGGGAAGGAAAGCTGCTGCCCCCTGTCCTGGGCTTCCTCCCCTCCGTGCCAGCCTCACGCTGTGTCTCTGTTCCAGCAGCTCCCCCACAACTCCCCCAGCTGCCTGTTCCTGCTAAAGGACACTTGTCACTAACACTTGACAGTGGCTTGGTGCTGTTCCAGAAAGTCCTTCCCTGCTGTGCCTTGGGGCTTCATTATTTCATTTGTTAGAATCAGCCTCCCTCTCGCTGCAGGCACTGCTAAGTGCAGGCAAAACCCTCTGGATGTTTCCCTGATTATCAAGCAGAAATATAAATATTAGTGAACAAAACTGATGGCAGGTGAAAAGAAAATTCTGTGGGGGTTGGGTGTGTTCTTTGGAGGTGAAAATAATCCGTCTTCTTTAAAACAGAAAAATAAAAGATACTTTGTAATCAGCAGTTAAAAGGCTGAGTGTAGATATAGATAAGGTAATCAGAATTACTCTTGTGAGATTTAAAGTTCTGCACTTTTTTGCTGTAGAGTTGGTTGGGGGTTTTTTTGAGAAGATGAAACAGCAGTAAGAAAACAGCAAGAACTTCACCCAGCTCTCTCCAGACTGCAGCAGCTGCTGGAGTGTGGGAGTGGAGGGGATCGTGCTGGGCAGGTGAGGGGTCCGTGCTGATCCCTGGCAGAGGGGACTGGAGCAATCCCTGTCCCTGTGAAACCTCGGGTGTGTTCAGACACGAGGGGAAAATCTGCATTCGCTCTTGCAGAGTCATTTTGAGAAGGACGATGCTGAAAAGCTCTCTGAGCCCGCTGTGACTGCTAATTCAAGTGCCTAATGGAGGGCATGAAGCACTGGCATGAATTTCTTCACACATTTCATTGTTTGTTGATGCATCCACTTCATGAAAGGCAGCAGAACGTTGTTCTGGCAGAGGGAGAGGCTGAATAACCCGGGTCAGTTGTCACACAAGGGGAAGGAGCTCAAACAAACTCTCCGCTGCTATGTCATCTCCCAGAAAATGGGAAAAGGCCTGCAATCAGCGACTGCTTGAAATGTGTTAAGAATTCAGGAAAAAAACCTGGTATTTTGGTCAAAAAAGGTGATTACTGTGAGTGAAGAGGCTGTTTAGGCCACTCAGCCCATTCACTGCTGGTGGTGTCGAGGTGTAGATGTGAACCTGTGGGATGGGCCCAGCCTGGGTTTAGTTTGCTTTGGCACTGCCCTTTGTTGTGCTGAGGAGGTTTTATTAATTTATTATTATTATCATCCCCGGAACGAGTCAAAGAGCGGGGACTCCATTAGCGTTAAACCAAAGGTCACCTTTCTCTGGAGCTCGTTTGAGGAGCTTTGTGGCACCTCCCGTGCTGCAGGGCCGTCGCTCCCGGGGCATTGCTGGGGTGTTCCAGCAGCTCCCCGGGGCTGCCCGGGCATGGCCCTGAGGAACCCGGGGAGGAGGAGGGGTCAGCTCGGGGTGTTGTTCCTGCGCTGGTAACAGCCACACCCCGCTGGTGACTCCGGTATCGCCTGTAAGGAATCCTTAGGAGAGCCAGCGCATTTCCCAAAGCTTCTGGAACCCACGGGAAATGAGCTTGTGGTGCCTCTGCTTGTGTCAGGAAAGAACCTGGCAGTTCTCTTGCAGGAGCTGCTGCTGATTAAAACATCAATACCTTTGAGGGACTGTGGCTTTCCTCAGAAAGTTTATTAGGATTTTTCCATCCTTTGATGGGAAAACACAGATTTCCTGCGCTCAGCATTTCTTTGTCTCAGAGAGAAAACACACATTCAGATTTACAACATCTCACCATGGTCACAAAACCTCTCTGGGCTGGTCGGAAACCTCACCGCTCTCGGTGCCTGGTTTGCTGCAGCTGTTTTCTGGAGAGCTCTTAATATTTAGGATATTTTCATAACAACACATTTCATTTCTCGGATTCCTGGATCTGTAGGTCTCTCCTCAGCCCAGCTGACCTCTTGTGACACCGGCAGTGCATTCCTGGGTGTTGTGTAAGGCTCGAGGTGGGGAGCAGCAAGGAAGAAACTTCTAAGATGCCTGAAGCCGGAATTTATGGATGCCAAAAACATTTTCAAAGCAAGATTTTGCTGCTGCGAGTGGTGATTTTAATTCTGTTGCCTCCTTTAACTTCTGTCCAAAGTGTGTCTCCCACTTCTGTGTGTGGCAAACCCCAGAGCAGCCAGGTGTGTGTGGGGGAAGTGAGGCAATCTCCAACACATTCCAGTTGTGACTGATCCGGTTCAGTGGAGAAGGAGCGGTTGAAATGTTGTTTGGCAGAGCCTGAGAGCCCTTGCTTGAAACTGTCACTGCTGTCCCCTCCCTCGGGCTTGGAGCCCTCCCTGCCCTCCATGTGGAGCCATTTTTGGCCAAGTTCAAGTCTGTTCCTGCAGTTTTGTTCAGCTTGCACAGGACCCCACGTGCTGAGGTTTCCTTCCTCGTGTCTCTGAAGGGTGAGCTCTCCTTTCACAGCACACGTCAGGTTTGTGTCTGGTTTTTGTGTGCAAATGCTGGGTTTGAGGGGAGGCCTGACTAAATCTTGATAAGAGGAAAATACCGTGACACACTGAGCTGGGGGGGAATGGAAGCTTTCTCCTTGTGAGCAGAGTATTTAAGTGGATTTTTGGTCTTTCATTGCCAAATGTATGATTTTGACTGTTTTATCAGTTGCATTTGGTTCCTTCACCAAAATTCAGCCTATAAAGGAAAGGTTCACAACTTCGAATCACTCCATAAACACAATTGCTGACAAACACAGCTAACACAGGCTGGAGTTGCCCAGAGTGGGTGGGGAGGAAACTTCCCAGCGTTTTCTTTGCAAGTGGCAGAAGGACAGGCCAGGCCAGCAGCAGGCGCTTCCATGGAAAGATGGATCCTGGAAGTGAGGATCGTTCCAGGCCATGTGGAAAGCAGAGCTCTGAGTTGGTGCCCAGCTCTCACCACCCTCACTGAGGAGGTTCCAGGAGCAGCCACAGCTCCTCTCCCCAGCCAGGCCAGGCAGGGTTTGATTCCTTCAGCCTGTGGGATGAGGCCGTTTCCATCTGGCTCCGTGGGCTCTGCTCTGAATGATCCAGCCCATCCTGGACACTGCTGGGCACCAGTTCAGATCCAGTCCTGCCATCTGCCCACAGCTACACCACTCTCAGGCAACTCAAGTGGATTTTTGTGAGCCTTAAATAAACATGACATTGGCCATGTAACCAAATATGTACAATAATCATTTTTGTACCCATTTCAGTGCAAATCCAACACGGGGCTCGTCTGTCCTCACATACAATCAGTGAAACAAAAGCTCAAGCAATGGTTGTCTGTCTTTTTTTGTTTGTTTGTTTAACCAGTGGCTTATTTTAATTTCTCCACTTAGTGCTTTTACTTTTAAAATAGGAATTTTGGCCTAGAAAACACCATGAGTTTACTAATTATTCTATTATAGTGTAACATTTGGGATTTTTAAGTTTGGTTTTAAGACAAGAAGGTTTCTGGCACCTAATTCACACAGGTAAGTGTGACTCTCAGGAGTCACGGTTTGATACCTCTCAGGCTTGTATGAACATGGGGTCAAAATTTACATTTCTTCCATGATCTTTATCATGGAGCACCTTTACTCTAAAAATTGCCTTTATTTCCTAACAAGCAGCTTCTCCAATCTCTTCTCCGGGGCCGTTTCCAGCCGTTCCCTGTGGCTGCAGGAATTTGTTGCACTCCTGGGAAGGGTTAACGGGGCCGAGCCCTGCCCCGGGCGGGCAGGGGAAGCGGCTCTGCCTGCGGGACGGGATTCGCACAATGCGGGCGCGGGAGGGACCATTGTGAGCCCCGGCTGGGCTGAAAGAGCCGGAAAGGCTCCGTGGATCAGGCTCAGGATTATCAGCTCCATTTCCAGGCCCTTCAAAGCCGCGGAGTGTCCGGGCTGTGCCTCTGCAGCGTGGGCAGAGGCTGGAGCAGGAAGCTCCGGGGGAATTCGCTGCCTCGGAAAAGCTCTGTCTGCGCTGCCCTTGAGGGAGGGCAGCAGCTCAGTTCCTTTTGGAAGTTTTTTTGTGCTATATCGGACCCGTGAATCACTTTCCTGATTCCTCTCGTGCAGGTTTTAAAGTGGTGTCCAGCAAAAAGCAGATTTCTCTCAAGTACACTCAGTCCTGCTTCCTTCTGGATGTTTGGGCTCTCATTTAATAATATTTATCCATACTAAATTTATTAGCAAAGGCAGAAAGAAATGAATTATTAATTCAAAGCCCTTTTGTACCTTAGTGTTTCTCAGTAGTGTTTGAACTGGTAATTTGAATATAATTTCCTCTTTTCATGTATTAAATCATGGTTGTTGTGGGAACCACAGATTTTTTCTGTTACATATTTCCATCCTTCCTGTGCTCAGTCCAGCCTTAAAAACACCACTATCTATTTATGCCCAAATAAATAAATTGTATCTGTAACTACATAGCCAAACACTCACTGTGTTTAAAACATTTTAGGTTATTACAGGTTATTTTTTATGTTGGTGGGTTTATTTATTTTGCTTTGTGAGTTTTTTGGGGGGGTAGGGTTTGTTTTGGGTTTTTTTTGTGGTCAAGTAAATATTCTCCTACTCATGAAATGTCTGCTGTAGTTGGAGTTGTTGAGCTGCACCTGTCCATTCCAACAAACAATGGTGAGATTTGGAGCATTGTTCTGGGCTTGGGGACATCCTGTGGGGACTCTGCCTACAACAGGCAAGGTCAAGGCCACTCATTCTGCTGTTCCTGTCCCTGAGCCATTGGCTTGTGCTGACCCTTGATCTACCTCTTTAATTGCAATTGTTAATGAAATGAAACCCTTCCTCCAGGCTCTATTTACATAATTAATTTTATCGATTTCATAGAGAATTACTCCTCCACATTTTAATGTAATTGGAGGTGATGACTATTTGATAATGGCTGTTCACTTCCTGTTGCTTTGACCCTCTCCACATCCTGGGGAAAAAATAAAGGAATCCCATCATAGATCAAAAAAATGAAGGCTCAGTTTGGGAAAGGGTGTGAGAATTTCAGGACTGAAAAACATTCACAGGAAGAAGCTCAGAGATGCCTAAAACAATTCCTGTCAGCCCCTGCTCCAGAGCAGGAAGGGATTATAACAGCTAAAATTCTAATTTTTGCTTTGGGGTTAGACTTCTTACCTTTGTGCTGTGTTTCCTGACGTGGCACAAATTCTGCCATCAAACAAACAAAAAAGACCAAATATCCTGCTCCATTAGCCTGAAGTGCCATAAATAAATAATAATTATGGGTCTGTATCATTCATAGGTGCACTAAGCACCTGCTGTGTTTGCTTCATTTTCTCACAATTGAATACAGAGAGATAACACGAGGTTATTTCTGCAATAAAGTCAGTTATTGCTCCAGCACTGCAATGACCCATTGCTCTCTTCCTTGTTTTTTCTTACCTGTCCTTAGCCTTTTGAAAAACTCTTTTACCTGGTGAAGTGAGAAGGAAAAGAACTCCTGGGACATGGCCATTTTTCCATGGAGTTTCCTATTCTCATTCCTGACACTGGAAGTTCTGTTTGGGATCTGTTGAGAACACCGGGGGATTTATTTCTGTGTTGCTGAACATGCTGTGCCTGTTGGAGGAGGGAGAAGCTCACCGTGGTCTCCTTTCCTGACCCTTTGTTCCTGGAAGTGCCTGTGCTGTTTGTCTGAACTCCTTGTGCAATCCTTCCTGCAGCTTTTGCTGTGAAAATACCCAAATTGGACAATGGTTCAAAGTGGCAGAGACACAGCAGAAAATCCCTTCTGAGCAGAGCAGCCCCAGCTCTGAGCTGCCACCTTTTGAATGAAATGCACTAAAACCTAAGGGAGCACTGTGAAATTTGTCCTTGACACTGATTTAACTCTTAATTTTTGGCCTGTGGGATTATTTCTGTGGGAGAACAGTGTGACATAGGGGGGGAATGCAAGAATTCCCAAAGCTCTCCCTGCCAGTAATGAAAAGCTAAAGGTGGCAGAAGAGAGCTCAGTGTCACAAGGTCATCTTTAATTTTACTGTACTCTTTTATTTTATTTTAATTTAGTGGGAGCTTTCCCAAGTCCTTCAATCCCTCCTCCTGCCAGGAGGGAGCTTCAGCTGCCCAGGGCACCACCTTGTGGTCGTGGTAAAATTCGTGCAAAAAAGAGCCAAGTCCTTAAATTGACTTAATTATAGGAAATTATAAAATGTATTGTACTTATTATATCAAATGATAAGTTCTTACATCTGCAGTCTACCACCCATCCTCATTGCATATATGTTTAAATAATTAACAAGTTAATTAACTTATAATTTGGAGAAAAACAGGAGTTGTAGTTTTGCTTAGTGAAATGTCAGAAAAGGATACAGCAAATGTATTGAAAAATAGTTATTTATTAGATATATTAAATAAGAATAACATGAAAATATGAATATATTCAGTTCAGATTTAGTTCTTGCTATTCAAACACACCCAGACACTCTGCTCCTAAAGACTGAGAAATAACTCCAGTACAATAATTTACATACTTCAGGGAGTTGATGGAAGGATTTCCAGTGTGGAAAATCTCTATTTCAGGCCATTTTAACAAAGAAATCAATCACAGATTGGTGTAACTGGAGATAACTTGTTCCAGGGTTGTGAAGCAGTCCAGGAAATCTTCCTCTTGGATTCCAAACTTGGTGTACTGGTGAAGGTAAGCTCTGTGTGTCAAAGGAGGGGGCAGACATTAGAAATCAGTGAGGATATTTGTAATTATTAGTGAAGTACCAGCATAATTATTGTCACTTACTTGGAAGCAAACATATTCCAAGCTTTTGCTACGATTCTGTCAAGAGGTTTCAGCAGGAACTGGCTGTTGCTGACCAGAGCAGCAGACTTCTCATACTTGTTAAATGCTCTGGGTGTTTTCCATGCATTAAAAGCATCCTGAGGGTTTAGCCACGACGTGTACAAGGAGGGATCTTGGAAACTTCCTGTGGCAGAAACAGGACAGCCCTTTGCACAAAACCCACTCTTGATCCCTGCGTGGCCCAATCGATGCTGTGAAATCAGTTCAGGCTGCAAAAATATCTGCAGAGTGGGCAGCCTGCTGAAAATACAACTTTAAACAGATTATTCTCTAGATTATCTAGGACACCGGTGTGGATACTTCAGCTGCCAGCAATGCTCATCTCTGCAGAAACAGCTAAATGTATTTTCAGATATTTTATATTATAGCAAAGAATTCCAGATCTACAGACCTGAGTCTCTTCTTGAAGTGCTTCAGGAAACTCAGAATTAAAATACAACAATTAGACAATGTGGCCTTGGACAGTAAAATGTTTCTAGAGGGAATATCAACCTTGGGAGCCACATGTGTGGTCTTGGGATGTTTCCATTGCATCAGACCTGGCTGCAAAGACAGCAGGGAGATGTGGAACCCCCTGAGCTGTGCTGCTCCCTCTTACCCACATCCACGCTGTGCACATCTTTTCCTCTCAGGATAACCAGGTTGGCAATGGAAGTGTTGAAGTGCAGGGGTTTGTTTGTGGAGGTGGAGGAGCCTGGCTGTGGGGGTCGTACCTGCCAATCAATACCTTTGGGATTTGGGAAAAAGGACAGAAATACAAGTTAATGTTCTGTGAGGGTGCAGATGGGAAATATCCCCGTGCCCCAGACCACACTGGAGTTTGTAGCTGCTGCACATGAATGAAGCAGCAATCACACAACTCCCAGAGAAATCCACTGCTAATCCAGCAGGATTTGCCTGGCAGTCCCTCTGCCAGAGGAAATGGATCCCTGTTTCTATACTTAGCAAGCCTCCAGCCCATTCCCTGCATAACTGGGAGCTGGAACTGAATTCTCCGTGTAAATTACATGGGAGAGCTGAGCCTGATTTTTATGGGTAGAAGGTGTAAAAAGAAAAAGCAGAGCTCACCATCCAAGGAATGTTCCAAACAAGTTATGTAAATTAGGTGCACAGCCACAAACTGTCAGTCTGGTTTGTGTCTTTTCAATAGTTATAATTAACTGAGATGTCTGGAAGCAGAGCAGGAGCAATCTGGGAGCTGCTGTGGCAGCTGAGGGAATGGTGAAAGGAGCAGTTGGTTTTGTGGGGGCAAATTCCTGCTGAGGGCAGCAGCTCCTGCCCAAACTGTGAGCCCCACAGAACATCCAGCTTTATTCCATCTGCACCAATGAGTGTTTAAGGAGACTGCAGGTGGGTGCCTGGTGTTTCCTTACCCTCCTCCATGTGAGCATTAGCAATGAGGATCTGCCTGAGGTGTTTGAGGAGGCCGGGCCAGCTGAAGGCGCTGTAGGGCAGGGAGCTCTCGGGCATCTGGGGGACGTTGCGCAGCCCCAGCATCCTGAACTCGGGATGGGGCACCAGCGGCTCCAGCAGATCTCCTGCAAGGAGAAACCACAGCTGCTCATGGCACAGGGCAGCTCAGATGGGAGAAGAGTTGTTCAAGAGGTGATGGAGAGAAGTGTTCAGAGATTTAGCAATTTCAAAGCTGTGCAAACTTGCTGTGTGTTACTGAGTTCTATACAGGGTGAAAGCAGCTTTTATTTTACAGTTTAGATCAAAATCCCAAGGACTCTGCACTCCAGATCTGGAAGTTTAATTTATAAACAATATGGGCAACCTTCTCTAATTCTTTCAGTCTGTTGCATGTTGCTACCCAGTTGTTTGCTCACCTCTTCTGCCCCAGCAAAACTCAAAACTCTCAGTTTGTTTGAGTCCATACAAACTTCTAAAATGTGAAACTCAGTCCAAAATTACTGCCCTGTGCAAATTTCCTCTGAAATGTAAACAGGCACAAGGGTGCTGGTGATCACTTGAAAAAGGAGAAGAAAAGATTCTTTTGGTAAAGAATGAAACCAGAAGTCGGGGGATCTATTTTTGACTCTGCTCCAACATCGGGATCAAACTTCTAAATCAGTCTGTTCCTCTCCCAAAACTTGGGATGTATCCAAACCCTCGAGCAAGGAGCCTGGAGAACTCAATCCCCCCTGAAGTGACTCCAGAAAGGTGTGTGGGTGTTGGGGTTGGTACCTAAGGGGTTCCTGCTGTAGCCTGGGCCCCCTCCTGCAGTGTGAGTGGGCTGGAAGACGCTGCCCAGCTGGTGAGCAATGACTTGGTTGACATCCCTGAAGGAAATCTGTTTGATGTTCATCAGCTGGGCACAGATCTTGTGGATGGCATCGTTCTCGTGGACAAGAAGGGCATCTGCTGAGTGGTACAGATGTGACAGAGTCAGAACAGAGTTGTAGTTTTGAACAATGACCTGGAAGCAAACAAAAAAACCACACACATGGAAAAGTCAAACAACTTAATCTCTTTTTAGTTTATAATCCTCTGGCTCCTGCTGTTTCCTCAGTTATGATTTAGGAAGGGATTCATTTTCTTTGCCAGAGTGCAGAATGAGGTCAGGAGCTCAGAGCTTTTTTATGGAAAAGAGGGCAAGACCTGTGAAAATCAGGCTATCCATACAAACACCTGGAACCAGATCTACCTGGGAACTGAGATAAGGGCATATCAGGAGATTCCTAGTTATATAACAGAGCTTCTTGTGAACCTGCATCACTTCAGCACTTGATTTATCAAGATTTTTAGGTGAGAATTCTTTAGCTGTGATGCTGAGTCACTTGAACTTTTTCAGTGTAAAATGTACCCATTTTCTAGTTTATTTCTCTTGTGGATATTTTGTTTAGCAGTAACCAGTGATTATAACTTATAAATTCTCTATAAACTGTTATTATTTATTAGAAGGCAATATGACATTCACCTCCCCAGTGCCATAGGGCCAGATGACGTGGTTGAGCAGGAAGGAGGTTGGAAAAGCATCTCTGAGGCTCTGGGTCACAAACGCTCCCAGGCCTGAGCCCGTGCCCCCGGCCACGCTCATGACTGTGAAAAACCCCCCGAGCCGGTCGCACTTCTCTGCTTCTCTCTGCACCAGCTCCATGATGGCTTCTTTGTGTCTGGGGCCGTGAACGGAGTAACTGTGGGATAACAGGACACGGCAAAGCAGAAAGGTGAAGTTATTCATAAAGCAGATGTTACTGTAACTCCCACAGTGCTGTATTAGCGCTCCTAGGGAGCGTGAGCAGCTCACCAGAACTCCCTGGGGGAAGCCTGAGCTGTTCCTACCCGTTGGCCCAGTTGTTCCCAGATCCCTGCTTCTGGCAGAAGTGTGAGTGGCTGCTGTACTTCCAGTGGCCAGAGCTGGCAGCCGTGGCTAAGGTCTGGCTGATCACCTTGGGCTCCATGTCAACGAGCACGGCCCGGGCAACAGGAACTGCACGGGAGGGAAAACAAAACCGGGAATTTGTGCCAATTATTCAGGTGGGATGGATGGGCTTGGATGGATGCAAGGACCCAAGGTGATTCCTCCCACCCACTCCAGCCAAACTATTAATGGGACAGTACAGAAAGGAGCTGGCCATGCCCTGATTTCTGCTGGACCATTTATTGTGCCAAAACCAAACGTGAACTCCAGAGAGTCTTTCATGAAATAAACCATCTGATGTTTCTGTGTGCTGCAATCAGACCCTGAGAGGGGAAAAAAAGCCCTTTAAAGCTGTACCTCCAGATTCCTCCTCACTGAAGAAGCGTTCCTTGCAGCAATCCTGGTAGGATTCATTCTCCTTCTTGGAACAGAGCCCGTGGGTGCCACGGATGTCACTGCAGAGAGCACTGAACAGCTCGTGCCCAATCTGGTTCCCACACTGCCCAAGCTGCACCGTGACAATTGACATCCTTATTCACTCGGAATTTAAGCCTAAAAAAGAAAATTATTTGTTTTCTCTCTTTTGCTTGGTAAAGCAGGATGGAAACAGGTAATTATAACTCAAGAGTTACAGGACTAGGATGCAACATTGGGAATCTTAAGCCAGTTCAAAAATGTAGCTGTTTCCAGTTGTGAACTGCACCAGGCCTGATGCCAGGGCCTGCTGAGGTGACAAAAGGATTCCCAGGAGAATTCCACCACACAGAGCAAAGTGTTTGACTCCATCCTGGTATATTTTGACATTTTTCCCCACTCAGCATTTGACAGCAGCTCTGCTTTCTCACTTTTCTATTCTTTCACAGAAACAAGGTCAATTTTTTTAAACCCTCTTAGTTATTCCGGGCTGCTGTTCCTCGCTCCCATCCCATCCCAGCCGTGCCGCAGGGCTCCTGTACCAGCATTTCTTGGATGGCTGCCCGTGCCTGTAGCGCGTTCTGCAGGCAGGTACGAGCTCATTGCCATTCCCGGCCTGATTCCAGCGCTGCCGCCAGCCCGCGTCGGGCCAGGCCGGCTGTCACTAGGAGACCGAGTCACTCCTCACGCAGAAAATACAGAAATGTGTGAATTATTGGTAGGAAAGGCTCACGTCCAAAGTGCACGGCACCGACCCTCCCGTGCCCGATTCTCTCCGCGGGGAGCCCCACTCGGGTCCGGCGGTCACAGAACCCGCTCAGGGTCAATCTCCCCCTCACGGAACACCGCGATGTTCCCTCAGTCCCGAGCCCCGTCCCCGAGCCTTTCTCCTCAGCAGCCCGTCCTGGCATCTCGAGCTCGCTCTGGGTCCCGGTCCCGGCGGCCCCTCAGGGCTCACCTCGGCCCCGCTTCCCCGGCGGCCCCTCAGGGCTCACCTCGGCCCCGCTTCCCCGGCGGCCCCTCAGGGCTCACCTCGGCCCCGCTTCCCCGGCGGCCCCTCAGGGCTCCCCTCAGGGCTCACCTCGGCCCCGCTTCCCCGGCGGCCCCTCAGGGCTCACCTCGGCCCCGCTTCCCCGGCGGCCCCTCAGGGCTCACCTCGGCCCCGCTTCCCCGGCGGCCCCTCAGGGCTCCCCTCAGGGCTCCCCTCGGCCGCGCTTCCCCCGGCGGCCCCTCAGGAATCACCTCGGCCCCGCTTTCCCCGTCGCCTTCGAACGGCCCGCGCGGCGCAGGCGCAGAGCGCTCCGGGCGGGCGGGCAGGGCGCTCCCGCCCGCGCGGCTTCACCGCGGGCAGTGCGCAGGCGCCGCTGGCGCGGCGGGGCCGGGCGGGGCGGGCGCGCATGCGCGCTGCGGCCGCGCAGCCGGTGATGGCGGCCGCGGCGGCGCTGCGGGGCGCGGGCCCATGAGGCGGTGCAGGCCCCGGGCACCCGGCGGAGCCAGCGAGGGGCGGCGGCGCCATGGCGGGAGTGTTCGACATCGACCTGGACCAGCCCGAGGACGCGGGCTCAGACGAGGAGCTGGAGGAGGGGGTGAGAGCGGCGGCCGGGCCGGGGAGGGAGGCCGCGGGGCCTGAGGGAGGGAGGGCGCGGGAGGCGCCGCGGGGCCGGGCGGGGGCCGCGCTGAGGCGGCGGCGGGAGCGCGGCGAGGCCGCCGCTGTGGCCGGGCACAGCCCGAGCCGCCCGCGCTGCCCCGGTACATCCGCGCCCGGAGCCGCTCGGGGCTGCGGGCAGCGCCGGAGCTCTTCCCCGCGGAACTTCGGCGTTGGGATCCCGGCACAAGCGCCGCAGCGGGGGGGTTTTAAAAAATTATTTATTTATTGTCACATGTCGGAACGTCAGTGCAGAAATGCCGATCTTTCTGGAGCCGTGTAAAGTCGCTGCTCTCGCGCCAAAATGAAAAGCAGAGGTTTAAAATGCTGCGTTAGGCGGGTCAGCGGCTGTTCGCATCTCGTGCTTTCGGGAGCACCTGCGAATGTGCAGTTTGCAGCTCGTGATGTTCATCCAGATCGTGTCAAAGCTTTAGGGGCATGTTATTGCATCATCCCTGGTTATATTTTTCTGGACTTTCTGTTGCTTTTTGATACCTTTTTGTATATTAACTGTTTGCTGTTGCTCAAACTGCCACTGCGTTTATTTTCTGCTCTTTAAATATTAATGACGGTCTTGGAGTGTTTGAGATCACGGAGTTGTGGAACGATTTGGGTTGGAATGGACCTTAAAGATCATCTCAGGCCATGGGCTGGGACATCTCCCACTATCCCAGGCTGCTCCAAGCCCTGTCCTGGGACACTTCCAGGGATGGGGCAGCCACAGCTTCTCTGTCTCCCCACCCTCCCAGGGCAGAATTCCCCCTAATATCCAATGTAAACATCCGTGCTCCTGTAAAAAGCCCCTTCCGTGTTGTCTGTGGATTCCCTGCGGGTGCTTCCCTTGGGGAGATGAGCAGATATTCTGTTACCCACGCTCCGTGTAACCTGCACAGACATTGTTTGACAACCGGAGGCTTGAAAGCTTCTCAGCCTGCAGGGAAAGCTCTGTCTGTCACCTCAATAATCAATAAAACACTTGGCTTTAGAAAACGTCGCTTGCATCACCCTGTTAATGCTGCCAAGAACAGGTTCTGAGCGAGGTGGCAAGAAAGTTTGTTCTCTTTTGTGTTCCTGTAATTCGGTTTCAGGGAACAATTAAAGCATTGTGGATTTTAAAACCTTGCCACGACTGACGTTGGCAACCCTGGCTGGTCTCAGGTGCCTTTTGGCAAACAGATAAAGGAGGGTGAGAATGGGCTTGAGAGGAAAACAACCCAACAGCGGGAAAGGAAGAGCAAGGCAGGAGGGGAACATCAGGAATGTGTGAGGGGAGCGACATTCCAGTGAAGTTATCTCCGCAGGGTGTGTGTGCTGGGATCAGGGATGCAGCCAGAGCAGTGCAGATCCAGGAATGAGCAACGGGGACGTTCAGGAGTGTGTGGTCACATTTCTGGTATCTCCCAAAAACTCTGAGTCCAGGAGGAGCCCATGGGTTTGAGTAGGCACAGCCACCCTGGAAAATCTGCAGCGTTGTTTAAAAGGAATTTCCTCAACAGCCGTGTGGTTGTTTGTGCTAATTATTATGGTCAAAAAAGCCTCAGCATTAATTTAGGTGTTTGTAATAAACGAAACAATGTATGCACTGAAGGGCTGGTGGCTTCCCAGTGCCTTTCTTGGTGTTGAGAAATAAAGAAGAAACGCTGAAAAAATACCAGAATGAAGTGAATTTTGGTTAAATTAATACAGAGAATGAAACCCAAAGTTCACAGGAGCAAGAGCAGCACAGTCAACTTTGCCAGAAGCATTGGGTAACAGGAGGAGTTGCTCTGGGAACTGAGGGGTGTTTATTCTCTGGGTTGAATTTTTTAAAATTCATTTGTTGGCGTCTAAGAGTGGGGTCAAGGGCAGCTTTAGTGGCTTTTATTGTGAAACATGTCAATAAGCTGGATTTCTCTAATAAATGTCAACAGGAGGACATGAGCTGGCAGCTCTCTGAGCTGGAAACAAACCTGGTCTTTTGGACTCCTTAATTGCCTGTGGTGTTAGTAGGTGGATCCAAGAGTGAAATTCCCCTTTAGATCACCCAAAATAAACCAGCCTCTGTAAACTTTAACATTAAAATGGTCTGGAGACTGTTGAAAGATTCAGGTTTTCTCTGGTTAGTGTTTTCACTTGGATAATATTTTAAAATGCACTCCTTGGCTTGGCTGATTTTTGCAGATGTCAGTGGGTTTTCTTTTTCTTGTGCTTCTCTGAATTTCACAGGTCACTCAATATATTTATATTCAGTCTGTAGGTGCCAGGCTGTTCACCACGAACTCACAGTTGTTATTTTGTGTCTGTATTTTAAAAATAAGAATGTGACAGTACAGTCTGACGAAGCTTGCCCCTGACATTCTATTTGCATTCATTCCAGCTGTCTGCTGCCTTTGCACTTCTTTTGCCATGTAGAGCCACAGTCAGAGGGAAGGGATCAGGTTAAAAATTCTTTGAGGAAAATATCTCTTCAGAATTAAACCACACTTCTTAATGGTCACTAATTCTGATGCTGAAGTGCAGGAACTTCTTCAGTACTGATTATTAGTCAGGAAATGTGTTTAACATCAGAGTAAAGCTGAATTCTTTCATCACGATTGGGATTTGACTTACCAATCTAAAACAATAAAAGCTCCTCAGCAGATTGTTTGTTTCTAGTGCAGATGAGTCCCAGATCATCTGTGCACATTATCTGCATTATTGCTCTAATTTGCACAGTACTCAAACATTTCTGTGTAAGAGGAATTTTAAGGAAAATTGCAGTACCTTCATGTATTTCAAGTTGACTTGGGGGTGTGAAATTGTACTTTTGTCTTTTCAAACTTTAAAAAAGTTGTTCACCACATCAGTGCATTTATTTTTAATGCTCTCCTTTTTCTAATTCATCTTTTTTCTTCTCATCCCCAGGGTCAATTAAGTGAGAGCATGGACCATGGAGGAGTTGGCCAATATGACCTGTAAGTTACTGCTAGAAAATATTCTGTATCATTCATGCCAACCACATATAACTTCTGATTTTGTTACTTTGTTAAGGTAAATAGAAAATCCTGTTCCATTTTGAGCCATTTTTAGATGTTTCACTATTTCTTCACATTAAAATTTGTCAATTGTATCTTGAAATAATATAATAATAATAAAAAGAACTCTGGTGAAAGCTGCTCTTTGTCTTTTGATCCTTGTTTCTCCTAACAAATCTCTTGCCTTTGAGTAATATTTGTAATATGGATATAACAATACAAAGAAATATCTGAGTCAGTTTGAGGTTAAACTTAATTCTAGTGAAATGCAGAGATGTGCATTAAATTGAAGGGGTTTGAAGGAAATCTTGATACAATAAATCCCCAAAATCTGCAGGTGACCTCAGTTCAGGCTGCAGCTTTGCACACACTAAACAATAATTCTGCTGCTGGGAGCTGTCCCTGTGTGCCACTGTCACTGCTAGGGCACAGACCCTTCCCAGTGCTGTCACTTGCTCAGCTCTCAGCTGGACTCACGGGCTTGTTGTGCTTTCTGCAGTGGGATGGAGCATTGTGAGAAGTTTGAGATCTCAGAGACCAGCGTGAACAGAGGCCCCGAGAAGATCCGGCCCGAGTGCTTCGAGCTGCTGCGCGTGCTGGGCAAGGGCGGCTACGGCAAGGTCAGCAACACACCCAGAACACAGCCAGAACACAGCCAGAACACAGCCAGAACACAGCCAGAACACAGCCAGAACACAGCCAGAACACAGCCAGAACACAGCCAGAACACAGCCAGAACACAGCCAGAACACAGCCAGAACACAGCCAGAACACAGCCAGAACACAGCCAGAACACAGCCAGAACACAGCCAGAACACAGCCAGAACACAGCCAGAACACAGCCAGAACACCCCCAGAACACCCCCAGAACACCCCCAGGGCTCCCTGGCTTTGCCCTCATCTCCCCCTCTCTGAAAAGTCCCCTCTGGCAGGGGTGGAACGGGGTAGAACCAAGCTGTTGTTTTTAGGTAGAAGGTTGGTGACTTGGTATTAAAGGATAGTACGGTGGCTGAGTTTTGTTTTAGTTTTTTGGGTTATAGATAAACATTGACACTAGTATGGTGGATGGTTAAAATGGCGATTTATTAGCTTGTATTTTTGGGTTAAATACTTGAAGGGGTTTTGCTACGTCACAAAGGGATGGTGGGTTTTAGTAGTTAGTAAAGGGGAATAGAAATTTACTGAAGTTAGAGGGGAGTTGTATACTTTAGAGGGACTTTTTTTGCTTATTTCTATGGATAAGGTTGTGGATGAGGGGGAGGAAGAGCTTTAGCTGCCTTCTCGTTACATTCTGAAATCTTCTGCGGCGCCTGTGTCCTTGCCTGCCACACCAAGCCCAGCTGCCTTGGTTGGCACCCAAATCCCTGGAAGCAGCAGGGGATGTCCCAAACTCCTTCTGCATCCAATCCCTGCCTCTTGCCGTGGAGCTCGTGGGTGATTTTCCCCCTCTCTGTCTTGCACAGCTTTGTTTTTGAGCTTGTGGCAGTTCTTGCAGCTGAAATGTGTGATTGCCATTGTGTTGGTGTTGTTTAGGTGTTCCAAGTGCGGAAAGTAACCGGAGCAAACACCGGGAAAATATTTGCCATGAAAGTTCTTAAAAAGGTAACCTGAATTTCACTGCTCTCTGAATAAAAAAAATAAATCTATCCCTACATTTACCTTTTAGAATTATCTAATGATTTAATATACCTCAAAATGAGTTCTAGGATATATACAGTTTTTACTCAGAGTACAGTTGGAATTAGAATTCAACTTCAATTTTTCTGTCTGGGTAGTTCTCAGCAGCTCATTTAAATAGGTCAGGAGGTCCTTTCCAACCTAAATTATTGCATCATTCTATGAAATAAAGACTTAAACTTCTGCAAGAAACCTCTTGTGTAGATATCCTGGTGAAATGTAGATTTTTAATGCTGTTGCTGATTCATATGTAGTGTTGTAATGTCATAAACTCAGAAATGAACTCAGCATAAAAGTTTGCCTTGTTTAGAATGTTCTGTGCTCACATATCCCTGCTCTTTGCAGGCAATGATTGTAAGGAATGCCAAGGATACAGCTCACACGAAAGCAGAGAGGAATATCCTGGAGGAAGTGAAACATCCCTTCATTGTAGACTTAATTTATGCCTTTCAGACTGGTGGAAAACTCTACCTCATCCTTGAGTATCTCAGTGGTCAGTATATGACATTCTTTTACCTCCTGCTTGGGCTCTTAGACAATCAAGAATTTGGGGTTCTTACTCTACAAGTAAAAGGCCAATTAATGACGGCTTCTTAAACTGAAACGGGTTTGTATTAAAAATACATACAAGAACATGAATAAACTTTCTAATTCCATACAATAAAGAGGAATGAAACATAAAATAGTAGTTTTTCATGGCAGTACAGGAGAAGAAGGGGTTTTAAGACTTTTCCTTGCACTGGGTTTGTCATTTTTGTGTGCTCTGTGCAATCCTAGAGTTACCTGAGGGTTTAGTTTAGCAGGTTCTTTGTGGCAGAAGAAAGTGTTACCTTCATTTCATGGTGAGGGAAACAGACACAGATTAGAAACATTTTTTTCAAGCTGTAACAACATAAAACAGGGACAGAAATGCTCTTGTTTTTTAAATGTTGATTTCTTCAGGTTGCTGGAATCCTGAGGGTAACAGGATAGTGGCTCAGTTGTTTTTTTGTGAAACAGCCTGTTGTACAGCAGGCAAAAATACCTGTTGCTTAGAGTTTCCTAGAAAACAGACTTTTGACTGACTTCAAATGATCCTGTTAATTGAGTACAATCTATTTTTTCTCATGACAGGAGGAGAACTATTTATGCAGTTAGAGAGAGAAGGGATATTTATGGAAGACACAGCTTGGTAAGCGAAGCTATTTTTGTAAATTAATGGTTTGGGTGTTTTTTTCCAAGTGCTTAAACTATATTTAACTACTCATTCATTTTAGAGTGCAGTGAAAGAGCAGTTCAGTGGGTTTGGGGAGGGTGTACATGTGCTGTATTCACCAGTTTATATATATTATTGTTATTATTATTATAATTATTATTATCCAATGCTGGTGGAACTCCAGTCTTACAGCAGAGGAGGCTCCACTGCTGGCTGCTCAGTGAGGCTGTGGTCAGGTGTGAGGGTTGAAAACTGTGAGAAACTTGCTTAAGATGCTCTGCATGATTGATTATGTCTGGTTTTGTTTCTTTTCAGCTTTTACTTGGCAGAAATCTCAATGGCACTGGGGCACTTGCATCAAAAAGGAATCATCTACCGGGATCTGAAGCCAGAAAATATCATGCTTAATCATCAAGGTAGAACCCTAGTCATGAGTCAGGCTGCCAGAAATCTGAAAACAATTCTCCCAAAGCTCACAGCACCTCAGTTTGAGGTGAATCTCCTTAGGACAGTGGCAGGGCTGTTACCACTCGTGGGATAAGTGAAGAGTTGCCAGAGCTAATTGCCTTCCAGCACTGCTTCCTTGGTTTCACAGGCCCCAGCAAGCTCCAGTTCCATGGAGCCAGGCATGATTTGAGTGGTTGATTTGCCTTTTCTGCCCTCTGGATTGTTTTTTCTCCTGCTGGATCACTGTGAAGTAGAAGCTGTGACATTTTAGTCAGTGGGGATGGCTGATGGTAGGAAAGGCAGTTTGGGTAGGATGCCAAAAAATCTGTGGCTGCAGTGACTTAGGCAGCAGCTGCCTCTTCCCACTGACAGCAGTTTCAGTTTCTGATTGCACTGTTCCAGTGACTGTGTGACACTGATTAGTCTGGCAATCTGTAGCACACAGAATTCTCATGTTTTCTTAAACAATTTATTTACTTAGTCTGAGTCTTTGTGCTGAATTATTCAGAGCACTTTACAGTTTGTTGAAGGTCGTTCTTTGAATTTTGAAGCAAGCAGTAAAATTCAGTAACCTACTTTTTTAGCTAAATGATGCTCTACAGTCTTCATGTTTAAATACATTTGTCTGTATTTGAATACATTTTGGTAGTTTGTCAAGTGGCAGCACTTGGTTTTCTCTGTGATTACCTTGTTCTATTTTATGGCTGCATTGCTTTGTCAGACCATATGTGGAAGTAACTCACAGTAATTACACCTCCATGTTAAAAATTCCTAATTTTTCTCAGTGTTACTTCTACAAATGGCAAAATTCTGACAAGTCTTAAATTTGATCTATTTAATTTCAGGTCATGTAAAACTGACTGACTTCGGGTTATGTAAAGAATCCATTCACGATGGAACAGTCACACACACATTCTGTGGAACAATTGAATACATGTGAGCTGCATGATGAAATCCAAAATATTGCTCTGCTCTGGGGGTAATGGCTGTGTTTTGCCTTTTTTAACTGGTGGTTCATGTGTTCAGTCACTTAGGACAGCTTTACTTGATAAATGGGGGTTTGTTTTAAAACTAGCAGTCACAATTAGTATAAAGCTCATTAAAACACTTCCATATTTTTGATTTTTCTGCTTATAGGGCCCCTGAAATCTTGATGAGGAGTGGTCATAACCGTGCTGTGGACTGGTGGAGTTTGGGGGCATTAATGTATGACATGCTGACTGGAGCAGTAGGTGCACAGTTATAATTGCATGTATTTCCCTTTGTAGCTTTTCTGCTTCCCTCTACCCTAACTCAGCTGCATGTATAAATACAGATATTGCATATATATATATTTTAATATATATTTTTATATATATACTCACACACTGGAAGTAAGAAAGAACCAAAATACAGCTCTCAAGTTTGGCTACAGACACGAGCTGCTTTTACCCAAACATTACCTATTTGCAGTAATTTTACCTGCTTTATAAATGACTGAAGTGAGTTCTGTGTGCACAAACTAAAGATCTGAACAAGTCCTGTTTTTCCTTCTGTTTCAATGGTGCTTTCCAGCCTCCTTTCACTGGGGAGAACAGAAAGAAAACAATTGACAAGATTCTCAAGTGTAAACTCAACTTGCCTCCCTACCTCACACAAGAAGCCAGAGATCTGCTTAAAAAGGTAGAATTTTAATGACTGTCTGTACTCCACATGTATGTAGAAAATAGAAATATAATGGTACCACTGTGGCTGTTCAGTTCAAGCTTGATTTGTTACTGATTAAGTCACTTTTTTGCTGAGTGGTGCAAAAAGTGATTTCCCTTGAAAATACAACCGTTTTCAATTGAATGCAGAATTTTCTGATTGTTCTGTGTTCATTCTGCATGGTGCTCATTGAAGTGATGATTGATGGCAGAACTAGCCTGGTTATAACAGCATAACTAATTCTGCTTTTTTGGATGTTATTTCTCATCAAGCTGCTAAAAAGAAATGCTGCCTCACGTCTAGGAGCTGGTCCTGGAGATGCTGGAGAAGTTCAGGTAACTTGAACTTAACTTGAGGCTTCTGAAATTACCTCACTGAAAAGAAAACAGCTTTGAAGGTAGCTCAGGGAAGGAGAGTGTCTGTCTTGAAGGGTAATGAGCACAAAGGCAGCCACATGTGACAACTCATCCAAACCTGAACTCTTTAAAGCTTAACAAAAGCAGCTGTCTGCCTATTCAATAATTTGCAATTTGGAAAATAACTTCTGTTCTTTAGCTCTGTCTTGCAGTAGATCTTTTCTAGTGGTTGCACAGTGCTAATTGTGCAGCCCTGGAAGGGTGAGGATACTCTCAGCAGATGTAAAAAACTCACCAACCTTGTATTAGTGCAGCTCCTTGAAGGGAGAACTGTGGCATTCCAGCTTGTCTTTGTTTTTGTGGTGACACTGACAAGTATTCAAGAGTCCTCCATATTTCACAGTTCTGATCATTTGTCATTAATGCAGTGTTTTGTCATGGTTTAACTTCCAAAGTTGGAAAATGAGAGGAATTTTGCATGTAAAGTGGCTTTTTCTAACACTTCCGAGGAAATGGGGACGTGTTGTCTGACTTGGAGGTGTGATCTCAACTCTCAGCTCTTGCAGCTCCTCCGAGCTAGTGCTGCAGAATATCCTGCACTCAACCAAATGTGATTTTGGAAAGAAACAGCCCAGGGAAGGGTCTGGGTAGAACCTGTTAGAGGTGAAACTCCAGACTTTGTGCCCTGGGGCTGACCCTGCTGCTGTCCCCCCTGCAGGCTCACGCCTTCTTCAGACACATCAACTGGGACGAGCTGCTGGCACGCAAGGTGGAACCTCCCTTCAAACCCTTATTGGTACGTACTGGGAATACTGGGAGAGATTCCCTGTCTGCCTTTAGGAAAGCTCTCAATGAAACTTAGAAACATTCACTTTGCAAACTGGAGTGCCACTGATTCCTTGAGTTGTGTCAGCTCAGGGGCAGATTTACTCTCAATTAAAGCTGGCAGATCTGATCTGCTTCAGTCTGAATTCCTCCTGCTTCTGACCCGTAGGTTAAACAGACCTGCAAGTGCAGTTCACTCTGAGATCAGCTTCTAAACCCTCTACAGTAAGTCAGTACTTAGTTTCAACTAGATGGAGTTACTAAGCAAAAGTAAATGAAATCACCTAATTAAGCGTTTTCTGGTTGCTTATTAATCTTTACATTTTATGCCTTATAAGCAGTAGTTTTACCTCAAACCACTGATGTGATGAACAAGTTTTTATTATCCCATCTTATTTGGATGCTGTCTGTTTTTTCCTCTGGGTACAGTCAGCTCCAGCAGCTGTGGGTATTGCCACCTCTATAATTCCCAGCTACTAAAATTCTCACTTAAAACTGGCTTAAGCATCACTAATGCCAAGCATTCCACAGCATGGGGACTCCAGACCTTTTTCCCCTCACCCTTTGGAATGAAATTCAGAAAGATTCAAGACTGATATTTCCAAATCTTTATCTGAAGGTGGTTTTGGGTTTTTCTGTTAGTAGTAATTTTATGGAAGTTTCTTGTGTAAACCAGAGGGTTTTTCCACTTGTGCTTCCATGGTTGCATGCAGGCTGCACAAATGAAAACCTGCTGCCTTTCCAGAGACTCGTGGGAGTAAAAAAGGGATTTTAGAATTACTGTTGTTCTTTGAGCAAATGAAACAATATTCTTCATAATCACTTATTCCAGAGTTGTCCTCTGTCCCTCAGACTATAAACACTTCTGTATCTGCAAAAATGGGACAGAACTATCTGGAGAGGCCTCCAAAAATGAAATAGTTGCAACTGTTCTGTACTGGTTGTGACAAGGGCTGAACTTGCAGGAAACTAGCATTGTATTTCTAAAAGTTTTTGTTTGTAATTTGAGAAATTTTTTTTAAGGCATCTTTTTAATTTATGTTCCTTTTTGATCCATAATTTTTGCCCCTCCCCCTTGCCTTTATTTCTCAGTGTCAGTGCCCATAGTGACCTCCCACTGGCAGCGACAGGATTCCGACACCACTCCAGGGTTTTCCTCCAGCAGAGCTCTGCCAAAAACCCATGGAATGAAGTCCATCCAGAGGCTGCACTGCTCACCGCTGAGCCATTTGGTTGATATCTGTAATATAAACCCTTAATCATTTTGTTTTTGCAAAGCAATCTGAAGAGGATGTGAGCCAGTTTGATTCAAAGTTTACACGTCAGACACCTGTTGATAGCCCAGATGACTCAACTCTCAGTGAAAGTGCCAACCAGGTCTTTCTGGTGAGTGAGGAGTCGGTTTGCTGCTGGAAATTGGGGGCATTTCAGCTAAATTCATTCCACTGACTCCTTGAAGCAAACTCTCATAGCTAAACCCAAATCCTGTAACAGGTCTGGGATGTTTAAAAGCTTTGAGAACACTTTGGTTATTGCTGACACTTTCTGTACACAGTAGCCAACAAAGTGTGCTGCCCCTGTGGAATGTCACGTTCTGATCCAGAGTGGCACTGTGAGCCCTGCACAGGGCATTGCTTCCACAGCCGTGCACAGGCAGCAGTGCAAAATTCATTAAATTGAGTGTGCCTGTGGGAATCTGTGATCTGAGAAATACCAGGAGTGTAGCAACTCCCTCAAGTCCCACTGTTTGCTTCAAGGAGTGAGTAAGGGTTCTTTTGTCTACACTAACTCTTTTTTAATTCTCCTATAAATAACCTATAGTTAATAATCCTGTAATTCAATAAATAACTGCACAAGTGATGCTGAATGCAGCCCGTGCCTGTGAGTTGCAGTGCCTTTTTTTTCCTGTTTTGCAGGGTTTTACCTATGTGGCTCCATCTGTACTTGAAAGCGTAAAAGAGAAATTTTCTTTTGAACCAAAAATTCGATCACCTCGCAGATTCATAGGTAGCCCTAGGACACCAGTCAGGTACTTTATCTTCTTTTTCTTTTTTTTGTAATACACTTTTTGACAAAGCAGTAGAAATAAAAAATGCAGCCTTGCTTCTGAGTAAGCCCAGCACTTCCATTAGGAGTGATTCTGTTTTATAAACCACATTATTAAAGACAGATCTGTGGTGTTGGGCAGCACATGAAGTTCTAATTTGTTGCTTTTCAGTGCTGATACAGCCTCAGAGTGGTGATTTTGATACAGCTAAAACTGTTTCAGAACATCCCAAGCACTAAAGAATCGTGTTAGTACAGAAAAACCCTCCTGCAATCACCTCAAAATGAGAGAATTTTACAAGAATTGTGGTAGAAGCCAGACATGGAAATTTCTCAGACTCCTGGAAGAGGAAGGAGGAATGAGAATTGCTTCTCCAGAGGCCTTTGAGTGGAGTGTCCTGCAGAGTGAGGGCAGTACCTTGGTGCTGTGTCCGTGTCCATCTCTGATTTTTGTATTTTTGTTTTAAAGCCCAGTCAAGTTTTCCCCTGGCGAGTTCTGGGGCAGAGGAGCTTCAGCCGGCGCGTCCACCCCGCAGCCCCCCGTGGAATACCCGATGGAGACCGGCGGGATGGAGCAGATGGACGTGACCGTGTGTGGAGAGGCGTCAGCTCCGCTCCCCATCCGACAGCCCAACTCGGGGCCCTACAAGAAACAGGCTTTCCCCATGATCTCCAAACGGCCCGAGCACCTGCGCATGAACCTATGACAGCTCCACTGCTGGCAGCCCCGCGGTGCAAACCCAGAGCGGACAGCAGCCCCCCCGAAGCTGAAACCTGAGGGCTCGCTTGGTTTACTTTGAAAAAGTGACAGTATCAAAGAATCGGTCATTGCACACAGAGACTCGGAAAGCAAAGAGAAAAACGGATTTTTTTTTTTCTTCCTGTCAATCAATGGTGCATAAACAAAAAGAAACTTTAGCAAATGGTATTGCAGAACTCTAGGCACATCATCTTACTGATTCCAGTGACATCTTCTCACCTTATCAAGGATCTTTCAGCTTTGAGAGCTCGAAACTGACAGTATTAAGGGGCAGGATGTTGCTTCAGAATCACTGGTGTAGTCTGAATGTGTCGAGGAGGGTTGGCCCTTTCACTAGGCAGAGTTTGGAATGCCTGCAGGCTTGCAGCTGAGGGGTAATTAGCATGCAAGCTTCGTTAAGCGGTTTCCTACAATGGGGTGGAATCAGAGGAAAGCTAAACCTAATTGGTGTTTCACATTCAAAACATGATGAGGTTTTTTTATATATATATATATATATAAAATATATATTTTTCAAATAGATTTTTTGATTCAGCTCATTATGGAAAGTATCCCAAAATGAAAAAGGCAAACTTAATTGGTTGCTGTGAAGAAAGTTCAAGGCTCTGGTTCTGATTCTCCTCCTCATGAACCAACCAATCAATAAATGAATCACTCACTGACCAGCCTGGCAGTGTGGGGTGGGACAGAACTGCTTCCCCAGCCGAATTCCCTGTTTGTTCCTGCCAAGACAAATGGATCTAATCAAACAGCAGTGCTGCTATGTTCTAGGCTTAACTGGAAGCCATGGGCTCACACACGTCCTGCTTATTTCATGCCTGTCCTCAGCAGACATTTCACCGGGAAATTCACTTTTGTACACGCTGGTCCTCAGCTGGGCAGCTCAGATTCTTACCCACAGAGAGATCAACAGTGAGCACAACACCAGGTGAACAGAAATCTCTAGGAAGTACCACAGGAAACACAGAGAAATCCTCCAGAGTATAAGGAAATAAATATTTTTGTAACCAGTGGGTAAGAATTTGAGGATTTTTTAAATTATTATTATTATTATTATTAATAATGAAAGTTTGCTTATGGTAGTTCCCTGCCATTATACATTTCTAAATTTATCAACATTTTTTTTCTATGCTGGGGCAATAAATTTGCTGATTGTATGAGAAAAGCGTTCAATGGCCTTTCAGTGAATGTCTTCCACAGTGGGTCAGAACTTTAGCAAAACTTTAATTTAGCAAACACATTCTTAAGGACACTATTTATGTTTTTAAAATTGTCACGTTCTGTACAACTGACTTACAGGTACAAAGAATAAAATAAAGGTAAAACTTTACCTTACTTTAAATACTTCCTGCCTTAAAGAGAAAGCATTTCCATGAACATAGCTGGTGAAAGGGTTCATATCTGCAGAGCTTTACCCTAGGGTTAGAGTGTGGATGGTGTGTGCGTGTGTGTGGAGATGATCATGCAGCTGCGTACAAGTCCTGTCACTTTTTGCCTGCCACACGTTGCATTATCTTTTAGTCAAACTGTGCAAAGTCGACTTCTGGCGTTTCACAACAGTAGGGATTTTTTTATTCTAGATTCTGCTTACTCTGTGGATACTGAATCTTTTTGAGCCATAGGATCCAAGCCATAAAACTCTCCGTAAGCATTGAATCCAATCAACAGCTCTTTGCTAAAACTGCAAGGCAGAAGGATTCAGCGACACCTTGATGCTAGCAAAGAACCAACACAAAAAAATGGTTATGATTGAACAAAAATAAGTTGTTTTGGGTTTTTTTAACTTCCTGATACGCCTTTTGTTGAAAAATCAGTTTTTTTCCTTTTAGTTTGAGCAGGAAAATCCAGTTCCCTTACTGGAAGATTGCCATTGTTGAGTTGGTGATTTTGTGGAACCAAAATCCAGGTGCTCAGGAGTGTTTGCACTGTTTGCACCTGCACTTCCCTGACACTCACTGTGGATAAAGGAACTTGGTTAAAAACAACAAAAGAACTTTTTAAGTGAGATCTCTCTTGGTCCTAGTTACAGCTACCAGTTGCTTTTTGCTTGGCTGGATAGAATTGTCCAGAGGAATTGGTTTTAATGGCTGGCAAGAATGGCAAGAGTTGTTTGTCTGAGTTCACTGATCAATTCCAAACCCAAACCCATCAGTTTTCCAAGGAAATTCCATGTACTGGCAACGTTTCAGCCCGTAGATTGTAAGTTGAATTCCCTACCATAACTGTGAAACTTTGGGAGTGTGACTCAGACAGCAAGCACACACTATGCAATATGGTTTATCCTGTATTTATTTGTAAAAATATCAGACATAGATCCTCTATATATATATATAATAGTGTCAAATTACTAGTTGTGAACTAAGGGGAGTGGAGTTCTAGCTCCTGTCTGGCTATTTCAGATAAGTGCAGAATGCATTGAATATTGGAGAGCTTAACAAGTGCTTTCTTTTGTTCATTTAAAAATGTCTTAAATTTTTCATTAGAGTATAGAATCTTATTTTTTTTATTTTGTACAAGCTGCGCTTTTTTAATTATAATCACTGAAAAATTCACTATAATTTGATTTTATAGGATTTTTGTAGCATTACAAAAATATAGTAAAACTGAGGTTAATACCTGTTGTGGCTAACCATATAAAAAGTATTAAATCTTAAACTTGAACAAAAGTCATATTTTTTTTTACTAGATGTTAAATAGGGAAATATTTTGTTCTGCAGGTCGTTATCAGAAAAGATTTCTAGGTCAGCTGTTTTACCAGCAGTTTTTCTTTTTCCCATTTGATGCAGAAACTATTCTGGTATAAGATATTCAGAATTCCATCATTTTTCTCTGTGGGAGTGATGCATACATTTGACGCCATTCGTGTACTAAATTGTAATTTTGGGAATGCTGGAATAATTCCTACCAAGACTGTCTTAATTGTGCCATCTGACATTTGAATGTCATCCTGGTATTAGCTCATAATAAAAGATAAAAATCAACGAGTCAATTGTTCTTTTGAATATCCCTTTTTTTTGCAGTGCTGTGTTTGGATAGAAAAATCAACAGAAAGAGAGAAAGAAGAGAAATTGTTCCCTGATCCCTGTTTTTGATGGTAAATATTCAATAATATTCAAAATATTTTGTTCTGCAGTGTTTTAACTCAGTGGTTACTACAATGTTGTAGAGAAAGACCAAAGTTGATTTAAACTACTAACACTTTGTAGTGCTCCATAAAATAACCTTGGTGAGCTTTACAGGCCAGATGTAATGATATTTCTTAGCTTGAATCTCCCATCTCATTAAATTTTTATTCTGAATACTGGATTCTGCCCTTGGAGCTACACCTTTAGGCTATTCAAGTAAATGTTTCACTTTTCAATTGTTTTTCCTGAATTTACAAGTTTTCTAAATGTCTTCAGGCAAGACCAAGCTCGAGTTAATGATAACTGAATGTAACTTTCCTGTAAGAGAATCATTTGAGTGATGTTTTCAGTCTTACCTGAATAGCAAAGTGAAAAAATCAGGGAAGAAAGTGAGGTTACACAGAAGTTAGTGCTAGAAATAACATAAAAACTAATCATGAATAAATTGTAACATTTAAAGGGTTTTTGTTTACTTCAGTAAGAAAAATGTACCTGGCAGTGAGCAGTTGTTATGTGCTTACATGAGTTAATACCAAAACAATAAGAAATCTTTCTTTATTCAACATGCACCAAACAAATAGATTCAAATGCATTTATTCTCTCTGATTTTTATGCAAACTACAAATTGCAAATAGAGTATAAAATAGATTCTCCCCTGTAAGAAAATCTGCTTCCTGTTCTGACAAAAATATAGTATTAAAGATTTCTTTTAAAAATACCAGCTTTATAAAATGCCAAGTAAAAAACTAACATCAGTGGCTGGTTTAAAGCCAAAAGATTAAGCCAGGGATCCATTAGAAGCCTACAAGAACCTAAAGGGGAAATATTTTTGTGCTTATCTACAGGTGCAGTGAGAAACAGTTCCTGTTCCAGGTGCATTAATAAGCTCATTTCTCTCATTTATTGGGCAAGCATTAAAGATCTTTAATGCCAAGAGTGCCAAGCAGCTCTAATTCTCACTGCAGTCCAGAGTATAAAATTTGCTCATAATCTTAATAAAATCAGTAGGTTGACCTTTTGGCTTGAGTCATGTTAGAAGGATAAATACAGTTTAGTACAGTCTGGAACCCTATTCAACTATCAAAATAAAATGTTGAATTAAGTAATGCAGCACATTTGAAGGATTTGACTGTTTCCTATGAGAATCACAAGAGAAGCAATGCTGGCTTTCCTGCATTCATTCTGAAAACTTCAGTTTTCTCTACTTAAGAAAGGTCAAGTTGCCATTTTCTGCACTGTTTTAAATATGTGGAATTTGGAAACTCCTTCCCTGTGCCACCTACAATTTAATCTGCAGTAAACTGAAAAAGCCTCGTGTGAACAAACAAACTGGAACCCAAGTTGTTTGACAAGCTTTAGAAAATCTGGAGGTGCATAGATGTGGCTCCATCCTTCCACTTGTTAATATGGTCTGAAATAACAGTTCTGCAGAGTGGACAGGTTTTTTCTCTATTAAACCATAAAGAGATGCATTCTTCACAAAATGTGTGCTGGAATGAAAAGAATGACAACTTAGAGCTTCTAAGCTCTTCCATTGATATTATTTCTGCAGTCTGATTTCTAGAAATAATCATCAAACATACACTCATCTAATTTTATCTTGCCTCGTGTAACAGTAGTTTTTAATATTCTTTAATTTAAAAAAAGGGGGATTATGTGTATTACCTGACAGATCAGCAGAATAGGCTTCTGAAATTCAGCTTGGCAAATGGAACAAATATCATCAGATTCAGAGCACTGTCTCTTGCTGGCTGGCACCCCATAGTGCTGGGAAACAAAGGATTTGCAGAAATGTTAATTGTGAAAAATGAAAAAGCCAACCCCAAACACCAGGACAGAAAGGAATTTGGAATAAGGGCTGCTATGTCAGGGAAACTTAAATCCCTAATGTAAAGAAACATTGCTAATTTTTGAAGCAGAAGCAGGACAAAAAGGATTATTTCACGTCCTTTTATCTGAAGGGACGTGCAGATTTTTTTTAGTGGGTGATTTTGTTGTTGTTCAGGTGACAACACTGAGTCAAGGACCTCAGATTGTGAAATGGGAGAATGAGTATTCAGGGGTTAATTTAAAAATGCATTTGTTTCTTGCTAAAACAATACAAAGGAATAGGAATGAGGCATTTCTAGAAGGATTTTCATGAAAGTTTGGTTTTGTTATAAGAGAATGCAGTACTCACTGGGCGTGTAAAAAATATCCGTAAGACCTGCCTGAAGTTCCTCCATTGTCCAAAAAAGCTCAAAAGCTGAAATGGCAAAGAAAACTTAAGTTACGCTCAGTATTTTTTCACTGTGAACTAAAAAGCTCCCAAGCTTTTGATTCCAGCACTGGAATCTCACTGCTGGTTGGATGTTGGAAGTCACATAAGCACAGCAATAGTTCTGACTGACCCTATTTTAAATTTTTGAGATGGAACCAAATGCAGAATTTAGGCTGAAGTTTTTCCTGGTCTGGTTTTAAAGAGTGTTGAGGTTCTGAAATGAAGCACTAGAGTGCAAATATATCAATGCCATGGTCTGTAGTCCTGGAATTAAGGTACCAGAGCATGATGAAGTGTTGGTCATGTTTAAAGCCAAAGTGGTTTACATTTGGGGCAGATGAGCTCTTTGGGGAAGCAGAGAGCCAGCAGGAAGATATTTAACTTGTTTAGCATTGCAGAGAAAATTTCATTTCCTGGAAAATGGTGACTCTTTTAGCTGTTAATTTTGTCTTTATTTTTGCAATTTCTGTGTCTGATGTGAGGGGCCCTATGATAGCTGTGTCCTTTGCTTTGCAATCCCAATCCATTGCTAGATAAAGATGATTTTGAGTCCTGAGCCACTTTTCCTGGAAGGCTGCATCAGTAAAACTGAAGCAAGCGAGTTCAGAGGGGAATTTCAGAAGCGCCAGTCTGTATCACCCTCCAGTGATTATTGACACAGAACAATCACTGCAGAATTTAATATCAAATTTGCCAAGAGCACAAAGCCTGCATACCTTGAGGATGAGGTAGAGAAGGGCCAGCAGGATGCCCAGGGTCCACCCCAGTGAAGCGTCCGGCTCCCCGTGGGCGCTGAGGTAACGGAACCACACTGGGATGGGGACAAACATACGGTAATACTGGCAGAGTTCTTCTAACAGCATGTACCAGTAGCCCTGAGCAAGACATGCAAAGGAACAGCTCAAGATTTAAACCTCCAAGGGTTTGCAAAGTACACAGAAAAATTGTTATTCTTTGGAGTTGTTATTCTTTGGAGTAGCTTCTTTTCATGATGAAATAATTAAATGTGGAGCGCAGAGAAAAGGATCTGAGGATGTCTCACCACAACTGTCCAAGGAACAGCAGCAAAATTGATTGCTGGACTGCAGAAAATCGAATTACAGCCTGAATTGGGATGGCTTGGCAGATGCCTACCCACTTAACAAGGCTGTCAGACTCAATCTCATAAGCATTAAAAAAAGTAAAGTGACATGAAAAAAGGAGAATAACAAATTTGGTCACAGAGATCAGCTTGTCATGAGCCAGAGTTGTGTCCTGCACTCAGGGTTAAAAAATGAGAATATTATTCTAGTAACAAACAATAATACTTATTAATAATACTTATTAATTGTTAATAATAAATCACAAACTTTTCCTGTAGATAGTTTTGTGTCTAAGAAATTTGTTAATTATCTTCTGATAATAAACTTCTTTAAGGATGGGGTGATATAAAAACTGAGGGGTCAGGAGAGAAGCAAAAGGGGAGCTGGAGTGAACAGGTAACCAGAGATCACTAAAATTAGTGAATAACAAAACACAAATGTCCTGCACAGAACACTGTGTGTACATGTGTAATTATAAATATTTAGCTTAGCTTTTAAGGAAATAAAATAAGTTTTTCTTAAAACTGTCTTTGTAACTCTTTCAATAATGTACACTGGATGATGCCACAAATTGCTATTATTGACCAGATTCCTTCTTTAATTCAGCCATAGTTGGTGAAATGGAATTTTCATTAACTATTTTGTATGTTACATCACTAGATGTAGAAAAATAGAGATCTTGATTATAAATCAGTATTTAGAGAAGCCAGTTGTGCCTCAGAAGAACTTGTTCTGGTACATTATAAGAGATAAAAATGTCCCAAAACATCCTGTTCAAATGCTACCACATCAAACTGTACTTGCTAATTTATATTTTCTGAACCAGCACTAGTAATTGCAATTTTAAGATAAAATGTAATTGGTTTTGCCTGCCTCACCTCAGGAAGCAGATAAAAATAAATACACAGTGAGTGTAAGCTTCTGAGAAAATCATTAAACTGCACTGATTTGAGAAATTAAGCTATTAATCAAATCCCTTGATCTGACACAAATATTCCTTAAGTTTATTAACAACAAAGAAAATTCAGGATTATTTTTGAAGAGCCAGAAAAAAAACAGCTGTTTGCATGTGCAGATCTTAAAATCTTGACAGTTCTTGTGGAGCATGTGCAAAATTTGCTGTGCTCCAGCTGCTCCAGGCCAACTGCCCATGTACACATTCCTACAGAGCAGAAAATGAAAGGTTTGCTTCAACCCCCAGCTTGGAGACAGAAATAAACCCATTTATCCAATGATGTAATACAAGCAATTGTTTCAGATCAGGCTGAAAACCTTTTTTAGCATCAAGCAGAGAAGAACATGAAAGCCACAGGGTTTTCTTGCACACGGTGTAGTGGTGGATTATTTACAGACATTTAATTAAAGATTTTTCTCCGGGTAGGATTTAATAATTAGTTACTTTTACCATAAGAGAATCTTCACAAGGAATCAAAACTGCAGCTTGTTTCCTTACCTTGGATTTAAAGGACATGATAAAAGAAGGCACCAGGAGAATAAAGCACTTCAAGCCCATGAAGAGGAATTTCAGAATAAAGTCCGTGACTCCCACAATCCAAAGCACCTCCCAAAAGTTCATAAAATCCACAGTGGGGCTTAAGAAGATTAAGCTACAAAAAGAAGTATCAGAAGTTACTGGAGCACCCTATTTAGAGGAAACTGTAACCTGAGATTATTACAGCAGGTTTAATTAAAAAAGGAAACTTGGTTTACACCGTTAGAACATTGACTAAGAAAATGAAAATGGATCATTGTAAATGGATCACTGAGGATCTCTGACAACTTTTCCATCTTGGAACCTTCTTTGCTGTCTCCTCATCACAGCCCCACCCTCCAGAGCTCAGTTTGCTGCCTCAGGTTGGCATTCAGCCTTTGATTTCCAGCCAAGGCTGCAGCTACGGGCAAGGGGGAAAAATCAATTGGAGTCACAAACTCCACAGAGCCCCAGGATGCCACGTTTGGTATTCCCAAGGGTCAGAGCTGGAATCAAAGCCAGGAATGTTCTCTGTGGCAAAGTAGTGCCACTAAATCAAGTATGGAGCCCAGGAAATTCCAACATACTGCTTTTAAATCAAGTATGGAGCCCAGGAAATTCCAACATACTGCTTTTAAGGACAGCACCTGTTAAATTTGGCAGAAGGGGAGGAATAGAGATTACAGTGAAAGAGAAACCAGTGCCACAATTAAAGAAAAAGAGCAGATGAAGTGTCTCCAGTTAATGTCTGAGTAGTTTATGGTGGGGTAGGGCTGTTTCTGTATTTACCTGTGATACAGGCACTGAGAGTGGAAGGTGTAATACAAGAGGAGAGATGATCCACTTAGGTAGAGCAGTAACCAAGTGCATTGCAACTTGGAGCACCGTTCCTGCAATTGTAAAGAGAGACTGCAGCCTCAGAATCAGTGCTGAAATACATCCCAAACTCCAAACAACTGTTGCACCCAAGCACTCACTACCAGAGGACTTTATCTGAGGGGTTTAGAGCCCATAAAATAGGAGAACTCGATGGAAAGATAATGCAGTAATTTTAGTATTTTCAACTTACTATGTTCGAGGTGTACCAAGGTTTTTTCTAAAGACAACCAAAACCCACCCCACTGTGAAGAAACAACAGGTTTCCCTTTGAAAATTTACACTGTCAGCTACTATTTCAACCCACAAATATAGTCAAATTAATCCACAACTTACAAAAAAGTGATTTCAATAGTCAAAGTCAGAGGGGGGGAAAAAACCACCCCTTGAATTTTGCAGACTTTGTTATCTGAGGAGTTCCCCTGTACAGAAGCATTAAGACTTCCGTCTCGATACCTAGTATTATTAAGTGAATAAAACACCATGTCCATTCACATTTCTTTCAAAAATGGATTAACTTGATTAAGTTTTGCTTAACTTAAAAGAATTTTGTTGCATAGGGTGATACTTACTCTGAGAAAAACCTGATTTATTATGCTTTTGTTTGCATATGCATAGGTTGTTAGCAGCCCAATTCCAAGAGAAATGCCTATTAGGAAAATAGGATCAGTTATAAACATGAAAAGGAAAAATAAATCACTGAACTGGGTTAAAAAGCAGCCACTTCTAATATGTCTTTGTAATTAGAATTAATAGCTGAGACTCTCAAGCCAGGATAATTAAGTACATTGTACATATGCCAGCAAAGGAAACAGAAGCCACTGAAATGCAGTTTAGTAAATCTCTCTTTCTGGTGAATACAGCAAATAAAAATAAAGCTAAAAACAAACTGAATTCCATTTCAGGCACGGTTATTAGCGTATTTCTTGGCAGGAGGAGGGGAGGAGGCTCTGCTCCCACCGAGCCGATTTTGTTCTACTCTACCAGTTGTGTGCTGCGTGAGCAGTTTGACCCCCAGGATGAGCAGGTAGGGCAGGCTGTTGTGCAGCCACTGCAGGAGGCACCGCAGCTCGGACAGGGAGCTGCCGCCCTGCTCCTCGGGCTCCGGAGCATCCTCCAGCGCCGCTCCCTCCCCGTGGGCGTGCCCGTGCGAGCGGCTCTGCGGGCCCGGCCTGGAGCTCGCGTTTTCCCGGGAATCGCCGGCGCTGGAGCTCAGCTGGATTCGCACGTCCGCGGGGCTGGGGTGGCAGGAGCCCTCTCCCGATAGTCGCGGCGAGGAGGAGTCATCGCGGCTGCCCTGGGTGCTGTGGAGGTGGGCACAGTCGGGTTGCATGGTGCGGTTTGCTCCTGGAGTCTTCTCTAATTTGTGTCTCCTAGAGCAGGATAGAAACAGGAACAGTTAAAGCCAGATAAAACAGTTCAGGAAAATTAAAACCCAATAGGTTGTACTGAGTGACAGCATGAAGGCAAGCTTCTCTGAGATCCTGCCTGAGTTTGTTCCGTGGTTCACATCCCATCTCCACAGGACAGCCTCCTGTGTCCCATATTAAAATGATTTTTTTCCCTCCATGTGCAGATTTCCCAGCCTGCAGTGACCCGGCTGCCTTGGGAACAGCTGAAACTGCGAATCAGAACAGCAAAAGCTGCTGGAAGGGAGACCAGCACTGGCTTGTGCAGAGAGATCTTGGAAGTGCTGCATAATTTCACAAAAATAGCAACAGCAGTGGGCCAGAAAAGGAGCAAACCCTGATGGGAAGGAAGCAGGGAGTACATTTCCATGCACCCATTAATGAGTGAGCGCTGGTTCAGACACGTCAAAAGCCAGTGCATGCTCAAAACTGAGGGTCATTATGAGATTAATGAGATTATCCTGTCTGGGGAAGGGAGCAAAACCAGGTTAGGCCATTTTCTAAGAAGAATTTAAAAGAGTGAGAAATGAAATGCAGCCAAATGAGGTCTGATTTGTCTTTCCTTTGGCATCTTTTGGTTGTCTTCTGGGCAGTTTTTCACTTCTCTGTGAGTCTTTACTCAGATCAAGTAGGGTTAAATTAACTTCTCTGCACTGGTGTGACATCAGAGTAATGATTTTGGAGAATGCCTGGAAGCTGAATTTGACACAATACTTGTCACTATGGAGTAATATTGAAACACTGAGAATTTTGTTATAATCCTCTTCCTATTGTTCAGAATCTTACAGATTTCTCTTTTTTTCACAGCTAGGTTCACCGGGGATACAAAAGCAAAGCAAAATTGCTTTTGCACAGCAAGAAGTTCTGGATGTATTTGCACAAACCTCAAATTCTTTAGCCTTTAAAAAGAAGGTAAGATTAAAGAGTAGAACCACTTTAACACATGAATATGAGAACTTACTAATATTTACAAATGCTGCTTCTACTACTACTATTATTTGTTGTTGGCCAAAGATGACATCATACTTCAAACCAACCAAAACTCTCGTTCTGTATTTTTTTGCACACGAATAAAACCGATGAAGTGGAGATGGTACTGACTTGTGTGAACAGTGTTACTGAGCGATGTTTTTTACAGGAAGGAATGAAGAAGACACCTCATTTGCACTGCAGTTGGTGTTTTGGGGCCGGGATTTGCAAGAACTGACAGCTCGGTGTTTAAAAAGCCGGAGCTGGAGGATGGCAGCCGCCCCTGGCACTGCGCCGAGCAAACTTTCAAATCACCGAGTTATTAAATGGGATTTCAGGGAAGACTCCCGCACGCACCCAGGTTTTTTTATCCTCCCCAAAAATCAGCTAAAGTAAGACTCTTGGGAAAGGCCCCTTCGAACATTCCCCGTCTCTGCCGGGGCCGCTGCTCCCCTCACGCTCCGGGAGCTGCTCCCGCACCGCGCCGGGACCCCCGGAGGGTTCGAACCGCCCCCGGAGGGTTCGAACCACCAGGAACTCATAGGAAGGTTTATCCCGGGAACCCCTCGGGTGGGTTTGTACCGCCGAGACCCCGCACAGCGAATGGAAGGAAAGGAAAGGGTGAGCCCAGAGCCGCGTCCCCATGTCCCCCTCCCTGCCCCGCGCTGTGAGGGGGCGCGGGTGGCCGCCCGTTCCCGCCCTCTCCCCGGTACCTCATGGGGCGCCCGGCGCCTCCCGCCCGCCGCCAGCCGCCATCGCCGGGGCCGAGGGGGAGGAAGAGGAGGAGCCGTGAGGGGAGGAGGAGGAGGAAGAAGAGTTGTGAGGAGGAGGAGGAAGGCTCCGAGCTGGGCGTTGCTCTGGCAACGTCGCGGCCTTCGCCCCGTGAGGGGAAGGGGGGGAGCCTCCCCTCAGCCTCAACCCCGCCAAAAGGAGGGCGGAGGTTCCTGTTGCTTTTTCTTGAAAGCCTCAATTAAAATTAATCTGGGAAGGCAATAATAGGGAAGGAAATGAAGGGATATATAAAAAAATATATGTGTACTGCGGTGTCATTACTTGTCAGTGGCGATTAAGGGAGTCCTGCTGTCTGGAAATTGGCTTTGCCTCCCAGGAAAGCTGAGGGAAGCATTGTCCTAGTTAATGCTGCTGTAGCTCTTGGGAGAGGCTTGGAATGAAACAGATACAGGTTTTCGTTTGAAATATGCTCTTGAATAAATTATTTTGCGTCCAGAAATGGCATCTGTTTTCCCTGGCTCAGATATTTTTCTAGAAAAAGTGTTTAGGTATGCAGCTCACACAGAAAGTGGGACTAATATCTGAGCAGCTTTGAAAATCAATGCTGTGTTGTTTGGAGTTAGAACAGAAATGCCGGTTTCATTCCAAAGTTTAAATGCAGAAGTGCTGTGGGGTCAGGAGAGGGAAAGGATGGGCCCTTGTAGATGTTATGAAGTGAAAAACTAAGTGTTTGGAAGAGTTTAAGTGGCCTGGCGTTCAGTGACACCATCTAACAACAAACACTCTATTTTATTTTCAAGGAAGAAGCTGAGAGCACTGGCTGCATCTCTGTGTCTCTTGGAGGTAGGGTTTGAGGAGGCAGTTTGGCCTAGTTTTATGATGTTTTTGGAAATTGTGCTTAGAATTTCCTGACTGGAAAGTTCAGGTCACAAATCCTCAGCATTTCACTCAGGCTGTGGCTGATGGGTTGGAAGAAACCCGGGCTGGTTATGACAGATATACTTAAATATTAAACATACCCACAGGTCTCCTGTTCCTCCAGGCCTTCTGAACTCAGAAGACCTTTCTCATTTGTGTAATTTTTCTGTCTAATTATCACAATACCGCTCAGTAGCAGCACCAATGCAGATTTCAGAAGCCTGGCAGGAGCACTCAAAGAATTTCGTGGCCATGTCCCCATCCTTCCAAGGATAACACAAACCTGTTGTGTTTGGCTTCTGCTGTGCCATATTGTTCATTCTCCCACTCTTTGCTCAGTCAGTCACTCACATCGTGTTTGGATTAGGAAGGACAATGTGAAAAAAAAATCTTAATTTGCTTCTCAAATCAGGGAAAGCAATTATAAATCTTTTATTTTTAAATAGTGTTTTATGATTGGAAATTATGCATGCCTTCTGTACATCGCTTGGAAGGGTATAAATATAAAAGATTTGTTCAGCTGTTTCTTTTTTGTAATTATAAAATGCATTAAAGTACAAATGTAGCTTTAAATCCACGTTGTTCTCAAACTGTTTCTCATTGCCACATGCACTGAAAATATGAAATTAATTCGTGGCAGCTTATTAATCAATGGTGTTTGCTCATGCAGGTCACTTGCTGATTTATCTCTAATTCACAGCTCATTAGAAGGTGTGTAACTCTTCAGAGATGTTGTTATTTAACAGATGTGTTTTCCTAGTGCCATTAATGACCTCTGGATTTAGTAACTCCCGACACAAGAGAGTTTTGGGAGATTATTCACAGAAAATTGGAAGTCTTTTCCCATGGGCATTGGACCCATTAGGTCATGGAATACCTGGTGATAAATTTACCAATCTGTATTTGGATTCTACTCCCAGGATGCCAATAAATCTCAGAGTGCCCAGGCACTCCATTTTCAGGTGTTTATACACTCAGAAGTACCCCAGACTTTCTCATCCTCCCAGGAGCAGGTGGTACCTCTTTAATTGGTGCAATCAGCACTTTCCATCGGTGTGTACCTGCTTTTCCTGGGTTTGTTCAGTGCATGAAAACATTGGAACAAACTCTGATCCTTGTGGAACTCTGCCTGGGATGCCCTGGCAGCTCAGTATTTACCACTGCAACAGTTACTATGTCCTAGAAGTTGCTGAGATCTTGTTTAATAGGCAGAAATGTTAGAAGAACATATTTTGTGTCCTGAAGGAGCTCTGCAGCAATCTGAGCAGGTTAAGGGATTAAAATCTTCACCTTTTGTATCACATTTTTTTCATCAGAAAGTTTTTTAAAATGAGGCGTGCAGCCTCATCTGTGGTGGAATTTAAAGGAGCTGATCTCAGATACAGGGAAAGCAATTTTAGTTAATGATATGAGAAAAAAATGGGCTTTTTGGTAAGAGTCTGTAGAATAGCAGAATGTCCTGAATATTCAAAGGTTTTAGTGGTTTGTCTTCATTTTACCCAAAATGCTGCTTGAGTATGGAAGACATGCAAAATTAAGAGGGTTTAGTTTAAACTGTTTGAAGGATTTGAAAATCCTGCCAAGAGGCTCAAATAACCCTTAAAATTCGAATGTTTCCTGTGCGTTGAGTGCTCCATCTTTTAAAAACTGTCCCCTGCAACTCCACAAACTCTGACTTCAGTTTGTATTTCGAGCACAAGGGAACAGCTCCTGTGCTGCTGTGTCTGAGACAGTGAAGAATAGAGAGCCCCGTTCTGAAAACATCCCTGAGGCGATGGCCGGGTTTCACTGCTGAACTCTGATCCTCCAAGCTTTGTCAAGGAGACTCGCGAGGAATTCGAAGCAGATATTTTTGTGTTGCAATGACATCACCCCGTTCCCCGAGGTTTCCAGAAATCTTACGAGCCCTCTGTGTACGGCAGCGTGAAGTCATTCTAAAACTGAGAGTAATTCCACTGCAGTGGTGTCATGTAATTGTTCCAAAGCTGCCGAATTAGATCCCGGAGTCTTGTTTGGGTTTTTTTTTAGGCAAAGATAAAGCTTTGAATGAGAATCAGCCAGCGGAGCCACAAAGGGCAGCTGTAGTTTTTGCTCCCTGCACAGGAGGGTGCTCAGCCTCTGTCTTTATCTGCAGGAAGGAGCGATTCCCGTGGTCATCAGGATCGAGTGGAGAAGCTGTTTCCTGAACCCGGCTTTTCTTGTAGTGACACTGGAGGATCTGTGGAGCGCAGTGACTCAAACATTATTCAGCTGTTCAAGAATTTCGGGAGGTGTGTGTTAATTGCTGCTGTTAGACCATTACGGAGGTATTTAGGTCGGACGATGTAATGATCGTGACGTTGGTATTCTTTAATGGGTGTCCTTAAAGGTGCCAGAATTTTCAATGGGATCTTTGAAGTTTCTCAAATTTAGGTGTTTTTTTTTTTTTCCCCATCTAATTTGTTCATCTGAACGTGTGGATCGCTCAATTGAACAGTGAATTCTCATGTGTGTAAACATGAGTGGATTACCAGGAAGGAGTACAGGAGTTTGTTCATTTATATTCCATTTGTAGTATCTGCTAGTAGTTATATCCTTAATTATTCTGTCTTTTCCTTGTTAAATCATAGAATATCCTGAGTTGGAAGGGACCCACTGACATCATCAAAGTCCCACTCCTGACCCTGCACAGGACAGCCCTGGCAGTCCCACATGTGTGTGACATACAGCTATGTATTTGATGTTCCAAACCCAAATTAATCTTCTAACATAATTCATAAAATGGAATTTAACTTTCTGTTTACATTTTTAGGGATCAAAGAGGGGTCTTGAATGTGGTTTTTGTTAAGTGAGTTTTCTCAAACCTGTGTGTTGTACAATACTCCAGCCCGCTGGATGCACATCAAATTTAGTCACTGAGGAAAGACAGTTTTGTTTTTAAAAAGCAGATGTCTGGAAAAGGAAATATCTCCTTTCAGACCTTTTGGAATAAATATAAACCCAGAAATGTAGTAGGCAAAATCTTGTTTGCTGTGGTGAAGGGGATTCGTCCCCTTAACATCAGCACATAAATATTTGCTTCATTTCAGTCAATATTTACCTCACAGGTCAATAAAACTTGTTTTGCACTTCTCAGAGTTAATATTTACTTGCTGTTTTTAGCTTGGTGACAATATTTAAAATTCTCTTAAGGGTACGGGGGACTTTTCTCCTTCTTTTCCAACAAAAGATTTTGTTTTAACAGAGATGTGTTAGTTTCTTAGGAAGCGTTATCCGAGTCAGACCATGTTTGTCATGTAATAAGATTATCCAGATTATGCCTGTAACTCTTTATAAGTATGAAAAGGATTTTTTTTGCTTGAAAGGGTCAAGTGACTAAATGTCTCACCAAATTTAAAAGCAATTACTTGTGTCTGTAAAATTAGGCTGTAAAACTTAGGACGCAGACACTATTTCAGAAGGTGAAGGGCAATGAAAGTACTCCTAACTCTGAAAATTATTTTTGTTTTGGAAAGCAATCACTAACTTGACCATTTGTTCAGTTAAGTCAGAGCACAGTTGTGTGGTTTAGGAGGAAATGCAGAGGTGAACTTTAGATCCTTGTAGGTGACAAGACCACATTTGCAAACGTACAAGTTCATCTGCACGGAGGAACTTCCCCCCTGTGCATTTCGTATTTCTATCACAGCTGGCTGGGTGTTATTTCCAGGGGTTGGGGTTTATGAGGAGTTGATCCTTGGTTCTCAACCTGCTGCAGCCTCTGTGGGTGAGGGACAGGCCCGGCTCCTGTGCCTGCTCCAAGGAGATAACGGGGTGCTGGTTAAGCCACGGCTGTTATCTCCCTGCCTGTGCCCTGCTCCTGCCTGCCCTACTCAACCCCAGTCCTCAGCACTTTGTTTGCATTTCTGTCACAAAGCAAAACCAAACATCTCCAGTTCTGCCCCTCGGAATGGGGGTTTTGTGATTGATACAATTAGAGATGGAGGTTGAGGTTATTTAATTGAAGTCTTCAGCTGAAGTAAAATCTCTGAACTAAATCACAGCACACCCATATCCTTCAAACTGTCAAACAAAACATCTGCTTATGATAATGATTATCTTAATTGAAGAGTTCTAGCTCATGCCATGCTTTTCTTCATTAATAGAAAGGATTAATGAAAGAATACTTAGAAAAGTACTTAACCATTTAACTAAGAACTACTCCTGAAGTGAAACACTGCTGAAGGAACATTGGAATTCATCTTAGACTCCTATCTAAACTTCCTCCTGGTGAACTTAACCAAGTTAACCATTTTCAGCCTCCAATGCTGCAGTAAAAACGTGCTTCCTTAAATCTGCCTTGCTTGCAGACAGAATCTGACACACTGGATTTAGTACAGCTGCAGAATTAGCATTCAAAACTCCCATGCTGCACAGTTTCCCCACGTGTTACATAAAAATGCTGTGCAGTTCCTCTCTCCAAGGCTCCTCTCGTAGGGCTTTAGCTGCCTCTGTGCCTCCCCTTTGGTTACTGTTTTAATTTATACACAATCCAATTTTACACACAACCCCAAATTACTATTCATTGTAAGATAAAAATGGTAAATTGATAATTCTGCTCAATATTGACTTAACATTCAAGGTGTAACAGCTTCAGAACATATTTTGAAGTCATGTTGTGTTTCAGGTGATGGGAGGCAATGTGGATTTCTTTAAACATCTGAGCTGTGGACCTGTGATGGTTTGGATGTTGTTGAGTTTCAACATCCACAGTTTGAGGCCCATCTCTATCTTCTTTAATCCTTCAAGGTAGAGAATGGCTTAGATTCCATTCCCAAATTTTCAGGATTTTTCTTCCAGAGACTGAATTTCATTCAGGAAGATATTTGGAAAAGTAACTAATTTGATTTAGGGAGCAGATGGATTTTATGTCCCCGTGGTAGGTAAATACCATCAGGAATACTTCCTCCTCCATAGCTTTTCATGGCAAAATAGTTGTTATATTTCTATTCTAAAGAAATATTTCCTAACCTTTATTTTACAAAGAGTCCTTTTTAGCAACCAACTAATTTTTTTTTGACTTTTATCATTTTTTTCAGCCCAGGCTTGGAAATCTCTCCTTCCCCCTTTATCCTCATGGTCCTTCCCCTCCAGGAAAATCTCAGCTTTGATTCCCATGGAGTCAGCAGTGAAGGATAGATTGGGAGCAGTGTGAAATTCTTGCATCTCCTGACACGAGAGCAGAGCCACAGAGGAGGAAATAGCATCAACATTCTTCACAAAGCAGAGAAAATAGGTGCAGGCAAATACTTTAAATTGAACTATAATGAAATTATTGTTTATGGCCCAGCTTCTCCCTTCCATCCAGAATCTGTCATTTAGGTGATTGGGCCAGCAGGTGCAAACATAATTGAATTCAGGGAAATAAATAAGGAGGGAGGCTGGGGATTGTTTGCTAAAAAGATTGTTTACTAATTAGGAGGATTTATTGGATGCTGCACTTAAAAATAGATGATTATTGATGGATCATCATAATCATGAGAGTTACTTTATAGTTTGAGTTTCTTCCACCAATAACCAGGAGCAGCACCCCCTCTGCTCTGGACACTGTTGTTTGCAGCTGAAATTTTCTAAAAGACTGCTCAGAAACAATGTTGTTAATTTAGAGAGGAGGTGGCAAAAAATATGTATTACATCTGTCTTTGAATTACTTACACAGAGGAAAGAAGTTGGAATTGTTTTTAATTATAATAGCATAAAAAGTTATAGGACTGTAGGAAAGTAAGATGGAAATTGCTTTTGATATTCTCATCTACAGGTATTTTAATGGAAATCAGAGATAGATATTAAACTAAAATATTTGTCTGTGGACACTGCTGAAGTGCAAGTTAAATATTTTTTAAATTTCATTCATTTTAAATGCATAGTGCTGATAACATTGGCACTTAGGTCAATATAATTTCTCATTAAAGTTCTTTTAACACTCACAGCTTTATCAGTTACCAGCGAGCTCATCACAGCAGCCAGGTATGAATTACATATTTCCCAAGCCTTTATCTAATTCATTTCTCCATCCAGCATTTCAGTAATTTGAATCTGAAGTATATCAGGAAAACAGAGTTGTTTTCTTCTCTGTGGAGAACTCAAGCAGAACTATTCCTCACAAAAAGTAACAAACAGCCAGACTGAATTTCCATGGAGGATGTTGCAGCTGAGCTTGTAAATTTTATTTTGAGAGACTTACATTTCCTTCTGAAAGGAAAGAGCATTAAGGAATATTTTCAAAATATAGAAAGGGAATAATAAGGAAAAAAACCCACCAAAACCCATAAGATAAATTTTGCTCACATGTCTAACATTCATTTTTGAGATATATCAGTTACATCAAGCTGAGGCCAGTTTAGTTTTATGTGCCTGGTAAAATCACAAGGATCTGGCCCATTCTCTTTTGTCACCTCATATTTCTGTTACTGTGTCTGTACATTCTTTTTTAACAGTTTGGAGAAAAATAAATGAAATTTTCTAGGTAAATATTTTTACATTCAGTTGCTCCGTAGAGCTTCTCTATTCTGTATTCCTCCAAGAAATTCATCATGATAAAATGCAATGCTGAAGTAAAAGAGTTAATTAAAATTTAGACTGGAAATTGAAATACCAAATGAATCTAATCTGAGAGTTACGATTTCAGGTTTTCTTATGCCCAGCAACAAATAAATGAATATCCAAGGAGTGGGTCGGGGCAAACACTCAGCAGGAGCTATGGAATAAGAGGATCCTTTAATGAAGAAATGTGCACTTTGCTTTTTGGCAGGGCTGTTCTGAGGAGGGGTTTGTAATGCCCCGGGAGACTGGATTTTTTCTGGATTTGGGAGGAACCAGGAGGTCTAGAGGTGTGTGGATGTATTTGCCATTCCTCAGTTGCCTCAGGAAATGCAGAACTTTGCTCCTACAACTTCCCTCAGGGTGCAGACTGCTGTGTCCCATGGCCAGTCCAGGTTAGTGTAAAAATTAGCTCAGTTTGCTTCTGATTTAATTGCAAAATCATTCAGACTTAGTGTGTTTTCTCTGTGAGTAATCCAAATTTAGATTTCGCTGTTGGTGCTACCTGGTTTTTTTTGTGTGTTTGTGTTTAATGCAGCTGAAAGTTATTATGTAAAATGGGTAAATTGGAGTCTTTAAAGGAGCTGCCAACTTGCATTTGCCTGAGTTACTTCAGCAGTGGAGAGGAGAGGAAGAATTCCAGACACGTCATCCTGATTTCACAAGTCTGCAGAGATCTCCAGAGTGGACGTACCCATCTGTGTGAGGTGGTAAAGAGCTCTGTGCTTTTGTTCCTCACAAGTGCCTGCATGTGTGTGTGTGCTCCAGCCGTGTAATCCATGGAATCCACGGATCCTCCTCTGTCCAGACAAACTCTTCATCCCTTGCTGGGCACAACGGGGTCCTCAAGGTTGGCAGAAATGGGCAGTGGCACTCAGAATCAGCCTGCAGCCCCTGGGTGCAGTGCAGGTGCAGGTGCAGGATTCCTTCTCTGACCTTCCCCCAAAACTGAAAAATTAGGGATCTGAACATTCCTCCTTCACTGCCCAGATACAGTACTTAGCTCATGATTAAAGTGTTCCTCCCTAAAAATGACATTTTTCTGTGTTCACTCACCCTGAAGTGACAAAAGATAGGGAAGAGAAGGAAATGGAAAAGGTTTACTCGCTCTAACCTCGACCTCCAAAACAATGCTGGAGAAAGCCCCCCCTGTGTCTGGCTTTCCACACCAGGGCTCCAGCACGGCCCGCTGGGACCAGTCCCTGTCATGGGTGTTGTTCCCAGCTCCCTGCTCTGGCAGGGTTTGAGCTTTGTTGTTCAGTTCAGTCCATGGCACGGCGGGAGAGAATTTCCCCTGCTGCAGAGCCCTCAGGCATCTCCACTGATTCACCTTTCAGCTGGGTCCTACAAATCAAAACCTCCTCACGGAGCAAAACCACATTCCCTTCATTGTTGTTTCACACTGTGTACCCATGGAGGGTCCTTCTGGACTCAGTTCTAAAGGGGTAATTGTACTATTTAAATATTAAACATCAAAGTTCTTTTTTTTTTTTTTATTGTTAAACCAATATTAAAGTAGGACAAAGCTGATTTGCAGTTTATGGCAGCACATTCCAGAGTTGCTGGCATTGCAGCTGATGTCCTGTTCCAGCAATATTGGCACTGCCAGGAGGCACAGAAATGGAGATTTTAATCAAAAAACTTTATTTGAGATCCACTTCAGTTAAATTATAAGTTAATCTTGCCTTGTGAACTTCCAGGCTGTTAAAAAGGGCAAATGGCTGCAGTGTCCTCTGAGACAATTCAAACCCCATTTTTCATCAGGACATGATTCCACTGCCCTGGAATTGAAAGTTGGGTGTCTTTTCCCTCACAGATTGTTATTTAATCACTATATATTAGCTTTCATTGCCCTTTTGATATATTTAGGCTCATAAACTTCTCATTGACTAGATTGAATTTACCACGATGTTGTTACTTTTTATGAACAGAATGAATCAATAGCGGATCTGTTGGTTTGCATAGAGTTGTTTATTTTAAAGGATATTTAAACTTTACTGAGAGAAAATGGAAGGGCTGGTGCCCAGCCTTCCTCTTTAATACTCATTATTTGGTAACACTGAGTACAGCCTGCCTCATCCACCAAGTGCTGCACACATTATCCAGAGATCCAGGGCAAATAATATTTCCTAACATTCTTTGAAATGTAAAATGTTTTGCAGTGTTCCCAATTTATGGCATTTAATACTTAGAAATTACTTTATTGTTGTAATAGAAAGCTTTTGGTTCGGTACTAGGGAATATTCCAGAATAAGATTACTTTTTTTTCACTGAAAATAGTAACTCCATCTTGAAAATGTCTGTCTGATATTTCCTTATATATATATTTATATATGAGGAAATAGTAATTTATTTTCCTGTACTCCTCAAATAATCTGTACAAACCAGTTGACTCCATCTACGAATTTGAAGCACAGTATTAAGAAATATCACTGGGTTCATTTTATCATTGAATTTTAGGGATGTGGTTTCTTCTTCCACACAGACCAGTGCAAAACTGTGCCTAGTGGAGCTAAAAACTTGGGAATTCTTCCATCAGTGTAACCAGGTGATAACAGCCCAGACTTTGTGCTTGCTGGAGGGATTTATTTGGATTCACTGTTGTCCCTAAGGGCTTCCTCCCCCATTATTTATGCATCTTTATTATTGTATTAAGTGGTTAGTTAAATCTGGTCAGGTTAACCTTTGTTGATGATTAGAAGTAGGCATCTCAGCCACTGGAAAGTGAATCATTTTGGGTGGAACATCTTGTTCTTGTTTGAATAATTATCTTTGTTTACATTCACACAGCATTAATCGCTTGAACCAGACATTTTCAGGGAAAGAGGGGGAGTGCCCAGAGCAGGTTTTCAAATGCTGTGTACAGAAATTATAAAGAAGATACATTTTCCTCCTTCTCCTCTATGAGCATTTGAGTTAATAATTCAAAGTATTCACAAAAAGCTGTAATTTGTTGTCAAATAAGTTGTAAAAGCCAAACCTCCAGGCTGACCAGCTGAACTGAGTTTCCTCGGTGAGAATTCTTCAGCAGTAGCATTCCAATATTTTCCTGGTGGAGTATTTGCCATTCTTTTCCAATTATTACTGTTATTGTTTTATAACTCTATTTGTCTTTGTTCTGTGGTCTGTTCTTTTTTTGAATACTAGTGAAATCCTCTTGTCCTTTTCCCTGTCTTTCCCCTTGGTTTGATGTTTTCTGCCAACTCCTCTGCCCTAGAGCCTCTTTCTCCCTTTTTTTCTCCAGCAGTGGGATCTTACCTCCAGGAAACCATTGCATTTATTGCTCAAGGAGGAGTGAATTTATCTCAGTGAATTTATCCCAGACAAAATCTCCACAAAATATTGTGGCTTCGGTCATCAGGGTGGGTAAGACAGAAGCAGAGATGGCAAAGTGACCTCCTGGCAGAATTTCTGATTCTTCTTTGGAAGAGCTCAGCAGCTCAGTGGAAAGATGTTCATTCTGAAGGTTATTTTCTTTTGATAATGAAATATTGTTTATCAACTGTTGCTTCTCAGGAACCAAATTGTGGGATCATAGGAGATCTGGAAGCTCAGTGTGGTCCGGGAAGTGGGAGAGTAGGAAATTAGAGAAGAAATAGAGTAAAAACACAAAAGATTTCTTGGTACCACTATAAACCCATCATATATCTGTGTGAATACTCTCTGCCTTAAAAAGGAGAGGTTAAAACAGCAAAAGCTGTAGAGAAGAGCAAAAAATGCAATCAAAAACATGGCAGATGTGGGGAATGTGAACTGTATTCCCATGTTCCTTCTCCAAAAGGCCTTCAACTCATTTAAAGATGTAACTTTCTTTTATGCAATTCCTTTTCTGATTAAATTGGTCTTCTGTAAGTGATTTTATGATACATATAAATATTATGGTTATCAGTCTTCACAGTTAAAATAAGGCTTTTTTCTTTGGCAGGAGGAAGGCTATACATGCAAATTCTGATTCCTGGTGCATTCTCACTAACTCTGCCCTTCTGTTCTGGCAGAATTAGGAAAAACTGTGGGGTTGGTATTTTCTTTTATTTGTTTCTTTATGTATCGTGTGCTCTCTGATTCTCACTTATTTCCCATTTCATTATCTTTCCTGTGCTTTTTCTTTTTTGTGGCTACGTTTGTGGCTGCATTTTTTCTTTTATTTGTTTACTTTGCCTTGAACTTTCTCCTAAATCCTTCTTTTCTTTTTAGCCAGACCTGAATAAATGCATTGAAGCATCATTTTTCTCTCCTTCCATTTCTACTTCCCTTCCTCTTCTACTTCCATATCTTTTCCCCTTTCCTCCCTAATATTATCATTTTCTCCTCAGCGTTTGTTGATGTTTTTCTTTCCCATGAACTTTCCTCTCCTTTTTTTTTGTATTTTGTACTTTACCTCAGGGGAGACTCAACAAGAATTTGGCCCTTTTTTCCTTAATAGAGCAAAACTGGATAGAAACCACCTTAAAAATGGATGGGACAAACCCTGTTCTAACTGTCCTGTGGCATGAGGATGACTGGGAGCAAATAAATTCCTGTTTAGCAAATTTAACTTCTCCTAAAAATTCAAGCTCCATCCTTCCAGCTGGAAACTGGATCATATAATGGGTTATTACAAGCTGTTAAAATTTGAGACCGAGGAGGGGGAATAGGCTGAAGTTATTCCATGGATTGTTCTGTTCTTTGTGGGAGGCTGTTAAAATAAAGCAACAGTATAAAAGATGAATTATATACAATTTAATGTAAAGCTGTTGGAAGCCATTAGGATATTTCTTCCATGATTGTCTAACATTTGTGTACTTTTACAAAGTTTTTACATTTTTTTGGTTCTTTCCGAACATTATGAAAATTGTACTGAGAGGAGTAAATTCATCTGCATAAAATTGACTGCAAAGAGCAATTAGTCCTTCATTAATATGCAAATTTGGTCCAGTGCAGATTCATCTATATATGAGGCTTAAATATGCAAGTCAGTCTTGCTGTGCGAGAAGCCCAGATGCTTTTATTTACTTTGAAATTGAGGGATTTGGTTAATGATGTTGTTGACAGGAAAACTTGAATAAATTTGATGATCACCATCTTTCATATTAGACGAGGCCCATGGAAAAAAATTACCAAGTAAAATACCAATTTTATTTGGTAATTTCCTATTACCAATCTTGTAATAAAATGTAAGATAGAAAGTAATAGAGTTAGATTTCCTAATGTACTTATCCTGAGACTTAAACTGTTCCCCAAAGATGGAGCCATTTTTCTTAAACTTTGTTTTTCCAGAGGGTAAAGACATCTCCATAAGCTGTATGAATAACACACTGCCTGGAGATTTAATATTGGAAAGTTGGTTCTGTGACTCGCTTCAGTTGGTGAGAGGATATAAGCCCAGGAATGAAAAACCAGGAGCTTTGGAAAGGGTTCTTTGTCATCTTCCATGATTTATCTGTAGGGTCATTCCAAAAATTACTGCTGAGGCCTTTGCCCTGAACCTGTGGAACCACCCTGGAATCTATCTGAACACACAGCCAATTCTATTTGGATCACCTAAGCTCCTTAATAAACATTTTCCTAAATATTTTAAATCTTTACAGCCCTTGGTAATGCTGCTTTCTTCCTGCTGGCACCCACCATTGGCTGGCTCGGAGAAGCAGGGCTTTTCCTCACCAATAAATAAATCCAAGCTGTGGTGTGTCCTGCCTCCCTCCTCCCTTCCTGCCCCACGGTTCCTTTGGCACATCCAGGATTCCCCTGGTTTTGTCCAGCATCCCTCACTCAGGTATGGGAACAGTTCCTTTGCACTTGTCAGTCTTGATTCACCTGCAAGATCACACAACTTGTTCCTCCTTATGTTTTTTCCTTTTTCTTTCTCTGCAATTTGCTCTAAATTTAGCTTTGACTGAAGCAAAACTGTTCTTTGACTTCAACCAAGCCCATTTTCTCGTGGACCAAACCTGGTCTTCTGTCTTGTCTGAGTGAGGCATTAGCACTTCCAAAATAACAGAGAAATGTGGTTTAAATGGACTGAACTCTGTGGTAATTTATAAAGCTCTAGTTGTAACTACCTGAGGACGAGTTAATAGAGGAGAACATTTGATTCCTCTGATTTCCTGGCACAGCTGTTTGGGATATAAATCCTCACAACAGTTGGTTTCCACATCCTTAATGTGCTGCACTAGGCAAAAAGTTTCTACAACCATGTTCAGGAGAGAAAAATATTCAACAAGACACCAAAAATTGTTCATGTGGTCTTGCAGGTGAATCCAAAAGCAGGAAAATAAAGATGGAGTTGAGCATTTGGGGGGAACAGAGGAGAGATCTGATAGTTGTGTAAAGGCTCTGGTTATCCTACAAGGAAATCTGTGTTTTTACCATCAGAATGAGGCACTGACAGCGTCAGAAGGGAGTTTATTTGCAGTCCTTAATAGTTTAGGAGGTGATAAATTGATTAAAAGGTGAAACCTTAAAACCACACCATCTGCTGATACTTAAATTGCCTTTGCCTTTGAGAACACAGAATTGTTGGGCAGTTTCTAGTATTTTTCAGCACCATCCACAGCAATCTTGGTTTTCTGATCTAGCTCCCAAAAGGAGGAAAATATTAATTTTGAAGTGTATAAACAACAGGCATCTCAGCAGAACCTGAGGTTGTCTCCTATCAACTATGTAATCTTTATATTCTAGATTAATAAACACTTCAGCCTTGGAGTTTATTAGTCCAAAATGTATTTATTACCTCATAAATTCAAACCCCCTCCAGTTACCATCTAATTAAACTGCAGCGCTGTGCATGCTATCTTTGGGGATGTATTAATAATGGAATTATCTTGTGAAACAGTAATTACATACTTTGTGCATTCTTTGCCACACTCTTTCTTCAGTGTCTGTGTGATGAGTGGGGCACACAGTGCTCCATTGTTTGGAGCTCCTCCAAACTCTCTGTGTATCCAAAGATAAGCAGATTTTTTTTTTTCCCCCCCTCTTAGTAGAAGAGGGAGAAAAGTTTATGTGTGCATTTTTTGTACTCAGGAAGGACCAATACCACCAGACTAGGAACAGTTATGAAACATGATTGTGCAAGTGATTTTAGCTTGTGTTTTCTCCTCACTCTTGGAGGAGATTACTCTCAGGAGTAAAACCTCCTCGCAGGATGTGTTTTGTTCTTACTGCAGCTGCCAAAAGGTGAAGACAACTGCTGTATCTGCAAGAGAATATTCATTTATGAGACTTCACTGGTGACATAGGTTTGAAAAAAGGAAGATAGGCTTAAAGCCTTCCTCAGGAGAGAGATTTACTCACAGTTTTCTCCAGTGGTGAGTGCACTTGCTGTATTCTAATTCATAAATGTATTGACTCTATCTGTGCTTTTGCTTTATAAGATTGTCCCCCATCTTCTACTCTGGACAATTTGTTTTGACAGGAATTCTTTTGCCTATTTTTCCTCACTGACTGCAGAATTAAGTCTGAATCCTGCCTGGAAAGAGGCAGAGGAGGCAACACCTTTTGCACATAACTTCCCTTGAGTTTTGAAGTGCCTTATCTCTAGTTCAAGTACATCTGTTGAGCAACAGTGGGAGCGTGTGATTCTTGTTGACACAGGCTCTGCTCTACCTGACACCAGGGGGGTTTATTCTCCCTTTTACTCCCAGCACTTTGTGGGTTTAGGATCCATATGTTGTGTTCTCTTGCCTTTTATTTGTTCACTGCGATTGCTGGGGCTGTGCAGGGTCTGCAGGGAGAGGAGGAGCACTTCCCACCAGCTTCCTCCCTCAATCTTTCAGATCTTTCCAGCACAAGTTTTGCCTTCTCCGTGGTTTTCTGCTCCACAGTTCTGAAGTCTGATGCCAAATACAAAATTGAGTAGTGGTCACTCACTTCCTACAAAGGGGTTTGACTGAACTTCCAGCTGGAACTCCACCTCCACTCCTATACTGTGATTACAACTTAATGTTTTACTTGCATTTTGCAGTCATTCTGGGGCCAAGTTTTCAAATCTCCCAGATCTGGACTTGTTTTGATTTCACTGCAAAACCCTGCAAGAATTGTGCCAACAGCAAGGCCGATGTGTTCGAAGGCAGATGGCATTTCCAGTACCTAAAGCCTGGTCAGGTGTGAGTATCTCAGTAGTAAGAGTGACTCAGACTTGTAGCTTTGATTTCCAATAAGACACTATTTGCTTTCTCCAGCAATTTTTATCTGCCAGCACTCATAGTGACTTAAATCAGACTCTTTTCATGGATGAGTCTTATTCTTTGAAATAAAGAATGCCTGACAAGCTTCTCTAGTTTCATGAATAGATTTTTGTAATCCACAAAATGAAATGTAATTATTGCATGATATATATTTTACAGAAGCTCAAATGGCTTTATCAGCCCAATGTCTAGGAATTCACCTTCTGAGATTGAACATTTGTGATTGTGTCTGAATAAAAATGCTGTCTGATACCACTTGGCCACGGCGTAGGATGGAACAGTTTCCATTGTAATGAATAGCAAACATCTGCAAAGAATAATTACATTTATGACATATTGCTCAAACACGCATTATTATTATTATTACAGCTCAGGATTCATTTCTGATTTGTCAAAACCCGATCTCAAAACTTTTGGTTGTCTAATATTTCTTGTGGCTGCTGATGAAAAGATGTTCTGTGTGTCCCCAGAATGGTTCCAGGTTGTGTCTTGCCTGTTCTGTCACTCTGGGCTTTTGTCCCTGCTGTCTGATTTGGAAACTCTCACACCAGACACCTTTCTGATGTGTTTTTCCTGATGTGAATAAATTCACTGCAGAACACTTGCAGAGCAGGAGATGTTTGTTGCCAAGCAATTATATCAGATGAAGCATACAGAAGGGTAATGTTTTAGTCTGATTTTTTTTTCCCTACAGGCATGAATCTGAAGATGAATTCTAGGAATTTAGGGAAGGAAAAAGACAGGACTTCTAGTTCCTAATTTTTTTTCCTTGTCTTCTATATTTTGCAGTGATTGCTTTGAGTCTGCAAGGTCATCATGGTTGAAGGCATGGAGATGAGGACATCAAAGCCTTTGCCCACTTATGACAATTACTCTGGAGACAAACACAGCTCAGAAGACAAATGTTATGAGCTACCTGTAAGTTCTGGTTCACAAAACAGATGAGAATCCAGGGATACTTCTGAACTTGGAAATGAAATTTATTCTCAAGGTAATGGTTGAGCTCATTATCTGCTGCTCTTTCTAAATGTAAAGTAAGGAGTGCAATGCCCATATATTTTATCTATAACAGCTGACATGTTTTCTGCATTCCTGTGTTTGCCTAAGAAGCCATGGATAATCAATTTGATGTGCAAAATATACTGCATGGATGAATTCTGATACATATCACTTGCCATGGCTGTGCTGTTATGAGAGGCAAAAACTTCCAGGAAGGAAACAGCAAGGAAAAATCTGCATGATAATTTTCTCATCAGTTTTTCTCCAAGGACATATCTGTAGGTGGATTTTACAGACAGTGTTTGGGTTTTTTCCCCCCTTGAGTGGCTGGTTCTGTGTGTGTCAGTTATTTTCTCTTGCTGTATTAGAAATCAAAGCTACCTCATCACTTCAGGATAAATATATCTATATTTCTATCTCTACATCTATCTCCTCTAATCCAAACTAGGAAAAACTAACCTGAAACATTTCATTTTCAGCCTTTGTTATTATTTAAATAAATATTTTAAATTATTTTCTAAATTCTCTACATGTATTACAAATAACTTCCCATCTGATTGGGAGGCAGAACAGGCAGGAACCAGCAGCAGACAGATGTGATTATAAAAGATGTTCTGTTTGTTGTAATGAGACTTATGGTCTTAATAAACTCTTTGAATGTTTTTAACACAACCAAATTAAGTAAGTTTAAAATCTGATTTTCTAGTTCTAACCCTATCACATCACTTTTTGCCTTATTTATGAGGACAACCCCCCAAATTTTTCTTCTTTTTAGAGAATTTCTCACAAAATAGAGTACCTCCAGCTCCAGCAAAGAAAAAAGGGAAATTTGTACGGATAAAAAGCATGAATGACAATCCTGATCATGTGGAAAAAATCAATCTGTGAGCTTAGACATAGTTTCACATTAGTCTCCTCCTTTCTTGGAAATCCATATTTTCACCAGAATATCCAGCAGCATGTCAAAATTTGCTCATAATATTTCCTGTCCTTGTGCTGGAAAGAAACAGCTGGATATTTTATGTCATGATGTGACCAATCCACCTCTGTTGTTGTCATTTTAATTGCTGGGGCTGGATTTTTAAGTCCTCCACAGAAGGTCTTTGTAGTGACAAGCGAACAGTTCACGCTTCGTAAGCAAACATAAAGAATGCTGCTGCTAATTGGAGAGGGAGTAATGCAGTTATGATTCCATCAACATTTAAGTTACATTGGGAAAGGACACGTTTTTTGTTGTTGTGTTGCCACATAAAATTTTACTCGGGGTGGATTTGGTGGGGAAGGTTTTAGACCAGAACAGATTAATCCTGGAATTACAGGGATGGAGGAGATGGAAGTTAAATGGTTCTAAGCTATGTCTACAGTGTAGAAATCAGCAGTTTATTACTCTTTCTTTGAAATTAGAGTTATTAATTGCTGGCTTGTGAAATAGCTTGTCTGTGAAAATGGAAAGAATGGACAGCCTCAAAAAACTCCCTTTCCCCTGTCCAGAACTGCAGCCACAGGACATCTCAAAAATCACCAGTTTCCCAAAGGAAGGAGGTTCTTATGCACTAATTTAGGTCTTTTGAGTGTTTTCCCCTTGATATTCTGCCTGCTGTAGCTACAGACTTCCTAATTTCTGAAAGTCTGCTGGACCCTGTGTTAGACCTTGGCTTTTTTTCCTGAAGGCACTTCCATCGAATACTTGCTTGGCTGTGGAGTAACAGTTGTACAATTATGTACCAAAAGTTCTTTCCCCTTAATGCTGATTTAATTTTTTTAATCCTCACATCTCTCTTCTCAGGTGGAGCCTCATCTTGAGTAGTTGGGAGGGCCAAAGGTGCTTCCTTTTCCAGTTCACTGCCTGGATTTTAGAAGATATCATTTTTTAGCATCTAAACAAGGAAATCACATCTATTTCCATGGGAAGAATCACAGAGATGACAGGGCTTCCCCCCAAAACACTGCCTGTGTAATTGCTGAAGACATTCCAAGCCAGTCTAACGAAGTGCTGTCTGCCAGTCATTATGTTCTCCTTGGAGGACCATCTGTTGCACTTCAAATATGTAAAGGTCTCTATCATTTATTGCTCCAAACAAATCCAGGCCTTTGTCTGACGTGCTGGAGCTCCTGAATGGATTCTAAAGGTGGTTTCAGTCACAAAGGGCAGGGTGTTCCCTTTGGTTGTGCTCCTTCAGCTCAAATTGCAGAGCACAAATACAGCGATTAAACCAATATCTGAATATTTTCAATTTCTTTAGAAATGAATTGTGAGCAACAACAACTAACAATATCTGAAATACATTTCCTTTTCATTCAGCCTGGAGGACACTGGAAGATTTTTGCTTCTGGTGAACAAACCTTTCCATTGTAGTGATGTCCAGATTTGATATATGCTGAGATTGGAATGAAAATTACTTTATTTTAACTAAATTCTTTAATTAGATTATTTGTATCTGAAACTGGTGATTCAAAGGAATAGTTAAAAATAGAGTCAGCAGCTTAAAATGCTCAAATCTTCCTTAGCACATGTCCTTTACAAGGATGTAATACTTGGTTGTACAGCCATTATTTATAGGTTAATTAGGATCCTTTCCATGAGTAAAATGAGCAAGATCAGGCATTAAAATCTGCTGGGTTTTGTTTTTCCTGCTGCAGATTTTAAAGAGCTGTACAGTCAGATTGGAGAACACGAGCCTTGTATTTTCACAAGCGGAAAAGTTCTGTTCAGAGATTTCCAGCCAGAGAAATCCATAACAATTTCTGTCTGATTAGGGAGTGGTCTTATCTTTTTCCCTTTCTCCTTCCTGCACAGCAGCTAATGTTCTGGTCAGAAGTAATAATATGTTAGATCTTGAATGTCAGTAGCCCCAGAGATTCTGACAAGACTATTCATGTGCATTCATACGTCTTAACCAAAGCTGACACTAAAGAGAGCAAGAATTCTCATATTCCTCTTTTTATTGCCGTGCATTAAACTCAAATCTTCTCTTGGAGACCTCTGCTAGGAATGACACATTCACCATTTGAAAAAGGCATTTTAGCAAGGTCTAAACAAAGCAGCTGGACATCAATCTGGCACAGGGCAGAGGCTCCTGTGAGAGCTCGCCGTGCAAAGCTGAACTCTGCTTTACTCCTTACAAATGTTGTCAGATAAATACTAATGGGAAATAACCATTCCTCCTAATCTTTCTAAATTTCAATTTAAAATTAAGTGATTTTATTTAATTTTATTTTTTAAACTATAGGACCTGTCCTTATAGGGATATTTGGATTCTGGAAACTCAAGGTTGTTTTCTGAGAAACGCACACTAAGTAAATATTCTGCTCTACCTTTTACTCTGGATGTATTTTACACACACTTGTAGGATGGTGTACAGCATGTTTGGGTAATTTTGCAGGGATCTGATTAAGTTGTTAAAGCCAGGTAGGCAATTTTGCCAGGGATGGTATTTTTAATCTTTTTTAAAATGGTTTAGTAGTAGTGACTAAGGCAGACTAGGTGGCTCTGGGCAGCTCGCCATTTTTAGGTAGTTTAATTTGTTAAAAATTATCCTGCTTCCCACCCAAATCCCCTTGAAACCATTTGGAGAAGAGAACTGTTGAACAGTTGCCAGTAATAAGTCCTGCTGAGACCTCTGTATCCTCCTGACAGAAATGTTGGTGCCAACTGGAGACTGACTGGCACGAGTTTGAACTCTACAGTACTTGATATATTTACTTCACATGCACCAATTACAATAATTACCACCTCTGTAGCTGAAGTTTAAGCACTCAGTCTGCACTCCATACCTCAGGTGGTTGGCAGTATGTTCAATCCTATAATCTCAATTTTCTTGGAATAATTAAGTAGAAAATAAATACTTCCAAAAATTAGGAGAGTCTGAATGGAAAGCAGAGACTGAATAATAGAGTTGTTTGTCATGTTGCTATTGTTAAGGTTCATTTATTTCTATTTAATCTTTATTTCTAAAAGGCAGCATCTTCTTTTGCCTGCAGAGATTCACCAGGAGATGTTGTAGTCCATTGACTTTATATTCAGCAGTGGAGTATCTCTGATGTGAATGAAAAAACAACACAAACTCCTACTTTGTTTACATGTTTTAAAAATATAAACATTCCTTTCAAAATAAATGCTTTTGACTGGAAGGGGAAATCACCCACCCCTTAGTCCTTTTGGCTGGATGTTTCCATGTAAGATTGTGGGGATTTAATACCAGGACTGGCTTTAACTGCCCAGCTCCTGACAGTTCCACTGGTTTAGATCTGATGCAATGGGCACCATCTCTCCCCCACTCCTGTTGTCTTTCCAGGAGATTGGTTAATTTTTAACTTGAATCAGCAACATTTTTTAAAAAAACTGGTGAAGTTTTTATTACACAAAGGTAAACCTTAGACTGAGCACCAACTGACTTGCCTGTAGCTTTCCTAATATGATTGCACTGCGCAGAGTAGATACTAAAATTTATATTAAAATTTCTTCATGCAGGTTCCCTCTAGGGAGAGGAAGAGGGAAAGAAAAAGCTTCATGTGACAGATGCTAATTATGCAGTTTAATGCACTTCTGGAAGTTGCAGAGATGAGAACTCTGTAAGAACCTATCTACAAAACAAAGCACATTTTCAACAGCATTTTTTCCTCAGTTCTTTTTTAATCTGTCTCCTCTCTGTTTTCCAGGAGGCTTTATTTCCCAAAGAGTAATTAATTTATTTTAAAGAGTAAGTAATTTATTTCCCAAAGAGTACAAAGGGCAGGCAGTGTGTCAGTGGCCAGGCATGGATGTGATTGTTCTCCATTGTGTCCTACTGTTCTGAGGTGCTGTACATGGAACTGGAAAAGCTTCAGGGTTCTGAGTCAGGAAGAGTTTGAGTTTAAAATCCCCCAGTTGGTGTGTTAGGGATTTTTTTTTCTCTTTTGTGGATAGTTTATCAGTTCCTTATCCTGTGTTTAGGTTTACTGGACAAATGATGTTCTGCACTTGTGCTGGGATCCTATAGAGGGATTTATTGTGATGAATGTGTCAGGATCCCAAAATGCATCATACAGGGAAGTGAGCTGAGACACATGAACTGAGTTCCTCCAGACTGGGAGGTGCATCCCCACCAAACCCAGTGCTAGACACTCATCCTCTCCTCAGACCTTGAGCTGTGCTGTTTGAGGGGAAAAAAATGGGAAAATTTGGTGTTATCCTGAAATCAGACTTACAAGAACCATCATCCTGGATATCCAAATCTACCAAACCCTTCCTACCAAATGACTCTCTTTCCTCTTTATGATGAATCCATTCCAGTTCTTGTGTATTTAAAGCTGCTTTACCCGATTTCCTTCATCTCCTCGAATTTCTCCGTGGGGAGGAGCGACATGAGAACCCCTCCCGCAGGGACCCCGCGGTGGCGCTGGGACCTCGGAGGGGCACCCAGGAATGCTCGTGGCGGCCCTCGGCTGCAGCCAGCCCGGGGAGAACCATCTGTTCCCCTTGGAAAGGGGTTTGCTTCCCCCCGGAGCCCTCCCCCCGCAGCCCGGCTCCGGCCCCAGCTGCCGTGTTTCGATGAGCACTGAGGGAATGAATCTCCTGCGTTTAAAAATACTCTGCTTCTATTTAGATGAAAAGAAGAATCTTGCTTGCCTACACTGGCATACAAAAATAGGCTCAGTGTGAGTAAATCTTCAAAGTTTCTCTTGGTGAATATATCTAGCCTCACTTCTTTTTTTTTTTTTTAACTTATAAGTTTATTTATAGAGTGTCCTTCTTTCCTCCTACTCTATCAAGACATTTGCAGAAGGTTGTTGCTCGTCTTGTTCAGGAGTCCTGAAATAATTTGCAGGGCCTTTGAAACATCATCGTGTTGCATAGTTGTGATCAACGTGCTGCTCTTGCATGAACATATCATATTTTAATGTGAATGTCAGGTTAGCTGGGACATTCAGGGCTTTCTTTTCCTTTAGGTGTTTTACACTGGTTTGTGTTTTCACTTGAACACTGCAGTAAAAATTCTGCATATAGTAACTTAAAAATTTCCATTCTACATGCAAGGCATTGCCTAGAAAATTAATGTGTAATATGAGAGGATTAGTAAGATGCATACACTTTCCAAACATCTCTTAAAAATAGCTTTCACTGTCACTGTAGCATCTAAATTCTGAATAATCTCACAGTCCTTCTGCAAATCTGTGCATGTAGTAACAGAGAAGCCACCTACTTCATCCTCTTGAACTGCACAATATGGATCTGGGCATGGAAAAAACTGGGTTTTGGAGTAGGGCTCTGCTTTGGCAGAGAGGCTGTCTGTGAGACTAGTGAGAGCATTAACGCTTGCATTAAATATTAAAGCCAGCTTTCACAATACTTGCCTATCTTTTCAAAAAGGCTCCGAGATCCTGAGTTTGGAATTTGCTCCGTGGTGCAAAGTGCCAATATCGGGAATCCTGTGCCAGGAGGTGGGAGCTGTGGAAGGGGAGCCAAGGCGCGTGTTCCCCGTTCTGGGGACGCTCTGTGCCGGACTCTGCCCCGGGCTGAGTGGAGATGCCCTGGGGTGGGCGCGGAATCCCAGGATTTCCACAAGGACCACTGAGCCCAACCCTTGTGGCCCATCCAGGCATCAGCCCCAGGGATGGATGGGGTCCATCCATGGGGTTATCCTGCAGGGAGAAGGGGAGGGTGAACCCGTGTGTAAATATCTAAATGGGAGTGCCAAAAGATGCACCAGGCTCTGCTCCGTGCTGCCAGCCACCAGGACATGGCGCAACGGGCACGAACTGATGCTCGGGATATTCCACCTGAACGTGAAGAAGAACTTATCCAAGGGGCACTGGAGCAGGTTACGCAGAGAGCTTGCGGAGCCTCCCTCACAGCAATATCCCAGACACGACCCTGTGCTCCGGGCCGACCCTGCCCGGCTGCCCCGCTGCGGTTCTTCCACCCTGACCCATCGCCACCCATCCCGGCCGGCGGCGGGACTCGAACCAGCGGCCCCGCCGGCGCCGCGGGGCGCAGCCGCTAGATGGCGCCCCCCCAACGAGCAAGGCGGGGGCTCCGCAGCGCCGCGGACGCCCCTGGCGGCCGCGCGCCGCCACCGCACCCGCCTTTCCCCAGCAGCGCCGGCGGCCATGGCGGTGCGCGCCCACGTGACGGCGCGGCGGCCAATGGGAGCGCGGCAGGGGGGCCCCGACCGCCGTCCCTGTGGCCGCCATTAAAGAAAAAGGGTCTCGGAATTACCCGGGAGCCGGATCCGCTCCCGCTCCGGCCATGGGGGACCCGCGCTGAGGCTCCCGCCGCCACAGGATGCCGCGGCCGGGCAGCCGACGACAGAGGCACCGCTGAGGGGAGGCGACGCGCCGGCGGGGGCTTCGCGGCACCGACTCCGCCAGCGGCAGCAGCAGCAGCGGCGGCGGCCGCCGCGTCCCTGTGTGTCGGCGGCGCCGGGAATTGCGGGGCTCCGACCCCTTCGGGCTGAGCAGAGCCCGGGGCTCGGCCGCCGCCTCCCCGCCCTGCCCAGGAGCCTCGGGGAGGGGGCCCTCCGCCCACCGCCCCCGCGGGGACCCGCACCTGAGGAGAGCGAGCGGTCTCGGGGCTCCCCCGCCCCCCCAGGACAGACCGCTCCGGACGAAGACGATCGTTTTTTATATTCTCCCCCCTCCCCCCGCGCCTTTTTTTTTTTTATTTTTTTTTCCCTCCTGTTTTGTTGGGGATTTTTTTTCCCCCGTCCTTTATTTTTAAAGGACCGGCCTCGCAGCTGAGCCGGTCCCTCCCCGCCTGGCCGCCCCTCCCGCGCCCAGGGCTCTGGCGGGGGTCGGTGCCTCCTCCCCGCGGTGACTCGGCGGGGGCCGCGCTCCCCTGAAGAGACTTTGCGGGGTCCCCCGGCCCCCGAGGACAGCTGGGGGGGACCAGGCTCCCCGAAGACACTCTGCGATTTACCTCCCCCGAAAAGGCTGGGGATCGGCCTCCCGGAGACTCCTCCATCCTTCCCCGAAGAGACTTCGAGGGTCACCCGCAATTTCCTCCTTCCACCCCTCTCCCCCTCCCTCCTTTCCCCACGGAAGGAATTTTTTATCCAACGGAGGATATTTTGGTTTCGCCCTCGCTGCGAAGAGTATTTCGTTTTGGGGAGGGGGGGTTTCCACACGGGAATCTAATCCCCCGCTGGGCTGCTAAGGAGACTTTTTGCGGCCTTTCTCTCTCAAGGAATACCTTCCCCCCTCCCCTGTCCCCGCAGATGTTTTTTTGGGGTACACCCCTGGAAATTTTTCTTGCTCTGCCTTTACGAAATCTTCAGACTGGCCTTGCTTCTGGCCCCTGAAGTTTGTTTTTATGCTTTTAAATTTTAATTTATTTGGAATATTTTTGGAGCAGGGGAGAAGAATCTGACCCCCCCACACCCTGTTGCCCTCGGACTCCGAAGAGACGAGCCTGGATTTTTCTCTCTCCCACGGCCAATCCTTCCCAGTCATTCCACAATTTGCCCCTTTCTCATCTGATGACTAAAGAAACAGGAGGAAGAGGAGGGGGGGTTCTGGATTAATTGCCCCCGCTGGATTATTTATTTTTTCCTGCTTCTCTTGCTTGGCATCTGAGAAGAGAGGAAGGAGGGATGTCAACTGATTTTTACCCCTAGCCCCCTGGATTAATTACCCCATTTTTATTCTCTTGTTGGATCAATTACCCCTTCACCTTACCTCCTCTCCCTCCCCTCCTTATGCGAACGAGAAGACAAGAGGAACAGGGAGGATTTTGATCTTAATCTCCCGTCGTTGGATTACTTACCACCTCCCTCTTTCTGTTCTCCCCTTCCACGGCGGCTTTACACCCCCGATTGAGCTCCAGAAGACGAGAAAACGTTCTGAGTTCCTCTTTAATTTTTTTAAATTTTTTTAAAAAAATATTTTTACCCCCCTCTCCCACACCTCTCTGTCTCTCCTCGCGGTTTATTCCCCCTGCCACTATTTCGCGTGCGTGTGCGTGTGTCTGTAAATCCCTTATTTAATTGTATTATTATTTGTGCGTGTGCAGAGCCCCCCTCCCCCTTTCCCTCTCGCTGTCTGTCTCTCCCTCTCTCCCTCTCCCTCTCTCTCTCTCTCTCTGTCTGTCTCTTTCTTTCTTGTCGGAGGCTGTGGGATAATGGCGTGTGGGTTGTGGCTGTGAGGATGAGTTCCTGCTTCGTGCCGAACGGGGCCAGCCTGGAGGATTGCCATTCCAACCTCTTCTGCCTGGTGAGTGTCGGCCCCCGGCGCACACACGCCCGGGGCCACCGAGGGAAGGGCTCGGAGCTCCGGGGGAGGGGGAAGGGGCAGTGGAAAGCAAAGCAGCCATTTTTAGCAGAGCTTCTGCTGGATGAGCCCTCGGAGTAGGCCCTGCCTGGAGCAGCCAACTCTCCCATGCCCCTCCGGTTCCCCTCCATCGCTGTCTGTCTCGCCTCGCCCCTCCCTCCGCTTTCTTCCTGGATAGTAGCCTCCCCGCAAGTCGCCTTTTCCTTCCCTTTCCGTGCCTTCCAACTTTTGCTCTTTTCTCCCCTATCCCTGCTCTAAGCGTGGTGTTTTCTCGCCGAAGAAGGGAGCTGCTGCTGCTGCTCCCAGCCCCACATCTCGGGGAACTTTCTCTTTTTTCCTTCCCCACTCGTGGCATCCCAGGCAAATCCGAGGCGAAACCTCCCTTCTTCCTCGCTTTTAAACGGATCCCTTGCCCTGCTTGTTTTTCTTCTGCTTTTGGTGATGCCCTCCCTGTCTTGTGTTTTGATGTGCACCATTTTGTAGTCTTTTTTTTTTTTTTTAAACCCAAGTATCAAACCGTTCACATTGTTGAATTTTGATAGCTCCAAAAGTAAATTCGATATAACTGGACTGTGATGCAATTTTTTGGTGGTTGTGCTGAGCTGTTTCATCAGCTTTTAATGCAAATGAGCTAATCTTAGCTGCCTGCCTGATATTTATGATTCTAGAGATTGTTACAACAATCCTGTGCCAAGCTGTGGCACTCATATTTTTGGATGGAGGGGAATCTGGACAGCCTGACTGTGTCTGCAGCCTGCATCAGGCCTGCAGCTCCAGATTAATAGTGCAATTTTCAATCTGAAAGTCTTTCTAAAGTAGCAACTGTTGCAGGCAGCCTTTCATCTAAATTGCTCTCCTGCTGAAGGTGGGGAGGCTGCCATGTTAGGTTTAAATGTTGCAGTAATCTTTTGTGTGTTGTCATATTGGGAAGACAAAAAATAGTAACTTCTTAGCAAATGCCAGCCTGCCCTGCTCTGCCTTCCCAAAGAGAACCCGGGGCAATGCCTCCCTCACCTGCCTTAAGGTGCCTGTGAGTGAAAAAACTGAGTGCTAAAACTTGGTGTTGTGGTGGAGATAATCCAGGAATTGTCTGCTTCCCATTACACACAGTAGTAACTCTTTCCCTGTGTAAAGCCAAATTAATTTTTGCCTAGGAAGGGGTTTAGTGGATCATTATCAACGTGGTTGCAGGTCTAACCTATAATGGGATGATAAAATGAGGATTTAAATTCTTGAAATGCGGTGTGAGGAATGAAAAGTATGATAGCTCTTAGTAAAATCAGTGAACACGAGAGGCTTCCTGGGGGAGAGACGGAGAATTTTTTACAATGGAGAAACTTGTGAAATTTTCCCAAGTGGTAGATGGCTGGAAGAATGTGTGATTTACTGTTGCACCTATTTCCATGGAGTAATCTTGGATGGAAAAATCAGTGTATGCATAAGTAAGCAAAAAGAAAAACGTTCTTTGCTAAGGCAAATGTTTAGGAGATTGGACAGTTGCAGTCTGTGAATAATGACATTACTCACTCGTCTTCCACTCCTTTACTTTAAATCAAGTCTGATTTTTCTCTGTGTAACCTCAAAGCTGCAGCGAGAACGAGCAGCTCGTGCTTTCCTGCAGTTATTTGATGAGCTATTAAACCAGGATGCCTGATTGTGCCCAGCTCATCTCCTAAGGCACACAAAACTTAACCAACGTGTGCTTCCCATTAAATTCCAGCCCACCAATCCTCCCTCTCCCCCCTGTGCCATCACCTCGTGGCGGGATGTGCTGGCTGGAGGTGCCTGCGACCTGCCTGTTGTTTTCTCTCCCCCAGGCTGATCTAACTGGGATTAAATGGAAGCGCTACGTGTGGCAGGGCCCAACGTCTGCCCCCATTCTGTTCCCGGTCACGGAGGAGGATCCCATCCTGAGCAGCTTCAGCCGCTGCCTCAAGGCCGACGTGCTGAGCGTGTGGCGCCGGGACCAGCGGCCCGGGCGCAGGGAGCTCTGGATATTCTGGTGGGGGGATGACCCCAACTTTGCTGACCTCATCCATCACGACCTCTCAGGTAAGGAGCTCTCTCACACCTTTTGGTCACTGGAAGGATCCTGGGGTTCTTCTGACACCTGTACCAGGCGGAGCGTTGTGTCTAGAATAAATAAATTTATTGCTGTAACCCTCAGTAAATTATCACAGCTCTGTGTTCAGCTCACCTTGGACTGCTGGATTTTCAAGGAGCAAGGGGCTTGCTCCTCACTTGTTTCCTTGAAAGAAACAAAACACAAGGCTATGAGTTTTGGCAGCTTCCTCATGAGAAAGCTGTGCTGAAAGCTGTGCCTGTGATTCACAAGTGATGTCTTAAACATGTTTTGATAAGATCCCTTTTGTTGGGCAATTAGAATTTTCAAATTCAAATAGAAGAGCTCATTTTATTGTGTCATAAGAAGTGCAGAGATCTGGGCAGCTCTTGAACCGTTTGGAGTTGTTTTGGTTGGAATTCACACCATCAGTGGGAAGCCCTCAGAAGGAGGCACCTGGAACTAACCAGCTGTTTCCATGGAAAATTCTGTAAACCTTCAGTTTTTATGATTCCTCTCCCCCCTTTCCCCTCAATGCTCTGAACTCGCTTTCAAACCCAGCCTTTTGAAAGACTGACAATATTTGTATTTCTCAATAATGTTGTACTTCAAATTTGGCACCTTCCTTTGGAACTGTTTGCTTGTTGAGTTCAATTCCCCACGTAGATGGTTTCCAGCTGCTTATCAGCAAGGTGACGAAGTTAGATATTTAAATTGGGTGAGTCTAAAGGTGACACTAAACTAATTCGAGGGGAAAAAAAAACCCCAACAAACACATCACTCTAATTTCCTTTCAAATAATGTACAGTATTCAGATTACTGAAGTGTAAAATGAGACCAAGGTTTGGTGACCTGGTAACCAGAAATTGTTAATGCTGCCTCTGTGTGTGTGTGTGGATAAGCTGGAGAACAAACAGGAGTTTAAAGTGCCACTGAGGAAGTTGACTTGAAACAATTTAATAACATGTGGAATTTTCATACAAAAATATTGTGATCTGAAAAACAATTGACGCACCGAAATTATGTTTATTTCTTTGAATAGTTGACTTCAAAGATTGGGCTGTTGCTCCTATTCCTGTCTGTCCTGGAACTACAAACTCTGCATTTTAAATGGCACTTACACTGGAATTTGCTTGATATTTTAGTGCATTTAAGTTTTGTTTATTATGACCTATAAATAACCCCAGTTTTGACCTGCAGGGAACATCCTTTGTGTGGCTGAGATGTAACTTAGACCCAGTGCTGGGTGTTTTTGGCCTGGGCCTGCCCTGAGCCAAGACCTGTGGAAGGACCTGTGTGAATTCTGTGTGCTCCTGTCTATGGGATTAAATCAAGACAAACACATTTGTGATGGGAAATCCAATGAAATTTAAGCCATTTGGAGAGCGCAGTTTTGTTCTACCTAACCACTAAAATGATTTGTTTGAGCAACTTTCTTTGCCACCTCTTGAATCGGTCTGCTGGTGATTTATCTCAGAGTGCCATTTGAAAACAGCAGCCGTTTGTAGCTGGAGTTTTAGATCAGCACCTTGTTTGTGCTTGTCCAGAATTCCCCTTTTGCACAGGTGGATAAGCAGGTATCATCCCAGGGACTTACCAACTCTTAACCTCTCTTAGGGTATAAGGGAGAGATAGTGGAGGATTAAAGCCTCCCAGCCGTGTCTTTGGGTATTTTCTTTGTTCAGGTCACCTGTGGGTGCCTGTGCTTCCCCAGAGCCGTTCCACACGTGTCCTGTGTGCTGCTGCCACTCCTGAGCCTGTCACCTGCCTCTGTCTGGGGGTGTGGCTGACACTTTGGGCTCTGCAGATGTGGTTTTGTCCTCTTGGAATGAAAAAGAGAATCTGTGAGTGTGTGTGAGGCTCCTGTGCCCAGGTACAGATCCTCCTCGGCTGGGTTGCAGAGGAGGTGGCTGAGGGGTGCCCACACCTGCACTTTTTCTCTTTGCTGTTACACAAAATCTTAACGTGGATCTCATAGGAGGGAGAATTATGGCTGAACCCAAACAATGTTATCTGACCTTTGTCGTAGCCTAATGGATTTTTTCATCGGTGGACAATTTCTCCTGGTAATTCACACTGCCTTGTTCTCCCAATGACTGCTTGTTACATTTTCAATGGGAATGATAAATGACTTCTTAGCACAGGCTTGTTACCTGCAAAATTGATTGGAAATTGTTTGCTGCTGGAGGTTGAGGTGCTGCCTCCTTTAGAAGTTTGCTGCTGGATAGGTGAAGGCTTGTCCTGGAGGATGGGGAGAGGGAGGAATCCGGGAGCAATTTGTCCCTCAGTGCCTTTGGACAGGCATCTCCTGGGGATGTGACCCTTGAGAGAGCCTTGGTTAGAAATCTGCCAGAGCCACGTTAATAACTCTTGATTCTGGCTCCCTTTGATCTGAAACTCTGCCTGTTAGGAGAGGTTGGTATTTTGACAGTTTCTGACTTTTTTGGTGATGTGTAGTTTCGGTGAACAATGTGTGTTCAGTGACTTGGTTATCAGCCCTGGGGGATTTGAAATCTGTCCCCTCCCCAAGATCCCCTCACCAGGGGGTGCACAGCGTTGTGAATGGACATTTTGCATATCAGATTGAAGAGATAAATGCCATCTCTGTGTTCAGCTGTACATTCTAGAAGTTCACACTCTGCCCTGGAGTCACGTTTGAATCCCGCTCGTGGCTGTGTTGGAGTTCTCATTCCAAGCCTTGGATAAGTGTCTTGTTGATGGTCAGGGATTGTTGTTGCCTCCAGGCATGTCAAAAGGAGACTTGTTCAGAGATGCTGATTGATCAGGAATATTGACTTCACTCAATCATTTATTTTTTTCCTTTCCCTAGGAACCTACTTACTGTACATACAGCCAAAAAACCAGAGGTCTATTTCTAACCCGACGTAGCTAGAGGCAGACAGAAGTTAGTGAAATGTTATTTTAGCCTCTAACAACCTCAAAGGTTATGTTTTTGTTCTGACAGTGAGGCTTGATTATAGTAATTCTTGCAACTCAAACCCTAAAGTAGGACATCTCTTCCAATTTCAGCAGGCAATGGTCTCTCACGGCTCTGATCAGCAGTTATTTTATTAGAAAGGTTCTTTCTTATTTTCCCGTGGCCACTTCTACTCTTAAATTATTTTTTTTTAAATTGGCAGTAGATGATTTTAAACCTGAGAACAGTCGGGTATGAATTATGTACAAGACATAGTCCCAAGGAAATGGTTACAATTTGATTAATGCTGGGATAGGGGAATGCTGCTATATGGCTTTGACCTTCAAATTGCATCTTTTAAATGGTGAGCTGCAAGATGCATCTTTTTCAATCTGGTGTCTATTAAATTTGGTTAATTTACTTTAAAAATTAAAGAGTTGTCTGTCATATATCAAGATAATCAGTTTTTGTTTGCTGAACAATCTTGCTCATGCTTCTGGGAGGGGGAAATGTATAAAAATAATGCTGGTTGGAGGAGAGCTAGGAAGAATCCTGGTGCTTGTCTGTGTGTAAAAACAGTCATGGCAGCACGGACTAATGTGTGTTGTGCAGTTGTTGATGCATGTGCGTTGTAGATCAAATCCCTGTCCCCAAAAAATGAGTGAATTGTGCTGATGTCAGCTCTGAGTGTCTCCTTACTCCAGGACAATGGAAACCAGGGGATGAGCCAGTTCTCATTCCAAGGGGCTGCAAACCCTGCCAGTTGCAAGGAGTTGGCAAAGGCAGCTTGGAAAAGCATCCAGTGATGCTTTTTTAAAATAACAATTGCTCCCTGAGATCATTTAACTTCTACCAAAAAAAACAACCCCTTTCCTCCTCCCAAAAAAAGGGCAGGGATGCTTTTTAAAACCTTTTGCACCTGATGTGAGCACGGTGAGCTGCAGCCCCTTGTCTGGGGAGGATCTGTGTGTTCTGTGTCAGGCAGGAGAGGCATTCCAAGTGTTCCTGCTGCATTGATGCTTCAGCATTTCTTTAGTCCTCCATGTTAGAGATGTAGCCACTTAAGCAAAACTGCTGATAAGCATTATGCAAAAATTACTGAAGCAGTTTTATCAAACTTCTGTGACTTGCTGCGAGCTCAAAGGTGACAAAGATTTAACTTCCCCCCCCTCCCCTTTTTCCTTGTCCAATGTGAAATATCTGTGGAGTCAGGTGAAAAATGCTTTGTCACAGCCAGTGAGGGTTTGGCATCGTGTCATGTTGGTTGTATGTACAATATCACATGCATAATGACCTGGAGAAATCAGAACTGTGAAATATTTTACTTACACTGTTACATCTACCTGCATATGGAATTACTTGGTGAAGGAGGATCATTTAGCTGGGAAGTTTTTCAGCTTTCCTTGTGGCTTTGTACACCAAATAAATGGTGAGGGAGAGCAGTTACCTTGTTATCTTCATAAACTGCCATGGCTACAACTTACAGAAACATTATAATTTTAAATTATCAGGGTTTAGAAAAGATTCTGCTGGGTGGAGACCATAAAACCTCTGTGTGTGATATTGGTAAAGGCCAAGCAGCACAAAAACTACCCTGGAATGGTGCTGAGTGTTTTTACTGTGATATTTTGAACAATTTGGATATCCAGAGTCGTGGATTCAGATTCTGTTCAGTGAGTGTAGATAACAGATACCACTCTAATGGCAACAAACTTCAGTTGTCTTACTCAGATCCTTATATTGATATTTTTAAAGTGTGTTGTTTTCCTTTTTGCCTGCAAAATCTGTTGCTTCTCACTGATTTCATAAGGGATGTGGGCCCTCAAAACAGCATTTCAGTAGATTTGCTGGGTAATTCTCACTTCGAGCAGTTTAAAGTATTTTAATTCAAAAATCTGGGGTTTTAAATAGAAAACTTCCACTCAAAGTGTTTCTGTCATATCATTACAATACTGTGTACAGCAGCAATTTTACATTACTTTGCTTATTGACTTCCCTTGGAGTCTGAGGTTTATATAGGAAGTTTAATTGTGTAAATCAGGTCTGTGTCAGTGTTTTTATAGCTGGCACAGTCATATAATGGCAAAAAGGGAGCCTGTGAGGTAAGAAATGCATCCAAAAGACAAGCCTCAATCCTGATATGAAAGAATGGATTTTTCCCCTGTGTAATTGAAGTAATTGGGGGGAATTGTAGTCCAAAGTGGAGGCTTTGTTTCTTTGCACAGTTTATTTTAGAGGTTCATTGAGCATTAGGAGGATATTTTTAATGGTGTGGTAAACACTCAGCCTGTGCAAGAAGTGGTGTTTACTGGTGTCCTGTGTGTTAAAGCAAGGAGGGAAATCCATGTTCTTAAGCCTTGTTAAAAATGACGTTTTCAGGGCTGTATCTGTTGCAAAATAGATTTGTCTATATATATAACATTTATTACTTCTTAGAAATCCTTGATTAATGAATTTGGCTGAAGATCTGTGAAGAACAATAGGCTTAAAAAAACCGGACATGAATTAAATTATAAGGTTTAAAGACACTCCTTTTTCAGAATTCACTAAAAATTGCAAGAGTTTTATATTCTGAGGGTGCTCCAAATTTTTTCTTTACTTCTCCAAGAGCACCACACAGACAGAAGGGCATAATCAGTAAAAATGAACTTTACTGGTTCAGGTGACCTGTAGGAAGAATGGAAAGGAGAACATAAAAGTTCTGAAGAAAAGTGGCCTCCAATAAAATTGGTAATATTGAGAAGGTGCTGACTGAAAAAGTTGATTCATATGTAGTATGCAAATTGCTTTTTCCTGGCCATTGTTTCCATGAATTCTTCATTTCCTGGTAATTTTTATCTTCATTTGAGGAAAACTCTGTCTAATATGTGATGTAAAGAGAGAGGGAGCAGTGGGATATGGGAATAAATTGTTTAATGGATTGACATAAAAATAAGTGTACTGGGGAAGAGTTGAGTGCTTTGGACAGCTGAGAGAACTCATCAAAAATAAAGTACTCGTAACCTTCAGGTTGCCAGAGCACTTCTGTGGATAACACTTGTCCAAAGTGAAATTGTGGCTTAGCACCTTTTGAAAATGAGTCAGCAACTTCTTTTGGTTTGTTAGCATTATCAGAATGAACATTTGAATTTATTGTTTAAGAAAGATTAGAGGACAAAAGTGCCTCTTCCTCTCGCCCTCTTTTAATCAATGGTTTGCTGTGTACAATTTTCTATTAAGTGGGAGGGGTTTTCTCATGTTGAGAAACAACAATTTGAATTAAGAGGAAAAATAGTTGGCAGATGTGAGCAAATGTCATGTTTGTTTCTCTCCACCACTAAAAATGGGGGGAGGGAAATGACTAAATAGACTTCAGAAAGTCAGAGAACACTTACTGCTGGGGTTTTTGCATGAATTTGAATAATGTTCTGAAATGAGGCTTTCTTGAACTGGCAGCTTCTTTTACCTTCCCTTTCTGTGGCAAGGTGTGCTTCTCTCAGAGCAGGCGGTCTGGTGAGCAAAAATTGGGGTTTTAATTGTGATTTCCATCTCAAGCCTCACACTTTCTCCCCATAACACACTCAGCTAAGAGCTCTCTGCTTCTGCAATAATCTGAGGGAGGAGAACTTTTAAAAATTCCATCTTGAGGCAAATTCTTGCACAGAAACCTGTTCATAACTTGGTGGTCAGCACAGCTGATCCTGAATAAAGCTTCATCCACCCTAAATGAAGCACCTGAGTACAGAGAATGAGAACTTCTCCTTTGTGTCCACAAGGTCTGTGTTACTTCAGTATCCCTGCAATTTCACCACCTTCCACGCCATTACTACACTAACACGCCAAAAAATAAACCTGGAATTTTATACAAAATAAATATTTATATAAAAACTAGAACGAGCTCCTTCCATTCCATCTTCTAGAAGGTCCTGGATGCAGGGGATGTGCTCGGAATGATTCCTTGAAGTGACAGGAGCCGTGTACAACATAAGTGTGTAACCTTTGAAATGGTGAGGGGTTTATTGTGCAGCTAAAGTCCAAGAGCAGCGAGCTCTGGGGTTAATGTTTGCTCTGCTGAGCTGCTGTGCCTGGGCATCCACCAGCGCTGCCTCTGTGCTTGGCACCGCGGCTTTACACCCTTTGACTTTGGACTTTTGTTGCTTTTTGTTACAAGAGCAGCGTATGATGTTTCTTTAGCGAGTTACTGTGTTATCTTGCAGCTTTACAGGTTTTATAAACAAGTTTTTGCTCAGCTCCCGGGCTGGAGTAGGGTGGTGGGGTGGGAAACTTGCGGTGAGGTTTCTGCTTTGGGGAATGCTGCTCCTTGTTTTTCCTTGTCTTTCCCAGAAAATTATTTCATGGAATGATTCATCTGTAATGATGCACACCTCCTCTTTTATAAATGATGGGGCAGGTCTGTTTACTCTTGTTCTGTCCCTCAGAGTTACTGGGAGTAATTTATTTTACTCACAATACTGGCCTTGTGTAGAAATTACTTTTCCCTGTGTGGAATATAGCAAAATACAAAAGTGATCACTATGTTCTGGTTCCAATAGCATTGAAATTCCGTTCCCTGTCATCTTAAATATTGTTTGTTGTAATAATCTGTAAGGTTTTTTCCCTAACTAAAACTTTCAGGTGTCTGGTTTTCTAGGTGCTCTCTAATTTAAGGATATCAAGACTTCAGTTAATAATATTGCAACCTTTTAAGCTTGTAAGTGGCTTCCAGAGAAAGGTGATGGGGCTTATTTCCAAGAGGGATTTAAAATGCAAGCGCTTGGCTGTGCTGCTGTTTTCTGACCATGGAGCAAAGGAATGGAACCAAAACGCTCTGTGAGGGAGAGGGGAGCAGACAGGCTCTGTGCCAGACCTGTGGTGCTGAACCAGAGCTGGATTCCAGCCCCTGGAGGAGTGAGGGACAGTGGATGTGACACAGGAGCCACCTGTCCTCACGTGGGGCTGCTCAGAGAACGACCTCCACAGGTCCCCTCCGACCTAAATTATTCCATGGCTGTCCAGAGACTGGAGTAAAAATATTTCTCCTTATCTATGTCAGACGAGCTTCTCGTCTCTGCTGCTGTCTGGAGTACAAAAGCAATGGCATTTGAAGAGTAACTCTGCTAGGTTAGTCCAAGGAGACCAGGAGCACATCCTGAGGGATACAGGAAAACCACAAAATACGAGGAATTAGAGCCATGAGGCAAGATCTGATTGCCAGTGATTTAAGGACAGTACCCCAGGTTTTATTATATTATTTTTCTCCTATTAGTGTTGCTGGGGATGAATGATATCAGATATATCCTGCAGGCACCCCAGGAGCTTTCAGCTGTCTCTTGTTTTACCTGGGTAAGGGAATTCTAGTGCCAGTGCAGCTCTTTGGAGCAGTGCTTGTGCTCTGAGGGCCTCCAGACCCTGTTCAAACACTGAGCAGGAGCCAGGGTGGTGGAAGAAGTTGCAGTTTCTTGTCCTAAATCTCGCTTTTCCATTTGGCAAATCAGCTGGGCTTGTGCAGGTTGGATTCCGTGCCTGTGTTTGGTTTGTGGGGCACAGAAGATGTCAGTGTTTGACTTCACAATCCCATCGGTACGAGCTGAGCATTGTCTTGCTGATTTCTCTCTTCTGTGTATACATCAGAAAGCAGGGCTAGGCTGCTTAAATATCTTCATTTTTAATGTGGAATTAAAAAGAAAAGTCACAGTTTTGAGTTTTCTTGGGAGAATCAGGTTGCTCTTACCAATATTCTGAAGCTGAGTATTTTTCGTCATCTCTAGCAGATTTGTTGATCATTGAGGGTCAATTGATTGCTGACTTCTGCTCTTGGCTTTCTTCAGTCAATGCTACTCCAAGACACCAGGATATATTAAGTCTGGCTGTGGTAAATTTAGTTTTAAGCCTAATTGTCACCAATTCTGCAGGATGAGTAATCCAGACTCCCCAAACCACGAGCCACCTCGCAGACAGATCACGCAGGCTAAAATATGTAATGTGCTGGTGTTACTTGTTTCCTTTTGTGTACAAATAACTGTTGAATCTTCTTTCCTTGTGGGGGACGAGATATTTTTACAGCTGATCACTTTTAGCAGTTCTATCACAAAGTAAGCAGAGTTATCTGAACATTCCAGGCTGGTTTTGGTTGCGTGTTACGCTGTGAATATCTCTTCAAAGCTCGTGGGAGAGAACAGGGTATTGTGCTATGTCTGAAATAAGAGGATGGAATTCAGAGGTGGTTTCTGTGTCCCCTGTGCCTTGCAGAAGAGGAGGATGGGGTTTGGGAGAACGGGCTGTCCTACGAGTGCCGCACTCTGCTCTTCAAGGCCGTTCACAACCTGCTGGAGCGGTGCCTGATGAACAGGAACTTCGTGCGCATCGGGAAATGGTTCGTGAAGCCTTACGAGAAGGATGAGAAACCCATCAACAAAAGGTAGGAGCCTTGGTGTTGCTTTATTGAAAAAACTGGAGGTTTTATTCTTTGTGAAAGATTTAGTTAAGAGACTTTAGAAAGGTTTGGTTAAGAGACTCCTGTGTATGATTTATTCTGGAGACTGGATCTCTGCTCTTTGTTATTTTTCTGCTTTTTTTGGAGTTCTTCAAGACTTTCTTATGATGAAATAATGCTAAATGTGGTAAACAATTGCTTCTGTGCTGGTACCCATGTTCAGACCGTGGTTAATGGGTGTTGGGAAAGAGGGTAGAGTCTTCCAGGAAGGAGGAAAAAGACACCAGAATGAAGAAACACCTGCCCTGGAACTGATTCTGCTTGCAAACACCAAAAAATCCTCATGGTAGAGAGCTCTTTGCAGGTCCCACCTGAGCCTTGGGTGAATTGCATCCCACAGGAGATGCTGAGAGTTTGGGATGTCAGCTCCTGGTCAGAAAAAGGATGGTGTTAAAAGAATCCGTGTGGCCTCTGTGCTGGGGGGGAGGAGGGCAAGGAGAGAATTTTTGATCTAAATTGGAAGGACTTCTTCTCATGGTTCTAACGTGGTTTGACACGGTCTATGTTGCCTAGCAATAAATAATGAAATGAATAAAAACTAGGTTAGCTGGAACAAGTTTAATCGCTGTTCCCAAATCAGCTTCTAAAATCCAAAGTAATTTAAAGCTTAGATGATGGGGTTTTTTGTGTGGCTTTTTTTTTGTGTGTGTCTATGTATGTGTTAAATCTTGCATGCAGGAAATTTTGAGATCAGTGGCTTTGCTTTTTGGGTGTGGAGTTGGCCATTGTTGGCATCTTCTGCAATAAATTTAAACTTGAAAGAAATTTAGAAGCTGTTTTGGAGCAGAAGAAGCAGAAGCACATGTTTGTGTGTGTTGCTATTAGTAGTTGTGAACTGCTGCTTTTAATTTATGTATAAACTTGTCCTTTAGTTCCAGGCATTTCTTTCTCCACCCTGGTCAGGGCAAATGTTTCCTCTCTGGGGTGTCCTTGTCCATCCATTTTTTTCTGCTATAAATCAAGAATAAAGAGTTTACTTTTATCTATTTTGGCCAATATCATGTTGGCACAATCTGGGCTTTTCTCCTTTGAGGAACTGGTTGACCAATTTGCCATTTTAAACCAACATTAGTTATGTCCTGGATTCTCTTAGAATAATTCTATAAAGCTTTCTAGAGCAGCTGGAAAAGCTGATGAAAGCTTTTAAAATAAAATAGCAGTGTTTGTTTAATTTGGAGGCTCCGATTCTTTCTCGAAGGTCAGAATGTCAGCATGCTTGATGAAAATAACTGAAGGAATCGTGTGCTTACTCACACAATTTCATCATATGTAACCCAGAACCACTGGAAAAATATGCAAAAAGCTTTGACAGATGAGTGTAAGATATTTTATTGTTGAGAAATTTCAGTATTTCCTAGCAGATAGCTCAATAGCATGTGATGCTCTGAGCACTGGCTTTTATGGAATGAAGTGGGGGAATGGTGGACAGATGTGTGTTCTCCTGGCAAGTTTGGCTCATCCCTTCTGGGAATATCTAGAACTGGGATAATCTCTGCTCTCAAAAGAGAAATTTGGGCTCTTCAGAGGGGTCAGTTCAGGCTTGTGGGAGAAAACCAAACGCTGCCACGGGTGCTTTGTGCTGCCACCTCTGCAGCTCCAAAGTCTGGAACAATCTTTCTGTGAAAGGAACATTTCTCTCGTGGCAAAAGTTAAATGTGACCTGCAGCAAACCCCGCATAAAGGGATTTGCAGCCAGCCTGGAAAAAGCACTGAATGTTGCACCTGGGGTGCTGATAGGTTTCCTACCAGACAGCTGCTCTAAAACTAACAAAAACTAAACCTTAATACAACTTCTGCATTTTTTTCATTCCTTAGGATCCATTTAATCAGCCAAATCTATACAAAGCTCAGAATTTTTTTTTGTAGATGTGGCTGACTTAATTAAAAACCAAATTAAATCCCCAACAGCCCCTCATGTGTTTGTGAGTATTGATGCACAGATCTTAAGAATCAGATTTGAAGCTGTATTTTGGTCTTTCATCCCACGTTACTCTGCTGTCTTTGGGACTGTTCTTTGCATTAAGGTTCAGAAACCCTGGGAAGGAATTCCTGTGTAATTTGAGGTAATTTGGTATCCTGGGGATGTGAAGTTTGCTACCAGTGTGCTTTGGATCCTCATTTATCTCACCCTGCACTTTGGGGCTTGGCCAGCCGCTCTAGAGCCTTGTTCCCTGTGTTTTACAGCTGCAGATTTCAATCAGCTGGGTTGTTCTTGCTGGAAACGTTGAGTTTCAAGGAATTTGGCTGGAAATGGAGCAGCAGTGCCCTTGGAGTGGAGGTGACTCCTTCCCCTGGGCTTTGTGGGCCTGTGGCTGAGCGAGCTGCAGGACCTGCTCTGTCCCTGCCTGGCCCTCTGAAGGATGTGCAAATAGAGCTGTTTCTTTCATGTGAAGCTGATCCCATCTGGATTTTTCCCAGTTCTGTGTGAAAGCTTGTGCTTCCAGAAGGGGAGATTTTCTGTGCTCTGCTCTCCCAACAATAGCTGCTGGTGGTGGCGCAGCAGCCAGGAGGGAGGCTGGGATTTCTAATAGGTGTTGGGCTGTGATAACAGCTCCTCCAGCAGCCCTGCCTCCCTGTCTGTTTCTCTGGTGGGTTTTTTTTCTGCTTGCATGAGATTATATTAAAATAAACCCCCGTGTCATTGTACATTTTAATTTTAAAAGGACAGTCTCAAATGTTCATACTTGACGCCGGTGTGGCACGTGAGCAGATGACCAGGGAATTTGGAATGAGATCGTTTTGAGAGTTCACTCTTTAATGATGTGACTCCTACACAAATAAACTTATTAAACTAACCCCTATGACGTGACATCTCTTAAAATTTTTGCTGTGGAAGCAGCTCAGCTGTTTGCAGTCCTGTGCTGCAAGGCAAAAACCACGACCTGCTCTTCCCTGCCTCCCTGCCCTGCTGCTCCCCAGTTAAAACCAGCACTGAGCAAAGGGAGGCACTGGTGCATGGGCTGAACTCTGATCTCTGAGAACAACTCACCATTACCCTCAGAAACTCTCTGAGCTTTTCAAGTCTGCTGGTTCCACTCCTGTTTATAGCTGGGGCAGGGATGGAGCAGCTCCCTGGAGTGGGGGGTGTGTGATGGGGTCTTGTTGCCCATTTCTAAGGAGATAATTTCAGTTTTCCAGATGAATAAAAAAATGCAGAGAGAATTTTGGTGAAGCTCTTTGCTGCAACCAAACCAAAAAAATATCATTGTCTCTGTATTTATCACAACCTGTTTTGGTCACTTGGAGACTACAGAAGCTCAATAATGTGGTTTAAATGACTACACATTAAATTAAAATTTGACAGATAGGAATGTAATTATCCTTTCTCCTTTCCAACCAGTTGTCTTCTTGCTGCTTTCAGGAATATGATTGTGTATGTTTTATTCCAAAATCCCCTGGGATCTGCTCCATCCCACTGTCCTGCTTGGATTGCTCCAATAACTGCTCCTCTTACTCATTACTGGGGTATACCTGGAATAAATATCATTAGGAAACCTGTCAGATTAAATGCTATTTTAGATCCAATTTAAACAGATCAAATATGACACTCCTAATGAAGCACAAGTACCAAGTGTTTACGTGAGGGGCATCTCTTGGAGTTTTTGGTAATAATTACGACTTGCTAAACTTGAACACAATTGAAATAGCAGTAAGCAAACAATTGAGTAATCCTGAATTTGTGGGTGGATCTGATAGACAACTGAAAGTCTAGAATGCTAAAAGCTGCTATATTACTTGTAAGGTTGCTTTTTTTCCCCCTTGTAATTGGGAAATAATGCAGCCAATTGCAGTGGGTGGCAGAGCAGAACTTGTGTCTGACAAGTTCACTTAAAAATGGTGAAAAAACACCACACACCCAAAACAAAAAACTCAAAACCCACCCCACAAGCCACTTGGAAATTCATAAGTGATAAGGTTATCATAACTTGCTGCACAGGTTTCAGGGTAATTCTGTTTACCACAAGTCTGGGTTCAGGATTTTAGAACACCAGGCCACCATTGTCTTATTTTTTTTCCCCATGGAAATAGAAAATAGGAAGTATATAACTTCATGGGAAGCGATTGCTGAAAAATATTCTAGATACCAATTTGGTTTTATTTTAAACCTTTGTACATGTAGTTATCTTGTTTTGAAGGCGTGCTTATCATAATTCTGGAGAGGGATTTTTTTTTTCTCTACCTCATCTTGCCATGAGGAAGAGGTGGAAGTGTGGGGGTGATTCCTGAGTTTGGTGCAGCCCTGCAGTCTGGAATTGGGGTGGCCATGGCTGCAGTGTGTTTTTAGGGGGCATTTTTTAAAATTTGGGCCCTGGAAATGAAAATGTCTGTATTGGCATTGAACAGCGTGGATGGGATGAGCTCCTGTCTGGTCCTCTCTGCCCTTAAGACAAAGAGAATTCTGCTTTTGGTCTGTTTTAACCCACATTTCTGCCCGGTTTGCCTCCCTTTTCCCAGTCCCCATGGTCATCTTTCTACAGGAGCAGAGAATTTACTTCTTGATCCCTTGGGATGATGTTGGTAATTATTACTGTTAAGGAACAGAACAAGATTTCCGGGTGCTAAAGCTCAAAAATTCCTTCATGCTTGAGAGAGTTAACTACCAAAACAAGGTTCACCCACAGGTTTGGGGTTTATTTCTGTCTATTTAGTCTGAAACCAAGTGGCTCTTCCCTGACAGCGCTGCAATATTTTCTATTAAGGCTGCTCAACTCTTTGCAGTGTAAATTTCCTCCCTATGTTAATCTTTAAATCAAACAATGTCAACATTTTTTTACAGCGGCTCTAATGAGGCTGTTCTGGCATCATGTCCCGGCAGGAGAGCAGGTGATGTTTTTCCTTTTGCTGTAGACAGCTGGAATTGAGAGCTGCTGTAAGTAGGACAGTGCAGGATAAACAGCAGGAGCTGAGAGCATTGATCACATGATTGTCTCTTTGGAATATTGGGTTGCTACAGAGACTACAAGCAGACAAATTTAGCACTTTACATCACAAAGCAGTTTTCTCTTATTTAGCTTAAATTACACTGGTAGTTGGTTTGTCAGGAGAAAGGAAAAAATGATATGGCTCTTGGTTTTTAGCTTTCAAGCATAAATCTACTCTTTTTGAACAATAAAATAATACAAAAGCCACACAGATACTTCAGATTTTGTTAAATGACAATTTTGTAATGTATTTCCATTTTGAACTTGGAAAAAAGTCTGGCTTAACAAGATGTTTGTAAATGTTTTGGGATGGGAAAGAGCAGTACAGGGAAAGCTGTTTCCTGGCTTTGGAACACAGGGATGTTCAGGGCTATTATCCTTTTCCCAAATATGTTCTGGATCTTTACAGCACACGTATATTTCCCTGTGAAAGCTCAAGTTCAGATAATTGAGATTTGCAGCCTCAAATTAAAGGATGCTAAAATACAAGGTGACAGGTTTATTAGTCTCATTTAAGTTCTGAAATACAGGAACGTGAGCAAACTCCTTGTAGTATTGTTTATAATTGTATCTGGAAAAATAGATACCTTTGTGTGTATATATAAACTTCTTACTGCCTCCTGAAAAAAATCAGTTTGCTTCCTTTTAAAATACCATGCTGGAGTTTTAGTGTTTATAAAAATAAAATTGGTTTTATTGGGAGGAAGCTAAGTTAATAATGAAGTTAATTTAAAATGTGGCAGTCTAAGGCAGCCGTGGCTTATTCTGGAATACAGATTGCTTGCCACATTTGTGTTTGTTTTAGTGCACATAACTCAGTTATGGAATAAATAAATATTTTTAACTCTCAGGTCTAAGTCAAATCAAAACATCCTCAGCCACGAAGAATGCTTTGGAGAGCCTTTTGACAGGAGTCATTAAGGATGTGCTTTGAACTGGAAGGGTTTTTTCTACTTTGCTATTAGCTATGTTTTTCTGCTTTGTGTTATCATCAAAATCAGCTTTCTGCTGTATTTCCCTGCCTGGCCATGGGGAATTACTCAGGGATGCTTGGAAGAACATCTCTGCTCCGTGGCTTTGTCCAGAGTGAGAGAAGCAGCTGGAATTCCACTCTGGATCCTTCACTTCTCACACAGAACGTGCAGCTCCCCAGAAAATGCAGCTGTGCATTTGCTGGGGTGCTTTGCCTGGTTTTAGTGTTTTACTCATTTCTTTTTTTGCTGATCACAGCACAGGCACACTGAATTTTCCTGCTCCTTTGGGGAGTTTGGCAGTTCAGGGCTGTGGATGGTGAGGGGAAATCGAGGATGCCACATTTGGGATGGGATGGGTTTTTGGAGCAGCAGAGGTGGGAGGGAGCTGGAGAAGAAATTTCTCCTCAGTACCTGTGGTATTCCAGCTGCACCTGGAGGTGTGAGCAGTCCCAAAGAACTGTCCTGTTGTATCCCAGCTTGGTGAAAAGGAAAAGAAAATAAAAAACAAACAGGAAGGGAAAACTTTGGGCTTGATGGCGGGCCATGTGTCACCTTAAACCTTTTCTCCTTATAAATTCTTATTTCCAAAAGAACCTATTTAATTGTAAGACTGTGTTCTCCATCCCAGGAATTTATTAGAGAAGGGAACTGTCACATTTTCAAAAGGAGATTCTTTGATGCTTTGAATTTATTTAAGTGGCACCCAGAACTCATCTGTGGTGAAGGACAACCCTTGGGAGATGCTTCACTTTGGTGGCCGAGGGTTGGGAACTCTCAATTAGAGCCAACCCTGGCATTGATTCTTGGGGAAAACTCCCCACCCTGGCCAAGCTGTACCAAATTTTAGCAATCATTTTTTTAACAGACTGAAATAATCTGCAAATTAATGAATGAATTAAAACCTTACCTAGCTGGTGTTTGTGCTCCCATGCCAGGAGTGTTCTGGGAAGGAGATGCTGGGGTCAGCAGTGGGCCCTGGGACAGAGGCTCCACTCTGCAGTTGTGTTTCCCTGTCAGGCAGAGTGTGCAGTTTGTGAGAATTCAGTAAATATTTTGGTTGGGTTAGCAGCGCTTTGGCAGCGTAAGGTGCTCCCACTTCAACTCAGAAGTAATTCCCAAAGACAAGCTAGGAAAACAGGAGATAGTAATTACATAAAACAAACATTTTCTCTTTCAGCTGAAACATTTGGATGCTTTTTTTTTCTTTAATTTACTATTAAAATGTGCTTTTAGTTGGAGCCCTCCTTGTGCCGGTGCTGCCGTGAGGAGGTGATTTGAGTGTGGATTAGTGGGGTCCTAATGCAGTCAGTGTTTGGGAAGCACTTTGAAGATCAAAAAACAAAGCTCTACAGAAGTCCTAATGTGGAGACAAAACCAGACCTAATTACCTTTTTATCAAGAAGATATTTTCAGATTTGCTAATGGAAACCTCCTGTAGATGTGGATTTTAGTGTGGTTTTCCCTCCTACCCTTGAGTTATTCTTAAAAAGGTAGAAGTAGAAATTGTATTGGATTTATCCACAGCAGCTTCTGGGGTTTTTTTCCCCCCCATAAAATCATAATCCTTTGTCTCTGAAACAAAAACATCTTTGTTTTGTGTGATTAGAGTGAAGAGGGAGCATGGGGGAATCAAATGGTTTTACACAAATGTTTTTAATGGATTGTAGATGAGGACTGAAGGTTGCTTCAAATAGCATTATTCCCAAGGAGTCTCTTTCTTATTTTATTTTTTATTTGCTTTTAAAGTTGCTTGCAGGATTGGACCTCAATCCAACTGAATTCTGGTGTGTTCAGGTCAAAAGTCATAAAGAATCCTTGCTCTGAGGCATTTCATGTCTGTATTCAGAGATCAGTTGGAAACTGGATTATTGATACCCAAATCCTGTGGTTGGGTTGAATGAAATTAATTAGAAATTAGAAATATTAATGGAGCAACTTGATGTTCAGGATAAGACAAAAAGTTTTTTTGTTTTCAGAATTTTCTGAATTAAACTATATCCAACAATACGTGATGGTAGTGGTAAAAGTACTAGAAAAAGAGGTTATCAATGCTGACTTTAACATCAGAATTTTTTTTTCTATATCTGACCTTAAGGACATCACTGAGTCTCTCTTCATGCAGAATAAAATTTCAAAGTGTTGAGGTGTAGAGATTTTTTTTTTTTATATTTCAGTGGTGAGATGCTCTGCACAAATTACCAGTGATCTTCTGAGCTACCTAAAATAGTCTGCAAATAAAAATAGGATGAACTCTCCGTTAGCAGGCAGGAAACCACCAGCCTGATTCTGTTACTGTGTCCTTGACTGAATTGTAAAGATAATTTGCTTATTTACCCCAAAGTGATACGTGGTAGATTTTTTTGCTTGATTAGGATTTTTGGATGTGAGGTGAGTTATTGAGAAAATTAGAGGAGAACTTAGAGAAATGGTGGGGAATATAAATAAATAGTTTCCTTTTTTAAATTAGATTATGGTAAAGTTTGGAATATTCCTGCTAAGCTGAGGTTGTGCACTGGCAGCCAGGCTCTAGAAATTAAAGAATTGGAGGATGTTCAAATGTATTAATTTAAACAAAACAATAATAAAAAGTATGCATGTTTGTAGAGTTTCTTGCTAAGTCCGTAAAATAATTTGTGTAGGGCACCCAGTACTGCAGAGCTCTGGTTCTTCATGTTCCTTCCTCCTTTTCTCCACTCCCTCCACAGAGCTTCCCTGTGGTTTTGATTGTTTTGTTTTGTTTTTATTACGATTCTTTATTTGTATTTCTCGTGATTATTTCCACATGCATTGATATTTCTGAAGTTCTGTAACCTGAAATAATTAAAATATGAGGAAGCAGTTTCTGAGCACTACTGGCTCAGAAGAAACAAACTATATTTGAGTCCAGGAACTTTAATTTTGCCTCTCAGGTCAACCTTTATTTTAAAGCAAGCTGGTGCTTCAGGGGACACTTTGTGTCCTGGGTGGGATCTGTTTCCCTCAGCCCCAGTTCCAGACTCCTTTTTACTGTGAATTTCTCATGTGAGACATTTTATCCTGCTGCCCAGAAGTGACTCTGCTGCAGCTCTAAAGGAAAAAAATTTCTTTTTGGTGGGAATTGGGTGATATTTGGGTTTTCCAGGATGAACTGGAGCAGTGGCTGCTCTCTCCATGTGGAGGCAGAGCAGGGAACAGTGGCAGTGCCACCACTGGGTGACTTTGTTGGAAACCCCCACTGAGCTGGGGGAGAAAAGAAATCTGATTTGGGGTTTGGTTTTTTTGGTTTGGGGTTTTTTGTTTGTTTGTTTTTGTTGATTTGGTTTTGGTGGTTTTTGTTTTGGTTTTTTGTGTGGGTTTTTTTTTTTTTTTTCTTTTTGGTTTATATTTTTGGGTTTGGTTTTTGCATGGTGACCTTGAGTTTTCCTTGCTCCTCCTCAGGACTGGTTTTGCAGTGTGATGAACTGAAATGCTTCTGTTATCATGCTGATGCCTCCCTTTGTCTTGGTTTATCTGAATTCCATCAGATTATGCTGTGATTGTTTGCCCTTTATCTGGCTAACAATGGGGTGTTTACAAGAGGTGAAGCTTAATTGCATTTAAAGTGTATATAGGGAATATGTGCTTTTATTTTTAAATTTTATCTTGCTGATAACTGAGCTTCTGAATTGTGTCTGTCACTGAGAGCCAAGGCACCACCACCTCTTTCAGCCTAAAACACCCAATGTGGTTTGAAAAACAAAATTCAGTTTGAAAATCAGTCTTCCACCATTTGCATAAGGATTAAAATTTAATCAGATTTCCATACTGGAATTTAGTGGTGTGTCCTGGCCACGTGACTTCTGTTACACTTGAAGGCATAAAAAAGATGCTCAGCTGCATCCCCACTGCCTTTTGGAAACGCAACATTCCCGGGATTCCTGAGCAGTGTGGAGTTTTAGCAGTTTATAATTCATCCAGATCTTGCCTTTTTTGCCCCCAAAACACAATTAAAGCTGAAGAGCAGATGAGCAAAGCTGAGAACTGTTCTCAGTCAGAGCAGCTCCTCAGTGGGGTCACTGCAACTCCTGCTCTAAGGTGCTGGAATAAAAATGGGCTGTTCTTCCTGCTCCTCCATGAGCACTCTGAGAGTTCTCTCATCCTTTTTGGATGGTTTTGATCCACAATTTTAAATCTGCCGTGTTTTTGTCACTGTTCCACCTTTTTCCTCCCTGACTCTGAGGCTTGGGGGTGAAAATGAACCAACCCATTTCCATGGATTGAATGGGCTGTGCCAGTGCCAGAGACTTTCCTTTGCCCTTGCTGTTCCCATGCCACCATCTCCCTCTGGAAAAGAAATTCACTGTACCTGCAGCTGTGGAGGTTGTGTTTTAGGGGGGTTGTGTTTTAGGGGGGCTGTGGAGGTTGTGTTTTAGGGGGGCTGTGGAGGTTGTGTGTGTTTTAGGGGGGCTGTGGAGGTTGTGTTTTAGTGGGGTTGTGTTTTAGGGGGGTTGTGGAGGTTGTGTGTGTTTTAGGGGGGTTGTGGAGGTTGTGTTTTAGGGGGGTTGTGTTTTAGGGGGGTTGTGTTTTAGGGGGGTTGTGTTTTAGGGGGGTTGTGTTTTAGGGGGGTTGTGGAGGTTGTTTTAGGGGGGCTGTGGAGGTTGTGTTTTAGGGGGGTTGTGGAGGTTGTGTTTTAGGGGGGTTGTGGAGGTTGTGTTTTAGGGGGGTTGTGGAGGTTGTTTTAGGGGGGCTGTGGAGGTTGTGTTTTAGGGGGGCTGTGGAGGTTGTGTTTTAGGGGGGTTGTGTTTTAGGGGGGCTGTGGAGGTTGTGTTTTAGGGGGGTTGTGTTTTAGGGGGGCTGTGGAGGTTGTGTTTTAGGGGGGTTGTGTTTTAGGGGGGCTGTGGAGGTTGTGTTTTAGGGGGGTTGTGTTTTAGGGGGGTTGTGTTTTAGGGGGGCTGTGGAGGTTGTGTTTTAGGGGGGTTGTGTTTTAGGGAGGTTGTGTTTTAGGGGGGCTGTGGAGGTTGTGTTTTAGGGGGGTTGTGTTTTAGGGGGGCTGTGGAGGTTGTGTTTTAGGGGGGTTGTGTTTTAGGGGGGTTGTGTTTTAGGGGGGCTGTGGAGGTTGTGTTTTAGGGGGGTTGTGTTTTAGGGGGGCTGTGGAGGTTGTGTTTTAGGGGGGTTGTGTTTTAGGGGGGTTGTGTTTTAGGGGGGTTGTGGAGGTTGTGTTTTAGGGGGGTTGTGTTTTAGGGGGGCTGTGGAGGTTGTGTTTTAGGGGGGCTGTGGAGGATGTGTTTTAGGGGGGCTGTGGAGGTTCTCCCTGCCCTGGAGCTCTCTGTGTCTTTCCAGGAATGCTGAACTGGCTTTCAGAGGAAGGGATGTCCCAGAGCCTTGGTGCCATCCTGGCACTGCCTGGTGGGATCAGGTGGTGTTTTTGGGACACGGTGGTGCTGCATTCATTTTTAGGCTGCAGTAGTTCGTGGAGTGTCTTTTCCATTGGATAATGCAAAAATCCACTCCAGTATCTGCTGTTTTGACTGACTAAAATCAGCGTTTCCTGTGACTTGATCTCGTTTTTCCCTGAGACTGCGCAGGATTTTCCTGCTCCCTCCTTACAAAGGACAATTTATTTTCTCACCAGCACTTTATGAAGTTCTTCTCAGGTTCTCCTTGACCTTGGTCCTTCTCTGGCCATGATGTTGGACCTAATTTAAGGTCCAAATGAGCAGCATCTTCTGCTTTTAAACATCTGCTCTTTTCCTGCTGGAGTGCATCAGTCTGGCAGAAACTTGGGATAACTTACAGCCACTAGAACTGAAGAATTGTATCTGTACAGCCTCTTTAAAACAGGAAAAAAAAGGTTTTCCAGATGGGTGTGAGGATGTGCCATTTCTGGCAGGGATCTTGAAGGTTTTGCCTTCCTTTCTTCCTGCCCTTTAATTAAAATTGGTGAAATATATTTCACGTGGAGTTGATGTGGACACAACTTTAAATGTTTTCCTGGTTGTCCTGGCAGGGCTCAGCTGTATTTTTGTAAAAACAAAAATTTGGGGCTCTGCTCCCTGGTTTGTTGTAACAGCAAAAATCAGAAATTCTCTGCAGGGTGATCTTGCAGAGTGAGAGGTTTCGTGTAGCTCCTCACTAATAACAGCACTGGGAAACAACATGGAAATCAGAGTTGTAGGGAGGAGAAATGTTCATTGTTGGGGAGTTTTTTGCTGTTCAAACCTGTTGCTTTTTTTTCCCCTAAAACTCTGGACCATGAGAGATGCTGTCAGTGAAGCATCTGCTATTAAACATTGACACTTGCCTTAATGACTTTAATTAAGAATGTCTTGAGCCTTGGTTTTTTTTAATTGATTGTATCTTCCCTTTTGTGTGTAGGTATGGGATTTCATTTTTAGTTACTTGATTGGCTTCAAGAACATGAAGATAAGATTCAATTTAAATAACAAAACAAAACCACTTCTCAAAGCTGTTGATGTTCTTCTTGCTCTTAAATAAGTGACTTGCTGGCTGATATTAAATTCTGCTTAGTGGAGCTGTGACAGGACAGCCTAGATATGACCTCACTAAAAATAAAATACGTTCAGAAATATTTCTAGAGATTTAAAATAAATGCATGAGGTATAAAAATATTAAATTACGGGTTTTTGTCTTGTAAAAAATGATGTTTTAAATTTCCTCAAGACAGCAACATATAAAGTATCAGACTGAAGAAATTGAAAATTTAGTGCCTGTTGTTTTCCAACTGATTTTTCTTTGGGTTTGTAAGGGGAACATATATTTAGCATTTTCTTGCTATTTACATAGAAGGGTGCTTTGTTTACTTCCATTAATGAATATATTGTGAGAAAATGCCTCCAAACCACTAAAAAAGAGACCCAACTTACCGAAATCCTGCACTTGAGCCTTATTTTCTGCCGTTACCTTTGCAGTGAGCACTTGTCCTGCTCGTTCACCTTCTTCCTGCACGGGGACAGCAACGTGTGCACCAGCGTGGAGATCAGCCAGCACCAGCCCGTGTACCTGCTCAGTGAGGAGCACCTCACGCTGGCCCAGCAGTCCAACAGCCCCTTCCAAGGTGGGATTGCTGCCTCTGGCCCTGCTTTCCTCCCCTGGGTGCTCCCTGAGGCCCTGGGGCGGGCTGGCAGTGGGGCAGAGCTGTCCCCGTGTCCCCCTGTCCTCACACAGTCACTGCTGTGTCCTGGCCCTTGTGCTAACGTGGAGCATTTGCAAATTCATTCTTGGCATGTAATTGAATAATTTGTCCTCATGGCACCATTTCCGAGTGCTGTCCTGTTGGTGACTTCAATATTTTGCTGTTTCAGCTTTACAACCCCCACATACCCTCACCAAGCCTCTCAGAAATCCACTCCTGGCTCAGCGTATTTAACCTGTTCACACCCCTGCCCTTCTCACCTGGCTCTTCCCTGCCTGTGAATCCCTGGGGTTCCCCCAGCAGTGCAGGCTGTGCTCTGGAGGACAGAGGAGCACTGGGGCAGTGATGCTCCCTGTGTGATCCCTCCCTGCAGAAATCCCCACACACCTTTAGCAATGCTCAGTGTCCCAAACTTGCTTTTCTTTCTGAATTAAACTTAACAGCAGCTGTGCTTCCCTACTATGGGCAAGGCTGAAGATGAAACAGATGATTCCCAGTGTATTCCCTGTTGCTGTAAGCAGCTGAATGAAAGGATGAGAAAACACCTAAACCCTGCCAGGATTTGGATGTGTTTCTTTATCCCACCTGTGTCTGAGACTCTTTGCAAGCCAAGATGAAGACTTGCCTGTTGCTTATTTGAGTGGATTAATTTGGAGTTGTTACTGTGGTTCCTCAATTCTTACAGCACCTACAAATTTAACAGTGTGAAACTACTGCCAAAAACTTGGGTGGTGTAAATCATGATTAGGCTGCATTTTGACTTAGCAATGGTAAATTGTTTATTTGGTGTGGCTGAAATAAGAGTGCTGCTACCACTGAGGGGAAGAAGGAATTCGGGGTGGATATCATCTCCACAAAATAATAAAATAAATAAATATAATAATATAAAATAATTTTTATTTCTGTTCCAGTTATCCTGAGCCCCTTTGGGTTGAATGGCACACTCACAGGGCAGTCCTTCAAGCTTTCTGATTCATCCACAAAAAAGCTGATCGGGGAGTGGAAGCAATTCTACCCCGTCACATCCAACTTGAAGGAAGGATCTGAGGAAAAACAAGAAGAAATGGACTGGGAGGATGATTCTTTAGCTGCTGTTGAAGTCCTTGTTGGTGAGCCTGATTACCTTTAATTACTGAAATAAACTGGCTGATTGAACCTGCAAAATTCTGAATGCAGAAGTGACCCGATTTGATTCCTTTGCAGCAGTGGTTGCTGGGTTTTGTTTTCCTGTTTGGTGCTCAGGACTGTCTAGGATGAGTTGCTGCTCAAAGTGGATTTTGCAGACCCATTAATAGGAGGTCTTTTTCTTATGTACCCTGAGAGGCAAGATTTTAAAAAAATGAATAATTAAGAGAGTAAAAAAAAAAAAACAAACCCTGGATGATGACTGTTGACATCTGAGCTGCATAAAAAGCAGGTTCTGCTGTTTCAGAGTCTGTGCAAATTCCAACAGGGCAGACTTGTCTTTTAGGGATGTCTCCAAAACCACAGTCCTGGAGAACCTGAGGAACTCAGGCCTTTATCTGCTGTTTTCCCCAAATCCCAGCCCCTGGATGCAGTGGTTTGTTCTGCTGTGGGCTGGTGATGTTTGATGTGCCAGGAAATGCAATCCCCTCTCTGTGAGGAGCTCGAGTGCAGTGCTGGCTGGAGACCCTCGTGCTGCTGGGGATGATGGTGGTGATATTAAGATTTAGATATTAAACAGGATTTTTGCAGCCTTTATAACACAAAATGACAGAAGCAGGTAGCAGCATGTGGGTACCTCCGTACAAAGCCTTTTTTATTCATTCACCCAAATCTTCTGTATAAAGCAAATCAAATAATGATGGAGGTGACAACAGAGGGGTTTTGTCCCAGGAGATGCCTCAGTGGGCACAACAGGGTGTGCCAGCTCAGGAGTGACTGCTGGAATGACCCATTTGATGGCTTTGGGTGTAAATAACAGGCACTGCCCTCTCTTGCAGCCGGGGTGAGGATGGTGTACCCGGCGTGCTTCGTGCTGGTCCCTCAGACAGACATCCCCGTCCCCAGCTCCGCGGGGGCTCCCCACTGCTCCACCGCCTGCCTGGGGGCCCACCAAGTGCCTGCTGCCACCAGAGACCCTGCCATGTCCTCCGTCACCCTCACGCCACCCACGTCCCCGGAGGAGGTTCAGACAGGTGGGAAGGAATCGCGTTCTGCATGAGGGAATGGTTTGTGTGGCCTCTCCTTCAAACACAGCGGTGTTTGCAGGGGGTTCAGGTGCTCTGTGTGCAGCTGGCTTGGGAGGAAAAATCACCTTTCTTTTAGCCCTAAGTTTGTGGTAGTAAAACTGATGTCACCAGGTGTAGGCAAAATGAACTCAAACTCTTCTGTAAGCTGCTGAAATTAGAGTTTCTGTTGTGCTTGGTGTTGTTAGCAGTACTGCAGATTGCTCTGGGGAGGTTTTTGGGGTTTTTTCCCCTGTGTGAGCATGCCTGTGCTCTGACACAGCTCCATAACCCCCGTTGTGCCCTCGGTCAGCAGTGGAAGGTGATGTTTTCTCCCAGTCCAGGAAGATTTGCTGTAGTTAAGTTTCCAGTAAGGCTCTGTGTGTGTGTGTGCCCTCTGCCCTGGGTGTGAGCAGTGCTTATGGGGACCTGATCTAGGTCACAGCAGCTGAGACTCACTCATAGTTTCAGGTGACTTACATAAGTTTTACTGTGCAGAAGAGGTTTTGTTTCTTTTTTCCTTCCATGATCTTCTGTTACCCAAGCTTGACCCTTTTTTAAAATCACAATGTTGGCTTTGCTCAAGTTGTTTTCTATTTCAGGTCACATTCATCACTTGAGATAAAGAATATCCAGCCCACTTACAACATAAACCTATATGGTGCTTTTTAAAATCTCCTTTAATAATCTCCTACTCTTCCTAAATTTTCTGTGTGTTTTTATTTCCTAACACTGAACCATGAAGATACTTTTCTTCCTTTGGTGATTGAATTGGAGTGGTAGACACTGCATTGTCTCACTGCCTGAATCTTTCCTCTGCTGCTGCTTTGCAGTTGATGCTCAGTCTGCCCAGAAATGGGTGAAGTTTTCCTCGGTTTCAGATGGATTTATCTCAGACAGTACCAGCCATCACGGTGGCAAGATCCCCAGAAAACTGGCCAACCAAGTGGTGGACAGAGTCTGGCAAGAGTGCAACATGAACAGAGCACAGAACAAGTACGTACTCATCCTCTGAAGCCAAAAATACCAATATTTTGTGTAGCAATTAGTTCTGTTAAAGGTGCTGTGACTGCTGGTAGAATGTGCTTTACTCTTCTAATAAACCATTTCTAAAGAAGTTCATTTTTTCCTCTAACTATTTAGGAATGATTTACTTAGTTCTCAGTTTAATATGTCAAGAAAAGGCTATTTATCCTTCCTTTGCTGAATCCCTTGTCACCAAACCGCTCTTGAGCTTTGCCAGAAGATAAGAGAAGAACATATGTTGCTCCCAAATAACTCTGGTGGTATTGAATCCTAGGAGGAAGTATTCTGCCACATCAAATGGCCTGTGTGAGGAGGAGACAGCTGACAAGGTGGCATCCTGGGATTTTGTTGAAGCCACGCAGAGGACAAATTGCAATTGTTCAAGGTACAGCACTTGGCAGAGGCGCAGCCCGGCCGTGTTTGCCGGGGCTGAAGTGCTCAGGAGAGGCTCCTGATCACTCCTGCAGGAGTAATTAAGCAGTGGCTGCTTAGAGGAGAGAGCTGCTGCAAAATTTGTGTCTCCTTTCCTAAATGTCATTGGAGGTCTGTCTTGAAATTCTGCCCAAGAAGTCGATGCAGAGGTTGGAGTGAGGGACCTGCTGCCAGTGCAGGGACAATTCCCGAGTCCTGGGCTGGAATTCCAGTGGGTGTGGGCAGTAACCACCTCGTGGGCAGCTTTGTCAGGGAATGGGAAGGGAATGCTGTTTATTTAGGATTTAAGCACCTCTTCTCCAGGGCTGTGGCATTAGCCTTGAAGGGAGAAAGCTGTTAATCATGAAGTGAATAGGAATAAAACCCCAGACGTGCTCTCTGGGAAGGGTGGCATTGCCAGGGTGTTTTTTTTACATTAGCTGGGAAAAAAGGAATCAAAACAAAGGGCAAAAAGTCTGAGATTAAATATATATATTTTTATATATATATATATAATACTGCCTTTTTTGAGGCTGCAATGCCACAGACCGTTAATACAGGTATTTAAAATAAATGGAAACATTAATGTCATTGAATTCTCAATTTCTGTACTTATGGCAGAGTGTTAATCTTTAGGTGACTGGAGTGTTGCAATAGGTTTAAACACTTTCTCTGATTTAAATGTTACACTGATTACCTTGCAGTGAATATTGGTATCTTAGGATAAAATGACTGTCTGGAGGATGTAGCATTTTGAGAGAAATGCATTTTTTAACTCCCTTATTGAAATGGTTGGTTAAAGTTCTGTGTCCTGAGAAGAGCTGGGATGTGGAGGAGGATTAAATGTTCTTTTCAAGGAGAATTTAGCTATGATAGCACTAGTTAAGAGCAAACCAATCAATTAACTATGTGAGGTGTGTATTAGAAATATGCAATTGCCTAAGCAGAAATTGCAAAGACCTAAACCCCCTTATTATTCCATGTGTTTTGAATTCTAAGTGGAGAAAAACATGTGGATGTGTGTGAGAGTTTAAAGTAAAAATAGATTTTGATACCTCTTACCTTTTATCCCTGCCTAATCCTGTTTTTTCAATACAAGTGCTTCTTAACTTTGCTAATGGAAGAGTGGCAAAGAACTCGCAGGCACTGAGGCTGTACCTGCAGTTCAATGGCTTAATCACAAACATTTCATTCTACACTTGAGTATTTCATGTGCCTCATTCTGTCAGATGATCCTGAAAGTTGGCATCTTGAACTTGCAGATGAAATGTTTAAGCTCAAGTGCATTTAAACTGAACAGACCCAACTGGATTAATGCAGTTAAGACACTCTGTTTTTCTTTTTCCCACACTTGCTAAATTTGTAAGTAAGCAGCTACAAAAGCCTTGTAATAGCTTGGAAATAGCTGTTGTAGGAGTGAGCTTGGCTTCTTGGTTCTTGGTGTTAATTTTCCAGTCCTTAACCCAGTGAGGCTTGGGCAGCTCTCTTGGCTGGTACCAGTGTTTGAATTCCAGAAGCCATTCACTAATTCTTACGTTGTTCTACTGATTCATCACTGCTGGCACGAGTTAAAAGTGATGAGGTATTCATGTGACAATCTATTTCTGCTGAAGCAGTTATAAAATACTGTCTTAATTCTGAGGATTATTTGTGCGTTTGGCTCGTAGAGCAGATGTAACAATTTTTAAAATGCTATTCTAAAATTGTACAGTGCTGCCCAAGTCACTCAAATTCTGGTCAGAAAGAGGAGGCAGCTTCACTTGGTAATGGTTTCAGCTGCAGATGTCTCTCATGGGCTGTTTAATGGCCTAGAAGCAGGTTCTTATCTAGTGAAAAAGAACACCACAGACATATTTGAAAGATTAATGTGGACTCTTTTCCCCCGTATTAATTCCGCAGGCACAAAAATCTCAAACCAAGAAATTCAGGTCAACAGGGGCAGGCCCCACCTGTGGGCCCCCAGCAGCCGGCGGCTCCGAAGCACAAGACAAACGAGAAGCAAGACAAAGGGGATAAGCCACAGAAACGCCCTTTGACTCCTTTTCATCATCGTGTATCTATCAGTGATGATGTTGCCATGGAGGCAGATTCAGCGAGTCAGAGGCTTGTGATGACTGCACCAGACAGCCAAGTGAGGTTTGCCAATCTGCGGAGCGGCGACGCCGCCAAGGCCCCGGCGCTGCACGGGCCCGAGCTGCCCAGCTCGCCGCAGCCGCCGCCGCTCAGCCCGCACCCCTGCGACGGCGCCGACGACGGGGTGCCCAAAGCCCCCTCCACGCCCCAGAGCCAACATTTCTACCAGATGCCAACGCCAGACCCCCTGGTGCCCACGAAAGGGATGGAGGACAGGCTGGATGGCCTGTCCCAGCCTTTCCCAGCCGCCTTCCCCGAGGTGATCGAGCCCACCGTGTACGTCGGCGCCGCCGTCAGTCTGGAGGAGGACGAGGCCGACACGACTTGGAAGTATTACAAAGTTCCAAAGAAAAAGGATGTGGAGTTCTTGCCACCACAGCTTCCAAATGATAAGTTGAGAGATGATCCAGTAATACCTGCTGGACAGGAAAATGTGACATCGGTTACGGAGTAAGTGGTGCTTGGTCCTGGGGTAGCTACACGGGAAATGAGGGAATGGGAAGGCCAAAGGCAGGAGTTTCTCAGTGTAAGGAGCAGTAATGCTGAGGTGTGAGCAAACTCTGGGTACAAGAAGTTAATCCTTGTGAAACGGGAGCACAAAGCACAGATCTGTAGCAAGACTTTCCAGCCTTTTCTCATTTCAGCTCTGATTTAGCTGACAGCAATGGTGTTTATTTTTATGCTATAAAATTAATCTGCAGCCGAACAATGCATATTTGGGACTTAAGTCCCTTCCTTCCCACCCTCTCCCAAAAAACAGAAGGAACTTTTTCACTTTAGTGTTTGCTTTTTTTCATTATTTGAAGAAAATACGGATGGTCTCAGCTGCAGAGATCCTGTTAAAGTTTCTTCTCTCATTTCTGCTCTTGTCTTCATTTAGAAGAGCTGATGTTACAAGGCCCAGCTTGTAAAACGTTCTGCTCTGCTGCTTGTTTCCATTGGGATAAAGGAATTGGGCACTTTGGACACTGTTTTAAGTTTAAATAAATTCTGGAGCTTAGGGCCACTGGAGGAAATAAAACTCTGGTGGTTTTAGTGTTAAAACTTAGATTTGAGCTCTGTTTTATGGCAGAATGAACCAAGATGAATTTGCTTTACTGGTTGGAGTGAAAACAAACTCCCCAAGGAAGATCAGCACCACCAAATGCCCAAACCATAAGAACAAAACCCTGAACCAGACCCCCTTGGCCCTGTGGGCTGTGTCCCTGTGCTGCTGGAGTGATTTGGGAATTGTTCCTGTCCTCCCTGTTCCACAGCACGTCCCTGTGAGGACCTGGCACTGGGAAGGTCCTGGCAGGGCAGTTAACTGCAGGCAGAGCTTAACGGGATTGGGACAATCTTGCAGGCAGAGGTGACAAACCTGAGCCCAGGGCTGTGATGGAGGAATTGAGGGCTGCACCCACAGCTGCCTCTAGCCATGATTATTTGTGGTCCAAATTTTCTTATTCCTGTTCAGATGAAATGAGACTTTTACTGGGATCAGTATCAAATTGCTGAGAGCTTTGGGGTTTATTTTAGGGGTGCTGAATTTGGGGTGGAAGAGCAGCTACTCACAAGGCAGAAGTTTGGAGTTGGTTTTTGTCCCGTTGCTGGCAGTGGGAATCCACTGGTGGCAGCACTGGCGTGGCTGGGTAGGAAAGCTGGGAGAAGGAGTAAACGTGGTGTAGCTGTTGCTCTGTGCTTACACACAGTTTTAGACATCCCTTGTGGTCACTGTTTAGGAGAATCTTTCAACCTGTGCATTTATAGGATTTTTTAGTGCTTTTTTTCTTTGCCTTGAATTCACTTCAGCCAAGTAGATCAGGAAAGATGTTTCTTTTTCTTCAAGACGTGGTCTTTCCTCGTTTGATTTGACAACTTACAAAAGATCCTAGGATGTCTGGCTGTTAATTTCTCTTGCTCTGTGCTGGTCAGAAATACAGCAGAGGTGTTTAATTCCTCATTCCTAGAAAGCAGTTTCCATCTCTCTTTTCCCCTCCCTTTTTTTTCCTTTCCTGATTGCAGTTTTTGCAGGATTTAGAAAACTGGTTTATTGAGCATGGAAGTGCAGCATGGATGGATCTGCCCTTATGTTGGCTGTGAGATGTTTTTTGGGACAGTTTGGTTTTAGGAGGTGTCTTTGACAAAGTCAAACTGTTTCTGAAGTTGAGAGGAATGTGCAGGAACTTCTCATCCTGTTTGAGGGAGCACCCTCCTCACCTGGAGCCTTTTGTGTGTTGGGGTACAGAAAATAAAGCTGGGTCAGGGGCACATCTACAGCTCATAACTAGAACAGTTTATTCCTTGCCAGTATCTTTCTTTTCCCGCTGCAATGTTACATTTGTGAAACCAATACTCCTGAGAGAAAACCTTAATTTCTGTGTACTTAGCAGCTCCAGTTTTGGCTCAGAATGTTAACAAAAGAAAAATGCTGATAAAGGCAAATGTGGTTTGATTTTTCTCATTAGTAAATTAGTTACTGGTGTGCTGCAAGCTTCATTTGTATTGATCTGAGTGATAGAAATGGCTCCTGAGCACAGTGGCATTTGTGTGCTTTACTGGTGATTATTGCTTGGGCTTTTCTGGGGAATGCAGTGAGTAATTCTTTAGCCTGGTGAGTTCCTTTTAGTGGATGTGGAGAGTTGAATCCATTTGTGCCTTATAATAAATGACAGCCATGACCTGGGATAAATTACTAATCTTGATGTGAATTGACAGTGCTTGAGGAGAGAGGGGCAGGATGAATCACAGGGCTGGATCTGATGTGTGGAAGGAGGTGATGTTAAATGAGTAATGATTTCATCTTCATCCCCAAAAGTTTTCTGAAGCTGGGGTGTGAAGGAAGGAAGTGGGAAGATGAGGTTGTTCTTGTAAAGGCTGTGTGATAGCAGAAATAATTCCATGTAATAAATGCTAAATGAACGATTTTGTGATTTTTATTTTTCTTCTGTTCAGATTAATGGTGCAATGTAGGAAACCCCTGAAGGTTTCAGATGAACTGGTGCAACAGTATCAGAGTAAAAACCAATATTTAACAGCTGTAGCAACGGAAGCTGACCAGGAACCTGAAATCGATCCTTATGCCTTTGTGGATGGAGATGTGGAATTCCTATTTCCTGACAGTAAAAAGGACAGGCAGAACATTGAGAGGGAAGTGGGGAAGAAACACAAGGTGAGTAAAGGAGTGAGGCTACAAATCAGTGATGAGATTAAAACAAATTGCCTTAGGCACCGGATAGGATTTAAATCCTTCTTTATGTATTTAGAAGCAAATAAAAACCCAAATTGTATTCTAGCAGAAGTGACCAATGAAATTAAGCAGCATGTCTCTAACAGCACCTGAAGGTTTTTTTGCACACTGGTGGTGCCATTGCATCGGGGTTTTTGAGGAAAAAGCTGCTGGATCAGTCTGGCTCAGTGGCTCCCTGTGGAAATAGGTGCTGGCAGGTGCCTGGGGAGAGAGGAAGAACAGGGCCAGTGCTTTGTTCATGAGTGGAAAGGTCTGGGGGTAGGTGAGGTGAGCCCTGACTTGCTCCCTGGCCAGTGAATTGCAATTTTTATTCGTTTTTTGTGCTTTAGTGCAGCTACATGAGACTTGTACTTAAAGTAAAAGGGCACCTACAGAAAAAGAGAAAATATAACTGCACTGTGGGCTTGTCCATGAAATAAATTAGCTTATTAGAATTAGTTATGTGTGGATGCATTCCTTTCAAGAACTGGCACAATTAGTGTGTAGCATCTGATAGCAAAGGTTTTTCCTGAAGGTGTTGTAGCAAGAATCCACAACTTGCTTTGTAAATTTATCCCCAAGACAAACCCCAAGCTCTGAGCCCCCAGCCCCTCTGAGCTCACAGGGTAATGAGAACCTGATCCTTCTCCAGGGACAGAATTCCCTGGGGAATCAGGGAATCAGGGGCATCAAATACCTCCCACTCCACCCATTCATTTAAATAACTTTTCTCTCCTTTTTTAATAGGCTGAGGATGGGACATCCAGTGTTACAGTTCTATCCCACGAAGGAGAGGATGCCATGTCTCTGTTTAGTCCTTCTGTCAAGCAAGGTAATGAGGCTTTTTCTTCCTCTCTTTATTAATTGTTTTATATTAATGGTGTCGTGCATAGTCAATAGGTTCTAATAGGCTGGTGAGTTTTGTGGTTTATGGTTTGTATTTCCCTTCAGTCTGCTTGGAACATTTCTTTGTTGCACCTTGCAAACAAATGTTGATTATAAAATCCAAACGCTCTAAAATGGAAGGGCCCTCAGCTCTGTGTAAGATGGAAGAGTAGAACCAAGGACACTTCACCCCCTTGGTTTCCTTTCCCCCAGGAAAGGAAAGAGCTTGGAAAGAGCTTGGAAAGAGCTGTGTAAAGAGCTCTTTAATGAAGTTTTTAATGAGGGGCAGTGGCAGTGATGCTGGTGTCTCCACAGATGCCCAGCGCTTGGCTGCCCACGCCCGCACTGCCTCCACCAGCCTGTTCCACGAGACAGACCTGGTGGTGTCCTACACCGACCTGGACAACCTCTTCAACTCTGACGAGGATGAGCTCACAGTAAGTGATGTGCAAAGAGTCCTGCCAGGTGCCAAGAAACCAGCAAGGAACTCCTCTTGTCTTTCTGTGGTTTGGGTTTGATTTTCTCCTTCTGGCGTTTTTAGGAGAGGTTGCAAAACGTTCACACAAACAAGAGCTGCGGCCCCTCAGTGGCAAACGGACTGTTCTGGTTGACTCATGCAGGCAGATTTTTGATGCAAACAACCTTTTGATCTCACTTCCTTACAATCCCCACAGTGTGTGCTACCTTTAGTTTGAGTTGTTCAGATTCAGCAGGTCCTAGCGTGGTCTTTTCCTGTGGTCTGGGCTCTGCTTAACTGCTTCATCAAGGTAATACTGAAACCCAACAGCAACTTCTGAAAGAGAAAAGGCATTTAAACACTGGACATGGTGCCAAATAAGCTGCTTCTCTGCAGCAGCTATTATCTTCCAAGAGTTTCTCTTGCAATCTGGGATGACTCTGAATCCATTATCTTTCTAGTTTCAATACTGTTTGTGATCAGTTGTCTTTTCTGAACTGTATTTTACTCCATGCTTAATCCCGAATCCCCTTGCCCAGACAAAATGCCCACCAACTTTACTGGGAGCTGGAGCTGAGTAAGGGCTGAAGGGTCTTAGCAGCCATCAAAGGTCATCAGTGTGTAAAGGAAGTGTGTCTGCTCCTAAACATGAACACTTACATTCTGTAGACATCAGAACTATTTGAAGATGGTAAAATATCTCTTATTCTTTTACTTCTGACAGTTTTTCTTTCCTGTATTTCTTGTTGCAGGATTTGTGTTTGTCTTTTCTGTTCCTGTGGTAACACCAGTGATGTTAATGTGGCTCTGGGAGTGTTATGGTTTGTTCTGGTAGACTGTGGGCAGCCCTAATTTAGCTTCTTTTACTGTCTGCTAACAGGCTGAGGGTTATTTTCTAACTGGTTTTCCCCTTCAATAACTTTGTGACCTGTTAGGAGAAATTCTCTGGGTTCCAAGAATCAAGAACAAGTGTAAGCCCAACCTTAGGCTTCTGAGCTATTTTAATTTCTCTAAATATTGTACAGTGTCTCAGTTTTGTATGTGCAAGTGAGATTTCCTGTTAGCAGGAAACATGAACATGTGTTTATGTCTGAAGTGATTTTATGACAATACTTCTTTCTTAGCCTGGATCTAAACGAGCAGTGAACGGCACTGATGACAAATCCAACTGCAAAGAGGCAAAAACAGGAAATCTAGACCCACTGTCATGCATAAGTAAGATTTATTTGTGTTTTCTTTTTGCCTAAAGAGAATACTAGCTCCAAACATTTGACTCTAATATGTTGTGGCAATTTGGAAATGTACCCCTCATTTCCCTTTGCGAAATGTTGAGACTCAGGGAACACTCCAGAAAGTTTTCATGCTCTAAAGTCTGCTTCTGATCCGAAATTAGGCACTGCAGATCTCCATAAAATGTATCCAACTCCCCCTTCACTGGAACAACACATTATGGGGTTTTCTCCCATGAACATGAACAACAAGGAGTATGGCAGCATGGACACTACACTGGGAGGAACGGTGCTGGAAGGGAACAGCTCTGCTGTGGGAGCCCAGTTCAGAATCGAGGTGGACGAGGGTTTCTGCAGCCCCAAACCTGCTGAAATCAAGGTAGGCAGTGCTGACAGCCCTGATCAATGCTTGTGATGATTATTGATCAGTTTAGGACTTAAATCTGAAGAGGAATGGGGGAGATTAAGTATAATTTGTAACTTGTCCTGCATTATTTTGGGGGGGGGTAATACACTTTGTAGTAAGTATGTAGTAGTGTTTTACCACCTAAACTCAAGAGGGAGTAACAGCTGAGTAGCCATTAGCGAGCTGCAGAAATGCCTTTCAGTCATTGCAGTTCATGAGGTTTGTTTTGGTGTATTGTGAATATTGTGGCTACACATCTCAGCTTTCTCTTGCAGCTGTGTCAGGATTTGGGGTTAAAGAGCTGCTGCTTGAATTCAGTCCTGTTTTTTGCAGAAGCATTTAATTGCTGCAGTGATCTAATTTACACACCAATGCTTCCCCATGTCTGACTTCCAGGATTACTCTTACGTCTATAAACCTGAGAACTGTCAAGCTTTAGTGGGATGTTCCATGTTTGCACCACTGAAGACTCTTCCCAGCCAGTGTCTTCCTCCCATCAAGCTGCCTGAGGAGTGCATTTACCGCCAGAGCTGGACTGTGGGAAAGCTGGACCTGCTCCCTCCAGGCCCTGCCATGCCTTTCATCAAAGATGGGTACGACCCTGGGGGCTCTGCTTGGGGACAGGCTCACTTTGTGAATATTTATTTATTTTTTCAATCTCTAGTGGGAATATTTGTATATATTCTGGGTTTACATAGCTAACAAGAGCCTGTAAAAATGTCCTTCTGGCTGAACCTACTGCAGGAGACTCTTCTCCAAGAGCTTCTTAACTGTACATTTTATTTGTTGTCTCCTTTAAAGGTTTCTTGGGGAAGCTTAATGGTGCAAGTCCAGGTTTAATAAGTAATGAAGATGGTAACAATCAAGATAAATGTAAACTTGGGACTTTGTTTTTTGCCGTGGTGTAGTCAGTGCTGGAAGGGCTTAGTAGGTGGTGCTGCTGTTTCTTAAATTATTTGCTTAAGTAGCAGTAAACTCAGCTGTGCTGGGAGTAGGAAAACATTTCCTGTGCTGTGTGACTGGGCCTGGTCACAGCAGAACTGCAGGGGACATTTCTGTGCCCTGCATTTGGTAGGGATGGTCTTGCTGCCAGCTATTCTTGAGGTAAAGATTTATTTCTTTTTCTCTTCTGCATTAGCAGCTGGTATAAATGGATTAGGCAACAAGGAGGTGTTAGGTATTTCTTGATAAAATTATAGGAATGTTGTATCTTGGATTAAATACTGATGTTGCTTCTGTTACTCATTAGCAATACGTTTCCAGGTCTCATTAGCCTGACAAGTCTTTGGAGATACTCAGGTGCTTAGGAAAGAAAATGTTAAACCTTTCCAGGTGATGCTTTCCTCGTGGATTCAGCTGAATGTGCTGTCAATAGACCTGGTCTATTTTCTTAGTATGTGTCAACACAACATGTAAATAAGACATGAATAAAAAAGGTGTCCTTTAGACTCCACACAACCACAGAATTTATAATTTATTCTGACCACACTTGTTTCCTGGGAGCTTTGTGCAAGGGAAAAGAGGAAAGGAGGCAGGGAGAGATTCTTTAACGCTGCTGTCAGTGGGAGTCCTGCAAAGTCATTTAGAACAAATGCTCTTGGAGTTCCTTAGGGAATGAAAATCTTGCTGTGGATTATGAAAGACTAGCTTCAAAAAAGCAAATATTAATTAGGAAGGCCCTTCTTTAGAAATCTGAGTCTTAAACTTCACCCCCAGTATGCCGTGTACTTAAAGCCTTTCCTTCTCTTGCGGCCGCCGTCAGCGATGGGAGCGCCATGGACCAGGAGTACGGCCCTGCCTACACGCCCCAGACCCACACTCCGTTTGGGATGCCCCCCAGCAGCGCCCCTCCCAGCAACAGCGGCGCTGGGATCCTCCCTTCTCCCTCCACGCCTCGCTTCCCCACGCCCAGGACGCCGCGGACTCCGCGGACGCCGCGCGGGGCCGGCGGGCCCGCCAGCGCCCAGGGCTCGGTGAAATACGAGAACTCGGATTTGTACTCGCCCGCCTCCACGCCCTCCACGTGCCGGCCCCTCAACTCGGTGGAGCCCGCCACGGTGCCTTCCATCCCCGAGGCACACAGCCTGTACGTCAACCTCATCCTCTCCGAGTCCGTCATGAACCTCTTCAAGGACTGCAACTTCGACAGCTGCTGCATTTGTGTTTGCAATATGAACATCAAAGGTGCTGATGTTGGAGTTTACATTCCCGACCCAACGCAAGAGGCCCAGTATAGGTGTACCTGTGGTTTCAGTGCAGTCATGAATAGAAAATTTGGCAACAGTTCCGGGCTGTTTCTTGAAGATGAGTTGGATATTCTGGGGAGAAACACGGAGTGCGGCAAAGAAGCAGAAAAACGCTTCGAAGCTCTCAGAGCTACTTCCATTGAGCACGGCAGTGGAGGGCTGAAAGAGCCCGAGAAACTGCCCGATGACTTGATACTGTTGCTGCAGGATCAGTGCACCAACCTGTTCTCACCCTTCGGAGCCGCAGACCAAGACTCCATGGCCAAAGTTGGTGCCATCAGCAACCTGGTACGTGTAGAAGAAAGGGATTGTTGCAATGACTGCTACTTAGCCTTGGAACATGGACGGCAGTTCATGGACAATATGTCAGGAGGGAAAGTTGATGAAGCACTTGTGAAAACTACTTGCTTGCACCACTGGTCAAAAAGAAATGGTAAATATTGAAAACGGCTTGTTTTCTGCTTGTCCACCTGTTTTGGGGTTTTGTTTTTGAAGGGTCTCTTTTTGCGGTTTTCCTTTGTGGGTTTTGAATGCTGTTTTTGCCACCTGTGCTCGTACAGATTTCTGGCTGATGGTGTTGAGAATATCCAGCCTTTCTGTGTCCTGTGCTGATCACCCAGCAGAGTGAGGCCTTGGCTGCCCTCAGTTGTAAATTCCCAATATATATCTGAAGTGTAACGTGAGACCACTGTCGGTGTCCACAGCACTTCACCGGGTTTATCCTTTAAAGAGCTTTTGGTGAGTGGCTCTACAGAGGCTCTGGGATGATTGATGCCTGTAGGAAGTGCAGGGGGTTCGAGTGGTGACCGTATTGTCAAGGCCACTGTGGCAGAATTAAACAACAGCTTTGATTCAGTTGGCTTCCCCCCTTCTTTAAGGAGGAGAGGGGGGCAGTAGGTTAATGGCACATGTGGCAAAAAAAGCATTATCGTAGCCTTCACTGTATGCTGGGCCTGCCAGAAATCCTTGGATTTTTTTCTTTGAGGGCCTGACTAATGATGCAGTGTCTCCTGAAATACCCTCCATTGTGTGTATTTGCTTACTGTTCTCTAATAGAATTTTCAAGTGGCAGCTCTTAACAGAGTTAGGGTGAAAGATAAAGTTGTAAATCATGGGTAGCTGCAGTTGTAGTTGTAGGTGAAGATGAGGAGGAATCCTGGGAGAGCACAGCCAGGTTTCTGTGCCTCGCTGGGGAATTAACTGGGAAAGCCCAGGCTGTAAATAAATTGATGTTTTCAGGCACACAGAAGAGAAGACTCCGTGTTACTGTGACTCTGGTGTTTGGGATAAAAAGATGTAAAGATACTTTAAAACAGAAGACTTGGAAATTGTAGCCATGCCAAATTTTGTGTCAGCTTTTCATGCTAAAGCCCTGTACCCGAAATGGCCCAGTGGTGGTCTGGGTGAAATGGGCTGAGTCTGCTCGAGGCTTCCCTCGACTTCTCTGAAATGAGCACTGGGTGGCAGCCTGCAAATCCACCTTTGCTGGGAGGGACAATACAGGAGTTTCAGGCTCCTACAACTTGTTTTGGGGTTGTTTTTGTTTGTCTTGTTTTTATTTTAGTTTAACTTTCAATGGGAAAAATTCTAGAGGACAAAACAAAATGAAGAAAAAAATCCATCTGTGTATTTTGTCGGGGGAAAAGGGATCACTGTAAATCCGTGCATGCCCAACTTCATCGCAGCCTTTGGGTGGCCTGCAGGTGTTTTTTTGGAAGAGGGTGTTGGCATTGGAGGTGGTTTGGGCTGGTGGCCGTGGTGCAGCTGCCCTGAGCACGTTTGTGTCCCCGCAGTGGTGGATGTGAGCATGCAGTGTTCCCAGGACATCCTGCGCATGCTGCTCTCGCTCCAGCCCGTGCTGCAGGACGCCATCCAGAAGAAGCGCACGGTCCGGTCCTGGGGCGTGCAGGGACCCCTCACGTGGCAGCAGTTCCACAAAATGGCTGGGAGAGGCTCCTACGGTAACAGCTCCATGGAATTCTGCCCCGTGGAATCTCCTTCCCCTGCCCCGTGGAATCTCCTTCCCCTGCCCCGTGGAATCTCCTTCCCCTGCCCCGTGGAATCTCCTTCCCCTGCCCCGTGGAATCTCCTTCCCCTGCCCCGTGGAATCTCCTTCCCCTGCCCCATGGAATTCTGCTCCATGGAATCTCCTTCCCCTGCCCTGTGGAATCTCCTTCCCCTGCCCTGTGGAATCTCCTTCCCCTGCCCTGTGGAATCTCCTTCCCCTGCCCCGTGGAATCTCCTTCCCCTGCCCCATGGAATTCTGCTCCATGGAATCTCCTTCCCCTGCCCCGTGGAATCTCCTTCCCCTGCCCCATCCACCCAAACCCGGTGGCTGGTGCTGCTCAGCCCGTTGGAATTCTGAACAGCACTTGACCTTTCTTTTAAACTAACGAGAGCTGATTAGACAGAGGAGAATTCTTCTCTATAGAGAAACGGAAAATATTTATATTCCTTAAAACAGGCAATGAATTAAAGATGTGCATTTAAAATTTACAACTTCGGTTGCACTGTTTGTATACACCTGACACTTTGCCCAGTGAGGGACTGAAATTGCAAAAGATGGGATTAGTGTTAAAAACAGGGTAACTGTTGAGGTTTTTACACTCAGAATTTTCCCATTCACCCCCTTCTAATTATTCTGAAGACAGGGAGTTAAAAATACTGATTTTGAAATGCTTGAGACAGTGTGCTCTATTGCTCAGTACTGTGTCCAAGATCTAGGGTTCCTCAGTATCTCTGATAAAAGTTTGGAGTGGCCAACGCGTGATGCATTTACAGATAGAAGGTGAATTTTGTGCACTCACGATTTAATGACTTCATTAGCATATGAGATTGATTTACCACTGTGTTACAAGAGTGACCTTTCACCAGCAGAACTTTTGTAGCTATATTTAGAACATGGCAATTATACATTTACATGTTCTTAAGTTTGTTTCCTTCTCTGGCCCTTTTGCTTAGAATATTTACATTTTCCCCCTTGTCTTTGGCTCTGTGGGAAAAGGCTTCCTGGACAGTGCAGATCTGTTCCTGATAGAAATATAAAACACCGTGGAACTTCTTCCTGAGGCCCTGAGATATTTCAAATAAAACCAGTCAGCTGATGGGTTTTTTGCAGAGGGTTGGATCCTACACTTTGGATCTGTAAAATGAGAATTATTCCATTGATAGCCAGTTCTCCATCTCATCCTGTGAGATGCTGGCAACACCAGAGGCTGTTCTATTCATATTTCCTTGAAGTTCATTTTAAGCTTTCCGCTCAAAAACACGCCTTGCTTTTCCAGGAACCGACGAGTCCCCAGAACCACTGCCAATCCCAACATTTTTGTTGGGATACGATTACGATTTCCTGGTGCTGTCTCCGTTTGCATTGCCCTACTGGGAGAGGCTGATGCTGGAGCCTTACGGGTCGCAGCGAGACGTCGCGTACGTGGTGGTGTGCCCGGAGAACGAGGCTCTGCTCAACGGAGCCAAAAGCTTCTTTAGGGATCTCACTGCCATATACGAGGTACGGGATTTGTGGCAGTTTGCAGCCAAATGGATTTGGGAAAAAGGCTCTTTCTAATGCGTGCTCATAAGGACTTATCAGGCTTGTCGGGGCTGATAGCGACGCCTGCTCAGAATGCTATCAGGGAAAGCTGCTCCGAGGGATTTTAGGAATGGGCACTTGGGAGATAAGGGCTGCTCGTGCTGCTGTTCCCATCCCAGAAACGCCACCCGGTGGCAAAGCCCTGCACTGCCGCGTTAATTGTGTTACTGCCACTTCATTAATTAATTACATGCTTGTATTGCTGGGATTGAATGAAGATTAGAGAACATTATTATCAACCTAGTTTTCTTGCACTTAGGCAAGCACCGACAATAAACCATAAAATCACTAGTCAAAATTTCCTGTTGGTGGAGTTCTGGAGTTAAAATGTTACTGTGGAATATCGTAAATAAACTGAGAGTTCTCTGCCTTTCCATGAAATATCCTTTGTGTGACATTTAACAGCTTTTAAGGGGTTTTTTTCACCTTCTTTGCAGTCCTGCAGGCTTGGTCAGCACAGGCCTATCTGTAAGTTACTGCCTGATGGGATCATGAGGGTTGGACCCACAGCCTCCAAGAAGCTCTCAGAGAAGTTGGTCACGGAGTGGTTCTCACAGACAGCCAATGCCAACAACGATGCGTTCTCCAAACTCAAACTCTACGCTCAAGTTTGCAGATATGAGCTGGGTACGACCTTTTTTTAATGTTCCTTATTTTGTACAATTGCCACTTACTCCTTTGTAATAGAAAAGAAGGATTCATGGCTTATTGGCTTATTGATTGGGGTAGTTTTCTGGTTTTAAACTGTATTTGAGTATGTGCTAAAATGGCCTCTTACCAGCCAGCAGTGCCTTTAGGGAATGGCAGCGTGGCTGACAGGGACTTTGGGTGTCTTCTTGTATTGGTGACTTGGATTCTGAGGCAGTGATTTCCAGCAATTCAACACATCTGGCAGAAAGTTCTATTAAAAACGGATTTCTTAATATTTCAAAAAGGCTCTTATGAAAATATTAGAATTTGGCAATTTAATACAGGTATTTTGAGAGGTAAAATATATGCTCAAGGTTTGCTCTGTTTTGTGACAACTGTAGACTTCCATGGGTGACATAAGCACCAAAACAGCTGCAATATAAAATTTATGCCTTTTTTTTTTTGTTTTCCTCTGGTTTTAGGTCCTTATCTTGCTTCTCAGCCTTTGGACAATTCTCTGCTCTCCCAAACAAACCTGGTCCCTCCGTGCAGCCAGGCAGGCTCTGCTCTGCCCGCGGTGACAGCCCCCGCTGCCAACCCCAACACTCCGTCATCGGCGCCCGCGGCCGCCACCAGCAGCACCATCACGGTGACCTCCAGCAGTGCCATGTCCTCTGCAGCCACCACGGCCAACTCCACGCTCACCACCACTGCCCCGTCCTCCTCCTCTGCCAGCCTGGGCAGCGCCATCCCAGCCAGCAAACCCTCCTCCTTTCCCCCTTTCAGCAATATGAGCAGCACCACTCCTGCCTCCCTGCCCGCGCAGGCTGCGCCCGTCCCAAACGGGCAAACGGGGGGGCAGCAGCAGCAGCAGCCCACACTGCAAACTGCAGGGATGTCTGCAGACACGGCTGCAGCACCTGCACAGCCACATCCAGAGGTTTCTGAAAGGTAGGGACTGCAGCCTCACCTTCAGCTGAACAATCGGCTCAGCTAACGCGGATTTCTGATTGCACTCTCATCCCTTCAGTAAAAATCCTGTATTTGTTTTCACCAAGCTGCTTTTAAGGGAGAATGAGGGTTCAGTTGTGGTGGAGCTGAACCTTTTGGTTCCAGCTGTAGCTGCAGTTCTGATTACATCTCAGTGTCTACTTTGGTACAAAAATAAACTTTTTTTCTTCCTTCTCTAAAGAGAGAAAATTCACCAAACTACTCACTTCAATATTTTAAAGGGCTAGGGAAGGAGGGGGAGATAGATAATTGGCACCATCTTAGAGTGCTATTTTCTGTAATCAAAGTTAGTGTGGTGAAGACAGCTCTTACTGTAGATATTCTTGTTCCCCAGTTAAGCAATAGTTGAGCTGCTGTAATAAAAAAGACTAGAGGAAAGAAAAGAGATTCTTATACTGATAAGCTCCTATACAAAAATGACATAAAAAGACTGTTTCTTACACCACAGTTGACTCAAAGATCTTTCCGATTAATAATTGACAAGTTGATCTAGTTTTGAAATAAAACCAATTCTTTATAAAACTCAGCTGTTTGTAACAGGTTTCAAAATTTCATTTCCAGCACTATGGATCGTGATAAAGTCGGAGTCCCCACAGATGGAGATTCACACGCTATCACCTATCCACCTGCAATTGTAGTTTACATAGTTGATCCTTTCACATATGAAAAAAAGGATGAGAACAGCAGCTCATCCAGTCTGTGGACACTTGGACTTCTGCGCTGCTTTCTGGAGATGGTTCAGGTCCTTCCTCCCAACATCAAGAACATCATTTCTGTGCAGGTGAGCCCACAGGAACAAACAGGGCATCCTTGGCTGTGCTTTGGGGGCAGTAACCCCCTCAAGGTGGAAGTTTCATTTCCTTCATAAACATGACTGACAGTTCTCCAGCTGTTAAATCATTGGCTTGAAGCTTTTAGAGCAGTTTGGGCACTGTTAACCAAAGCTGAATCTGGCTGTACATTCCAAACTGCTCAGTTTTATCTCAGAGGAACTGCAGTGCCCACTGCAGTGATGATGGAGTACAGGAAAGCTGCTGCTCCTGCACTGGGATGTGCAGCCTGGCCCTGCTGGGCTCTAGGCACAGCTCCAGCTGCAGGACCAGTGAACAGAGGGCAGATCTTAGGGGAATCATTAAGATTATTAAATTATTTTTCCTCTAAAGAAAATTCCAATGAGGATAATTTCTTGAAGCCCCACAGTGCTTTAGAAGAAGTGGAAGAAATTTGACTGCAATGTAAAATAAAAAAGCAATGTACCGAGTACTGTGTCAAAAGCCATTAATCTGTCGATGAAACAATGATTTACTTTTTTTCCCCTCTCCTCTGTCCTAGATTGTCCCATGTCAGTACCTGCTCCAGCCTGTGAAACACGAGGACCGGCAGATTTACACTCAGCATTTAAAATCTTTGGCATTTTCAGCTTTCACTCAGTGCCGGAGACCTCTCCCAACTTCCACCAACGTGAAAACCTTAACTGGCTTTGGCCCAGGTTTAGCCATGGAAACTGCTCTTAGGAGCCCTGATGTGAGTATTGTTAATGAGATTGTGGAATTATTCAAATGAGAGGAAAACCATCTTTTATGTTAGGAATAATTTCTTCCCCCAACTTCATTGTCTGTTCTGTCATCTTTCTAGAGACCTGAGTGTATTCGACTCTACACCCCTCCTTTTATACTGGCTCCAGTAAAGGACAAGCAAACAGAGCTGGGAGAAACTTTTGGAGAAGCTGGCCAGAAGTATAATGTGCTTTTTGTGGGCTACTGTTTGTCTCATGATCAGAGGTGGCTGCTTGCATCCTGTACAGACCTCTATGGAGAGCAGTTAGAAACTTGCATAATTAATATTGATGTACCAAACAGGTAAGAACCAAAATTTAATTCATTTTTAGCAAGGATATTTTCTTTCATTGCCCTGAAGACTTACGCTGGGTTTGGTGCTGTAAGAATAACTGACTTTTGTAGAATTGCTGTATTCCAAAAGTGGCCAAAGCAGATGAAAATTGTCCCTATTGTGTGCATATTGTTTTGAGTTAAATTTCTAGGAGAGCATAGTTTAGTCTCATGTAGTTCTTGAGTGTTGCTCTGTGTGTGTTCATACTTCCCCAATATCTCTTACTGGCTGTTAATATCAGTTTTAGTCAGTTTTTTGATTAATTCAAAAAACTTCAACCCCTTGAAGCTGCAGCTGGACTGCAATACCAACACTCTTGGGTCCTATGAACGTTCAGGTTAATACAAAAAAGTTCTGAATGTGGCATTAAAAACTCGTTGCAGGTGGGTTTTAGCTTTGTGTTCCCTTCTTTCTCACTTGTAGAGCTCGCAGGAAAAAGGGTTCTGCCCGCAGACTGGGTCTCCAGAAACTCTGGGAATGGTGCTTGGGCCTCGTGCAGATGAGCTCTTTGCCATGGAGAGTTGTCATAGGGCGCCTGGGGAGAATAGGACACGGGGAATTAAAAGGTAACAGCAGCATAATATTTTTAGTCTAAAGCTTGATTTAAAGCTTTAATTTTTCAATAATATCAAGTGTGTCCATCCCTGTTTGTGGAAGAAAACCTCCCTAATGAGATTTCCCTCCTCAGACTGGAGCTGTTTGCTGAGCCGCCGGAACCTGCAGTCCCTGAGCAAGAGGCTGAAGGACATGTGCAGGATGTGTGGCATCTCTGCTGCAGACTCCCCCAGCATTCTCAGTGCTTGCTTGGTGGCCATGGAACCCCAGGGATCCTTCATTATTATGCCAGGTATTTGGGAAACTCTCTCTCTTTTTGGCACGAGAACTAACAGTCCAGGCTTTGCAAAGCTAAGGAGGTGCTTGGTTTCTCTCCCAAAGATTCCGTGTCCACCGGCTCCGTGTTTGGGCGCAGCACCACTCTGAACATGCAAACGTCTCAGCTGAACACGCCCCAGGACACGTCCTGCACCCACATCCTGGTGTTCCCCACCTCTGCATCCGTGCAAGTGGCATCCTCCACTTACACCACTGAGAACCTGGATCTGGCCTTTAACACAAACAATGGTTTGTACTTGGGACTTGTTCTTGCCTTCTAAAAAACCCTCACTCCCCCTGTTATAAGAATAAACTGTTCATTCTGAAGAACCATTTCCATTTCTATGGAAAATCACTTTTTTCTGAATGTATTGCACGTAGTGAAATGGTAGGAATTCACTAGTCTTGTTCTTTTTCAAGATGGAGCAGATGGAATGGGAATCTTTGACTTGTTAGACACTGGAGATGATCTTGATCCTGATATTATAAATATTCTTCCTGCATCTCCTGGTGGATCCCCTGTGCATTCTCCAGGATCCCACTACCCCCATGGAGGTGATATGGGCAAGGTAACTATCGGAGTAAATACAGTTTTGTGTGTGTGTGTTTCATCTGTTTTTTTCCATCTGTTAATTTCCTTTTGTGGAATGAAAGGTTTTAGATACTGCATTGTCATGTCATGCTTGGATATTTCGAAATGCTTTGTGTTTCTGAAGCTACAGATAATTTCTATTAAATTTGTGCTCTGCTAATCCGAAACCATTGCCTGCTGTGTTCCAGGGTCAAGGCACAGATCGATTGCTTTCCACAGAATCTCATGATGAAGTAACAAATATACTGCAGCAGCCACTGGCCCTCGGTTATTTTGTGTCAACTGCCAAAGCAGGTCCATTGCCTGACTGGTTTTGGTCAGCGTGTCCTCAAGCACAAAATCAGTGTCCCTTGTTTCTTAAGGTACTGTCCTGGCAGGGAGTTGTGCAGGGATCTGGGGTGAAAATTGTTCTGGTTAAACCAAAGCCAGTGCAGGTCTCTGGGGATAGCTCTGGTTTGCTTCAGGAGAGGCCAGGTGCTCAGTTTTTGAGATTTGGCTGTTTGGGAGGCTCTGCCTTGCTCATGGTCTCTTCCTGGCAGTTTGGACTCTCTTTTCCTGGCTTTATGCTCCAGGATTTTGTAAGAACAGGTTGAGTTCCTGGACAGAGCTCTGGCTAAGGCTGGGCTCCTGTGAGAGGAGGTACAAAAGTGCAGTATAATAACTCAGTTACCCTGGGTGAAATAAGGAATAAACGAATCTCCTTCTGTACTGCACAAAGCATAAAAGCTGTTTTTTCCACGTTAGCTTTGCCAAGTTTATGGCCATTGTATCACGTGTCTGGGTGTTGTCTGAGCCCCTTATCTCCTTATGGCACAATCAAGACACACTTGGCACATTTAAGGCCGTACATTATATACAGAGAAACTTTCTGTATTAACAAATCAGCATCTCTAATACTGTGCTTTGTTTTCTAATGATCCAGATATATCTTCTGCAGCCTTGTGTGTGTCTGGATTAGCAGTTCCTCTTGGACTAAGCTCAGCTCTGGCTTTGGTATAGGATATTATTTTGAAGAGAGGATTTATTATTTACACTAAGCAGCTCTATATATGAAATATAAGTAGACCAGGCCTATAGAAAGCATCTCCCAAGTGTTATTAGACATCTTGGGCCACTTGAGTTGCTTTTTGAATAATCACTTAATGTAGACAAGGGATTAATAATAATATAATTATATTTCACTGTGCTTTTAGCAGAGATCTGTGTGAGAAAATATAAATATTCTGATAAGTCCTGAACTTGTTGATGGCCTGAGGATAAGATTTATTTTGGCTTGTGTGTAAGAGAAGGTGTCTGCAAGCTAAACAATGTGGGGGAAGGAAATGTGGTATAGTTGGTCAGGCAGTAACTTCTGGCTCCCTTCTTCCTTCCTCAGGCCTCTTTGCACCTCCACGTGCCTTCAGTGCAATCAGACGAGCTACTCCACAGTAAACACTCCCATCCACTTGATTCTAATCAAACTTCTGATGTGCTCAGGTATTTATCATTCGCAAAAATATTGTGCATTTGATTTTTTTAATGCTGCTGCAGTGAAGCTGCATGTTTGTTTTTCCTGCTGTTAGTTTATTTTCTTTGCATAGCTGATATCCTTAGTGTAGATAAATTGCTGTGCTTTGTGACTGCCACAGAGCAGTGGAATTAAAACCAAACATCTCCAAGCCCTTCTTTAACAATCAGCTTTTGAAAATGTTTGAAAAACAACGAATTCCTCAAACTAGAAGAGAGTTTGAGGTCTAGCAGGAAAGACAGAAATAGTTAAGCCAGAATATTCCACAGCAATCTTGTGGAAAATCTGAAGTGCTGAAGGACAGGAGCCCAGACCTATGTAAACATGGGACACTAACTGAGAAAACATCAGATTATTTTTCCTTTTCTATATTTTTTTATGTGAACGTCTTGAATTAATGAATGACATGAATTAAGAATAGACAATTACAGTGACAGTTCTCTACTAAAAGCAAGTCTTGCTCTGAACTGCTCTAATAATTTGGAAGACAGGTTATTTCTGAATGTTGGCAAACCTGTTTTACGTTTTTGATGCCAAAGAAGCTGGATTATAGTAAATCAGGGCTGTAGAATCCTGGTGAGAAAACGTGTTGGCCTGACAGAAGGCTGTTTGTTTTTCAGGTTTGTTCTGGAACAGTACAATGCACTCTCCTGGCTAACCTGTGATCCTGCAACCCAGGACAGACGGTCATGTCTCCCAATTCATTTTGTGGTGCTGAATCAGTTGTATAACTTTATCATGAATATGCTGTGATCTTCATCTGAATTTTGCAAGACAAAAAATGAGGAAAAGGGATATTTCACTGCAGGACTAAGTTATAAATTCTTCTCAGTGCAAGTTGTTTGTGATGGGGTATGAATCTTGTTACTTCCAGCAAATATTGTTCTGACTTGTGAGAGGGACGCCCATCGCCCGGCTGTCTTTGAGTCACTGACTATGGGGGACGCTTCAGAATGATGATCAGAAAGTGTATTATAACATTTTTAGTAGCAAAATTAACCATTTTTCCCCAGCCACAGTATTTGTGAAGAGTAATGAGCCATAGTACCCAGTCATGGTTAAGGAATTTTAAAAGCATGGAGATGAGAAGAAACACGAGGAACAATTAAGTTTCAACCTATGGCTTCAGAACATCAAGATGTTCTTGTATTGGATTATAGTACTTAGTATTCAAAAATGCCTGCATCTCTTATTTATTGTAAGTTTTTAAATGTATAAATTGTCTTATATTTCTTAACCTCTTTTATAAAAATTTTCCTAGAAGGTTTATACTGCCTTCTTGCTTTAAAGCAATTGGTCTAAAATATATGTAATCGTCTTAATTAAAAGTTGCAGTAGGTTGCTTTTAGAGTATTATTTTTTTGTAAGGGGTGGGTGGGGACAGTAAATTTGTATTGTCTTGATGTACAGTTTAATGGGGATAGAGGGGTTAATGTCCATACCATTGTGTGTGGGGGATTTACAGCTAAGCTGTAGTTGCAGAGTACATGTACAGTAATGAAGTTCACTGTGTTTATATAAATTGAAAAGGTACCGGGTCTTACAGCATTTTATATCACACCTTTACAGAGTAACAATGGCAATATATAAGTGATATTGTAGGTGGTTTAACTTGTAGTGAGAATAACATGAATAAACTCTTCAATTGAAGTTTGTGTTATGGTTCAGGGCTGTGGCTAGATTCTCAGATCCACTTCCAGGGCACAAGTTTTAATATCACAGGAATCTCTCTTGTGCATTGTTGCTCCCTGGATATCCTTGGCACTGTGCTCACCGAGTTGTTTGCTTCCACTTTTTGTGATAAAATGCGAATCTGAGGCGGGACACACACAGAAAACTCTGACCTTTATCCAAAGTCTCCTGCCAGGCTGAAATTTAGCCCAGCTCTAGCCATTTTACAAACACAAAAATAGTCAATCTTGACTTTAAGATTGGTGTGTGTTTAACTAAAATGTGGTGTATATAGATTCTCAGTGAATTCTGGTATTCAGATTTTATTCCACCAGTAAGAAAAAAACAGCACGAAACCCTGACCATTTTCCTTTTCCATGGATTTTTGGCACTGTGGTGAAGGTCCCAAATCTCAGTGGCCTTCCCCATAGCCCATTTTCAGGCTCTGGCTGGGGCATGTGCCAAGGAGGCTTTGCCCTCCCCGAGGAAGGGACTGACAAACCACAAAGCTTTCCTGAACGCCTCCCTCTATCTACAGCCACCATTTTTTCTCAGTAGTTTCCTTCCTTTTTCCTAGCACACGCCAAATGTCTGGTGCTGCTCTGAAATAGCCCCTACGGGTGCTGAAGAGCAGCTGCAGATGCTTTTTCTGGGTTCCTTATCTGACTGCCAGATGAAAAACTGAACTCCTGCAGTGCTCCCGGGAGCCTGTCACCATCACCCAACTCCTGGGTCTTAATATTGTGGTTTAAACCTGTAAAGGAGCAAGTTTTAAGATCCATTTGTGCACCTGCTGTTAACCCTCTGCAAGGAAGAATTTGCTTGCATTTACCAAACTTACTGTGCTCATGAAAGTCTCGTTTCGTAAATGCAAAAGACCCGCCTGAGGTGATTTTTTTTTTCATATGAACAGTCTCACTGAATCGTGTACATACAATATTAGCAACTTTTTTTTGGTTTTGTATAAAGAAGTTGTACAATTGGTGATGAGAATTTTCAGTCATTTCTTCAGAACAACATGAGTGCAATCAGAAGTTAGCGTATTTTGATAAATAGAGTTAAAAACTGGGTCTGTCCATGACTTTATCTCGGTAATGCACCGCAGATTAAACGGCACATTATTGTCTTACAGAAGGTTTTTCTCATTTGGTTGGCATTTTAGAGGTGGAAAAGTGCTCCTAAAACTGGAATTTTCAAAGTGTATGTCTTTTTTTTTTTTTGAGCTTTGTTGCTGGGTGGTCATTTCTAATCCTGGCTCAGCTAACCAAGTTCCAGGGGCTGGGTTTTGGTGTGGCTTTGTTTTGTGTTCAGTCTGATTTGTGTCCCTAAAGGTAAGTGAACCTTGGTGTCACTGTATTCTGTTACCTGGACCAGCCTTCCCTGTGAAACTCCTACTGTGAAAGCTGCCACTTTCCCACTCCTCCCCTCCATCAAATGCAGTTAAAGTAAATGATAATATTATAACCACTATAAAAGATTAAAAGGGCCATTTCTGGTGTGATAGTCACAGCTGGCAATGTACATATCAAACCTGCCAGCACCACGGAGCCAAACACTATATTGGGCTTAGGTTTTTTTGTTAGCTACTTTCATTTAACTATTTTAAGTGCACATAATAGCTGGTTGATAAATGAATTGTCACAATCCAATAAGTCGAGGTTGTTTAGCAAGTACAAGTTTAAATAGTTGAAAATTTCAGCTACAACTTTTCAAAACCTTGCAAGAAAATGTTGTTCCTGTCAGTGCTTTAAGTAGCTGTGGTGGTTTATCTCTTCCAATGAAAGAAGGAGCTGAGACCTTCCATTCCAATTAAAAATACATATTTTAACCCAGATTTTACTGCGTTTAAGCCTTTTAGTCACCCTTGACTCACTACTATTTGAATTAGGTTTCTGAAAACCCTGTTGCTAAGACCAGCAAGGCCACCAGCTGTATTTGTAACAACCCTCACATTTTAAAAGTAGCTGTACCATTTAGATCTTTCTAACATTCTCTGAAATAATTTAAGATAAACGGATTTATATTTAAATCCTCAGCTATGTTCTTACTTAGCTGTCAGTTATGGCGCAGATTATTGTATTTCTATATTTACCTCTGATGGTAATTTTAACTTTGTGTGTTGCTATGAAGACTTGCCAATGTCTTTAATCAAGCACTATTTGTTAATACTGTAATATCAACATATTATGTTGCATTATTTTAAAGCTTTCAAGAATAAGAGTAAAACATTTTTTTAAAAAATGCTATTGCACCATATAATTTGCTGCACAACAGTATGGCACAGCATATCAGTCTGTTGGGATAGTAATGCTGCATCAACCTTGTTTTGATCTGGGTTTCTTTGGAGAATTCATTAATGGGGTGATGTTGTACAACATTATTATCTTGCAACCTCCAGATGGGAAGGCAGTTTTGTTTGCTTTATTCTTTTTTTTTTCTTTTTTCTTTTTTTTAAAGTAAAGGGCCCAGGACTATGCTTTGTACTTCAAGGGGTTTTTTTAATTATTATTTGTGGGTGTACTTTTTATTTTTCAGTGGAGTAAAACTTACTTTACAGTAAAACTGGATTTGGGACCTACCACAATCCTCAGGGTCACTTTTTCAGGATGTTACTCATCAAGCTTTAGGTTTTTCCAAGTCAACTGGACATGAGGACCTTGCCCGAGCGCTGGCTTGGGATACCACAGCCCTGTGGCCTCGTGACTGGACATGGCACGGCCGGACACGCTGGGAAGCCGCTCCATCCGCCTGAAGGCACGGCTGGACACACCATGGAGCCGCTCCATCAGCCTGAAGGTACGGCTGGACACACCATGGAGCCGCTCCATCAGCCTGAAGGCAAGGCTGGACACGCCATGGAGCTCCTCCACCGCCCTGAAGGTACAGCTGGACACGCCATGGAGCTCCTCCACCACCCCAAAGGCATGGCTGGACACGCCATGGAGCTCCTCCACCGGCCTGAAGGTACAGCTGCACACGCCATGGAGCTCCTCCATCAGTCTGAAGGTACAGCCGGACACGCCATGGAGCTCCAATACTGCCCTGAAGGTACAGCCGGACACGCCATGGAGCTCTTCCACCACCCTGAAGGCATGGCCGGACACGCCATGGAGCTCCTCCACCGCCTCGAAGGCATGGCTGGACACGCCGGGGAGCTCCTCCACACCCTGAAGGTACAGCTGGACACGCCATGGAGCTCCTCCACACCCTGAAGGTACAGCTGGACACGCCATGGAGCTCCTCCACCGCCCCAAAGGTACAGCTGGACACGCCAGGGAGCTCCTCCACCGCCCTGAAGGTACAGCTGGACACGCCATGGAGCTCCAACACTGCCCTGAAGGTACAGCTGGACACGCCATGGAGCTCCAACACTGCCCTGAAGGTACAGCTGGACACGCCATGGAGTTCCTCCACCACCCTGAAGCTGGACACGCCATGGAGCTCCAACACCGCCCTGAAGGTACAGCTGGACACGCCATGGAGCTCCAACACCGCCCTGAAGGTACAGCTGGACACGCCATGGAGCTCCAACACCGCCCTGAAGGCATGGCCGGACACATCATGGAGCTCCAACACCGACCTGAAGGCATGGCCGGACACATCATGGAGCTCCAACACCGACCTGAAGGTACAGCTGGACACGCCATGGAGCTCCTCCACTGCCTGAAGGCATGGCCGGACACGCCATGGAGCGGCTCCCACACCCCGCGGCCATGGCTGGACGCACTGGGAAGCCATTCCAACCCAAGCTGGACACACCAAGGAGCTGCTCCAGCGCCTCTCTGGCACTGCCGGACGGGTCCAGGAGCTGCTTCCACGCCACTCTGGCATGGCCGGACAGGTCAGGGGCCGCTCCCTCACGCCTCTGGCACGGCTGGATGTGCCGGGGAGCCTCGCACAGCCGCCGCCGGTCGTATTTATCGTGACAAAACACACAAACAAAAAAGCGATTCAAAGAACAAACACTATTTCTGCCGAATGCCATAAACACTGAGTTGTACAAATTGTGATCGAGGAAATGAAGAAAAAAAAAAAGTTTATACTTTTTAAAAAAAGAAATTCAAATGGAATAAATTATTCATGAAGCCTTGATTGTGATGCGGGTTTATTGCGGGGGCGGGGAGGGCGGTGCCCCTCAGCCTTTCCCTCCCCTCAGCTTTTCCCGCCTCTCCCTTTCCGCCCCTCAGCCTTTCCCGCCCCTCGGCCCGCCCGCCGTGACGTCACTTCCCGCTTCCCCCGGTAGTGGCGGCGGCGGCGGGTGGGCGCGGGGCCGTGAGGGAGCCGCTGCCGCCGCCATGTCCGAGTGCTCGGCGCTGCAGTTCGTCAGCCCCTACGCCTTCGAGGCCATGCAGAAGGTGGACGTGGTGCGCCTGGCCGCGCTGAGCGACCCCGAGCTGCGGCTGCTGCTGCCCTGCCTGGTGCGCATGGCGCTGTGCGCGCCCGCCGACCAGAGCCAGAGCTGGGCGCAGGACAAGAAGCTGATCCTGCGGCTGCTCTCGGGGGTCGAGGCGGTCAACTCCATCGTGGCGCTGCTGTCCGTGGACTTCCACGCGCTGGAGCAGGACGCCAGCAAGGAGCAGCAGCTCCGGTAACGCGGAGAACGGAGCTGGGTGGCGGAAGCGCTGGGTGGCTTTTCCAGCTGTTCATTTGTAGCAGCTCGTGTCCCTTGATAATCTCCCGGGAAAGCCCATGGGTTTAGCTGTGTCCTGGGCTCGGTTCCCCGCCGTGCTCAGCGGAGGGTGTGGGGTGCGCTGGGGGAGCTGCCCCGGCAGGGAAGGGCAGGGATGGCTCTGTGGGATGAGGGGACAGCTCAGGTGGATGTGCTTTCCTGGCTGCTTGTGCTGCTGGGGAATAGAAGCGCTTGAAATTTGGTTAATATACTGAATCAGCTTTCTTGTACTGCAGTTACAGATCTTTGGCAGGATAGATTCCTAGAGAGCTGCTGCCTTCCTCTCAGCCTTTCAGTCTTTGCAGAAACGTTTAATACTTGTTGTTTTGAATCGTGTGCCAGGCACAAGCTGGGAGGTGGCAGTGGAGAAAGCATCCTGGTGTCCCAGCTGCAGCACGGGCTGACGCTGGAGTTCGAGCACAGTGACTCTCCTCGGCGGCTCCGGCTGGTGCTGAGCGAGCTGCTGGCCATTATGAACAAGGTGAATTAGGTGAATTCCCCACATTTGTGGGCTTTAGGTTGCCCTCTGGACTGGCTGACGCACCAGTTCTGTTTCTGGTGCTGCTGGTGGTGTGAGCACTCTTCTCTAATCCTTACCTGCTTTATCAAGATTCAAAGTCTCAGTCTGATTAAACAGTGGCTTTAAACTCTTTGTGGCTTCCTAGAGGAAGTCACTGATGTTATAGAGACTCTGTATATGCTGTACTCAAACGTAATGTGATTTGGTGATCTGTCAGTGCAGAAATAATTTGGAAATGAAGTGGTGACTTTTCTCCATCCCATTCTTTGCCCCTGTTGCAGTGTATCAGCCACCATATTTCTCTTCCCCCACTTCGTTGCTCACCAAACATTTTATTTTCCTTGTGTAAACTTGGAATGTCAGTAGGCTATTTTTCTTTCTTCTGAAAAGAAGCAATGATACCATCTGTGTTGAAGTATTTCCAATAGTAAATATTTCTTATTCTACAAACTTTTCCTGCTTGTTCTGTGTTGATAGCTTTGGCAGTTTTTAGTCTATTAAACATGCTAAATTTAAAGCAGATTTAGACTAATTGCTTCCTAAAACCTGTTCGCTGAGGATAAGTGTTGTCTTGCAGGTGTCAGAATCAAATGGTGAGTTTTTCCTGAAATCCTCTGAGCTCTTTGAGAGTCCTGTTTACCTGGAGGAGGCAGCAGATGTTCTCTGCATTTTGCAAGCAGGTGCAGTTTTTCTTTATTTATGGTGTTTTCTGACCTCTCACAAACGTAACAAAACAGCTTTGGGAGCTGTTATGACAGCTGTAAGGTTAATCTAAGCTGTGCAGCTCTTGGAAACAGGGTTTTTATTTCCCAGTGCAACATTGTGACCTTTAACACCCTCTTCCCACCCAGAGCTGCCATCGCTGTTGCCAATAGTGGACGTGGCCGAAGCTCTGCTGCACGTTAAGAACGGAGCCTGGTTCCTTTGCCTTCTGGTGGCCAATGTCCCTGACAGCTTCAACGAGGGTGAGTTCCAGCTGCTTCTGCAGCTTTTGGAGTGATTTCCAGCAGTGTGGTTAATTCTGGGTTAAACCAAGAGTTACACAGGTTTGAGCTGCTGGGTGCTGCCACCTGAGTGTGTTGATTCCCATTTTTTGCAGCCTGTTTTCAGGCCGGGCTCGCTGTCTGTAGGTCACTGTTACAGTGGCTAAGAGCCTCCCTGTCCCTTCCATCTGGTGGGGTGATGGTTTGTGTGGGGAAGGGCAGGTTCCCTCAGAGCTGCTGTTGGCTCTTCAGTGTGCAGAGGTTTGATCAAGAACGGCGAGAGGCAGGATGAGGAGAGCGTCGGCGGCCGGCGCAGGACCGAAGCTCTGCGGCACCTGTGCAAGATGAACCCTTCCCAAGCCCTGAGGGTGCGGGGCATGGTGGTGAGTCTGCCACGAGAATCACTGCTAAAAACCTTCCTCAAGCTTCAAACCCAGCAGCTGAGCCCGAGTGTTTTATCCAGGTGGAAGAGTGTCACCTGCCGGGTCTGGGTGTGGCTCTGACCTTGGATCACACCAAGAACGAATCCTCGGATGACGGAGTGAGTGACCTGGTGTGTTTTGTGAGTGGTTTGCTGCTTGGAACAAACGCAAAGGTTCGGACGTGGTTTGGAACTTTCATCCGAAACGGCCAACAGGTAGGAAAATCCTTGAGTATTTTGCTTTTAAAGAAATATTGTTGTAGCTTGCTGTAACTCCTCTGGATGTGTGCTGCAGATTTGTGTGAATGCACATAAATCCTGCTGCACATCTTGGAGGAACCTTTAAAAGGCAACCTCCTTTTATGGGGCTCTTAGGTCTATAAATCATGTCCCTGAAGGCAGCACCTATTTGGTTGTTCCCCTGAGAGGTTTTTAGTCATGGAAACCAGGGAATTGTATATTTGTAATATTTGCCTGATAAATGTGTGTTCACAGTGGGAAGATGCATCTTGTCTTGCTTAGGTGACTTAGTCACAGCTTGGAACTGAAAACCGTATTTAAAAAAAAATAACCCTCTTCCTTTGACTGTGGAAACCCTCACATAATCCATTGCTGGATGGGCTGAATTTGACCCGGTTCTCATTTTTTACCCTCTCACGCAGAGAAAAAGGGATAACATCAGCTCTGTGCTGTGGCAGATGAGGAGGCAGCTGCTGCTGGAGCTGATGGGGATCCTGCCCACGGTGCGCAGCACCCACGTGGTGGAGGAGGCTGACGCCGACACGGAGCCCAACGTGTCGGTGTACTCGGGGCTGAAGGAGGAGCACGTGGTGAAGGCCAGCGCCCTGCTGCGCCTCTACTGCGCCCTCATGGGCATTGCTGGCCTCAAGTAAGGAACCTTCCCGTGCCCTGGGGGTTTGTTCACAGCTGCCTGTGCCAGCAGAGGGTGAGGGCTTTGGGCACTGTGTCCTCAAAGCTTGTGGCAGGGCTCACCAATTCAGAGCTCTGTTGCTGCAAAAACACTTCTGTAAAGAGAACTCTAAACCCCCATGGTTGGAGCAGTGTGTAGAGTTATCAGCTATTTTCTCTTCCAGCAACAAACATAGCATGGATTTTGAATTTCTGTTCCTTTGCTTTCACTTCTTAGAGATTGCTAATGTAGCATCTTTATGCACTGTTAGTTTTAATTTAAGTAGTTTGTACTAACAGGCAGGATTATATCCGGGGGAAGTTTTCTCACTGTTGTCTCTCAACAGAGATTTTTATGTCTTTAAGTAAAGAGCAAATTACCACCTTGACATAGAATAACAGGGAAAATTCAATCTTTAACCACTGTGAGAGACTGGAAACGTGTTCCCTGTTAAACCCCCAGCTTTGTCCTGTTCTCTGTGCTGCCAGGCCCACGGATGAGGAGGCTGAGCAGCTCCTGCAGCTGATGACGAGCCGCCCTCCCGCTACCCCGGCCGGCGTCCGCTTCGTGTCCCTGTCCTTCTGCATGCTCCTGGCCTTCTCCACTCTGGTCAGGTACTCTCAGCACAGCAGGAGCTTTGGAAGATCTCTGACTGGTTTAGCACCATTGAAGGCAATGCCCATCCCAGAGCTGCACAGTTCTTTTCATCCTAGTTCTTTATAAAATCTCCGTATGTGAATGGAAGGGATTTGAGTCACTCTGTGGTGAATGAATGGGTATTTCACTCTTGTTTTGTAGCAAGGTTTTTGAGAGGGGAGCATGAACTTCGTGTGATTGTTTTGTTGAAGACCGAAGTCTTTTCCATGGAACAAGTTCATGGCTAAATTCCTTAGAGAGAAGCAGTGCAGATAATTCAGGGGTGTAGCTTTCTGTTGGCTGCATTCCACAAAGGAAGTTGCCAGACAGTTTCACTGACCTTTGTGCCAAGTATCACTGCTCATCAGCAGTTGGATGCTAAAGAGAAAGTGAAAAAATATCTCCTGGTGTCAGATTCCTCAAATCCTGCCTTTTCTGCAAGTGGTGGTGAGACTGGCACTGTTTTCTGGGAAAAGGATCTATTGTGGGTTTTCTTTGTGCAGCACCCCAGAGCAGGAGCAACTGATGGTGATGTGGCTCAGTTGGATGATAAAAGAGGAAGCCTACTTTGAAAGGTGAGAGCAGGCTGGATTTCTTTTTGTGAATCCAGTAACCTCACATTTATTTATGCCTTATTTCCTTATGTCCTGTATTTCTTCCTCTTTGTTGTCCTCAGCATTTCTGGTGTGTCTGCTTCCTTTGGAGAGATGCTCCTCTTGGTAGCCATGTACTTCCACAGCAACCAGCTCAGTGCCATCATTGATTTGGTCTGCTCCACCTTGGGAATGAAGGTAAATCCTAAACCGTTCCTAGCCTGTACATTTGTCTGTTAAAATCAGCTTTTTTTCTGGGTTTTGGCATTTTGGTATTTAGTTTACTTTTGATATAAAGAACTTTGGTTTTGCTAATATACCTAAAGTAAATATAACTTGAAAAATGAGTAGTAATTCCTCTGGAAGAACATTAAAATGTGCATAGCTCTCGATCCAGAGGAATGTGATAATAAAAGTATCTTCAAAAAGTGGTGCCCTGGTGAAATCATTATTTCCAAGAAATGAACTTCTTAGAAGACTAACTGAAGTCGTTTCTAAATTGAGCTGCAAGGTTTTTATTTTAAATAGTTAAAAGAAATACCTACATATGTAAAAATTAATTTCAGTGAATTGCCAAAGGAGATTTGCCAGCAATTCACTGTTGTGAAACAGTGTCTCACCAGATGTAAAAGCTGGGGAGGAAGTTTTTAGGATAAGGAAGACATGGGCTGATGAACTTATGACATTGGAAAATATTTCTGTTTGACATTTGATACACATGTGAATTGACTGGGATAGCAGGAAAACAGACAAGTTTTAAAAGGCTAGAAGTTAACAGTTTGTAAAATAAATTTTCAGTCCTTAGTTGTAAGAACTTGCAATTCCAAGTACTTTCTTCTGAATTTCAGATTGTTATTAAGCCCAGCTCGCTCAGCAGAATGAAGACAATCTTCACACAGGAGATTTTCACTGAACAGGTATTTTCAACCTGGGGATTTTCTCCCCCTTTGCCCTTTCCCTTTGCATTCCCCCGCAGTGAGGAGATGCCAGTCAGGGCTGTGGCTGTGTCTTTGACACCCTGTGCCTGGTGCTAAGTGCTGTTTTTGTGCTCATTGTCTCTCCCTTCAGGTGGTTACAGCCCACGCTGTCCGTGTGCCTGTGACAGGCAACCTCAGTGCCAACATCACCGGCTTTTTACCCATTCACTGCATTTATCAGCTCTTAAAGAGTCGTTCCTTCACCAAGCACAAAGTATCCATTAAGGTAAACCTTTATTTCTGTCCATAATTCTGAACGCTGATGAGGTTGACTTACAGGAGCAGAATTCTTGATGGATCTTGTACCTTCCAACCACGTAATTTAAGAATGAGCTGTGTTTTTAGATAGGGTGCCCATTTTTAGCTCCGCAGTCCAGAGACCACAGCTTAAAGAAGTTAAAAGTCATAAGTCTCTCTCCCCAGTCTAGTGAGAATGGTTTTCCAGCCAGGACAAGTTCTGTTTGTGAGTCAGGGTCCAGGATACAGAGTTTGTGATAGTGATGTTACCCTTTCCAAGGTGAAAGGCTCCTTTATTCACAGGGGTTGTGCTTGCAGACAAAGCTGGTGCTGATGTCAGGGGTGTTCTCTTGCAGGACTGGATCTACCGGCAGCTCTGTGAAACCACCACCCCTCTGCACCCTCAGCTGCTCCCCCTCATTGACGTCTACATCAACTCCATCCTCACTCCTGCATCGAAATCCAACCCAGAGGCCACCAACCAGCCTGTCACAGAGCAGGAGATCCTCAACGTGTTCCAGGGACTCTCTGGGGTAATCATCTCCTCTGGATCTTTCTTGTGCTTTATGTGGACGTGGTTCAGGATTTCGTATTTGTGTTAAGCTGCTTCACTTTTTGTTTTCACTGTTTGTAAACTCTCTCCTGCTACAGTGACAGTCTTGTGTTTTGAAGTGAATCTTGGTACTCAGATATTCATCGTATTTGTGGGTAAATCCAAATTTTTCTTCCTGAGAATCAGGAATGCAGCCTGAGCTTTGTGTGTGGTTTTATGTGCAGGGAGAAAATCCTCGTCCCACCCAGCGCTTCAGCATCACCACACAGCTGCTCGTCCTCTACTATGTCCTGTCCTATGAGGAGGCACTGCTGGCCAACACAAAGATTCTAGGTAAATGAGACAGCATCAGGGGGAAGCTAATTAAACTGAAAATTAGGTGCAAAGGGGAGAAAAATCTATGCTGCTGTCAGATTTAAGCACAGCATAAAACTTTTAGAAGTTTGGATTGAATAAAACATTGCTGTAGAGATTGAGGACACAAATTCCTGCTAAAACTCTGGAGTGGAGTAATTTGTTTTACAGATTAAAAGAGGTCCAAGTTACAAGAAATGTTTAGGAGCATCTGAGGAATGGAATAACAATGAGCAAAGACTTCATAATTATTTGAGATCTTCATTTATTCATGTGTCATCAAACGTGCACACACTTTTCTTTGAGTTGGCAATTTTGTAGTTGGTAATACTTCATGATCCCATTTTTACCTTTGAAATGAAGACTTTAAATCAGTACTAAAAGAGTGTTATGTATTTTATTGATGGAATTAAGTGAAAATTGAGTGTGTGGTTTTACCAGCCCTTTTTAAGGTGCAAAACTTCCAGCATTCACAGGTTTATTTTCTTCAAGTTGCTCAAGGAAGCCAGAAATACTATAAAATCAACTACAGCTATTTGATATTTTCTCTATTTTACCTGGATAATACAGAAACAAGTGCTTTATGTTTTCCTTATTGATCCAGTTGGGGAAATACTTGTTTTTAGCTGTAACTGCTACGTGTTCTTTCTTGTCCTGTAGCTGCCATGCAGAGAAAACCCAAGTCCTACTCCTCAGCACTGATGGACCAGATTCCAATCAAGTTCCTCATCCGGCAGGCACAGGGGCTGCAGCAGGAACTGGGAGGTAAGAACTGCCTGAAGCTCTAAAGTGCACGAGGAGGAAGGCTGGGTGTTCTCAGCAGCTGTTGCTTTTTTCATAGCTTGCTTTCCTTTTTCTTGCATTTAAAATCTGTCAGGAGTAGCTATGGAGGTTGCAGAGATGTTGGAAGAGTCACAGTGGAAGTGTGAGGAGTGCAGTTCCTTTTAGAGTGGGTCTTACCTCCCTGGGGCAGGTTTTAGGGTAGGAATTTCCTGAGCCTGTGGCCTGTTCAGGCTGAGTTCAGGATTTACTTTCCAAGGGTTCACTTCCCTTCTCTGTTGGAGGATCAGGCTGTGATCACTGAGCTGCTGGGCAGCGATTCAGTTCAGAGGCTGAAACAAAAGGCACAGATGTGTCCAGGGCACAGATGCAGCTGCTCAGATCTGAGCTGGGAATGTCCCTGCTGTCCCCAAGGGTTGCACTCTGCCCTGCTGAGGCTCCTGGCCACCAACTACCCCCACCTGTGCATCGTGGACGACTGGATCTGCGAGGAGCACATCACCGGCACCGACGCGCTGCTCAGGAGGATGCTCCTCACCAACATGGCCAAGAACCACTCCCCCAAGCAGCTCCAGGAAGGTAAAGAGCTTCATTCCGAGGAAATTCATTCCAAATGGATTGGAATATTGTGGATTTGGAAGTGTGTGATTGTACTGCATTTGTATAACCAAAATGCTTCAGTGCATCCTGAAGGTAGAAGCGCAGTTTTACCTGTTGTTTGTGTTTTACAGCCTTTTCCATGCTGCCTGGAAATCACACCCAGCTGATGCAGATCCTGGAGCATTTGACCCTTCTCTCAGCTGGAGAATTGATCCCTTATGCAGAAGTGTTGACCTCGAACATGAATCTCCTGCTGGAAGCTGGAGTCCCACGGGGGATCCTGCAGGCTGTCAATAAACTCTGGATGGTTCTGAACACTGTCATGCCCAGAAGGTAGCGAGGCTCAAAATTCTGTTTGGTTTCTTGGTGCACATAAATGGGAGGCCACTTTTTCTTTTATAAATAAGACACAATGCCTTTATCCGGGAGATTGGAGGCTGTGACTGAATAGAATATGTTGGAGCTGCATTTTTTAAAGTTTGGACATTTTGAACCTTTTCATTTAAAAGGAAGGTGGTTCTTGTTCTCAGGGGAAAGGAAGTCTTCAGGCTGAAATACAGGAGTATGGTTTTAGAGTGTCCATTGTTTGTGATGAATTACTGATGGAACAGGAGCTCACTTTGGTAGGAAAATGCCTTTTTTTAATGAAGTGAGTGCTCTGCTGCAGAGAAAACTGCTCTAAATCCAGGGAGTGTAAGTGAACTGCACCTTGGTTAACTTCAAGGGCTGCAAATGGGATTTTTACTACTTGATAGGCCTAGAAGAACATGGCTGAGTGACCAAATGCTTAGGGAACCCCTTTTCTTATACAAATTTTCTATTTAAAAATCAATAAAAATACTCTCCTTTCAGGTTGTGGGTGATGACTGTCAATGCCCTGCAGCCTTCAGCAAAAACAGTGCGGCAGCAGAAATACACCCAGAATGATCTGATGATTGATCCCCTGATCGTTCTGAGGTGTGATCAGAGGGTTCACAGGTGAGTAAACTCATTCTGTGCTGCTGCACGTGAATGCTGAACATAAAGGTGTCCAACAAAAAACTTGTGAAAGCTTTCAGCACTTCAGAACATCTTTCCAATCTAATCACAGGAGCTTGGTAGTTTCATCTGTGGTGTTTTAAGCTTGGCCTGAGCACTGTGAACCTGGGCCTGTTGTTCCAGCATTTCATCCTGCCCAGCTGTTTTCAAACTTTGGGATTTGCACATGGCTCATCCCTTTTGCTTTGGGTGTGTGAGTTTGTGGTAAACAGACTTTTTGTGTGTTGGAAACGGCTGCTGCCGTGGTGCTGGGTGAGGCTGAGCTGTAACACCCTTCCAGCTCTGGTGCCTGTGGGTTATTCCATCCTTTTGGGCAGCTTTTTGGGTGCTGCTGATGGATGTGACAGAGGCAGATCTGCCTCATTTCCCAGGGGAATCTTTGGAAATTGGTTCCTCCAGATGTCAGTGGTGCCAGAGGAGGAGCTGTGCTGCTGCAGCCTTTGGGATTGCCTTTAGTTTGTTCATGTTTCTGAAATGGTTTTGCTGTGTTCCCATCTCAGGAGCCCTCCTCTGATGGATATCATTTTGCACATGTTGAATGGATATCTTCTTGCTTCCAAAGCTTACCTTAACGCTCACCTGAAGGAAACAGCAGAGCAGGACATTAGGCCATCCCAAAACAATGCAATGGGTCCAGAGGCCCCAGAAGTTACACGGGAAGAGTTAAAAAATGCTTTGCTTGCTGCTCAGGTAAGAGGGAAAAAATGGATATTCCACAATGTGAGGAAAAGCAGTGATGAAAGAGAAGTGCAGGAACAGGAAATAAAAAAATGAGGCCTTTTAAATTCTTCTTTCTTACCAACTTCTGTTACCATGGAAAAGAAAACTGCCTCTATATTCAGATGGTAAAATATTTTCTTTTTGCTAGTCTGAAGCATTGTGCTGATTTACTGCTTTGATAGTGGTTGTTGTGTCAGAACAGAAGAGTTCTGCTCACCAGGCCTTCATCCCTCTTTCTGGAAAACATAGGGAGTTCCCATTATGATATGATTTTTGAGTTAATAGGAAGTTTTATATTTAAATGAGCAGGATTATGTATATTGTATACTGTGAATTACATGGCCCTGTGAATATTTTGTCTGCTCTGGATGCTTTTAAGGGACCACTGGATTTTCATTTTGAAGCAATATGAGATTCCACTGAATTTACTCTTTTCATCTGTGATTATGATATTTTGTGAGATTTAGCCTTTTTTTTCTTTTTTTTTCTTATCTTGATTGAGTTAAAGCATTGAAGTGTTTTAAATGTTCTACAGATTTGTGATTCTCGAGCTGAGTCATTTTCATTCTGTACTTAAAGAAATCTATAGGTAGAAATCCTAATCACATGACAATACATTTCTTGTCCTTATTTTGTATTTTGTTTCATTTCCCTGGAGGTTTTTAAGCATCTCCTGTGCCTTTTCTCCCCAGGACAGCGCTGCTGTGCAGATCCTGCTGGAGATCTGCCTGCCCACAGAGGAGGAGAAGGGGCAGAGCAGCAGTGCTGAGGATCCCCTGAGGGAGGTGCAGAGCCCCCCGAGCCCGCAGGGCGCCGAGGAGGAGGAGGAGGAGGATGAGGAGGAGGAGCAGAGTTTGCTGTGCAACCTGCGGGAGGTGCAGTGCCTCATCTGCTGCCTGCTGCACCAGATGTACATCGCTGACCCCAACATCGTCAAACTCGTGCACTTCCAGGTCTGCTGCGCCCTGCTGGAGCTGCTGAGTGCTCCTCACTAGTGGGGACAGCCCACTTCTCTCCTTTTATCTCCCCCAGTTTGTAGAGCTCACATTTCCTCCTGGTTCCAGTGCTTGTTCCCTTGGTTGTGGTGAGAAGGCAGCACCCAAACTCTGCCTGTTCATCATTAAACCCTCCCTTTGTGCCTCTCCCCTTTTCAGTTTGTCCATCTAGGCCAAGGAAAGCTGCCCTAATCATCTTGGAATTACTTGTTCCACATCTTTTGTGGGTTATGTTGTTCTGGCTGTGTTTTTAAATTAATATTCCCGTTATTCAAAACTAATTTGGCTTCAAATGTAAACATCTCCTTATCTTTCCTTTTTGTTAGGGCACAGTTTATCTCTTAGAAAGGCTGGCCCTGCAAAAGCAGCTAAGCACCTTCAAAAAAAAAGAAGAGGGGGAAGATCAGCAATTTTTAAAATATAAATGTGTTTTTAATGCATATTAAATTGCTCCCTGCCAGATGGCAGTCTCTTTACAAGGAGGTAATTTGCCTTGACCTGGAACTGATTAAGTGATAAAAAAGTCATTATGGGGCAGTTGTGAAATGAGCAAGTTGGGACTGATGGTGAAATTTGGAACACAGGAAGGACACAGAAGGAAGAGGTCACTGCAGTCTGCTTTCCTTTGGGGAGTGGAGGGAGAGCTGCCATGCAAATAAATCACTGAATATTGAGGATAAAGAACTGATTCAGAGCCTGGGTTTGTACCCAGCCTGCCTCTTGTTGCCTTGGCATTATGGGCCTGCTGCAAACCCTGAGCAAAAGGGAGTCACAAGTATATTAATTTTGAAACAAAGCATTAACACAGGTGTAATTTAAAATCTTAGTTGAAGCAGAATTTTTAAAATAAACCTGTGACACATTGACACATCTGTTTTCTTCATCCCACAGGGTTATCCATGTGAACTTCTGGCCCTGACAGTGGCTGGGATCCCATCCATGCACATCTGTCTGGATTTCATTCCTGAGCTCATTGCCCAGCCTGAACTGGAAAAACAGGTACAGTGCACTCAGCTGGCTGCAGAGTCCCTGTGGGTGTTAACCCTGATGGAATTCTGGCTGAGGGGGGAGAATAAAAACTAAAGTCACTAAACACGTCCTGTTCTATCTTGCCTGGGATATTCAGGTAATGTCTGTAGCACTTTTACCTTAAATTAAAGGCCTGGCATTGAGGACAACTGGAATTTGTTGGGCTAAAGATTCCCTGTTTCTATATCAAACCAACTTTGTAGTTGCTCTTATTTAATCCTTTCTAGTATTAAGTTACTTCTGATCAACTAAGATTAAAACCTAGAATATATCAGACCTGGATATCTCCTGCAAGGGTTGTGTTGCATGTTGTGTGTTCCTTTACTGCTCATCATTGATGTTGCAGCAATAGTGTCTGGGGGAGATTTTGAAACACTTTGATTAATGTTAAATATCTGTGGGTTATTTTTCTTAATACCAGCAGAAAAATAATCCTAATAACTCATTGTTAAGGCTGCTTTGGCTTCCATTTCCTTCATGAGACAGAGAATATTTACTTACTGTTAAGTTTGCTGAAGAGCTTTGGATAGAAGTTGTAAAACATCCTGTAACTCCTTTTCTCTTCTCTTTTTTGACAGATCTTTGCCATCCAGCTGCTCTCCTACCTGTGCATCCAGTATGCCCTGCCCAAATCCCTCAGCGTGGCTCGTCTGGCCATCAACGTGATGGGGACCCTGCTCACAGGTACCCCCAAACCCCTGCTGGGGAGCCAGGGTGGTTTCTCCAGGCTCAATCCAGTTTTGTCTGTCTGATTGCTGTTGTGTAAGTAACAACAATTCTTAATTGGATTTTATAACCATTTCTCTTTCCTTCCCTCGGCAGTTCTGACCCAGTCCAAGCGTTACACGTTTTTCATGCCCACCCTGCCTTGCCTGGTGTCCTTCTGCCAAGCCTTCCCTCCCCTGTACGAGGACATCATGTCCCTGCTGATCCAAATCGGGCAAGTTTGTGCCTCTGACGTTGCCACACAGACACGAGACTTCGACCCCATCATCACCCGTGAGTCCCAAAGTGGGGACACAGGGGATGGGACAGAAATGTTGTGGTGTCTCTGGAAATAACCCATGGTGAAGGCTCAGCTTTGCAGTCTCATAACGCCCATATTTGTGTTATGGCTGGAAAACAACAATTCTCAATACTTATTTAGGTGTATTTTCCTTCATTTTCCAGGTCTCCAGCAGCTGAAGGAGAAGCCTCACGATTTCTCAGGGTTCTGTAAAGATTCCTCCAGCAAAAGCTGCTCCAGGGACACTGCGAGCCTGGACCCCGACGTTCGGCTGTGCCAGTGTGTGGAGAGCACCATCATCGAAATAATTAACATGAGTGTCAGTGGGATTTAGGAAAAAACTCCAGGGAATTTGTCCTGTAGCTTTTCCCTCTCTTTATGGTGCCTAAATTTGGAAAAAAGCTGTGAAAGTGGACTGAGGAGCTGAGCAAAAGTCCACGGTTTTTATTCAGTGATTCAGTCATGGCTGAGAGGAAAATCCCTTCAACAGGATTTGGTTGCTTCCAGTAAAACTTCTGATGGAATCAGTGAATAATTTCCAGGGAAACGGCGATTTTCAGGCTTGCTCAGCTCCTGAAGTGACACAGCAACACACCTGGAAGGGTTTTACAACACTGAAAAGTGAATATTTATTTTGTGGGGCAAACAGCAAAATGATGAGTGAGAAAAAAATCGAGATTGAAGTGCTTTGCTTAAGGTAAATGAGCTGCTGTTGCAGAGCCTTGGAATAAAGTACTCCGAGGAATACTTGAAAAAGTGGTGTCAAAAACTGGCACCAAATTGGAAAATTTGTGTGTCAAAGCTTCAGTTCGTGAGATCAGGAACTTAATTTAAAGATCAACCAGCCTTCTTGGAGAGTTTGAAACTGGTCTAAAAGTTTCTTAAAAAAAAAAGTACTTATAGTAAAAATGGGCTGTATAAATGGATTTTTAGAGGATACAGCTCAGATGGTTTTGTGTTTTTTAACTTAAAAAAAGATGAAAAAGACTTGATGAAATGAGTGCTGAGGGATCTTGAGCTGTCATCAGGGTAAGATTAAAACAAGAAGTGAATGCTGGGGGTGACTGCAGAGGAATAAGGAGAGGAGGGACTGGTTTCAGCCATGCCAAAGCAATTCCAAGGCCAAATCCTTCCTGCTCCATCATGGAGTTGGTTTTTCTTTTGTGCAGAAGGGTGGAATTCCCTGGAATTCCACATGGAAATGTGGGAAAGCCCCGTGGGTTTGTTCCAGGATTCCTCTGTAACACCCCTGTCACCATCTGCCTACCCAGTGTGTTTTTGTCATCTTCATGTAAATTATGTAAATAATCGAAATGTATGTATTCTTTTTCTCCTCAGTTCCAAGTGTCATTTTATATGCTGTAGTGGTATTTAAATAATAAAAAAATCAACAACAGTATGACTGAAGTTCAAAGGGGATTGCCTGTTTTCCTTTTAAGTTTTGCAGGTTCATCCCAAATTTCACCTCAGGGTGAAATATATTCATTTCACCTGACAAGAACAGGAGCTGTGTGTGGCAGTAGTGAAAATACACTGACTTCCCAAAAATATCCATTTTCCGTGGTGTTTTCTGTGCCCTCTGCTTAAAACAAGGATGATAATAATAATAATGATGATGATAATAATAATATGATAATAACAGTAGCGGTAATGATACCAAATAATGAGATGTAATACGTATAAAAGACCCAAAGTGATATAATAATAAATATATTAATGATAAAGGCCAATAACAAGTATTTCACGAAAAATTGGTTGCCTAGCAACGCGTGCAACCCGGAAGCCAAGGAGGCGCCCTGTGATTGGCTCTGGGCGCTCAGAGGTAAAGACGGGAGCGTCCCAGTGTGCGCTTCGCTGATTGGCGGCGCGCGGCCCTTTCCTGTCAGCTGATTGGCTGGGGCGGAGGCGGGAAGGACGGAGGGCGCTGAGGGCCGCGGGGCCGCAGGTGCGGGGCCGTGAGGGGCGCGGGGGGAGCGGCTGCCGGCGCCTCCGCCTCGCCGAGCACACAGAGGAAGCGAACCCCCAGGTGCTGCTGTGTGGGCTGGGCTGGGGCCACCCCACTGCTTCCTGAGCGCCGCCTGCCCTCGGGAGGCAAAGCAGCTCTGCCCGGGTCGAGATGTCGCTGTGGGGAGCGCCCGGTGCGCTCCTGGTGGATCTGGTCACACCATCAAGGGTGTCGCGGTGTCCCGGCCCTCCCTTCTCCTCAGGGGCGAATTTAGTTGTGCTCGTTTAAGCGAGTCCTCCTCCCAGAATGGGCTGCGGAAAAGCCTTGGAGCGAGGCGGCCTCTCCTTTTGGAAGGAGGGGTTGGATGTAAACTCGTGTCAGCGATCTCCTTTTGCTAGAATTGCCTTTTCCTATTGGGATGCTCGATGGTGAAGCTGAATCGTGCCATGTATTGGTGCTTTTTTGATGGACATGTTTAATTATTAAGAGTCTGATGAGGTCACAAGTCAGTGAGTTAATTTATCCCAGGGAATCTGCCAGTTTAAAGCTACTGTCTTGCTTTGACAGTGCTGAAAAACTATGAGAAAAAACTCCTCTGTGTTGTTCAAAAATATTGTCTCTTAAAGCCATTTATGCCTCTTCAATATTTTTAGTTCAATAATTTCATCTTTTTAACACAGGGGAATTGTCTGGCTTTTATTATCCAGAGATATTCAAGGTAATAATCACAGAATAGTAAAGTGAATGATATCCCTTTTCCCCTAATTTCTGTATTATTTGTGGAACAATGATAGTTTTAAACATCTCATCTTTGAAGTCACTGTCTAGTTTTATCTTTTGTTGTTATAAAATGTACAAGCTGCTGTATGTTTGTAGTTTATGACGTCTTGCAGTTCAAGCTGATGGACCTCTAGAGTTAAAAATCTGGCTGGCTTTAGTTACTTCATATTCTAAAACACTTTTCCTGTGCATTTGGGTTCTATCTCCAGCCTGGCTAATGGAATCTGAGCTGGTGTGTGCAGTTCATGGTGTTTTTATTTAAATTGTTGATGTTACTCGTTAGCTGGTGGCAATTTGCTCTTGCTTGTAATGAGGACGAGGTCAGAAATGATGATGTGAGGGATAAATTCCTATATTCCATTTCTGTTAATACCCTGAGCTGTTACCAGCTTAACAGCTTCTCGTTTTTATTTGGTGCTGCGTTTGTTTCAGGCTTTGTTTTTTAGCACTGAGGTACTAATTCCGTATTTTAATTGCAGTTTTAACCCTGAAGTGAACGGGAGGAAAGCTGGCAATGCCTTCTGACAGGGCAGAGTATACAATTGGGGGGGTGAAGATCCTCTTCCCCTGCAAGGCTTACCCCTCCCAGCTCGCCATGATGAATGCTGTGAGTAGAATTGATATTATTTAGAATTTATTCTGGTGTTTGCCACGCTAAGAGCTTGTGTGTTCCAATATTTGCAGTTCCAAAATCTCTGCCAGCATGTAGAAAGGTGACACATTAATTCAGAGTTTGCAGTACCCTGAGAATTTCAGCTGTAACCACTCAGTGTTCTGTGTGCTGTGCAATGTCTGGGCCATGATTAGGGAATGGTGAATTCCATGGTGATTTTGGATTTGGGAGCATTTACTCCAAGGAATGAGTTCCGTGTGGTGTATGTGGTTATTTATCTAGCTGTGTTGTAAGGACAGTTGTATACAAATGGTTAATGGTTTAGTAAAACACATTGTTTAAACAGAATAATTATGTCTAGTAATATTTCAATAAGCTTTCTATTTTTTTTTTTTTTTGAGAACTTTTCAAAATGAATTACTGCATTTATATTTGAACATTTTTAATAAGTTTCAACCAGTGACAGGACAACACAGCCTTAAGATGTGCCAGTGGAAGTTTAGGATGGACATTAGGATGTTATTGCTAAGATTAGCTAAAGACTAATCTTAGCTTTGTTTTTCTGTTAATTCTGTTTCTTTTATTCTCCTTAAAGATTGTTAAAGGCTTGAATAACAGGCAGCACTGTTTGCTGGAGAGCCCCACAGGGAGTGGCAAAAGCTTGGCATTACTTTGTTCTGCATTATCATGGCAGCAAGCTTTGTATGGTAAGTGCCTTAGTGGCAGCACGATTTTTATTACAGAATAGAAAAGAATTAATTGTTTTTCATCAGTGGTTTTTAAGGACACACAAACGACTTTGTCCCCCAGAGAAATCAGTGCCAAGCTCGTCGTGTGACAAGGACAGGAAGGCAGAGCCGTCCCCACCGTGTCACTGCAGGTGTCACTCCCAGCCCAGGAGCAACGAGGCTGCAACGAGTGGGGCTCCCAGTGCTCCCAGTTCTGCCCAGTATCCTGACACAGCAGCTTCCAGAAAACCTGGCAGCCCACTGGCAAACACAGGTAACTTCATCTGTAGGCAGCCAAAACTCTGCAGCTCTCAAGCCAGGGATGATTTTACCATCATAATACCAAACATGGTCCTGCCCTGCATGAAATCTCTATTAACGTGTCTAGAAATGTCTAACACTGCTTCCCACCCTGTATATATTTATAGTAATTCTAGCAGTTATTATTCTGTAGTAATTACATTTTAAAATGTTGCCTTTATTTAATGTTGCCTTTATTTCATTACAGGATGTAATGAAAAGGAAACACTGGCTTCAAAACTGTCTGCCAAAAAGAAGTTATCCCTTTGTGACAGTGAGAACGATGATTTTCAGGTGGACAGGAAAAGGATTCGTCCTTTAGAAACAGAGCAGCAGGTGAGCAGAGCTGTGGGCAGTGGGATAATCTGGGTATAGCCCAACCAAACTCTCAAATCAAAGGTGATGTTACAGAGGAGGGGATAGGAAATAACTGAGTCACATCACAGTCACAGTTTAGAGTGACAGGGATTTGTTCATTTTTATTGTTACAAAGGAGTCCATTGTTGCACTAAATGGTGCATTATACCGTGTTCTGAAATATTTCACATTTAAACAAAGTAATAGCCCCAAAATATATTTATTCCCAGTTGGTATTATAATTTCTGTAAGCTTCATAACAGTCAGAAAGCAAAGTAGAAAAGCTCAGCAATGACTACAGATTCTTTTATAATTAAAACTTTATAACTTTCCCTAATGACTTCTGTGTGGCTTAGATTTGGTTAAACCATTGATGCACATCCCTGTGCCCAGTGCATTTTTACACTCTTTCTTTCCCCAGCAGGTTAGAAAACGTCACTGCTTTGCCAAAGGAGTGCAGTTTGTTGATGCTTTAGAGGTTTATAATCAGAGAAAAAATGGAGAGCTGATTGTTCACTCTGAAAAAAGCAAGAAAAACGCTGCTTCTTCTCCACAAACAGTGAGTAATTTTCAGTAATATCTTTTACATCAGGAGTGTTAGTTCAAGAACAGTTTTAAACAATGTTTTATGTGGAGGGGTTATGCATGAAATGCAGCTTAATGAAGTTTGAGCAAATACTGCAGCTAATGCAAGGGTTCCTCAGTGTTTTGTTTTTAATTTCCACTTCCTGTAGCAGAAGTATCACATCAGAAGTTAAGGTACAGATTTGCAACTGTTTCTGCAGCTTTGTGAGACATTTTCTGCCTTTCTGACTGTTTGAAAATAGATTTTACAGAAATGTTTGTTGGAGCGAAAGCAGTAGAAGAAGAAAGGTGAGGCAGCAGAGAGCTGGGTGTGAGAGGCCAAGCTCTGTCAGTGATGCAGTAACCACAAAGGAAACCAAAAGCTGTAGGATTGCTGTGAGACACTGGGGGCTCAATATTTTCTTAACAAAAGCAAATCTGTGTTGTAGGCCATTTGGTGGGAGGTAGTTTTTATTAGTTTTGGAAGGCTCTGTAGATTTTTGAGTAAGATTTAAAATGCTTTGTGCCACTGAGCTTCAATTGGTGGTTTGAAATCCAAATGCCACCAGAGTGTGCTATTGATTTTCAAATAAAAAGACCTTTCATCCTTCCTGATAGTAAAATTTCCTTTGGTACTTTGGTGTGGGTACATGAAAAATTCGATTTAAAACTTGTAGAAATTTGTTGTCTAGAAGAAAATTGAAAACTAAACAGCATATTGTTTGCTACATCTTTAGAAAGAAGAAGAAAAGAATACCAGATACTGTTCTTTTTTATGAAATGAACAGTATCTGGTATTTTAAGCACATCATAGGAGAACCTTCTGTTCATGTTTTTATATATTAATTTGAGCTGCATTTTCCTGTTGTTCTAAGAACTCTTGCAAAACAGCTGCTTGATGGGTCCTAGTATTTTATTTCTAAGAAGAAATAAAGGGGGTTATTTCTGTTTAAGTTTCTTTTTAAGGATGAAAGGACAAGGTGTTATTTTGCTGTGATGAACGTTTCTCTTAGCAGACTGAGAACTTATCTAGTATCAAGAAAATTGCAGAAATTAAAGCTTTATTTCTCATTAGTAGTTCTGAGCCTTATCTTCATTTTATTTAGAGTAGGAAGAGATCACAGCACGGACTGTGAGGTGTAAAAACTCTTTTCTGTTGTGGCTTAGGAAATGAGCTCCTGTTCACACTTACCCATGGGCTGTGTATGGATACAATAATGTGATAACAGCATTGCCTTGTCCACTGAGGCAGCCCTGCCTTTGAGTAACCTGTGTTTTACAGTGCTCAATCCTCTGCTTAAAGCAGGTTTAGCTTCTTACCAAGTCCTCAAGAGGGAGAATGGGTTGTAAGAGCATGAGAGGTGCTTCATAACACCTGCACATGTGTGCCTGAGGATCCAGAGCTGCTCTCTCTCACTCCAGGGCCTGGGAATCCCTCTCTGCCCCTCTGCCATTAACTGCTGCAAGGAGGGGCAGTCCCAGTGTGAGTTTAAAGGGAAATTTTACCCTCAGGGTACTCTCTTGATTACTTCTGTCAGAGCATATGGCCTGAGAAACTGGGGCAGCTGGGATAAGGAATCCCCATTTCTACCAGGGAAAGAAAGTAAACAGTAAATGGAGAGTAGTGTAACAAACACTTGGGGTATCAAAAAACAACTGTGAAAAGAATCTGTCTTAATGTGCTAGCCCATTGCAGTTTAACATATTGCTTACAACCTGCACAATGGGGTTTGAGTGACTTCTGTTACACATTCCAGGGGACTGGCAGCCTGTTACAATCAGGGTCTGGACTCCAGAATGGGCTAATTTACCACGATGGGATGAAGAAAGTTGTGGATTTGTATTACATGCTCTCACCTGACACCGTATCTGATCCTTTCCCTGCTGATTGACGTTTTGAATGAGCTCTTTGAAGCAAGTTCCAGCTTAATTAAAACGTTTGCTTGGTTAGCAGTGATCTGTGAAAGCCTGGGATAAATATTGAACCGGGTTCACCTGCTGGTGACTGGGGGAGGATAAACAGCAGCTTTGTGTGCTTTAATCAAGAGGCTGCAGCAGCAGCAGAACACTGGCCTTTCTGAGAGCTTCCAAAGGAGCAGCTGAAAGCTCTGCTAATGCCACTACTGATATCTCCCTAGATTGTGCTTGTGTGATATTTCACACAAGAGACATTCACTGCTGCAGCATTCAGCTGCCTTTGTACCTGGGAAATGTAGATGGAGATATGGAGAACTCCTCTTACCTCTTTGTGTTTCAAAGATCACAGCCCCAGTGTTTGTTTAGCTCGATTTTACACACAGTACAGGGTGCTGGACTTGATTATTCCTTTTTTAATCGGACTTCCACGTTTTTGCCATATAAATATTGATGTGATAGGCTGTTTTATCTAGCCCTGACAGAAGTACAAACAAGCTGCATTAGCCTAAGGTCCATATAGGCTGATATCTGATCTCTAATGGCATCTGGGCCTGGGTGTTTCTGATTAAATACTGCAGAAAGTACAGGAGGATCGTTTGTTGCCCTCTTCCAAATGAAAATCCCTCTTTCAGATTCCAACAGCTGAAAACAGCTTTAGTGCTGAAGCCAGAGGGTATTAAGAAATGCAATTCTGTTGTTGTAATATGAATTATTTCTAATCAGCCTCCTCCCCCAATTCCTTCATGGATAAATTGAAACATTTTCTAATTTTGTTCCATCTTAACTGGTATCTCCCTGCCATGAGTGTAGCAATTTGTGCTTTGGGGCAGCACTGCCAAGGAAACTCCTTGTTCAGGAGAGTTTTCTTTCTTTCTTCTGTGGGAATGGGAGAGGAACACCACATTAGGTGTTGTTATGATATCCACAGTTGGTTCCTCTTAGAGAAATACAGAATTAAAATAACTTGCCTTTAATAAAACTTAAAGATGTATTTTAAGGATTCAAGTGCAAATTGACTCACTTCAGTAATGTGGAAAGTGAAGAACTCAACCTTTAAACTGTGCTTTAACCAATTTTCTAAAGTTTTTCTTCATTATGAAGGACCTTCTAAAAAGGTTTTATTTATTAATGTATTTGGGGCCAATGGTGTCTGTGGCTTTCAGAAATGCTGTGACTACTGCAGGCAGTTTTATTTCTTAACTACTTACTATAAAATCAGCCTGAGTTTACAACTTTCTCAGTATTGTGGGTTTGAGTGTTTTTTGAACATAAAACTTCTTTCAAAGTTAAAGGTAACATTTTAGTACTGGAATAATGGCTAAAGTGCTTCTTAATGCCAGCATTATACCAATTCCAAACCTCTTAAACCAAACTTTTAAGCCCACCTGTAAAATGCAGTAATTTATAAGCCTCACACATAAGAACACTTTATTTCTTTTTTATGAAAAGAATAGTATCTGGTATTTTAAGCCCATCATAGGAGAACCTTCTGTTCATGTTTTTATATATTAATTTGAGCTGCATTTTCCTGTTGTTCTAAGAACTCTTGCAAAACAGCTGCCTGATGGGTCCTAGTATTTTTCTATTCTTTTTATTTGGCTTAGCATAGCAGTGAAATATTAGTGGTAAAGTCTCATCTCGGTGTCTTGTGTGTTGTTTTTCCCTCTGAAAACACAACCCAACTTGGATTAAAATTAAAAACCAGACGTGTTCTTAAAGGCCCTACACAGCCACTGCTTCATTCAAATGAATTTTTAGCTTTGTAATGTGTTTTTCATTATTTCCAGGAGCAGAGCAGAATGTAACTGATAGAAATATCAAGGTGCAGCCTTTGCACTGGAGCTTTCAGTGTGAGCACAGAGCCGGGCATGGCACGTATGTAACATATACCATATGTCAGCTGTTTCCTGCCTGCCTGGTGACAAGAGCCCCATTCATAACTCTTCTTTTTATCCTTGCAGTGAATAAGTAATTATTCAATATAGAAGGCAGGATATTTGGAACTGGCTATTTAATGTGGCAGCACAGGGTAATGAAATCTGCTGTTGCTGGCAACCTGAGAGGGGAATGTAACAATTCCAGCATGGGTGTAACTCTATCTGCTTTGAGGCCTGTTTATTTGGCACATCAGTGAACCTTTTATCCCAGTGAGTGGCAGCTCCAGAGGGTTACATTTACATGCTCTCTATCATGTATTGTCATATTTAATGGCAGACAAGGCTGAGTGGGGCTGAGGGAAACACAAACTTGCTTTTCCTTGGAGTGGAAGCCGAAGACAGCTTGATCCCCAGAATTGTGGTGTAACACACAGCATGAGTGAGCGTTTGTTTATAATGGATAATCTTACTGATACAATTCGAGGGAGGGAGCAGCACTGCACTGGGCAGTGACACGTTGTTACCTGCATTACCACCTGGAGCCCAAATACAAACTTTGACACTGCAAGAACTCTTTGTTTTTATGAGAGGTGTGTCTGGACATGGTTACACCTGAGTTCCTTGATTCCTCTGTGTCTCTTCAAATTCATTATGACAATTTCATGTCAGTTGTTCCAGTATTTAATGTTCTGAACCACGGTGCTTCTCAGGAAGAAAAAAATGGCTTTTAAGAAATATTTTACAGGATTAGGTTCTGCTTAGAATTATTCCCTGTGTTCCTTTTATTCTCCTGGTTACCCGATGGCCTTTGGCAGAATGGCACAGCAGACATGTTTCTAATGGAGAGTGTGTGGTGTAGTCTGTTTTATCTGCACACAGAGTTCCTGAACTGTCTACAGTTCTTCTGCTTGCTTTAAGGAAAAAAATTATTTTAATTTGAGTGTCTGTTCCAAGTTTTCTTCATTGAAGGTTTTGGAATCTTGCTTTTTAACAGGAGTGTCCTAAGTTGAAGCTTCAATGTGAGATGCTTTATTTGCATTATTCACATATGTAAATATTCCACTGGATTAATAATTCATTCTGATTGGGTTATAATAAAATGCTGGAAGGATTTTTTTAGGGATTCCCAGGCACAAGGATGTGGTGCTTTAACATTTTAGATCTTTTTGCAGCTTGAAGGGCAGCCCTGGTGGCTGAACCAGCTCTCCTAGAGGGCACTGCCCAGACCACAAGCAGATTTAGCCCATTCACCTCACAGTGAATCATTTTCTTGTCTTGGTCTGCAGCCTTCTGGCCCTTGCACTGAGTGTTCCTGTTCTTCTGGGAAAGAGCCTGATAAAGATCCCAGCCACACAAAGAAGAAAGAAAACGGAGATCGGGTGTGTGTTCCCAAAATATTTTTTGGGACGCGAACACACAAGCAAATAACCCAGATCAGCAGGGAGCTGCAGAGGACAGCGTATTCCTGTGTCCCCATGACAATCCTGTCCAGCAGGGATTACACCTGCATTCACCCAGTGGTGTCCAACTGCAGCAACAGGAATGAAATGTGTGTAGAATTGCTGGAAGGAAAACATGTGAGTAATTTCATTAGAGAAAATGAGCATTCATTAAACAAAGTCAGATTGAACAGCTGGAATGAGTAACATTTTTTACTTCTTCATATTATGTTGGTTAAATGCCACCTGGTGACATTACAGTTAAATATTAATTGTTAGAAAATGTTGATACACAGTAGCAATACTGCAAAACCTTATGATGACAGCAATAAGATTTATGACTGCCAGGTTAATGTTGTAATAAGACTTAAATTATCTCTGGGTTTATAAATGAAGAAGAAACAAGTGTCCTTTCTTGATGTACATTTTAGAAACATGGATTTACCTGACATGAGATGTTACTGACTGGCATAAAAAGCAGCTGTTAGAAGAGTTTCCAAGAAACAGCCAAATGCATGGAACACTGGAAGATTTCAGCCTGATTTAGGTTTTCATTATTTCTTGTACCCACTAAATCTCTGCATTTCTTTCCTTTCAGGGCAGGTCGTGCTCTTACTACCACGGCGCTCACAAGCTGAGTGAGCACCACGCCCTGCAGCCCGTGTGCCAGGCATGGGACATCGAGGACCTGGTGAGCCTGGGCAGGAGGCTCCGTGCCTGTCCCTACTTTGCAGCCAGGGAGCTGCTGCTGGGGGCAGACATCGTCTTCTGTCCCTACAATTACCTGCTGGACCCCCAGATCCGCGACAGTGTAAGTATGGTGCTGACGAGTGGCAAGAGCTGAAGTTAAAAAGAAATTACCCACTAAATATTATGTCTCTGTGGTTAGCTGAGATCCCTTTCATGTCCAAAATACTGCCTACAAAAATACAAAATACTGCCTATCCTGGGGTTTTTTCCCCCTTGGATATTTTCTAGGTTATGGAAATTGTCTCAAAACCTGAAAAGCTTCCTTTGCACTGTGATGCAGAATACACATTTTTAACAGAATCATATTAGCTGCTGTTTCTCATGTCTTTCATTCTGTTTTACTAGACACTAATTCTCTTTTTTAGATGGACATTCAGCTGAAAGACCAAGTAGTCATTTTGGATGAAGCCCACAACATTGAGGACTGCGCTCGGGAGTCCGTGAGCTACGGGGTCACCGAGAGCCAGCTCCGAGCTGCCCGAGAGGAGCTCGACCTCATGGTCAACAACAACATCAGGCAGAAGCACCACGAGCCCCTCCGAGCTGTGTGCTGCTCCCTCATAAAGTAAGGCAACTTTTTATTGCTTTGTATCAATTAATATATTTTAAAATTCCCTTTAGATTTATTTTGATGGTATGAGTTACTCTGTCACATCAGTAAAGTGCAACAAAGGTACTCTTTGCTGGTGTTGTTTTTAAAACTGTGCAGTTGTTGGATTTATGTTTATTTGAGGAATAAAAAAATAAGAAAAATAATAAAAAATCCACAGGGTCTGATCTATTTAAAAAAACCTACTGGTCTTACATGGAAACGTTTAAGTTCTCTTTTGAAAAGCTCTTGAACAATGGGCTGCTCTTTATGGGGCTTTTTTGAACTCCTGGTTTGTAATGCTCAGTATGAAAATTTTCCTAAGGTGAATTCTTGTATTTCACACATTTCTGTTTGCTTATTTGACAATAATAGCATTATTTTGTCAAAGAATTAATTAGTTCACATTTAAAGCATGCTTTCAGAGCTTGGACAGGAAGTATTTGGAACGGGCTGGAATCTGTTCTTGGAATCAGACTGGAATCCACCAAATTCTTCATATTGAAAGTGAATTTGTCAGTTATGCCCTTTGTTTTCCCTGGGTAACAGCTTCCTGGAAGGGCAAGAGCTCAACATAAATTGAAAATCATGAGAGGGGATGTAACAAAAGCAAATGGACAGAAGCCCAGGAAGAAACAAGAGGTCCAGGGCAAAGTCTTTTGGGTGAAGTAGAAGTATCAAAGTCAGCAGAAAAAAGTGAATAATGTACAAATTAACTGAGTATGTTCATTTTGCTGCAATGGACTGTGCAGCACAGCACAGGAGGAGTTCACTCTCCCATCCTCACTCTCTTCTCACAGTTAATATTTGTGTCACACAGAGACAAGGGACTTTTTCTGCTTGGCAGAAGCCAATTCTCCTACCTTGGATATTCCAAATGTTAAACTTTAGTAGAAGATAAGAACAGCATGGCTGAAGATTTGATTGCCTCAAGCTTTTTAACCTTATCAGGAAAACTAAGGTTGATTGTCCTGGCAAATCTGCCAGCAGCATCAAAAGCAGTTGCTGGAAAACAGAGGGCTGGGTGTAAATAGCCAGTAATAGGTAAAATGCCCCTGCACAGTGACATGGCTTTGCCAAATGCTTGGGGAGCTAGAAAAAAACCCTTATTTCCCTGCTAAAGATCCTGTGGGCCCTCATTCCAGAAAGCACTTAAGGATGGGCTCAGTGCCACGGAGGTGCTGCAGTGACCTCTGTGAGAAGTGTGCAGACAGAGCAGGGGAGGTGCTGGCAGGCTCTGCTAGCCCAGCTAGCACGGCTGATCAATGGAATATGCTGTGTCAACTGTGGAATTTTCTGGTACTCAGGGAAGCTGCAAATCCTCTTCCTGGAATTGAAGGCATGTGTGCAACATCCATTCATTCTTTTCCTGGAAATACTGCACACAGCGATTTTCACTTCAAAACCAGAGACACCTTTCTGGGAATCAAGCTAATTTTATTTATGCTTCCTGTTGAGCTCTAAAAATAATTTACATTTGCAAGTAAATGCTTTAATGTTCGATGGAATTTATTTGAGAATTTAGGGTGGTTTTTGGTGATAGTTGGCCCTTGTGTTAAGTTTGTATTTGCATTTATTATTTTAAAATATGTGATGATGTTTGAAGTCCCTAACAGGGAAACATTTTACATTTCTTGAAGTGTTTTACCCATTGTAAACCTGTTTAATTCCTGTCATAGGGGCCTTGTCCTAATTTCAATTCCCGGTCTTTTCAATGCTACATTTGAGGAATTGGGGCCAAATTCTGCCTGTATTAGTGATCACCATTCCTTAATGAGATAAAGCAAATTATAGCCAAAGAAGTGATTGTTGTAGCAGTATTGGTGGAGTTTTGTTTGCATTTAACCTGGCAGAAAGGAAGTTATATTTTAATTGTTCCATGGATCAGATTATTTGTGGTGACAGGGCAGGAAATCTAGAACTGAAAGAGTCCCAGAGCCTTGAGTTGCTCATGATGAACTGGTTTTGCAGGTAAATATTTTGAGCTGTTGCAGCACTGACAGCTGTCTTTTTGATGCCTCCTGCCTTCTGATGGAGCAGACAGCTCCAGCCTTTCCTGGGAGGGAGGGAGGGAGAAGCTGCCTGCTTTTCTGGCAGAGACAAGGTCTGGTGGTACTGCAGGGATGAAGGAGGACTCAGAGAAAATTCCAGCTCTGCCACATCTCCATGTTTAGCTCCTGCTTTTAGCAGTCAATCACATTTTGCATTGTATTGCAATTATAATTCTGCTTCAAGTTGCTGCAGTTGCCAATACCCGTGGGTGGGTTTAAATGTGCCCCTTTTACTGCCCCACTTTCCCTTCCATGTGTAAATATGAAAAGTGCTCATTTCATGCCTCAGGATTTGTTCTTAACTGGAAAGTCAGCGGTTGACAGGGATGATAAAGCAACCTGCAGCAATTGGAGTAGTGATGAGTGGCCTTAGATATGCAGCAGAACTCTTGATTGAATGAGCCTGACATATCATAAGAGGAAATTGCATTTTAATTACTTTTCTTTATTATTTATACAAAGTATAAACATGTGGGGAGAAATTTTCTTCTCACTTGAATGAGTTGCATCCAAAACAGCTCCACAAGAGTTCAACAGTGAAAAACAGGCTTAAAGGAAAGGCAGAATCTCTCTCCTTACATGTAGTAAAACATTTATCATCATCTTAGAAGCCTGGTGCAATTTTTGAGGTTTACTTTGTATGTGCAATGTGCCTCCAAATCTCTAAAATCAATGCTGAAATGATTTCTGCTTTCTCTCTTTCAGCTGGTTGCAGGAGAGCTCTGGGCAGCTGGTGGAGAGAGCCTATGAAAGTGCCTGTAAGGTGTGGAGTGGCAAAGAAATGCTCAGCTTTTTGCACAACATGGGAATAACTGGGATTACTTTTCCCATTTTACAGGTAATGTTGTGTGCTGTATAAATGAGCACCACCATGCATAATGTTGGTGGTGTTAAACAGCTTAAAATGCACGTAAGTTAAATGCAAACAGATCTGTTAATTTACTGCAATACTGAAAAGTTGTCTGAAAATTATTCCTGATGAAAACCAGGAGTAATCCACTCGAGCTACTGGAATTTGTGGAGAATCAGTGTTGGGAAGGATAAAACTGCTCACATACAATTATTTGAATTGTACCATTCAGCCAGTGATATTTTTGCCTGTTCTATCCAGCTGCATTTTTATTGAGTGTTGAAATGGTTTTGCTCTATTTTCAAGCTGACCTCTCCTTTCTGTGTAAGCCAGATATGTTAAAAGCATTGTTAAAAATGGAAAGTATTGCTCCCGTTCCCTTGGCCCTTCTTTGCCCCTTTCCCTCTGATTTTATAGGTATATTAAATGAACTTTTAAAGCAGTGAGCTGACAGTCTTGCATCTTTATTAACTTTGGTTTTGAGAAGACTCTTAGAATGTTATTAATATGGAATTTGCCTCTTGCAGAAACACCTTGCTGCTGTCCTGGAAAAAGAAGAAAAGGTATCTATGCATGGGAGAGAGGAAATTATTGAGGTGCCAGTTGTGAGCCCTGCAACACAGATCGTGCTCAAAGGCCTCTTCATGGTCCTTTCCTGTCTCTTCAAAGAGAACAGCAGGTCAGGTCTAACATTTATGAGCTGAATACTCACAATTTGATTGCTTAATTGTCATTTTTACTGATATTTCTCTCTCTGGATAGGTTTGCAGATGATTACAGGGTTGCTCTACAACAAACTTACACCTGGATGACTGAAAACCAGCGTGATGATGCAGATACAAGTTCCTTCTTCACGAGGCCCAGGCACAAGAAGAGTTCAAGGCAGAAAACCCTTGTGCACATGCTGAATTTTTGGTGCTTGAACCCTGCTGTGGTGAGCTGAGCGTGAAGAAAGCCTAAAATAATCTGAGTGATAACAAATGCACATCAGATCTGAGAGGGAATGTGTCGGTTTTCTAAATTCCTGCTTTTCTTTCTCCCACCTAGGCTTTTTCTGACTTAAATGAAGTTAGAACAATTGTCCTGACATCGGGCACACTCTCTCCCATGGATTCCTTCTCCTCAGAGCTTGGTGTGAAGTTCTCCATTCAGCTGGAGGCGAATCACGTTATCCGGAATTCCCAGGTAAACCGGGCAGGGCTGTTCCCTCTGAGCTCTAGTGCTGCCCATGGTACAGAAACCAAATAAAAGGGATGGCAAACCCATTTTGGCAGTTAAAAGAAAGGTCTTTGTTGCTTGGCTTAATACAATGGAAAAGAGCATTATCAAATGAATAAAGAGGCAATTTTTAGACACATTTCCCTGGAAAAGTTGCTCGTGCTATATTGTTAACAGCCACCTCATCAATTACTGCACTTCACTGAAACAAATTTAGTAAACACCTCAATACTTCTTTCACATTAAAATTTCATTTTTGAGCCTGATGTGGCTCACGCAGGCTGGCTGAGCATTAACTTTGTGCTGTGGAACCCCCAGGTTTGGGTGGGCACGGTGGGAGCGGGCCCCAGCGGGCGCCGGCTGCGCGCCACCTTCCAGCACGCCGAGACCTTCGAGTTCCAGGACGAGGTGGGGGCTCTGCTGCTCTCGGTCTGCCAGACACTGGGCCAGGGGATTCTGTGCTTTTTGCCATCCTATAAGGTAAGGAAAGCTCAATTCTTCCCCCCAAACCACACACCTTTCAAAATGCACTCTGTGATCTTTATCCATCAACAAACAAAAATGTTTATCACAATGCATTTATTTGATAACACAGTGGGATTATAACAATATTAAAATAAAATAACAAGAACAAAATTAAAACAATTAATTGTTTAATATTGTTAATTAAAATTAACATTATTAAAACAAAATAACAATATTATTGTTATTTCTTGGCATTCAGGATTGTTCTCATGAGCAAACATGTTTGGTATTTCTCAACAGATGTACTTATTAACACAGACAATAATTTCAATTAGCATATCATAAAACCAGCCAGATCTGTTAGTTTTACCTTGTGTTGTTTCCCTGAAGGTTTAGAAATTGTTTATTAAGAAAAAATTAAAAATCACATCATGAAATGACACTTTCTGTATAACTCAGCAGCAGGAATGCCTTTGCATGTTCTTTCTGTGCTCTCAGAATGCAGAATTTACCCAGTTAATTCCTCCTTCCCTTGTTTCTTGTTCCATTTCACTGCTTTGGAGATTGGAGTGTATTTTTCTTCAGTCAGGGGAATTGCTCACTGACATTGGCTGAAAGGAATCAAATTTCTCCATTTCAAACTATGTAATATCTAATTTCACTGACAACAGTTATCTAATTATGGTTAATCTGGATCTCCCAGTAGTTCTGCTTTCTTCTCTATTTGTTGTTACTGTTGTTTATGATCAGAAACAGGAATATAAACCTGCAAGATAATTTTGTAACTCGTTTTTCTTGTAGTGCTTGCAAGGGTGTGACTTTTTACATTTTAAATGATTATTTATGATTTTTAAAAATCATCTTAACTGACGAAACACAAAGACCTCTCAAAAAAATCCTACCAAATGATTAAAAACCCCATCATGATGCAAATAGAATTTCAGACCTTTCCTCTCATCCCTAAGGTTCCTCAACAGAGAAAATTTTACAAAATAAAATAAAAAGTATTTATTCTGTTTTTACAAACCCTTCACCTTTTATTATTTAACTGGCAGGCTGCAAAGGGAGGGTTGTTTCTTCCCTGGGTGTCTTTAGGAACTGGAGCCACAGTGCAATTCCTGACAGTAACCATTAGGTGACCACATCAGACCAGGTAATGTAAGCCCCTGAAAAAAGCAGATTACTGACCATAAATTTATTTAACCTCACAAAACTCTGCACTTCCATGCAAAGGAAATCTGACAAGAAATCTCCAATTTATTTAAGAATTTACCTGGAGCATCTTTCAGTTTGCAGCATTATCTTTCCAAATGTGTCATGTTGGAGAGTTGATCTTCCATACCCAGACCTGACGAATATTTATGAAAGTTTTAATGAGAATAGAATGTGAATTGCAGGTACAGAGAGACTTTGTAATGACATTTAATAAAGGAGGAAAACAATTGCTGGCCAGCTCTGGAACCTTCCCCCTCCCTGCCCTTCTGCCTCACTAAAGGTCACCCTGCACACGCCGAGTGTTCTGTTCTTTCAGGAACACTCCCTGAGCCCAGCAAAGTATTGATAAATAGAAATTGCAGACAATTGAAGGATGATATTTTAAAATCACATTGCCAATATTTTTCTATGGATGCCCTTTTTCTTCCTACTACTTGTGTTCGGGATTGGGTTGCCTTTAATTGTGAGATTAATATGTTGAAAATACAGAATAATGTAAGCACATGAGTACAGGGAAAACGAGGTATTGTTCTTTCATCATCATACAGAATATTTGCATTTCAAAAGTGATTTTCACAGGAAATTGCTGCCTCTCTTTAGAAAGCTGCAGCCTTCAAAGGAATTTTTCAAGGCTGTCAAGATCTGATTAATACACGTGGTCATGGACCTCACTATTATGAGTTAAGCAGATTTTTTGATGGCTCAATCTGTTTTATGAATTGCACATTTAACTTTGGAATAAGTGATAAATAAAGGGTTTTTTTTCCTGTCTGAAAGGCTGAGGACAATGCTCTGAATTTTAAGTATTTTCTATCCAGGTAATTTGATGGAGCTGGAATTTAGTTTGGTATGTACATTGGATTTCAGTTTGGAATTACTACCTGCTGTGTGAATGGGGAAAAAAGCAATAGTAGAGAAATTTCCCTTTATCTTTATCAGATATTAAAATAAATACATTTTTAATTGAAGAGTGACTGTTTAAAATATATTTATGGCAAATATATGGAGTTAATGCAGTGGAGAAAAACATGTGGGTGGGCAAACAACCCATCAGCTGTACATCCCCACATTTGATGGGTTTTCATGTGGGGTAATTCACAAAAAACATGGAAATTTTTAGTGTCATTGTTGGAGTTGTGGCACACTGACTTTTTAAAAAATCATCTTGATCTTAACATTCACTAAATTCCAAACCTCCATCATTTTTAAGGCTCCTAAAACTGGTGATACTATGCAACAAAAATGCATTTATGTGAAAATCAGTAGCAACTCCAGCAAAAAACACTCTATAAAAGAGAATATCAGAAGGTGAAAAGATTGCTCAGAAATCTAAGATGCTTTTAAACAAGATTAAGATGAGGCCCATTAGGGCTCATGTTGCCAACCTGTCTGCATTAAGATATATCTTGCCTGGTGCCTGCATCTTGGATGATTCATTCAATATGTGTCATATCAAAGTCAGGCTATCCAGCAAGGAGAAAAATGCTAATGCTTATAAATTTTAGTGATAATCCATCATGATGAATTAAATGACCTTTCTTAGTAGGTTTTTTTTGTTTTTAACAGAAGAAGCTTTGGACAGTGATGTTAATGTTGGTTTGGTTTGTTGTGTTCTCTGAGGCGTTGCTGGTTAATTTGGGTCTGCTAATTGAGGAGTCATCACTTGGAAGCAGAATTTTTGTGATTGTAGTTGAAAAGGGTTTCAACAGGAAAACTTAGGAGCTGATAGGAATTCTCTGCCTGAAAACCTGAGCTCATTGCAGGGAGGTTGGACTGGTTCCTTGCAACCCAAACTATTCCATGATCATGGAATTGTCGTGCAATTAGCATAAATCAGCATAAATTAACATATAAATTATTAATGCTGAATTGCACTGGCTGTTTTCCTTGAGAAGTTTGGGATGAGGTTATAGTGATGACACACAGCAACTTTTGCCACTTGCAAAAATAAACGCTGAATTTCACAGTTGAGTTTTTTATTTGTTTCATAACTTTAGAGCTGCTGGTTCAGAGTTGAAGCTGTGCCAGTCCCATCCCCTTTTTCTGCTCTCTGTGATGTTTTCTGGAGTGGGAGCAGCCAGGGTTGGGTGACAGCAAATCCCTTTGGGCTGGAGCTCCTCTCTGTCCCTTGGCTCCCTCTCCCGGGTCAGGTATCCACCAAACCTGCAGAGGAGTCCCAGGCAGGTGTTGTTTGCCCTTGTGCTGACAAACCATTCTTGGCACCCTCCCACAGCTCCAGACAGGCAGGAATTAACAATATTAATTAACTCTGAGCAGTGTGGAGCTGGTTTCAACGGCCTGAGAATCTTCAGGCTCAGGGGAGTTATTTGGAATCAAGAGGAGGGACCTCAGTTTAACCCCTGGCTGTGCCCACAGGGATTTAAACCTGGCCTGATGTAAATGTGGCACCCTCAGATATGTCAGGCTGAGGGAGGGATATCATTTCATGATTAATTCTCAGTGTCTGGCTCTTCTTCATTTCAGACAGAGCCTTTTCTTATTGAGATATGTGAGATTGGTAGAAATCCTTGTTTTCAGGAAGTGCTTCAGTTACAGACAATGAATAGAATTCTGAAAAGACAATCTTCTCATTTCTAAAACTTTCCTGAAACATGAGTTTGTAAATAAATTATAAGAAACCCATTTTTTCTGCCATCAATAAAACAAAGCAATGCTGCTTTCAGACAACTTTTACTTATTTAATAAATTACTTCAATAAATTTCCAAAGGATGGTAGTCTGTTTAACCCAGCCTATTAAAAGCATTAAGATTTGAGCACTGGCTGTTAAAATGAGTAAATGGCAATATCACAAAGTTAAACAAATGCCAAAAAACATTTTCCAGAGTACTGGGATTGTAACAATACCATTAATGAGGGCAAAGAGGTTTTAATGCAATTTGCACATTCTAAAGTTTCAAAAAGAGGTTTTGAGTTAGTGCATTATTAATGTTCTGAACATCTGGAACTATGTAAGAGCCACAGACATTGAGCAAGTGCAGGGTTTCCCCACTAGGTCTGATGCTGTCTGATTTCCTCCCCAGCCAAAAGCTTGTTTTTAGAAGTTTGAGACAGTAAAATGACAATATCCAGATAAGAGAGAAACATTCCACTGCGTCTTTTTGCTTGTATTACGTGTGGAGGAAAAATTGGAAACCATTAGGTTCCTGCAATTAAAAGGTGAATTTGAAATTAAATAGGGAAAATCGTTCTTTGCACCACAGATGGGGCTCTGAGGAATTATCTACTAAGTCCCATAAAAATGCTGAACTTTTTCTGTCGGGTGTATTTCTGTGTTATATGCAGGGATAAATGCTTCATCAAGAGTAATATTCTCCTTGATGTTGCTGTTGACAGCTGTAGGAGGGCTTTGAAGAAGAGATTTACTCCTGTGTGTAAATATTTGCAGGGTGTAGGGATCTGCTGGTGTCATTTATGACAGAAATTTCTTCTTTAAAGTTACATCAACATTAACTTTCTGCATCATTTTAGTGTTAGGGAATGTCACTGACACAGTTACAGCCTTCAAATGCTGCAGGAAACGAGAAGGTTTCATCCAATTTTAGATGTTTTGACTGCAGCTAATGCCCAACATCCCTGGGCTGGAAAGGAGGAGGCCTTTAAACAGGAGTAAGTTACGAAATAATTGTAAATTAATCACGATGCTCACTTTCTGCCCAGCATTTGCTTTCTGCTCCCAAGGGAGAGGTTTTCCCTTTCTCCAGAGCCTCATTTGTTAGAGCCAAGAGCTGCAGTGGGGCTGTGACAGCAGGTGAGGGACCCCAGGGCTGGAGAGGGCTTTAGGGACAGCTCCTGGCACCCTTCTGCCTAAAAGGAGAGCAGGAATTAAACTCTGAGGAGAACTTGGGGCTGGCAGTGCCCTGGGAGTGCCCTGGGAGTGCCAGGAGTTGTTTTGGTGCTGCCCTTGAAAGGGCTCTGACACCACGGTGACCCTTTGGGGTTTAATTCCTCTTTGGAGGGAAAAGCTCCTGGGCTGGTTTAAAGCTGGTCCTTCATCCTTCCTCTGATGGAAATCTTAGGGAAGTGATTTCTGTCTGATGGGCCATGATGTGGGGAAAATGTCCTCTAAAACAGCTGAATTTGAATGGCTCCCAAATTATTCATTTCTAATAAATTATTGAATAAATAATTATTCGTTTTTACCTAATAAACATAGAATTTCATTTTACTTGTCTATTTCTTTGTTGTTTGTTTTTTGCTCTTCCCCCGCACTGGTGGTTTTCTTTCGGAACTTCATCTCAGCTTATTTATGTTTTATGGGGTTTTTTCTCCATTAATCATATACAGTATCTACTTTCAGTTTAATTCTCTATTTTCCATCATTTCAATATCAGTCATATAAACTGTCTTGCTGTTGAGGCTCTCACAGTCATCCAAAAATACAATTATGTGAGGTGCTTCTGAGAGCTCCAAGAGCTCCTGTAAATCTTAATGTGATTCCTGAAGTCTGCAGTTTGCTTTTCCCATTGATTTGGCATAGAAATGTCTGTGAAAATCCCTGTGTGAGAGGAAAGATTTTAACCATTCCCTCACAACACTTTGCTCTGCTTTGGGCACTGTTGTGAAATTGTTCTAAATAGAAAAAACCAGTAGTAGAAGTAATGATAAACTCCATACAGAAATAACTGGAATGAGAGTTTTTGTATAACCAGGTATATAATATTTATCTTTAATGTCATCAGTTCAATCCAACTGTGCCAAACTAAGTTTGCAGATGGAGCTGGCAATTCACACCCTGGCCAGGATAATTTCTTGTGGAATTACAGAGGCCACAGCAAACTCACAGCCAGAATAGTGCTGGATTCTGCAAAGGAATAACTGAAGTGTTGGGTAGTTAAGTTCTCCTAAACTGTAATGATTTATTAGAAAGTTTTAATTTAGAATTTTTTGACCTCGAGTTGTCTGAGTTTTGTTATTTTTGGTGGTTGTTTTTTCCCTTCTGCTGGGTTACCAATAGCAGGCCAGGATAAAATTTTGTCTTTGGGAATAATAACTGACAATCTGGATAATTGCAAAATGTATTTTTCTTCTTAAATAGCATGACAGCTTCATAGATGTACACACCAATTGTGGAGTGATTTTCATGATTTCTGGGAAATTAGAGACAAATGTTAGAGGTGCTTTGAGACCTTAGAGGAGATGGTCTGGCAGCCTGTGGCTGAATGAGCAGGTTCTTCCCCTTTCCCTGTGACTGTTCTTGTGCTGCTCTGTGGATCTCCTGAGCAAAGGAAGAGTTTTTATCCTTTTAATTCCTTTTTTTCCTACTTAGTTTCCAGGTGGCTTTGTGAACTGTGGTGGCTCATCAGGAGGTCAAAGAAGTGTCACAGACAGCTCAAGGGAAGAGATGATTTGCACATTCCAAGATCATCCTTTTCTGTTTTCAGTCTCAGGGATGAAACATTTTCATGTTTCTGGGTTTTTTTTAATATGTTTTCCAGTGGTTGACTGTAATTGGAGAGTCTGTAAAGGTCCTCCTCTGGAAATCCTTTTTGTCACTGTGGCTGATGTTGTGACGCTGTTGGTGTGAGTTTGCAGCATCCTTAACTGGCTCTGTCTGTGAATTAACCCAGGAGCTGGAGAGGCACTCAGGTGAATATTCTGGGTGACTGGAAATGTGGGTGAGGTGACATGAAAGGAACGCCCTGCTGTGCACAGCCTCAGCAGCACAGGGGCTGGAGCTGTCTGCCAGCCCTGAGACACGTCCCCACTCCGTCCTCCTTGTTCTGGAATGTTCTCCTCAGCCCAGGGGACATCCCCACGTGTGCTTTGTGTCCCACATTCTCCTCCTGAATTCCAGCCCGCACAGAACGAGCAAACACACTGCTGCTGCCTCGCTGAGCTGCTGTGGTGACCAGCAAGGGCTGTGCAATAATTCAGGTGCCCTGTGGCATTTGCTTTTTACACAGAGCAGCTCCTCACTGCTGGTGCTGCTCGTCAGGGAGAGCCCGATCCGGAGCGACAGTCGTGGCAGATTATTGGGTATTGTGTCTAAAAAAATTATCTGCCGTGCTGGCAGATGAGTGTTTGGCCTGTGAATTTCACACCCTGAGAGTTGGGCAGTTTAATATTTTATTGCACTGTTAATTTAAATACCCCGAGCAGACAGCATCAGGAAAATAAACGAAAAATCTATTATTGTTTCTCACTTCTGAGCTCTGACTCGTCAAAGTGCTGCAAGCTGAATTGTTGTAGCTCGTTAACACATGCTCCAATTTCCTTGTAATTAACACTTGCTGCTTGCATATTTTTCCTCCCGTTTAAGTAGGAACTGCATTGAAAATGAGTTTTCACAGTCAAGAAGTTTGCACTCTGTGAATGATGGAGTCCTGATAGTAAATAACAGAGTGAACATGTCTTTTTCCTCAGGAGCTTTTAATAAAAGGGAAGGAAAGCAGTTGTGAACAGGGAATAATATCCATAAGCAACTTTATTCTTAAGAAGGTGTGTCCTGCCAGATTATTTTAATTTATTTATTTTATTTTATTATTAATGTTCTGAACCTTTACAACCTGCAGAGGTCTTGGTCCCTTTGCCGTGTCTGTGAAAGATTCAGTGCCTGATGTGGGAGAGATGTGACTTCTTCATGTGTGAAAAACACCAGATCTGAGAGAAAATAACTGGAAGGGATTTATTTAGGGAGCATGTTCTGCATCAGCAGTGTATCAGCTCATACAAGAATCTGAATATTAAATGTATTGAAAGGAATACTTAGGCTGCTTTAAATTCAGAGAAATTCTACATCATTGGGGGTGGCTGGGAGCCATCAACTTGTCTTAGAAAATTAGAAAAATCATGCCTCAGATTTACCTACTGTGTGAGAACATTTAATTAGTGATGTATTCTAAGAGTACTCATTGCATTTTGATTCATTTTACAGCTCAGTAATGGACTATTTTTTAGCAAAAATATTTCAAAACAAAGTACTTGCAGTGTGCTACAGTAAAAACTTCATTTTCAGCTTTTACTTCCTATCTTTGGTTGCAAGATGAGAAATTATTTTCCTAAGAATCACAGAAGTCTGTTATTTTTGTTTTTTAAGGGGGATAGAAGGGAAGGAGGGATAAGGGATGGAATTGGGTATTTGGAAGAAATACTTACATTATCTATTTATGTATTTATTTAGAAGGGAAGGAGGGATAAGGGATGGAGTTGGGTATTTGGAAGAAATACTTACATTATCTATTTATATATTTATTTAGAATGTTTTAATATATGTGGTGGAGGGACATGAATATTTCCTGTTGGGAGAGCGGCCCTTGGTCAGAGAACAGGGGCAGGGCATTTTCCTTTTTATTCCAGACCAGGATTTAAACCATCCTTTAAAAATCTTGGTTTTTTTCTGGAGAGCTCTGTGCATGAAGGGTTTTCCCTCCCTGGGATGGGAAGGTGTAATGATAGCCTAGGGTGGATGTACAAGCACTTCCTGGAACACAGAACTTGTTGTCTTGGTTCATTTTAAAACCACAAAAGAAACCCTGTTTTGAACCAGGTTGTTCCAAACAGCTGCCACGGAGCTCAAAGACCGAACAAAGACTCTCCAGCTTCTTTGGGGGCAAACATGTTGGGTTTTTTGGGAGAAAATTTCCATTAAAAAGCTCCTTATCTGCAGAAGCAACATATTAACCGCGTTATTCTAAAGTCTTTGGCGTGCCAAACATTTCATTTTTCATTACCGTTGTCGCCGTTCACGTTTTCCATTATTTAAGGGGCTTATTGAAAAATTGATGGTATGTTGGGACCAGAGAGACATCCTGTGGCTGCAGTGTTGATTTATGGCACACGGAACACACTTCAGTGCCTCAGGTTCCCGCTGGCGAGCGCCACTTTGTCACTGTCCCCAAAGAAAAATCCTGCCGGCCAAATCCCCCGCGCTGCCCCCGAGCTGAGTGATGCATGCTTTGCCTCTGAAAATGATGATGAATTATTCACCTTTTATTGTGCCGGAGTGTGCACATGGTGATCAGGATCTTGTTCATAATACAGAGGTTTTTCAGCGTGGTCAGGGTTTAGTTGAATTACGGAGTTGTGTTGCACAGCTTTGTCTGTTTAATTTTTGCCTTCTTTTTTCTTATTTCCCCTCAGTGTCTGTGTGCGTGAGCACAGATTTTACCCCACATTTCCCACTCTGTGTGGGGATCTCAACACCATTCTTGGTCCTAAATATTTGGGTTTATTTCATGTTCATTTCAAATTCTCCTTGAGAAAATAAGGGTGGTACTGCTCAGTGTAAAAAGACCTTTTCCATGGAAATTCTTGAAAATCACACTTCCATGGTTTTAAAGTTTTGTCCTTCAAACTCATTTTCTGCTGGGAAGAAATAGAGAGATGAAGTGGAAAAATCTCCTTAAATAGCACGGTGCCATAGATTTCCAGTGAAAAAATAAGTTTATATTTTGCATTGGCTCAGTCATTCAAATGAATGAATTTTAAATACCTTGTCCTGTGTTAGAACCCTCCCATAAACATGAGGAGGGGCTGTGAATCAGTCTCTTGCTTAACCTTTCATGAAAATCTAATTGAGTGCAAACAACTGCTTTAAATAATTCAATGGCCTCAGTTATTCTTGGCTGGTGGAGTCCCAGCCCAGAGCAGTGCAAATGTCTGGGTGTGGAGCAAAATTGAAGCTTTTCTCTTTTTTTTTTTTTGGTGAAAAATATGATTAAAATGACCTTTTCAAAAAGTGTATGGAGTGATTAGGAAGAAGAAAAGGTGAAATGTAAATTATTTCTGCCAATTGGGTAAATGACTTGTGGCCCAGAGGTGAAAATTCTTTCAGTCCTTCTCAAAGTGGGGAATATTTTTGGTGATTTTGATAAATGTGGTTGGGTTTCTTTGCTTGCTTTTCATCCCTTTTGCTCTTGTTTAGGAACATTGTGCTTTTTTTGGTGCTATTTTTAATAGTTTTAGGGTGCTAGGCCAAATTGATTTCAAAGGTTGGGATAATGGACATTAGAGTTTATTGGTTAGTTAGCCCAAATATTTTCCCTCCTTTTTTTGGAAGGAAACTCAATTTTCCTTTCACACCAATCCTTCCAGGCAGTTTGTTCTTGTCCCTTCAATCTTTTATTCCCATTCCATTCCTCTGTTTCCTTTCTTCCTTCTGTTGTTTCCTTTCTGTTCACTTTTAACCTCAAAGGCCCTTTTTTGTTGCTGTTGTTGGCTTTTGTTTTGGGGTTGGTTTGTTTGTTTTTTAACTCAGAGTGGAAATGGAATGAATTAGTGATCCTCTGTCCCCACATTGGTAAACTCTGTGTAAATTGTCTTTTTTCCCCAGAGTGAAGAGTTCCAATATTCCTGGAGCTCAGAATTCTGGGTCATTTGGTACCAAGTTTTGGCAAAGTTTTTAGTTCAAGAACTGTCAAATAACTTCTGCTAATTCTCTACTTTTCCAAACCATCTTAATCCTTGAAGAAATTAATTTAATAGCAACCTGTAATACCAAAAAAAGTGGGTGAAGTCTGCCCAGATCCACTCTCCAGGATTCCTTTGAAATAACAGCAATTTAAGGCCGTGTTTAAGCAATGCCTTGATTTAATGACTGCCCATGTTTTAGGATTATCACTAATATAGGGACGGTTCCATCCTTTCATAATGGAAGTAGAACTTTCATCCAGGTGATTCTCCTGGGATCTGAGGGATTGGAACAAAAACTTCCAGCTGGAGGTGAGCAGCTGACTCAGCAGATCTCCTCTGGAAGCTTTTCAAAGGGAATGCAATTCCTCTGGAATCAGAGCCATGGCAAAAACATCTGTGCCTGAGATCAGCAGAGCATTGCCTGAGTGGAAAATGTGATGTCCTCCAGCCTAACAGCTTCAAGGTGCAGAAGGGCCTGTCAGAGTGTACGGGGCTTTCTTTATTTTTATGTTTATTTTCACTGAAAGGAAGAGAGGAGGGAGCTGATGCAGGTGGAGGCTGAGTTGTTCTGTGATACAAAACAACCTGTACTTGGTTTTTTGCTGGCAGCCCCAATGGTGGGAATCGTTTTGTTGCAAATCAAGGGAAATGCATTTCTTCTCAACAGTTTCTCTGAATTTATGGGTTTTCAAAGTTTAAAACAAAAAATAAGCCTCTTTGTTTGGTTGTGCCACCTGTTATTTTTCTGGCAAGATACAAACACTGCAGAGCAATGGTTAGAGCAGCACTGGGAGTCTCTGTGGCACTTCCCATGTTGGTGGGGGAGATCAGAGAGTCCTGTTTGTGTCAGGGTCTTCCTTTTATTCCCAGGGGCTTCCTTTTATTCCCAGGGGCTTCCTTTCAGTCCCAGGGGCTCCCTTTCATTCCCAGGGGCTCCCTTTGGGTGCCAGGGGCTCCCTTTCAGTCCCAGGGGCTCCCTTTTATTCCCAGGGGCTCCCTTTCAGTCCCAGGGGCTCCCTTTGGGTGCCAGGGACTCCCTTTTATTCCCAAGAGCTCCCTTTGGGTGCCATAGGCTCCCTTTGGGTGCCAGGGACTCCCTTTCAGTCCCAGGGGCTCCCTTTGGGTGCCAGGGACTCCCTTTCAGTCCCAGGGGCTCCCTTTGGGTGCCAGAGGCTCCCTTTGGGTGCCAGGGATTCCCTTTCAGTCCCAAGGGCTCCCTTTGGGTGCCAGGGGCTCCCTTTCAGTCCCAGGGGCTCCCTTTTATTCCCAGTCACTCCCTTTTATTCCCAGGGGCTCCCTTTCAGTCCCAGTCACTCCCTTTCAGTCCCAGTCACTCCCTTTTATTCCCAGCTGGAGCACAGCCCCGTTGTGGTACCAGAACCAAGCTCTGGAGCAGCCCAGCTCCTGTTGCCTCAGCTCCTGTTGCCATCTCTGGAGTTTTGTGCTGCCTGCCTGCCTGCAGAACTTCTGTTTGACCCTTCAGACACGTTTCCAGCCCACTGGAGACACACTTGGATTTGAAGCAGTGCTTATTCACAAAGAAAATCCTGGGAGCAAACACAGGGAAAAGGCTTTTAGATCAGTGCTGGTCCCTTGGGGAGCTCAGACTTTTTGCAGTAACAGTGGTGCCAATACTGTGATTTTTATTAAGAAAAACCTAATGGCTCTTTCTTTCCTCTCCTCCAACCACCTGAATATTTGAATAACAATGAAACAACTTCATTTCATGACACAGAACCAAGATTTAAAAAAGCAAAGTTTGAAGAAGTGGGGTTATTTTAGAGTCTAATGGCAGATTTTTAAGAAGGGTTACAAGATGTTTGTGGGAGTTCTGTTCACCTTGAAATACCTTTTGTCCAGTTATTGTATAAATGTGGGGGAAACAAGACAGCTTGTGGTGTTACAGGTGCACAAAGGACACAATGCAATTGCAATGATAATTATTTTAAAATAATTAAGAGTTGTTTAACTACCCAGTAAAGTCAGAGCTGTTTGACTCTGCTGTCAGCTGCTTCTTAGGTCATTAGCTTTTTGTCCTGTACTACTCTGGAGCATCCTTGGATATTTTCAGGAGTTTTGTTGCTTCCCCAAGCACTTTTGATTATTTCTGTGATACCTTTTTTCCTCTGCTGACAAGGAATGATCCATTTATGATGTGAATGAATGCTAAAATATTTAAGAAATATTTTATGTAAAGAAATCAGCAGGACAAGAGCTAAAATAAGCCAGAGTTTTTCTGTTAGGTCTTCTCTCTTCTCAGCTATTTCCTACTCCACAAATTCCTGTCAGGAGGTGATGGATCCTGCAGGAAAGCACATCCCCAGATCCTGAATTAACTCCCCAAGTTTGATCCAGTGGTGCAAATTACAATCAACTTGCCTTAGGGTAAAATACATTAAACAAATCTCTGGGTTTGCTTCATGACCTGGGAGCCCCCTAATGTGATTTTTGGCACTGTGGAAGACAAAGCAGCAAATGGAAAAGGGCAAAGCTTCTCCTTTGTGGGCACACAGTGCAGCAGAATGGAAGGAGGTGGTGACAAAACAGCTCCCCCCATCCCCAAACTTCCAGAATATTCCACAAACTGCTTCAGAAGGGGATGCTGGCATAGATGGATGGCAGAGCTCAGCACCCAGCTCCAGTTTTTATGGATCATAGCTCACAGGTGTCTTTAAATTGCAGAAAGGAATAAAAGGGAAAAGCTATCCCAGCAAACATCCCTCAGTGCATGGGAAGATGACAGATTCTTTCTAACAAGATTTTCTGCTCTCTTGGAGGAAGACCATTTGTTAATAAACCATTGGAGAATCCATTTTTAAGGGATTTAATAAAATATACACAGGCTGCCTTCCAGTGCAGGAACTATTATTCCCTTGGGTAGGAGGAGTGACTGACTGGGGGCATTAATGGTTCCTTCCTGTGATTCCTGGCATTAGATCTTGCTCCCATTTGCACTTTTCCAACCCAAAGTGAAATTATTTTTTATGAGAAACCCGCACTTGGTTCCTGGCTCTTCTGAGGCATGTGTGTGTTCTATATTTTATTTATTTGTATTCAGTCAGCTCCATAATTCTTGTTGTTTTAGTGTCTGTCCATGCCATGGCTCCTGTGTTTTTGTGGATACAAGGAAAGTTTCCATATCTAGCAAACTCCATTAATGGAAGAGGTAATAGCTGTTGTGTGAATTAAATGAATTGCTCCATTCTGGCCAAAGATTTCATAAATAATTCCCCTATTTCCATCAAAATCACGGGTTTTTTGTTGTGATGGTTGCTGTCAATGAAACAAGAAACCTGGAGCTTGGTCCAAGGGAGACTTGCCTGGAGAGGCTGGGGAACCCACAAAGAGAAAAGATGTTTTCTCAAGAATTTGGATAAAGGTTTTCTCTTGCCATCTTTGCAGTTCTGAATACGAATTTTACTTCTTTCAAATATGGGAGGAATACAGTGGAACTGAGGGATTAAGGAATTTTTGTGAGGAGTCTTGCCCTCCTGGCAAGAACCTTTCCTAAGGGTGTGTTGGTGAGAAATACCTCTGGGTGGGATGAGAGGAGAAAATCAGGGGTGAGTGACCCTTAGAAGTCAAAGCCTGCATGGTTTTATCCATGTAAATGTGAAATTCAGCTCTGCCCAGGTTTGTGCTGTGTTCTGTCCCTGGCAGTGCCAGGAGCCAGCTCAGCAGGGATTGCTGAGCGGGGCCCAGGCAGCCCCAGCTCCACAGGAGGAGGAGCAGGGATGAAATCTGGGAAGTGAACGATGTTGCAGTCCCTGGCAGATCCCAAATGGATGCACTCAGAGCCGTAATGTGCTTGGTGCTTTGCTTTCCCAGAATTATCTCCACATCACATCCAAGAACTGAGGCCACAGCAGCAGGCTGCGAGGGCAAGATGGACACTCATTGCTCAGCCACAGGATTAGAACCTTGAGAGAAAAAGAGATTACAGACAGGATGCTGCCAGGAAATGACAGAGCTGGCAGGGAAGGGGACAGACAGGAGGACAGACACATTAAACAGAGATGATTTATTCTGCAGCTACAGCTGTGTGTGGGGGAAACTGTTCCTACTACTCATCACTCACTCTCTCTGTGCTTGCTTGCTAATGGTGTCACATCAGTAGTAAAGCAAGAGTAATTCCCTGAGCAGAGGCTGGGACAAAACAGCGAAAATGCAAATTAACAGCATTTATCCCCTCTTGTAAGGAACTCATCCAAATTCTTCATGTCAAAGAACGAGTTCAGATCTTTAATGCCGAGGACATGAAAAATGCAAAGGGCCTTGTAACCAATTTCCTATAAGTTCTCAAATGTGACAACAATTAGTTGTCATTAGTTCTGCTTCACAGTAGCACTTACGCTGTGGATTTGGACACGGGACAGAGGATTTTGGGAACAATCACCCATTCAGGATCCTGGCGCTTGGCTGGAGTGCACTGGAAACAAGTGGGCTGCAGGGAAGGGATGCTGTGGCTTTTGGAGGAATGAAGCAGGGCAAGTGCAGGTTCCAGATGGAGCAGTTTATGGAGCCTGGAGCAAAATATGGAAAAGTCTTCAGGAGGGGAGTGAGGGAGGTGCAGACACACTGAGAGCGCAGCCCTTATTGCAAAATCTGTGAGTTTAAAGCTCGTCTGTGAACCTCAGTCACTGCATTAAAGATCTCTGAGCAGTGAAATAAAGGACTGAATTCTGTCCCTTGAATTCTGTCCCAGAGCTCCCTGGTTCACTCTGGGGTGTGAATGCTTTGCCTTTGTCTCAGGGCAGTGCTGTGCACCTCAAGGAGGGACTTTTTGCTCCCTGACTTGATAAAATTCAATGTAGAACTTGATACATTTGCTAAATGACCCTCACCCAGCTGACTTCGGGTTCTGTGCTAATTTTAAGCTTTGATTTCTGTAATGCAGCATTTTCACTATTTGCATTAAAAGTGGGACAAGTTTATTTGTTTGGGAGATGTGAACATGTTGTGACTTGGAGTGAAACGTGCACAGTTCAGAGTGTGGTAGGTGTAACAAATGATGGGTTCTTCAAGAAGCAGAGGAGGCTGATAAATCCTGCATCAATATTTCCTCCCCCAACTTCTCTATGTAAACTTTCAAATATTGAAATATTGTGGAAATTTAAGATATAAAGACTGGTTGCAAATTAATTTGGAATTTGTTTCTGATCTTACTTAATAAAATACAGGTAAATTCCATTTTTCTTTAGCTGATATTTCTCTACTTTGAAGAATACCATAAGATGCTCTTTAGTGACCACTGTCATAGATTTAAAGAGTTTTGCTTTGACAACTCAAAAACTCTTCATGATTTCTACTTAGCAAAATCAGTGCCCTCCCTGTTTCCCAAGTGCTGCACAGCTGAGGTTCTGTACATGGTAGGAAAACTTGCATTTACAAATACAAAACTTGAATAATATAACTTCACTAAAAGAAATATCTTTGTGTGCTTTTTTTGAACAGTTCCAGTGGTTGACACGGATTTTTCTATTGGTTTTCAGATGCTGGACAAGTTAAAGGATCGTTGGATACACACTGGCTTGTGGAGAAAGCTGGAGGATGTTAAAACAGTCATTGCAGAGCCCCAGGGAGGGGCCAAGAGTGACTTTGATGAGCTGCTGAAAATCTACTATGATGCAATCAAATGTAAAGGAGAAAAAGGTACATTTTGCAGCCATTCCAAATAGTTGATGCAGACTCTTCAAGTACAATTCAACATTTTGTTGTAGATGCACATTGTTCCTGCATAATTAATTATCCCTGTGTTATGTAAATTAATACCCTGCATTAAATACCCCTGTATAATGTAAAATTATTTTGCTATTTGATGGTCGAAATCAGAATATTCTTGATCAAAGTATCAGAATATTCTTGATCAAGAATATTCTTGGTTTGATTAACTCAAATATTCTCGAGTTAATCTCATCCCTCTAACAAGTCTCTATTTTTATATCCACTCACCTTTTCCAGCCAGTGTTATATTATAATTATAGCTGTTTAAAAGCTTTTGGGGACAGTTTCTCCTGGATTAATCTGTGTGTTCCTGCTGCAGATGGAGCCCTGCTGATGGCTGTGTGCAGAGGGAAGGTGAGTGAGGGGCTGGATTTCTGTGATGAGAACGCCAGGGCAGTGGTGACCATCGGAATCCCCTTTCCAAACGTGAGGGACCTTCAGGTAGGACATCACTGCAGAGCTGCCTTGATTTTTATATCATCTATAAAACACTAAATATGCACAAAATACCATTTCTCTGTGTTTACCTTTGAACTTATTTCCGTCCCATTTGAATTCTTTGAGTTACAGGTAAGAGGTGGAGCAGCTTTAAATACTGCTTTAAATAAGGCAGGTTATTACAGCAACCAGGTGGAAAGATAAAGATTGTTTAATTGTTATTATTTTACAATATAACTGTGTATGTCCCACTGCTTGCACCTTTCTAATGCCATTGCCTTCTTTAGTGTAATTATTTAGTAGTGTAATTATTATATGTCCCACTTGAGCACAGAGTGGAACTGGAACCCTTTCCCAAGCTTGTGCTGCTTTATTAGCTTGAAATTTTGAAGCATGAATTTATGACACAACGTAAACTCTTCCTGGATACTGAGGACAGCACTATTTGGAATATTCAAGCTTCGTGTAACTTTAGGCAAACACTTGTAAGCTCCTTGTAAAAATAGCATTTTGAAATGGCTGCAGTTAAATAAATCTGAAAGTATTTGTGTTTTGCAGGAGGTGCTGAAAGCAGCATCCTGTTGCACTGCTGTGTAATTGCCCACCTCAACACTTCCTTCCTTTGGACTTGAGCAGGGCTTGTCTGAGAGATGATGTTCCATTAGAGCAGGCACTTCAGAGCTGAAAGGAACAGAAAGCCAATAAATACAGAAAAGTATTTTTCTAGGCTTGCTGCTTACTGAAAAAAAAAGGTTTATTATTGGTTAGTTTGTAATTGTAAATTGGTTGGTCTGTGCCACTGCTCCCAGTCACTGTCACTGCCCTGTCCCCTGTGCTCCTCTGAGAGCTTTAGGGACTACTCTGTGCAGCCAAGAAACAAAGTGAAGGATCACAGGATAAATAAATACCAGGAGCAGCTGGATTCTGCTTCTCACTAATGCCAAATCAAACAAGAAAATCATAGGTTTGCACTTGAAAGGCCAAACAGACTCAGCTCTGGTTTGAGAGATGTGTTCTGAGCTTAAGTGAACAAGCAAAGGCTTCTTTGTTGTCTGCAGCGTGTGCCTAATTCCAGCCTTGCTGGGAAAAACCCACATCCTACAAGGACCAGGGAGGCTGTGTTAGTGCAGTTCTTCCAATGTTTGCAGAATTCCTTGGAGCACTTATTCAGCCACAACATTTTTTGTCCTACTAGAATATAATGCGCTCTACTGTAGTGTAAAAATTCACATTTAAAGAGTACTCAGGCTCTTTTTTAGAGTTAGAAATGCTGGGGTTTAGGGGCATGTGCTGACAAGGTGTTTTGGAAACCCTTAGTCTGTTGTATGGCTGGAACTTTATAATTAATGCCAAATGATTTCCTGAAAATCAATGGGTTTGGGTTCTAAATGATACAAAACGCGGTTGAAAAAAATGTGTTGTGGGTGAATTATCTTCACAGTGGATTAGGATTTGATTTTACCTTGAATTCAACCAAGTATTTCAAATAACAGAATCACAGACACTTTAGCCCATTTCTGATAACTCTATTTTAAAAATCAGTGTGCTGTTTCACTATTATTTTTAATTAGACTGAAAAAAACCCTTAAATTTTTCAGCAGGGCTAGAAACAGTAGCTGCCAAATTGCAAGCAGCTCGAGGTCTGAGTGTGTCTGTTTAGAGATGGGAATGCCCAAAGCTCTGCAGTGATCAATTCTGGATGAGAGCAGGGCAGGCTCCAGTCTCTCAGCACCAGATTTGCAGAGCTGCTGCATGGCAGGATGCTGGAGGAAATGGGCTTTATTTTAAATGTCTTTATATTGAACAAGGTTTTGGTTTTGCTCAAGGCTTTAGGGTTATCAGATCCCCAAAAATTCTGGATTAATGCTCATTTTTTTTACCAGCTGAATTGCAAGAAGGATAAAGTGAAAGGAAAGTCACTCTGAGGAAGGGTATTAGTACCTTTCTAGAAATAGAAAAGAAATTTGGAAGATTAAGCATCTTTTTTAGCTCAGGAAAGGAATTGGAATTCCCAGATGAAACAGTTGAAGTTTAGAGAGTAATTACACACCATTTGGTTGGTGTTTCTTTGGGTAAAACCTGGAACTTCTGGGGAGGACCTTGAGTTTTCAGCAGACATAAAATAATTCAAACCACAGTGACACAGCTCAGGTTGGACTTAGAAAATTGTGCATCTGTGGCTCTCACACAGCAATGGGTGCTCAGCAGAGGCACCAGAGGAGGAAACTGATAAGGTGATTAATAATGACATCCCTTTAAAAATAGGAAATGCAAGTGATTAACAATTCCCTTGGAATAACCACGAATTACATGCTTCTGGGATTGGTTTAAATCACTAAAAATGCTTGGCTTCTACATGAAAAAACACTCGAATGTCTGCTTTTTGGGTTAATAAAAGTCCTCTTAAGCCTCAATTCCATAACCCCTTACTCCTGCACAGAGCTTTGACTTGTGTGAGTAATCCCTGTAATACTCGCAGCACTGAGCACAAGCAGCAGGGTTTGTGTGATTGGACCTTTGGAGAGCAATATTTTATGTTGGCAGTTTGATGTTGGCTCATCTCCACTAACAGGACTTGTCTGTGATCAACCTGCTTTCTAAATATGTTTTATGATTTGTAACTTGATTGAGCTGTAATATTAGAGAACATAAATAATGTGACAGCAAGGGATGGATAATCCCACGTATGTGTTATCTGATGCTAACATACTTGTAATTAACTCCTCTTAGATATTTTGAAGTGTAGCATTTTGGATCCAGGCATCAGTCTTGGGCAAGGAATTCATTGTCAAGCATGATGAATAATATCCAATTTTAGTTTTTCCATATGTTTGTCCTAAATATATGCCACAAATCCTGGTATTAAAGGGCAAACATTTGAATTCTTTAAGTAACTGTGTGCTTTTATAAATTCCAGTATTTTCTGTGGAGGCTTTAAAGAGAAAAATTTCGTTTCACTTCAACATTTTAGGCATATTGTATCTTAGATTCACTGCTTTTCACAAAGAGAAGACTCTAAAACACTTTGTCAGGGTTAGGGAGAAAGAAATGATTCAGGCTCAGAAGTAGGACCTGATTATAAACAAAACTGATTGAAGAAAGAGGCCAACCCCCTAATTCTGTGTTATTGCAAAGGGTTTCATATTGCTGAAGAATCAGGTTGCTAAAACAAAATAATATAAAAGAAATGTTCAAGGATTGCTCAAAGCCCTGGTGCTCTCAATGGTAGAGTTTGGCTCGAGTAAAGCAGGAAAATTTATTTCAGAGCCAAAAATGACTTCTTTGGCTGTGACCAGGATTTCCTCTGCCTACCTCTGGGACCTGAAAGTAGAGGTAGGAAAATCTGATTTTGGAGCCAAGTGTGACTTGTTTAGTTCGAGTCATAATTTACTGTTCTTACCTTGGGGAGCTGAAAATAAAGAGCTCGCTCCGAAATGTTGATAATGGGCAGCTCTGAAGTGCAGCCCCTGAGCTCCCCTGCCCAGAGAGCTTTTCTGCACTTCCACCTCTCCAGATGCTTTTGATCGTGCCACAGAAGAGTGAATTAATCATGGAACAGCCAGCAGGACTTACCAAAATACGGCAGAAAATGCAGAGAGTCAAACTTTCACAGCAGCAGATGTGCAAGGCCAATAAACTGGGGAAGGCTGGGAGTTCTGAGCAGTGGCACTGCTCGAGTTTGCCTTTAATGGGAATTATTTCCCATGGCTGCCATAGGGGAATATTTCCTTTATTGTTTCCAGTATCTGGACTTGTAACACGAAGGAAATCATCACTTCAATTACAATTTTCTGGGCTTTATGTAACTCAATGATAGGAAAATTTTGCAGCTCTTTGGCTGAAGTTTCTTTGTCTCCTATCTCCACAAATTGAGATATTTTGATCATTTCAGAATAATGATGTGTTTTCAGTATTGAATTCCTGATCCTTATGGAAGTTTTTAAGCCTGTATGTTTTGTGTCCCTTGGTGGGAGAAAGAATATTGTGCTATCTAAGTGATTGCTGAAAAAATTCATTTCTTATTTACCCTATTGAGGGAAAAGCAAGATTTCTAAGAAAATTATTGTTAATTTAATTTAAATTATTATTATGCTTAACCAGAGTTGGGCAACATCCCTTGCACTGTATTCATTTCATCTTGCCTTTGTCTCAGTTAAAATATATATTTTAACTTAATAATAAAGAAATATGGGCAAAAGCAGTACAGAAAATGGCATTTTGTGGGGAGGTTGTTGTTGTGTTATATTTAGTAGAAAATTCCCTGTGAAGTTAAGAATTTTTTAGGGAGAGAAGGATTTTAATTTCTTCTTTAATCCAGAACTGTGAGAAAAAATTCCAAATAGAAGTGGAGAGCAGAAAACCATTTCTGGAACTTCCATGGGTGCTGTGGTAGCACTGAGACACCTAAAAGCCTTTTTCTCCCACTTTTCCACAAATAACAATGATTATAAACAGCCCGAGCCATCCACACCCTTCTTGCATCCAGGAGAGATTGTGTTAATTAAGAAAATGAAATGCTTTGCGAGGCAGAGTTTGTGGGAGCAGCTGTAAATGGTGTGGAACAGGAATTTGTGAGTTCAGTGTGACACTGAGGATGGCGTTTCTGCCCTGCTGCTGCCAGGCTCAGGTCAATACATTGATCACAAAACCCTGAAGTGAAATAAATCCAGCAAATCAAAACTTCCCCTCTGCCTTCAACAGTTTGCTTTTCTAACCCAGACAAAACAATTTCCCAGTGATTTTCTTGTGTTTCTCTTGTCCTTAGCAGGTAGTGGTGACCTTTCAGGTCTTGCTTTGCTGTCAGGGTGTGTGGAGCTCTGAGAGTGACCCTCTCACCGTGGGGTGAGCGGCGCTCGCGCTCCCCTCGTCTCCGCTGCTGCACCTCAGGGGAACCTCCTGGATTCCTTTCACTTCTGCTCGGCTGGAAATGGATTGAATTTTCTCTTCAGAGCAGAGTTTTGGTTGCGTTAGGTTTTAATCAAGTCGCTTGTTTGAGTCCCTGGGAGCCCGTGAGGCTGAGATGAGGCCCGGGGTGAACGTGCCTCGAGCTTTGTCACAGGGAAAGCTCCGGGGTCTGGGGGTGCCGTGGGGTGGAGCTGGCAATTCTAAAAGTGTTCAGTGCCTGCAGTGTTCCATAAGCTCCCCACCTCCCTCAGACTGGGATTCAGGGGAGAATACTGGGCAGGATGAGAGGATTTGAGCTGTGCACAGAGCAGGAGGTGCTGCTGGGCTGCCCTGGAGCTGCCACTTCTGATGGACCAAAGATCTTTGGCTTATTTGACTTTACCTTGAAGCCATACCTCATATTTAATCTTTTGGGTTTTGGGGAAACAAGCCAGCAGTGTTTGTCCCTATTTGGCTTATTTACCACTTCATGCCATTTTTTCTATCTCACTACCTCTCTAGTTTTGATTATTTCTCCATTCACATTGCACTGTTCAATCCCAGTATCTTTCCACATCCCCTGTGAGACAGAGCAAGCCTGAGATCTGGATTGCTTCCTTCCTTTTTTTATTCAGTGTTATCCAAGGAAGGCAGTTTTGCTAAGTGCACACAGAAATTTTCAGGCAGAAAAGGTCACCTGAGCAATCTCGTGTAGCAGCATCCTGATGATAATTGATAATTGATAATTGAGCAGTACAAATATTGATCATGTCTCATTCGCAGCTTGGGGGGGTTGTTGCTGTTCCATAAAGAAATGCAGTATTTATATGTGAAAATAAAAGTGTTACATTTGTTTCTAGTGACCTTATTTAGTTATATGAACTCATTAGAATGACCTTAATAAATTATTTTAATCCACAGAATCTAGTAAAATTCAGCTAATGAGCATTTTCTTATTCCATATTATTTATATATTAACACTGCACTTGGAATGCTTGGAACATTTAAAGATAAAATCCTGCCATAATATCCTTTTCCTGTGGGTTAATAAATGGAAATATTATGTTTAGGCATGGCTTTGAGTGGGTCTGTGAGGGGTGAGGATGTTTGAAGCTTGTTCTGTGACTCACCCAGCTCTTTACATCTGCATTATTTGTCTTAAACCTCCCGGCCCTTGTTACTGCTTTTGAAGTGAGTGAAATGCTGCCCTGTTCAACGCTGCTTAGTTAAGAATTTTCAGATGTAAAAGAAAAGAAATGGGTTTTCATGTCTTAACTTTCCTGCGCTCACAAACTTTTATGGTTCCTTGGCATTCGTCAGGAGGAAAGTAGATGGCAAGTGTGTTCCTGAAAAATTCTAGTTATTGCTATTTCAGGTGGAAGAGAGACTCTAAGTGGACACATGAGATTTTTAGGATGGGAGATTTGCTTAAGAAACATTTTTATGTCTTTCTGGGGATGGAACTGGGGAGTGACCACCTGGTAATTTTTCTGCTTGTTTGTTTTTAAGACATGGGGAATTAATAGATGTTAAACATGAACGTGTCTTTAAAAATTTTTTTTGGATGATGTGAGCCACGGTCTTTGTTTTCATTACTATTTTTCCTCTCATAAAACCAGAGAAACAAGTTGAAGGAATGGCAGAAAACATTTCTGTCCATTTTCTGGTTTTTCTTTCCATGGAGGAGGGTGCTGGGGAGGGAAGGGCAGGAGCTGATCCAGGTGTGGATGTGCCACCTCCACCTGTCCAGGCACTGACACAGGCCCAGCTTCAGTGGCCTTTTCCAGCTGTTTTCTCTTCCTTTAACCTACCAGCAAAAAAGAGATGTGGGGCCTGGCTTGTTAAACAAAAAAAATTCCAATCTGTTACTTTTATTTGTTCCTAAAAAGCAAAATTTGCATTCGGCTCAGTGAAGTATTGCATTAAAAATACCCCTCAAAACTTTGCCAGATGAAGTAAAACCAAACACAGTTTGTTTTACTGATTTAAATTGCACAAAATAAACAAATGGGCTTAGCCCATTCAACCTTCATGTCGTGGTACTGGCAGTGATAAATCAATTTACAGTATTCTGATTGATTTTTCTTTAGAAATAATTGGTCCATAAGAGATTGATATTTTATACCTTGCTGTTAAATACTGTTTGTTCATTCTGAATAAACCTGGTTCAGCCTGGTGTGTTGCTGACAGGCTGCAGATTCTGTGTGGGAATTTGCAGGTTATTTTGGGGTTCAAAACCAAGCTGTAGTTTTTGAGTTCCTCTTCTCAGCTTTGTGCCATGAACTAACTCATATAATCCGTGATCAACACAGTATAAATCAATTTATATCCTGAATAAGTCTGAGTTTCTTCACGTGAAGGAACATCACCACAGGTAACTTATTTTAAAATTTAGCATAACAAATGTCATTTCATGTTGTTGTCATTGGAGAAGAGCCTCCATTGCTAATTCTGTTTGAAAAATACACTTGAGTTGTAGCACAAACTGCCTCCAAGTATCTTTGCAAGCCTTTTAAAGAAAAAAATTGTTCATGGCATTTATCTTTTTTCGCTGCTGTTTCCCAGTTAATATTGCAGAGTGAAAGATGTCGAGCTAATTAAGCATTAAAAGCAGGAGAGGTTTGCAGGTGGAACGTGGGGAGATTGGAGTGAACGTGGCTGTGCCCGTGACCTCCCAGACAGATCAAAGCCTAATCTGGGTGACAGCTACAGGATGGCAGAGCTTGCCAGGGGCCTTGTGCAGCTCTTTGTCTGCAAATCCTGCCCCAGAGCTGGGAGGATGTTTTTAAGGATGAACAGGTAAAAGTAAAAGGCTGTCTTTTGACATTTTAACTAATCCCTTCTAGCCTGTGCTTTCCTGCACATTGTGGATATTTGCTAGCAGGAGGCACTGGCTTTTTCACATATGTAACATGTCAGCTTGAATCTGGCGTGGGATTGACGGGGGGGAAGGCAGCAGTGCCACGATGAAATGGATTCTGATTGCATTAAAATGACAGGCCCTGGCCTTTTACCTGCAGCAGCCTCCCCCTGCACGCTCAACTCTGACAAAACACAATGGTCATTTCTGGTAACCCTCTTCAAATTAATATCAGGAAGTTTTAAAGATACGTTGCACACTTAGAGCAAGGGATTGGGGTTAAACCCCCTCAAACTCATGGGGTTTTATATTAAAAAATGGGGTTTATATAATTTAAGCAATGAAATGTCACTGGTGGCGTGCAGACAAGCAATAAACTTGATAACACTGACATGTATTAGAAGAATGTGGCAGTAATGGATTTTATTTAGATGATCTGACTGGTTTGCATTTTACTGCTACATCTGTGAGTTTATGCACATGTTTTAAAATAATGTCATTTTTCAGCCTAAGACACAGGAGCAGTTCTTCCAACACTGTTTGCACAGTCTGCTGGCAAAGTGAGGGGCTGGCAAACCTCCACTTGTTCCAAATGTCCATAATCTTACTGATAACAAAATCCTTCAAAAAATAAATTATTGTAAAACTGACCAGGACTGGAAGACAAATGGAAAACATGCACAGAGTGTATTGTCAATGGTTATGTTTTAAAGGCTTCAGTGATCTTTTCCAACATCATTCCTCATTTCCGAAGGTGAGCAGTACCCTTTTCTTTCTCCAGGTAGTATTTCAGTTTGGAGAAATGCACAGATAAAGCCAAGTTCCTTTTTGAGGAATGGTTTAATGTTCATAAACCATTCAGAAGAAATCATCTTCAGTTTGGAAAATTACAAAGGAAACCTCACATGCCAGTCAGTAAATTCTGAGTGACTGGAACAAATATTAAATCTGTGAAATCAAACTGAATTTACTTTCTGGCTGTAAAGATTGAATTTGTAAATTTGACAGGCAATTTAAAGGGCATAACTACAGAAAATAAAATTTCTTATCCAAATGCAACTTGAAAGTTACCTGTCAGAAGAGGTTAGAAGTCTGCTGTTTTCTCTCCTGAAGCGTGTCCTTTCACTTGTCAGTTTAGAAAGGTTAATACTGTACAAAAGAGCAGCAGAAAGACCCTTTTTGGTGTAGTTTTGTGCTTGTTTCAAAAAAATTCAATTCCCCTCACTGAATAATAATAATAATAATAAATCCTTTTGATATAAATAATGTTGTAATGCCAGTTGTTCCAGTTCAGAGCAGGCAGTGTGTGTGATTGGGAAGGGCAGGCAGGGGGTTTCTTGGACACTCCATTCCAGATTTGGAGGCATCAGGGATGTGTTTTTAAAAGGGGAACGTGTTTTTCCCTGCCTGATCTCCCTGTGAAACATTTCCAAACCCCAGGAGGTGATGCCCAGCTGGGAATTTGCCTTGGTGTTGCTGATTCCTGTCCTTGGGAGAGGCCCCTCTGTCTCTAAAGCTCTTCTGCAGCTCCTGTAGGGGAGGAAAAGTTGGATTTGCTGAACCCTCACTGGGGAAAAGCAGGGTCTGGTCCCAGCTCTGGATGAGGAGTGGATTTGTGATGAAGGGATGGATGGGGAGCTCCAAGTAGGGCATTTCCTTTTGGAAAAGCCAATAAATGTGGGCTTTGGAGCCCCTCTCCCTGTACCTGCTGTGGGGTTCTTTCACCTGTCTGAACAGTTTATCCTTCTCTCACTGGCACAGAGATTTGGATGAGTGTGTGGTGCTCATGTCAATACATTTAAATTATTGGAACAGGTCGCAGCTAAGGGCAATTTTAGAAGCCAGAATTGGCTAGTGTACAAAATACAGAGTTGAAAAGCTGAAGCACAATTTATATATTCTCTTATTTAATCAGTGTTTGCTTGTTTTCTCCTTTTAGAATATCTCCTTTTCAACAGCATTAATAAATCAGATATTTTATGGTTTCTCTCTTAGGTTGAATTAAAGAGGAAGTACAATGACCAGCACAAAAGTACAAGAGGCCTTTTATCAGGGAGTCAGTGGTATGAAATTCAGGCTTACAGAGCTCTCAACCAAGCCCTGGGAAGGTGAGATAAACAAAACTAAAACGATATAAATTTGTAGAACTTTTTTAGGGAGATCTTTAAGGATTTATTCCCCACTTTTAGCACAATGGGGTAAGTAAGGCCAAACCTCTCATATTGCAAATTTTGTCTCTTGAGCTGCTCTGTGCTGACAACTCTCTGCTTTTCAGCCTGTTGTGCACTTGAGCATTGTTATAATTCAGAGATTTTTTTCATTCATAACCCACTTCAATTTAGTTGAAGTTTTATTGCTCATAGTCCAGATATACAGGAAATAAAAAAAGCACAAACAGAGACAAATAGTCCTTGAGCTTTAAAGCAAATGAAGATCCCTAGGACTTTTCTAATGCTCTAATTGTTCACACTCTCAGTGGGCTCAGAACAGTTGTTTGATATTTAGCCTACAAGTGTTTTTGAAAGGGAGAAATAGCAGTGGGGTTTTTCAGACCTTTGCAAAAGGTCAATTCAATTATTTTGCTCACTGATCTCTTCCCAGATTTAGAAGAAGTGGTATAACTTCCCTTTCCTAGATGGAAAAATTCCCCCAAATGTTATTAACAGGGTAGAATTAATTCATCCTCCTTTACCAAAATTTATCATATAAATAAAGATGTCATCCATATCTATCATAGATGCAGCTGTCATGGATACAGAGCCACAGAAACAGCAGCTGGAAAATTCTTATTTGAATTAGTCCTAATTCAAATGTGATGACACAAATGAAGGCTTAGAGAGAAAATTGAAATTGTAACATTAGGAAATTTCATTGTGGATTCTTGTTACAGACCTGATTTCTTGAATTCCTCTTTGGAACAGAAAAGCATTAATTAAAATAGCTTAAGAAAACTCTCAATTGTGGAATACCAATAGTGAAATAATAACTGTGAAATCAGCATGAACTTAAAACAAATTTTAGTGACAATTATTGTTTAATTTATCATTTGAATGGTCTAAACTTGAATGGAGAAATAAGTTTCCATAATGACATAAAGGTACAAATTCCTTATAAAACCATGAGAAAAACCCTTGCTAACCTGAGATGTGGGGAAGGATTGAGATAAAACCAGAACATTCCACCAAGCTCTGTAATATTTACACTGCCCAGTTAAGAGTGGGAAACAAACACTGTGGTTTGATTGGCTGTTGAATATTTGTGTATTTTATTTTTAATTTAGCTGTTTTCATGCCAATTCAACAACTGAAGGGAAGTGAAGCTTCTGTGACATCCCTAACAATTTTTGGTGCATACAGTAGAAGAGCTGAATTATACTTCCTGTATAATTTTGCATATTCCAACTGACTCAGGGCAATCCCTGTTTCCTAATTCCCACAGATTTTTGCTGTGTGCCCTCTAATTACAAAAAACCTCTTTTTTCCCCCTCTCTTTTAGGTGTATAAGGCACAGAAATGACTGGGGGGCTCTTATTTTAGTTGATGACCGCTTCAAGAATAACCCAAATAAATACATAACTGGTAAGAGGTGAAAATCTTTTGGGGAAACTTCCTAATGTTGAAAAATACTGAAAACTGAATTACAGAAATGTGATTGTACAAATCCAGGTGGGTAGGAAGGGTCAGCATGTGCCACAACCATGGAACAGAAATGGAACTGCTGAATATTCAATATACAAGTGGCTTTTGTTTCTAGTTTTATACTGGATAGAAATAAATGCAGATGAAATTAAAAAGATCCTGCACACAACCTTAAAAAAAAATAAAAGTTAGAAAATAAACTGCTTGGGAATGTGTTTTTACCTTTGTTCCTGCCCTTTTTGCTGGGCAGGGCTGAGCCCATGCTGGGCTTGGTCAGCAGGTGGAGCTCAGCTGCTGCAGTTGAGTCCAGCTCCTTCTCCATGTGCTTGTACTAAAAATACATCCAAACTGAAAATACATCCAAATTATCGAAGAAAACACAAGAAATTCATAGAGGAGCACAAAAAAGCCATACATTAAAGACTTGGTAAGATTTCTTTCTCTAAAAAGTAAAACTTCACAGAAGAGTGAAATTCTCTGTTGTTGTGGTTTTGGGGTTTTTTCCTTGTTTTTTTTTTAAATTGATATTCAAACAATATTTAAATGTTCAAAACCACTTTCTAAAATCAAGGTAGTTCAGTTTTTACTTGACCCCTGTGTGCTCCAATATCATCTAAAAAACTGTTATGCTCAACACATCTGATATTTAAGAATTTTAAATATCATTTTAATAGAAGCAGGTTATAATAAAACCTGTAGCTGTAAGACAGTTATTCTTTCTGAGACAAAGTTGTAAAAAGCTTCATTATATTCAAATTTTTATCAGACCCTGTTAATAAGATAATAAATAGCTGCACTCTGTGTAAGTTGCTTTTAAATAATTGATGATAACAAGCAGAATGAACACCCAGGCATCAAAGAAATATAATGATGTTTGTGCAAGGCAGCAGTTTGAACCCAAAAAGAAGACTAGTGAAAAAGGGGAAGGCTTTTAATAGAAAAAAAGGATATTTTGAGTTTCATTATAGAATACTGCCATTGAATAAATCAAGTTCCCAGCCCTGGAAAAGAGGAATTGTTGTAGCTTCACGAGCAAATCCCTGAAATCTTTGAGACTATACCCACACAGAAATATTTGCCCTCTTAGGGTGCTGTTTCCTGATGTGAAATCCCTGCTGGAGATGCTTGGTTCTGACTTTGGAGTGAGATATTTCTTTCCCCTCAGGATTATCCAAGTGGATCCGGCAGCAGATCCGGCACCACGGCAGCTTCGGCAGCGCGCTGGAGTCGCTGCACGCCTTCGCCCTCAGGAACCAGGGCGGGGGGGACCCTTCCCCAGAGCTCAGCACTGCACCCCCTGCACACCCCAGGGACCCCTCGCAGGGCTCCCAGCACGAGGCCACCCCTCCTCTGTCCCCAGAGGTTCCTGCTCAAAGCCAGGAGCAGGATTTGGGCTCACAAGTTCATTTTCCTGCAGCCGTCGGCGCAGCTCCTGCCACAGCGTGGGACCGGCCAAGCGACAGCACGGCAGCAGTGCAGCAAAGTATGTTCATTTCCACTGGCAATTTCTAATTTAGCAATTTCCATCTCTTTTGGAAGAAAGAAATGGTTTTTTAAAATTACAGAAGTGCTATAGTGGAAAATGATAATTGTTCGCAAATGTGGAGGAGCTGTGCTCAGCAGACTGAAATTAATTCTCCTTCCATCTGGTTGTCTTAAAAGAATAATCTTTGATAAGTTTATAGTGCAATCAAAAATGTTTTCATTTTAATTTCTTTTTCCATTGAACACTCTGAAGATCATTTAAAATTTATTTGAAACACATCGAGATTAACGTTATTGCACGTTGAGCCCTGGTTCAAGCCACATCTGTTGTTTGGCCATTGCTGAGACACCTTCCATGTGATCTCCTCTAGTTCCAGCTTCACAAGGAAAAGCCACCCCTAAATTTTAGGAAAGGTTCTGATTTCAATCAAGAAGGAGGTGAATAAGATAAGAGCACAATATAAAATATTACAAATTGCAAATCCAGTTATATTCTACCTTTACGTGCCTGTTAATTTATTCATTTAATATACAATTAATGAATAAATTATACAATCCCTGTGCTAGGATAGTTATAACATCTGGGCTTTTGTTTGTGTTATTGTTTTTAATGAATGTTGTAAAATCACTGTAAACCTTCTAAAACAGTGGTAATTCTGATGTGCTGCACATGCTGTAAATCAGATACAATTCATTTGTGTTTTGTGATTTATCACAGGTGACCAGCAAGTTGATGTGGAGAGCCATAGAGGGAAACATATGGGCTGCACCCCCCAAATGCCAGAAATGAAAATAGAGACAGAAAAAATGAATGGTTGGGCCAGTGCTGATGCTGTGGAAGAGAATTGCTGCTCTGAACCACTGACTTCAACTCCTGTGGCCAAGAACTGCAGGGCCACAGCAGGCAGCAGGCAGGAGCCTGTGAGCAGGCCCAGTGACCTTATTGATCATCTCAATCAGTGCCAGTCATCATTAACTGCAGAACACAAACCAGAATCGTGGTTGGAATCAGCTCATTGTTCAGGTCAAAGTGCTGGGGCTGCTGAGGGACATCCTGGGGAGCTCCAGCTTCCAGCTGAGCCCTGCAGGGAGCTCCCTCCAGCAGCAGGGACAGCTGAGCCTTCAGCAGTCAGTGAGGAGGAGGAGGAGGATGAGAGCATTTACTTCACCCCAGAACTCTACGATGAGGCAGACCCAGAGGAGCAGAGAACTGAGCCCCCAGTCCCAGCCTGTTGCACCACTGGGAATGGGCTGGAATGTGGGAACTCCACAGTCCCTGCTGATCTTTTTGCCACCAGCACCTCAGAGACTCAGAGTGGGACTGAAAGAGCTGAGGCTGGCAGAAATCCCCGTGGAATTCTGGAGGATGTGAGGAGCAGGGACAGTGCAGCAGCAGCAGAGCAGGGAGGATCTCAGGAGATGGACACCCCTAAAAGGAAGCTCAGCCTTTCCAGATCCCGAAATAAAGGTGTGTCATCCCTTCTGCTGGGCAGCAGTGGCACCTGGTGACAATTCCTGTGGGAATTGTGGTGAGCAGCCCTCAGAACAGCACAGGGCAGCCACACCTGCCTTGTCCTCCTGGAACAAAAGCTCCCCTCAGGCTCCATTCCTCGTTATATTTTTGGGTTTTCACTGGGAGAGTTTTGCAATGTGCAGTTTTGTAGGGATAGAATGGAGATTCTTCATCCTGGGTTCATGGCTAAAGGACATCATGGCTGGAAATTCTGAACAGAAACCCAAGTAGGATCTGACTTGGAATTATTCGTTTGTCCATTACAGATTTAATTAATCCATCATTAAATACAGTCAAATGATTGGGTTTTTCCTCAGAAAGCAAAACACCCATATAACCAAATTGTGCTTTTCTGCATTTGCTAGATTGGGGTTTTTTTAGGAAAACATACAGAAGATTATCTTTGCAGATCAAGTCATGGATAGATTGAGCCTAAATCCCAAAACAGGTGTATTCTTCAGTATTCTTCTTTGATTCCTTCCAATTTCTTTCATCAAAATGTCCAGCAGGAGCTGTGCACATTCTGATATTTGATGAAGATGAGAAGCTTCTTCAGAGAAAAAAAATGAGGTTTCTTTAAATTTTCCTTTTTCATTTCTGTTGGTTGGATTCTGTGTTTATTCATATCAAAACCTGTTCTCATTTCTATGTCCTACAAGCACTTTTTACATGTGACATATAAAATGTAAATTGTACTCAAAGGTCTTTGAATCTCACCCAGTCTGTTTTTTTGAAGTATTTTAATGTTTCTTTTATTTACTGCAATGAAAACAGCCAGGATTTTTCAGTAATAAAACATATTGACTATTCAAGAAAAGATTCTTCATTGCCACCCTATGTTCCTATGAAGATGCAGGATTTTTGCAGTCTAAAGATTGGTTCATATTTTTGTTTGAGAGTAGAAATGAAATTATTAACTGCTCATTTTCCATAGAAGTTCATCTAAATAATATTTTGAATCCTTCTCTACAGAGCTGTGAACATGCTCATATCAGTAGGATTTAAATTATGCCCTTTCTTTACACAACAAATTCATCTTTATGAAATTGGACACTTTGCAGGAAAGTCGAATTTCTTTAACTGCAGTATTTGGCATAAGGCATTTGGTTCAATTTTTGCAATATTGATGATCAAGTTTCTGACACATCTCAAGAGAAATATTCTTAATTTCTCTGTAAATAGTGCTGAATTTTCTGCTGGTCCCTGGCCTCTGGAGCTGTCCTGGCAGGTGCTTTGCACATCCCCAGAATCCATGGCTGGATCCTCAGGAATCTCAATCCTCACTTTTCCTAAAGCAAATCTGCACCAAACCACGTTGGGCATTTTTGTGTGTCTGAACAGATAACAGAAATCACTTAAGCTTTGTGACTTGTCTGCTCATCCCGTGGCCCACAGCCTCTTATTTGTCTTTTCAGGAGATTTGTCTGTCTTTAAATCCATAACATTCAAAAAAAGAAGAAAATCCATCTCCTTTTCCTTATCTGGAGCAGATTGTTCCTTTCTTGAGCTTGTGGTGCCTCTTCCTTTGATCAGAAATCCTTTATGGCAGTGCCTGCTCTATGCTAAATCACACTCATTTAAACTTTTAATCAAATTATTTCTAGAATATGTATTGAAACATCAGCACTTAGTGCTATGATTTATTGAAAAAAAATTCAGTCCTCTAAAAGATCAACAGGTGGATCAAACCCCTTTGTGTTCTGCTGGGTTTGGGAGGTGAGGGTGGACTGTTAATTTGGTGTAAATTCATTCTTAGTTTGTCTTTATATTTAATAACTGTGTTATTTGGTATTTTAGAAGTAAGAATATTCTTTATAGGTAATATATTTATGGTAGTTCTCAGAATTAAATGCTGCCCAGCCTGCAGATAGAAGGGAAGTCAGTATACTGAATTTCTTACAATTATTTCTTTGAATTTATCACACCTATCAAGGCTAAATTATTGAAAATTCTTTTCCTACTTTGATATAATAGCTCAGTATAATCTCTGTTGCCTAAAATAATAACAAAATCTTGAATTTATTCAAGGATTGAAAGTTCAGAGGAGATGCAGCAGAAGGAAAGCTGCCCTTAGGCAAAGTGGCTCCTCCCGAGAGAGAAAGGTACCACATCCCTGGATTCAATTCCTGTTCTGAGTGGCTGCTGAGTGTTAAGGTGCTAGGGAATTAAGAATATTATATCATTTTTCCAGTGAAATAATACAGTGAAATAATTTCTCCCTGATACGCAGAGCTCTGGTTTATGTACTCAATAGATACTTTTGTTTCTCGTGGGAAACACAAAGGCACCAACCATCCCAAGCTCCTTTGCAAAATTCCCAACAAATTGATAGCCTGCAGTGTTACAGGCTGTAAAATCCCTCATATTTTATAGGAGTGTTTCTATTTAAGTAAGGTTAAACATTTTTAGCACGGTGTATATTGAATTATTAACTAATATAAATGATAAACATCAACTCATACTCCTTTGAGTATTCCAGAGTCCTGTATTTCTCTGGAGCAGTTTTGATAGATTTCATTTTATTTCTATTTAAATGCTTCAATCTGCATAATTACTGTATGCAAATCAGTATTTCCATGCATTTGTGCATTGTTAGAAGGAAGCACAGAGCCAGCCTTGCAGGAAGGGAATTCACTGTGCAGCCTGTGGAGCTGAAATCCTGCCCAGAGCACAGGGTAAGATCAGCTCTTCATGGGAAGGATGGGATTTCTCAGCCACCCTTTTACTTTCTCAATTTTGGATGCTGAAGGGATAATTTAGAATTATTAGTTCATTTCTGCTGTGGATTTGGTATCAGGATAAATAAGACCTGCAGAAAGGCTTTGAAGGGAGTTGTGACAAGAAAAATTATTTAAAATAAGTGATTTTTTCTGCCAGTTTTCCTGATTCTTGTGGTCCTGCCACACTAACCTGTCTTGAGCTTAACTCTGATATTTGAGAGTTAACTGAAGGCAGCTTCTCCTGCCATTGTGGGAGGCTGGAAGGAATTATTTGGAGCATAGTGGCCCATTCATTGGGGTTTGTTCCTTCTCAGGATTAGGTGTTAATTTGCTACCAGTTGCTGTGAGAAGTTTGGTAATACCTTGGCACAGTACCCCAGTGAATCCCGTGCATGTTTGCATGGGATATCAAAAGTCTGCCTGAAAATCCAGATAATTACACTGCTATTCTTCAACCTACCCTGTATTAATTTGTTTTTAGTCTGCTGTGACACATTGTACAAAGTGGGGATGAGCTGCTTTTGGAAATTGTTTGTGTTTTTGTGAGGCACTTTAATTTGGGAGTGTCTAAAGGCCGATAAAAGTAACAGCAGCTCTATTTTTTAAAAATAAGCTTCATCTTCAGGCCATGTGTGATAATGACCTGATTACGAGTTATTCTCATCAGTTAAATGCAGAAACAATTAGAGATGCTTCATGCTCAGACAGTCTGGATCTGATGCAACCAAGAAAGGACAAATCTCTTCAGCAAACCAAACCTGTGCCTGAGGGACAATGGGAGATATTCCACATTCTGGACCTATTTAAACCAGGCCAGTTAGAAAAATCCACTCTGGGCAGGCCCAGGGCACTTCTTGCCTCCCTGTTTTCCCAAAAGAACCTTTAAAATTCGGGTAATCTCATCCAGAACCTTTCATTCACTCCCTGAATTTATCAGTATCATCACATCCCTGGTGCAGAAGCTGTGAAATGGAACCACGGTGCTCAGGAAAAGCTCTCTGAGCTACAGCAGTGTCTGCACTCACCACCGTGGCTGTTGTCAGCAAGAAGTTTTATGTTGTTTAAACTGAACCTCAGATGCCAGTTGATTGAGGAAAGTTAAAAAATCCGAAAATGAAAAATAAATGGCTTTATTCAAAGTGGATTCAAGCTCACTGGTCGATTTGGGAGTAATAACAAGGGGAAAATTATCTGTTGAAAAGTAAATTTTGGACACATTAAAAATTTTAAATAAGGCCTTCTTCCAAGGGCCATTTACAGCAATAGAAGTCTTTTCAGTGCCTGCAGTGGGTATTGGATCAGGGCCTAAATTCCCATCTTGTAAATGTGGAAAGTTTGCAGCGTGGTTGAACAGTACTGTATTCAAAACCATGTGTGTGCATAAGTCTTACACCCCACTTTTTAAATTATAGGAATTTTGAGAAAAGCTCGCTACAGTAATAGTGAGCTGCAAATAATCTGGAAGCTCTTCAGAAATGCCAATATAAGAAGTAAAGAACCCATTAATAATTGTAAGTGTAAACTGGAGGCCATTTCAGAAGATGATAATGTGATGTTGGTCATCTCAGATGCTGCAAGTCTTGGTCACCTAAAAGAAACTTTGAAGGTTTATCAGATGCCAGTGAAAGGTAAATTCTCACTGATAAATACCAGCTAACATTTGTCAAGCCCTTTGGCTTTAAATTAACTTAAATACCATTCATTAATGGTAATTAAATACCGTTTATTAAATTAAATTCAGTACCATTGACACCCCTCCCTTGGACCTTTTGCGGAGCTCATGGTGAGATTTTCCTTCCTCAAAGCACATTTAACAAACACTGCAGAGGAGCTCCCTGCACTCCCACATTTGTTGGGTCCTTTCATCACATCCTGATGAAGAATTAAAGAAAAGGATAATGAGAACAGAATCCTTTCCATTTCTCACGAGTTAAAATCCAGGAATTGGCCTCGTGTACCCTGTGGTTAAGGCAGAGGGGCTGTGTTGGATAGGAAATCATTCCAGGCCCGTGGAATGTGCAACCCTTTTCTTCTTCAGGTGATAGAGACCAAAAAGAAAATATTTTCTTTCATATGTGGGCAATTCTATTCCCATCCAGTGGTGTTAGGGTGGCACAGTTAATGAGATGTGATTTTGGCCACAAGGACTCATTTTTAGGAGAGATTACTGAACATTCCTTGCCACCCTTCTGACATTTCAAAATGTGAAATGCAACCAATAAAATGACTTTATCTCTTCTAAAAATCTCTCTGGATTCCTATATAAACCACATTTTCTTTCTTTTTGAAAGACCTGAATGGCAGTTTGTCTTTAAATGCTATTTGGAATGAGAAGGAATCTTCTCTGACGAGGTGCCTGCAGTGCAGGAGCTGTGTCCTTCAGTCCAGCTCTCCAAGCCCTTTGATAGGAGCTGAGATTACTCATTTCAGTAATAAAGTGCACTCATGGGTAAGTCAGATCAGTTTATTTTGTATAATAAAATGATCATGGAATGATTTGTACAGGAAATATTAAAATACTGTTTTTGTAAAAGGGAGAATGAATCTTTATCTAGATAATTTTATATGATTTATTTGATTTCTACCACAGAGATTTGAAGTGATAGTTAAGAACTGAGTTCAGGTCACTGAATATATTTGTCTATACTTAATTTGTTGCAATGTCTGTAGTATTACATCTGAAAAGGGATAGGAAAATAGCAGCCATCCATGTCCTTCATGAAAGGAAAACCAGAACAAAACATATTTACACAAGTGCTGTAGACTTGAATTTTCAGACATGTAGTTTAATGTTAGTTTTGGCATGAAAAAGGAAGAAGTTAATCAGCCCCTGAAGGATGAACATGGACACGGTTTAATGGAGTCAACAAGAAGAATTTTATTTATAGGTATTGTATTTCAGTGTGAGCAAACTGAATTCTCAATAGGAACCTTTGAAATTTCGATGAGAAAACTCTGTATTTTTCCCTTAGAAGTGGAGGGTGAGGCTCCATCCTGAGTGATCTGTGCAGGTAAGCCCAGGGCACCTCTGCCTTCCCTGCATTTCCTTCATTTATTCCATGGATATAAATACAGTTGAGCTTAATGAGAATTTTTTGAGCCTGAATCTTTGCCAAAAGCTGAATATGCATCTCATGTTGTGACCTGTGTGTCATTATCAGTGCCCAGGCTGTCTGAAATGCAGAGTGTGGTGATGGGACAAGGTTTGTGGAGCATTATTTGCCATGAATTTGGGATTTCCAACACCACCACGAGGATTTCATGGCATTTCCAGCATTCATTTTGTATCAGGGATAATGAAATGTTACACTGAGGGAATTTGTGCTGGCAAGAATATGAAAGAGGGGATCCTTGGAGGTAGAATGAGTTGATTTTTTGTTTTTTCTTCTGAACTGTCTTTTGGTGGCTCTTCCATCCCATCAGGTGTAAATATGGATCAGCTGGGTTTAGCTTAAAAACGTAAACCAAACCAGTGTTTTCTTCTCAGCCCACCTGTAGATTGAACTTCTGGGGGTTTTTTAGCTAAAAATACTCTGTTAAATCCACATTTTGTGAATGAGTCTCTTCCTTTCCCACTCTTCCCTGTTATTCTTTCTCTACCACCAGAAAGAACCCTCAGAACCTTGTGGGCCTGCAGGAGTCTCTGCTTTGGGGAGTCATTGTGAGAGCTTTGGAAAGACACATCTAATCTCTTAATGCATGGCTTTGTTTCAGGAGAGGCCTGGGGGAAAATAAAAATCCCCTCATCTTCCACAGAGCTGGGCAAGCATTGTCCATGTGTGCCTTGGATGTAACCATGTCTTTGGGGTACATTAATGTGCCAGGGGACTTGAGTTGGGATTTGAGGAAGGAAACCACTGTCTTCTTTCTGTTGGGTTTGGTTGTTTTTATTATTTTGTGTATGAAAATAATGATATTTATTTACAAAGATAGGATGGACTGGCGGTGAATGATGCTAGAGGTAAATACAGCTTTAATTTTATCACCTCCTTGCTTTAAATCCACTGGCTGTTGTTTCTTGTAATTGGGAATATATTCATGTAAATGAAGGCGCACAGAATGAGTCGAAGGAGTTGAAAATGATGATTTATTATGTACTCATTCACCAGAGCAAACACAGATGCATTAAAGTGAAGAAGCTGTGATCCAGTCAGTCTCAGCTCCCCGTTCTGTGCTCTTGAATCCAAGCTCCTGCTGTTGCTGAGCAATGTATTTGTGGAGATAAAATCAACATTATAGTTCCTACTGCTGCCCACCCTGTGGTAAATCATGTTCATTGTCAGGAGGTATCGTGTGTCATCTGAAATTGCTTCGTGTCATGTGCTGCCTATAAATCAAGTACAGTTGGTTCTGGAAGGCAAGGAATTGTTCATTTAATAGAAATCACATTGCTCCAGCAAAGCAAGCTTAAAATAGAATCCCTGGATTTGAGCGCTGTTATTTACTCCTAGATTTGGTCACTCTTTAAAGAGGCAACGCTGCATTTTCACTGAATTTGAAGGTGGGATTAACAAATTGCATCTTGTACATTTTTAACCTCCTTTTTTAACGATTATTTCTACTGAAAATTAGATTTATAAATTTACTGCTACATTTCTACAAATTGAATCGCATCCTGTGCTCCCCATTGACCTAGAAACCTCCATTAACATGAAATCAGTGGCATATAAATTACTATTATTTTTTTGTATTGCTTAAAACGCCCTAAATAATTCTATATCCCTTTTTGGGAATAGAATTGTGTTTGTGAAATGAAATAGAAGGCAGCACTTTGGAATTAGAGAGAATATTTTGGTAGCACAAACATAGGGGCGCTTTAAGATGTCGCTTAGCTAATGTACTAAATCATCCTTCATACGCTAAAAGGCGAACGAAACCCACAATTAAAACTTTAAACTTATTAAGGAGTTGTTGCTCTCACTGATTAGACAGTCAGCTGTTGAGACAGTAGCTTTTATATAACAGGATATTGTTTTGTTCATCACGTTACCACATTTGGCAAACTTTTATCTTAATGCGCCTATCGGGAATTCCAGTCTGACCTCAATCTGAGTAAAGCCTCGGAGGGGCCGGAGCGGAGCTGGCGGGAGGTGCCAGGGCCCTGCTCCCAGACTGTATATTTGTTATCACATGTTAATCAGATTCATCATTCTGTTTAATAAAGATTTCAGCTGCCACGCGAATGCATAATCGGCTATGTCTGAGTGCCCGTCTTTTGTCTCGAGCAGATTGCTCAAACTGTATTAAGCATCATTAGACAAAAATGACGACCTTATTAATTTGTCCTTTCTGTGTTTTCCAGCAGATTGGGCCTCATTATTATGCAAACACAGTACACAGAGCGGCACCAGAAGTAGCTCATTAATGTTTCTTCCCCCTTAGTACGTAACAGATTATTATTGTGAAGTGTGCATGAAATAATTGCTAATTACGTGCCTTAAATTGTACGGTGATTGTCTGGGGGTTTTTCACCAGGTTTAAGAGCACTGTGGAAGGCCATCAGGAGCTACAGGTTAACAGTGCTGAAGCGAGCAAAGGGGAAGGGAATCACAAAACACGCATTTTATCACACATTTTCCTGCCTGGAAGGAGTAATTAGGACAGCTCTGGATTGCTTTGTAGTTACCTCTCACTCCGCTGCTTATTGTAAAAGAAATGACTCCCAGCTGGCAAATAATTTAATAGATCTGTCTGCCCGTGAATAGAGCAGGGGAGTTTGAACCGTGGGCTTTTGGTAAAAACCCAGCAGAACCTGCAGTACTGAATCTTGAGTCAGCGTGGATCCCTCATTTACACACCCCTAAAACCTCCTGCATTTCCAAACACTCCCCTTTCCACCGTACATTTTCCATTCGGCGCAATTCTCCTTAAAATTTGTAAGCATTACAGAAATTACATGTCAGGATTTGGCACGGCCCTGCAGTTTGACAACTTTGTGCTGTGTGTAATTGGTTTAAGCTGGGAGTGCCCCTCGCTGATCCGTGGCACAGCTCCTGTAATCTGGCTGCCACCGGAGCTGATAAGACTTGGCCACAACCGAAGTTTTTGCAGCGCTCGAAATAAAATCCTGATCCATTAAGGGTTTGCGTGGATTTAGCTTTATAATCTGGTTTAGAAATGGTGAGTGGTCAGATCTTGGATGCAGGCTTTGTTGTGGAAAAGATGCCATGCAAACCATGACATCAGCTGGGGCTTTCCTAACCTTGCTTTTGTTGACAATCTGAATTAAATGAAAGAGTGGCTATTTCTGAAGCAAGGTGTTTGTGCCTGGCAATTATTTATTGCACATGAGCACTAAAACAGATCTCTTGGAGGGTTAGGAGGAGAACAGCACTCATCTGACATTACTTACATTAAATAATTTTAGTGTCTGACTGCATTTGGTTGATGTTACATAGTTGCTTATGTCAGCTGATAGCACCACTTAAATGTGGTGATGGCCTCATACAATTTAAGCTAAACAAAATGGAGCATGTGTGCTGTAAAATATTCTTTAAACATTTCACGTAGATCATTACTGAGTATTTCTGAAGCACAGACCTGTATTACACTTCCAGAAAATCAAAATGAAATTGTTCTGTGGAAACCACATTCTCTTTACTGCACTGTTCATTGTTGGGCACATGGATATTGACTTGATAAATCACTTGACAGACAAAAAATGAAAATAGTTGCAGAAATAACTATTTACCTGCATTATTTGAAATGAATATATTGCTATGAACAGGCTGTACTATTAATGTAGAGGTTCTGCAATCATGATAACCATTTTCATTCTGACTTTTCAGTGATGGTATTGCACACTGCTGTCTGTCTGCAATGCAGCACCAGTGCATGTAAACTCCTCTAAAGCAGCCCTCACAAGAATTGCAGCCAATTATCAAACCAGGCTGCAAAGGACTCATGTCCACACTGCTTTGACACTGAAATTGTCACATTTCCTTTGGACAATTTTCCTTTTCCTTCACAATTTTCCTTTGCCTGTTCTTTTTCTGCTCTGCACTTTGTCTTTCCCTGCTACTTTGAGTTTAACTGATCGGTTTAATTACCAATTTTAATTAATTAACTTAAATAGAACTATTTTTTTCAGTGTGTGATTGTGTTCCATATGAAAGGCTATGACCCACATGTCAACTCTTGAGCAATTTCTTGTTGAGAATTTCCAAGAAATAATGTTCTGATAGCCAGGGAGTGTTGGAACTCACCTGAGTTTGTGTCAATGGATTAAATATTTTCCATGGCTTTCCCCTTCTGATGGTGTGCATCCAGAGATGACCTTGGAAAAGGTTTTTCATGTTGCTTCTTTCTGCTGGTGCCAGAATCATTTGTCTCCCAGGAATTATCTGTCTGAATTGCTTTCCTTGTGCTTGACACTGAATATGTTTTTTTCACTCAGCCCAAATGGGTTTGTTCCTCCTGTCTCTGTCAGTAGGTCCTCGCTGGGATCAGTGCTGTTTTCAACTCTCTGGGAATATTGTTTGCTGAAGCCTTATTAAAGAAGCAAAAACAGATTTTTAACTCTGGGAAGAAGCTGATGAGTGTTTCAGTAAATGTCTCTATGTGTGTTTGCAAAATCTGCCGTGTATTTATCATCACATCCATGCTGACACTGTTCTCTGGGAAAGCTGAGAGCTCTTAGGTGTCAGGGACTGAATATTTTATTCTTTAATTCCTTGAGGGCTATATTTAAGTGTAGTTAAATCCTATTGAGTGAGAAATAAATGTCAGCCTCTGAATCCTGTCCTGCAGTTACCAGTGCTCCTCCCTGCTCATGCCTGCCAGAAAAAGCCTGACATCTAACTTAGCAGAATTATTTGAATTCCACTATATTGGAATTTGCTTTAAAATATGTAATAATTTCTTTATATATTCTTTAAAGAGAGAGAGATTTAAAAATATAAGGACAAACCTGGTGTTAGGCTGGTCCAATGTATATTAACAGTAAAGTGCTGAGACAGTCACAGCTCTGTGATTTATTGTCTGCCTGGTGCTGATAATCAAGTGATCTTTCATCAGGCAAGACCAGTGCTCTCTGAAGCTGTGAGTGGCAAAATGCAATCATTTTCCTTGCTAAATGGTGCAAAAATAAAGTTTGTCTTGGATAAACTCAGGTATCTTTGCAGATGAAACAGGCTTGGAAGGAAATCCTGGAAAGGTTCTGCCCTTTCCCTTCTCCCGTGTCACCCCGTGCTTCAGGCTGTTCCTCTGTGAGGACAACTCCAGGAGAAACCTTGCAAAATGCATCTCTGGAATGGTCTGGAGCAGGAATATTGCCATTTCTGGGGGATTATTTTTATACTGGTTTATATCAGGATCTGACTCGTGTTACGATACCACAAATGTTTTTTATCACCAAAATGAGATCTGGGATGGGAAGACGCAGCAAACGAGCGCACTGATAGCTGATGCTTCAAAGCCATGGAAAATGTCCAGTAGCAGCTGCTGAAATTCCAGATTCAACATTCCAATTGTTTTATATTCCAATGAGCAGCCATTGTTGCAGGCCAGTATTTGATAGTGATTATGGCAGGCCCAGGGTGCAGCTGCCACTGACCCCTGCAGCAGCCGTAACAAAACCCCTCTTTGTTATCACTCTGGGAAATGTCTTGGCCATTGTGGGGCTGAATTCAAACCAGCATTGCAGTCATGCACAGGGAAATTAAAAGCTCCACAATTCACTGACAGGAGTCTAAATGTCTATATTAATGATCGTATTCGGGTTTTTTTTTAAATTGGACTTTGGTATCTTGTTACATAATTAAAATCGAGGTGAAGTTAAAGCATCTAAACTCATCATAAATTTAATATACTGAACTCTCCCTTCCTATAAATTTCTGTCCCATTAGAAAATGTAAATCTCCAATTAAGGTAAGAACATTTGTAATTTAACTTTTATTTTAAAGTGAGTGTGCTTTCAAGTAGTTGGACACCAGCTTTACTAAGTGATAGCCATTTTTCACACTTTGGGAGCCAAGTGGCTGTAGCAGAATAAAAGAATTAGATTTGTTGCAGATGTTTTCTAACTCTGATACCTTTGGGTTCTGTGAGTCTTTCCTCTTTGCTAGGAAATTAGAATAAAATTGATTTATATAACGTGAGTATGGTATTCTAGATTTACATAATTAAACTCCACACTGCCCGTGGTATGCAGGGGTACTCCCTGTAGTAGTTCTGTCTGGCTTGCTCACTGTAGGAATTCTACTCTGGGAGCTTTTCTACTTCTTAAATTGCAACCATACAGCAATAATTTAAGGTAGGGGGGTGAAAAGACAGACAATTACCACCATTCTTCCATGTGTAATTTGTATATGGTATTGGTTATTTTTATTGTTGAAGTTCATAGTTTCTTCCTCTTGATGGGATACAAACATTTGGCCAAATTCTTTCCCAGAAGTAAGTGAAGCCAAACATAAATTTGGTTCTTTCTCCTCTCTGAGTGGCTTGAAATAATAACAGTAAAAAAGAATTGGCTAAGATCTGAAATTTTCCTGGTGTTTATAGAGAGATGTGTGGCTGTACAAAGATCGAGCCTTGTGTCTCTTCAGGGGAGGAACAAGGCTATCAGATAAAGCAATACCTCAGCACATTTGAATTCACATAAATCCTACGTGACTCCAAGCAGATTGGAGCTCTCTGCCCTGCACTTTCTCAGTTTGGAGGTGAAAAAAACCTCCTCTGTAAGTCTAGCCCGTGTTCATTAGGTGCTCAAAGTTTAAATAGTCTGCATTATTACTGAGTAGGGGACTGTGTCACTCCTCTGCCATCTACACCCTTCTGTGGGTCATTTTTAAAGCATAATCATTTTTAAAAATAGATTTTTTCCTTCTAACTGATCTAGAGTCTTCCATGTCTATGCAAGACCACTTGTGTTTTCTGTCTTAATACAGTGTAGAGAATGGTGGCTTTAGCTTAAGATAAAAGTAAAGAACAGTTCTTGGGCAGTTTTGACATCGAAGTTTTGTATTTTATAAACCTCAGCTGCAGTTCACACTTGTGGAAACTCTAAGTGTCCCTCTTATTTTTAACAGCAGCCCAGGGTATGGTTGAAAGAGGCATATTTCCATTTTGGCTTTTGTTTGAGCGGCTTCCAAAACATCATTCTGCTTTTTTTTTTCCTTCTTTTTTTTTTCTTTTTTTTTTTCCCCTGGAAAATTTGCCAAGTCTAGCTCAGATTAAGTTTCTCTGTTAGATTTGCTCTTTTAAGCATCTGGATCAGAAATCGTATCCCGTACTCTGTAGTAATGAAACATTTGGAAATCATCTGAGAAATCGCAGTAAGCCACGATGGTCCTGTGCATTCTTTCTGCAAGTAAGAAATCTGCACTTTGCAGAGTAGTTCGGGGTGGAGTTTTTTTGGGTAAATCTTATTTTGTTTGAACCACCCCACCAAGAGCTTACACCCCATTCCCCTGGGGCACAAGCAGGTGGTGTTATCTCTTAAATTATTGCCTTTTATCAGTGCACAGCACTGAGATTGCAGCTGGATTCCATGCCAAATTCTAACATTCTCTGATATTTATGGCTGGGAAAATAAATAAATAAATAAATTCATAAATAAAGGTTGTTTTTATTGTAACTCATAAAGCCACGAGCTGGGGAATGATTTGGTTGGGGTTTTTCTGATGCATTGTGCTGTTTATGCTTTTTAAAAGATGAATCCACAGTGGACGTGCAAGTTCATCAAGGCAGCTAAAGCCCCTTTTTTACTGGTTTCAAATGAATCATTAGAGTTTATAGTAATAGAGAAAATGATTTTCTCATGTCATCAATGGGAGAGCCGTTGTATAAAGCTGCTCTGCTCATGCTGTATTGGAGTAGAACTTTTATTGAAGAGCAGAGTTCGTTAAGGAGAACCAGATCTGGACTCCAGGGGTAAAGAACTGGCACATCCTCTTAATTAGCTGGAATTGGAGCAATGTTTGTCCACTGAATAGAGCCCCTCAGAAAGGATGGGGAAAGGAAGACGAGACACTTGGGGAATTTGGAAAGGAATATGTGTGTTTTGCATTACTTTTTAGGCAAATATATTTATTCACTGCAAAGAATTAGTGCTGCAGCCAAAACACTCCTTGCATTCCCCCACAGTCTGCTGTCCACATGATCCACTGGGATTAAGAGGCAGGCTTTGTTTTGGGTGGTTTGGGAAGTGCAGATGTCTGACTGTTAATGAGTAGTTCTTGAACTTTTTAAAATCTATTTCCCAACTATTTTGTTGCTTTGAAAGTCATGCAAAGCAACGAGAGGGCTGCCATGAATAGAAGCAGAATGTTGCCTTTCTCACAGTCAGATTTCAACTATCAGCTGATAAAACAGACCCCAAATATAAACCACTTGTTGCTTTGGGTTCTTTTATAAATGTCACCTTCAGGGAATGAGTCAGAGCCAATTTTCTCTTCAAGAGAGTGGAATTTTTACTCCTGTTGTCTTTTAAACTTGTATTATCTACTGCACTTTGTTAGGTGGTGTCTCTTGTAAAATTTCTCCCCTCACAGTTTGTATTTCAGCCATTATTTTAGAAATATTTAGCCTGGCTGGAAAGACACTGGAGAGTTATCAAAGGGGACAAGTCAGAGGCGCTTATCAACAATCCAAATTTGTCCTTCACCTCCAGGTTTATTCAGCTGCATTCAGGGAAATCACATTTGTTTGACATTGGCTGCCATAAACCTTTAGCCCACTGCTGTGTGGGATAACCTTGCAAAAGAATTTATAGCAATATTTAATCTGTGTGTGTGTGAATAATCAGTTTTCTCTGTGAGATGTGCCTCAGGCTCGTGGATTCATCCCTTCCCCTGGCACTGGAGGGATTTTGTGCACCAAGGAATCCTTTCCCTGCCTTCCAAATCCTGGCCTGGCTTGGCTTGGCCTTGCTTTTAAGCGCTGACTCCCGGCACCTTTCTGTGTCATTTATTTTCCTTTTTTCCCCAAATTTTGGGCCTGTTTGCTCCACTATGAATGTCCTTGGACTGAGGAAGGAGAAAGTAGCCTGGGTGGTGGTCCAGGACGTGGGGAGCAGGAAAAGGCAGATGGCTGCTCTGCTAATGGGGCTTCTCCATTTGGTCTCACAGGGAGAGGGACCTTTTCATTGTCACAATTTCTCAAAGCTCATTGATTTTTCATTCTAGCAGGATTTGTTTGCTTTTGAACCACTGCTGTGCTTTTATCATTAGATGCTGAACCTTTCACTGGGCTGCACATTTCACTAGTTTTTTGATACTTGCTCTTTTAGGATTCCAGCACAGAACTTCTTCCTTCCCCCTTTGCCTTGAGAAGACTCCTTAGAATCTAAATAAACCAGGCCCAGGCATTCTTTTTTTTATAGTTTGAAATAATCTAAATGCAATATGATCTATATTCCAGTTTTAGCTTAGCACATCAAAATATGAAAATAAAATTTTACTTTTGCTTTCTAAATCTGTGTTTTATTGCATACCAGGGATTTTTCCCCCAAAAAAAATTCTTTTAAAAAAGCATTTTGCTATTTTAAACAAAACAAAACCCACAAAAGATACTCTGGATGAAAGCTCAGCTGTGTTCTACAGCATTATTCAAGGTCCTCATCCTTCTGAAGGAAACTGGGGTGAAATGCCTGGAGATCAAGGTTGCAAAACTGCACAAAGTTTGCTGAAGCTGTGCTTAAGCAGGAACAGCTGCACTCCTGTGTTGCCTCTTTTTTAATTAGTTGAACCCACTTCCTCCACTCTTTACTTCCTTATGGGCTGGATCTGGAAAATATGAAGATAAGGATTTAATAGAGATCCATGTTTACTTACTTCAGCATTTGGGTTTATAGCCCAAAATAATGTAAGTAATTTTTCTCTTCTTCTCTATTTATCATCTCATTACTAATATTTTTAGAATAAGCTTGGTCCTGATCCCTCAAAGCTTTGTTTTCTGCAGTTCCAGTTGTGCCAGCTGGCTCTGGGCTTCAGCCAAGCTCTTCTTTAGAGCTCTTCCTCTGCTTTAGAGCTGATATTTGACTGTGTGAGCACAGCCCTGCTCCTCTCACGGGAGGCTTCCCAAGCTCTTCTTTGGTTTGATCGCGTTTGATCGCTGCTCATTAAAGATGCTCTTGCTTTTCTTTTTGGCAGGAGCTGGGACTGTCAGCCTTTAGAGCTCGTTTGTCATCACTGAGCTGGAGGCTGACTCTCCCTTCATGACTCTGTTTCAGTGACACGAATCTCAGCTGTGCTGGCTTTAAATTGTCACAATTTAATCTGCAGCACAGCCCTGGGAAGGTGGTTTGCAGAGCAGCTGCAAGCAGGGATGTTCTGACTGCACCAGGACACAAATACCAATTGTTTTGATGCTTCGTGGCATGCTAAAGGAAAAAAAAAACTTGAAATGCAGCATTTCAAAGACAGTTTCTTCCTCTGTGCACTCAACCAAAAGTACCATACTAGACCTAGAAATTGAAAACAGCCTGAGTCTACCTCTGTTCTATGGCTTTTGTATCTGCTCCTGATTTCTTTTAAAATTATTTAGTATTCTCTATGCCATACTTAGAGATTCCTAAAAGCTTGTGGTGGTTGAGGTTTTTAAGATTCCCTTAAATCAAGCTTTGTCCCCTGGTGTGGATCAGTGTGTGACAGTGATGGGAACCTCTGGACAAATTGTTGAAATTCTCTTTAAGAGCTGCTTCCCAAAGTCCAGGAGTGTGTGTGGGCACCAGGGAGAATCAAGGTTAAAAACCCATGGGGGTGTCTGTGCAGGTTTTTGGGCTTTAGGAGAAAAAATTTCTAATTATCAAAAGGTAACTGAGGTAGGAAAGGGTTTGAATGAGTAACAGGTTTGCAGACAAATGGAGAAATCGCTGCTTATCTTGTCCCAAATGAGATTAAAAGGCCTCTTCTAGCACTGAGTGATAAGAATTTATGGGAATCGCTGGTTCCATACTAATATTTTTTAGGTATAAAAGAGGAAATATGCCTGATGATATTAATTTGCTGTTAACTAATATGCTACAACATCAGTAAGTGGCAGTTAATCTATCAAACTCATGCCATGACATCTTACTTGTTGTTTTAATATGTTATAAGCATGAAATGTGTTTTTCAGGTATGTTTTACATTTGCACCAGGTAATGGAAAGTACAATATATTACGTGCTTGTGCCCCAGAGGAAACTTTTAAACAAAAATAATTGAATGCAATAAATCAGCCCCTGCTCTGCCCTCTGCTTTGCATCTCTCAGTCCATACTTATAGGAAGCCTTGTTGGGAGTGACAGGATAACAGAGCTGCTGCAGGGCCCACCAGATATTGGCTTTGTGTTCCAAGCCTGGAGAATAAAAAGAGAGAGAAAATGAAACCGATTCTTCAATAGGAGACTTCTTTCTTTTCAAAGATTTAGGGTCCTGTTACAGATTGCTGTTACCATTGGTTGTAAGCCTCTAGTTTTTCAAGTAATTAGGAACATCCACAAGCTAATAAATCTGCCCTGAAATTTTCATTTGCTTGTGGACGTTGTATGAGTTTGTATTTAACTGTGTCTGTGCACGGATGATTTATCAGGTGTTTATTCTCCAAAGTTTTCCTCGGAGGCACTGCTGAGATGATTTGATGCACAGTAGGTTTAATAACTGAAATGCTGGGATTATTGTTCCTGTTTGGTGTAGGGTTTATTTGCTCCCTTATCAGACACTAATCTGAAAGATTTCCTTGTCTTGTGAATGTGCAACTTGGTTTAGTTGATGCTTAACAAGTAGGAAAATCTCCTAAGTCACCTCTCATAGCATCTGCTGCAGCAGCCTGTAGTGAATAAAAACTTAAATACAAATAAATAATAAATAATAAAGCAAATATTGCCCTCTTTTTTGGTAAATTCAACATCCCATTTGATCATTTCGTGGCCATTCAGGCTGGGTCTCTCAAAAGGAGTTTTGCTGCTTTGAAAGTGGTGATGTGAACCCTTCCAAGGATCTCTCAGTGGCTGAGTTTTAGAAAGGAGGAATGGTGTGGATTATAAATAATCCAGCAAAAATAAATGTAGCCCGGGCTTGCAGCCCTGGTTCCTCAGCTCCTTTCCCCACCCAGTGTTTGTTTAACAGGAAGAGGTGATGAGAGAGGAGCTTCACTCCAGGCTGCTTGGACAAGTCCAGTGTGGCTCCAGTGCTTTGTTACCAACTGGTGCCTGAAACCAGAACTCCTCACAATTATTGATCTCAGCACAAGGAATGCTCTACTGGGCTCTGTATAAATATTAAAAACACTCTCAGTGGGGTTGTCACGTCCCCTGTGCTTTTATATTTAAGAACTACAACTCTAGAAATGCATTTATTCTGATAATTATATAGAGTGAAAAATTAAAATTATTCCTCAAAGTATCGCTGCTGATTTAAACATGGTTTGGAATCTTCTCCTTTGTAGAGATCTGTTTAAAAAAAAAAAAAATCTCAGCTTAAGACCTACTTAGCTTAGAATTCAAAATATTACCAGCAGACTAAAGCATGGTAGCTGAAACCAATTGCAAACAGATGGGATTTTCTTATTCTGATTGGCCATATGTTGCCAGAGGAAAAAAATGGAAAAATCCAGACAAAACATAACTCATCTAAAGGAAATGACCTTGATAGTTCTTGACTACTATATGGATTTTTTTTAGAGCTAACACATAGACTATTTCAAATATTCTGTAAGGATGGCAGTATTTGTAAAATAAGGGCTGTGGTGCTTGTTGAGGTGGTTCAGAGGGAAAATATAGCTCTGGGGGGAAAAAACCCACAAAAACCTGAGCAAAACCTCTGCCACAGACACAGGTGTAAACAGAAAGTAGAGAACTGCTGCAAGTCTAAGATGAATCATTCCAAGCCATTCCCCTGGGCATTCCTTCATGGAAATGAATAATAACTGCAAGTGTCTGAACAATGTAAATCACACTTGCTCTTGGAAAACCTCTCGAAATACGAATGTGCTCTATTTCTAATAGGCTGGGAAGTTTATGGCTTTAAAATGTGCAGCTTTATGTGACTAACTTCAAGAATAGCTCATATTCACTGACTTTTTGGTCCTTAAATTGCCATATTCACAGTGATCATTTGTAATTGTTAAAGAACTAAAGATTGCTGTTGCTGTATAGAAATATACCTTAAACACTTGTAAAGGCACATGGACCTAAAATGCTTGTATTGTCTGTTGTATCTTTTATCTGCAGGGTGTCTAAATCCATTAGGATTCATTTGTCTGTACATAGGATTTCTGCATTTTTATGATGTATTTATAAACGTGTACCAATCATACAGGTGCACAGGGCTCTCCCATATTTCATAATCTGCATTATTTCTCTGTCATCTTTTAGAGCTGGTCCTCCAGAATGTTTTTAATTGCATTACACATTTCAAACTTGCCACAGGACAAACTCCATACCTTGGCAAATCCATTTAGCCTCGATTTTAAACACCCTTCCCAACATTTGAGAACTGATTGCACCTCGGGGAGCACCTCAATGGGCTTTGGGTGGATTAATAACAGAACATGCAAAGTAAGTTGACAGTAAAACTTTCACTGGTGTTTGGCTGAGCTCATGTAAATATGATACTGATGAAGTGTGACCAAATCCCTGGTTAAAAACTTCAACTCCTTTCCTATAGAAGTTTAAGGTTATTATGGAGGGGTATTATGCATGCAGAAAGTAATTGAGTATTTCTCCCAGTGGAGGTTTAGATGTGGTATTCAGGGGGTTCTGCTTAGTTTAAATTCTATTAAAAATATGTTATAGTAACATTGAAGGCATTGTTGAAAGTATCAATGAGCTTCATAATTCAGTTCATCATTTTGTTCTTAAGGTCCCCAATTTTGCCCCCATGATATAACTGTTAGTTGTCTAAAAATACATCTTAAAGTGTTCATTATGATTAGAACAATTTCAAGAAGGTTTCTTTAGCAGTTTAAAGCAGTTTCTACAGATGTTATTGAAATAATCTTCCCATTTTCAAAAAAAAATCCCCTTCTGTTTTGGGGCAAACTTTGTGAATATTATGTTTTCATTGCTCTCTTAAAAAAGATAAAATAGAAGTGACTCTCCCAAGTAATCTCATTTGAAAATTCAAAAATGTTTTAATATGTAAAAGTTATAATAATTTAAAACAAACTTCAGCAAGTAGAATAAGGGAGCCCAGGAAATGCCATGTTTTTCTGGAATTAGGTTTTAAAAACTTGTCTTTCTAGTGTGTATTGACTGTACACCTAGAATGGTGTATGGACTGAATGGTCAATGTATGGACTGTATTTAGATACTTTTAGAAGGAGAATAAGACAAAAATCTGGTGTTATCTTTAAGAAGAAAAAACCCTGTGATCTATTGGAGTTGCATAAAACTTCAGACATGTTCAGAATTTGCTGTACTTACGGTGTGTGCAGACTTTACAGTCTGGTGCACGAGCAGGAGAACGGAGTGGTTTGGAAGCAAAGTTTTGCTTGGAAATTGGGAAATTTGGAACAGAATCCATCAAGCACAGAAATCACTGAAGGACAGGACCGGAGAGACGTTCTGCTTTGGGGTGAGCTCCAATATAACAAAGCTCATCTTTGTCACATGTTTGTCACCTTAAAACCTTCACTGGAAGGGATTCCAGAGGTTCCATGGGCAGCCCTGCTTGGAGCTGGGAGGGTTTTCCATGAGCAGCCTTCACCTCTGTGCAGCTCCAGCCCAATTTCTCCTTGAGTACCAGCAGCAGGAATTCACTGAGGGATCATCAAACACGTGTTGAAAGGTTTGGGAGGAGACAGCTCCGCTAACAATGCAGAATTAAATTTAGTGCAAACCTTCAGAAGAGTCGAAGCAGCTGCTGAAAGACAAGGGAGTGCAGCTCTTTATGGTTCTTAACTTCTCTTCTCTGGAGCTGTCCTAGTGAGAAATAATATATTCAAAATGAGGATTGCATAGAGATCAAATCCTGAACAGCCATGAGCTTCTGTGGCCAGAGCCACACAGCAATAAAATGCCTCAGGTGGCTGGAGGTGCCCTCTGGTTACTCCAGAGGCCTGGGAGAGAAAAAACAAACCTGAAAAAGATATTTTTATCACTGCTGCCTTGGTTCCAAAAGAATCAGTGGAAGCTTGATTACATTTGATTGCTTTGTTTGAAAATAATAACAACAACAAAAAAGGTTTCTAATAAGAAAAAAAAAAAAGAAAAGAAGAGCTCAGCAATGAATGAGAAGTGTTTGATGTACATGACAGACTCTGGTACTTTTCCTGCATTGTTGAATTGAATTGTGAGACTCCTTGGAGCAGGTTGTAACATGTGCCGTGTGCGTAAATGGATTCCAAAAGCAATTAGAAATACACATGGAAGAAAGCTCTGCAAGAAGAATTGATTTAATTAGTCCAAGACTTGAAAATGAGATGTTAATAAGAGAAGAAACACCACACCAGCTCTGGAAATTCAAAAACTGGAATCTGGGCTATGAGTCATATTTGTCTTGATTTTTTCCTCCTTCTGGTCACTTCTGGCCACTCTCAAAGGAGTGGTCAGGTGGATTCAGGTTGAGCCTGGCCTAAAACAGCTTTACTCAAGTTGGTAGAGACCATGGGAGATCCTTAGTCCTGCTCCAAGCAGGATCTAGTTCAGAGCAGCTTTCTTGGGAATTTGTCCAATCTCCAAAACCTCCAAGGAAGAGCGGAGATTTCCCTGCCTCTCCTGGCCTGTTGCACTGCTCAGTTATTCCCTCAGAGAGGACGTTTGTTTGTTTGTTTGTTTGTTTGTTTGTTTTGTTTGTTTTGTTTTGTTTGTTTTGTTTCCTTCAGTGCAGTGAGAATTCCTCCTGCTGGATTGCTGGGCACAGTCCTTGTCCCATCCATGAGGAGCTGCACCTCGGGGTGTTGCCCGGAACACAAAATCAACAACACGGAGACAGAGGTCTGCAGTGAAAGCTGCTCCCCACAAAAAGGGACCCCAGCCTGTTTATTTCTTTTCCTTTTATAATTTTTGTGGGTCTGGTAGCAGATTGGATTCTGGGGTTACCACCCCTTCACCCCACTGGCCAGACCAGCTGTCAACCAACATTATTTTCAGGCTGGAAATATGTAAGCAAAGGACAGCGGACAAAAACAAGAAAGGTTGTTTATATTCCAAAGTGTAAGAAAGTGAAAAACTGACCCTTAATATTGTAGGGTAACTAAAGAACTGACTCCATCTTATAAGCAAGTAGAAGGCTTTAAAAAATCTCAGAAAAACCAGGGTAACATCGGGGTGCCAGGGATGTGCCTCTGTGCCCCCCTTTGAACTTGGCCTTTTCCAGGCTCAGAGCCCAGCCCAGCCCCTCCTGTCGGGCTCCCTCCTCCCCCTGCCCTTCCTGGTCCCCTCTGCTGGGCTCCAGTTTCTCCAGTTCATTCCTGGGGGTCCAGAACTGAGCACCTCAATTTTGTCACCTCAGGTGGGACTCTGAATCAAACAATGCCAGACCCAGTTAGAGACAGGGCATGGGATTAAACTGATTTGGTTTAGCTGATTAACCTGATTTTCTGGGTACCTGAAAATTTAAATTCTTGCCACATTAAAGCACTGTACAGGGACTGTCCAACACTCACACAGGTCTGCCCATGTTTTTCAATTATTATTGTTAGTATTCCGTTAAAAGGCCTTTCAGAATTTGGCCCCTTTCAATGAAAAATTTCCATCCGCTCTCTAATCTCTCAAATCCAACTTAGAGGTAAAGGTTCTACATAGAGAAAAGAAAATAAACCCATCAGACTTAGGCAGTAAAGAAATAAATATACTATGGGCTGTAAAAGGGTGTTAGTATTTCAATGCAGCCTTTAATATTATTTTTCCTTTTACTCTAGCAGCTATTCCAATTAAATTAAGTACCTTTTATGTGTGGTATCAGCACAGAGTGGATATTAATTTGTCTCTTGAGTTTGAGTAAAGAATATAGTTAATATACTAACTTTATAGTAAGGCCTTGCTATAAAATATTTATCTCTGGAATGAATATGATTATTGTAGGGACACGGTGCTTAGATGTTCATTGAAATGGAACAAATATATATTTCAGTAATCCTGCAGTGGTTTGTTAAAATAAATTAAACCAATAGAGGTGAAGGTGGTAGCTTTGGTAAGGTATGAGACTTTCTAGACATCAAATAAGTGACACAAAAACAAGACTCTCTTTGTAATGGAAGGGGTTTTTTATACTTTTTGTAGCGTCCCAAATTCAATGTAATTTTTATTATTCTGATCTTTTTCAAATTTCCATCAAACATTAAAAACATTTGACCTTTGAAGAGAGGGGTTTTTTCCACAACTTTGATTTTGATCACTCTGTGCATTATAAAACCCTCCTGTTATTTAACTTGTGTTTTGCTACAGAATTACCAAAAGAAAACTTACTGGCTTATCAAAATTCTGACAGTGCCACAGGGTTATTTTAGTTTTAATAAAATTCCTTTCCTCCTTCTCCCTGCAGGTCTGTCCACAGTGGGGAGGGAGCTTTGCTTTTCCTTGCCAGGTATTTGTCTAAACAATGTTTGGAAACTTGGATTTCTCTGATGATTCAAAACTCATAACACAAATGGAGCTGCTGTGGGCTGAGAGCAAGGAAATATATATTTTTTTTAAGTGGCCAAAATGCTTTGAAATCAGCCTTTGCAGGGCTGCAGGTCCCTCAAGTTTCATCTGTCTTTTTTTATGAAAAATGGGCTTTTTGCTTTCTTTTGTTCTGTGGACTGGGAACGTTCAGGAGGTACCAGCACAATGAAGATAACTGGGAGGGTGGGGGCCAACCTGCAGTGCCTCTCCAGGCCTGGAAATCTCTGTGTGTGCATTTCAAATACAATCATTAGCCATGTTTCATCAGCTCTGTTCCTTATTGTACTTAACCTGGGGTCACTGTAATATTTCTTAGGTTTAATGCTTCCAGATTTATGAAAGGGTTGCCGATAAATTCTTTTAATCCAATATGGCTTATTGATTCATGTATTTGAAAGATCTTTAATATCCTCTTTGTACCTTTGATTCCTTAAGTGTTGCAAAAAGGCAGAAATTGGTAATTGTTGATAACAAGATCTCTGGGCCTCAGAACTGTGTCTCATTCATTTAAAGAGGATTAGGGGAGGCAGGAGCTCACAGAGCAGGAGCCAGGACAGAACAAAACCACAAATAGAATTATGGAGAGAACACACAATAGGTGGTTTAAGCATGTCTGTTGTAACAACAGGACTTGGGTAATCACGTGTCCCACCCTGGGAGAGGGCAGCTCACTTGTAAAAGAACCCCTGGCTTCAAATGCAGTGATCAAACGCCTCCTGAATTACAGATGTTTACTTTCATCAGTTTATTTGATTAGGGGCACAAAGGAAGGATGGCGTGCTAAAGGGAAAAAGCATTTTGTGCAGGAAGGAAAAACTTGCTGCTACTGGAGAGCCTCTTAATTCCTATCCAAACTAAAACTGTGCATCTCTCCTGCATGAACTGAGTCAGCACTGAATTGCATTAAAGTCACTAAAAGGATGAAGGAATTAGAAAAGTACAAAAGCAAAACTTGTCCAGGCACAGAGCATTTCAACTTCAAAATGATGAACCAATTAGTTCATGAAGTGACCATCCAGGAAGTGCCAGTAGCTGCTCCAAGCAGAGAGAGCTCAAGCTCTTTTTTCCTTTCTCCTTTTCATATTTCTTTTTGATGTTTCCTAGAGTTCCAAGATTTTTTCCCCTGTTTTTCCATCTAAAAACCGTTCAGCTTGGCAATGTTCTGCTGAATAATTCATTGAGATCCATCCCCAGGGAGGCCTGGGCAATCTGACAGCTCTGCACCTCCTGATGAAGGGCCCGGGAGTGCTGCCTCTGATGGGAGTGTGCTCTGCACCCCTCAGCTGGGACTGAGACTCACATCAGCCCTCCAGGTACTCCTCTGATCTGCAAAAACGGGCACTGGCAGCTCCTCTGTGACCTGTTCAGAGGTCACTCATCAGAGAGGCTCCAGGTGATGAAATACAAAGAAATAATCAAGAGAAAGGAGGAGTTGCACACTCACGCTGCATCCCTGGGGTATTTCTGTGTGTGTCAGGTTCAGAACACTCAGCCCCTCTCTGCCAGCGCGTGGGCACTGCTCAGAACACAGAACTCACTTATGGAGGGAAAAGCTTTATTGCTCTTGCAGTGTACCTGGGTAAATTCCTCCTCAGCCACGGCTAAGAAGGGTCAGGGTAGTTTTATGCTCTTCCAGGATGGTATAATGCCCAGCTAGGATTGTTACCAGACGTTTGCATTTTTTTGCTATCAGGAATGTGCAGTAAACCCAGCGTGAGTTCATGTGAGTTGCTGTGGTGTTGAGCCAGAGTGGTTTCCCAGGAACACCGTGCCAGATATTTCAAGCAATAAGGATATCTGCCTGATAAGTTATTTTTCTCTCTGGAATCTAAGGTTCAGCTCCTTCTGTCAGCCTGCATGTTCTCCAATTGCATTCCAGATTTAGCTAATGATCTTGCAATGCTTCAGACAGAAAGTGGAAGTGAGCACATGAAGTGCCAAAAGAAACTCTGAAAGAAGTCTCGATGTAGCACAGCAATAATTCACGGCTGATGACATTACCAGAAGTGATGAGTTTCACACACACACACATTGAGAGGAGATGTATTATTTCAGAAAATGGAAAGCTGCAAAATCAATAGGAACAGCTATGGGCGAGTGCCAGGACCAGCCATGGCATCCTCCTGGAATTTAATAAGCAAATGTTGCCTGGTGGTTTTGTTCTTAGAGCGTTGTGTTGTCAGACCCATCACAGCTCCCCATGATCCACTGTAATTCCTACATTTGGGAATACAGAACATGGATCTGGTTTTGCTGGTGCCAGAGCTGTGCTGAGATACTGATACAGCTGACTTTGATCCCTGTGAACATCAGGGTGCTTCCCATGACTGACATGGGAATGAGAGCAGAGATCCAGGAGGGAATGAGAGCAGAGATCCAGGAGGGAATGGCAGCAGAGATCCAGGAGGGAATGAGAGCAGAGATCCAGGACGGAATGAGAGCAGAGATCCAGGAGGGAATGAGAGCAGAGATCCAGGGGGGAATGAGAGCAGAGATCTGGGATGGAATGAGAGCAGAGATCTGGGATGGAATGAGAGCAGAGATCTGGGATGGAATGAGAGCAGAGATCCAGGAGGGAATGGCAGCAGAGATCCAGGAGGGAATGAGAGCAGAGATCCAGGAGGGAATGAGAGCAGAGATCCAGGAGGGAATGAGAGCAGAGATCCAGGACGGAATGAGAGCAGAGATCCAGGAGGGAATGAGAGCAGAGATCCAGGGGGGAATGAGAGCAGAGATCCAGGAGGGAATGGCAGCAGAGATCCAGGAGGGAATGAGAGCAGAGATCCAGGAGGGAATGAGAGCAGAGATCCAGGAGGGAATGAGAGCAGAGATCCAGGAGGGAATGAGAGCAGAGATCCAGGGGGGAATGAGAGCAGAGATCCAGGGGGAATGAGAGCAGAGATCTGGGATGGAATCACAGCAGAGATCCAGGAGGGAATTCCATAAGAATTGAAGCCATTCAGAACTGACCATTCAAAGTTGGAGATCTGCTACAGAAAGTTTCTGGTTTAATCTCCAGCTTTAAGAGTCTTTCTTGGCAATGGCTTTGTTTATTTTAAAGATTACTGAGAAATTAGGAGCGTTTTCCACAATGCTGAAAGATGAGGTTGGGAGGTTGTTCATTTAATTTCTGTGGCTGTGTGACTGAAGTCTTACTTGTCACTTCAGATCCAGGGCTGGGTGACTTGTGGATGTTAATAAATATTTATTAATAACACACCCAGAGAAAGGGATCAGGATGTGGTTGGAGGCTGTAATAGATCTTTGCTGCTGCCTCATTCCTGGAGGAATGACCTGTAATCTCAGGAAACTATTTATACAGATTGTGGTGACAAGGAAAGCACCAGGAGTTGTGACAAGTATGTTTGTGATGGCTCCAGAAGTATTTGGAGTGTTTTATTAATGACAGGTTAAACAGATCCAAAGCTTGTAGAAATGATAGGAATAACAAGTAGTGCATACACTGATTTTTGAACATTTCCAGGTTTAAAACATAGCATGTTTACTTGGGGTTTATTTCTTTACCATTTTTTGGTAATAGCTTGCCCTGAAGAAGCAGAATTTGATTTTTTTGTCAAGCCTACACAGAAGAGCAATACATTCTTATATTTTCTTTTATTTGGTCCTGGTTTCCATATGGGAAGACCAAAAGGATGCATTACAGCATGTGAAAATACTTTAAATATTAAATAAAGACCAGTTGGAAATTCTTTCTGCAAATATTGAATATTCCATGCTTCACTGACATATATTCATACTCCTGAATACTTTAATACATTTATTTTCCTGAATTGCTCAGTGAGTGCATCAGCCTTTTGAATTTCTCACCAGTTTTCTCTTCCCTCATACAAGATAATAAGATTTGCCAGATTTGGGGATGATAATAACCCTGGATATATAACATTAATTGTTGAAAATAGTGTATAACTTCAGGCTTGGGTTGCTGCTGTAGAAACGAGGCCTCTTGGTTCAGCTGCAGGTGGCAGCAGAACCCTGGTGTTATTTCCAGCCAGCCCCAGTACCTAAATGAGCTTCTGGCCAATTAATAACAGAAAAGTTGATCATGCTGTTGAAAAAATTTGATTTTTTTTTTCATTTGCAGCCTGGAAATGTATATTTTAAAATTTATTTTTCAAATAGGACCGATTTTCCTCTTTGGTATTACAGAACATTCTGGTCTGCCAAGGTTCTGAGATTTTCCTCCTGATGCCTGCACAAATACAATTATTTATTTAACTCTAAATCAGTGGTATTCTATGTATAAAGCCAGAACAAGAATATTAAGCATTAATAAGATTGGCACTGTAGTTTTAAATGTAAGCAGGTGGTTTGCCAGATATGTTTGGACAGAATCCTGTAAAATTCTGTACAATAGTCAAATATCTGTAAGTGGCACCATAATACAGAATATAAGCTGCTTGTAAGTGAATATTTTATATAGTTTTCCTCCCTCTCTCTGAATTGTGGGAATAATTTGTATTATCAGAGATAGAAGATGAAAAAAAATGAATCTCTGGCAAACATAGGCAGCTTCTGCATTTATTATTTGACAGTAGCTGTGCCTTGTTTTTCATTGGAGTTGTTGCTGAGAACAATAATACCATTTCTGCCTTTCATCAGAGTTCTTTTTCCCCCTAAAAATCTGAAATATGACAGAAATAAGTATAAAATAAATGCACATTACTTATTGATGTGGGTAGAGTGACAATGCTGCGATGAGATCAAACCTTTTCATGGCATAAAGGAACTATTTAAACGTGGAGTTATCCCAGTGCAAAGGTGGGGAAAGCACCACTGAGGACAATGCAGCTCTAAGTCACAAAATGGGATTTATTTGCTCTCTCTCCCCTTTCTCTTGTTCTTGCTGGTCCCCATTCACAGCACAGGGAAGTTCAAAGCACACTTTGAATATTTCTTCGGAACAAATAAGCAATTCACAGCTTCCCTGCGCTCTTTGAGAGGTTCATTTTGCCCTGCCTGAGTCACACATCAGCCTGGGCTGGGGCTGTCAGTGCTGCATTCACAGAAATAAAACCAGGACTTCAGAGCACCCCGAGCACTGGAGGGGTTCTGGGGCTGATTTCCTCAGAATTTATTTTATCTATGTGCTAAGGCAATGATAATAGTGAGGAGCTGCCAGTCCTGGGGCACACCCAGTCCACGGGAGGTGCTTGCATTTGATCTTTAGTTAAATGAAGATTCTCACAGCTTCTCTGAATAGCGAGTGGCAAAGAACTCCTTTGGATCAGCACAGCAGAACAGACAAAAGCAGCTCCACAGCCAAACACTGCTCATTGAAAATACTGAAATAACCTTTTCAAATCACCTCTGCAGTGTTGTCCTAGCAGGAAACTGCAGCCCCAAATTCTCATTCCCCGAGGAAACACGAACTTAAGAACTAAATTTCAGCAGGTGCTGTTCAAACTGCACCCACCCAGCACTGCACAGTGCTTGGCCCTTTGGACAGCCCCTGGAAACTGCTCCTGTCCCAGATTTTTGTTGGAATATGTTCTTAGGAGGAAGGAAAAATGGGCATTGAACTTAGACACTTCCATCTTTGCTTTCATTTTCATTTCCATATGAGGAACTTGTGCCTATTCCAACTAGTTTTACAAATAAATACATTGGATGTGCATTCACCTCTGTTCTGAACCATTTTAAAGTTTCCTTTCTGAGGCTCTGCTTTTCTTCCCAGCCTTTTCGTAATTCTGGGTGAGGAGGGGAGCAGAGGTTTCAATTCTGCTCAGTGGTGTCAGCCTGAACAGAGCTGCCCAAACACCGAGGTGATTATTGTTAGGCCATCAAACTGGCAATAAAATTCCTGCCCAGTGTACAGAACTTTAAGACAGAAGAATATTTTTGCAAGGAAATAGTCCTCTTTGACTCGAATTAGGAGTGGGTTTTAGGATCAACCCCAAATTTGCTTTCAGAGATGTCATTTGCATATTCCCTAGGCTGTTTTACTTCAAAGCTTTTATATATTTATCAGATTTTTGAAATCCATTTCTTTAAATGCGTATTTTACTCAATATTTGCCTCGATATATTAAATTCAGCTTTTCAGTTCTGATCCTTTGAGCTGGCTGCAGGTTCAGGTTTGTCTTTTTTTGCCCTGCACAGGGGTTAATTATGAAATGAAAATTTCCCTTTAACAAAACAGCTTCTACTGGTTTATTGGAGAGTTGAGTTTTATTAATTTGGATCCGCTGGTGCTGTTTTAACTGGGCAGAGCTGAATTGTAAATTCCAGCCTGGTTGGGAATGCTGAGCAGAGCCCGAGCTAACAGGGGATGGAGCTTGGGGTGAGTGTGATGGAGGGTCTGTGACAAGGCAAAAAACAAACATCAACCTACAAATAAATTTATATTTTAATTGAATTGCACAGGTCCTCGTCTCACCTCCTGATTTGCTCACTGTGAAATTAGTTATTAAATCTTTGCTTTAAATCCTAAACAAAATGTAGTCTTTATAAATGTTTTCTGGCTTCTCTAAGGTCGGTCCTGTCCTTTTGTTCTTCAGACCCTTTGGATTCAGTTCCTAAAGGTTTATCAGAGCAAGAACCACCCCACTTTCTCTTTGAATTGTTGTAAATGTTTGTCCTAATGTATTGAGATGACTCTGTTTTTTCTCACAATAACAATTTCTGTTCTATTTGATTTTATAACATTTTTGAAAGTGGAACAGAGAAACATTTCGTTTCCATCTCCAGCACAGAAGCTGTAAACTTCACCTTTCAGATCAGTGTTTTCAGTGCAAAATCTGCCCATTTTTTCCCTAATAGAAGCTCAGACGAGTCTATAAAGCTTTTATAAGTTAATGAATGTTTCACACCAGCTGCTGATGCCCTAAGTCAGGCAGTCCCCAGCGAGGGAGACTCAATCTCTGCTGGGGATTGAAGTTCCCTGCAATCAGATTGAGACTTTCCAGACTTGAGAGTGGTCACATTTTTCATAGCTTAACTGTAAATCATCTTTCACTTAGAAGATTTAGAGACAGACTGAGGAGCTAAATCTTTGAGTTTGCCTTCCTAACCAGTGGAAGGCATTAGATGAGCCTCATTATGGTGTTTCCTAAAGGATTAGAGAAAACAGTTTGGTAACGTTCAAAGTAGGACAAATACCATTACAAGTATAACAACTTTATCCTCCTAATGATTTAGATGGAGAATTAGGTGTGATCACAGGACACTTGGAAATTGTTTGGAGTGACAGAGGGGAGAATCAAAACCTTTCAGCTATGAAATGATTAGGAATAAATCTGGATGCTGGAAATAATGAGTTGGAAAATGTTGTGACTGGGAACTGGAATATGTTTATTGTGATATCAATGATTAAAAAGTGCAATTCTCAGTGTCAGGCTGGCCCTGGCACAGTGTGAGTGCCCCTGTCACTGAGCCTGCTCACATCCTTATAGAAAAAGCCCTTCACTTCAGAATTTAGGCTGCTTAAATATTTGCTGTATGAAGCATTTTTATAATTATAGATATTTGCTGTATGCAAGTGCAGACTTGGTATTTCAGTATGAAATAGGAATTCAGGAATTAGGAATTACATTGTGATAAAAATGAGAATAACGTGAGTTGCCATCAGCTGCCAGTAACAAGTCATTGGCAATTCAAAATATGGAATTTCAGTTCAATTGAGATTTTGATTCCTATAATTTTTTCAACACTAATATTAAAGTTGTGTTCCTTAGGAGCCTTTATTACTTCTTCAGTTTGGAGGTTTTGTTTTGTCATTTAAATTTAAACTTCCCACTCTTTATTTGTATGTAGTTAGAATAGGTCTGCTTTTAATAGTGCATTTGTATTTATAGTAGTACTTAACAAAATTTAATTTAATTTTTTTGTTAATGTGAACTAAATATCACGGATATTTTACCATATAGAAATTGATGACAGAACTGTGGATTTTTTATTAACCTTAAAGCAAAACCAGGAGGAAATTTTCTTTTTTTCCCTTCTTGGATTTTCCCTTTTGAAAGTCAAGAGACCTTCATGAAAATGAATTGTTCTTTTCTTTGTCATATAAAACAAACTGAAAGGAAGGTGTAACAGGACACTGCTCACTGACCTGCTTTTAACATAATGCTGTGTAAATTAAATCCATAAGTGAGAAATGCCCCCCTCTACCAGGTTACACTAGAATTGCTTTATTCTTGCATTTATTATTATTTTTTGTGCAGACTCAAAGCCAAAGCAATGCCCACATACCCCTGGTACAGAAAAGGGGTATTAGTGGGTGGATATTTTCCTGAAAAGAACATTATATTTCTATTTCTTTTTGACAGCAATTTAACCTAAAGGGCAGATCTTGTTATCTAACTAGTGACTCTGCCTGGATATCGTGTTCAAAACAAAAAAAGCTGCTTTTTGTCTCTTGTATTGTGAGGTTTGGCTGCAACCCACTCCAACCCCAGCAGTGTAAGGAAAAGTCTCTGGAATATGATTTAATGTTCCAGTTACGAGTTCTTCTGCTGGAAAACAGCACCTAAAAGATAATTCTCAACGCATGCTGATGGATTTCCCCCTCTGTAAAATGGTGGTGTAATTTATTTGAAAGCTGCTTGTGTTTTATTTTTGATAGTATAGAGAAGCTCTTAGCATTATGAGCTTTGTCTGATTAAGCGCACAAAATGACAAACAAGGTTGTCCTGTGCTCATCTTCTTCCTTCTTTAGGCAGATAATCACCTTTAGAAGGCTGGATCCTATTCAGCTACTCTGTCAGTCAGCAATACCAAGACCCCCGTAAGCCGCATTTATCAAACTAAACACTTGATCTGTATCGGCACATCAGCTGCTGCCGGGCCCTAAGACACAAGATGAAAGTTGCAATTAGGATTTAGGAGGGCATTTTATTATCTGAGATTTGAAATAGGTTTTGTTAGTTAATCCAAACATCTTTCCAGATATGTTGACAGAGCCCTTCTGTACATGTACTTACTTCAGCTTAAGTGGGAACTGCGGTGGATGTTGCCAAGATTTAATACCTCTAAAAGGAGAATACTTGTCAAGGGCAGGACACTGAGGGGATGGAGCAGTGCCTTGGGCAGCCTCCCTTCACGTGGCATTCAGCATTCTGCTGGCCAGCTTTTCCCGAAAAATAAAATCTAGTCCTTAATAAAGGAAAATTAGTAGCTTAACCAAGATTAGACTATACCCCAGCTGCTTTTATAAGTCTGTCGATTGTGTATGAACTCTGCGTGCCCAGGGCTCAACATGTTACAGACAGGGGGATCTCTCCAAAGCTTCAAGAGCAGAATAAAACCCTTACCTTTCTCATGCTCCCTAAAACGCTTTAATAGCAAGGCATTCTTTTTCTTAATGACATTTGTAGCCATAACTTTTATATTTCTCTTGTACACGAGAGGGACTTGTGCCTGTGGCAGTCAGTGGGGGATGGACCCCACTGGTTTTGTGCCATCTGAGTTGTCCTGGGGCTCATCCCACTGTCTCCAGCTCTTGTGTATTTTGATTTCTCCCAGAAGATGGAGATTTTTTTCTGTGCAGGAGGAACCTGTGCAGGTTTTCTCTCCAGCTGGATCCACCAGGCTGGAGCTGCTGTGTCTGATCCACACTGGATCTGCTGGATCTGGTGTCCCCAATGTCCCCTGTAAATTGCTTTTCACTCCACTCTGTTTGAAATTGGGAAAGGAAAATATCCACAAACCCCCAAGTTTCATCACCACTGTACCTATTTAAACAGGTGAATCACAATATTCCTATGGAAATTCTCACAGAGCCTCTAACTTTATAAATGATAAACGGCTGGGCCACTCTTTTACAGAAGTGCTGACTTCATTAATCTAAATGAACTAATTTTGATGATTTCACAGCGCTTGTACAGCCACAGGAATTGTGAAGACAAGGCAAGGCTGCTTTGGGGAGTGTGTGGCTGTACAGTCCCTGGACAGCAGAGGTCCTCCAGACCCAGCTGTTCATCCCCAAGTGGGAATTTTGCAGCAATTACCTTCGATTAGTCACTCCAGAAAATAATTTTGTCATGGAGATAAACAAAACAGTCATCTTGTTTGCCTTGATTTTTTAAAATTATTATTATTATTGTGGAATATTTGCTGTTGTTATTTCCTCTGCAGTGCTGCAGTAATATTTTAAAAGACACTTGGAGGGTTTAAATCCTCTGTGGATTATTTTGAAGACACATCCAGCAGTATTTTAGCAAACTATTTCTTGTGCCTCATCTGTCATTTAGCAACAGTGCTGCTGTCTAGAAACATAACTCTTTAATTATTATCAGAAAACACAGAAACATCTGAAACGTTCTGGTTAGAATATAACTGATATTCAGAAATTATCAGGTCACTTTTCAGTAAGATTGTAACAAATTTTTACCTCAGCTTTGAGATATTAATTTTGATTATTTGAATGTGTACAGCAAGTAAAGAGTTGGCAAGGCCTCCTGAATTTATGAACTTGGGCAAAACTTAAATCTTTATGCACTTATAGAGGTAACTGTATTATCAGCCTCTCATTTGTAGATTTATAGAAATCTTACCAAAATATGGAAATTATAAATATTGAGTGTTTTTTCTCCTACATTCTCTGCTGGCTGAGCACCTTAACAAGCTCTGTCTGAAAACCATTCCAACTTTGTTGCTGGTAACTTCCCTGTAACCTGGGCAACTAAGCTTTGAGAAGAAAACAAGAATATAAGTAAAAGTAACTGCAGTTTATTTTAAAATATTTTCCATTATTAACACATTTTTAATAGCAGGAGACGCCCAGGTTTTGGCTTCATTATTAAACATGCTGGAGAACGGGGTTTGTGCTCGAGCAGCTGCCAGCTTTGTGTCTCCACTCACAATTATTTCCAAATTGTTACCCTGCTACTGCTATTAACTGGGTTGGTCATTCACAGGTTTTTAGAAGGCCAAAAAAAAAAAGAAGAAAAAAGAAAAAAAAGGGCATTTTCCCATTTTACTTCAATTTGGTTCACTACTGTCTTTAACCTGTCGTGTTTTCTGGACAATCTCATGACGGTGCCTTTTTGTAAAAGCCCTCTGAATGATGGATTAAGATCTGTCTTGGATTTTACATGGATTAAGCTTTAAATTAACATAAAAGAATAACAATGTGAATCAATTTGATCAAAGAAAAAGTGTCACTAATTATTTAAACAGGACACTTAGTCCCGAGGTTTAAAGGCAAAGGAGCGGATTTCCCTTGCATGTGGATCGAATCAGAAGTATCCCATAATTGACTCTTTACAAGACCTTTCTGCAGAGTAATGGACTAGATATTAAAGCCTTAAGTATTTAAAGTGAGTTTCCGTCCTTCTCTAAATGGAGCTGCGGCACTAAGAGCTCTTTTACAAGTCTGACACATTAGTGCATCCCTGGGAACGCAGCCCCGCATTCCCGGGGCGCTCAGCCCTTCCTCGGTGTGAAACGGGGACCTTGAACCTGTGAGGAGCATCCCGAGAATAAATTCCAGATGGGGCACTCTGTCGGGAAGGAGCAGAGATAGGATGGGATGGGGAAAAAACCACTTTTTATAAGTGTTTAATTGGCTTTATCTTCGCCACCTATTTCTAATTTTGTTGGTGCCTCTTGGGAAAATTCATTTTCTGGTGGCCTCAGAGCTGCTCTCCTTTCTGGGCTCTGCAGATGCCCTCCTGCATTTCTGGCTGTCCAAAATGGGTAAGATGAATGGTGCTACAAATAAAACACAGAAAGAATTCTCCATTTTCTCATACCAGCTTTATTTTGAAGGGGATGCAGTGAAATCATTCCCAAAAAAGACACTGCTCTCTCCTTGGCCAGCCCTTGTTTGCACGAGGGTGTTGCAGAGCTCAGCCTTTCACTCTGAGATGTTCCTAAGGGAAATAAAGGCAGTACCATTTATCCAATCTTATGAAAACAATCACAAATAACACAGGAAAACATGAAAATGTTGTAGGTGCTCCCATTGTTTACAGGGTTGAGCCAATCCATTTTTTTCCTGGTTTATTATTATTATTATTACTATTACTATTACTATTACTATTACTATTACTATTACTATTACTATTGCTATTGCTATTGCTATTGCTATTGCTATTGCTATTACTATTACTATTACTATTACTATTACTATTACTATTACTATTACTATTACTATTACTATTACTATATGTAAAATGGCATGTATTATATTAGGGAGTATTTCTGTCAATATAAACTTTTATTTGTATTGATCCTTGTTTAAATTGTTGCTGTGCTTCGTCTTAGAGTCCATGAACATCCTCCAGCTCTTTACTTTCCATTAATCCATGCTCCAAGTGGTTTCTCCCAAATTGTGCCACAGGTTTCAGCTTTTCAGACAGCCCCATGTATGTGGTACAATAATATGAGACTGATAGGAAAAATCGGGTTTGTATGGAAATAATTCATGTATAAATATTCCTTTGCTATGTGGTTTATACTATATAGACTTACAGGATAATAATCCTGTGAGCAAAATAATCCTTCATATGATACAGAATTTACTTTTAGCTGATTTCTGTCTTCTGCTGTCAGGTAGAAACCTGAAATCAACTGGAGATCAGTCAGAGAAGGAGCCTTGGGAAGGCAAAAATTTTGTCCCATATTGGCACAGTTTAAAATTTCAGAAGATGAGAAAAATCTGAATATCTGAACTTCAATTTGTAACATCTGGGACTTGAAACCAGACATAAACAATATCAAATGAATTATATTTTTTGTGTTTCATCAAAATAACCTTGTAAATACTGAAACCACAAATTGTACTTTAAAATGAGAATGGACATTGACTGTGATTACCCTGAAAGTTGAAGTATTTCATACACAAAGATCAAAGAAATGCTGCTTAACTCTTGCAGAGGAGAAATAATTTATAAAAACCCATCTAAAACTTCGGGTTATGGATTTAACTGTTCCTTTTTGCGGAGGTGAAGGAAGAGAGCCAAGTTTTGCAGTATTTATTTTCACAATTATTCCTGGGCTTGTCCTCTGCTCCCAGGGAAGGACCTCCCGTGTTTTGGGCAAGCCGTGGGAACGCTGGGGGCTCTGCCCTGGGCTGCAGACAGGGAATGAGGGGCTCCACAAAGCCTCATTTTGTGCCTTTGGAGGAAAAAAAAGCCTTGGTGACCTTGTCCCCAGGCTGGGCTGGGGTCTGGGGCCAAGGCTGGTCCTGCAGAGCCACAGCAGCTCCAGCCTGGATGCAATGGACACAGCCCCAGGTCCTGGCAGGGGTGAGGAGCTCACCCACCTCGGGCTCAGGGCTTTGGGGGTTTCTCAGCTCCTTCCAGGCCTTGTGGGACACAATTCTGGTTCTGCTCTCTGCAGTGCCCAGGTGAGGGGGGTCTGCACAGCGCTGCGACAAAGCGGAATTCCCAAATTCCCAAATTCCCTGCACCCCCTGCTCAGGGCTGTGTTTGTGCTCAGGGCTTTTGGGGTTTCTGTGCTCCCTCCAGGCCCTGTGGGCCACAATTCTGGTTCTGCTCTCTGCAGTGCCCAGGTGAGGGGGGTCTGCACAGCGCTGCAACAAAGCGGAATTCCCGAATCCCCAGAATTCCCAAATTCCCTGCACCCCCCTGCTCAGGGCTGTGTTTGTACTCAGGGCTTTTGGGGTTTCTGTGCTCCCTCCAGGCCCTGTGGGACACAATTCTGGTTCTGCCCTCTGCAGTGCCCAGGTGAGGGGGGTCTGCACAGTCCCATGACAAAGCGGAATTCCCAAATTCCCAAAATTCCCAAATTCCCAAAATTCCCGAATTCCCAGAGCAGCTCCCTGAGCTGCACCCCCTGCTCAGGGCTGTGTTTGCACTCAGGGCTTCCATCCCTTTATTTCCCCCTGGTGATTTCTCAGTGGAGAAAAATAGAGTTCCTATGGCACAGAGTTTTTCCATTGAGCTTCCAGCTTTCCATATCCTGCTCCCGTGCCATGGAGGGAGTATTGGAGCTCTTCTGCTGCTTGGACTGTAGGGGTCTGAGTTGTTAAACCTTTTCCAGCTCAGGGGTGGATGCTGTGAATCTATCTTGAAATCTAAATTATTTAAATCTAATAATTAAAATTATTTAAATCTAATAATTAAAATTATTTATGAAAATTCTCCTGATTTAAATCACCCCAGAAGGTGATGCTGAGACTCTCAAGGGTCCTGAGCATTGTTGTACCAAAAAGAGTTTGTAGGTTTTTGTTGCTTCCAAAGAAAGTAAACCCAAGAAAACCCATAACTTTTAACTTGGTCTTAAAATCTTACCAGTCTAATTTTTCAGTCATGAGATTTCTGCCTGAAGTACTTTTCTTGGGCTATCTTTGTTTTACACCAAAACAAATATTTGGAGAAATCCAGTTTCCATTGATTTTCTTCCCCAGAAAAGCAGCTAGGAGCTAATAAAAGGAGGGGAGCTGGTCCAAGGAAAGCACTGTGGCTGTTGGAGACCTGCAGAGCCAGGCTGGGGAGCAACAAGAGCTGCTGTCAATCCCCTTCCTTTTCCTCGTTTGCAGGGCACAGCTGGGCTTGCACCCACGCTGGGGAAAACTTCTAATAGCATCCAAATGGAGATTAAACCGACCAGAATTAATTTATATTTAAAAATTAACCTAAATAATCACCAAGAAATATATGAAAGTAATCATAAAGCGAAGCCTGATCTCAGAAAAATCAAAGTAGCTCTTGTGCCAGATACATTGAGCTGTTCTCAGCACACCAGAGCATCCAAGCTCATTTTATAGGCTAAAATAAGTTAATTTCTAACTAAATTTCTAACACTAAAGTGTTCATTTCTAAGCCAGTGTATATGAGTAACATCCTCAAGATGCAGGTAAAAATTGCTGATGTTTTAAGCTCTTGGAGTCTCCTAAAGACTGTAGGCAGCCCCAGGCTCTGCTTCCCTGGATCCAGTGCACCCTCCAGAACATTGATCAAATCTGTTAAATTTCAAAGGGGTGTTAATTGAAGATGCTGCAAATAAAGCTCTGAATTCTGCTTCAGAGTCTCAAATATTTTAGTTCATCTCCAGACTGATTATTTTTAAGTAATGTGCGATTTAGTTTTCATTTTCTCTTCGTTTTATTTAAAAGGGTTTCTGCATTGTTCTTTGCTGCTGCAGTTAATCCGAGCATTAGGAGGGGCAGAAATTAATTTATAGCATAGAAGACATTCACGCTGCTTGGGGAGTTGAATCCATCACTCTGTGTTTATTTGTCAGCTGTTTAGGTTTCCTTCTCTTTGCCTCACAGTCTTTTCTCTGCAACTGCTGTGTGCAGCATGAAATAAGTTCAAGCTGTGTATATAAATGTGTGTACACAGGTCTCTGCTTCCATTCTGGCAACCAAACCTTGACTCTTTCCTTTCTGCAAATCAAGATGTTTGCGATGGCAAAACATCCAGAACCCCATGAATTCTATTTGGAAATCTCAGCTTTAGTACATGGCATAGAGACAGATCAGATCCAGAGCCAGCACACACCAGTGTATTGAATATTGTCAATTGAATAGTTCTAATTCTCCCTCCTGCTTTCCCTTTATGTATTTATATGTTGTGAAAGGTTTATTGATTATTAATGTAGGTGACCACTTAGAATATTTCTGTGGGAGTAAAACTGTCCCTTGTCTTTTCCCAAATTAAACTGCTTTAGGTATAGTATTATTTGTGTGATATTTCAGCCTTATGAAATTCATTTTACTCCTTTCTCACTGTCGCCAATATTTTCTGTGATTATCACTCTCACAGCCTATCAATGACCCTTCTGCCTGTATAAACTGACAGAATATCCTAAATATTGCCCCAGGAGTGATCCACACCAAGTTTCCAGGGATGATTTTTGGTTTTGTTGCCAGCTCAGCCCCTGGCTCTGTCTCCCTGTGGGAAGTGCCCCTCAGGAGCAGCAGTGGCACAGAAATCCTCCCCTCTCCCAGCTGCTGAAAGCTGCTCTGCTGGAGCCAAGGCTGAGCTCCAGCACACTGCAGAGCTCTGGGAATCCCAGTTGTTGCTTTTCCCTGTGATCAGCCACAAAAAGGGGTTTGAAAGGCTGCAGGAGGAATGGCTGCAGCCATCTGCCCCCAAAGCGTGTGGCTGGAGCAGGATGAGATAAAGGAGGGATCCTCCCTTCAGGATGGATTGTTCAGGCTCTGCAGCTGACAGGTGAGTACTGCAGCTGTCAAATACTTACTTGCCACAAGCAGTACATTTCTGCTCTTAATATTAAAAGTGTGTCAGAATTTCCATTATAAACCACTTATTTTGTGGGTTTATAGCTTTGCCATAAAAATACACCTTGGGTTGAGCCCTGGCACGCAGCCATTTGGCTTCTTCTAACACAATATTAATTCAGAACATCCAGACAGTGTTTTTAAACACCAGTATCTGAGAAGTTGTTGCTTCTTTTTTCTTTTTTTTTAATTTTTTTCCTCAAGTCCCTTGTTTTCTGCAGGACTCACTCAGAAATCAAAGGTGGCCAGATGTAATTGCAACAAGAATCTGCAACATCTGGAAGCCCTTTGTGGAAGGACTGAGACCTGTGATAAGAAAGAAAGTTCTGGGGACATCCAGGGAATTCCCAGGCCAGGTGGGAAGGCTGGATCCAGACCTGGCAGGGTCTGACTGCCCAGAGAGCTTCCCAGAAAATGGCAGAAAGCAGGAAAGTCTGGGGCAGTGGGAGATATATGCTAAAATATTCATTTTGAAACCAAATCAAAGAATCTTAGGTCACACTTGAAGCCCACAGTGCAACCAATGATTGTCAGCCAGTGTTCTCCATGAGATGAGAAATCAGGACAAAAAACAAACTTGTCATTTAAGAATAATTCTGATGGGATATTTCAGATCAACTTACAAACTAACAAACCCTCTCCACGTGAGCTCTGGGCTTCAGGAGGAGCACGTCTGCTCCTTTCAAATCCCAGCCCTGCTGAATGACTGGAAAGGTGGGCAGAAACTGAAGCTCCTGGCAGCCAAATCCTGGAACTCAAGCCCCGTTTGGAAAATGAATGATGAAAAGGGGCAATCCTAATCTGATCCCTGGCCTTACCGTGCAATTAGGAAAAGCGATAATCTTCGTTTGTAAAACGAGGAAAATTGGCAGCTGGGAAAAAAATAAAGGAAGTAGTTCAGTTTAATATTAGACTTATGAAAAAATTGGCCATAAAAGCTGTTCTGAGGCTGGCCAGGACAGAGCCTCAGAAATGTCTGGGGAATGTTCTTCAATCAGCTCAGGGAATGTGAGGACATGAAGCTGAAAGTGCTGAGCTCCAGAGGAATGAGGATAAAGCTCAAAGCTTTTCTCTAGATTTGGTCAGTTTACTTGCTGAATGTACATTGGGATCTGGGAAATGAATGGAATAAAGTCCTTTTTCTCAGCCTGCAGTTATTGGACAAGGTGGGCTGAAAAAGGATAAATTGGGCTCAGGCAGGGAGAGTGACTGCTGGCAGACACAGGGCTTTCCAAAGGCGGGGAAGCTGATTTAGAAAAGTCATCCTCTCTGAGCAAGAAATGGAGCTGCAGTGATGGATAGGCTATGGAAGGATTTGGAGATCGTTATGGCTGGTAATAGAGTAATACAAGCTGGAAGTGTTGTCTTACCAATGAAATCCCTGGAAATTTTCTTTAATTATGTGGCTCAGATGAAGCACAGAATTTGCAGATAACTGATTTGGAGTGAGGAGATTTTCCCAGGGCAGCAGGCAACTCCTACAGCAGCTACTTGTGGCAGTATCAAAGCAGAGGTTAAAGTGGTGGAAATCACATTTTAAGGGCCAAGCATTTGCAGAAACTTTTGCTGCTGAATCTGAAGGAGAGGATGTTTTTCTCTTGCACCAAGGAATTTAAATTCTGAATTCCTTTCAGTGCAGAGCTGCAGCAAGATTTCAAGTGATTGCCCTGCAGCATGTGATGCTGTAGTGGGTGTACTGACTCTGGCTGTGCTCCAGCTTTCACAACTATTTGAAACTTTGAAAATACAACAGCTTGGAGGTCAGTACAAGTCCTAAAGGTCCAGAAAATACCTGCAGGATCCACAGAGCCTCCAAGACCACTGAGTTTAGAGGTGCCATCACTGCTGGTACCTGTGTGAGCAGGGCTAAAGTCACCACAGCTGTGCCACAATCCCAGTTCCAGGGCTCTGTTTGGATTCCCAGAAGTTTTTTCCAATTAAAAATCAGTTCTGTGAATCCAATAAACACACAGGCTGCACACAGTGGTGTACCACAGATGGATTCTGAGGGAAACCAAGCCATTCCCAGCACCTCGCTGTCAGAAAGTGCTACTGGGCATCAAGGGAGTGAACTGGGATGGATAAATGAGCTTTCAACGATTTTTGGACCTCACTCACAGCTCTGATTAAAGTCAAATGGTGGCTGGAGTGGATCCTGCAGAGCCAAGTTACAGGAAAAAGGGGAGGGAGCAGCTTCCAGAGCAGGACAAGGCCTAGTGCAACTTTAAAAGATGACTTTTGGCCCAGCACCTGCTGCCTTCTGAGGATGGGAAGGAGCTGTGCTCCAGCCTGCCTGGATCAGATTAGCTCTAGATGGTATCTCGGTACCAAGTACAACACCGAGGTGTGAACTGATGTATTTACAAATGGTCTGTCACACACTGAAAGCTGTCAGCCTGACATCAGTGCCACAGGCAAGGGAATTGCTGGAAGCAGAAGTGATTAATTGTGAGCACACGGCCAGCCAGGGAATGGATTCACAGACAAAAGGACAGAGGAGAGGCAGGACCGTCCTGGGCAGCTCCCCAGGCAGTGCCACTCAGGTGAAAGGGTTTTTAAGGAATTTTCAAAGGATTCTGCTACTATTTCAGGCGGATTTTTTGTGGCTTTGTTAATATTATAAAACCACTGCGTGAGTTTGGTGAGAAGGAGACCATTTCAGTGGCTGGCACAGTGTGATTTAACATTCTCAAAAATGTTTTTTAACACAACCTCTTGTAACTGCTCCCATTTTCACCTCCCCACGTTCCAAACACCTCCCAGGCTGGACACAGATGCCAACACTCCCTGCACGGGGGCAGCACTGACAGAGGGAATCAAAGCACTGGGGGGGACGGGGGCTTATTACAGCAAAATGTTCTGTTCTCAGGAGAAAAATGTGCTCCAAGAACGTCTGACAGGGTTAAATGCAGAGAAGGTTTCAGGGGCTCTCCTGGAATTCTGTGTCCTTTGGGACAGGGAGTTTGAGCAGACATCAGCTCCTGGTCTGGGACTCCTGTTGTGGAATTTGTTAAACAGCACAGTTGTGCTGAGGGAACACATGGCTCTGTCCTCCATTGGTCTCTCCTGACACAAAAATACAGCAATAAATTCAAATGTATTCGTTTGTTAGTGTTCAGGAAGATTATTCTGCCATTAAATTCTCCATCTCTAGTGCTGGATGAAGCAAAGGAAATCTGTACCTTCGTGAGGAGCTGTTACAATACCATGTGGCTGGAACATAAATGGTTTTATCCCTATTCATATATAAAATATCATTAGGATTCCTTGGTCAGTGCATGTGAACTAAGTAATGGACTGATCATTTTCTTGCTACATTAAACCAAGTGCTATGAAAATTTGAGGGGAATTTGCTACAGCAGAGATTCAGCTTTTAAATTTTTGTATCTAAGCCTTGCTCTCCAAAATGTCTGATTTTTGTGTCCCTAAACCACCCTGGAGATGTCATGTTACATTTCAGGTGTCTCACTGACATGAGCAGCAGCAGATACCAGAGTCACAGGACTGAGGGGAAATGGGTTGAAACACATTTATGTTAAACACAACATAACATCTCAATTTCTGCACATCACTGGTGGCTGAAAACTGCAAGGACAAAAGCTTGGGGACTGGGTACTTATAAATGATCAGATTTTAACACTTTTATTTCATTTTAAAGCTGTTGGAAGCTTTCTTCCAACAGTAAGGAAGGGTGAAACATTGGAAAATGAGTCCTGTAAGGATTTTCCTCACTTTATAAAGCCTCTGTTGAACGAGCTCCTGTGTAAATCCGTGGTCCTGCTGGGTTATCCAGAAATGCTGACCTGCATCCCAGGGACACCCCCATGAAAGCTGAGGCAGGGATGTGTTTCCATGGATAAGCTGTTGATGTGGGTTTAGTACAGTGTGAGTGCCAGGTACGTTTTAAAAACAGGAATGGGAGGGAGAGCAGGGGATGTGGGAGAGCCTCCTGCAGAAAGCAGCACACTGGCATTAAATAGTCAGGAGTGAGCTGTGCCTGGGGTTGGGGTCTCTGAATCACCCCACATATATGTGTGTATATATATTTATATACGTGCTTGAGAGGTGCTTGGGCTCTGAGTGACCAAGGTCTGAGCACCTACACGGAATCCAGACAATTTTTGGTTTAAAATTTGACCTGCTGAGGCTGCCTGGAAGAAGGTTTGAGGTTGCTGGAGGTCTCTGATTTTGTTGTGATTTCTCGTTTGCTCCTGGGAGCAGCTCCTGGAGCTCACTCTGTGTCGTGGTCACTGCTCTGGGCCTCTCAGTGTCCAGCTCTCAGATTTTTCAGGATCCTTTCAATCCTTACAGAGCTTGCAGGGCTAATGGTCCATTCCAGGGGAGTGCTGAGCTCCCTCAATTCAAAACATCTTGCAGAATGAGGCCAAAGACTCTGAGGTAGGAAGAGGTGTGAGGAGAGCTTTATTGGTATGGCACATATTTAACCCATAGGAAAACCCACAAATTTTACTCATTTTAAGTGTATTTCACACTTTTCGACTATTTGAAATAACCACATTTGTAAAAACTTCTTTTAATGAATAGAGCTCTTTATGTACAAAGGCAAACCCTTTTTTCTCTCCCCTAAGTACAGTCCTTTTAAAATACTATTTCTTTTGTAGGTCTGGCTGCTTCCCTCATCTGTTCATTATTGCTTGCTGCTACAGAACCCTCCAGAACTGAAACCAGACAATTTAAATTCTATTTTATCTTAGAAGAGTTTTGCTGATCTGTGCCGTGTATTCATCAGGACTAATAAGACAGATAAGTAAAGGACTTTAATTATTTATTGCCAACCCCAACCAAGCTGGTGTTCAGCACAATATTTGTGTGTGAGGGATGGGAAGGAGGTACCTGGGTACAAATTCTGCCCCCACTGAACTCAGTGGGGTCTCTGCCATTTGACTGCAACAAAGCAAAGGCTTCACCACATGTTTAAAAGAAATATTTCACTGGGATTTTCTGAATGCTGGTAAATGTGTTTTTATCTTTCTTTTCACATTTGAATGTTTGTTTACCTTACATGCCCTTCAAAGTAATTTAATATAAAACCTTCTCATCGATTCCATTTTATTCCAAGTTTGAATTGCCTCATTTTTGAATTTCTTGTGCATTTAGAGACCCCACATGGCAAAGTCTGGGCTGAAAACATGGTAGGGGAGCACTGGCATGTTTTGTCTTGCTGTGATTTCAACTGAATTAAAGAAATGAAAACATTTCCATTAGTTTATGTAACTAAAAAAGCCCTATAAAATCGGGCCCAAGAATATCCTTTAATGAACACAAACCCTTTTTTGCAAGCAGGCCATAAACAGAGGGACATACACACACATCCATGTCCTATCTCCCCTATCAACAGCAAACCAGAGCAGGTAAAAAACCTCCCACTATTTGTCTTAGGAAATATCCAGCCCCTTTTTACAGGGAATTTGGAAACTATTTCTGTGGCCAGCGTGGAAGGTGAAATCCTTCAGCACAAAGCACAGCCACGGGCACCGCCAGCCAACAGACGGGCTCTGTAAAACAACCTTTTAATAAGGCATTAAAATGCCATCGACCTGCACACATTAAAAAAAAAAAAAAAAAAAAAAAAGCTATGAAAACAAATGCCTTTCAAATAATTAGGATCTTATGCCTGAGAGCTGTGTTGATCTCCGTGCAGAGATTTTCCTGCTGAAATCAGACCAGGCTAAGGCTGATCGTCTGAGGGAGGAATTAGCAGCGCATAAATCGGCCGCGCTCGTGCTGCTGCTGCCATGCACAGCCAGCCCCTGAGCCATCCCCCAGCCCTTCCAGCTCCTCCTTCCTGCTCCTAAAGTCTCCTTTCTGCCCCCTAAATTCTCCTTCTTGCCCCTAAAGTCTCCTTTTTCTCCCTAAAGTCTCCTTTCTGTCCCTAAAATCTCCTTTCTGTCCCTAAAGTCTCCTTCCTGCTCCTAAAGTCTCCTTTCTGTCCCTAAAGTTTCCTTTCTGCCTCTAAAGTCTTCTTTCTGCCCCTAAAGTCTTCTTTCTGCCCCTAAAATCTCCTTCTTGCCCCTAAAGTTTCCTTCCTGCCCCCTAAAGTCTCCTCTCTGCCCCTAAAATCTCCTTCTTGCCCCTAAAGTCTCCTCTCTGCCCCTAAAGTCTCTTTCCTGCCCCCTAAAGTCTCCTTTCTGTCCTCTAAAGTCTCCTTTCTGTCCCCTAAAGTCTCCTTCTTGCCACTAAAGTCTCCTTTCTGCCCCCTAAAGTCTCCTTCCTGCCCCTAAAATCTCCTTTCTGTCCCCTAAATTCTCTTTTCTGCCCCTAAAGTCTCATTCCTGCCCCCTAAAGTCTCCTTCCTTCATTCTAAAGTCTCCTTTCTGCCCCTAAAGTAGCTTGGAATCCACTTGGTTTAGGGTACCAGAATATTTTTTTAATTGAATCTCAGGTTTTTTATCATGAGCATGTGAAGGGTTGAATTTGCTGATTTTCAGGGTGAGTCTGACTGGCTAATAAAGCCAGAAATAGCTGCAAACCCCATTTCTGGGCTTGAAAATCTGCTGTGGGCTTGTTTTCCCTTCAGGTAATGTGCTTGTATTCATTTAAAGGTTTAGCAATAGTCTGTAGTGGTTGCTGGTGTGTAAAATGCATCCAACTGTTGTATAAATTATTCCTTTAGTGCAATAAAATAATTCTTCAAGAACAATTTTATCACCTGTAATGTATGGAAATACAAAAGGAATTATAACAACTGATCATTCACGTCTGTGTGCTTTAATCACAACTGTTGTGATGGTTGTTATTAGCACAGCTCAGAAAAGCTACACTATTAAAAATGTATTTGCAAGGAAGTATTTATCATAAAATACATACATGCATAAAAATGTATTTGGAATTATTTATCATAATTAACATGATAAATTAAATTAATAAGGCTGTTGCCTAAGAGTTGGGCATCAGATTCTCAGCTTTAAGTCGGAATTTAATACATTTTGATACTAAAATATCCTTAAGTGAATATTGGTTTTCTTACATAATAAAATCACTGTTTTGATCTCCATTTTACAGACCACAAACATCAATAATTCAGAGAAATTAATGTATGTCCCTTCTGTATTTCATCTCATTTCCTGTTTTGTCGTTAGGTCACATTTCCCCCTAGGGCACATGTTTATAAACTTCCAGCCCAGCCTGTGCCTTTCTTCCAGGTCTGTAATTGCAGATATTTTTTCATTTTGTGTTTTCCGTGCCCATGATAAGAGCCCTGTGTGTAACACTCCCAACCATCAGAATAGATCTTGACACTCTGATTTCACCCATTAATCAGTTTTATCTGATTTTCTTCTCACCTGGCTTTTCTAAGTGTGAAAATCTGCACTGCAGATGAGTTTTATGAATAGAAATTCTAATTTTTGGAGTAAAATCCTAAATAACTGCTCTGGTTAGAAAGCTTTGGGCAGAATTTTCAGTGAATTGCTTTAAGCCTGTGTTGCCTTTTGGCTGGAAGTACATCCCAATTAGTGACCCTTCCACGGAGCAGTAGCAACAGAGAAGGGATTTGGTTGTTTTTTTTCAAGTCAGTTGTAAATGATTAGTCCAAAAGAGCAGCATAAAACTGCGAGTCCCCTGCAGGAGTCAGCTGGAGGAAATTAAAGGATCAACAACAGAAGGGAAGCACTGAGGTAGGATTGTTCCAGGCTGCAGCCACAGGCTCTCACATGCACTCAGGAAATTGGCCCCATCAAAAGGCGAGGATGCAGGAGTGAGGATGAGGAGGATGGTGCAGGAGTGAGGATGAGGAGGATGATGCAGGAGTGAGGATGAGGAGGATGGTGCAGGAGTGAGGATGAGGAGGATGATGCAGGAGTGAGGATGAGGAGGATGGTGCAGGAGTGAGGATGAGGAGGATGGTGCAGGAGTGAGGATGAGGAGGATGGTGCAGGAGTGAGGATGAGGAGGATGGTGCAGGAGTGAGGATGAGGAGGATGATGCAGGAGTGAGGATGAGGAGGATGGTGCAGGTGATGGTTCTAAATCCCTGCTCCAGATCCCGGCGCTTCCCCAGGCACAGCTTTCCTCCCCTCCCTGCAAGGAGCCTTCTCCAGGTAAAAATGGAATCTTCTCGTTAGGAATCAATAACAGCTCGGCAGAAAGGTGAGCTGTAAATCTGATCTAACTCAATAAATAACAAAGATTTGGTTTCCCCACAATAATATCAGTTGGAGGGGGATTCTGACTGTGCTGTGCCCTGTGTTTGTGTGTGAGAGCTGTGAAACTTGGGAATGCTTGGCAGGCAGGTAAAGCTTTTCCTTTAAAGTCTGAAGTAAATTCATTCTGCAGAAATTTGCATCTTCTGGGCCGGGGATGAAGCTGAAACCTTTGCAGGAAAGGATCACAGGAGGGGAAATGCATAAATCTCCATCTGGAGCCAAGTATGTGGGAAGGGGATGGGGAGCAGGAGTGCCAGAGCAGGCTGAGAGCGAAATTCCAAGGGAAAAGGGAAGAAAGGAAGAGGAATGTCCCAGGAATTAAACTCTTCTAATGCTCAGTACTTTCATCAGAAGCAAAGCACTGGAAAGCTGTAACCCAAATAAGGAAATTAGAGCAAAAATTAACAATATTCAACTATTCAGATGTCAAAAGAACCAGCGGAGTTATTGGTGTTAGAGGTTATTGCCAGAGGGGAAAACTCAGCACGTCCTGGGTAATTAAGCTTCACTGGAGAGCATGGATCCCTTCTCCAGGTAAGAAAGTCTTTTACAGCATGGCATCTTTGCTATTGTAATTAAACACCATGGACTATTCTGCATATGAAGTCTTAAACACTTTAGTCCTTTATCAGGGGATTTTACTGGCCAGGCATGTGTGTTCGTACAGCAAAAAAAAACCCAGCTGCTATAAAAAAAGAAACCCAAACATTTCTTTTTATTACTCGACTTGCTGTATTTTTATATATATTGAGCCAAATTCATCCCTTGTGGAGCTCAGTTGAAGCCAATAAGGGCAGATTTGGCCCATGTCTATATGAGAAAGGTGGTGACAATTAAAATATATTGTTTAATAATGAGAGCTATGGTAGTGAAGTGTCTTTGTGTCTATGAAATTATACACCACGACACCCAGCCAGTGTGGAGCTGGGACTAGCAAAACATATAAGGCTGGTTTCTGATGGAAAGGCAAAAGCACTCTGACTTTTATGATTATGATTAAATATCACAAAGGCATTTGAAGGAGGCTAATTTAGGTAACATCTCCAGAAGTCTCGTTTATAGTGCAGTATTTTACCATTTGAAAATATTTCTTGACTCTTTTTATATGTGGCTCTCAAGGACAGCACGACTGGCTGTTATTAGCAGTAAGTAAAAGAACAGTTTTTATTTCACTTATATTTGAAGGACTTTCAGTAATATTACAAAAAGGAATGTACCCTATTAAATGAAATGTGAGGACAGCCTTTACTATCACTTTACACTGGCAATTCCCAGTTGTTCCCTGCTCGGGGCATGGCACCAACACATGAAAGGCACTGTTGATGCCTTGAGGAGCTGGAGATGTTCCCAGTTTAGCAACAAAGCAGAGGAGCCCTCTGTGCACAGGACAGAGGAGTTGTGGTTACCTGGGTCCTACCCAGCAGCTCCTCTGTGTATCCCTGTTGTTGAGTCTGGGTGAGTTTACAAGCTGGAGTTGCTGTGCTCTCTGCTGACTCCCATGCTCGTGCTGCAGTTTGGGCAGTGGATATCCCCAGCCAGGAACCAAATCCCTCCTTCCAGCTCCATCCCTGCTGCCAGGGGCGCTGCCTCAGCTCTGCTCTGCCTTGGAAATGTCCCAAATCCTGGCTCGGCCCCTTTCCTGTTGGGTGCTCACCTTGCCAAGAGGGGAGGCTGGGAGGGATAAGCAGGAGATTTCCCTTGGGGAGAAGTTTTTTCCCCTGGGGTTCTCTGTGCTGAGCCCTGGCAGCTGCCCCTGGCTCCTGGCTGTAGGAACTGGGGTGAGAAAGGTCAGAGGAAAAGGAGATGTTTTGTTGAATCAAGAACTAAACTGGCTCTTGATGGCCCTGCTCAGGAGCAGGGAGGTGGAAACACCTCAGTGGATAGCTGATGGACCAGCAGAAAAGGCAGCTCTTAAACAAAACTAAAGATATAAAATATCAGTCCTAACACAAATGGTCTTCTAAGGAATTGCTGACCCCCACAAATGAGAGTGGGGAGGGAAACACAGAAGAATAAAAAGAATTTTTGCTGTGCTTATTACTCATTCTGAATCTCTTTTATGGAAATCTGGCCTTTGGCATCAGACTCAAATAATATTTTATTAGAAGAAAGCATGATTCATTGAAATGGTGCACTGCAGTATCTGTGGGAAGGAAAGCTGGGAAGGACACAAGAGGAGCTCAGCTGTGGAAAACCAATCCAAGGAACCATTGCCCCACAAAGGATCCCAGCCCACAGTGAGAAACAACAGAAAGGAGCAAAGGATTTCCAAGCCAACCTTTGAATGTGGTGCTGGAGCCAAGTAAGGAATTGTTATTGCTGGATTTGACTGTCAGGAAGGGTCACATGGTACCTGTGGAAGGAGAATATCCTGTCCTTGGGAAATAATGGGATTTCTTTATTAATATCAATGATCAGGACTGCCCCATGTACCTGAAATATTGAAACTTAACCAAAGGAGCAATAAGAGATCCCAGGAGGGAGGGGATGTTTAGTCTGTCTTAGATAGGATAAAAGTCACTTTTCTCCTTTTTTGCACACTTTCAGGGTCTGTTTTTCCAGCTGGGAGAAGCACGGCTGTGTGATCCAGAGTCCTTTCTGCATGAGGAGAAGAGAAGCAGCAAAAAGAAGTGAGCAGAACAACCTCAACCTCTCCATATTACTGACTACTCATAACTCATCCAACACTGCAACTCCTTTGCCTGTTGCTTTTGCTCCTTGGCAAGAAAAGAGCATTTATATTTAATTATTTTATTTTTATTTCCCCCCCTTTCTCTCCTTTAAGTTTTCCAGCTTGTGTTTTCCCTTTATTTAATTCCTGGTCCCTGACCTCCTGCTTCCCCTTCTTTTGCTGTTAATAGGATGAAAACTGATTTTGGGACAATCTAATTAGCTGCTTCCCAGAGGTGAGGGGATGTTATTTCTGTGTTATGCATGAGAGAATCATTCCCTAGGGGCTGGGTCATTGCTGGGGGTAGGGGCATTTGTAAATCTGGAATTTCACTGAGTCCCTGGCCTGCAATGGAAGCTGGTTTGTCCCAGGAATGCAAGTGAGTGTGGGGCTTGAGCTTCACATCTGATTTTCAGTTGTGGTTGGTCAAAATGGGATCTTAGTTGAGACCTCTTTGCATGCTGAGCCCAGCCTTTGGTGGGAGGAGAGGGGGCTGTGTGTGCAGCAGGCACTGAGCACAGCTCACAGCACTGCTCACCCAGTCCTTGCTCCCTGAATTCCCAGAGCTTTGGGATATTTCAGTTTCCACATCCTGCATTTGACATCTCTGCTGCTCCCAGGTCTCTGTGTCACTCCAGGAAGGGCTCTCGGTGTTCCAGCCCTGCCTCCTGCTGAACGTCCTGGATTCTGAAAGGACAATCTTTGATTTCCAAGCAAACCCCTGCAGCCTTCACTGACCCCTGCCAGGCCTGGAGCTTGGGCAGCGTTTACCAGAGCTAAAATCCTTCCTCCTTTACCTGTTGGTGGTGGGGAAAGGGAGAGGGGCTGCAGTCACGTGCTCAGTTCTAATGCCGGGTGTAAATCCAGTCCTGCACTGTGATCCTGGACAGAAATCCCAGTGGAAGCTTGTCCTGCCCCTGAGCTGTCTCCTTCAGAATGATAAATGGTGGGAAGGGAAGGGTGAGGGGGACTGGGGGGATCTCTCTGAGCTTTGAACTGGCTGTGTCCTCAGCAAGATGAGAAGGAAGAACAGGCTTATTTCAAGCAGAACTTTTATTTAGATAAAATCCTTTTATTCTTCATCACCTTTGGTGTTCTCATCAGTAAGGCTTAGACCAATTCCTCACCCAAAGCTGTCAGATCAGGTGAGGCACTGTGGCCCCTTGGATTTTTGACTGTGAATGGAGAGGATTCCCCGTCCCCCTGCCAGCCCTGCCCTGCCCGGGGCTGCTCAGGAGCTGCTCAGGAGCTGTCCCTGACAGCGACTGCTTCAGATCCCCCTGAGGCACCAGGGAAGTTCACCACCCTTCCATGGTCATCGATTCCTCATGGCAACCTGCTCCAAACTCCCAGGCTAAAACGAGCTCTTGGATTTAGAGGGGATAATCAATGGTTTGGACATTATCCTGTTCTGTTTTCGGCTGTCCTTTGTGTATTAGACTGACAGCTGGTATTAAATACAGTATTAGATTCACACTTCTGTTATTCTCTCAGTAGCTGCTCACATACCCTGGGCATGAGCAAACTGCAATTTTCAGTGTGGCTGTGTCATCCCTCAAACCCAAACCCTCCATGCTCATTCCTGAGCTGCAGCCTGGGCTTGGTGAGGATTAAAGGGCTGCTCCTGCTGCACTATAAAAATTTTCCTATTGACTTCAACAGAAATAGGACTGAGCCTTAAGATTTTGGCATGAAAACACAAAAATATTGCTTTTCATCTCTGCGGAGCTGCAGCAGGCACTGCTGCCTGCCTGACGTAAGGAATTGTTCTCTGTACACGCTGTTCTGCAGGAAATGTTCAGGGATGTGTCCATCCCTGCTGGCAGGGCTGGGGATTAGCACACAGATCTGGCCCGGTGTCCTGTTATCAGTGTGAACCTCCCAGCTAGAAGATACATTTGTCAAACTTTGTCTTTCAGGACTCTTACAGCCCTTGCTGCCCAAGTAGACGGTGCTGACATTCCACCTCATTTTTCTTATTAAAGTCAGCTTTCCACCGGTTTGTAAATACAACCCCGCTGAAAATGTTCCTCGAAACTGCAGCAAGGCATGATAGACAAAAATTAGTGTTTGCTGAGACCTAAGGAGAATGACAACAACAACAACAACAAAAAAAACCCAGATGAAAAATGCTGGCATTTGCCAAATACTCCTCCAAACCTCTTCCCCATCAGTATTTTCAGTGGAACAAGAGCCTTGTGACCTGTTGTAGCTATTCCTCCTCTTTTCATTCCAGTGTGGTTTGCTTTCCTTTTATTAAATGAGTTTCTAATTAGCAAAACCTGCAATTATCCTAATTTTAATTGAATTAAACAGGCTGGGCTGTCCTGCTGGTGCAAGGAGAGGCTGTGGACCCTGTGATGAAACCACCACCTAAAAAAACCCCAGTGTTTTATAGGCATTTCTCTCATGGCAGTGTTTGCACATTAAATAAGGTTCATGTTGGACAAGGCTTTGTGCTTTGCTTGTACCACTCCCAAGATTTTCTTTCCCTTAATTTTTACTCTTCATCCTGTTCTTTGTGGAGAGCAGATCAGTTCAAAACCTGATGTTTTCTACCAGCAAGTCACAGGCTCATGATTTCTCTTCCAGCCTTCTATCACAGGGATAAAACCCCTCCAGTCACACTGAATTTAGGCTGCCTCTTGTCACAGTCAAGTGCATGGCACCTCCTTGGAGCAGGTCCTTAAACGAAATTTTGTTGATTTTTTTGCTGTTTAAGCACTACTGCAGAAACATGAGTGGCCAAGGAGAGAGGAGGTTTTTTCCCTCTGGCTGGAATTTTTCACTATAACCATCCTCAGGGGAGTTCTCATCTTCAAAAGAGACATTCTTTCTATACAAGCTGCAAAAAGAATTATTTAATGACATCATAAATTAATACAGAGAGGCACAAATTTTCCAAAATGTGGAGAGAGAGAAAAATAAATTCATGTTTGCCAAAAACACCCCAGCTCTTCCAGACCTAGGCCCCTCTTGAGCCTGTGAGCTGCCAGTGATGCCAAATTGAATGGTGGGGCTTTTGGCAGGACTGAAGTTTAGCTTGTTTAAATTTTGGCCAATATTGCTATTACTCACATTCTCAGCAAGCTGATACAAATATTTGTTCTATTTAGAGGGAAGTCCAGGCTGAGTCTGGCACCGAGCGCTGCTGGGCTCGGTGGAACGGAGCCTGCCTGCGCCAAGACAGAATTTGGACATCTACCTTAAAGAAAAACAGAATTAAAAAAATCCCTGGGCCTTTTAGTGCAGATTAGAGCACATCAATGGAAAACGGGCCTCGTGTGTATTCAGGTTTTTCTCACTTGCTAATTTTTGCTTTAATCTGATTTGAAATGGGCCTGGTTTCCCTGAGCTTGGATTGCCATTCCCAGCTGCAACTGCGGGGCTGGAAAAGCCTCCACACACATGAACCTCCACATTCTTGAGAATTAAAAGCTGTTTAAACTGCAGTAAATCAAACTGGGACACAGTAAGCACACTTGATCTCTTTTAAAGCTGTGCAGGTTGTTGGGAATTTTTTTTTTTAGTGATGTTCCCAGTTTAGTGTTTCTGATTTGAAAAACAAACAGGGCAGATCCTCCAGGACACTCAGGATTGCTGTGCTCTGCTTCATCCCTGGGAATGGTCCTGCTCAAGCAGGAGCTCCACCAGGACCAGCACCTGCCAAGTGGGAAAAGCAGGAGAAATCAGATGGAGCCTGAGAGCCTTACCTGGGAGCCTGGGATTGGGACTGGACACACACCCAGGTGAGAAATCTTGCAATGAAAACATAAAGCAAACTAAAAAAGAACAACCTGTTTCCATTCCATCCCATAAATTAACACAGCCAGCCTTTCTTTCTTCCTTTTGCCTGTGCTCAGCTTGAGTGGGATTTGTAATGTAAATAATTCAAAGATGTCTCAATGTTTTTGTCAAAGTCACACAGGAGACGGATCCCACTAATACAACTTTTTAGTTATTTGGATATAGGAAATCTGCTCTGAGTGGCTGAACTGGATTCCTCTGAGTGGAAAAAGATTGTCACTGCAGAATGATTCATCCCATTTAATCTCAGTGTCTGATCTCTCTCCAGTGACTATAAAAGGAGCCCAGATGACCAGATTAGCATATATCCAAATTTTGCACATTTTTATGCTAACTCAGCCTTTCCCAATCAGGTCCTGTGCTCATAAATACCCCGTGCTATTTTTATAAGGAAAAGCTCATGACTTGGCACAGGGACTCCCAGGGCACTCCCTCAGCTCCAGAGGCTGCTGAGGGACAGAGCCCGGGCCCTGCCCTTGCAAAGGCTGCCAGGTAAAAATGGCATTAATGACACAATCAAGGTTTCTCTGCACTCCCTGCATGGACTGGAAGGTTCTGGGACAATTCTTACGGGAGTTACTTTTTTAACTGCCTTAAATCAATAAATACTGCGTGGATGAGCAGAAGGTACATGAAAAATAGTTAAAATAGCAGCAGTGATTATTCATTAAAAATGACATTGTGACTGTGTTGGTCACCTTTGTAACACAGGCAGAAGGTCCAGGCAGATTTTCCTCTGCAGCCTGGGCTGCTGCTGATCCCCTTTTTCGGGTTCCATTTGTCTGGCCCAGGGTTGATCCAGTGTCAGTGAGAAATGAACTGAGCACTGCAGGCTGTGGCAGTGACACCCCAGAGCTCTGCCCTCCTCCCTGCCACCTTCAATTCCTTACTCCTGTCCCTGGCACCTGACACGGGTTTGGTGCTCTGGGCATCAGTGGCTGCTCCCAGCTCAGTGCTCAGATCAACTGAAACACCAGAAAATCCCAAATAAACCCACGGGCACCTAAAACCTGACAGTGGAGCTTTGAGAGGGTGAACAAAGAGTCAGGGAAGGGTGAGCTTGGGGTAGCAGGAGACACAAGAGAGACCAGGCATCTTCATTCAACACAGAACATTTTTATACTAATTATTGAAATGCACCCAGAGACAGCTTGTAGCGGTAAAATGACTTTATGTTCTGATATGTAAAATAAAATGTCCATGCTAGGTAACAAACATTTAAAAATTCCATATCACCTGTATCTAATGTGGTTTCTAATAAAGATTTATCTGTAGTATATAGGGTTTTTTGTCTAATCAATTCTTAGTTTTTACATCAAAGGTGTGTAATAAAAAAAATTTAAATAGATGTCTTTCCAAAAAAAAAAAACCTTTGCAACATTCATTTTTATTAAGTATTTCATTCATCAAAAGCAAAGCTGAATTGGACACGTGGCCTGCATTTGTGATATATATAATTTTATATATATATATATAAAAAATATATATGTATATAAATAGCTATTCAGCATGCAAAATGGTAGTGATTTCCCAGACGTGGTTCCCAATCCCCAGCAGTCACACAGGAGCTGTGCTGAGTGGGTGCAGGGGACTGTCCTGGCTGCAAGGTGACCTCGGGGTCCCCTCATCCACCGGCTCCTCCTCGGGACGGATTCACCAAAGCACAGCGGCCTCTCCCCTCCCAAAGCTGCAGTTCAGCTTTTGCCCCTTTGGGAAGCAACGGGGGGATGAAAACCCCTCTGTGCAAGGACTGAGGCTCCAACATCGTGCTCGGCATGGGACCGAACCCCAGCGTCACCTCGGTGTCACCGCGCCTCGGTGGCACCGCCCGGAGCTCGGCAGGGCGGACACTGCAGGGGCACTGGAGCTCTGTGGCTGAGGAAAATGGAGTTTTGTCCCAGCAGGAATCTCCTCTGCCTCCCCAGGGCTGTCAGCCTCCTTCCAAACCACCGAGGCTGGGAAAGACCTGTCGGGGGATCAAACCCACGCTGTGGCAGCTCCCGGGGACACTGCAGAGGGCAGGGAGCAGCCCCAGAAGGAGCAATGAATACACTGGTTACAGATTTTACCTGTTCTACAAAGATTTGTACACTGGAAAGCCTGACGGGTCATGGGAGCTCTTCCCTCCCCACCCCACCACTAGGAAAAGATTCCTCTAGGCCTCCTTTAGGCTGAAAACAATTCTGAGTTAGCTGCAAAAGAAAAGAACACAGCACAAAAGGCACGTTTCAGCTGAATACGAAAGAAGTCAAGGACCAGCAAATACAGAAATTGGTTCTGGAAAGTATTAGCGACTTTTAAGCTTAAACTTCATAAATATATTGCAATAAGCAAATGTGATTCAATCAAGGGACGGGAGTCTGAAGACACTGGGTCTGTTCCTAACGCTGCAATTAATTTGCTGTTTGGCCTCGGGTTTAACTCTTCGCTTCTTCGCTTCCCACGGCCGATGCCGCTGTGGGGCAGAAGAGACATCCGTGCCTCGGTGCCTCCTCCTGTTGTGCCCGCGCTGCCGGGGCGGCCCCGCGGCTCCCGGGGAACCCCCGGGGATCTCTGGGGACCCAGCGGGCCGAAGAGGCGCTGCCACGGCAGTCCCGGAGCTCTGAACCATCGAGCGGCTTTTTCCTCGGAGGTTTGGGAGGCTGCGGCTTCGTCAGCCAAGAACCGTGAAAGTGAAGCTCGATTTTTTCCCAAATAGCCGAAATTCGCTCACGGATGTTTAACATTACAGGCAAAAGAACACGACTGGCTACGTCACTCGTTAGTCATGAAGACGGTTTCTACTGGATGAGGACACGAGAATGAATTTATTTGGGAGTCACTGAGAGCCTGATGAATCCAGCCCACCGAGACAGGAGATGCTCTTCACGCACACAAATCCCTCTGGAAACGCACATGTGTCTCAGCGAAGTGCAAGTTACCCACAGGTATCAACACTGACCGAACTGTCCTGGAGCAGGGAGGGCGCCGGGCGCGGGGGTCACCCGTCAGTCCAGTTCTCCACAGTCCCCATCCCTGAATGATACTGCAGCGACGACTCCCTGGACAGCGAGAAGCCCTGCGGGTACAGGAACTCGTTGGCCGCGTTGAGGTGCGGAGAGGGCGCTTTCCTCTCGCACACGGCCGGGTGCACCCTCTCCCGGGGGAAGGCGGCGGCGGGGCCGCGCTCCCGGCCCGGCGCGGGGCCCAGCTGGTTGTACACGCTGAAGGGGCCGCTGCCCGGCGCCTGCGAGCCCTGCCCCGCCATGGCCGGCAGCCGCGGCATCATGGGCGCGGCGGGGAAGTGCGCGGGGAAGGGCTGGTACGGGACCGTGTCCATGGCCTGCACGCTGTAGCTGGTGTAAGGTGCCACTGAAGTCCACATGTTGCAGCTCAGCGGGGGCGGCGGGGGCGGCAAATCGTCGACGGCCGAGACGGCGGCGATGTCGGCGCCGGAGCCAGAGTACATGCAGGCCTCCCTGGGGGCCACGTCCCCGCAGTAGGACGGGCTCAGCATCTGCTGCTCGTAGGGCGGCGGCGAGCGGAAATAGTGATCGTCCCCCACCGAGGACGACGCGTCCAGGTAGGAGCGTTTGCAGGGCAGGTCCAGGTGCCGAGCGCTTTCTGCAAGGAAAAGTCGCACTGAGGAGCAGCCCCGCCGGGAGGGACCGGGGCTCCCCTCGGGGGCCGCGGTTACTGCACTAAACCGGGGCCCTTTCTCAGCTTAATCCCCTTAAACCGTCTTAGTTTGGGAAAACAATGTACAACATCAAAAAGACATTGTGCTGCAAATGTCAGGCTAATCCCCCCGGCCTCAAAGCGCTCTGGTGACATTTGTCAGCTTAAATTGAGGGACTCTTCTCACATCAGGGATCATCCAGATAACGGAGGGCCCTGACACCGCTGCACGGCTCCTCCTGACAAATTCAAGAAGTCTCTTGAAGGGTCTTATCACAGCCTGCCTTCCTGTCATTGCAAAAAGGACTCTACATTTCCCAGATATTCCCGTCAAAAGCTGCAGAAATATTTGCAGATAAAGGAGCCCTTCCCCAGTGAGCAGCCCTCCCTCAGCCCTGCACAGCCGCTCTCCTCCCGTGAGGACCACGGCCCTGTCCCCCTGCAGCTTTCTGTTACTTATTAGGAATATTCACTGGATGAATTAGTGAATTCATCTGCACATTAAACATCTGCTAAAATTACACATTTGCCTTGCAGCCCTCATTACTGGTGCTGTTAGATTCTTCATTTAGCCGTGATCAGAGGATTCTCCCAGCTTAAATAAATTAGCAGGCAGTGAGACATGCAAATAGAAGGATTTTTTTCTTCTGTGCAAAATTTTTCCATTTAACTTAAAACATGCCATGATCTCATCTGATGCTGGACTAAAACGAAGAGAATGCAGTCACAGCTCACTTAAATTTGAGAATTAGTGGATGAGAGGGAAGGGCTGCTCACACCAAGCTCCCACAGTCCCCCGGTCTGCAGATATTGAGGGAATTGCTCATGGCTTTGCCTTGGAAAGTGTAAAATTTTGGTAATGCCAATGGCCTCCTGCAAACAATTTTTAATTCAGCTGATCTAACAATGGATAATTTTCCACTGAAGCTCTGTGCTATGTGAATTACAGATTCTAATTAATTGTTTCAGCTCTGTCTCAGAGTCTGAATTTACCTTCTCTGGGACAAACCCACTAAAAACTGCCCCAAACAGCAGCTCTTCCCCCTGACCCTCCAAAACACCCCAATCACAGCAGTATTTGTGAAGATCAAGGCCCAAGAGACCAATCCAAACCAAACTCATGCTCTTGGATTTTCTGTAACATTTTTCTAACTGCAAACTCGAGTTACCTCTTCTTTTTAGACAATGGTAGAAGAGCCCTGAATCTCTCTGTGCTGTGAAGGTGTTGAGTGGCAGATCTTGAGTGTCTGAAGCTGCAAACTGCATGTGAGCACCGTTCTCATACTGATAGTGCTGAAGGGTCTGGTGATTCCCGTGGAGTGGGTTCACATCTGGCTTTGCTGACAGCTGCCCATGACTGGACACCAACCTCTGCCTCATGATGCTCTTGGAAATTACTGGATATTCTTTGCTAAAAGAGGTGAGAAAAATTAAGACTGGTTAGGCAGCGATCAGCATCATCACAATTTCATCAACAGAGTGAGGAAATGTTGGTTTGGCTCCCCCAGAGCATCTCCAGCCCATGACTTCAGCACCCTGTGCTTCAGACACTGAACTCATCGCGCTCCTCCGGGCGTGGGCAAGAGCTGACAGCACAGAGCGTGTCAGGGTTACAGGAGGGGCTCTTGAGGGACACCAGAGGCATTCAGGCACAGCAAACACGGTGCCCCGTGGCTGTGGCACCCTCCAGCTGCTTCCCCAGGAGCTGCAGCCCGGCAGGAGCAGCCTGGGCAGGGGGTACCTTTGGAGCCGAGCCACGCGCAGGTCGCTGTCGTCGCTGCCCCGGAAGCCCTTGGCAAAGGGGTTGTTTTCAATTTTCAGCTGGGTTATCTTTAAAAGAACAAAACCAAGAATAAAGGGTTGGAAAGCAAATCAGACCAAAAGTGCAGCAGCAGCAGGGCTGAGCTGGTGGGTCTCGAGGGGCTCAGTCCTGATGACCCCTGTGAAATGCAGAGTCTGGGTGTTACTCTAGGCCCTGTGTTCTTTTTCTGAACAGACAGCATTTGTCTGATTTAAAAGGTTTCCTATGGCTCCATGTTAGAGAGCTCTGCTTGTCGTGGTGTGGCTCTCCCCAGCTCCCAGAACAATTTACCACCCCTTTCTGGCCACCACTCACTCATTTCACTGTGAACAGCATCCCAAGTCAGGCAGTGCTGTATCCCTGCACAGCCCCTCTCCCTGCTCTGAGCCCCATTTGAACGCTGAGGAGAGCAGCCAGCTCTGCTTTGGGGTGGTTTTGCATGAGTGCTGCTGTTACTAACAGCTACACTTTTAGCAATGTTGAAAAATATCCCTCACCAAAAAAGCTCCTGAGAACACAGCTGGCCGCTATCAGTGCTGGAGGGGAAGGTGGTGACATGTGAATTTAAGCAGCCTCCAGGGCTCCAGCTCTTCCAGGGAAGCTCAAGCAGCTGATGAACCACAAGAAGCACAGGACCCTTCCAAACCCACAGCCTGACAGCAGGTTTGTACATCTTAATTTCATTTTGTTATTTAGTGATCGTGGTTTTCCTCTGATGTGAGCAGGATCAGGGCTTCAGTCCCTCCTTGTCACCTTCCCCTGGCCTCATCCAGCCCAGGAGGGGATTTGGGGTGAACACACACCTTCCTCACTGACCTGTGCTCAGGGGTAACCTCTATCCTCAACTTCCTCATTTTTTCTTCAGGAATACAATTATCTACAACCACACTTCTTGCTAAGAGGAAATTTCTGAGCTAGAAGTCGTTCAGCAGTTTGTTTCTTCTAAAAGAAACCCAGAGCAGGTTTTTAACTGTTGATACTTAAGACAATAAATAAAACCATTTCAGGTATTCCTCTGAGGCTGAGATATTCTCGAGACCACACTGAGGTCATGGTGATTCTGCCTGCTGTCACCTGCTGCAGTCCCTGTGTCCTGCTCAGGGCAGTGTCCACCCCCTCAGCCTGCACACCCCGGGGCTGGGGCTCCTCTCAGGATTTCACTAAAGAATTTGGGCTCATCTGGGACATTTTCCCTAAATCTGTCAGGTCCCCCCTGTGCTGCCCCCCAGCACGGCTGGACAGCAGGGACAGTGCAGGCGTGGAGTTTATGGAGCACTTTGGGAACCTTAGGGATGAAAGGCACCATTGACAGCAGACATTTTAAATATGTATTAAATATAAGCTCTTTTGAGTCTTTTTGGTTAACCATGCTTAGGCAATTGGTCATTTTACATCAACAACTTCTCTGCCTTCAGTGTCCTAATGGGCCCCTTTCCCCCAGCCTGCCTGACCACACCACAGCCCTGTTTCTGCTCCGAGTCTCTTAACTGCCTCACTAATTGCAACATTTTGCAAGGACTCTGTGCTTCCAGCATCAAAGGGCACACAGGCATCCTGCTCGGGAGGAAAAGCTCTGGTCAGGTTATTGGGGAGGAAGAATTTCACACTTGTTCCTGTTCCTGCAGGACTTTCCTGTGAATGTGTAGGAAAGGAACTGGAGCAGTTCCACACGGCAGATTTCACACTCAGGGTGACAGGAGGGCTCTGGCAGTGCTGCCTCACTCTGCACCTTTAGTTATGGATCTTGATGCACTTTAAAAACTCCAATTCAGTTATTAATTATTGTTCATACAGCAGTTGGACTTCACCTTTAGGGAAATGCTCAGGAGCAGGAGCTGGTGCAAAGGCAGAGCAGCAGCAGGATGGAATCTGAAGCCTTTCCATCCCCTGCTGCCACCCTCCCCTGTCCCTGCCTGGTGAGGTGACACAGGGAGGTGACAATTTACTGTTCCGCTGCTGTCAGTCCTGCTGGGATCCAGAACCCTGCCCAGGGCACAGGTACCACCACCCTCACAGCACCCACCCAGGGCACAGAACGGAGCCCTCTGTACCCCCAGGCTCCCCCAGCCCCTCCTGCACCCACGGCAAACTGCAGGGGCAGCGCCGAGCCCCCTTTTTATGGCTCCATTCCTCATGTGTCTCACTGAACACACATTGTGTAATTACTGCTCGCTGCAGATTTATGGGCGAGCTTTAGTGGTCACTGTTAGATTGCTTTGCTGTTTGAATGACATCTCAGCTCCGTGAGCACAGCGGGCCAGGGGAGCCCAGGCTTTGCCAAAATATTGTTACCAGCAATTGTCACATCCCTGCTCCTCCAGAGCCGCATCCTGGCTCATCCCTTAGAGCCAGGATGGAAACTTGTCTTTTAAACCAGCAGGACAGGAAGATCCTGTCACAAAACAAAGCATTTGTAGCCCCCAGAGCTGCGTACCTTGTGGTTCTGGTAGGAGGTGACAGAGATGAAGGAGGTCTCTGGGAAGACGTGGGTGCAGAAAGCCGTGTTCTTGGAGCCGAACGCGTTGTTCTCGTCCGCCTTCACGATGTGCAGCCGGGGCTGGTATTTGTGCATTGAATTGAGGATGATCTGGAAAACAATTGATGCTAAAGTCAGGAATCCACTCCAAAAAGAAAAGAGACGAGCCATGGCTGTTGGACACTTTGCAGCAGGACCCAAAGCCTGGCAGAGCTCAGCTTTAGCTTCGCTTTGCAGTAAAAAAGGAAAATTTACATTCTAGAAAAGCACATGGACCAAGGCACAAAAGGTATCTGCAGCTCTGGCAAGCAGAGCTGAACTTAAAGCTTTCCTGGTAAACTCTCATTTTCCTATTGCTATTGGACAGAATCAGTCTGGGTGGAAAAAATGTCATAATTTTTTTTTCCCCAACTCACACCGAAGCTGTACAATATATAATTCACCAGCAGCCTGCTCTGTAAAGATTCCTAATAAATACTTTACTGAGCTGAAAAATACACAGTTTAGCAGAGGAAAAAAAAACAACACAGAAACCACAGGGGGAAAAAAAAGCTAGAAAGCTATTTTTCTTTTATCTGCTGGTAAAAAAAAAAAAAAAAAAAAAACAAAAAAACTACAAAGCAGCAGATTGGTTTTTCCTGCTGTTTGTGGAGAGGCTGAGTGTGGGTGGCTGCTCCGGGCACCTCTCCCCTCCTCAAGCCTTGGCCAGTGGAAGGCAGGAGCAGCAGCAGCCAAGGGATTTTTTATGGAGGGTGGCAGGGCTGGGGAGGGGCTGGGGTCCAGCAGGGATCACAGCCTGGCTCCAGTAAAGGGTTTTTTTGGTGGAGCTTTTTGGGCTGAGAGGAGCTGCCCAGGCTCATCCCATCCCTGGGATCCCACAAAGCAGGGATGTGCCCAGACACTGCAGCAGAAAATGGCTTCAAGAAACGGAATTTCTCTTAAGAAGCGGGATGGTTTCAAGAAAAGCCTTTATTCCTTTTACTGGGCAAAGAAGAAATACTGCTGCCTTGTTTTCTCAGCATAATCCTTTCCAATCTCCTCCTTCCGCTCCCAGATGTGCTCAGGGAGCCTGGCTGCTCCTGGGGGAGGGATCCCAGCCAGGCTGTCACCCCCGGGACAGGACAGGGACAGGGACAGGGACAGGCAGGGGAGGGGACACTGATGGGTGGGGTCTGTACTGTGGTGAGTGAATGGGTGGGTGATGAGACAGGGATGGAGGGAGGGGTGATTTCCTTAAATATAAGAAAATACATATTGGCATATATTCCTTATGCATATAAGAAATCATATATATTATAAAAGAGAGAGAGAGAGAGAGAGATAAAATGGATGGATGGATGGAATGAGGGATGGATGGATGGATGGATGGATGGATGGATGGATGGATGGATGGATGGATGAAGGGATGGATGTGCACACTGCAGCACAGCAGCATCAGTTCACATTAATTATGGTTTTAGCGAGTTTTAAATGAGAATTACCCAGAAGCAGAAGGGTTTTGCTCTGTGGCTGCTCTGTGTGTTCAGAAATCCTCTCTTCTCCATGACTGCCATGCCCAGGAGAGCTCAGAGCAGCAGCTCCAGGTGCTCCAGCAGGATGGGAGGCAGTGCATGGAGCTGTGCTCTCCAAACCCCCTCATTTGCTGCAGGTCCCCCTGCCCACAGTAGCTGCTGCATTATGCACCACTTAAATGCAATTTTTACTGTTGACGTTTTCCAGACAACCCTCCCTGCTCCCCAAGAGAGAGAATGAGGAATTTTTGGCATTTTATCAGCTTTGCATCAAGCCTCTGAACCACTTTGTGGCTGTTGACGTGCAGGGTGTAGACCTGAGAGGGTCGGCTCAGGTTTTGGGCTGGAGCCTTTTCTCTGCTTTCATGTATCAGCCACTCATAAAACAAAGTAACACCCCAGGGACGGGACTTTCATAAAAGAAGGGACATTTCAATTTTCAGTAATTAAGAGTTGAGCCATGCTGATAAATAATGGTTGTCTGGAGCAAAGCTGGGCTTTGCTGAGCTCTCCTCACTGTCTGTCCCACACTGCCCAGCACGGGTGGCTTTTCCCCAGAGCCACAGCAACTCAGGATGAAGAAAACAACTTTAAACCGAGATTTCCAAAGGGAAAATTAGGAACTCGAGTTCTGATACACCCTGCATGAATAGCCTGTGTTCCTCCTCCAAAGCAGGATCCACTGGGCTATAATGAGCCCTTTAAAAAGATAAATGCATTTTTAATGACATCTTCAAAGTCAAAGAGTCCAAACACTTTCCAAAATGAACAAATGAACTTCTTGGAGTCTGACAGAAGAGCTCAGGAAAGGATTTCTGACAGCTGCTCAAAGTTTCAGTTGTGGCTGCAGATCTGCCTGGAGGTTCATCATGAAAAATCCCTAAATAGCCTTATTTTGCCACTGCATTTACAAGTTTGGGCATTTGTGTCCCTTGCACAAAAAGTGAATATTTGCCCACCTGTCTCAGTGTAATTCCTGTTGGAATTTGAGTGTGTGGCTCCCCACCGCTGCACAGGGGATTTCCCACACCTTTTTGGGGGTCAGCAGCCACTCTGCATAAAACCAGCATTTACTTAAGAACAAGAACTCCTGGACAGAAGCTGTGTCTGCACACAAATCTTCCTTACTTGTGCTTGATGTAATCCCTGTGCATTCAATTTCCTTCCAAACCACCCCAAAAACAACTTTTAGCCACAAAACACCGAGTCTGTGCAAAGCGAAATGCCAACAATTCAGGCTAAATAGTTTTCAAGGCTGCTTTGGAAAGCTAAAAATACACAAAACAAATGTAAATTCCACTCCAGTGACGAACATCAGTGGAAAGATTAACTTCAAGAATTGTGTCAAAAATGAGAAGTATTTTAATTGATGGGACAGAGCACTGAGCAGTGACGTAGGAGCCCTCGGCCTCAAAGGTGATGCTAAAACAATAACTTTTTATTTTCCTGCACTTACCTTTTTCATGGGGAGATTAATTCACACTGTCACACACATTTTTACATTGTTTTTGTACAAAAAATAGGCAGTTTGGGATAGGCTGGCAGGGACCCAATGGTGAGGACCCTCCTGGGCTGCACCAGGTGAGACCCAAGGAGCTCCCGGATATTTTGGGAAATGTTTTGCACCCCTTGGCTGCTCCCCCTGCCCCTGGAGCTGCCTTGGTGCTGGCAGAGGAGCCAGAGCATCCCCAGGGATGTCACTGCTGCCCCCCAATGTCACACGTGCTGAGAGAGCCCAAGCCCAAAGTCCAACGTGACCTTACACAAACATCCTTTTAATTTCTATTTTCACCCCCTGTCTCCCTCCTTTGTGCTACTCACACACTTGCAGCTGGAACTTCAGCTGCTACAGAACTGAACTCCTTCATTTTTTTGGCATTCCCCAGTCAGCAAGAAATGTTTAAAAAAATGGTGTCATTTGCTCCTTTCATTTAATTTTACTTAGGAAAACAAACCCCTCTAACTTCTAATCTCTCACACTGCTGAGTAATGTCGGCTCCAGGGCCTGGGTTTGCAGGATGGGGCCCGAAGGCCACGAGCTGAGCTGGGGAAATGGTGCCACATTCCTTGTCACAAGGCAAACCGGCCTTGAAATCACCAGTAAAATGAATTTACTTTCATATGAAATTTGGGGAGTTGATTTAAGAGCTCCCTGTTTCGCCAAGGTATCAGATGTCAGATGATGCAGTGGTTGCTATGGCAACTCCCCTTTTTATATTGAATAGTAAATGGCTACGAAAAAGCCACATAATTTTATGGCTGCTCCCGGGGGATCACATAACTAATATAAAATCTTGCATTTTAATATATTTTCTGCTTCTTTCTTCCTTCCCTCTATTCTTTCAAAGTGAAAAAGCCTTTGAGCTGAGGCTGGCCCTGGTCCCACATTGGGACTCAGAGCTGAAGCACGACGGCCCAGAACAAAAACCTGACAATCCTTTTTTTTGCATGGAAAAAACAGAGTTTTAGTCAAGGAGGCTCTGCAGAATCATCTCAGCTAATATTTAGAGCACCTGGTGGTATAAAGCATCCCAGACTGAAGGGGTTTTTAGGAGTGAATGGTTTGGAGATGCTCCATCAGCACTGACCCAGCTGTGCTGCCCGGGACTGTCCAGGGGATTTGGGGTCACAGTTCCCTCTTCTCCCTGCACCCACCCAGGGCTCCCAGGGACACCTCACCCCAAAGCCAGCCTGAAAATCACACCAGCATTTACAGTGGGAAAATCCCCTAAGATCACCCAGTTCACCCCAATAAAACATTCTATTCCCACACCCTCTCCAGCAGCTAAACACGAGCTCTAAAATTCCCTGAACCTCATCCTATCGATTTTCCCTTCCCAGGGAAGGATTCTCCTCTCTCTGCCCCAAGGAGGGACACCGGGCTCTCCCCAGGGAAGGATTCCAGCTCTCCCCAGGGAAGGATTTCAGCTCTCCCCAGGGAAGGATTCCCCTCTCCCTGCCCCAAGGCAGGGACACCGGGCTCTCCCCAGGGAAGGATTCCAGCTCTCCCCAGAGAAGGATTCCCCTCTCTCTGTCCCCAGGCAGGGACACCGGGCTCTCCCCAGGGAAGGATTCCCCTCTCCCTGTCCCCAGGCAGGGACACCGGGCTCTCCCAAGAGAAGGATTCTCCTCTCTCTGTCCCCAGGCAGGGACACCGGGCTCTCCCAAGAGAAGGATTCTCCTCTCTCTGCCCCAGGCAGGGACACCGGGCTCTCCCAAGAGAAGGATTCTCCTCTCTCTGTCCCCAGGCAGGGACACCGGGCTCTCCCAAGAGAAGGATTCTCCTCTCTCTGTCCCCAGGCAGGGACACCGGCCTCTCCCCAGAGAAGGATTCCCCTCTCCCTGTCCCCAGGCAGGGACACCGGGCTCTCCCAAGAGAAGGATTCTCCTCTCTCTGTCCCCAGGCAGGGACACCGGGCTCTCCCCTGCCAGCCCCAGCCCCTCCTGCAGGGCTGCAGAGGAGCCTCCCAAATCCACACGTTTGTCCTGGCAATCGGCACAGCAGGGAATAAAAGAAAGGCTGGAAAATCCTGGGAAAAGGTTCAACATGAGCTCAGACAAACAGTTCCTTAGGAGATGGCCAAAGCTGGGATTTCTGGGCTTTTTCTCCCTCGGTTCTTTCTCGTCTCCCATCAGCTGGAACTCATCGGGCCCCGGGGTGACCCCACCTCTCCTGTGCCGCGGGAGGGTTTGGGCAGAGCCCAGGGTGACATCCCGGGACACCCCGGGTGTCACCTGTCCCCTGACCAGCGACTCCTCCCTGCCCTCTCCAAACTGGACCATTTCGGGATCTGATTCCAGCTAAACTTGACCAAAATCTGCGGCATTGGACTCACATAAAGCAGCGATGTAACAACAAAAGGATTTCACAGAGAGAAGTAAATCTTCTTTTCAACCACCAGCCCCACTGGGCACTTCTTCCAGGATTTAAATGGAAACCCTGGATCCATCCCTCCCTGTGGAATGCGCCCCATCCCCAGTGGCACCCAGCTCTGCTGCTTTTTTTTGTCAGCGAACAATGTAAAACTTCACTTTGTAATTTATTCGGGCACCACTATTGCTCTGATTTCCTAAAATGAATGGGAACCATTAAAGAAAAAGAAAGAAAATAAAAAGAAATTAATCTTTTAGTGGATATTCTTTCAGGAGGAGGCTTAGTGATGCTCTGAAAAAATTGCCTGCAAATTTAGAGCTGTATAAAAGGATTTTTCCAAAGTTTAAGTGGACTGGGGAAAAAAAGGTGGATTAATAGTGGGAGAGATTTCATGTGTATAGAAATAGATAAACAAATAAATAAATAAGTAAAGGATTTCTTATATATATCTCTAACAACTATATAACTATAACTATATAAATGTAAATGTGACTATAAATGTAACTATAAATAAATATAAATATAAATATAAATATAAATATAAATATAAATATAAATATAAATATAAATATAAATATAAATATAAATATAAATATAAATATAAATATAAATATAAATATAAATATAAATATATTCCTTATACATATACATAATCATATATATTATTTAAATATATATATTTATAAGAAACAAATGTTTTATATATAAATACAGGAAATTTTTAGCTGAAGATTGCTCTTTCCCCCCAGGATTTCCCCCAGGAGCTGCTGTGGCCCCATCCCTCCCTCCCTGGCAGAGCCCGGGGTGGGGAAGCTGCTTCCAAGGCAGCACATAAACCTCCCACCAGCACCCGAGAGGAAACTGCTTGGCCACAAGTCATAAAGCAAACAAATAAAAAAAAAATCATGAATCAAAATTCGGGTTTTGCAAGATTAGTAGGACGTGGGGCTAATTAAAAGTGCCTGAGTGCGCCTGACAGGCACAGGCAGAAAAAAGCTGATTTAATGAATAGAAAAATGAAAAGGAAACCCCAGGGCTAGGGAAAAAATTAAGGCTTTCAGTGATAATCAAATAAAACCAAGTGTGCAAATATTAAATCTGAAGAGAAATAACAAACTCATCAGCATTAATGAGTAAAGCCAGTAAACAGCAGATTTTGGTCAAGAAAAACAGGAATATCACTTCAAATGCTGTCATGAGTGACAGGCCATCTATAATGTGGCTTTAAATCTCACTTGGTTACATCCCAGAAACTAAAATAAAAGCTTTATTTTAAAATCAGATAAAGTAGTATGGCAAATAAAAAGCAACACCAGCAGCCCAGGAGTGAGGTAGGTACAGAGTTTGTAACAAAACCAGGCTCAGCAATGCTGTGTTGAGGGGCATTAAATTAAATATTTACTTTTATTTGCCACCAAATAAATCTCCATTTATTACTTGCCTCTTTTGTTTATTTGCTTGTTTCCCTGCAGGAACCTTTATATATCCCAGAATCTATTTCTATTTTCTTTATATTCCCGTTTTTCTCATTTCCAATCGATCTGATCCACTCAGAACCTCTCAAGAGCACTGATGTGATGCTCTTGCCCTCTCTGAGCTGGGCTGGCTGCAGGAGCTGAGTCCTCTGGCAGAGAGGTTTAATTCCAGTCTCACTGACAACAGCAGCACAACAACAGCACAAACCCTCCCGGGATGCTCTCGCTCCTCTCCCGTTTTCCAGCCCGTGAGCGCTGCCCTGACGTGACTCTGAGTGTCACAGCCTCTACACCAGGGCACAGAGCCTGGGTAAGGCTGCAATGTTTCCTCCCAGCTGGAGAAACTCCTGGGTAACTCCTGAGCATACTGCAAACCCCATTCCTCAGGAGAAGGGGACTGAGCTGCCAGCACATGGCTGGGCCAGCACTCGTGGTCAGTCCTCCAGCCAGAGCCCAGAAGGGCTCCCCGTGTCCTCCCCACAGCCCCAGTTCCCAAAAGGGCTCCCCGTGTCCTCCCTACAGCCTCAGACCCCAAAAGGGCTCCCTGTGTCCTCCCCACAGCCCCAATTCCCAGAAGGGCTCCCTGTGTCCTCCTACAGCCCCAGATCCCAAAAGGGCTCCCCGTGTCCTCCCACAGCCCCAGAGCCCAAAAGGGCTCCCCGTGTCCTCCCCACAGCCCCAGAGCCCAGAAGGGCTCCCCGTGTTCTCCCCACAGCCCCAGAGCCCAGAAGGGCTCCCCGTGTCCTCCCCACAGCCCCAATTCCCAAAAGGGCTCCCTGTGTCCTCCTACAGCCCCAGTTCCCAGAAGGGCTCCCCGTGTTCTCCCCACAGCCCCAGTGCAGCTCTGAGCCACCCCCACGGCCCCTCAGCAGCCTCACATCCCCCTGAGCATCCCTCAGGTGCCAGGGCCGGGAGCTGACCCACAGCTCCATCAGGACCATCTCATGGGCACCTTCCACCCCGCTGTTCATGGACTTCAAACCTCTGAGAAAGTGGAATTCCCTTCCTGAGGATTTATCACTCTGCAGATTCACACTTGCTATTTTCCCATATTGCCCTAAATCAGCTTTCTAAAGAAATACAGGTGTTATGTTCCCCTTTCCAATAGAGAGGGGATTTTTGTGCATCCTCTGCAGCTGAGATTAGCACACAATAACCTGGAGTGATGGAGCCCTTCCCATTTTTCACCTGGAAAACACTGCTAGGTATTTCCCAGCAGCATACACTGGGCATGGGTAAGGGATGTGCCACCCCTGCTGGCACTTACAGGATTATTTTCACCTCTGCAAATGCCCTGGAACTCCTGTGGCATCAGAGAGCAAAGCACCAGCCCTGCCAGAATCTCCCGTGTTCATAATCACTCACCAGCCCCACGTAAATCAGAGGCTCTATCAGGTTGATTATCTCTGCATGTAATGCTTTGCAAATACATAAATTCAGATTTCACTCTAAGCATAGGTGACTTACAATGCTTTCTTTGGGATCAGATAGACCTCACTGTAGCTAAACATTACAGTGGCTGCTGATTTCTTAATCCATTTCCAACATGAACGTTCCTCAGTTGTTAAGCCTGGTGTGAAAGAAACCTTTCATGGATGAAAAATCCCCCCGGAGCAAAATATACAGCCCACGTTTTGAGGCTGTGCTCTGTGAGCTGGGCACAGGCTTACCTGCCACAAAACCTGCTCAGCCACGGTGCTCTGAGGCAGATTACAGAGCTCTGAATTTGTTCTGATATAAAACCAGCTCAGTTTTACGTGTCTGCATTGACAAATGCCTCCCATGCCTCTAGCTGTAACTAATAATTTACCACAACAGATAACGGGCCAGGCAAGCAGCAGGAGTGAGGTTTGTGGGGTGGAGAGAAGGGGCTGAGTGTCAGAGTGAGGCTTTCCCACATCCCCAGCACAATAAAGAATCTCCAGTCTAACTCTGTGGATGGCAGCAAAGGCTTCAACTCCACAGTTTAATAATTAAGATGTTTATCTTATTTATTTTAAGCCTCAAATGTGCCTCCCCTTCTTACAATCTCCATGGGGCTGCTCATCCCTGATATTATGCAGCTATTACAGTGCACAGAGCCGGGGCATGGAGGGAGAAATGGATTCATTTCTTGGTGGAATGATGGAATTTCTGCTGCCTGTCTCAGGTGAGACCCTGGAGCTGGCTCAGAGGAGCTGCAGCCCGTGCAGGGATGGGGACACTGCAGTGGCCAAGGGTGCCAGGGTGGGTGACCCAGCACAGCTCTGGCCCACACACCCAAAAATGCCCCAGCCAAGGCTGCAGAAATCCTCACTCCACGTGGTTTTGAGGTTTGGAGGAAACCAAAGACAAAAGGAAACGCGGGCAGGCTCCGCTGGCGCACGGGAAGGCAAACAAACCCTGTGGCTTTTCTGACTTGTTTTTCTTAGGGAGCTTTAAGAAAGTGTTTGCAGTCGCTGGGAACAAATTCCTAGAAATGAGAAGCTGTTATTATTCCTAACGTAATGCCTTCGTGGGACAGGCCTGCAGCAGCACAACCCTTCTCAGCCTGACGGGAGCCTTCCCCCTCTCCTGGTGCAGAGTCCAGCTCTCCTCCACGTGCACCACAAAAAGTGGAGCACCACATCTCCAAAGCAGATGATTAATTTAGAATCCTAACGAGGAGCTGGCTGAGGACGGGTTCAATCCCATTTAGCCAGGCAGGCTGTCAGTGCCTGAACTGAGCAGCAAAGCAGGCACTTTAAAACAGATTATTTCAGGCATTTTCCCATTAATGTGAGAGGGAAGGTGATGGGCTGTGGTACCCAGCACGAGGGCACTGAGCCGGGCTCATCTGGAGCCACAGCACAGCAAATATTACCCCAAAACCCAAACCAGAGCCCCCTCTGTCTCACTGGGGAGAAACCTTGTGGGAAGACAAGCAGGCTGTTCATTGGAAAGGAGAAGGGGGGTTAAAATCATCCCTGTTAAAATGCAGCGCTAAAATCTCAGTTAAAAAATGACAAAGTCAGGAAAAGCAAACGTTTAAAGTTGCAAAACCAACACGGCACATCCTGTTTGTTTTACAGCCACATCGCACATCCTGCATGTTTTATGGTTCACATTTTACAGCATAAACAGTCGTATACTAAGCTGCAGAGCTAACCAAGAGAAAAACACGGGGTAAAAAAGCGCCACGTGCAGAGGCAGCGGGTCGGGATGGCTGTGGCAGCCAAACGGTGGCAGGGGGTTTGTGTCACTCTCACTGACGCAGTGGTTCCATTTCATTTCCGTGGTGCTTCCCCCCTTCAGGGGGAGCAGAGATGGGCTGTGATTAATAGCAGCAGCATGAAACGGAGCCTTTGAAGCTCACACATGTCTCAGTGGGGTCAGTGGGGTGGGGAGGGGGTCAGGGCCCAGCGCGGGGCTGGGTTATCACCGAGTCCCTGCCACGGCCCGGCTTTTGGAGGCTCAAAATCTGCAAAAAGTTACAAACACTAGCAAAAATTCTGAGGTTTTAGGACTGGTGGGGTCCTCCTGCCTCTGGAGTCAAGCCCCTAACGCTCCAGGTGGTTTTGCTGTGTCAGAATTGCACTTTCTGGACAGCTTTGGGAGGCATCTGGACAGTGACTCCAAGTGAAAAGCTGCTCCTCAGAGGCTTGATGCACAATCATTTTAAGCAAGACAGATACACCCCTTCCCACTGTGACCCTTCTCACAGCCTCCCTTGCCCTCCAAACTGCTGCTGCTTAACACACCATCAGGTTAAAAGCCACAATTGATGACACAAATTAGATTCTCTTACCTGTGTTACAAGGAGGAGCTGATGGCACTAAACACAGAAGGATTTTAAACTCTCTCTTCCTTTTATCCCACCAAGGATGGTTTATTTTTATATGACTTCCAGCTCAAATGGTGCAAACCAGACAGGTCTGTTATTTTATATGCAGGATCTGAGCACTCACACCCCTGGCAGGCTGCAAGGGCCCTTGGTCTGAGTTATTACATGCATTGGGGAAGACAACTGTGTGTTCCCCACCTCTGCATTCCCAATGCACACGAATCAAGATTTTCCAAATAAAATACTTCATCTTTTTTAGGGCTGCCAAAACCAGCTTGGAAAATCAGGAGTTTACGCAACCTGTGAGCTGCATGTGCCAGGCCAGGCCAAAAATCCCACAGCGCTGCCTGGAAAGTTCCTGGGCACAAAAGAAAAGCCCAGTGGCATCCAGCAGGACACAACTGAGCCAGTCATGGCTGTGTTTCCAAGAGCAGGGGAAGCACACATTGGTGTATTAAACAACCCCCTCAGCACGAACCAATGCCATTCCTCATTATTAAATTAACTATTTATTAACATCCTGCCCAGCATCCCAGACACAAAGTCAGCATTAGGAGACCACCCCCACCCGAAGCCCTGGCAGAATGTCTCTCTTACGTGTCCGAAGGGGTCCAGGTGGTTGTTGGTGAGTTTGAGCTTCTGGAAGGACACCAGCTGCCGCATCCAGTGCGCCCCCGTGGCCGGCGAGTCGGGGTGCACGTACAGCCGGCCCGGCATGGCCGGCTCGGCCTTCCCAGCCACCATCCTGGGGACAGAGGGCACAGATGGCATCACCCATCACCCACAGATGGCCACAGCCTGGACATGGAAGAGCTTCTTGTCCTTGGGCTCACCCCAGCAACCCTCCCACCAGCCCTGAGGGGAGGCACTGGGACGTGGGAAGTCAGGGGTGCTCCTGCTGCTCGTGGGGGATTCTCGTTTTGGCATCACAGTGACCCCATCCCTGCTCCCTCGTGGAATTCTCCACATGGGCATTGTGGAGACACTTTTTAAGGAGGAAAACTTGCGGGGGTTTTTGGAAGTGTTCAAAGACCCTTCTGCAAAGGGAGACGGCCCTGCATAAGGGAGTAGCTGTGGGCAGGAGTAGAACTGGTGTGGCTGCACCCTTCACAGCCAGGCAGGGCTCCCACAGCCTGTCCCAGTGGGAAGGACAGCTAAAATCTCAGTTAAAAAATGACAAAGTCAGGAAAAGCAAATGTTTAAAACTTCCCACTCTGGAGCTGCTCCCAGCACCCTTCTGCAGCTCCCCTTGCCCCACACTAGCTCTCATGGACACAAGGCTCAGCCATGAGACATCATTTAATGGCAACGCCCTTGTTACTCCACATTGTTCTTATAAAACCCCAATAAAAGCAATATTACCAAAAACAACAGAAACTTTCCAGCAGCAATAAAAGGAAAAGGGGAAACAGCTCTAGGGCTGGCAAAAACTAAATTAAACAGAGTTAACAACTATCCATCATCTCATGTTTAATGTCTGAAGCACACAAAGTGGCCACCGTGGTGCAGAGACCCTCAGTCCACTCCTCTTACCCAGCGGCATTCCGGGACAAAAGCACATGGAAAAGGGATTTTTTTAAAAAAAACTGGAGCAGCCCTAATGTGCAAGTAAATAATTTCTGCTTTCTGAGATGTCACTGGGCTCGTTCCCTGTGAAATTTTCCATTGCTTTTCACCAGGCAGCAGCCGGTGGAGGGATTTGGGGAAACCACAGCGAATAGCGGCAGGGAGGGAGGCTGCTGGGCATTCTGGGGGGGAAAAATCAAAAGAGAAAACAACACGTTTCCTTTGTCAGAGAGCAAAAATCCCAACTGCCCCTCAGGTAACTTTGCTGGGAAGGGCACAGGGAAAGGAAGAATAACAGAAGAGAATCAGGGCTCTGAGTAAACCACCCCACATTTCGCTTTATAGCTGCTCTCCTAAAAGCAAAATATTACTATAGAAGAAAGGAATTTAAAACTTTTCTTGAGTCACACAGAGACCTAGTTTTGAGGGCCAAAATGGACCATTAGATCATCCTGTCCAAGTCTCTGGCACAAGGCAGGCTGTGGCTTTACCCTCCTACACTGCACATGGCCAAATAACCTGTGCTTGGGCTACAGCACCTTCTCCAAGAAAACCCCCAGCCTAGAACACTTTGGGGATGGACGAGTCATCACCCCCAGCAGCACTTTTTTCCAGCAGTTAACCACCCAGGCTGTTAATGATATTTCATTTTATATTTGTCTGGTTTAAACTTCCAGCCCTGGCTCTTGTGTCCATCATTGCTCCACCAACGAGAGCTCCGGGATGTTGGCGTCCCTCCCGTGGGAAGGTGTTTGTGTTGGTTTCTAAGTTTGCACAACAAATGGTTGATCCAATTGCAATTTTCTTATGGAAAACCAGGCAAGCAGCAGTGTTTTCTTACCATTTGTTGTCACAGAATTTGTACCGGTGGTCGTCAGCCGGGACGATGTCGATCAACAAAATGTACTTGGTCTTGGGGTTCATTCCAGTCACTTTGACCTTGTAGCTGGGAAACATCCTCCTAAGGAAAAGCAGAGGGACACCCCGTTAGTGAGGCATGGAAGCACTGGAACTGATGGAGACTTGGAGCAGCAGCCCAAAAAAAGCAGATCCACCCTCAGAGGGATTTGTGCGAGGACAATATTGGTTCTTGTTTATATCTGAATTAAACTCTCTCTTTCCAGAGTGTGTGCCAGTGAAGAAGTGGGCACAAATTTTGATAAGGGTGTAGGGAGGGGGCAATGGACCTGTGCCAGGAAAAGGAGGATGCAGAGAGAGATATAAGGGGTCAAAAAATCCCTGTTTGTGGGAGGCTTGGACAAGGAGCCCTCAGTTCTACAGGAGGCTCTACCTGGCTTACAGCAGCATCAAAATTGCAAATTTTTTGCTGCTGTGGAAATGTTTGAAGTCAGGAGACCTGCCTACATTTCAGAGGAAACCAAGCAGAGGCTTTGTCATTCACACAATCCTGATACCCACCAGGTCCCACCACTATCCCTGTGTTCTCTCCAACAAACTGAGAACTGAGGATCAGCACAACCAGGGAGACACAAAGGGTTAAATCCTGTAGTGGTGCAGACAGGCTCCTCTGGCCTCCCCGGATTTCCCAAACTCAAGCACACCCATTAAACCTTTCTGGAGCCTGAAGCACGGCAGAGCTTCCCCCCACAATGTGCCTGTGCCCCTGGCTTCAGCAACCAACAGCAAACTGGAGCATCCCATAAACCAGTGCATCACTAGAGAATAATTTCATGTCTTACAGACCCGAGGAGTCTGTGTGATATTAAATAACATCTTTAATTAAGCTATGTGGCTGTGAAAACAGCAGATTCCATCACTGTCCAGCCTTGCAATCCAAAGGAGAGGGCCCTTAATGGATCCTGACACTGCCATGGGCTTCCCAATCCCTCGAGGCCGCGTCAGCAGCCAGGATTTGCAGGATTAGGCACTTCACATCCTCAGAGTAACTATTTTCTTGGCTCCATCTTCCCCACCTCCTCCTCATCCAGTAAAAACACCCAAGTCAATAGAGCAAGCTGGCTCACCACAGCCCTGCAGCCAGGACACAGAGTTCTCCCTCCCGCCGGCACAAGGGGATGGAGGATGAGAATTGCCACATGCTGGGCTCGTTCTAATTACGTGAATTAAGATGGGCCCAAATCCTGGTGTCATTTCTCCATCAGACATCAAGGCCACTTTGTCCCCCCACTTTATCCCTCTTTTCCTGAGCTGGTCCAGGTCTGCAGCACCATTTTGTCGCTGCTTGGGGAGAAGGCAACAAAATGGGCCCTGTTCAAAATCGTTTCAATTGACTCTTTTAACCGCCCTGCATAAATTCCAGATGTTTACCATGTAATTAGCCCGGACTAAAAAGGGGTGGTTTACCAATGTCCCTCTTTGATTTTCATTCATAAACTCTGCACTCCTCTTAACCTTGTCCTCCTACAGGTAAGCACCTGGGTAAATACAGTAGGACATTTCAATTTGTGAATACACAGCCCAATTCACACATTGAAAAAAATTGTATAAGGAATCCGATCTGAATGCCAAGATTTTTTTTTTTAATTAGGCCTTAAAATGGCATTTCAAAATGAAACAAAAAAGAAAAAATAAAAAGGAAAAAAAAGAGGAGAAAATTATTAAAAACCAGAAATGAGATGGACACAATTTGACAGTTTGTCATACCTGCATTGGGGATTTTTATAACATTGAGCTTCTGAATTTCTTTTTCCCTCAATCATTTCATTTACTGTAGAACATCCAAGCTGCTAAAGTAGCTGAACTGATATATTGTAAATGTTAAGTGCTTTTTTAATGGCATTTAAAATTAAGCTTCAGCATATGGAGTTCATATAGCATGGACATGCCTGAGTTTATAATGTTCTTTAGTATAGCCCTCTAAAATAAATACAAAGAGCCAAAGTACTACTATAATATATACAGCTGAAATTCTTTAAGGATAACAAATGGGGACTCACATCTGATTGAAGGTGTTGCTTAACTTGCAAACCACTCACTATCTCGCAGTGGTAGCATTGTGCTCAGCAGTCCACAGACCCAGCTACAACCAAGTTTGCCAACTCTCCGCATTCTTTTCCAGGAAAACACAGGGTAGATTTTAGTAATCTGGCTGTGCATGGACATTTCATCATTATTATTAGCTGCTGCATTTTGGCCTTAAAGAAAAAATATGCGACTAATGTGCTGTCCAGGGACTTGTCAGTTTAATTTTCTTAATGAAAACATATTTCTCAACCCCTTGGCAGAGGCTCATTTAGTAAATATCTCTTTGCAATACGATACAAACATGGGTTGTGCATTTCTGGTGGGAAGGCATGACAAACCCGAGAGCTGGGGCCAAGGAAATGCAGTCATAGAGATTGAATTAAAAAGAAAAAAAAAAACAAACCCAAGAGACAGCACCTAATATCATGTCCTGGCCCTTATTAAATGTCCCATTTGAAAGAAGGGAGCAGAAAACCACGGTGGAGCTGCACCAGCCCTGCCCGGGAGCGAGGCCGTGCCTACAGTGGCTCTATAGAGCTCGCTGTCAGCCCTGGGAAGGGGCCAAAAACCTGCCTGCTTCCCCGAATTTACTGCAGGTCAATGGAGCTACTCAGAGCCACGAGGAGCAGCAGCTCTGCACAAGCAGCCCCTCTGGCAGCCCAGTGCCGGGCGGATGGGCGGCTCCGCCGAGGATGCTCTGCCCCGGCCAGCTCCTGGACAATAGGTTGCTTCATCCCCCATAGCTCGGGGACCAGCACAGGCACAAGAATCACCCAGTGCTGCAATAAAACTTGCCAGCGTCTTGCCAAGCTCTGGGAAAGCTCAGCCTGGCGTTGGTGGGAGGTCTGAAGCAAGACCCGGGCAGATCTCTTGGTTTATCCACCCTCCTTCCCGCACGGCGCCAAACAGGGAGAGAGCATTGCTGGACAGAAACTGGGGACAAAAACTGGGAATTTGGGGCTTCCTGGGGAGCGAGTGCAAGCAGGTGACATCTGATCCTCAGGGCACCTCCTGTGCCAAGGGCAGCTGCAGCCCTGCCTGGGCAAACGGGGCAGCTCAGGGAGGTTCAGTGATGGGCACAAGTGCAGCACAGCAACATCAACCCCCCGGCAAAGTCTGAGCCACCAATACTCAGATTAATTGCAGCAATTCCTGGCTTCATCACCTTTTGTTCAGCCCCAAAACCTGTTTGGACACAGTGTCTGCGGGCTGCAGCAAATGCCCTGACTGTGCCAATGACAACACCATCCCTGGGGTGGGGATGTCCAGCACTGGGCCAATTTCCTTCCAATTTGCACTCCTTTTTTTTGAAAGCCACAGCAGGTGTGTGTCCAACCCAGCAGCACACCTCAGGTGGAGGCAGCAGGGCTCACCCACCCCACAGCTCCCCTGCCCACCCAGGGACCACCCAGCAGCCCTGGGAGCACCCGTGTGATGCACAAGGGACTCGGCACAAGCAGCCAAGCACCAGCCCCAACAGCCTCTTCTGCAAAACACCAGAATTGACAGGACTCCAGTTTTAGGCATGTTCAAACTCATTTCTCCCTCCCTCCAGCTCCAGATGGAGCAGAAGGGACCATCCAGGCTCCTCAGCCCTGTCCTGAGGGTCTCGTGTGCCCCTTAAAGCTCTCTGCAGGGTTTAGTGGCTCTGACAGGCACATTCCTGTCCCACCCCTGCCCTGGCAGGGACAAAGGGCTGCTGTGCCATGGCTGCAGCTCTCCCTGCCCCTCACAGGGCAAAACTTAAATCAATTTCTATGTTCACAAAAGAAAGGCACCCTCAAAGACAGCGATCATGGTGAAAAGGCTGCGTTGCCTCCTTTGTGAGCAGGACACCCCACAAGGCACTGAAATCCCACAGCCACTGGGTGATGCCCTGGGGAGGGCAGGGGGGCTCTGGGGACCGTGGGCAGTGGGAGCAGGGTCAGCATCACCAGAGCTTGGCACAGCACTGCCACCGCCCCAGCTAAACCCTTCCCTGCAGATGAAACGTAGCAAAAACAGTAAAAGCCAGGAAAATAAACAAGCAGCACAATTCCACTGGCCTCCCAAGCTTCAAAGATGATGTGCTAGTGAATTATTTGTTCTGATAATGAAGCAGTCACTGCTTAGCTAAGTTTATGCTAGGCACATTTTATCTCTACATGATATTCACAAATTGTTTTAAAATGAACTGTTAGAATAAGCATCTCTTGTTTATTTATTTATACTATTACTATCCAATCCCCTTAACCGTGGAGCAGCTGCTGACATGGAGCCAAAGCTTCTATTATGTTCAAACAAAGTTTAATTGATGTGTAATTGGCTGGTTGGACTTGGAAGTGAGTGATAAGAGGAAAGCTTTGCTTTCCTCTGGGGCAGCAGTTCCCAGCCTTTCAGGCTCTCCAGGCTTGGCCTCTTTGTGAGCATCTCACGTGTTTTAATCTCCAGATGAGCAGGTCTGGTTGATCCTGCAAAGATGGGTGGCTGCAAAGCTCCCACGTCCAGCAAAACCTTACTTTTTGGGCAGGGGACAGCAAACCAGACAAATGGAGAGAATCAGAGCTGATTGAGGAGCTCAAACCCTCATCTGAGCAGTGACTGTGCTGTGCCACGCTGCAACACATCAGCAACAAACCCTCACCACCCTCCTGTTCACCAGGACTTAATCTGACCTTCACTCAGATGCCAACACCATTCCTGACATCTGTAAGGATGCATTAGCTGGGAAGGGACGTCTCTGACCAGCACAGGGAATTCAAACATTTCCATAGAGAAAACTGCATGGAACCAGGACACCTGAGCAACTCAAGCCATGCCCCACCAAAGGCTGTCAGTGCTCTCTGAAGCTCATGGATTTATGTGGATTGGTGCTCACTGCGTGTCCCTGAGGTGTGGATGGTCCTTCAGATAGTACTGAGTGCCTCCTTCTGTCCTTTCAAGGGGGTAAAAACATCCCCGAGCACTTCAGCAGCTCAGCAGCTGAAATTCTACTTTTTTAAGACAGTAAGACCAAGATTTCCAAAGACAGACAGAGATTTTACAATCCTTGCTTTTGGGATGCTCAAATAAAGCAGTGACTGGATTTTCAGAAGCTCCCGTGCTGTGCTGCCTGTGGCAGGTCAGGTTGTGAAAGGATCAGAAAACAACTGCTCACTCAACATCTTGGCTAACAAGATGTGTCGTGGCTGAGCAACCACCTCCTCATTCTTCTGGAGAACCGGCCACAGCTGCTTGAGGATGCTTCTCCTTGTCCTCATAGTTAAAAGGGAAAAGAATGGTGTGCAGAGGCTTCAAGAACTATGTCTCCATTCTGATGACCTTTCTTTGTTTTTTTCTGATTTCCCTTCTTTTGACAAGTATTTCTTCCACTGACTTAACGCATCTTCAAAAACAATATTCTCCAGGGTAGATTAAAACAAATTTGGGGATGTCAGCTGTTTCTTTTAGCCTTTTAAATGGCATTTCCTTTTTGATAGATTCTTGCTTTCAGAAAATACTTTAAAGAGATCAAAGAGTTTTTCAACAGGGTCCCATTTTCCCAGTGTATCCTAACCCTCAGTCCCTTATTTCTCTTATCACCCACGCCACTCCGTTATGACGCTCTGTATACAAAGTAAGAGCAGTTAACTTTGAAGTGCTGGATTAGCCCATGCCAGATCCTTGCCTCAGAATAACAAACAATACAGGTTCAACAGGAGTTCTCATCAGTAGTTCATTTTTCAGCCCCAAATTCACTGTCACTAACACAAGCAACATTGAACTCTCAGTCTATGGGCAGATAGGAGAGATTTATCTGGTGGCAGGACCATGACCTAGTGATGAGAAGGTCAGACAGTTAAGGGATTTTTATATTTTGGAATGGCGAGGTTGTATTTTTTCCTTCTGGCTAGCACATCTAATTTTTAAATAAAACATTGTTTCTCACATACTTGAGAACTTGGCTAGCTGGATGGCCGCTTTCATGGTCTAGAAACACTTCCTTTCTTTGCCCCATGGTGACTTGAGGCACGGGCAGGCTCCTGGCCATGGGCTGCTTCTCTGGACCTTCATTTTGCTGCAGCTGAATTGAGCAGAGAAAATCCCAGCGTGCAGGAGGATGGGAGAGGTGGTGGCAGCAGCACAGCACAAAGGTGCCTCAGAGAGACCCTGGGCAAGAGCGTGGTCACCAGCAGCATTTCAGGGCAGGTTTGCTCCCTCTCCAGCCCAGCTCCCTCGGCCGTGGGCTGAGGGAGCAGCTGAGACAGCCTTGGCACTGCTGCAGCCACTGCCCCGCTGCCCAGGAGCCTCTGAGGCAGCAGCAGAGCCCCAGCAATGCTTGGGACCTTCCCCAGCTGATCTGGGCTGGGGAAAAGCCTCCCCTCACCCTGCCACAGCGCCAGCACAAAGACGAGCAGGGGAAGCTTTGGGAACACCCTTAACTGTGAGCATCCCATGTCTTTAAAAAGCAGGGATGGCTGCTTGAAGTGTATTAGGGAGCAAACTCCCATCCCTGCCCTCCTCGGCGAGCACAAGCCCTGTCTCCCTTGCCAAAGCTGTCGACAACTTCAGCAGCACAGCCAAGAGCCATTGGAGTCCACTCCTGCTTTTTGCTATAAAAGCAGGAGTTTGCCTGAACAGGATAATTCCAGGACCCCAAATTTAGGAACGAGCAGATCAAGCATTCCTCAAATATCTATTTTATTTCTATGTTTTAAATTGACGGCTCACATTCCTTCGTTGATCTCGGATATTAAGGTTTGCTTTTGGATCAAAAACCATCAGCAAAAATTCTTGTAACTGCCTCAAAAGATTCTGGACAAATATTTCCCTTTAATTGTAATGAGAACTGGGCATCCATATGCCCTACAGAGCCATGGAAAATTTAACTTTTAAAGGATTATTCACACAGGAAAGCTGCACCAGCTTAGCCAAAGCATTTATACTTCTTCAGACCTTGATGTTCTAAAAACTAGTTTTATTTTGGTTTACTAAAGTTGATTGGGAACAGATTTTTTGTTTTAAACTGAAATAAGCCACTTTTAAAATGAAACTCGAAGATCTAAAGGGGATTTGCATCCTTTCCATACATGCAGGATGCTTTATTGATTCTATTTTTTCCTCTGCAGCATTTTCCTATATATGCTTCTTAAAACCTGCTACCATAGAGACCAAAGCTGGCTTTGTACCTGTGCACATCCTGCACTCCAGCCAAAACTCAAATTCAGTATCTTGAGCCTCCTGTTATGTCTCAGGGACAGTTCTGCTACCACAGAGAAATGACATATTGTTTTCTCTTCAGGAACTGTTCACAAAAATCTGACCAGACATCCTGTGAACTGGCATTTTTTACTGATGAAACAAAAGCTTTATCAAATTGTTTCTGCTTGGCAATACCTGGATAGAAATTACAATGCTGCAAAGACTGGCACCTTGGAAAAAAAACCTAGGGAACAGCTAAATAAATAATCAAACACAAAGAAGAAACCCTGAGCCAGGAAAGCTGTGGAAGCAAAGATTAACTTCCAGCAGAAATAAAGTCTGAAAGATGAGATTTCACAAAGAATGGTTTGCCACGAGCTACAAAAAAAAAAGAAAAAAAAAATCTACAATTGTTCTGTGAAATAATAGCACATAAAAGCAAGAGGATGAAATCGGAAAGCCAGATTTACAATGAAGTCCCTCATTTGCTTTCTGCTTTCCTCACCCCTCGTACAATTTCCCAAGTGTGGAATTCCTCAGATCCCACAGGAAAGGTGCACCCTGCCACGACAGAGCCAGAGCGATGCTCCCACAGCAGGGCAGCCCGAGGGGAGGAACCCAGAGGTGCAGCTGCATCCTCCAATGCACCGTCAGCGTCTAGATTGATTGGATTAATTTGATTTAATTTGGTCTCACCGACTGCAACTTTTCGGTGGTGGAGGTTTTTAGGGTATTTTTTGGTTAAGTATTTTTTGGGAGTGAAGGGTTTGTTGGTTGGTTGGGTTGGTTTTGGAGGGGGTTTTGTTTGTTTTAACACACACACACACGGGAGGGTTTGTGAACAATTATTTCCAGAACCAGGCAGTCCCAGCTCGCTGTGGGCGCTGGATTCATTCCCCCATCCCTGGAAAGCCGCGCTGTGAGCAGGGATGGGAACAGGGAGCGGAGAGGGGCTGCTCAAACAACGGGATTCGTTCTGCCTCCCGAAAAACCTGCCCGGCAAAACGCCCCTGGCTGCGGGCAGTGCCCGAAGGGATCACCCGTGCCCGCCTCTCCTCTCGCTCCCTCCGCTCCGGGCAGCGCCGGGGACGGGTGATCCCTGCCCCGAGCACATTCAGCCCTTTAAAACCATCGCCAGATAATTTTCCGGAGGAGAAATCTGTGATTAGAGCAAACCTCAAAGTGGAGGAAGGAGAGGAAGGCTCTGGGTGGTGGAGCCGGCGCCCATCCTGCGGGCGCTGCCACGGGCGCTCTGAGGGATCCCAGCGCTTTTCTCCAAAGTTCAGGGAACTTTGCTAACATAAACTTTTTATCTTTTGATGATCCTTTTAATATAAAATAATCTCTTTTCTTTCCCCTCCCACAATGAAGCAGTCGGACATTAAAAAGATAGCAAGTGCATTTTAAAGATGTTTCCACTTTATAAATCAAACTTTCTTGGCAACAACACGATTTCTAGTTCAATGCTGAGCTTGCTGTGTTCTCCTAATATCTCCTACAGATCAGTCCTAAGAGGGAGTAATAATCCCCTAAAGTAATTCTCAGCCCTAAATTCTCGATAATTTATAGTTGGCTCGTTCTGTGGAGCTCTACAAAGAACGAAACAAATGACTCCCCCTTTCCCCCCCAAGTAAGTTATCAATATTTGCCTTGTTTATACAAAAAAGCTATTTTACACCATTGCCATGGAATTAACGCTTCCGCTGAGCTTTACATTTCCTCTCCATTGAGTGAACTTGTCATTAAAGTCACTTTTTTGTTGTTGTTTGAAATTTAAAAATCAGGCTTCCATTTCTTTTCGTTTGTGCCCCTTGAGGTCAGACAGACCTACATTTAAGTGATTTCAACTAACGGCATTCAGGGGCATCTCTGTGCCTGCTGGGAGGGGGATTAGAGTCCTGATTAGTGCCTGCAATTAGCCGCTTTCCCTCTCTCCACACCCCCCCAATGCTAAATGCAAGTGCACACAAATCTCCATTAACCATCGTTTTTTTAATTGGCTCAAGAGGAGGTTTATTATTGCGACTCTCTATTTAAATAGCTTGGGTAAAATAAAATCTGCATGGAGTAATAATTTTCCTTTTGTCCTTTGCATGGGGATTAGCAGCAGATCGCGGCTCGTGGGCTGCCCTGCCCTCAGCACGGCCACGAGTGGCATCGCTACGAACCCAAACTCAAGGCACCACGGGATTTAAGCTGTTCGATTTTTCGGCACTTCTTATGTTAATTATTTTGTGTATTTTTGCTGTCGGTGCTGCGGCAGAGCCCGGGCCGGGCCGAGGGGACCGAGGCGGGTCCCGGCATCGGCGGCGCCGGGGCTGCGGTCCCGCTGCGGGGGCTCCGGGGCTGTGCCTCGCTGCTAAAAACACCGATAAAAACCCTCGTCCTGAATTTTGACATCATTTGCAGCTGAAACCAGTGAAAAAAAAAAAAAAAAGGTTCTTTTGTTCCGTCTTATTCATCAGGACTTCAGCCCCTTCTTTAATTATTTTTAAAATTCAAAACTGCTTATAAAAAAAAAAAATTTAGCTCGATGGCGCTGCACTGAATTTCGCAAATGGAGAATTTGGCTCTTAAATAACTTTAAAAAAACCCAAATTTTTGTACATCTTGTGGTCCACCCCCCATCCCACCTCCTGAAAGGTGCACTGCCAGCTCCACCGGACAAGGAATGTGGGACTGAGCCCTGTCCATATGGAGCTGTTTAAACGAGCCACGTTAAGTCTTACCGAGAGATAACACACACGTTTGGGATGCTTAGGGTCTAGAATTTGGTACAGATATTACACGTCTCCGCACAGACACACTCAGATACTATAAATTAAGAGTGAAATATCTGAGGTCTTGATCCCCTCATCTGAGCTGACTTAGGGAACAGACCCATCCAAACCAACCCGGCTCTTCCCATCAGCTGCAGAACAAGCCCTGAGATTTTATACTCCAAAATAAAGTGTGAAAAGGACAGAGTTACCTGCACCATCACTCCATAAACAGCCACAAAGCAAATCAACGGAAGATTCCCGGGACATACACCCCCTCCCCTGGGGGAATAATGGGAATATCTTGATTATTAGAGTCCAGCTTCCCTACACCGAGCAGCACTGCCGGGACGGAGGAGAGCAGAGGGAAACCTCTCATCAATCCCAAAAATCCAATGCCGAGGGCTGGGTTCTGTGTCTCACAGTTTGAGCAGCAAACAGGGGAGAAAAGTCACAGACACTCCATGAGAACCCCCGGTTGCCCTGCACGAAGGATCAGAGACCACAGAGAAATAAAAACGGCACACAAATTATTTGTGGGGGTTTTTTCTCGGTTTTCTCCCTGTTATTCGAGTGTCTCGCTAGCACAGTGTAAAACAAGCAATTACAGGGCACGGCAGAAGCACTCGGATGTGCTGGAATTAAATGTTAATGCCTCAATTTTTCCTTCCCAGCAGCAGCGAGGTGAGCCCGCTGCCGCAGAAGCCAAGGGCAGATACTTTGGTGCCCGCAGTGACACCCGGCTAATTTTCTAGGTAATTATCTGGTTCCTGAGCCGATGATGGTCTGAGGTTTAATTCTGATTCTTAATTTTCTGACATTAATTCTGCCATCTCCCACCAGAGCAGCCCGGGCAGGACAGGAACCCTGAGCAGATGCAGGGCTGAGTTCTCTGGGCAGCTGAAGCCTCTGCGAGGTTCTGGTGTCCCTCCCTGGGTGTGCACGCTCAGGGGGCTCTGATTTGATAAAAATAATTATTTGTTTCCAAGGGAAAACAGATTTTTTTTTTAACCCAGAAATGACACCCATTTCTCTTTCAGTTTTGAGATTAAAAGAACCTTCGTACTGCTAAACTTTGATGCAGAGTATCCCAGCACAGGTCTTAGTGCCCGGCACAGAAAAGGGAAGGGGGTTTGCTTTGTGGGGGGAAAAAAAATCTACAATTATGCTTATTTCCTAATTTTAAAATAATTTTTAAAAAATCATTACCAGAGAGAATCGGGACTAAACGTTCCAAACTACTCCACAACATTTTCTAGCATCTACATTCCAACTGCCACAGTCAAACACAAGTACAGCTTACATTGAAAAAATGATCTCACTGAAATCTGCAATCACAATAATATTTTTTAAATGCCACTGACTGTGGCAGCTCTGCAAAACCCAGTCTTGGTAAACAGGATATTTCATAGAGACCAGAAGCAATACATGTTTGCAGGGAATTTTCACTAACCTGCCTGCTTTGGTTATTATCATTTCCGTGCCAGCTTCATGGAATTTCTTCCATAGCTCTTTCTCATGGAGATAGACTTTGATATTTTCTATTGTCTGCAAAAAAAAAAAAAAAAAGATAATGAGAAGAGGAAGAAATGATGCAGAAAGCCTGTGAGAAGGGCTGGGGTTGGGGACACTCAGGGCCCGCGCTGCAGCCGAGGCTCCGGGCGAAGCCACCAGCCTGTGCGGGAGGAGGATGGAGTCTCAGAAATTCCGCTGCCCTTTGCCAAAAATAAGAGAAACAAACGGAGGCCGGCTTTAATTGCAGACTGTCACAACCAGGCAGGACACTGCGGCTAAATGGAAATTACTTTTCTGTAATTTTTTTTTTTCTTTTTCCTAGGGGAAAAAAAAAAAAGTCTATTGGGGTAGACTCGCCCTAAGCCTCCCAAAAACCGGGGCCAGGAGCAGCCGCGGGGACAACGGATCCGCGTCCAGGGCCGCGCTTTGTGCGTTCCGCGGGATGCCGGGGACATCGCAGAGGCGCGGCCGTGTGGGGCGAAGGCACAGAAGCCAGGATTTATTTCGGGATGGAAAACCTCCGGTGAATTCCCGGCCGGGCCGCAGCCCCGGGAGCAGCAGCGGCGGCTCCGCCTCGCCTCGGGCCCTGCCGGCCGCGGCTTTCGGTGCTCGGATTCTCCCTTTACCGACCTGCGCACGGACGGCGGGCCCGGGCCGGCCTGCTATGGACAGGGAAAATAAAATTATAACAATAAAAAACCAAAAGAAAAGTGAAGAAAAATGATCTTTCCTCGCAATCCCTCTCGGCGTCGTCGCCGGGCGAGGTGGCGGTGGCGGGCCGGGCTGGTGGCGGGGGAGAGGGCGCAGCAGGGCCGGACGGAGCGTACCTGCTCGGGGTCGGGGAGCTGCGGGCTGCTGAGCGGCGTGGTGCTGCCCCCGGCTACGCCGAGGACGGGGGAGCCGGCGGAGGTGTCCGCATGGCCGGGCGCGGGGGCTGTTGGAAACCCTTCCTCGGTTTCAGACAGGCTTTTCTCCTGGAGCATTTCCTTGGGGGAGAGAGGCGCAACGTTAGCTGGCGGCACCGGGGGCCACATCCAACCCCTGCCCCTCGCCCAGCCACCTGCGAGGCCAGGCCCTGCTGGCCCGGCCCGTGGTCGTTCTTGGAGCGGCGACACTGGGAAGTGACACCGCCGGACCCGGGGGAAGCCGCTGTGCCCCAGCCCCCGCGGGGGAGCCGCCCACGCGTGGCTGCGCTCCCGCCTGAGGCCAGGGCACCTCATGTCTGATGTGGCCGCAGCCCCCCAGCCCCGGTTCTTTCTCCCCTCCGGTACCCGTCGGGGAGGGCAGCCCGGCCCGGTCGGTCTCTCTGCCCCGTCCCGTCGGGGCTGCGGGGGCTCCGCGACGAAGAGCTGCGGCGGAGCCGGCCGGTGTAAACAGGGGGAGTGCTGGGCTCCGAGATAAAAGGGCCCCTCTTAAACTTGGACGGAGACTGGGAAAAGCCAATAAAGATAAGGCCTGACAGCTCCGCCGGGGCTGCCGCGCATCAACGCCGACTTTTACAGCGCGGAGGGACGCGGCCGCCCGCCCCACTTGACGGACGGACGGACGGACGGACAGACAGACGGGCAGCGGCGGCCGGGGGGGGAGCGGCTCCGAGCAGGCTGCGGGGTGCCGGTCCCGGGGACCGAAGCCGGCGCTGGCCGCGGACCTGCGGCCCCCGAGGGAACGCTGCTGTCCCCGGCCCGCAGCCCCGGTCCCTGCCCCGAGCCGCCAAGGCCGAGCCGCTCTTCGGGAGAGAGGGGCTGGGATCCCAAACTGCAGCTCCAGCAGAGCTCCAGGGAGAGCGGGACAGGCACCCCAAACTGCAGCTCCAGCAGAGCTCCGGTGAGAGCGGGGCTGGGACTCTCCATTCGCACCGGAATTCCAGGGAGAGCTCCCGCCGAGGAGCCGGGCAGCTGCGAGCGGACACGTACCCCGGTGACCAGCCGCAGTCCCCGGGGCAGGGAGCACCGAGCGGGGAGCACGGTACGGGGCTCAGCGCCCCCAGATCTCCAGCGGTCCCTCCGCCCGGCTCGGAGTGTCGGGACGGCCCCAGCCCGGCCGAGGCGCGGGTGTTTCCCGGCGTCCAACCGCAGAGCAGAGCCGGGTGACCGGGAGGGCACAGGTGGGAGGTGTCCGCCGCGAAGCCCGAGGGCAAGGCTGCGGCCCGGCACCGGGACCGGTGCTGCCCGCACGGAGCAGGTTGCCTGGCGGGGAGCAGCGGGGCAGGCTGGCGGCGGTGTCCCGCCCCAGGCCGGGGCTCGGCGGGCTGCAGGGAGCCCCGCACCCTTAGACCCCCCCCAGCTCCCTCCCGTCCTTCCCGCCGCACCCCGGGAACTCACACGGCCGGCCGAGGGGCAGGAGGCGCAGCGGGGGGCTCCGGGCTTGGCCTGGGGGCGGCTGCGGCATGAAGGGCATCCGCGGGGCGCTCAGGCCGGGAGCGGCTCCGCGGCCCCCGATGGCAGCGGCGTGCGGAGCATCCCCCGCTGCGCGGATTCACTTTCCCTTGATCTCGGCGGAAAATGTTCCATAAAGATCCAGTTTGGGGCCTTTCGACTCCCTCCCTCTTTGTCTCCCCCCCCCTCCCTTTTCCTTCCCCTCCTGTTGCTGACGTTGCCGCTGTCAATCACATCCCTTTACACCGACTCTGGCCCGCTCCGCCCGGCCCGGCCCGGCCCGCCCGGCCCGGCCCCGCGCCCGCCCGACGGTCCGCACCGGGGGCACCGCCGGGGGCAGCGCCCGCCCGGCCCCCGCGCACCGGACCCGGCCGCGGCCTTCCCCGGCTTGCCTCGGCCCTGCGTCGGGCCTGGCGGCGAGCGGAGCCGCTCGCTGCTCCGGGAGGAGCCCGGGGAGAGGGCACATCCTCGGCACCACCGCCCCCTCACAGCCCCGACGGTCCTGGGGCTCCCCACTGCCGGCCGGGGAGCCGGGCAAGGCCGGGGCTGCAGCGCGGGGCATAGGCCGCGCTTGGGAGGGCAGCCGGTTCTGCGGGACCCCGCGGCGGGAGCCGGGCTAGCCCGGGAGAGGCGATGGGGAAGAGCTGGGATCCCGCCTGGGCAGGAGTCCCGCCTCAGGTGGGAGCCCCTGGGGTTCCCTGACCCTGTACCACAACCGCAGCGCCCGTGTCCGCCTGCCTGCGGCCTGCTTGCGGCTGCGGGTCTCCCTGCCAGCCCGGCGACGAGGACAGGGCTCCCGCTCCTCTCCATGTCTCGACAGAGAGCCCCGAGCCTTTCCACAGGGCAGGCAGGAGCTGGGCGGCCACAACAAAGCGACGGCGAGGCCAGGCCATCGGGGCTGCCCCGAGGTGAGGGCGCCAAGGGAAGCCGCCCCTCACAGCGGCCCGCGGCAGCTCCCTCAGCCCGCGGCACGGGCCGCGCCTGCGCGGGGCTCCCAGCGCCTCGCTAAACCCCCAAATCAGGAGGAGAACCCACGCGGGAGAGTTCCCGAGTGCTGTCGCGACTTACAGAGCCACTTCAGCTCGGCTGTCGCGATTACCAAGCCACACACACAGCGCTGCCCTCCCTGCGCTGAGCCGACCCTCACATCCGAACCGACCAGGCCGCTGCGCCATACCCCAGTCGCGACAGCTCCACCGCTGTGCCCCGCGCTATATCGCGACAGCACCAGGCTCTGCTCTGCCCCCCGAGCCACTGCTGGTCCCCTCCGGGGCCAGGAGCCCTTACCCGAGCCGGGGGTCCCGGGCGGCCCCGAGGCGCCGCTCGCTCCCGCAGCGCCGGGCTCACAGGGCCCCCGCCATGGGCCGGCGGGGCCGGGGTCCTATCGGGCTTTTCTTGAAAGTGAATTTAAACCCGAACTCACTCCCACCGTCACGTGGTGCCGAAATTGGGAACAGGAGCAGAATAAAAAGTAAAGTGGGGTCAACCTCGTAATGAACCTTTTCCCCACTCCTACAAAAAAAAAAAAAAAAAAAAAAAAAAAAAAAAAAAAAAAAGAAGAAAAAAAAGAAAAAAGAAAAAAAGGAAAGGGAAAAAAAAAAGGACTGGGGCCGGGGGATGCGAGCTTGGGAGCGGCCAGCGGATCCCGCAGGAGCCAGCGGGATGGGGCAGGTGAGAGCGGGCCGCGGCGGGCCCCGACGGGGCCGGGGCGAGGGGACCCGCGACCGGGCAGGGCTCAGGGCGAGGAGCCGTCCCGGGGGGCAGCGAGAGGCCCGGCTCAGCCGAGGGCTCCCGGGAGCGCCGCTCCCGCCGCCGACCCGCCCCGCTCTGCTCCGCAGCCGCCTCTGAGCTCCGGGCCCGGGCCGTGCCCCAGGCCCGCACCGCGCCCGCGCCTCGCTCGGGCCGCTCCGTCCCGCCGGTTCCACCCGCGGGCTGCGGGAGCGGGGCGGCTGCCGAGGGCCGGGCTCCACGGCGAGGTGAATTTCGGTGTGACTGTGCAGCCGCTGCCGGGGGCTCGGCTTTGTCTGGGTGAGTCTCCCCTCAGCCCTTCCTCACTCAATCGCGGCAAGGACAGGGGAAGTGCCGGCCTGAGCTTCCCGATGTTAAATGCAGTTTCCCCCCTTTGAACAACAACCGAAAAAGGGCGGAGGGGGCAATTCCAGATGAGGAGGATTTAATTAAAGCAAATCCAAAGACTCTCAGGCCTCCTTCCAGCCTCAGACTGCCCCGTCGGTGCGCACGGGGATGCTGAAGCGGGTCGGGCCCGTTCCCCGCCGTGCGGCCCCGGTTGAGCCCAGCCTAGCCCGGCTCACCGTGCCCTGAGCCCGGACAGCACCTGCCCGTAGCGGGCTCCAGGGTCGGTTCCTCCGGGAGGGCACAGATTTCCCCATCCCCCGAGCAGGGGGACGCGGCCGACACCGAGGGGTGAAACGTCCTCTTGGGACGGAGCCCCCGGCTGCGGCAGCTCCGTGCGCTTCCCCAAGGCTCCGGCAATTCACGGCGAGGCGAAACCAGCCCGACTGTCATCACCCGGCAGATAAACGGCCGGATCCCCGACGGCAGGGTGGCTCCTATTCACGGCTCATCAACGCCGAGCCGAGGGAGCGGTGGGAGGATAAGCCCCGCTTTCAGGGACCAGCGCTCCAAACCACTCATCACTGTCACCGAGCTCGCTCACGCTTTGGCCCTGAACACCGGCGATTAATAAAAGTTTACTGTCGCTTTTCTCCAGAGCTACGCACAGTCCGCGGGCCGGGGAAACCCGAGTGGGATCCGTTCCGCGGGATGCTCTTCCAGCCTCCGCGCCTTTCCGTGGCTCCTCTTCCCCCAAAGAAAACCTGCTTCTCTTCCCCCCCAGGAAAAGCTGCCAACCCCGACGGAGACGAGGGGAGAAGCGAACCCCGAGCCCGCAGCCGAGGGAACGGCGCGGCCCCGACGGCGGCGGCTCAGAGCCCCGTGCGAGGCGGGGGGAAAGGCAGGAGCGAGCCTGGACCGCGTGGGTTGGCATAGATGTACTGACTTGAGAGGAAACTCACCGGCTTACACTGCTGAGAAGGGTTTGAATGGATGAGTACTGAGAAAAAAATTGCCGAATTTGGCCAGTAACAAGGCTGGAAGAATGGAAGGCTAATATTGAGTTATGCATGGACTCGGGAGGAATTACACAGCATCAGAGCCTTGCTTCTAAACAGCGACAGTGCCAAATTTCTAATAACTGTGTAATATGCTTATTTATACCATACAAGGACTTACAAACCTCATTGTGCATAGCAGCTGGGTCATATTTCTTTACCCTTCCATTCCTCAGGCTCTTTTGCCAAGAGACTGGTACCAAACACTTCTAGGCTGAAAGGAAAACACAAAATTTAATCGCAAAGAAACGATGACAAGGAAGCGTGGGTAAGATACGGGCTGACGTGCAGCCCTTTAATCTTAAGCATCTGCCTAAAATAGATGCACTAAGGGGGTACTGGAAATATGCACGGTTTGAAATGCAAGTGATTCTCTGCTTCTAAATCGTTCAGCCCGATTATCCACACGTATTTCCCTGACCTGGGCACGTTTGTAGGCTCTAAGGCTTTGTTTTAAACTGTTAAGTAAATATTTTAACGAATGTTTTAAAACGCTGTAAACGAATGTGCTGCTCAGTCTCGCACCAAGCTCCTCTGGAACCGGGTAAATCAAACGAAGAACCATATTCCGATTTGTTTTTAAATATTTGGGGGGGTATTCGTTAATTTTATCCAAGCGTGCCGAGTGTACTCACCCCTCGTAATTTCAAACAAAGCTATGCAAAATGCAGCCCGGCGATGTTAAACCTGTATCCAGAAATAATTAAACCAAGAACGAATATTCATGTATGTAGACATTTTTTAAAAGTTTAAGTACTTTAGAAATAAAAGCTAACAACTGTGGAATTGGTTTAATTTTTAAAACTAAATTTGTCCGAATGCTCTGGATTTTTGTTTTGAATATGCTCGCTTAGTATTTTTTAAAGTAGCATCTAAAAACCCAACATTCCGAATCAATTGCACGTTTTTTGAAGGAAGAGATTTTTACCATGAGTTTGGCAAAATCTTTGTAAGAACGAATAGTCCAGAGATCACTGCCCTGGTGAGCGTCAGACTGAGATGTTCCCCAGTGGTATTTCCCAGCCAAAGCTCTGGTTTAACTTCAAGATTTACATACATTTTAAAAAAACCCAACCAAACAAAAAAACACCCCCCAAATCCCCTCCATCTATTTTCAATAAGTTTTTTTTTATTTTAATGAAAAAAGCCCTAAAGCTACTACATGCTGGAGGATGGGAGCAGGCAAAAGGAGCTGGAATGGGAATGATGGTTTAAAAAATAAAAGGAGAACAAAGCCCAGCTCTCGGAGCATGGTGATTTCTCTGCAGCCTGGCTTCCAGTGCCAGATCCAGCACTGCTTCCTGCAAACTCAAACTCTGCTGTGGGATGGGGTCTGGGCAGGGCTGGCGTTGGCACGGGGTGGGGACAGAGCAGGCCCTGCCACCGCTGCTGTGCCACTCACAGCGAGTGAGGGGCTCTGCTCACCCCGTCCCTCCGTGCCTGGAGCTCAGCCTGGGAGGGAAGGGACTCTGGCAGTGGTGTGGATCAGGGTGGCAGCCAGATGTGTGCATGGAGAGGGGACAGCAGCCCCCAGGGCAGCTGCGAGGACCTTGGTGGAGAGGGAGGAGGACACGTGGAGCCTCCTGGGTGAAGCTGCTCTGGAGCACCTGGGCTGTGAGCAAAAAATGAGAGGCACATCAATGCACCAAGTGACAGCACTGCAAGTCACTCGTCACCAGGCAGGCAGGAAAGAGGAGAGGCTTGTCTGAAGCCTTGCATCAGAGCAAGAAACTGCCTTAAGGTACTGCAAACCCAGCCCAGTACACTGGCAGAGCAACATGCTGTGGCTCCACACGGCATCCTTGGCATGATCCATCCAGGGATGGGGCACTGGGAGAGTCGTGCCCAAAGCGATTATTCAATTTGTGCTGGGGATGAGGAGGAGGTTATTACCATGGGAAATCGCTGTCCTCCAGGGTAAACAGAGGAAAATGCTGGTCTGGGTGAGAAATTCCCAGCGTGAGGAATGAAGGCAGCCAGCTGCCAGCTCTGTCTCTGCCCTGGAGCTGGGCATGGACCCTGCCTGCAGCCTGGCACAGTGTGATCCTCTGACAGAGCAGCCAGGGCCAGTGGGGCCAAACAGACTTGTTCAAACATCAGAGCCCCTCAGGGGCCAGAACCCCTGGCCCACAGCCTGAGCAAGGCAGCACAGGAAGCCCTCACAGCCCACCAGGGCCTGCTGCTGTCCTTGGCCAGTCCCTTCCACCCACGGTGATGCCCAGAGGGAATCTGCAGAGGGAATCTTTCCTCCTTCTCCCTCATCCAGGGCCGGACCCACAGCATGGCAGGGGGTCAAAACAGGGCTCAGCACTGGAGCCACAGGGAGGGAACAGAAAACACTAAGCCAGGAGCAAACAGGGGCCCTGGGGGATTAAACCCTTGCCAGATGCCTACGAGAACCTTGCATCATCCCAGGGATCAGTCCTGTCCCGAGTCCTGGCTAAATCACTCGGGGCAGGTTTAGGGGTGTGAGGCTTTGAGAGCACGGGAAGGCAGCCAGGATTTCAAAGGGCAGAGGGGAGCAGGGAGCAGCAGGAGCAGTCAGGCCGAGTGTAGAGGCTGGAGCAGAGACACAAACATTCATCCGGATGTGGAGCTGCTGGAGAGGAGGCGGCACAACGGGATGGAGGAAGGCGAGGTGAGAGGCAGATGAGAGCAGAGAGGAAGGGAGCTGTGGGGGTCTGGGGAGCAGGAGGTTGGGGGAAGGGGCCACCTTGGGGAAGGGTTTTGCTTCCAAGGGCAGCACACATCAGCAGTGAGCATCAGGGCTCCCTGGTGCTCAGTCACACTGCTCCCTGCTCAGTCACATCCCTCCGATGCCTCCGTCCCACTCCCGGGACACTGATGTGAAACACATTCCTTGGGCTGCAGTGGGGCAGGACCAGGCCTGGGACAAGTTCTTCTCCATTTTGGGGATTTTTCTCCCTGCCCAGGGAGTGGGTTTGCTCTGAAAGCAGGGCTCAATCCTAGGGGTTCCATTGCCCCCCCAGTAAAGGGATAAGAACTGCAAAAAGGCCCCACATTCCCATTCCTGGGGAAGCTTCTCAACAGAAGCAAACAGGAAGGGAAATGATAGCCAACTGGGATGAGGCCCAGAAGCTGGGAATTTCCTCCTCCTGGGACATGACTTGTTGTGGGACCCCAAATTTCCTGCAGGTAGAATGAGAGAAACTGGAGAGAGGGGAGGGATGAAATGCTGGAGCAGCCTCTGCCTCTGGCTCCAGCAAGGAGAGAAAGGATGGCTGAGATTCATTAAATAAAGAGACAGGAAAACCTTGCTTAAGGAGCTGTCTGGGAAAGGGGCCATTTCAGGCCTGCTGTATACAAGTGCCAGTGATTTGGGGCCAGAACAGACAATTGCTAAAATTTCCTCCAGGCTCCGCTGTGCAAGGAGCAAAGCAGTTACAGAAAGTCGTGGGAGCTTCTGGTGCTTTTCTGCTTGGGTTGAAGGACCAAGCTGGCTCCATCAGGAGAGGGGAAGGAAAAAGATCCTTCAAATTAGGATTTTTTTCATGAAGAACAGCTCAGAGCCCTGACCTGGTGGTGCAGAGAGGATGAGGGAGCTTCTGCTGGAGGAAGGCCACAAGTGTCTCACCATGCAGTGGGAACAGAGAGAGGGATGGAAAAGGGATTTCATGATCCTCAGGATGAGCCTGCACCTGTCATAAACCAACAAGGTGAAATTTGGGAAGAAGCAGGAGCAGTGGGGACAGCAGGAGATGCTCCCACAGAGGTTTGCACGACTGAACTTCAGCCCAGCCACAGCTCCAGAGGGAGCCCAGGTGCTTCTGCCCCTGCCATTCCCTGCTCTTACCTGGGAGCCAGGCAGGGAAGAGGCCAAAATGGGCTCTGCCCCAAACCCCAACCACTGCTCCACCACCAGAGCAGAGGGATCCACTCGGGGACCTCTCCTCTTGCCCTGGGTGATGAGGCTGCTGCAGCTCTGCCAGCGGGTCAAGGGGCTGGCCTGGCTGCTTTGGGACATCCTCAAGATCACTCCCCACCTCTGCCACACGGTGTTCATCCATTTCCGTGCTGCTAAATGGCTGGAAAATGCTGGCCAGGGTTGGGAACATCGACCTGAGGAAGCACCTTGGGCAGTGGGGTCCAGACTGGCCGTGGAGCCTCAGGGACTGTGGGGACAGCAGGCACAGAGCCAGCAGCAGGATGGTCCTCTCTGGTCCTGAAATCAGGAGCTGCAGGGGTCCATCCCCCTTCTCCTGTTTTGCCGTGTCCCTGCTCCGAATTGAACCTAGAAACTGTGAAAAACATGGATAAATAATGCTGCTCAATACTTTCTGTACCAGCATCCTTCATGCACAGCACATCCTCAGCACCTCCAGCCAAGGAGAACGCTGTGGGTTTCCCTCTGTGATGGTGCCACCGACAAAGTGCAGAAAAGCCCCAGAGCTGGAGATAAATGCCCTGAACCAGATGAAATCAGCCGGGAACACCTGATCCTCATTCCCACAAGGTTATGGTTAAGGTTACGAAGCGAAGGAAGTGCCGCACTGCCATGCTGGCAGCAAATCAAAGCAAATGACATTAATTAAAGCATATGTTAGGAATAGGAAATTAAGCTAAAGCAACATTTCATCTGCAGCGTCTTCTCCGGGCACTTTAGAAAGGGGATAAGTTTACTGTAGAGAAAGAGAAATGAGGAGGCCGGTGCAGAGGATAGATGAGCGGGAAGTTAAAAGAATTAGAGGAGAGTTTTAAAAGCTTTAGACTATACACTCAAGGTCATGTTCACTCTCTGTATTTATTTTGAATTGTGAGTGAGGGGGAAGGCTGAGAGTGCTGGCTGGTACTGCGGGAAGACTCAGGCTGACATGGACCAAGCATCATTCACAAGGGGGCTCGTCCCCAAAGTTGGGACCCTCCACTCTTCCCTGCATGGCTGCACCAGGCACTGGTGGATCTTGGCACTGATTTTGAAAAAATACACATAATTTCCACAATTTTGCTTTTCTCAGCACACTCAGCCCCAGAATTACCAAAGCTCAGCACATTTCTCTGGGCAGCTGGGGACAAGGACTGTCCTGGGGACTGTCCCCTGCACAGGGGGGAAACTGAGGCACAGAGGGGGAAACTGAGCTCAGAGCAAGCACAGGACTGCGAGCACTGACCAGAGCTGCCCTTCAACCCCGTGAGGAACCGTGAGAAGCCCCTCAGACCCTCTCCCACGGTCTCTCTCAGCCACGGGCCCTTCCTCCTGCTCCCGCCCTCGGGGCTGGCAGCGACGCTGCAGTCCCGACCCATCGGGGGCGTTTCTGGGGCTGCACTGACGCTCCAGCCACCGGTGTCACCCCGGGTCACGCAGCTTCTTCCAATCCCGTGCTGGGGCTGTGAGCGGGGCCAGCCCGCGGCCTCCGCACCAGCTCACACGGTGCACGCCGGTGGCACCGCGTCCCCATGGGCAGGGGGTGACATCCCCACTGCCCAGCCCGTGCCAGGAGCTGTCGTGAGACAAAACCTGCCCCAAACCCCGGGTGGGGCTGAGGGATGCGGCCCAGGATGCCATGCTGAAATCATCGAGTTGAAAATACCATTGAAATTATCAAAGAATCCACGCACCCTGGCCATCCTTCCCACCCGGTGCCCTGCCGCGGGTGTGCTCCTCACCCTCCCCGGTGCCTCCGGGGACCACGGCCGAGCCAAGGCGGGAGAGAAGGCAGCGGGGCAGCCCCTGACCCCGGGCGCTCTCCTCTCCTCTCCTCTCCTCCCCTCCTGCTCTGCTCCCGGGCCGCCTGTCGCTTTCCCCGGAGCCATAAATCGCGGGCCGGGCCCGGCGCGGCCGCCGCGGGCTCCCCACGGCGGTGTCTGTGCCATGAGTTACGAGGAGCGAGCGGCGCGGCCAGGGCTCCGCTCCAGAGCCCCGGAGCCAGCGAGGCAGCGCTGCTCCCTCCTCCCGCACACCCCGGAGCCCCTTCCCTCCCTCCGCCACCCTGCCCTGAGGGGGATCACCCCGTGGGACCCCCGCGCTGCCCGGTTTTCCGAGGAGGGCTGGCTGGAGCGCCGTGTTTACCCAGGGCGAGCGGGCAGATGGCTTGCTGACAGCTTCAGGAACACCTTGTAGCAGTTGCGGTGATTCCCGAGATCCGTTGCTTCCCATTTCAATTCACACATCATGATTTCTAAACCTCAGCTTGTACCTTCCCGGCAGAGCTCCCCACCTCCATCCTGGCTGCACGCAGTCGCTCCCGGCTCGGGAATGACGGGGAAGGGGATCCTGTGGCAGCAGCAGCCACCCTGACACTGCCTCCTTCCGTGGCCTGGGCAGACCCCTTAACCTGCCAAAGAAATGGGCACAAGCAGCAGAGAGGCTGGAAATTACTTCGAGGATGTGGGTGCTTCTCAGGGATGAAGAATTCCATTTTCCATCCCCTTCTCCAGCTGAATAATGGTTGCAAATGTAGGGACAGAAAACAGGGCAGTGGGGCCTGAGGTTGGCATGTGTGAGTCTCCTACTTTTGGTGTGGAGTATTTCCACATGGGTGAGTCCCTGATCAGCTGTGGGGACCAGCATTGTCCCCTCTGGGCTGTGGGATCCTGCTCAGCCCCTGGTGCCCTTTGGGAGCAGCTCACAGAGGCAAAACTGAAGCTGGGACCGAGCTTGGCCATGGTGGCTCCTATAAACAGCTTCAATTGGGTCAGCAGGAAGCTCACACCCAGCTTCCCCACCTGGAACGGCTGCTGACCCCCACCTTCCCTCCAGGAATTGCCTTCTGGGCCTGGTGGGACCCCAGAGCTGCTGGTGGGGACCTTTGTGCTCCCACTGAATTCCCCAGGCAAGTGTGAACCAGAGCATCTCTGGTTCCCCTGCCCTGCCTGTGCTGCTGTGGCAGAGCCTTGGCCTCAGGGTGACAAAAGGAGTATGTTTTTCCAATTAAAGGAGCCAAATGTGTTTTCCTGCCAGTATTTAGTCCAGCCTAACATGCAATGTCTACATTTTAACCTTGAAGAAGCCTCTGGAGACACTGCAAAATAAATCAATACTAGTCCACGTGCTGGAAAACAGAACCAATAAATAACTTCAGAGCAGCTTTTCTGTTTACCCTGTGAAATTCCCACTCTTGGCCGTGCGCTTCAAAACAGCTCCTCAAAATAAAATAGAAAAGAAAAACAACCCCTGAACCCTTCATTAGTGGCGCAGCGTGAGGCTCTCCAGCCAGGCAGAGCTGGTTTCAGGTTGCAGGTGCAAGGCCAATTCTCCACTGACCTCTGGGCTGGGATTTGGGATTGAGGTTGCCTGTGCAATGGTTTAAAAATATTAAATAAAAACATTTTTATATACAGATATATATGTACCCTGCATGGTTTCTTATGGCATGGAAGGTGCTGGAGGAAAACAAGCACCTGGGTTCTTAGATTTGAGTATCCCCAGCCTGGTTCCTGAGCCTGGTGCTGCAGCCGGGATTTCTTGAGCCCATCCCAGGCACGGGGATCTGCCCCCCATCAGCAGCCCAAGGTTCTGACCTGGTGTCATTGCTGTGTCCCCAAATGATGAGGGATGTCCGTGGCCCTCAACCTTCTCTCTCTGCTCTTCCCAGGTCACTTGGTTTTGGGGCCAGTCAGGGATTCACCAGCTCTTCCTCCTTCCTGACAATAATAAACGTATCTTTAGCTTCAGCATAAAATAAGATTTACAGGAGCTATTAGAAGGCAACTTAAAGGCATTTTTCTGCTGAGGAAAGGTCTCGTATGGGAGGCAGGTGGGTCTACAGGACCGTGCAGGGACAGGGACACACAGGGACAGCTGGGGACCCACCTGAGCACACAGGGGGTTCCTCATGGCAGTGGGGTGAGCCACCAGCAGTGACAGGGACACACAGCAGGGTCAGGGTGCTCAGGGCCATCCCCTGCACAGGGCAGGTCCCACCCAGAGTGACCCCGGGACGGACAGATGGACACTCCGAGCTCCGGGAAGGGCGGCAGGAGGCAAACCCAGCTCCTCAGCCTCCCACCCAGCACGGCGGGGATGTTCCACAGGGAGAGCCCAGCCCCTGGCCAGGGGACAAACTGAAGCCATTTCCTTCTTTGTGCTGGCCCTCCCCAGGGCTGGCTGCTGTCAGCGGGCACTGTGCAGGCAGGACTGCCCTGTTAGTCACACCCTTAACACTGCAAAAACACAGGGAGCAGCCGTGAGGGCTCAGCCTCACACGCACCATCTGACCAGAACAAGCCCTGGGGCTCGGGGTAACCTGCTGGAACCGGGGGAATCAACCCCAGAACGGAGCAGAAAGGGTTTTACGTGGTGACACCAGAGCAAAAAAATCTCTGCTGTCCCATCCCTGCTCGGAGCTGCTCCTCCTGAGTGGGATGTGTTTTTCCTCGGGGGCAGAAGCAGCTGACACCTCCCTGGGCTGGGCTCTGCCTCTACATCACTGACCACATCCCAGGAACTCCCAATCTCCTTCCCCGAGAGCTAGCAGGGAGGAGCAGGAGTTAATCATGTCAGAAAACTCGGGGCAGCCATTTACAGCTCCACACCGATTTGGCACCCACCCCTGAGGCTTTTTCAGAGCAGCTCCATTTTCACGGAGGCACTGGAAGTGTCTGAGCTCTCAGGGAGCAGCAGGCTGGGTGTCAACCTCCAAAAAAGCTTCAAGCTCCAAAGCACCCACCAGGAGAAGCAGCACCCACCTGAAATCACAGCACTGCACCCACCTGCACAGATTTCTCCCCAAAGCCAAGGTCAGCAGGACATCATGTACCTGGAGCACAGAGCAGGAGGAGACATGCCCACCACAGGGGAATAAATGGAAAACTTCAGGCTCTTGCATCCAGAAAGGTCCCTGTCCCCTCAGTGACCATGGCAGGGGTGGTGTGAGCCTTGCTTTGGGCAGTCTCTGTGCCATGCAGCAGCTCCAGGAGCTCTGTGGGAGATGGGATGGGGTCAGAGTTGGCTTTTCCTAGCTGGACACCAGGAGAGGAGTGCAGGGGGAAAGGGATGAACAAACCTGCAGCTCAAACAATGCTAAATGCACCCTGGACTGCAGCTCACACATCCACATCCCTGTCCTGCAGCGGTGCCACTGCTGCAGCCCCAGGTCCTGGTGGCACCACTGCCACCCCCCTGCTCCTGTCCCTGTCCTGGACAGCAAGGGGACAGGGCACGACCTTGCAGGGTGTGTGTCACACTCATCACTCGCCTGTACAAACACACTGTGGGCACAAACCGGGCAGGTTTAGCCACTGTAGGGCCTTCTGTTCTTCCTTACATCTCTGGACCATTTCCCCACCCCTTAAATGCTTTACATTATTTATTACATTTCATTTAACCCCAGCCACGTCCTCCAAATAAAATTTATTTTGCAGCTGTCATTCAGGTTTACTCCGGCCTTAACCTCGTAATCCTATTGATTCCCTCATTATTCTCGGAGAGCAGGATTGATTTCATGCCTTCTGTGTTATGGAGAAGCCTTTGCTCATTAATCTCACACACGTTTACAAACAATCCATCCTGCCCATTCGTTATTTTCTCGTTCCCTGACTCACGAGGTTCTCAGCTTGTCTGCTTTGCCTCCTGATTTTGGGGTGTGTGGATGGAGAGGGAATATAATCCCTCTTCTAGAGGGAGATCCTGCATCCTCACAGCCTGGATCTCCATGCCCAGAGAGTGATCGGCTCCCATGCAGGGAATCTCCAGAAATCCCCCCAGACTCGTGCTCTGCATCACCTTTGGGACACACCCCAGGACTTCATCCCTCTCAGGAAACCACTGAAACCAGCTGGGCTGGGAAAAACTGAGCACCAGAACAAATCCAGCTCAGGAAGATCTCCAGATAAACATCCTGCACAGCCCAAGGAGCACCCCACAGCCAGGCCACGCTGCCCAGCGCCGTGCAGGGGCCGTGGGCAGGTACAGGCAGTACCTGTGGCTGGAGTTTGCTGATGCACACACCAGAGGTGTGTTTATAGGCAGTGATTAATCATCCTGAGCATTTAATAGAGCCCCATCGCTGTGCACAGCGCTGTACAGTGTATGGAGGAAGACATGACCCCTGTCATGGAGGCTTAGAATAAAAAATAGGCAGACACTGTAGTTCAGACACATCATAAATCCCCCAGAAGGGCCAATCTCAAATATTTCAGCTCTTTCTGCCTCTCCCCCCATAATATATAATTGTCTTTGTTGGATCAATACAGAGGGGCTTTGTGGAAGGAGCACGTTTTAAGGGAAGATTAATGTAGTGAATTATATATGCAGCTAGGAAGAATTCTAATATTCAACTTCCAGGAGGAGAAGGAAGGTCTGTGGGATCAAATCCTCCTCCCAGGATGGGAACACAGTGCCTGGTGGTGCAGGCAGCCAAGGACCTGCTCCTGTGGGATGGTGGCAAGAGAAGGGAGAGAAGGACGTGCCTTTGATGGATTCAATGAATGTTTCAAAGACGTTTTTAACTCAGTGATTTCAGCATGGCATAAACCAGCGTGCCTGGGCTGCATCCCTCAGCCCCACCTGGGGTTTGGGGCGGGTTTTGTCCCACCACAGAAGCCGTGTACCACCTCAGCCTCCAGACAGAGCCTGCAGTGAGCAGACAGGGCCCTGGGGTGTTTGTCACTGGGATCTTTGCCACTAAACACCAATAATTTATCCACAGCAAAGCCCTGTGATCATTTCCCTGGGTGCACAGACACCCCTCCACCCTCTGCTCAGAGCATCCTACAAATGAACACCCCTAATCTCATTAATGTGCAAGGACACAGGGCTGAGCCCTGGCTCTGGTGAGCAGCACAGGGCTCTGAGCCTCCCCAGCAAGGTGTGCATCCCCTGAAACACAGGGCTATCATATGGAATACATTTAACTGAATCAAGTTTTGATTAAATGCCATAAACATGATTGATTTGGTTACATACCCTCTGTATGACGGTCAGTTTAATTTATTTTTTCATTCTGAGAAGGGATGTTGCATTGATCCCAAACATTAGCTTTGACTACCACCATAAATTCCCATTTTAGGGCGACCTGCAGCAGCCTTATTAATATTTTTACACTTACCCAGCAGTTGCCAGGGTTAACCCTTCCACAACGTGCCCAAAATGTGCAGTGCTGTGAGGGCAGAGGGGTCACCTCAACCAGAACCAGGGGCTGCAGCCAGTAGGGCAAAATCATCAGTTTTAATGCCACCACTCCAAAGCCACCAACCCTCCTAAATCCACACTCTGGACCCCTCAGGACCAGGGGGATCAGCAAAAACCCTGAGGCAGCATCTCCACACGCCTTTGGCAATGAAATTGTGCCCCATAGCTGGGGCTGTTTGCTATCTGAAATCCCAAAAAAACCCAGCACCCCTCTCACCCTCCTCACCACGCCAGCCTCGGGACCAGCACCACCACAGATTTCCTCACAACGGCTTCTAGATCTTTCCTTTTATCAAGGGTGGGGGAGAAAAACTTGCCCAAATATATATATTTTTATATTACTAATAAATTGGAAGAATGCTTTATGTTTTCAATATATTTTCAATTTACTGCCGTGGTCAGTATCTTGGTTGCTATGTGTATTTTATAAGCAACGTCAATGATAACCAGATTTAGCTGTTGGTTTCTCCATAAATACTGTGTTATCCACCAAAAGTGATCTCTGGTAACACAATATCATTAAAAATAATGCTGAAAAGCGTCAAGGAAACACCAAAAGCAAAAAGAATAAATCACTTCCAAGCACATCTTGGAGATACTGGAATTTCTGAGGGTTTATTTGGAAGATAAGCTGATTTTTAACACATATTTTGGACAGATCCTGCAATCCCAGCATGCACAAAACCCTGGAGTAACACATGAGCTCACTGCAGGCTCTCCCTGCCCAGAGCAGAAGGGGTTTCTGTGCTTTTGCACTCAGTGACAAAAGTCACTCTGAGCCTGCCCTGGTCTCACCCCTGGCAGGTGGGACTCTCACAGCTCCATCAGCTGGAACCTGCTTGATCTCATTCCTGTCTCCTGTGTGGTTCTGCATCATTCCTTTCACTAAATCCAGAATGATGGGGTTGGAAGGGACCTTAAAGATCATCTCATCCCACCTTCCACTGCCCCAGGCTGCTCCAAGCCCCACCCACGGACCTGAGCAGGACTTGCATGTGAGGGTACCTCTAAATGCTGAATTATTCAGCAGGAACATTGCTGCTGTCCTCCCTCCAACACAATTAAGCTGTATTTAATTGCAAAGCACATTCCCCCTATTCTCATTTAACAGTGATTCTTAGGGAGAAGTCAGATGCAGCAAAGATTACTCAGGATTAAGATTTTTTTTCCTACAAGAGTAGGAAAAAAATCCCCTTCTTCCAGCCCAAGGAGGGGTTGAGCCAGTGGAGTGACCTGACCTCAAGGAGCAAAGCTGGAAAAATATATTGATATATTTTATATATTATAATCAATATTATATATTGATATATAGTAATATATTGATATTTTGTCCAGGCTGGGGCTTTGTGCAGGAACAAATCCAAGGCACTGCCACCTTCCTCCTTTCTGGAGAAGAGCACAAATTCACCCAAACTCCTCCAAACCCCCTCAGGCCATGTTTAGCCTTGCTGCAGGCAGATCTCTCACTCACCTCAGCTCTCTTTTATGAGCTGCACAGTTTGTTCTCACTGAAGTCAAGTCCACCTTTGTAGGGTGCTCTGCAGTCCGGGAGGCTGAGGGAGAACATCCAAACCCCTCAACAAATGACCCAGCACAGCTCCAGGGCACCTCAAACCCCAGCAGTCCTCAGCTCTCCCCAGCCAGCACCTGCAGTGCAAATTAGACCGCTAATTAATGAATTAATGAATGCTCTGTGGTAAATTCACAAATTGTGAGTGCCAAGCCTCCCAGGAGCCTGCAGGTATCACACAGGGGATAAATCATCACACCACCAGCCACTGGATAGACAGTGGAAGATAAGCTGATTTTTAATACATATTTTGGACAGATCCTGCAATCCCAGTATCCACAAAACCCTCAAATAACACAGGTGGATGGGTGCTGGCACCCTGTAAATCCAGTGAACCTCGTGCTGCAGCCCTGGAAACACAGAAACAACCCAAAGCCATGGCAGCACGAGGGGTTTGTCTCCCTTCACCCTTGGCAGAAGCCAAAAAAACCCTCAGCTCAGCAGCATCAGAGTGTTTTTCCCATGGTACTCTGGCTTTCTTGCTTTGGAAAAAGAAAAAAAAAAGAGGAATTATTTAAAGGTTTCATAGCCTCTTTTCATCTAATATTTAACGTGCAAGAGTTTCTGCATGCCCAGGTTAGGTAAACATTAGAGAAGATTGTTTATAGAAATTATACACAGAGCGGTGCTGGTTTAATTTATCAAAAAAGGTTTTGTTGAAATAAATTCATTTTACAGTGAAACCCACTCGAACCTGTTAAGGGAGTGACCTCGCTGCAGGGAACCTGTTTGTGCTTCACCTCCAGGGACAGCTCGAGCTGCACTACGATAGCATCGCCCAGTGTAAATATTCCCTGCTCTCCCGGAGTGTGGGACAGGAGCTGTGCCAGGCAGAGGGTGCTGGGTGCCACAGGGGGTGGCAGGACGTGGCCCTGGAGCTCACAGGGAAATTTGGGCACTGCTGGGGTGGTTTAGTGCTGCATCCACCCAGAGCAGGGGCAGGGGGGTTCTGGGGCTGCACTGCGATGCTGCAGGAGAAATAATTCAGGAGAAATAATGCAGGAAAAATAATGCAGGAAAAATAATGCAGGAGAAATAATGCAGGAGAAATAATAGAATAATTATAAGAAAAAAATAATGCTGCTCTCAGCAGGGATAAGGGATGGGGAAAACCCTCCAGCCTCTGCCTGGCCCCCGGGTTCATCTGCCACTGCTGGTTTGCCATGGCATTGGCTGCTGTCAGCACCGCTGGCACTATCAGCTCTTATTTTGGGGAATTAACAGAAATAACCCAGTAGCCATTTTTCCCTTCCCCCGAACTTTATTGCCAAGCGGGGAAAGGCAGAATCTCTGCTCTCGCCTCCCCTCTGCTGGCTCCAGCAGCGCTTGGCTCACCGCTGGTTTTGCTCCTCTGCTTTTACAAGTTAAACCCGGTGAGGACAAACCAGGATTGCAAAAATAGAGGGGGCAAAGCCCACCAGCGTTCCTCCCTCATGGCACGGGTCAGATTAACAGGGGGAAATTAATGCTAGCAGGTTTAATGGGGATGAAATGCTTTGGGAATGAGCAGATGCATTAATTTGTAGCATGTGGCTTCAAGAGTTAATCTCTGTCCAGAGCAATACCGGGAAGAAAATTCATTCATTCATCCATTCAGCAGGCATCAGCCAGGTACAGGGCTTTGTGCAGTTCCCACAGTCTGGCCTAAAGGTATTTATAGTCTAGAGCTGGGGGAAAGAAAACACAGAAAAAAGGGATGGGGTAAGGGAAACTGTGCTTTGGAAGCAGTCTATGCAAAATCCACCAAGGCAGAATTGTCTCGTTAACAGAGGGAGCAATTTGAAATTATATGGGAAAGGTGGATAAAACCTGGAAAGCATAAGAGCCAGCTCTGATTTCAAAGTCCATGGGAGCATTCCAAGGCAGAGCTTTAAAATTAGAAACAGCATGCAAAGTTACTTTTCCATTGAAATGTCATGTTTTCCTTGAAAAGAGCTTTTTCCATCTCCAGAACGCGTTTTGTCACCGAGCAGTGAGGGCACTTCTCCCGACAGACCTGCTGGAGCAAAAACTCTGGGAGAAAATGGAGAACCACATCCAGGGGCTTGGCAAACAAATGAAGAGTCAAGGAGAGGAGAGGCTGGGCAGCAGATTTCCATCAAGGAGGTTTGCAGCTCATCCTGGGCTCCTCACACCACCTGGCCCCTCTCTGCTTTCTGTCCTGGAGCCAAACTCAGGTGTTGCCTCCAAACTCAGGTGTTGCCACCTGGAGAACACTCAGGTGTTCTGCCCAGAGCACCAGAGGGGTGAAATCACTTGTGGGTGATCCAGGGAGGAGCAGATCCCATTCCCAGCCCTCACCTGGATGCAGGAGAACCCCAGTGCTGCTGGCCATGGTCCCTCTGTGTCCCTCTGTGACAGGGGTGATCCACCAGCACCCTCCGAGCTGTGACAGCCACAGCCACCACCCTGACGGCCAGCACAGTCATGGCTCTGCTGGACTCTGCTCTTTCCCCTCTTGTTTCGGGGTGCTCCAAGCGCCAAACCCCACAGACACGCTCTGTGGGACCCCCTGGTGTCCCCCAATATCGGGAATGTGACAGTTCTGTCACCGACCACCCCTGCTTGTGCTCATCCCCAGGCACACCACAGAGAGCTGCAGGGGAGGAGAGGAAATTTAGGAAAGTGGGATGTAAAAAGGGGTGCAAAAGTCCAAGAAGACATCGGTGCCTGGCTTAGCAGTGACCCCACTGCAGGGCCGAGCTCACCAGGGGGACAAAAAGCGTCTGGGGAAGGAGCCCCCCGCAAACAGCGCTGTCCCTGCAGGCTGTGCAGAGCCGGGAGGGAACGGGCTCCAGAGCAGGGGGCATCGCTGGAGGGCACAGCCCGCCCGTGCCCGTGTCCCCGGGGCTGGCAGGTGCCCTGGGGACCCGGCGGGGACCCGGCCAGCGCCGCTCCCCCGGAGCCAGCCCCGCTTTGAAGCGCTGCCCGGGCTGGCGGCAGCGGCGGCGCTGGAAGAGGATGGCTTTTAAACTCGGAGCGAGATGAAAAGCAGCCGGAAACGCATCTGAAGGGTGACTGGAGGGCTAAGCCTGCTTTTCTCATGCTCGCTTATCCCGGGCTGCTCCGCCAGAGACCGGCTCCCAGGGGAGCTGCTTTCTCAAGCTCTGCTGCCTGCCCCGGTCCTTTGCTGCTCACATCTCTCCTCTGCCGAGAGGTGAAGCAGCAACAGACTTTCAGCAGAGATGTAAAAACCTTTTTTTTTAAATAAATCATTAAAGGTCCTGTGTTGTTTCCTGCCCCGACTCCCAGGAGCCCAGGCCCGGTCCAAGCAGCGGAGTTGCCTCACCCCAGGAGCAGCTGTGGCTGTGGAAAAAGGGAAACTCCTCTGTCTTTCCTCTTGCAGTGATTTGGGAGGAGAAATGGGAGACTGGAGGGTGGCACTGCCCTCGAGCGGGCAGCATGCAGCAGGCATGCACAGCCCCAACAGAAGGAAAATAATTCCCTTCCCCGAAGCATTCCAGGCTAAATCTGCTATTCCCACATTCCCTGAGCACTGACCAGGCCTTCCACTACACCCCCAATGGAACAGGCTGTAAAACCGTGCCCAGACTGCCCCATTCCCCACGGTGCCAGGCCGCCAGGCAGCCAAGAGCAAGAGCCAAGGGCAAGCAGAACTGTCTGGAGCACATCAGAGCAGAGAAATCACCCCGTGCCTGTTGCTCGACAGGGGAGACACCCCTGGGCATCATCAGCTCTAACAGAGCAGCCGAAATTTTAAATCAGGTTTAAAATACCCAAGGACCTTGAATGGCTTTTTACCTATTAGATTCCTGCTCTCCTGTGCATGAAGCATAATGGAAATGGTTCTGAGGAAAGCAAACTCAAAATGCTACGGGTCTTTCTACTTGGAAAGGATTTCTTCACTCCTCGCCTGCAGAGAACCCCTGTGAGGGGCATTAGGAACACAGGAGGCCAGGAGAAGCAGGGATCTAATGAGATTTGTGCTAATTCATGTGATTGTTTATAAGAACTACGCTGCTCTAAGCCTGTTAAGCCACTCTGGCTGGCCAGGACTATCCCAGCTCTCGGCTGTGCACCCTCCGAAGCCTCAGGTTTGCTCAGAGCAGCTGGGCACACATTTTGCCAGCGAGAATACAGAGAATTCTCTGCCATTTCTCCAAAGCAGAGCTCCCAGAGCACTCTCAGGCAAAATCTCCCTCTGCTTTGTTGAGGATGCGCTCCCTGCACAGCGCCAGGCTCTGTGATCCAGGGGCTGTGCCCGTGTGAGCTCTGCAGGAGCAGCCCCAGGGCTGCCAATCCACCACCTCTGGGCTTCTCACTGGGTTCTCCATCAAGAATTTCCAGTACCAAATGCCTGTTGAAGAGGAGCACAGGGACAAACCCTCCCAGGAACTCTCTCCCTGCCCCAGCCCACACAAACCGGAGCATCTCGAAGCCGTGCCTGAATTTCCTCCCACCACCCAGCCGGAATGAACTGGCTTTGTTGTTGTGTGTTCCCTTCTCTTTTTCTGTTTTTCCTTTCCTTGACTGAAGATTGTCTGGGCCTTCCTCGCTTCTTGCAGCCAAGCAAAAGGTTACCCCAGCAATCAGCCCCGCGGTGCCAAAGAGTCTGCACCGAGCTCAGCTCCGGCCTCCCCGGCTCTGGGGGAGCCAGACATGAAGAGGGGTCTTTAATCTCAGACGTGCTCGCTGATAATCTGCTCTGCAATTTGCAGATAGGGTAGTCTGGGCTCTCCCAGGCTCCAGGGACACGCAGGGGGAGGCAGGGCCACGTCCCCTCCCAGGCCTCCAGCGGGTTTGTGCATCTTCCTTCCAAACCACCCACAGCTCATGCGGCCACCGAGGCACCCGGACATGATCCTGTGCCCCCAGAGGTGGGAGCTCTGGCCTTGGGTTTGTAGCAGCCACTTGGGAAATCATAAACAGCCCGTTCCTGTTCTAGAAGGATCACGAGCATTGGTGGAGTCTCAAAGTCACTCGCAGAGGGGAGCAGCGAGATGGGGAGGGGTGGGCTTCCCTTCCCAGTCCTGAAATGGGAGTTTCAGGCCACAGGCTGAGTGTGTGAGCTGCCAAGGCCATTTTTTGCCACAAGGAGCCACACTGGGGTGTCCCAGGGTCAGGATCCCCTCAGCCATCCTTGCCTGGGGAACGTGGTCAAGGACAATCCATGATGGGGGGCCAGCTTGGCTGCTCATGTTCTGCCCCACACTTGACCAAGACCAGCCACAACACTCCCCAGTCACCCCAGTAAGAGAGACTTCTCCTTTTTAACAGAGCCAAAAGGAGGAAAACCTCCTCCTGTTCACATGGGACAGGACCCTGCCCCTCAGGCAGGGAGAGAGCAGCTTCCCCTCATGTCACCAAAGCACAGCACATGGCACTGTGACAATGTGACAACTCTTCCAGGAAAGCTGAGGCTTCTGCCCAGTTCTCCCCCACACCAGGAAAAACGGGCATTTCACACAGGCAAAGGGCTCAGCCAGCCGGAGGGACCGTCTGTGCTTTAAAACAACGGGGGAAAACCAAAACAACCCAGCTGGAATAAAAATCCCTGCAAACGCTCCCTCTCGTGGAGGCTGGCTGCTCTCCTGCTGGCTGCGAGACCAGGAGAGATCTCATCCCAAAACTTTCCCGAGGATGAGGGGCTCTGTAGGAACAAAGGGGGCTGGTGACACCCTCCCCTGGCAGCATCCCCATGGTGCCAGCCCTCGGTGCCCAGTGGGATCTCCAGAGTGAGCAGACATGGGATGGGGCAAGCTCAGAGCTGTGGGCAGTTCTGAATCCATCACCTGGGATCCTGGATGCCTCTGAGGCTTTAACAGCCAAATTACTCCCCCTTCTCTCTGATATGGACAGCTGGGAGTACAGAAGGAACCCCAGGAAAACCTGTTGGCATCAGCCTTGGCTGAACCCCACATGGATTTGGCCTCTTTAAAGCCATTTTGAGAGTGTCCCTGAGGCCTGGCATGGCCTGGGAGGGGAGCACAGCTCGAGCTGGCCCAGGCACAGCAGCACTGCAGTGTCTCCACCAGCTCATTATTTCCCAGCCTGGGGAATTGTTTCCCAAAAGTCTCGAAGTGATTCCCCCCAGCCGCACAGGGTTTTTTGCACTGGCAACACCTTTCTGCTGGGAACCCAGCCAGGATCTCCACAAGGTCATTTTGCAAAGACAATTAGGTAGTCCCTCGACAGCGCTGTCTCATTTTAATTAGATCTCATTTCCAAAGAATTACCGAGCGTGCCAGGCCCAAGGCTGGAGGCAAGGGCCATTTACAGGAATCACTGGGAAGCGAAGGACAGATGTACCTGTGCTCACGTCGCCAGCTACAGCAACGCCAAAGGGAGGGAGAGGAGCAGCCTTTCCTGCATGATTTCATCCATTAATTGAATGATGAAATTATTCATCACTCATCTTACATTCCCCGAGCAATGTAAGACCTTCCGTGCAGAGCACAGAGCATGGCTGCTTCAGGCTGCTTGTGGGGGCTCAGGCGCCTCGGAGCGAGCGTTCCCTGCATTCTGGGGGGCTCTGGAGGTGTAACAGGAGCATTTTTGGCAGAACCCACAAAGCTGGGGAATGGCACCAGGTCCCCAACAGCTGCTCACATGGACACATGAACAGAAAAAGTGAGCAAATACCCCTCAAACGCCCTCAGAAAGGTTCAGGGCACAGATGGAGGGTGGGCACAGCGAGGGGCACCTGCCAGAGATCCCCCACTCCTGCTGTCTGCAGGAAACCAAACCACTGGGATCCCTGATGGTGCCACAAGTACGGGGAACCCTCTGGCGACCCGCGACAGAGGGTCACCACCAGGGAAAGCTCTGGGGACCCTCTGGGAACCCTCTGGGGACCCCCTGGACCCCCGGCCCGGGCGCGCCCCCGGGGCCGCCCCTCGGCGCGGGGCCGCTGCGCCACCTGGCGGCCGAGCCCGGGACAGCGCCGGGACTCTCCGGGTTCGGGGCGCATCAGGGCAGGGAAAGCCCCGGGCTGGGTTTAGGATTGAGTTCGGGTTTTTCTGCTACCCCACAACCAAGAGGTGCCATCCCCGAGACGCCGGCCTGAGGCGCGGGCTGGGAGCGGTGTGGCCCCCCCAGGAGAGCAGCGGAGGGGGCAGCTGGGCTCCCCCCGCCGGAGCCTCCGCTCCATCCCGTCGGATGTCCCGAGCAGAGCCTCCTCCCTTCCCGGGAACGCTTGGGAAAAGGCCCGGGCGGGCGCCGAGGGGCGACGGACCTGGCTCTCCCTGGCCATCACCAGCCGCTGTAAACAACCGGAATAAACGGAGAGCCTCCCCTTTCCCCTTTCCCACCCTGCCTGAAGAGCAAGAACGGAGCAAACGGTGCCTGCGGCTAAGAACCGGCTCCGTATCAAAATAAACAGCTGCTCTTCCACTGATAATGTTTTTACCCCCCCTTCCCCTCCACCCCCCAGACACTCACACGGATCAAAGTGGCTCTGGGAACCCTGTGGCAGGGAACAGCCTGAACGGCTGCTGCGCCCTTCCCACAGCCCCGGCCCGGACCAGGGCCGTGCCCCGGCCGGGATAACCGCATGAGTGAGGCTAAAAAGCCTTTGAGATGCCGGTGCCCGGAGGAAGGATCCGGGCAGAGGCTCCGGGGGCTCAGCAGGCAGGAGGGACTCCGCACGGGGGCTCGGAGGACGCCAGGGTCCAGCCCCCGCAGCCCCATAAATCCCGCCGGGCCGCAGGTGCGGAGCCGCGGAGCCCGGCCCGCCCCGCAGGTGTGCAGGGATGCCCGGCCGGGCCGGGGCCGGCTGTGTGCCCTGCCCGCTGCCCTTTGTCCATTGATCCGCCATCGGCAGCCGCAGACACGGCGGCGGCCCCGCGGGTGATCGGGGTTCCGGGGCCGTGACCGCGGCTCGCCCCGCTCGCCCCTGCGCTCCCGGGGCCCTAATCGGGAGCCGGGGCCGGGGCTCGCCCGCTCCGCTGTGTCGCGGGTGCGGCGGCAGGACGGCGCCAGCCCGGCACAGGGAGCTGCCGCTCCACCGCCCGCCCCGTCGGACCGGGGCTCCCCTTCCCCGACGCTGCGCGGGCGCGGTCGGGACCGGCAGATGCTCGGTGAGATGTTCCTGTGGGGGTTTGATCCCCTGTGTGGCAGCGACAGGCCCTGGCTGGGAGAAGCTCCTGATGCAGGGCAGGATCCTGGCACCGTGGCATGTCCAGCTCCGTGGCATCGTTCTCTTGCTCCTTCTGCAAATTTCGGTATTTAAGGGCGGGGTTATAAAAAGTGGAGAGCGACTTTTTACACAGATGGATGACAGGGCAAGGGAGATGGTTTTAAACTAAAAGAGGTGAGATTTAGATTAAATGTTGGTGGGAAGTTCTTCCCTGTGAGGGTGCTGAGGCCCTGGCACAGCTGGCCCACAACAGCTGTGGCTGTTCCATCCCTGGGACTGTTCAAGGCCATGCTGGATGGGGCTTGGAGCAACCTGGACTGGTAGAAAATGTCCCTACCCACAGCAGGGGCTTGGAACGAGACGGATTTTAAGATTCCTCCCCACCACTCTATGTTTCTCTTATTCTGCCCCACATCCCTGACCCAAAATGGGCAGCGGCCCTGGGATAACACACGAACACGGGGCCAGCAGCCCAGGGGAGGGGCGGGGGGTCCTGCAGAGCCCCCCTGGGCTGCACAGGGACAAGAGTGGCAGCAGTGCTGCCCCTCTGCAGGGCTGCGAGATGCTCTGGCGTGAGCTCCTGTTCCTGTTTACAAACACCCGCCCATGGAGCCCTTCCAGCAGCGCTATTGTGCTGCACGGCACAGCTCAACAGCTCCGCGGCCAAGGCAGCCGGGGGTTTGTCCACCAGGCCCACGGAGCCCTCGGGGCAGCTCTGCTATTTTTAGTGTCTGGCCAAGCACCTAAAGTGCATTTAGCCGAAGAAATTCAGAGCTCACCACTGACCCCAGTGAAGGCCTCAGTGTCTGAGGACCTCACAGTGCACCAGCATTTAGGTGGTGAAACGCCAGCTCCAGACATCACCAGAACACCCAGAACTTCATTTTCGCGGCTCGGCAGTGACCCCAGGGGCATGGCCAGGCCAGGTTTGCCAGGTGCAGAGCAGCAGAGCCGCGGGTACTGGGCCGGGTGTGCCCCCGAGGGGCCTCCCAGCGCCTTTCACAGCCCAGGAAAAGAAACCCCAGAGCAGTGCGTGACTAATGGGTAGCTGCTCATCGAGCTGCCTGAATAGGGTTTCTCAGAGCCTGGGGATGGCCAGGGCGGGCGTGGAGCAGCTCGGCTCCTGCTGGAACAGCCTGGCTGGGGGGACAGGCCCTGCTCCCTGCCTTTGGGCACTGCTCCTCGGGGTCACTGTCATGAACCCACAGAACACTTTTCCCCTCCTGGGTGAAGAGGGGCTCTGTACTCAGTGGGCAGGCTGGGATGTCCCCCTGGCACCAGCGCTTGGCCCCCAATCCAGGCTGGGTGACAGGGCTGTCCCTGACCCTCCAGGACGGCAGGAACCCATGGTGAGGCTGCCCCAGTTCTGCAGCATTGCCACCATCTCCCCACCATGATTGTCCCAACCCCCTTAGCCTGAATCCAGCACGGCTGGATTAGAGGGAAAAGGGCCAGAGGAGCCCCCACGCTGGCACAGGCTGTGACCCCTCACTAAAAATAGATCCCATTAAACTACTGCTCATCCCGAGCCGTGTTTATTCGGAAATAATCCCGCAAGCCTAACTTTAGTCAACACCCTTCCCTCCTCCAGCGGAAGGCATTCCCACCCTGCTGCTCCCCCTGCAAGCAGAAAGAATCCCAGAGGCAGCACCTCCTCTCCAGCCGTCGAGGAACCTCTCCTCAGACACTGAGGGGGCCCAAAGCCCCTTCCCTGCCCACAGGAAGGGGAGCTCGGGGGAGAACGAGGAGGGAGGAGGATCCAGAGCCCCTTCCCTGCCCGCAGGAAGGGGAGCGCGGGGGAGGCCGCGGAGGGCCCGAGCAGGGCCCGTCCCGTCGGGGGAGCGCGGCGGAGCCGGCAGAGGGCGCCCGGCGCCCGGCGCTGCGCCTCAGCCCAAGGGGGCCGCGCCCCCGCCGCGCCCGCGGCCGCAAATCCCGCACGGGAGAAGGAGAATCGGTGAGGAAAGGCGCTGCTCCTTCCTCCGCAGCCGCGCCCCCCGGCGCCCCGACCGGCTCCGGGGGTCGGGGGACACGGGGGGACTTCAAGCCCACGGCCCGCGGTGGCCCCATCCCCGACGGTAGCGGAGCGCCCGGGTCGCTCCGTCACCTCCGCCCGGGTCATCCCTTCCCCGTCCTCCCTTCACAAGAGCGACGGTGCCGCTCTGCCCCGCTCGGTCCATCCCCAGCGCGCCCGCCGGTCCCGGAGCGTCCCCGCAGCACCGGCGGGGCGGTCCCGGTGGCCCCGGGGACAGCGGAGGCACCCGCGGAGGGTCCCGGTGCAGCACCTGCCCGGGGCGCAGCAAACCCCGACGGGCAGAGCGGGCGGGTCCCGCCCTGCGTTCCCCCGGGCCGTCCCCGCCTCTCCCCGCTCCGCGCCCCGCGGAACGGGCGGCTCCCGGCGCTGCGCACCTGCGGAGGAGCCGCGGCCCCGACGGGGCGGAGCGGCCGCGGAATGAAACAGGCGGGAGCCGGCAGGACTTCTCCGAGTAGATTTGTTTTTTTTATTGAAAGATGTGAGAATTCATCAAAACTGAACAGACAGATACCCGAGTAACCAGCACGTTGCAAATCATGTATCTTTTTATTTTAAAACAAATATAGAGCACAGTCCTGTGATACTTAAATTTATTATACCTTTTATTTTTTTTGTTCTGGAGTGAAAAATAAAAACCTGAGGTTTATTCCTGCATTCTCTATACCCCGCACTGTAGCAACATTTTAGTAATGTTTTGGATCCGTTCGTTTATTTTGTTTTTTCTTGCAAAAGTCCGTTAAAGGATTGAAATCTTGGTTTTAATGACTCCAAAAATTGGTTTATCAGTGGCACATGATTGTCCTAGAGAACAGGCGGGGTAAACAATATTTTAAAACACAGAGAAACCGATATCTCCTTCAATCACAAAGAGCTAAATAGTTTTCATTTACAATATATATGTTCATGTAAAATGAAAAAAAAAAACCGAAAAAAACTTAAATGCGAGGAGTTAAACTCTAAATATTATGTACACACCAATGTACAACTCTGAATAAATTAATACCAATTTGCATATTCTGGGATCCTTATAGCTTATTTACACAAATTACCATTTATTTCATAAATATCTGCCCAGGTACCCACGAGGCTTCCCCTGCCGTGCCCGCTGTGTGCGGCAGCGGCTGCCGAGGCGGTTTGGTTTCCATCTTCCGTTTCTTATCTCTCTCCTTTTTTTTTTTATCTTTTTAAATTATTTTTTTCCTTCCCCTCCCCTTGCACAGATGAGGGTTTGGCCCCTCTCACCCCGCAGTGGGGCAGCGGCCGGGGCCGCCCCGTCCATCAGGTGTCTCCAGCTCATCACCCTCCCCCGAGCTGCCCAGTGCCCGGAGCGAGGGACTGGGGGGTCCTGGGGGGTCCTGGGGGCTCCTCGGCCTCTCTGGAATTGGGGGAGCCGCCCCCAGCCCCACAGCTCCAGGGGTGGGCAAGCGCTGCGCTCCGGCTGCTCCCTCCTGGCTCTGGGGTGGTGGGTCCGCATGGCCCGCGGGGTCGGTCCCTCTGCTCCCACCCCTCGCTCCACAATAAATATTTATACTGTGCTGTACAAAATACAGTGCTTCTCCGCCCCGCCGGGAGGGCTCGCTGCCCGCCCCGCCGGTCACTTCGGGGACTCCCTGCCTGGCGACAGCTCCCGCTGGCTCTCCAGCCCGCTCACCAGTCTCTGGATGTTCTGCAGTTCGTTCAGGGACTCCTTCAGGGAGCCCTTGGGGGAGGCTGCGGGGCGCTGGCTGCCCCCCTTGTGCAGGGGCGCCTCGGGCAGCGGGCTGGACTCGCGGCTGCTGCCGGCCTTGGAGCCCTCGGGGCCGGGGTTGAGGCTGGCGGGCAGGCCGGTGGTCAGCAGGTTGGTGCTGGGCGGGATGGTGACCGGGAGCTGGTAGGGGCTGAAGCGCAGGCGGGGCCGGCTGCTGCCCAGGAAGGGGTTGCGGGACAGCGGCCCCGCGGCGGCGGCGGCGCTGGTGGCCGGCATGGCCGAGGCGGCCGCCGCGGCCGCTGCCATGTAGGTGTAGGGGTAGGGGAAGAGTCCGCCGAAGGTGGGCATCGGGATTCCCTGCGGAGAGAGAAAAGGCCGTCAGAGCTGTGCTGCTGCTGCATCCCTTCCTGCCTGCCCCCTCCTCCAGCTGTGCTCCCAAAAAGAGCCAAGGAAAGACAAAACAGCCCCTAAAAACATCCTAAAAACAGAACATGGGGGTATCGGTGTGGAACAGGCTGAGGGAGGGGGTGCAGCCCCATCTGCCCTGTCCCAAGCCACGCTGGTGACACCGAGCACAGGCCCCTGTCAGAGATCTGCCCCGTCCCCTCCCTGCACGCTGCGTGTCCTTGCCTGAGCAGCGCCACAGCCCCTGAACCACATTAAAACACATTGTTAAGCAGGACAGATAAATTAGGGGAGCTCAAAGACATCTTCATGTGTTCCATCAGAGGAGATGGGGAAGGCAACACCAGTGCAGGCGCTGTGGGAGCGCTGCAGAGCTGACAGGAAGACAGGGAGCTGCTGGATGGGGACAGCCAGGTCAGGCAGGGCCACAGCTCCTGACTCTGCCCTTGACTGTGGAGGAGTCAGAGCAGCTGCAAAAAAATCGAGATTCCTCCTCAAATCAACCCTGAAGCCACCTTCAAAATGTCCTCTGCGTTCTGCCTGTGCCACATGTGGGAACAGGGGTGTCAGGGGTGTCTCACCCCCTGTCCCTATGGGCTGCAGAGGGCCTGGTGGAGGCTGGGGGCACCAACAGCTCCGTCCCTGCAATGGGGCCACCCTGCATGTCCCCACACTGGGGGTGACACTGGCCAAGCCGGACCGGCATCCCTAAAGTGCTCCGCTCACTCAGGGAGCTTTTTGAGAGGACACGAAGAGGAGATTCCAGGGCCCAGCTGGGCAGCATGGATAAGGATGGGGACACGGGGCTTACCTGAGAGGCCAACATGTGCTGGGAGAGGTGGAAAGGGAAGGGAGTGGCAGTCCCTGCAGCGCCCGGGGCGGACGAGAGGGCTCCGTTCTCCAGGCTGCCCCCGCCGGTCACGGAAGCCAGCAAGTGTCCCATGCCCATGGCGGAGAAGGCTCCGGGGGCCATGGCGAACTGTCCCGGGTGGATGAAGAGGGGCTGCCCAGCGCCCAGCGGGCTGAAGAACTGCTGCCCGTGCAGGCCGGAGAGCGCCAGGCTCTGCAGGTGCCCGGCGCTCAGGTGCGGGGGGCTGTCCGTGTGCACCATCAGCGGGGCGAAGGCCTCCTTGCCCAGCCCGCCGCCCTCCGTGTCCTTCTTGCCCGGCTCCGTCTCTTTCCTCCGTCCCTCCACCTTGTCCTTCTCCAGGCCCCGTGCGCCGAACAGGCCCTCGGCAGGGCCCTCCCGGGGGGATGCTCCATCCTTGGCTTTCTCCGGGCTGTGCCTCTCCTTGCCCCGCTCCTCCGGGCACCGGGGGCTGCCGCGGGGCGTCGCGTCCTCCGCGCTGGGGCTGGCCGCTGCCACCGGCCGCTCCTCGGGCACCTTCTCCACCTCCGCGTCGCTGTCGGGCCCCGGCTTCTCCTCTGCGAGGGGAGGGAGGGGCAGAGGGTCAGAGCAGAGGCACCCAGGGGAGGGGAAGGGGTCGCTCACAAGAGCCCCGGAGTCAGGGAGAGGCTGCGAGGGCGAAGCCGCGATCGTTCTTAATGGGACAGACTCATTTTGGGGGCAGCAGCACCCTCGTGCTAGGGTCACTCTGGGGAAAGGGGATTAACAACACAGTCCTGTGGCTGTGCCAAGCAGGAAAAATGGGTTTGATGGAGAACCAGAATCTGTTACAGCCTCGCTGTCCTGAGCTGCAAAGTCCAGGAGGGCTGCAGAGCCGGGGTGAGGAGAGCGGGCAGTGGACAGAGGGAGGAAATGGTCCTGAGTACATTTAATTACACGGAGCTGATTGCCAGCGCACCGTGGATTTATTCCAAATGTGCAGGTTGAGACAGGTTAAAGAGCCAGTTTTAAGGCTGGGAGTATGGTACAGACTGCCCTGAAAAGGGCTTTAATTTAAAAAACCCCATTGAGCTCTCAGAGGAGGCAGGGGGATGCGAGGCGAGGCTGAGCGGCTCCACTAAACGAGAAAAGCCTTTTGGTGCGGGTGAGGTGAAGCTCTGCAGGCTGGGGCAAATATTCGGGGAAGCCTTTGAAAGTGGAGAGGGGTGTAATAAACCCTTCCTCCAGCTCGGGGTGGGGGGTTGCAGTTTTGATGAAGGTTTGCAGGGAATCGGGTTGGTGGAAAGTTTAAAGAGCAGATTGATAGTGCGGCAAGACAAAACCCAGCATCGAACAACTGCAGCGTGGGAGCTGCTGGGTTATTTTCATTTACCAGCTTGTAGCCCTGCAGTTCCAACATTTTTTCCCCTCTTTCAAATGTATTAATTCTTTTTCTTTTCTCTTTTTTCTCTCTGTTTTTAGGGGAGTGTGAAATTCCCCTGGAAGGCAGGGCACGCCGGGCTAACGTGGCGAGCACACGGGCTGCTTTGCCATTTCTTTTTGTATTATATAAATACAAGGGCTGCTTTGCCATTTCTTTTTGTATTACATAAATACAAGGCATCAGGTGCATAGAGGATCAAATACGTATTCAAAAGAAAATATTCAAAGAGAAAAACCTTGCAACTCGTGAATGCCATTTGCGTTTGTTCTGTGTTTTTGTGCTTTCCACCCCTGCGCGCATCCCCATCTTTATTTCCCCGGGTGTTTTACCTCCCTGCCCACAGGAAAATCAGCACGCAGCAGCCCCGAGGGAGCATTTTGGGGACGTTTTGGGGGCCTGCGTTACCTCTGCCGCTGCTCTTGAGGCGCAGGGGGCTGGGGAGGGCACCCACGGGCGAGTGCAGGGCATCACGCACGGCCGAGGGCTCGCAGGAGGAGGCGTCCGACTCGCCGCCGTCGCGGTCGGGCTTGCAGGGCTCCTCGTACATCCGCAGGGACGGCAGGGAGAGCTGCTTCCTGCGGGGACAGGCAGCGTCGGGCACCGGCCGAGCCCCCGCGGGCACCGGGCCGGAGCGATGGGCGCGCCCCTTACCTCTTCTCCCGCCGGCCATTCCCTGTGTCCCGAAAGCCCTTGGCGAAGGGGTTGTTATCGATTTTCAGCTGCGTGATCTGCCAGGGGGAGAAGGAGAGAGGGGAGGCGTGAAGCCCCGGCCGCCCCCCTCCGCCCCGCCGCCGTCGGGGAGCGCGGGGTGCGCGGCGCAGGCTGCGGAGCCCGCGTTAACACACCGCACGCTTTATTAAAAATGATGCTGAGGTTTGGCCTTGAATTATTAATAACGTCTTAATGATAGGAAGTTATTTTTCACGGCCCCCCGGAGGGAAGATGGCGACTGAGCTGCGCGGCGCTGGTTAAAAGCTATTCTTATCCCTGCCCGCCACGGGCTGCTGGGGCCGGCGACATCAGGGCGCTCAATAATGCATGGGCTGAACACACGGCCCCGAGAGGGGCGCTGGAAAAGGCCTGGCTGCCCGGCCCCGCCGCGACCCCCGGCCCGAGCATCCCCCGGCCCGCGCAGCCCCCGCCCGACGGGGCCCACGGCAGGCAGCCGCCCCGCGCAGCTTGCGGCGGGCGAGCAGACAAAGTGCTCTTTAATCGATTGTGACTCTTCGCCATAAACTTTACGAGGGAAACAAGCCCACCAGGACCCTCAGACAGAGCTGTCAATTAGCATCAGCAGCCAGGGGTGGAGGTGGGGGTCAGCTTTTGGGTTAAAACACACACACGACTCTTGGAAGGGGACGGCAGAGGCTCTGCTCCCCACCGCGCTCTCCTGGCTCTGCCTGCTCGCAGGGTGACACTTGCTAAATCACGAAAGCAACTAAAATTAGCTTATCTGCCTCTGTTTTTTGGCTCCTCCAGAGCCCTGGGCACCTCCTCAGCGAGGCTGCCCAGGCCTGGTGCTGCTCTCCACAGCCCGGGCCTGCAGCAGAGACTCCCACGGCCCAGACAGGCACAACAAACTCCGTGAGAGAATTCTTAACAGCAATAACAGAAACACTGACAGCAGCACTAATATTAACACTAAAAATAGCGATAATTATACAAGCAGTGTGAGGGTGCATCCTACTCCGAGGGCTCGAGGTTTAACCTCTCTACTGTCGCTGCTTTTTGCCCCGAAATATTCTCACCAACAGGCACAGGCACAGAAATAGGCTGCTACAGGGGAAGGGATGGGACAGGGGTGAGGAGAGGGACAGGGACAGGGACAGGGATGGGGACAGGACAGGGAGAGGCACGGGACGAGGACAGGGATAGGGATGGGGCCAGGGGCCGCACCTTGTCGTTCTGGTAGGCAGTGACGGCGATGAAGTCGGTCTCGGGGAACACGTAGGTGCGGAAGGTGCTGTAGGGCAGCTTGAGGATGTCGTTGGCCCGCACGATGTGGAACCGGGGCTGGTACTTGTGCATGGAGTTCAGGATGGTCTGGGATGGGCGAGAGAGCACAGCCCGCGGCTGCCGTCAGCTCCCTCCCCATAAAAACCCCCTTTTCTCCCGAAAACAACCAAAAAAATACACCCCTCACATTCACCGAGAGGAAGGAAAGCCGGCGGATGCCAGAGAAGGAGATTTCTTTTTTTGTTGCTGTTGTTGATGCCATAGCAGGATCTGTCCCCAAAGAAGGAGGTCAGGGGACGCAGGCAGAGCAGCATCCTTGCGGGTGTTAAGCACGGCAATAAAGCAGCAAAAGGGATCTCCTAGTTTTATTACAACCCTGCAAACGCGGGGCGACTTTTCCACATGTTTCTCACCGCTTTTCGTATTTCCGTCCTTAAAAATAAATTACTGTCCCTCACCACCACAAAAAAAATAATGTTAAAAGGCTCTGGGTGAGTGTCGGGGGCGGCAGGAGCCGGTGCCAGCCCCAGCCAGAGCCTGCGACCTGAAAGGAGCGTTTCACCACGAGCCACAGCAAATTTATGTCTCGGAGCAATACTGCAGAAGGAACAGACTTCTTTTTTTTTCTTTTTTTTTCCTTTTTTTTTTTTTCCCCAGCCAGGTGTCTGAAAGCCTCGCCAACACTCAAAGCCGTTCTCTACCCTTTCGTTTTATTTTTTGAGTTTGGTTTGTTGTTGTTTTTAATTTTTTTATATAAAACCCGAAATCCCCGTGATTTGGCTGAGGGTTTTTGGAAGCGGCTGAACACCCCAAGCCGCGTCCCTGGGGCCGCCCCGACCCCTTGCCCCTCGCTGCCTGCCTCCCTGCCCGATGGCTTTTAAATAATTCCCCAACCTGCTGTGGTCGGACTGAAATGCAGAATTCACATCCCAGAATTCGTAGAGGGACGGCGAAAGCTCGAGTAATTATTGTTAAATAACGTCGGCCAAATGGCTAAATAATTATCACTTCATTTCGGTTTAGAAGGCAATAAAAAAAATCCCCCCCCTTATTTTTTAACCCAAGCAATAATCACCTGCTGATGAACTGTCAGATCGCTGTTATATTGATATAATCTAGACGGGATTTATCATGAAAATGGTGCAAAAAGTCTCATTCAGGCGTGCAAATCTGCATTCCTTTAAAAAAAAATAATCATCCCTCTCTGACCAGATGGGCACTGGCTAAACCCTCATCTCCCAGATTTAACACAGTCCGGATTTTGGACAACGACAGATACCAGAAATCTTTAATTGAAGGAGGCGAACCGTTAAAAGCGCTGAATCAAACTGGTTTTTCACCAGTACAAAAAAGAAAAAAAAAAGAAAAAAAAAAAAAGGTATTTTTTTAGACTCCTTCTCTATCGATTTACCTTGCTGGCTATAAATAACCTCGCAATGTATTATTTAACAAAGACGCTGTTTCCTGCCTTCAGAGAAAAAAATAAAAGTGAGAGAGAGAAAAAAAAATTTAAAGAAGTAAAAGACAGAGAGTGGAAAAAATAAAGAGAGAAAAAAACTAAAAAGAGAGGGGGAAGTTCTGCGGGAGGAGCGGAGCTGCTCCGAGCTCCGGCCCGAACGGGGTCCCGCAGCCCCCGCGGCTCCGCCAGCCCCGGCTCCCCGCTAATCACCGTATCAGCGCCGGGAACTTTCCCTTTATCGCCCCAAATGCTCGCTCGGAGGAAGCGGAGCTGGCCGCGGCGCTGGGATCTCCCCCTCCGCTCATTCCCTCTCTCCCCTCGCGTTCTGACCCTGCTCTCTGCGGGTCTCTGCAAATTGCCAGCACTTTTCGCTGCCTTTCCTTTCTCTCTCCCTCTCTCTTTTTTCCTTCCTTTGTTTATTTTGGTCGGGGCTTTCTGGCTTCATTTCTGTGTTTTGTTTTGCCTGCTTTAGGTGATGCAGATGCCATCGATAGGGATACAAACAGCGGCTTTCAGAGGCAGATGGTGCCAACGATTCCAGCCCAGCGCAGGTGCCGCCGGCCCCGCTCGGTCCGGGGAGAGCGACAGCCCCTGCCCGGCCACCGCCCCGTCGGGGCTGCCCTGGCTGCAGGGCCTCGGCCCCGCACATCCATCTCCCTAAATTCCGCTCCCCACGGAGCCTCCAAGGCCGGGAAGAAGCAGCAGAAGCAGCAGGACAGGCCGCAGGGGCCGGGGATGCGGGAGCCAAAGGGAGGCCCCGGCTGCCCGCAGCCCGAACCTCCTTTTTCCCCCGGAGCTGCCCCTCGGTGCCGGGCAGGAGCAGGGGCTGCGGGACAGCCAGGCCGCCGCAAGGCCCGGCCAGGCCCTGCCGCCCAGCCCGACCCGGCTGGAGGAGGCTGTAAAGCCCTGCGGGTCCCTCGGGGAGACCACGGGCAGCCCCCGCACCGGGCACACCCTCACCGGGCACACCCGCACCGGGCACACCCCGCTCCTGCCCGGGGGGCTCCGCTCTGCCCCGCAGCCGCACTTACAAAGCCGTGCTTATCCGAGATGTTGTTGGTGAGCTTGAGCTTGTGAAAGGCAACAGGTTTGGCCATCCACTGCTCCCCCGTGGCCGGGCTGTCGGGGTGGATGTACATGCGCTTGGGCATCTCCGGGTCGGCCTTGCCGGCCACCATCCAGCGGGAGTTGTGGAATTTGTACCGGCAATCGTCGGCCGCCACTATATCCATCAGCAAAATGTACTTGGCCTTCTTGTCCAGGCCGCTCACCCGCACCTTGAACGGGGGGAACATCCTCCTGCGGAGAGACCCAGAGCGGTACAGGGCTGCCCCCGCCCGCCGCCGACCCCCGACGGCCGCGGCCCCACCGAGCCCCCCGCACCGCCCGGCCCCACCGAGCCCCTCGCACCGCCCGACCCGGCTGCTGCTCCCCAAACACCATCTTTCAGTCCAGTTCGCCGAGGATTCCCAGCCCTCCTCACGTCCCACCTCCTCTCATCCCGCTGTGCTGCCCACACCGTGGCAGAAAGCAGGGGGAAAGCTCAAAAAATCCCGTTTCGGGAAATAAGGGGCGAAAACACATCCTTGTTTTTCCCTATTTCTCTGCCCTTGGCCGACCCGCTCGCTCAGCACCTCCGGCTGCCTCTCCCGGGCCCGGGGCCACGGGCAGGGCCGGGGACGACCCCGGACGTGGGGAAAGTTTGGCAGGAGGGAAGGAAGCGGCGTAAACAACGGGAGCGGGGGGTTCCGAGCGCTCGGTTAACGTGCACGAATTTAATTCGGGATTGCGCTCGGAAAAGTAGTAACGGGAGGTGGGGGGGGAGCGGCGACTGGAAAGCTCAGAAAAGCGGGGGGAAACACCTCCGGAAAACTCCAGGGATCGAAAGTCCCCGCGTTATTCCATGGGGACGGGTGGGAAGCGGGATGGAGCGAGGGGCGAGGGCGCTGCGCGGCCGCGCAGGTGCGGGGCGGGCTGGGGGGGCTGCGCGGGGCCGGCTCTTACCTCCCGGACTTGGTGATCACCATCTCGGTGCCCAGCTTGTGGAACTGGTCCCAAAGCTCTTTGGCTTCCAGCGTTACTTTGGGGTCGTCCTCGACCTCCTCCTCGGGCTCCAGGCTTTTGAGCGAGCGCAGATGGGCGGCTTGGTGGTGGTGTCCCAGGGCCGAGACGTGCAGCCCGGCCTCGGCCGCCCCGGCCAGCCCCGGGTCCGGCATGGGCTTCGCCAACGCCGCCGGAGGCAGAGCCAGAGCCGGGAAAAAGGACGGCTGGGCGGCTGCGAGGAAAGCGGACATGGGGAAGTCAGCCGGCCGGGGTGCGTGGAAGGGGTGGTAAGCCATGGCAGTCCCTGGGAAGGCTGGATCTCTCATCGGTGCATCCACAAATCCAGGAGAAAAAGAGGGATTCCCTTTACAAAAACGCGTGTCTGTGTATTTGTTGGCTTTTATCTTTTTCCCCTCTCCTGCCCAGCGAACTCGCTCGAGTCTCTGGAAGAGGAAGGAAAATCAACAACACACACACACTCTCCGAAAAAAAAAAAAAAAAAAAAAAGCTTAAAAAAAAAAAGAGGCAAAAATCAGCCGAACTAGATTCGGGAAAAAAAAAAAAAAAAAAAAAAAGGAAAAAAAATAAGAAAGAAAAAAAAGAGGACAAAATGGAAAAATATAAGAAGAAGAAGAAAAAAAAAAAAAAAAAAGAAAATAAAAAAGAAAAGCGAGGCAGTTCCCGGCTCCTGGGACTCCCGGTCTGCGGAGGGGAGACAGTAGGTCCTTATTTTTTGTTGTTGTTGTTGCAGCGAGGGAGAGCGAGCGAGGGAACGAGCCCTCCCAGGAAAGTCCTTCCCGACACTAAAATAGAAACAAAAGCCGGGTCGGGGCTGCGCGGGGCTGCGCGGGGCGCGGCGGGGAAGGAGCGGCCGCGCTGCCCTCACACCCCCGCGGGCCCGCGCTGCGCCCCGGCGGGGCCGGCCCGGCTCCGCGCTCCGCGCTCGGCGCTGGCGCTCGGGCTGCTCATGGCCAAAGCAGCCGAGTGGGAACGGTGAGATCTTGTCCTGATCTCTGTAAAACTGTGACTATCTCACATGTCCTTCCTGCTCTGATCCGCCCGCTAATGAGCCAAGCCCCCTTGATTGCTGATTTTACGCGTTTCAGACCAATTGTGGATCTGCATAGGCGGGGTTTTGACAGCTCCGGCCAAGCTCCGGGCGCGGGGGGGCGGGGGGCGCGGAGGGAGGGAGGAAGGGAAGAAGGGAAAAAAAAAAAAAAGGGAGAAAAGAAAAAAAAAAAAAGAAGGTGTCGGAAGCATCGGCAGTAAGAAAACATGTCAACAGAATAAAATATTAACCAATGACAGAGAAAAGTGCTCGAAATCCCACCCCCGGCTCCTTTCCGCATACCGGGTCAGCCCCGGCTGCGCCGCCGGTGCGGGGCCAGCGCGGAGCGGCCTCGGCGGAGCGGGGAGCGCGGCGCGGGGGCGGGGGCGCGGCGCGGGCCCGCGCAGGGCTCCGCGGGGGCGGCGGGCCGGGGCGGGGGGCGAGGCCGGGGGAGCCCGGCGGCGGCGGCGGCCTTACGGCAGATCCTGGAGAGCGGATGGCGGAGGGGCGCGCCCCGCCCGCCGCTCCGCGCAGAGCCGCGCAGAACCGCGCAGCGCCGACGGGGCGGCCGCCGGAAGCGCGGCCCGGCGGAGAGCTGCGGGCGGCGGCGAGGCCCCGAGCGGCCACCTCCAGCGCGGGTGAGTCGCTCCCAGCCGTCGCCCCCCACCCTGCCGGCAGCCGCCCCGACCGGGAGCGGGGGGGTTCCGCCCGCAGCTCCGCGCCCGCTCCGGAGGCGCGGACCCCCGGACCCCGCCGTCGAGGCGCTTCGGGTCCGCGGCCGGGGGCCAGCGCGGCGGTGCCCGGCCCGAGGGGCTGTTTACCAGGGCGGGGGGAGGCCGATAAGGAGGAGGGGGGACACTCCGGGGCTGTTTGCTGAGGGATTAGGGCCGGTCCCGCCGCGCCGGGCCCGGGGGGGCGGCGGGCGCGGTGGGTGTCCCCTCGGAGAGGCCGGTTTGGAGATCTGCGCTGATTAACTGAGGGCCGCGGTGGCTGAAGAGGGCCCTGGCGCCAGGCGGCTGAGCCCTCACAATAAAGACCCGTCTCTTGTCACTTCATATTTACCCCCAAATCTTCAAAAAGCGCCCTGCCATCCTTCCAAGGCTCCTGCCCCCGCCGCCTGCGCTGCGACCAGGCGGGACGGGGGGGTGGCGGCCGGCCCACTCCTCTGCCCCCCGGCCTGTCCCCCCCGCCCCCGGGCCCTCCCGCTCCGCGGGCGCGCAGCGAGGCGCGGCCGCACAGCTCGGAGCCCCCGAGGTCCCGTGTCGCTGCTCCCCGCGCAGGGTGGGATGCGGGGACCCCCGAGTGCCCCTTCCCATCCCGACTTCTCCTCTCTATTCCTCCGCCCCGGTTCATCCTGCCGAGAGCGACCCCGGCCCGCAGCCCCCGGCGGAGCCCTGTCCCCATCCCCGGCGCTGCTCGGGGCCGGTCTCCACCTGCCCCGGTCCCGCGGCAGGTTCACCTCTGCCCGCCCGACGGGGCGGGCACCGCGCGTCACCCCCGGGGCGGCGGGGCCGGGGGGGTCCCGCTGACCATTGAACGGGCAACGGGGACTGAAATTTAAACCCAATTTGGACTTTGCTTCCTCGCCGCCGTGGAAAACTGCTGACGGCAGCTTTGGCAAAAGTGGGGCTTGCTTGGATTTTTTTTTTCTCCCCAATTTTCCTCCCTCACAAATTAAAAATGGAGCCTTTCATTGCCTCGGGGGGAATCTCCCCACGGCGGGACGGTTCTCCCGCGGACACCTCGCCTGCTTCTCCACGGGAAGATGCGGGGCCCGGCCCTCCTGGGTCTGGAGCAGCCGTGTCCCGGCAGGGAAAGGTCGCCTGTCCCCCGGGCCAGCTCCGCACCGCTGGAACAGAATAAAACCGCTCCAGAGCAGCCTCGTGTCCCCGACTTTCCGTAGCGACGGCCGCTGGCGGGGCTGCGGGGATGGGGGGCTAACGGGGCCCGGGCACCAGCGGGGACCCGCTGCGCTGCCCCGACAGGAGCCCGCACCCACGGAGCGGCCATGCCCGCGCATCGCCCGTCGGTGACCGAGCACCGGGAAGGGAGAGAGGGGGTGACGGCCTCGGTTCCCGTCCCAAGGGCAGCTCTGACAAGGAGAGGCCCCGCGCAGTCCCCTTGGAGGGAAGTTTTCCAATCTGCCCCAGGGTGCTGCAGCGCTCGGGACCGCCTGGCCTGGCTCCTGGGAGCCGTCCCGGTCCCCCGCGGGCCCGGTCCCGGGCTGGGCGTGATGGGCACCGGGCTCGTCTGGTGGATTTGTCCCCGGGATCCGCCCTGGGGATCCGTCCCCGTTCAGCCCGGGGAAACCGTCCCGTCGGGCCGCCCCCGCCCCCTCCCGCCCCGCATCGCGGCCCCGCTCGCTCTTCCCCTTTCATCTCTGCCCATCTCCACTCATCATCCCTTTTCTATTTTTAGCCGGTAGACTTAGGCCTTGGCGCCAGGCCGTTTAAGACCTGTCAAAGTCCTTCATATTTCCCTCATGTCACATGGACCTTTCGCTCTCTTCCCCGCGCCATGCGAGGGCCGTAATTTGGATCTGTGAGCTGGTGAGCAAATGCAATTTGCTCTTCTCCATCGCTGTGTTGTCTCCGTGACCCCAGCCAGCAGGACGGCTGGTGTCCTGTCCGGGGCACTTACACAAATTGCGGGTGATTGATGAAAAATAACAATTCTCACAAGCAGCCGGGCCTCCGCCTTCCCCTCCTCCCGGCTCCACCGGGCTGCGGCGGCCCCGCGCCCCGGGAGGCGCTCCCCCCCGACGGGCAGCACCAGGCGAAAGGGGTTTTCTTGTGCCCGGGGCGAGCCGTCGGGCCCCCCAACCCCGGCAGCGATGCCACGGCGAGAGGAGACCCCCGAGCCCTCGGGGAGGGCGGCCCGGCTGCTCGCACCTTCCCAAATTTGGGGAGTCCAGCCGGGTGGGAACAGCCCCGTGGCGTGGGGCGTAGGACACTGCCACAGGGCTGAGCTCCACTGTCCTTCCCCGGGAGCAGCCGGACAGACGGACCTGGGGATGTCCGAGACTCTCCGAGCGGAGCCGCAGGTGCGGGGTGGGGGAGCTCCCTCCGCCCCGAGGGAACCGGGTCCTCCGTGGCCCCTCCAGCCCCGGGGTTGCCCCACGGTCCGACCTGGCCCTGCAGCCTCAGCTGGGCCGTGGGGCAGGCGGGGAGGAGGAGAGGGTCTGCCCCGCGGCCCCAGCAGCCTTGTCGGCTCCTCTTCGCTCCTCCTGGAGGGGAAAAGAGCCCCACGTGTGACGGAGCTGTCCTCGTCTGATCTCACCCACCCGCGCCCAGGACACCCCTCCTCCGCTTTGCTCCTCCGGGCCGGCCTCTCCCCTCGCACCGTTCGGCGGGGTGGGAATCCCTCCTTGATCCCCGGGAGATCCCGGGAAAACGACTCTGCTGCCCCGTCGTGCTCCGGTGCCCGCTGGAGGGGACGGGGAGGGCCCGCCGGGCACCGGGGCCAGGCTGATGCGATTTTATCCCCGGCCGCCAAGAGAGATGCTCGGTCTGACACCAGCCTCGGCACCGCCACCCTCCTCTTCCTCCCGCTGGCGGCTGCGGGGGCTGCGCGCCCCTTCCGTGCGCGGGGGACCCGCGGAGCCCCCGGGCCGCTCCCCCCACCCCCTGAGATCCCCCTGCCCTCAGACTGTTTAGATTTCTCTCCAGCTTTAAAGAAAATATTTCCAGTAATCCAGATTTCTGGAAAATAACAACACGCGGGGAGACGCAGACACAAACGCCGCTGAAGTTTATCCAGAGTTTGAAACAATTTATAAACACATTTCCCAGCCTGTTTGGCAGGGCGGGCGGTGAGTGACCCCGGCCCGGCCGGGAGGAGACACACGCATCCTCCATCCTCCGGTTACTCCGAGCCGCTTTGAGCTGTGAACCTGCGCTTTATTGAATTTTAAATTATTTTATTAATTTTATTTTTTTTTTTAGTTACAGACCGCGGGGAGTGACCCCCTCCAGAGCCGTGCCCCCGGGGTTCTCCACGTCGGGGCGCGGCACCGAGCCCGCACCGATCCCGCTGCCTTAAAAGGAGCCGGGAGCCCCGGTCCGGGCCATGGCAGAGCGAGGGGACCCGCGTGGAACCGGTGCTGGCACCGAGGACGGGGATGGGAACGGGTGCGGTGGGGGATCATGCAAATCCCTCTGTTTAAAAAACTCCCATTTGAGAAAGTGTGTCACATCCCGGCGCGGGCGCGTAATCCCGGGCTAATGGCATTATCGCCGCCTCATCGCCGTCATGGGATGGGGCCGGGGGCGAGCACCCCCCGCCCGCCGCCACGCGTGACCGCGGCTCGCTGCCGCGGGGCCGCGGAGCCGCGGATCCGCCCCGCTCCCTCGGGAGTTTCCCTGTCCTCGGTGTCGCTGCCCCTCCCGGGTCCCCCGGTGCCCCCTCGGGGCTCTCTCGGGGCCCATCCATCACCGGGGTCCCGCTGTCCTCCCGCGCTCCCCGGGCGAAGCCGGTCTCGGGAGGGGCGGGCCGGGGCTCGGCTTTTAAATCAAACGGCGTTATTTGATCAAATGGTGCTGCTGGGGTCTCCTCTCTGGATTAACAGCGAGGATTTGGGCTCGTTCTGCTGCACAGGGCCCGGAGTGGCCGGGACGGGCTGCCCGACTCCTGCAGCCTGAGACGGAACGGGGGGAAAGCGACAGAATCGGCGGTTCTGGGAGCAGAGGAAAAATTCACTGAGGGCTCCACGCCCGGTGCGAACCCCCCGATGGCCACCCCCACAAAATCCCCTCCTGGGAGGGGACTCTGACTATACCTGGGCAGCAAAATCCTCCAGGACAGGGAACATCCCAGTTTCTCTCCCTTCTTAGTTTTATTTTCAAACAGTCCCTGGTGGGTGCAGCCCCTCCCGCTGCCTCTGGAAGGATGAAGGTGCAGGGCAGCCCCCATCCCCAGAGGGTCACTCAGCCCCCCTGGTCCCCAGCCCCCCTCGCATCCCCAGAATCTCTTTTCCCCCTGTTTGGGGCCAGGAGCTTGGCAGAAGTTAGAGGATCAAAGGAAGGATGAGCGAGCCGGCCCTGTGTGGGCAGGGCCGACAGGGTCTCACATCTTGGCCTGTTTGCTCCAGACGGGATCTGGGAACTCGTCTGGAATCACATCTGAAGCAGGATCTGACGCCGCTGGTCCCACGTCACGTGAGCTGTGGTTTTGGTCTAGGTTTGACTTTTGGAATTGCAGAAAATCACCGTCTCGTGTTTGTAGGAGAGAGCATTTCACTGTAAAGAGAATAAAACCAGCCAGAATAAATCATGGGCTGGTCGTGGGCAGGAGTAACACTTTTCATTGCGTCTGTCCCTTTCCTGGGTGTTTCACCACGGACAAATTTGATGCACACCAGCACTGCATGGAAGGGCCAACTCTCACAATCTTGATTTACATTTCCTCCAAAGCCCAGTGCTCTTCCAAGCCGCTCCTTGCCAGAGGCAGAGAGGTGGAACACGGCCCTGCAGGCAGGACGGGCTCTTTCCATCTTCCAATTCTTGAAACCAGTCTGAAAACTCAAACTGCTCTGGGGCAAGGCCTCATCTCAGCCCTGGATCCAGCCCCATTCCCGGGCACCTCTGCATTACACCCAATTTTGTCATTGCCCAGATTTTTCCTCACTTCTCTGTAGGTGCTGGGCTCTTGCACTGACCATCCTGGGGGATTTGGGGATTTTGGCATGAAGCCCTCGAGCCCCTCTTTTCCAGCCTCCCAGCCCCTCGCCCACACGAGCCCCGCGGTGCTGGCAGATCCCTCTCCAGGGCGTGTTTTCCATGGATACCTCAACGGAGGCAGCACCGAATAACAAGTAAATAACAGCCCCGCCGCCGGGCCGCCGGCACAAAGCAAGCAATCGCCCTTCCCGCAGGTCACTAATCTCTTGACACACGGTCTTTGAGACCTGGCCCACGGCGAGCGAGGCTGAAAGGGAAGAAAAGGTAGCGGGGACAATGGCGGGGCCGCCGGCTGGCTAATAACCCTTCTCCCGGCTTTGTCTGCCGACACTTCAAGTGACGCTGCCATCAATTCACCTCCACAGAAAAAAAACCCCGCGCTCCTGCCGCGGGAGGGTCCCGGCTCACCGGGCTGGAGCTGCTGCAGGTATTAATAGCCCCCCTTTTGCAGCCAGCAGTAATTCCCCGCTGCGTTTCCCCCTGCACGCTGAAAACAAACCCTTCACTTGATCCGTTTGTCCTCCCCGGTTGCCATCTGTCTTCCACCCTTCAAATCTCACCTTAAAAACAGCGCCTCTTGAGCAAATCCTCCCCGCCAGCCCCGCGGGCCGTCTCGCCCGGCGCAGCCCTGACACCACAAGCGCTCGTTGAAGTGGAGGGGATTTGAGAGCGCGCAGGACACGCCGGGATTAAGGCCACAGATTGCGCTCCCCGGGCTGCAGCTCTGCCTGCCCGGGGCTCTGCTGCCTCCCCTTCGCATCCAGCAAGGCGGCCCGTGCATGGGCATCCCCATCCCCGTGCCCTCCGGGGGCTGGCGGGGTGCAGGGAGGCCCCCGAGCCCCCCCGGGTGCCCCCAGGTGCTTCTTCCGCAGGTGGGAGCAGGGGAGGTCACAAAGGACGCACGGGGGGTTTCACACCCGGGGCTGCTGTTTGCAGGTGCCGCCCACCTCACGGCATGCCATGCCATGCCATGCCATGCCATGCCATGCCATGCCATGCCATGCCATGCCATGCCATGCCATGCCATGCCATGCCATGCCATGCCATGCCATGCCATGCCATGCCATGCCATGCCATGCCATGCCGGGGCAGCCTCTGCGGCGCGGCCCAGCCGTGAATCACCCGCACATCAAAGCAGCGGCAGCAGCGCTCACGGCCCCGGCAGCGCTCCGAGGGGACGGTGCCCGTGCAGATGTTCGGCAGCGGCTTTTCCCAATTACAGAATTTACCAGAAATCCCAGGAAAAGGGAGGGAAGGGGTCCTGGCCGGCGGCGGGCAGGAGCAAGGAGCCCACACATCCCTTGAAGCTCCAGAGCATCACCACGTGCCTCCATTTTAGCTCCAGAATTACCTCACATTCCCCTCCAGCCCTTGCTGTGGTGGGGGTCACCTGCTCCCACCAAAATCTTGGTCCATTTTAGGAAAACCCCTCCCTGCTGGGCTTCACGGGCACAGAGGGGAGCTCAGACTTCTGATCCAAGCCTTTGGAGCCGGTGAGATTCCTCCTGGAAAATAAACCCACATGGTATCAAAGCTGATCGTGTGACCCACTGCAGGGTGACACATGGTGGCTTTTGGCTGAGACTGGCAAGGGCAGCCCCGATCCTGCCCAGCTCCCACGGGCACTGTGGACTACCAGGAGCAGGAGTCACATAGTCCGGTCAGTCACCCGGGCAGGACAACAGCATCACTCCCACATGACAGCTGGACTTTCCCCTTTCGACAGCAAAAAGAGCAAAATTCAATGTACCTTGGAGGTGGCTGCAGCAAAAAGAGCAAAATTCAATGTACCTTGGGAGGTGGCTGCAGCAAAAAAGCAAAATTCAATGTACCTTGGAGGTGGCTGCAGTGAGGGCACCCTGGCGTGGGAGGAGAGGCAGTGGTCGTGCCCAGTCCTTCCACTGGGAGTCATGGAATGGGTGCGAGGTGGGATGGGGAGCAGGGCACAGGGCTGCAGCTGCTCTCTCTGGTTTCCTGCCTGAATGAAGCTGCAGCTCTGAAGGTGGTTCACAACCTCCACCCCACAGCAGACCCTTGCCAAAGTCCTCTCCCCAGGTTGCTCAGGAGGGAATGTGCTCGCCCATCATTCCCACCTCATCCCAGGAGATTCCCCTCCTCCCTGGGGGATGCAGAGATGCCGTGCTTCTTCCAGAACACATCAGGGCGTCCCTGCTCCCACAGCCCCACTTTTAAACACAAAATACGATCGGTTCTCTCCCCATCCTTCTTCCCATGGCCCCACGAGCTGACACTTCCCACCTCTCCAGAGAAGGATCCGGAGGGAGAGGGGCTGGATGGGGATGGGATTAATGCCCAGCTGGCACCGGGCTGCCACTCGGGCAGTGGCTCCACCTTTTATTAATATTCTCTAATAATATTGGAAATAGTCACTGGGAAATAATTATATCCTATAAAAGGAGCAGCAGCCTGTGGTTTGAGCCAGGACTGGTTCGCAACCCTTGTTTTAAACATGTCTCGTTTATAGATTAGGTTTTAACCTGACAACCTTCTAACATTGTATTAAATTAGAAATTAACTTTGTATGGCTGCTCACCGTAAAATTGACCCACTGACAGGCTGAGTGTTACGGAATATTTCAGATACCTTTCAGACAGAAAAGTTCCAGAGAAAATTCCGAGCCTCCTCCTTGATCCAGGCCAGGGCTTTGCTATTAATTAGTATTTATGATCAGGTGGCAGGAATGCTCTGCATGGAGGGGGAGCTGCCAGAGAGCAGCACTGTGCCCATCCCCAGGGGTGTGACGGGGGGAAGGAGATGGAGGTGACAGGGAACGCTGCGAGCCCCTGACCCCCCTGTCAGTATTTTAGCACAATTTCCTGCAGCAGAAACTCCCAAGGAAGGCAAAAATCCAGCCTGGGAACTCACTGACAGATGCACAGCTTCAAATGACATCCGAGCCCAGGGAGGGATGGGTGGCCACTGATGGGACAGTGTCACCGCCCTGGCACAGCCAGGGACGGCCGTGTGTCCCCAGGGCCGGGGGACATGTGGCACCTCGGTGCCGGTGGCTCGGACCCGCCGTGTCCCGTTTGGCGGGACAATGGAAACCCCGCGGGACCGAGCGGGGACAAACCCGGCGACATCGGCAGTGGGATGTCTCACCCTGTGAGAGCTGGGAGGACTCCCGAGCCCAAATTTATACTGGTGTTTAATTAATTAATTAATAATTTATTTGATTAATGCCGCGGGGCTGAACAGCCCCGGTGCCACCCGGTTTTGACCGCGGGGACAGAGGGGATGCGGGGACAGAGGGGCAGGGACAGGCGAGGGGCACAGCTGAAGATCTTTTCTCTTCCCAGTCCTGTTGCCAGCAGCCCGGGGAGCTCGGGAGAGGCTCCTGCAGTCCCCGGGACAGGCACTGCCGCAGACAAATCCCTGTCCCGGTGCCTTTCCCATCTGTGAAACAGGCCGAGCAGTGGATTCAATTATTTTTTTTTTCCTAGCACACAAGCCACTAATCATTTATTGCATTAAAAACAAAACAAAACAAAAAAACCAAAACTCCTCGTCTCCACAACTTTTGTTCCCATTTTATCCAATTAAAACTCAGGGGGGAAAAAAATAAAAGGAGTTTCGTTTTCTCCTTTTTTGCAATCACAAAGCCCCGATCTCAGCCCCATTGACTCGCTAATTGTAAGCACTCAAATGGTTGGGTTTAAAGTTACACTTAGCAGCTGTGAAACATTAGGGTGAAGTGATTACAACCTACTGGAGGATACCGAACATTTTTACAATATCTCAGGAGCATAAGGGAAAGACAACAGGAAATGGCGCAAACTTTCCTACCCTGCACAGCAACAGGCCAGAGCAAAGGAGCGAGAAAAGAAATGTAGAGACGTGGCGCAGACGTGGTTTGGATGCTCAAAAGATCTCTGAGGAAGCCCCGGTGAGAGCAGCACGGGCCGAGCCCCTCGCTGGGACGGGGGGCAGCGCTCGGGGCTTTCACAGCTGCACTTTGCAGAACTCTGCTCTGGCTTCTCTGCTGAGGAAGGAGGATGGAGATCTCGGCTGTATTTTGCCCTTGGCTACTCCTTTGCCTCGTCCCAGCAAATGTTCTGGGCCTGGGGAATGCTGCTGAGGGCAGGAGAAAGCAGAGTCTGTCCCCTCAGAGGGACAGGGACAGGATGGGGTTTGCCTGGGCTGGGGCTCAGCAGGGCTCAGCATCCCCGGCAAAGCCACCAATTCCTGAGCTCCCCGTGCTCTGCAAAGCACCAGGAAACTCTGCTGGTTACACCCAGGCCCTGGGCTGGTCCTGAGGTTTGATTTCATTGAACTCCAGGCTGTCACGTTTGCAGAACCTTTGACTTCCCACTCCTTTTCAAACGGCCCAACATCCCCCTCCCATGATTTAAGCCCGCTACACGCGTGTGTTTATTACAGAAACCAGGGTAGGATAAGAAAGCAATATTTCATGTTAATTCATGAAATCTGAACTCAACTTTTAATAGAAGAGCCCCACTTTATGCCCAGAGTGATATACAGTCGGCCCCGCTTTAAATGAGATGTTTTGCCTTTTGAACTCAGCAGGAGCCCTCTGCTTACGACTACTGGAAACAGTTTAAAAACCTGCGAGTCCCCGTGTCTCTCGGGCTCTTTGGTTTATGTCATGGCACAACATTCTTGCTGGGCTGCCAGCTTGAGAACCTGGCGTGTCAGAAACTCACCTGGAGAATTTCCACAGCGGCAGGAGCCGCTCGCCCGAAATCCTGCAAAGACCAGGAGCCTCTGGTTATTTTTAAGTGGGGTTTGGATCAAGTTCCTGGACTGAAAACCTGCTTGTGTTAAAGTCAGGGGCAAAGCTCCCTGAAGAGCAGCTTCTAGACTTATCAAGGAACAGAAATATTCTCTCCTGGTGCCTGAAAATGAGTTCTACTGTGGCTGCTGAGGTTGAGGAGGAGGAAGGGTGCTGTGGCACGAGCCCACCTGGCACCCAGTGGAAATGGGGGGGTTTAGGGCCATGGGTGGGAGCAGGAGTGTGCTGTGAGTGAAGAACACAGTGCAGGGATGTGTTGCATCAGAGTTACCGATGAATCAGATCTTATAGAGTTGTTATTGAACCAAATCCTGTAAAATTATCATTAAATCAGGCCCTACAGACCTTGGAGTTAGTGATAATTCAGACCCCATGGAGTTATCAATGAATCAGATTCTCTACAGTCATCACTGCAACACACTCAGTTTTCTCTGGCTCACAGAAAAGTTGGAACTCAGTGGTTGTTCTGCTGGGTCATCTGTGAAAGTATCAAATTAAAGTTAAATTAGCCACCTCATGGCAATGCTTATTTTTTTTTTAGGCTCTAGGCTTTCTTAACAGTTTGGCTACGGGGCTATCAACAGCAGGGAATTTAGGACATTCTTTTCAATGAACCAGACTGAAAATATTTTGGTACAGCCCCAGTTTGTAGGGTTTTTTTTTAATCTCTTCCCCCCCACTTTAAACAAAACATCCTGATTCAAAGGAGCTTCTTGCAGACTGGGAATTTCCACATGGCCATATTGCAGCACTTATAAAAAGTGATTTAATGCCTGCCAACAACAAATACATTTGCAATGACACCACTGTGTGTTATGTGCTATCCCACTCCGTGTGCTCAGCCAGCAGCAGCCAGGCTGAGGGAGAAGAGCCTCCTTCCTTCCTCTGCACAACTTTGTCCCCTGCCCCGCTCCTTGGAAAGCCTGGAAGGAAACAAGCATCACGGTGACAACACAATCCCTTCTGTATGTGTTAATCTGGATTTTGTTTGAACTTTTGGAGCTGACCTTGGCTTGAACTGTGTTAAAAACCCTGCCTGGTGTGGACTGACTTGACCCTGCGGTCCCATTTGTCCCCGGTGCCAGCCCTCAGCCCTGTGCTTCAAGCCTTTATTTTACAGACAAAAAGGAACATAACATTACAGCAGATATAGCCAGCGGGCCGGAGCTGCAAGTACTCACTTAGAGGCAAAACTCTCCTCTGATTTCATCCCAAGGAAGTTATTTTTTTGCTTGAGAAGAGACTGACTGAAAACCAAGCAAGAAACTGAAATTATCGCTGTAAACTCTCGCTTTTTATTAGCGGTTTCCCAGCCTGAAGAAAACAGAACCTCCTGAGTGGCTGTGTTACAGTTAAAAGCAAAAAAAAACCCCAACAAACCAACCCAAACCAAGCCCAAGACTGAACTGGGTGTTTGGGGATGGAGTAGGAAGAGGGTGGTTGGTTCTGCATCCCTTGGTGTGGCTGGCTGGAGCTGTAAGATTTGTGGGTTTCGATAGTTTCCTCTCCCTGCCATGACTCAAATGGCTTCTATTAAAAACAAGTAGTGGGAAGGAAATTTCATAAGCTGACAGTCCCATCTCACTCTGCTTGTAGACACAAGCTGGCTGAGATGTAGGAATTTGTGTGGTTACGATGTGTGAGCCCAGGACTGTTTTATCAGCAGGGCTGTGCAGTGCTAGCTCTGACTGTGCACGTTCAGAAGGGTGCAGAGGCTCAGGCTGTTCTGCAAAGCCTCTGATCCTGATCCTACAGCAGAGTGGATGGAAATGGTGCCTCTGCCTCCACACCTGGTCCTTGTCCCGCTGGAAGCAGGGGGATGAAGAAGCAGGGCCCCAACCAAAGTGGGGTGCTGGTTTTCAGAGGAGCCAAGTGGGTGCAAGGCACAGCAAATAAATACCTTGATTTTAACAATCCTGTCCATGCATGCGAGGACGAGGAAATGGGGAGGCAAAACCATGCTAGACTGGCTGCAAAACAGCCACTGATGGCTTTAATTAAAGCCCTCAAGTCAGTAAATACACACAGAGTCTGGTCCAGGGAGATACACAAAGCCCACAGTCAGCCCAGGAACACTCCATGAACATTGCCATTTAAGCAGTTTCTTGTTTAACTTAGATTTATTCAATGACACATGCATTTCTGGACAGATATCTGAGTTCCAATGAACAACTTTTATAACCAAATATGAGAAATCCGTGACTGCAATTAGTCAATTAAGTACATTTCTAAAATACATGACTAGAAGAAAACCGGAGCAAGAGAGAGAATTCTTCCAAAGAACAAAAAAGAAACATTTCCATTTGTAATACTCCTGGCATCGACGAGTATCAGAGGGGAAGAAGGGCAGCAAGGAGATGCAACAAGGAGGGAATAACATCATCAACCCTGTCCACAGAAAGTCCTCCAGTTTCCAGTCTCTCCAGTTCATCCATGACTGCTCGGCACTTCCACAGACGGCGAGAGCTCCTCTGAGTTATGGAGATTCCTCTCCCAGCACAGGGAAAGCAGAGAACGGCTGTGAAACCACGTGCTTGGCCCAAGATGGCTCAGGAATATTTCTCCTCACCCAACCTCTTCCTGAAGACAGCGAGAAAAGAAGGACTGAAGATGGAGCCTCTTGGCGTTGAGCAGGAGCACAGAGTCAGGATGCCGTGGGTGCGTTCCAGGAAGGTTCAAGAGCTGTCAGAATCCATGGGGGTAAGGAGAGCCCTCCCGGGAGCTGGCAGGTGACAGACACAGCGGGATTGTCTGGGAGGGTGTCCCCCTCAGGGGAAGCCCGTGGGGAACAGGCTCAGGGGCTGGTTCTCGTTGGTGGGCAGCGGCGAGCGGTAGCCGTCGAAGTTGCGGGGGATGCTGCCGCTGGTGGAGCCCGAGCTGTTACTGAGCGTCTCTATGCTTCCCTCTCGCTGCAGCTCTGCAAGGGAGAGAGGGCAGGGCCTGGTCAGTGTTGGGGATAAACCCCCAGAGTCGTCACAGAGGTGCTTTACTGACAAATCCCTTCGCTGCCGCACTGCTCTGATATTGGCTCATGGTCCATCTCTGGGCTGATTTGGGAAGGGCTCCCCAGGAATGCCAGCTCCTGGTTCTGCCTCTCTCCAGCTGGGCCCACAGCTGAGCCGAGCCAAAAGGGAGACATTACCTGCTGCCCTTCCCTGGGGCCCAGGCTGCTGCCTCAGGACACGGCAGGACTGCACAGAGGGGATCTCACGGCTGGGCTGGGCAGGGCAGGAAGGGATGGCTGCAGATGGTGCAAAACCTTCCCTCCCAAGGCTGCTGGGCAGAGTGTGTACCAGCAGTGCAGAACCACTGCCATTCCCACCTTGGGAACACCAGGGACTTTCCACAGCCCTTTATCCTGCCCAAATGGCCATAAATAACTCTGCTTTCTCAAGTCAAAGAGAAAACCTCCCCTTTCCTCAGCCGTGCCTCCAAGCAAAAGAGAGAGCAGCCCGGCTGTGCCTCTCCCTCTCCTGGTCACACCCACCCAGACATCTCCCCTCTCTGACCTCCCGGAGCCTTTAGTGCTCCCTAATCTCCAGACAGGAGGATTTTTGTGTGTGCAGGGCATCGTTTCCAGCCGTGGCCTCTCTGTCAGCACTTGAACCCTGCAGCTGACTCGGTGGCCACATGCAGCATCCCCCTGGCAGCACTCAGCGGGGGCACGCAGCAGGGACACGAGGCAGAGCCCAGGGATGGCACAGGAATCCTCCCCCAGGGTGACAGGAGACAAGAAATGTTCTGGGGAGTTGTGATGTGTGACCCAGAGCAGGATTTTGTCCGGGCAGCCTGGGCTGCAGGGGATGAGATGGGGACAGGAGTTTTGGGCAAATTCCTCTTGCTGCCAAAGGGGAAAGAGGACCTGGAGGGGCTACAGGAGAGCTGGATAAGGACTTTTTACAAGGGCATAGAATGACAGGACAAGGAGGAATGGCTTTAAATTGTTCCCTGTGAGGGTGGTGAGACACTGGAATGGAGAAGCTGTGGCTGCCCCATCCCTGGGAATCCTCAAGGCCAGGTTGGATGGGGCTTGAAGCAGCCTGGGACAGTGGGAGGTGTCCCTGCCTATGGCAGGAGATGGAATGAGATGAGCTTTAAGGTCCCTTCCAACCCAAACCCTTCTCTGGTTCCGTGTAAGACTTGCCTGGGTGGAAAGGAGCCGCAGGAGCTGGAGGAGCAGCGCCTGCTCTGCTCTCTGCTAAATATTCCTGCACTTCCACCACTTCCACTGCCTCACCTGGGACATTCAGCCTCCTGCAAACCCCACAGCAGCCCTCTGGCTGCAGTGGGACTCTGATGAGGACAGATCTATACACAAAGCACAGGGAACAGCAAAAAGCTTTTCCCTGGCACAAAAAGCGTCCCAGCCCAGCATCCTCCGGCACTGCCCTGCTCCCCTCAGCTCCTGGGCACTGCGGGCCAGCAGCTCTGCACACACCTAGCAGTGGGGGCTGTGGGATTTAATCCCTCATCCTGGAGCTAACCTGCAGCGAGATAATCTGCCCAGGATACAAGGAAAACAAATCAGCAGGAAGCTGATCACCCTGAAAGCAGCGCTGGTGATGACCTCAGCCGTATTCATCACCGTTTCTTGCCAGTATTTGGTGGAGGAATGTCCGTGTCTAAACCTCTTCATTTTCCTCACATCCTTACTCTCCCATGAGTCCAGGAAGTAAAAACAGTAATTTAAATCAGAAATGAGTGGCGTATCCCACACTAATACTGTGCTTATCCTGTCTGATTTGGGGCTTTTATCTCCCCCAGCACACAGCTGGCTTTGCTTAAAGGTCCCACGCTGGACAGCAGCGCTGGGCTCCCCCAAACCCCTCCTGGGGTGAGCCTGTTCTCTTTCCACCTAGAATCGATTTCCAGGCAAAGCGTTTCCAGCAAGGCCAGGCAGAGGGGCAGAGAGAGGAGTTCTGTTTCCCTGTGCCTCCTGCCCCTGGGGGCCGAGCTCCCGCCCGTCCCTCGGTGCCTGCTGCGGGACCCTGCGCCCTGCCCGGGTGGGATTTGGGGGGGATTCGGGTTTTTCTGCGGGATTCCTGCAGCTGGCAGCTCCCGGCAGCTCTGCGGGGCCTGCCAGGGGGTGGCACTGCGGAGGCTGATGCCAGCCGGGGAAAGGCAGGAGCGGAGGTGCGGGATGTGGAGCGGTGGGCACGGGCAGGGAGGGATTCCCGTCCCGGCTGCGTCCCGCGGCTCCGAGCGCGGCTGCCCCGAGCTCCCCTCGCTGCTGGAAATCCCGACAATTCCTGATGGGGAGGAACAAAACACAGGGTACAGAGGGGCAGAGGCTCTGGAGGGGATTTTCCAGCCCGGTCTGGGTTAGGGGGTGTCCGGCTAAAACCCGGGGAGCTCCCACAGGCCAGTGGCCATCCCGGGGCACGCATTCCCCTGGAACACACAGCCCGGCCCGCTCTGGAACCAATTACCCGGCCGGGCAGGGAGCAGCGTATCCCGACACCCCAGGAAACCCTCAAGTGCTCGGCTGCCGGAGAGCTCTGCCGTGCTCAGGAAATTGGGCTCTTGCCCTCACCCCCGGCTGCTCTGGAGCGTGGCTGGGTCACACGAGGGGGGCAATTAGCCCTAACACGGTCACCAGGGACCCCTGCCCGCCCCGCTGACCCCCAGCACCACGGGCTGCACATCTGCCTGCCTCTCCCCACACTGCTCTGTTTCGTTAATAAAAAAATAAAATATAATAAAATAAAAATTCCAGTGTGTACTGTTGTTCTTCCTCCCAGCCCTCAGAGCAGGCCGGGGCACAGCAGAGGAACATCAGTGGGATTCCCATGGGAAGCACAGACAAGACTGGGAATGGCTCCATGACACGGGGACACCCTTCCTGTTACGGAGTGAGAACTGGAGGACAATTTCTCACAGATCTGGGCAGACCAAACAAGTGCAGCGGGAGCTGCGTGGTGGGGCTGGTGGGTATCAGGAGAGACAGGTCCCTAAAGCCACCCGGGGATGGGACAGCCGAGCCCCCGTGGCACAGCTGAAGGACCTAAAACACCTCACAGAATCACAGAAACACAGAATCACAGAATCACACAATCACACAATCACACAATCACAGAATGACTGGGTTGGAAGAGACCTCCAGGATCATCGAGTCCAACCCAGCCCTAACACCTCAAACTAAACCACGGCACCAGTGCCACATCCAGTTTTTCTTTAAACACATCCAGGGGTGGTGACTCCACCACCTCCCCGGGCAGGCCATTCCAGTACTTTATCACTCTCTCTGTGAAAAACTTCTTCCTAATACCCAGTCTGTATTTCCCTTGGTGCAGCTTGAGGCTGTGTCCCCTCATTCTGTCCCTGGAGAAAGAGCCCAACCCCAGCTGAGCACAGCCACCCTTCAGGGAGTTGCAGAGAGTGACAAGGTCACCTCTAAGTCTTCTTTTCTAAACAACCTCCCAACCTGTAAAGACACACCACACAGCAGGTCAGACCCCTGATGTCCTCTGTGCTGGGAACAGGCTGAAAAACCCAAACCAGGAGCAAATCCCCACGGGAAGATGGGAGTGGGTGGCAGGAGAGCCCAGAGCAGCGGGATCAGGGCTCAGCAGCACTCCAGGGCTGCCCAGGCAGTGATGCTGCTCACTCTGGTGGAGTTTGGCCAGGAATGGACTTGGCCCCAGCAAGTCTGAGGGTTATTGTATCTGCATTCCCCCATGCATACACTGTCGAGATGTATTAACTTCCTTAAATGTACCAGTAAAACAACCTCTTATGATACACTTTAATGAACTTGTACAGTAGCCAACAAATTGTGCATCATATAAAACCCATTCGGCCTTATAGACTCTCTGGCTATTTTGTAATAACTGCAATTTGCTTCTGCTGAAGCAAGATAACCAGGGTTGAGAAGTCAGGCTTTGCAGAAACCTAAATATTTGATTTGGGGGGGAGTGGGTGGGAGAAGGAAGAAAGGGGCCTCTGGGAGCTATTTATGGGGTCAAAATAACATGAGACCTGCTCTTCTCGTAGCGTTTCCAACATCAAGGAAATGAAATACTGTGAGAAGACCAGCACTTGCATTATTTTGGCCCTATAAATGGCTCCCTGAGGCTTTCAGAAGCCCGTGAAAAACAAACACAAATACAAATAAATGCTAATACTAGAAACGTAAATACTAAAACCTGCCCACGTCCCCGGAGGAAACGACTCACAAAGTCCTGCCTGCCCTAAAAAAAAAAAAAAAAAAAAAAAAAAAAAAGGGAAAAAAAGATGAAGGAGCTGGAACATCTGCTGAAGCCATGAGGAGAAAGTCACTTCAGGGGAGCTGGGAACAGCCCAGCCTGCGCTTTTGACAGTAACAGTAATGGGCACCGCTGGCATCACCCAGGGTCCCAGAGTAAGGGGATTTTCAGGGCACACACACACACACTTCCCACCGTGGTGGAGGCAGCAGCAGCAGCAGTGAAACCCTCGTGGCTGCTGGTGTGGGATGGCAAGTGGCCATCCTGAGTCGCTGGCCCACCCCAGGGCAGCCACCCCCTCTCAGGGCACAGCTCTGGGCGTGCAGGAGCACCAGAGGAGCTGGCAGCAGATGCTGGCTGCTCCCTGCTCGGCATCCTGCAGCGTTCCACGAGGAGCTGGAATGGAAACCTTGCAGGAAGCGTTTCTCTGTGCCGATATTCCCGAGCTGCAGCCAGCCCGTCCTGCCCCTGCTCCTCTCCCTGAGCAAGGTGGAGGGAGGAGGAGGAAGGGGAGGAGGAAGAGGAGGAGGAGCTGCTCTGGGGACAGCCCGGGGTCGGCAGCTCTGGGGCAGCGGTGCCCTCCGTTCCAGAAAGCTCCAGGAACTGTCAAAGGACCTCGTCAGATCCAGCGGGGTACAAAGCCCTGCCAAGCCTAAATGTGAAACCATTTTATAGGGCACATTAATTCAGTGCCTGAGGAAAATCCATACGGCCCTCTTTTGCCCGGAACACTCATAAATTATGCTGCCCTTCTCAGCCGTGCTCTCCTGCAGTGGCCCACTCGAAGTCCTGGTATCTCCTTTATGCCCACTCAAAAATCCCCTCTCCAGTGCATTATTATTCCTTCTAATGGTTTTTCCTTCCTCTCTGTTCGCCTTCCCCTCCTTGAGCACGGTTTCCAAATATCCCAAATCGTTTTCTGGAAGAGCTGACTCTTTCCTCTTACCTACGGAGGGGCTGCCCGGGATAAGTGATACAATGACAGCAGCCTGATGTGTCAGGGCAGCGGGGAAGCGGCAGCAACTCTGAATACAAGAATTATTCTTCATCATCTCAAACTGTCACAACACATTACCCTCAAAGCCGCAGCTCGCTGAAGGAGTGACCCTGGACTGAATGGGAGAGTGCTCGGGGAAAGAACTAATTGTAGCCTCTTTTCACACGTCAGTCACTTTTCACAGCACCAAGCCTTTCAAGCTCAACTAATGTCAAGTTCCCTTTTCCTTTGGCTGGGCTGAGTATTTCTGATTTTTGAGGATGGTGTTTTTAAAGGAACAAGGTCTCTGGTGAGGGATGAGGCCAGGGAGGGGAGGGAAGGAAGCGTCGGAGTGAGCACGCATCAGAAAGTCCATCAGATGCCCAAAGACTCGTTAGGAATTAGACAATTAACAAGTAGGAATGCAGGAAGTGGGGTAATGGCCAGCAGAGCCCGAATCTCCTCGATTTCATTTCTGTCATTCACAGCAATTGTTTTGGGGAACTTTGCAGGCCCTGCCGTGCACTGAGGGGCCTCAAAGGCGGGAATGTGCTCGGATGTGGGACAGGCATTTCCAGGGCTGGGGACAGACACAAGGTGCTGCTCACTAAACCTCTCCCCATCCACGGGGGCTCCTGAATGAACAGCTAAAGGCAGAAATTCAAGCCTCCTGTTAAAATCAAAGAGAATTCCCTTTCCTTTTGGAGGGGATTCCCTGCGGAGAGAGCTCTGGGAATGCCAGCCTGGCCCATGCTCTGGGGCAGGCACACACAAGGGCCCTCCACAGCTCCTTGTCTTCCATGAAATCCGGACAGATTCTGTGGCAAGGACTATTTTTTTCACCCTTACATTTACACAATGCCCATCACGGGGGACTCGCAGAACCGACTGGGGCTTCCCGAGTGTTATTTATTAACTGTAATGAATAATAATTATGGAGCTTCTGCCATCTGGATTCTCACTCAAAAGGGCCCTGTTTAAAGGGAATGCTAAAAGGCAATTTGTATTAACACAATGGAAGTCTTGAGGATCTCTTAAACTGTTTGTAATTTACACAAGGCTCCCCAGTGAATGGGTGAGTTAAACATTTTAATTTCACTGATTGCTGCTGGAGGGAGCTGGATGTGCTCCCCCCAGCCCGAGGAGCTCCCACCGGCACTGGTACATGGAAAAGCTCCATCTTTCAGGATTCACACAGCATCCCAAGCTCTGCTGGCTGCTCCTGGCACTATTTCTGTGGGAAACATTCAAATCTGGGCATCACCACTGGTGCCCAGGGCAGTGGGTGCTGCTGCCTGGGACACACGGGGTGAGAAGAGCTCAAAATCCAACGCGAGGTTGGAAACAGCAGCGGGATGAGGAAAAATCGGGGTGCTTGGAAATGACATCACTGCTACTGCACTTGGGAGGTTTTTCTTGAGCATTTCCTCCTCCCCCTTTTTTTTTTAATGAAATGCAATTATGCTAACGAGGGAGCTCTAATTATAATCCATCTCCAGCACCCTTGGCGGCTGCTGGGAGCGAGGGGCTCCAGCCCCGCTGGCAGCTCCGGGATCCGTGGGCAGGGAGGGCACAGGGGGGCACTGCACCCCCAGGGGAACCTGTGCTTTTGGGTATTTGGATCAACAAAAATACAGATTTTTATAAGATTAAACTGCGGTGTAATGAAAGCACTGAGTCCTCATTAAGAACCTTAATTTTCCAAGTTGGTTCTGATTCGAGATGGCTGAAATTTCTGGGCCAATGTGTGTTGCTCCTTTCCAAAGGCAGCACAGGGAAAAAGACAGTTCCCAGTTTTATATATTGCTATGATTACAATTTCAGGTTGTTATGATAATGTTCAGAAGTCAATTAAAGCTGCTCTCTGTCCCTTGTGCCTGTTCACCTGCCTGACACTCAGCACAGTGGGACCAAATTCCTGCCATGCTCTGGGTGGCTGTGACAGACCTGCCCCTCAGAAATGTTTCTTTTTCCCTTTTTTGTAAACCCAGCAGTTTCACAAAAGAAATTTTAAACTCTTTCCAACTGCAGAAATTAAAAAAAAAATTAAAACAATGGCATCTGAACACTGAAAATCAATTCCTGTATTCAAACTGTCTCATCCTGTCACAACCTGGAAGATGCTGAGACGCCACTAAAGCACCTCCATTAAATTTGCAAGTAAAGACTGCCTGAGCAACTTCTGTGAAATCAGGGTTCAGTGGCCTATGTAAAAAATATTAATCACTGTCAAACTACCTTACAACAGCTCCAGAGCTGAATCCACACAGAGCTGGCTCGTGCCATGCACTCGGAGATGAAAGCTGGCATCCTGGAACAGAGGTGGCAGCATCCAGCAAGGGGATGGGGAGGTACAGGAGGTACAGGAGCAGGAGAGAACCAGGGGAATGAAGACAGAGCCTTCTGAACATCAGAGCCCCTCTGAGACCACAAATCTCATTTCTAGTGCCTGATTTCACTGCAGGGATGCCAAACAACTTAACACTTGCACAACAGGGAGGGCACCTGAGCTTACAGAAATGTCCTGGTCTGCTTCAGGCACAAAGAGATCGGTGAGGAAAGGACAAAACATTTCCCTGCATGAACTTTAAACAGGTTGTTTGCTCCTTTAAAAAGAGCACCCAGAAGGCTCCATGTGACTCCAGCCCATGGAGTAGGAGACCCAAGACTCTGGCATCTCGCCAGACTTGACTCTGAGCATTTTATGGAAGGTTAAAAGTGCACCAGATAAAGAACTGGCATTTAGAGGGAGAATATTCTTCAAGATAGGCACTTTCACAATGACTTCCAGTGCTTTTAAAAAATAATCTCAAGTTTCCTAGAGCTGTATATTTTTGTAAAGAGGTTTAGGATGTTTTCCTACATAAATGGCTCTTCAGAAGGATGAGTCGCTGATTTTAGCCAGAATGTGAAATCTCAAAAGCTGTGACAGTCAAACAGAAAATCATTTCTGCAGCCCATCACATCCTGCAAGCCTGTGACTCCTTGTGCAAGATTTACAGATGAGGTTTTTGAATGAATGTGCAGCGATGGCTGCTTGGGTTTAAAGGAATTCTCTCTTGCCCCATCCTGAAAGTTTCACTGTGCTGCTACTCCGAATTCCTGTAAGATATCCTATGTGGAATACAAGATTTCCTGTGCCAGCCAGTGAGTGCAGACAAGTTTTTTAATGCATTTAGGCAGAACTATCTTGCATCTTTGGTTACGCAAGCGGCACATCTGTGTATATCAGACCAAAAGCATTCGCAGAGAAAACACTGTATTAAAATTCCTGGGTTTGGTCTCTCATTCCCAGGGTTATGGGAGTGCCTTGGATTGCTCAACACTGACCCCTCTGTCAGCCTCTGCTCCACGAAGGAAATTACCAATTCAAAGTAAAATGCATGTTCATGACACCTACCACGTCCTGCACCCGCTGAACCCTGGGGATGTTGCTCAGAAATGCTGGAGGCAGAGCTCCTGTTCCTGGAACCTCCTCTGTCCACAGCAGGTGTGGACCTGAGCATCCCCTTCCCTCCAGAGCAGCAGTCTCAGGACACAGGTCGTGTCCCAGAGGTGGCTGCAGCAAAGACAGGGATGGCCAGGAGCCCTCAGGGAGTGCAGGGGGTCCCTCCTCCTCCTCCTCGGGCTCAGCCAAACAGTTCCAGCAAAAACCTGGGTAAGGAAAAGCTGCCTGAAGGTCAAACCCACAAACCTGGTGATGACCTCAGGGTGTGGGCAGTGACTGCTGAGGTTCTGAATGAGAATTTCACACCTGACCCTCCAAATCTCAGTTTCTTTCCCATCTAAGATCTAATTCTATCCTCTGTGTGATGCCACCTCAGCATCTGGGCTCCTGAAGCCTCTCAGGTGATCAGAGAGCCCCAGGGTGGAGTGCAGTGCTCAGTGTGGCCCTGTGCATCTCACACGTGTGCTCTCTGTGCCCCTGACACACACACACACACTGCCCAGCTCACTTCAAATGTATTAAATTACAAAGCAAAGCTGTTCTGGCACAACTTCTAGCACTTCTGACACCAAGTGGCCTTTTGGGCCAGTGAGAGGCTCTGGGCTGTTCCCCTGGTGCAGATTGATGCTGAGGAGGAAGCTAGACCAGACTGGAATTTGGGTTTGATTCAAAGGAAAAGTTAAAAAGTTTGGGGGGGGAGCAGATGCTCAGCTGGTCCGAATCAGGAGGGTTTTGTTGAATGCACGAAATGATGTCACCACAGCCTCAGCCCTGTCTGCTCCTCTGAGCAGCTCAAGGCTCTCCAGTTGGGAGAGCTCAGGTGCAGAGCAGGACCAGCCTCCTCCTCCCACCTCCCTGGCAGCAGTTCAGTGTCACCGAGGAGCTCCAAACCCATCCAAATCATCCTAGTTCTGAATGCAATTTATTTAGTCTGTTCACTCATTTTTTTTAAAGATTATGTTGACAAGGCTGCTTCGAGCAGAGCAGCTTTGTAAACACAGCCCTAATTTTACAAAGCACTCAGAGCTCGCAGTCATCCCCTTAAAATCACAGCTCTACCTTGACTGGGTATTAACCCAGCCTGGAAAAACAACAGCCCAGTCTCGTGGGCTCTCTCTCTTGCAGGTCTGCTTGAGGCTCTTAATACACTCTCTCATTTATATAGCTCCAAATTCTGATGTTAGACATAAATATGAGAGAGCCTCGATAAAAATGACATTCAAAGCTTAATTCATCCCTTTGTTAGCGGAGCTCTTGAACACAGCAATTCACATTTGTGCTCCTGAAACCAGAAGGCAGCTGGAAATAGTAACTTCAACATTTTTGCTTTTTGAAAGTCACATTTTAAAACCCGTTCCAAGCATTGATTCTATTACACTCCATCTTTGTAGCTGCACCCTTACAAACCTGTGGATGAGCTGCAGCTGGTGGAGGAGCTGGTGGAAGGCAACTCTCTGTGAGACCTGAAAGACCTAATGGCAAACCAAGGCATTCCTCTGGCCACATCCCCCAGGAAAGGCAATTTAAATCACGATTCTGCCCTGCATTTAGGCACCTGGCAGTGAAGCTCACATAACTACCTGCTCCTCGTGTTGTGCTCTTCTGCAGACTTTCTGCTGGCATTTTTACTGAAAAATCTCCCTTTTGAAGGCTCAGCTACCTGCATGAACATCTGCAGTGGGCTGGACACATTCCCCTTTTTATGGGGAAGCTTCAAACAGGGTTTCTTCATTTTCCAAATGCATCCAACCGATTTGTCATTTTCCTCCCTCTCCGTTTTTTTCTGGTCAGGGGATGGTGCACACAATATTGAGCAATAATAACCAGAGGAGGATGAAAACTGCAGCTTGAGAAGCGAGCTCAGGATGTGATTCCTCCTCACCGGATGCCTGGAAGATGTCACTGAAATTCCCTCTCCCTTAGTGCAACCCGTGTGGAGCCAATATGAACTCCCTGCAAAGTGCTTAAAACCCCATTATTTATAATAACTGTTAAATGATGAGACATTGTTTACCCAGATTGTAAGATAAATTCTCACTTACAGAATGCTTGCCTGACTGTCCTGAGCGTCATCTGGTTTTTATTTAAATGCAAAATGAAATTAGGCTCCCAATAACACAGCAGAAGAATTCAATAAGATGGGGCTTTTCACTTACAGTTTAATATTAACATTTTCCCATAAATGTTAATGAATAAAAGTCTACTGTTTTATATATTATCCATGGTGGGGAGACAGCAGGCTAGGAATGGAAGGAAAGCTAATCTTTTCATACCACAAATTAGGATATATGCTTCAAGGAGGACTAAGTGTTCCCAGCACTGCCAGGGACCTGGCCACAACCCTCCCTCCCCTGGGGGCAGCCACCAGAGCTGATCCATGGGGATGCTCCAGGGAGTCTCCACTGATCACTGAGATCCTCCCCGAGCCAAAATCCCTCTGGGTTCCTCTCTCATTTCCCCTGGCCCTCTCTTTCTCCCTGCCACAGCCCCTAAGGCACACTGTGAACACCAAACACCCAACACCACCACTGTCCAGCAAGGCCTGGCGCTCTCAGGCTGCACCACGGAGAACAAGGCAGGATTTTTGGGGAAATCAGGTGACTCTTCGTGTGATATTCTGTCAGAGGAAGGTGCAGGGGTGACGGGAGGGGAGGGCACAGCTGCAGGCCACACCACAATGGCAGAAATGATGCAGCACCCGAGGGAAGAAGCACCTGGAGCTGGCAGAGGTGGCACTTGGAGCTCCCAGAGGAGCTGAGGCTGCCAGGAGCAGATGCTGTGGTGGGAGAGGGGCTGAGAGGACTGGAAGCTGCAGGGCCAGGGGTTGGCTCACACTGCAACGTTTGCCTTGCCTTGGCTCTTGAGTTTCCATTTCCTGCAGAGGGTTTGCTGTGTTAATGTGTGTTTTGCTGTTTGGTGACTCATACTTCATCCTACCTCTCTAATAAGTGTTCGTTTAACAGTTTGACTGCTTAACAATTTATTGCACAAATGGGTTCCCATTCCACAGCCTCCTCTCCCATGTCCCCTGGAGAGGGCAATGCTTTGTTTATGAGAGATTTGTACAGCCTGTGCTGCTCATCCCCAAAATCAGCAAATGCCCAACCCCTCTCTGGGGCTGCTGGGCTTGGGAGGAGGGACAGGAACTGTCTTGTCTTTATTCTGCCACCACCTCAGCAGCTGCACGAGGTTTTGGCTCACCAAACAGCTGTAAAAATACCAGTCCTGGTTCAAATGCTGGGAGACCAGGGCTCTCACACTTACTGAGAGAGATACGCTTGCCGTAAGTCATATCCTACACAAAAACACCATAGAAAGACTCCTAGAAGGCATGACAAGGTAATTATGGGAATTACAGATGGAAAAATCCTCTTGTCTCCTGCCCCATTCCCAGTGTGGGACTGCTCGGTGTGGGGCAGGCTTCAGGCCTCAGACTTTTAAAAGGAAGATTTAATAAACACTAAGAAATATTTCTAAATATTTAGAAAACCCAAAATAACAGATTTCCGAGCCAAGCTGTGCAAACAGAAAATGAATTTAGAAAACTTGTTAAAAACCCAACAGCTTTGGCGTGCACCAAAATATCTCTGGGCAGCAGGAGCCAGCTCCTGGGCAGGATGCTGGGAGGATGCTCAGCCCTGGCTGGAACACCCACCCTGGCTCTCCTCTTGCTCCCCCTGGAATCAGCAGCAGAAGCCTCAGGGATGCAAACAGCTCCAGGCTTTAGGAGGGACTCAGCATGCTGACAATCAACTGTGAGCAAAGCCAAGCTAGACAGGACAGAGCTTTGAACTTTGCTGTGAAATTCTGGAGAGCTGCAGTTAATTTGCTTAATCATTAGGAGGAAAAAGCACAACCCCAAGTAAACCAAAAGAAAAAAAAAACCCAACACAGCAGCAAATCTCCAAGGAAAAAGGGAACTGTGTCTCTGTTCACTGCTTTTGAGACAAAGCACTGGAAGAAAAATGTCCAGTTCCAATAATGTCATAACCTGATTACAGCCTGACCAGAAGAGCTAAAACACTTGCAGAACAATGAGTAAGAAATTAAGTTTTAAATTGAGTGCTGGCCCTACCTCGTGTCACTTCTTTATATTCCAGTAGAAAGGACAATGCTGAGCTCATTCCATATCGAGCAGAGGGAGATGCCTGGATGCAGACACCATTTAGTCATCTCCTATATGTTCCTCCCCATTTCTTTCTCTGGGAGGAATGACAAATCCAGGAATGTGACTGCACTTTCTTTTATTATGATATTGATTTTTCCTGCAGAGGGGAAAGTGCATCTCTCCCCTACAGGTCTGTGCGCTGGCAGGGAAGGGTTAACAAAATGTTTATCACAAAGCTGGCTTCAGAGTTGAAAGTAATGTGATCAGTAATGAATTTTGTGTTACATTAGGTTGTATAAATGGACAGACAAGCGCAGACAACAAGTGGCCAGGAGTCGGGGCTAATCTAATGATGTAAAAATAGAGACAGCACCAATTATACTTGGGGCCAGCTCAGAGCTCCTGCAGGGACTGCAAATGAATAGGTACAAATCAAATTACTGACTAATAGACGCACTACAAGAGAGGGCAGTCAATGCTAAATACATTAGGGCCTTGTGACCTCTCTGCTCTGAACAGCAGAATCCTAAATTTGACTTAAAAAAAAGGAAAATCAAAGAAACTCTTGTTCATTTAAGGGGAGCAGCAGAACAATGTTATTTGTGGAGTGACTTGAGACACTTTGATATTTTTTTGGTTTGTCCCCCTATGGCCATGTTAGGTGCGTGGCCCTTGGGAAGCTGGGAGAGGGTTTGCTTTTAGAACAAGGGGAAATACTCTTTGTGCAAAAGTTAAGACCTGATAACAATACAGTTATGTTACATACCAAAACATTTCAAAGCCATGTGCCTCTTTGTGGTGATGTTTTTTACTGCTACTTCACGGGCTGTGTCTGTATCAAAAATAAAATATTTCTTAAAAAAAATGCCTTGATTTAATAAGAAGAGAAAGAAAAGGAATCTCCCCACACCACAGTTGATAATAAGCAAATGCAGTTGATCAAGTTTGTTATCAAATGGCAGAAAGTCAGAGGTGTCTTGTGGCATCAGTGCTCCCTTTAGAATTTTTCTACAAACAGCAATGAATCTGAATTCACATCAGAAATATTCATGGATTCACACCCCCTTCTCTTAAATAATGTGACCTGGAAGAAATTCCAGTAAAAACTCCCAGGGCTGGTGGCAAGATTGGATTTGGAGATGGGAAATTACTGGGAAATTAAAAATGCCCTTGTTGGGCCTGCCCAGGGCTGTGGGATGGGGCTGCTCAGGGACAGGAGAGAGCAAGAACCCCACACTGAAGTGATTCAAATCCCCAAATCTGTGCGAGGCCAGTGCTCCTCTTGTCCAGCACTTCTGAAATGGTGGCTCCTAAAGAGCCTGAATTTTCCTTTCTTTTCAACCAGGCCCATCCAAACCTTTTGTAGGAAGAACTGCACTGAGCTCCTGACTTATTGGAGGGGGTAATTTAATCTCTGACCCTGGGATGAAGATTGTGAAAGTTCAAAGGCTGCTTTTAGCATCGATGTTATTTGATCCAGCAGTGGGTTCGCTGCCCAAGCTGGGTTTGCACTGAACCTGTGCAGAAATCTCCTGGCAGAAATGCTCTTCAGGGGGAAAATAATTTGCTCTGTGTATCTACAGCCCATGTCTGAGTTAGGATAAAAAACAGCTGAGGAGAGAGAAGGGGAAAACTGTCTTAGAGAAATTAAAGAGGGAGGAAGAAAGGAAAGAAGGAAGGGAGGGAAGGAAGGAGAGAGGGAGGGGAAGGTAGCACTGAAAGCTCTAAATCTAAAAAGGGCTAATCCTGTTCCTGAAACTAAATGTGCAGGTTACACCTATGTCCAGGTGGCTGCTGATCTTTGAACAACCCTTGTGAGTACAGATGTTTTCTCCTCTGGAAGGACGGTCCTTGCATGGGAGCCACTGGCTTGTTCTCCTCCCGTTGCCTCCCACCTCAGCCAGGCACCCCAGGAAATGTGTGACTTCTCTTCTCCAACCCCCAATTTCACAGGAAGGTTTCAAAACCATCCCTCTGCAAAGCTCAAAGGTGCCCAGACCTGAGTTAGGCTCGGGTTTTGGCTGGGGACCAGGACCCGAAGTGCCTGGAGCCCCCATCCCGGCTTTCCTACGGGCCATTCCCTAAGAGCACATCTAATTAGCTCCACTTACTTACATCCCATTAATCAGGTTAAAGAGTTTGCTTCAACATATGAGCTTCCTTCAGCACATTATGAGTTTGTTCATGAAATCTGGAAGGAATCCAGATGGTTTCCTCTGAGGGCCAGAGGTGCACCTCACTGTGCTTCCCGTGACAGACTTGGAGGTTTGCAGCAGTTTTGGAAGAAAGATGCATTTCAAAAAACATCCTGTTGCTCCCCTACTACAGGCTGATTTCAATTATTAAGCCTAGAAGTGATCAAAATACGCTGGAAAGCCCAGAAAACAAACTTGCTGAAGGAGTAAGTGAATCACAGGGTTTACTAATTACAGTATTTTTGGAGGGAAAGGTTTCTAGCCTGAGCTGGCAATTTCTTCCTGTCCAGCTTGAGTGGAATCCTGTCAGAGATATTTGTTTCCTGGAAGCAGAGTTTCATAAATCATAATCCTAGGGTGAGGTTTTTTTTGGGGGGAATGCAATATGAAGCTCCAGCACACACTTAAGAACTGCACTGCAAATGTAAATATTGTAGCTGCTTGAAAACAAAGCTTTGCAAGCAAGAGAGGGCACTGACCACTAACATTTGTGTCTAGACTTGCATAATTTTTTTCTTCTCAGAGAGAGTTTGACAGAAACTGAAACAGCAAAAACATCTTTTTGCATCTTTGCCAATTTACGCCTTCCTTGGAATTAAATGTGTCTCTGGGCTGACAGCTTATGTACAGCAGACTCCCCTTCAGACAGACATGGGTTGTCTGAATAATTGGCTAGCAAGGGGAAAAGCTGGCTGCCCAATCAGGCCAACTAGCTGGACAACTGGAGTTATCATTTAGGTCACAGGAAAAGGAGATTTTTAGGGGGTCATTTTCCAGACCTGGTTCTTCTCCCGCCCACTGTCCGACAGCCCTTGGCATGAGCTGGAGGTGGAAAAGCCCCATTCTAACCCCCCTTCCCTGCAGATTATTCCTGATGCTTTCAGCACCCTCCAGTTTGATGTTGGTGCTGTGACAGATCTTTGGGGATTTCTGCCCCTGCCAGCAGCCAGAGCTGGGGTTGGTGCTGCCATCCCTGCTTTGCCACGGGGCAGGCACCAAAGATTTGGGAGTATCAGCAGCCCAAAGTGCTCTGTGCACCACGAGCACACACTTCCTCCACAGCCCTGCAGCCTATCAGCCCTGATTTCTATATAAACCTACGTGTCAGCTATGCCCTAACAGTTAAGGCATTAAAAGAATCTATTTATCTCTTGCCATTAAGTGCATGTCAGGACCAGTCGAGCACTTGACGAGCTGCCACTCACTGTCCACCCTGCTGCCCAGTTTTTGTCCACACACTGGACCCCAGCACTGCACATGCACAAATCTTCACGTTCCCAGCTAGAAATGTTCATTAATTTGTGCTGCAGTTTGAGCAAGAGCTCGCAGGTTTTGTTAAATCTCTGCAAAATCTATTTAAGGACTGAAGAGAATCCACAGTGCACTGACAGGAGTTTAAGCATGCACACCGTAAAGGCATGAATTTAAGTAAGTTATTTTAGGATTATTAAAAGGATTATAAAGTCCATAATTTTGAGTCCAATGCAGAAATATAAACACTGGTTTTCAAAGAAGCAGCAAGAGAGAAATCAACTACCAACAAACAAAGCTCCAGTATCCTTTTCTGCTGAACTTTTTGCTGTCATTTCACTGTGGTGAGTGGGCAGCAGAGAACCCAAGGAGGAAAACTGAGTTTTTTCAAAGATAATTCAGTTCAGCCAAGCCTGGTTACGATGAAAGTAGTTTGGGGGAAGTGAAAGCTCTCCTACTTGTTATGAGCCAACAAAGACACCTCTTTTTTTGAAGTGAGGGTAATGCAGCTCCACACTTATCTCTGCCCATTTATTAAGCAGCAGACAGATGTGAGCCCTTCCCTGTGCTCCCCAGGCTGAGGAATGGTGCTGGCAGCCAGCTCCAGCCCACTCCCTGTGTGAGTGCAGCTCTCCAGGTACATCTGAGCAGGGGAGAACTCTGTCTGTCTGTCTGTCTGTCTGCTAAAGAGGAACAGCTCAAGAGCTGTTAGGGGATGGAAGTGGAAAGGGCACAGGAGTTCACCCTCTTATCACCAGGTTTTCTCTGCTGCTCTGAGTCACCGCATGCCCAAATCCTGAGAATAAAGTGTGTTAGTGGTGGAGAGGATCCCAGGGCAGCACAGAGTGTTAATGACAGGCAGAGGAGGGTGCTGGGGTGGGGTGAGCTGGGTCAGTGCTCATGTTACTCATTACTGCTGCGTAAAATCGCTGCTCTGAGATGGCATCTATCTTACACTCATTAGGGAGATTTATGGCTATGCAGCAAGGGCTGGGAGAAATCTCTTTGGATGAATATTAACTCAGTGATGGCATCTCTATAAACAGCCCCTTTCTGTCTTTGACACCTGCAGCACTGCGAGCCTCTTGTGCCAAAGAAGTTGGCACTGGCTGCCATCAGCTGGGTTTGGGGAAAATGGAAGGGAAACACAGAGCCCTGTCTCTGACAAAGTTCGTGGTTTACAATATAATGCACTGTCAAGTCTCCAGGGCAGCCAGTCACCCTAACCTGGCACATCTGGAAGGCTTCAGCTTTCAGAGGAGGCATTCCCCTCACCTTTCCCCTCCCATACACAGCCTGAGGGGTGCTGACCCATTATCAGCAGTGGATACCCTCCCAAAGTTCACACTGATCCCAGCCTGGGTCAGTAAGTGATGAAATATGTGCCTTTCTCTCTTTTCACAGCCTGCTTTTTCCACCTTCCCAGCCCTTTACAGACATGAGCTGATTAAAGTCCACACCAGCAACGTGAGGCATCTCTGTCCTCACTGGAGCTCTGCAGTCATGGACTCATGAAAAGTCTTGGCCAAGACAAAAAGCTGCTGAGGATTTGCACCAGAGCTGCAGCAAACCCACTCTTAGTATTCAGCCAAGCCTTTCTGTTAACTCCAAATCTAACTCATCCTTTGATTTCACCTCTCTCAAGATGGAAATCAGAGGAAGGAGAGTTGGGAAGTGACCAGCTGGGTTACGAAGGTGTTTCTGCACTGCTCAGCCTGGTTACTGCTGCCTGTACCTACAGACAAGGGTCAAATCCTGCTGCTCTGCCTCCTCCTCCTCCAGGCTGTGGGAAGCTGCTGCAGTTTGGCACCTGCTCTACAGTGAGCAAAGTCAGGGTGAGCCCTGATGGGAGGAGCAGGGAGAGCTCAGAGCAGCACATGAGAGATGTGAGGGCAAGAGCAAAGGGAAGAGACAGCTCCTGCTCCTCCTGGAAGATCCAGAGGTTGGCATTCCCACACCTTCCTGCTGGTTTCTCCTCTTCTGCCTTCCCAGGCAAGCTGCCAGGAGAGTGAGAAGTGAGTTGGCAGCTGATGTTAGGGGCCACCATCACCCTGAGGTGTTTTCACTGGAGGTGTTTTTTGGAACAAGTCGGAATTAATGGATACAACAAACCCACAATAACCGTGCTTTGATTTCTGAGCATCCCCTACCACAGGGCCCCTTCTGACAGGGTAATCTCTGATGTGCCATTCCATTTACTTAAACAGATGATACAATTTATCAATATAATGGACACTGATGAAGATGGATTAATTTGGATTACAGAACCAGCGTTTCACAGTGGCTCTATCCAGGACACAAAATGAGGATATGTGTGATAATGGCATCATTTGGAGCAGGGTGGGTGAGGGCAGCAATCTGCACAGGAGGGGATGCAAGAGAGTCCTTGTCCCAGCTCTGTGATAAGGGAGCTTCATGTGCCAATCTTTCTTCTTCTTTGTGCCAATCTCTCTTTTTTTTTTTATGCCAATCTCTCATGTGCACATCTCTCAGACTGTGTTTATGTGATCTGTTCCATTCCCCTGTGGGAATGGTTTCTGCCCCCTCAGGGAGGCAGAGCTTGTACCATGTAGTTTGACCCTTCTTTCCCTTTCTGACCCCATTGGCTGTGTCCCAAACTGCCCCTCCCTGGCAAGAGCTGAGAAAAGACCCCGTTCCTCTGTGCACGCCCTCTTTCCCTCTGGAGACCACCTGGAATAAACATCTTACTGCAGCTGAGGGTCAGAGCCTCTTTTGGATCCTTTTTCCTGTCTATGAAATATTCCTCCAAAGGCCTGAGCTAGCTTGGAACTTTGGAGGGGTTAAAAAGGAGGATTTATTTCAATGACCTACCACTAACTTCTTTTTATGAACGACTTCTATCCCATTGAGATCCCCACAAGTTAATCAGAGAGAGAAAGAAGTGTACAGAGAAAAGGAAAAGCGAATTAAAAAAAAAAAAAAAAAGAGAAAATAAAAACAAAATTAAGCAAAAATCACCATTGGGTGAGCTGTACGTGATCTCTGATCACACCTCTTCTTTGTACCTGTGCCTGATCCCACCATGTCCCTGCTGGGGGACTCGCACATGGCGTCGGCCAGGCGCTCGCGCAGCCCCTCCTCGCCGTGCTCGCCCGACAGGTGCCGCAGGCCGAAGCTCTCGGGCCAGCTCCCGCACACCTCCAGCAGCGTCACGCTCCGGTCGAAGGCACCTGCGGGACACAAACGGGATGAGTGATGGCTTGAGAGGCTGAAACAGAGGCTAGGCAGAGTCAAAGGAACAAAGTGAGTATTTATTCAAAACTATGCATCTCCGGAGCCGCAGAAGTGGCCTTGCCCGGGTGTTTCCAAGGGGTTTGTCCTGAGATCTTACCCCTTTTACAAGTTCCTATTCATTTACATATTAACACTGTCCAATCAACAACCCAAATCACAGAGCACCATCCTCCCTGCTTGCCCTTCTCTTCCACGTTGTTTATGCTCGGGCCTGGAGTTTGAGACAATGTCCTTGAATTCCCCGCCAGGGCAAGACTGCCCGACCCGCATCACTCCGTGAAGAGATCCCAGCACCACTCAGTGCTATCAAACAAAACAGAAGAACGCAGCCCTAAGGCATCACCAGGGCCAAAGCTCTGCCCCTGCACTGGTTCGTGGGTGGTGGGCAACACTTGGTGGGGTTGGCTGGAAAGATAGAAAAAAACCAACTGGCAGCGTGGGGAAAACCAGTCTGGGCTGCTGATGAGTGGAAGGACATTGCTGCTCGGGTAGAGAAGCTGCCTGTAAAATCTGCCAGGTAGATGAGAGTCCCAGGAGTCTGGCTAATGAGGAGAACTGAAACAATGAGCAAGTAGATCAGGCTGCCAAGATAGAGGTGTCAAAGATAGACCTAGACTGGCAACACAAGGGAGAGTTGTTCCTAGTTCGATGGGCCCAGGACACCTCAGGTCATCAGGGCAGAGATGCCACCTCTAAGTGGGCACGAGAGCGAGGGGTGGATCTAACCATGGACAGCATTTCTCAGAATATCATTATTATTATATAATGATATTATATATCATTATAGTCATTATTATGACTGTGAGATGTGTGCTGCAATCAAGCAGGCCAAGCGAGTGAACCCCTATGGTATGGTGGGCACTGTACAAATACAGGTATGGGCAAGCCTGGCAAATTGACTGCATCACCCAGCTGCCTCTTGGGTGCCTGCAAAGATGATTTTGGCAATTAAAAGTTTGGTGTTACCAGCACAGCACAGCAGAACCCCAAGGATGGACCAGCTTCGACCAAGCAGCTGTAATCCAAAAGGTGAAATTAAAAGAGACCTAATTATGGTCTCACACTGGTGAGAGTCAGGAAAGCAGCACAATAACACAAATGTGAATGGCATGCATATATCTTTATGTTAGACAACTAGGAACTGTTTTTGAAGTTGATTAGTCTTTCACTGGGCTGCTGCTGAGATGCTTCTCCCCCTCCTCATCTCTGACAATGGAAACAGTCATTCTGTCTTTGCTAATGGGCAAAAATTTTAGCTAAAATCCCTTTCTTGCTCTGAAACAGAAGAGGCAGAGCAGCCTTGTGTCTGACGAAGAACAAACGCATCTCTTCCCTCAGTCTGGGATATCTGTGGGTTTTCTCTGCTCCTGCACGGGGAAGTTTTAGGTCAAACGTGCTCCAACAGAGGCTCCTTCACCAGCAGCCCCTGCTGAAGACTCTGGCTCTTGTGAGGGAGCGCACGTACCTACAGAAGATCCTTCAAATAATTCCTTGACTTGCAGTTATTACCTCATTCTCAGCAGGGTATGATGCTCTGCCGAATGCAAAGATTAGATTCCGAATTCAGGATCACTTCAAAGTACAAATTAAAATTATTCCCCTTTATTACACGGCAAGTCTTCTGCGAAGGCTTGCTTAAATCATTCCCACTTGGAACAAGATTACAGTTATGCTTTGTTGCTTCAAGCACATACCATTTACTCCACTATTAGGTAACTGAATACGCAGTGTTCACTGTGCCTGGTTTCTGCCAGCCTACCGACCGGGGCAGGGGGGGAAAAAATGCAAATGCCAGTGTTCCTCGGAGTTAAAAGTACATGAAACACGTCCTTGTTATCAGGCCTTTGGTTTTCCCCTTTGATCAGCCGTCAGAAACTATCTACACTTGTAGTCTGTGGCTGTAGAGCCTCACAGCACACTCCCTGCCACTGACAGGTGGTAATAGAAAGGGTGAGAGACCAAGCCCCGCGGCAGGCGGCCCTTCCTCTGATAACGCCCCGAGTACCGCCTGATAAGGGCTGGTAAACACTCGGCCAGCCGGTGAATCCATACATCAGCAAAGAGGGGCAGATAATTCTGCACCCTAATGGCACGGACAAAAGCGCCAGGGCTGGCATTCAGGGATTTATATGGGCTGCAGGGGTGGCTGCTGGCTCCTGAATTTCATCGGAGTTGATTTATCTCCCGGATTCCTGGCACTAGAGAACCATCAGCACTGGGATGGACCCCGAGGAACGGGGCCGTGCCTCTCGTGTGAGACACGCACTTGAACCCTGGATGAGTCCCAGCTCAAACCCAGACGAGGAACGACCAAATATTTCAGCTTTTAATGGCTCTCTGGATTTATAAGTCTACTGATTTGTTTTAAAGTGAGGGTTCTTGAAGCTGGTTTGAGAAAATGCAGGGAGGAGGCAAAGTGATTTTGATGATGTTGAAATCTCTACAGAATTTCCATGATGCCAGCTCTCCTAAAGGCAGGAGGAGAAGCAAAATTTAAAGCTTTTTTCCCCCAAGTCATCATTCTACAGCTTCATGCAGCCCTGAGACCCCCTCTCCAAGACCCCACGGATTTCAGTTGTTTTTGACAGAGCTGTTCATGTCCCCTGAGAGTGATCAGGGTTTTAAATCTGCTTCCCAAACCTCAGGGAAGCAGCGGGGACACCATGAGCTCCCACAGGTTCACAGGGCTGTACCAGAGATGAGAAATCTCCTCTATCCTGGTGTCAGCCCTTATTCCAAAAGTGAGAAATGGGAGCATTTCTGCTCCTATAAGCAGACACATGAATAATAAGGCAAATGGCTTTTGAAGCTCTGCCAAGATGCCTGCTTGTGTGTGGAGGGAGAAACTTCATGGAGTGCTGGGCTCTGGCTCCTGAGATCCTTGAGTGAGAGCAAAGGAGACAAGTGCAGTGTTACCTCTGCAATCAGGGCCAGGAGCTGCCAAAACTTCTTAGCAGCAACGTGTGAGGCTGCAAGTGTTAATGCAAATGCAGGTTAGAGGGATTAACTGCACTGAAAGTTTGCTTGTAAAAAAAAAAAAAAAAAAAAAAAAAAAAGCAGGGCTGGGGAAGCTGTAGTTTTATCTTTCCTCCCTTTTCACTCCTTCTCCGTGGTAGCAGTGCACATCTGGCAAGACCATTGATATCCAGACATCCAGATGGGATTCAGCAGCCACCACTGCAGCCCCTGGGTGATCACTCTGTCTGTAACAGGCAGAGGAGGACCTTGCACCATTGTCTGCTCTGTGCTGCAGTGGGAGCCACAAATTCCCCCTTATTTCAATACAGACATTGATAAAACAGGTTCCAGGTAAAGCTGAACACACAGAGTGTGACTGAGGTTATTCAGGATATGGGGTAGGAAAGGGGATGTTGCTTGAGCACCCAGGTCCTTTCCTCCTGCAAACCCCTGGCTCTGTCCCTCTCTGATGTAAAACAAAACTGTTTCAGGAAAAACAAGATTTATTGTCACGGACCTTCCTGTATCTCCTGCCAGTGCATCAGCAGACAGCACATTATCAGAGTAAAATAATTAAATATTTTTTTCAAGGCAGATTAAGTTCTGGGTATTTTTACACCTGGGAAAATGACTCTGGAGTGTGTGACATGGCAATGGGCTGCTTGCTGCCAGGAGCCTTTGGGTGCTTTGCCCTGCCTGCATCATCCCCTGCACACATCACTCCCAACAGCACACGGGCTAATGGCATTAAACTTCCCCTGATAGCAGCTCAGCCTATCTCTGCTATTTATTATATTGCAATCTCTCCTCTGGCTGCCTCCCTCTCCCCTTTTCAATCCCAGTATCTCACTTGATAAGGTATTGAATTCCCCATCGCCGCCCAGCGAGGAGTTTACAGATCAACCCCGCAGGAGCGTCCTGCTCTCAGAAGGGCCAAAGCCAGGACATGAGCACAGACCCAGCGGGGCTGAGAAAGCTCCTGCTGCCTCCAGGGATCCCTGAGGGCTGAGGGAGGCAGGCTGGCAGCTGCTGAAACCCTCCTGACAGCCACCAAGATCAGGGTGACGTGTGAAGCCTTCCCTGTGTCCCCCTGGCATGGGCACAGCTCTGCCTGGGGAACAGGTTCCACCTAAAAGGAGAAATTAATTTAGGAACAGCTCAAGGGTGAGCAAAGCAGGCATTATGTGAGTCTAGCAATTGCTAGTGAAATCCTGGTGAAATCTCATTAAATCATCGAAAAAAAATCTTATTGACTTAAAATTGTGTCAATATTTCATGCTATTGCATGGTGCTTTCAAGCCTGCAGAACACTTGTTATTTATTGAAGGTGAAACTGGGTGGGAATGGAGATCATCAGCCTCCCCTGAATGATGTCCAAGCATCACCCCAGAACCCCAAATCCACCCAAGTGGAACAAGCAGGACCTTGGCTTGACCATACAGGTCAGAAGTGCTTTGTTTTGCAATTCCAGCCCAAATGCTCTGAGCTAATTCTGCTTCATACACAGATTTTTCCTAATAAATCTTTAATTTTTGCCTAAAACCAACCTCCCACTTCTCTCTTTCCACAGACATTTGCCTCTCAAGGAGCACCACCCTTTTCTCCTGCCACTGCTGATGGAGCAGGATCAGGTTCCCATCTTTCTGCTTAACATTTCTTGCATTTTATTAATGGCAAAGGCTCCTGTCATTACTCACACCAAATTACCTTGCTTAGACACACAGGATTTGTCTTTAGCATTACAATTGTTTCAAGGCTTTTAATATAAAAGCAAAATAAATTCTACAGAAGAAAGGAAAAGAAAAACCACCCTAAACTCTGAAAATATCCTTTCATTTCACAGCTCCACCAACCAAGAGTGAGAAAACCAAAGGAAGTTCTTTTCTTCTCTGAAAAAAAAATCTAGTAGTAAAAGATATTTTTACAAAATGTTTTAATGCTTCTAGTGTGTTATTTTTCTAAGTCAAAATAGCTAAGCTAAATCTTTCACCATAGCCCTTTAATTCAAAAGCCAGGGGAAATTTTTTTCATTAAACCTCTGGACGGCTTTGTTTAAAATATGAAATCAAGTAGCTCCATTTCCTGTCTTCTAAGGAACAGTAAATCAAAACGAGAACGTTCTCCAAGAATACAGTAATGGTTCTATTAAAGAGCTTGACAGTTTTGAGCCTCACCTTGCACATTGCAACATTTGTGTGAGCAAAGACAACAGCGTGGAGAGGAGGGGAAGATAGAAGGGAAGATAGATAATTAATAAAAGAGGAATCCTCATCAACAGGATGCTGTGGGACCTTGAGGTGCAAGGCAGAGGGACAGAAGGGTTGCCCATCACCTCTCCTGCTTCTCCTGCTCTTTGCAGAGCTCTGAAGGGGCTGTGGCACTGGACGGGCTGGTGACCTCAGCAGTGCCTCGGATGGGAGTGAGAGCCCCACGGGCACACGGAAATGCTCGCCCAAAGCAGTGAGCCAAGCTCTAACACCCCCTTCAAACATGAAAGGTTCAACTTTCCTACAGGCCCTGCCAATTCCCTTCCCTGCCACGACCTTGTGATTCCCCCACAAAAGGGGAATCCGGGCAAATTCCTTATTGGAGCGTGGAGGAGCCACATCCCCATCCTGCCCTGGATCTGGTGGGTCTGTGATCCCCTCCCGTGCAGGGCTCACACGCTGCCACCAGCTAACAAGGGACAGAATGCTGCTGCACCAAGGTGTGAGTGTCAATTATTGCCTTTGGAAACCACGGCAGGAGCCACAGCCTTTGGATTGACTCTGCTCCCTGTCATCCTCCCTCCCACAGAGTTTCTCTTTTTCCAGAGCCGCTCACAGCTCTGCTATAAACAGGACATTACTCACCAGCTCTGTATCCTGTGAGTGCATTTAATTAATGGCGCCTTCAGCCGGGTACCCCGTCCCACAGGCAACCAAAACTTCCAAACGCCTTTGAACTGAGGCTGAGGGAGCCTGAGGAGTTGCTCGTCCCTCCTCAGCACCACAGGCTTGTAAACAAAAATTCTGTTTACTCCTCTGTCAGGATTTCGGGATGAGGTCGGGGCAGACCCGCAGCTGCCGGGAGGAGCCCCGTGCCCAGCAGCTCCAGGGAGGGATGCTTGGCAAGGAGGCTGCCCCAGCACTGGCCACAAACTCAGGATGGTGCTGGTGATGTCCAGGATGGTGGTGCAGGTCTGTAGGGACCTCCCCACCCTCCTCCTCCTCCTCCCCACATCCCCACAAACTCCAAATCCTCTGCACAAGGGGTTAACCAGGGGAGATTTGGGATGCTCAGGAGCACAGCCAGCCATCCCAGCCGTCCTTGAAAGCTTTCAAATGCGAGCAAGGCTGCAATTTTCAGAGCTGGAGCAGCTAGATATTTTTATAAATACATAAATCTTTTCAAGGAAAAACAAATATAGAGAAAAGAATGTAAACATTATTGTAAAATGCATAATAAAACGTCTGTTGTTTGTTAATTTTGCTCCTTATTATCCAGCCTATCTGCACCACTGATGTTGAAACTTTTGCCTTTTAAAAAAATTTTTTTATACTCCCTTATTCATTTAAAAATAGTTTCCTGCATGTTATATGAATAAGCAAAACCTAAGGTCCTAAATCCAGGGGAACTTTGAAGTATGAAACCCACGGTCTATGGGAACTATGTTTTCATTAATCAAAGTAGATGTTTCTAAAGCCATCAGATTTATCATGACTGGATTTCATATGTGAAACCCAATATACACACAGACATACACTGCTTGTCCTTTTGGATTAGTCCTGACCTTTTACTCTCCTTTCTGGAGGATCTGCCTTTCCTCAGAGCGGGGCTGCCCTGCTTTGCCAGAGGAGCCTTGACAAAGCGCGCTCCCAACTCTCCGCTCTCCGTGTCTGACTGCGAGTCTGGGCTAAGGTCAAAACATAAATGATTAAGTGTATTTATTAAACCCTGCCTTTGCCTTGAATGCTCCCAGTGCCTGTCAGATGCCATCCAACTGCAGATTGCTGCCAGCACACCTGGCCACCAAACCAGGGGCGCCGGCGCAGCGCCACGACCCCAAAAGCTGCAGGGAGCCCCCCAGAGCCCCCACAGCAGTGCCAGGAGCTCCCCCAGCCCTTGCTGAGCTCCTGGCTTGCCCAGGCTGGAGGTGAGAGCAAGGACACGGGCTGGTTTCAAACCTGGGGACAGGGTGTGACAGCCACCCAAAGCAGGGCTTCACAAGAGAAAACCCAACAAAACGCACGCTCGGTGTCAGCGGGGACATTTCTGTCGTGGTACCAGAATTTGGCAGTGTTTTGCAGTACCAGAACCACAAGACTTTGTCATCCTGCCTTCAAGGACAACACAAGGGGCTGGGGCACAGGTGGGCACAGGTGGGCACAGGTGGGCGCTGTCAGAGGTTGCACCCACAGAGAAGGCGCAGCTCATCCACAGCCCGAGGAGCACAGTGCACTGAAAAATCAGCTCAGGGTATTTTTCCAATAGTGGATGCTCTTTATTCAGCTGCCTAAAAGCAAAAAGAGATGGAATCTACAGTATAACTGGATGCTATTATGATTTTGAAAACAAAATAGCCCTTTGTAATAAAATTAATTTCCCAGAGAAATCTTTCCCTCTCCCCTGAACAGCAAGATTCGTGCATATTTTAACGCTTTACAGAATCACAATGCCTGGAAAAAATCAGGAATGCTACAACCAGCCCCAAGCCCCCTTGGAGATTAACATTTCTTTATATTTAATCCTGGCATAAAGCAGAGTGTCCTGAAGAACCCAGGGCTCTGTACAAGCCTGAGTTACCAGGTATGAATCTGCACAGCAAAAAAACTTCACCTGATGTTCTTTCAACCTCCAGGTCTGGAAATTTCATTAAAAAAGGATTCACTAAAGATCTTCAGCACTTTTTAGTTTTTGCAAGGTTGGAAATGTTTTCTTGTGGTATTCACATACTTATAATTCTCAGTCCTGGTTAAAATTAGAAAATCCAGTCACTTTTTTTTTTTTTTCTCCTAGTAAAATTTCCCACTCTCTGAAGATCTACGACTTAGCTAAGCTTACAATAAGATGATTATTGAGATTTTCAACAATGCCTAGGAAATTTAAACACGCAATGAATTCCATTAAATCTCAGTGGAGGCTTTTTTAGACGAGCCTTTATTTTGTTTGACTTCTCTGAATAAAAGCGGCGATTTTAGGATGCTGAGGCCTTTTGTGTTGGCTTCGGTGGGGAAAACGCTGTGTGAGATGCAGGAAGGATACATCTGGTATTTCTGTGACACCACATAATGATCCTTCTTTCTTTACATGCCAAGTCATTCCTGAACTCTTGGGAAGAGGTTTGCAGTCAAACCCTGTCTTAACGAGGTAGAAATATGCCAATTCCACTGCAGGGGCTGGAATAATACATTACTTCCCTTAAGAAAACAGATTTATCTTGCTTATTATCAATCTCGTGGCATGTGCAAATGCATGGTTGTATACACATGTACAAAGGACACATAATGGATTAAAAAAGGCTCATATTTACCCACAAGTAAGGAAAGATCTGACAACTCATCGGGGTTTTCGGGATAACCAAGGTCTTGTGTTACACTTCAAGGAACAAGTGTGGATTTGTCATCTTGCTTGAGCCTCAGCGGTGACTGTGTGAGCCAAGAAATTTAATTCTGATTGTTTCATTTGAATTAAAAAAAAATCTTAGTGTTGAAAAAGCATTGGAACTGTGCTATGTACTAATACATCACTCAAATTGTAACAGGAGACTCCTCCTTGTGTAACAGCAACAGGGAGTGTGGGAAGTTCATGGTGGGTACAGCTCATGTGCAGCTGGATGTTGGGGATATGCTGGATTTTTGAAACCTGCTGCAAAGGAGGGGTGAAGGCTCCCCCATCCCAATCCCAGCTGGGTGGAGCAGGGATGGAAGTGGCTCCATGCCCAAACCCTGCCCCAGCACCCTCAGCACCCTCCACACAGCACGCCCAGCTGCTGGAGACACAGAACTCTGCTGGGCTTTGTGTCTTTTCCTCTTTATAAGTCATTTACAGCCTGGGAGATGTTCACAAACAGAGGGGAGGTAGTGGGCAGTTTCTTGTCAGCCAGGAGGGAGCTGGGAGCAGAGCATCTGCGGGGAAGCAGCTGAGCACCGAGGCTCCGGAAAGAAGAAATTTGGTTTATGTCACTAACAACCCTTTAAGAGAGAAACTGGAAGGGGTTTTTTTGCATTATAAGAGCAAATATTTCTCTGGTCTCATATCACCTTTCCCAGATGAAACATTTCACAACCCAGCTGACTTATAAACAGAAAGCAAAATATTTTCCTAAGGTGGATCAGTGATCCCACTCGGGGCTTCCAAGCAGTAATTTATTTGTCTTACCTCACTGTGAGATAATGTGCACGCTAGTTCCAAGCTACTGTCTAATCCCTGCTTGGACATGGGATAAAGAAATCTCACTTGCAAACACCAGGCACTCGCTGGGTGTTTGGGAAGTGCTCACAGGGTGACTTTTCCAGCTGGTTTCTGCCCACGAGGTACAGAATTCCAGAATGGTTTGGGTTGGAAACGACCTTCAATAACATCCTATTCCATCCTGTCATTGTCAGGGACACCTTCCACTATCTCAGGTTGCTCCAAGCTGGCCTTGAACACTCCCAGAGATCCAGGGGCAGCCACAGCTTCCCTGAGCATCCTGTGCCTCCCCACCCTCCCAGGGAAAAGGTTTTTCCTGACATTGAACCTTGTGCCACTTCTGTAGCAAATCTCACTGAGTTACCATTCAGTTTACTGGGGTTATATCCAATAGGATGAGCAGAGCCTGCTGGAATCACAGCTCCCCCTCAAGTATTTTGACGTATTTCACAACCAGCATGAGATGGATTCAGGTGTTAAACCAGTGAAATGTTTGTGTTTGGGGCAGCCCAGCAGCTGCCACCAGGATCCAGCACCATTAACTGCAGGAACGGGTTTGGAAACTCAGCAACTTCTTCACTGAGCGACCAAGATCAGGGAATGGAGAAGAGGCTACAAAATACACCTAAAGCACTGAGGCAAAATGAGTTTTCAGGGTGATAGAGTTTTATTGTTTACACCAGGGAAGAGCTGCAAGATCGAGGTTTAGGTGACTCACCAAGGTGACCACAATGAAATCTTCTGCCTGAGGACAACCCAGTGCAATGCCACATCCTCCTACAAGGTGTGAAAGCATGGATGGGACCTCCAGAGCCACTCCTGCCCTGGCCAGGCAGCACAGCTTAGGCACTCTTCCATCACCTCTGGGCAATTTGGAAATTGCTCACTCCAAGCCTCTACATCCCCCCAAGAACACCAGAAAAATGTGTTTCTTTAAGGACTACAGAGAAACGTGAAATTTTATGTTTAGAAAGTAATAAAAACTCAACAAAACCTTAAACTTGTTTCCTTGTAATCCTTCCAAGTCAGGGAAGATAAATTTTTTTGGCCCGATTCTGAATTCATTAAAAGCGTGTGCCAAGTTGCACGAGCAAATTATCTGAGCTCCAGCAAGGACTGGACCTACAAAGCACTGAAACCTCTGGTTCTGAGCCAGCTTAAGCATATACTTACTTTTAAGCATGCAAACAGCCCCAGTGCCTTCAATGGGAGCATATAAGCTGAAAGTTAAGTGTGTGCTTAAGTGTGCTGCTGGAGCATGGCCAGAGCACCGGGGAACTCACAGCACCAAGGTCTGATCTCCTCCCAAAGCCCATCCAAGGCAGGGATTTCACTGCAGCTGGGCAGGAGCCAGCAGCCCCTGAAGTTTCCCTCTGCATCCACGGAGGAGGTTTTGCCCTTGTCACTTGTGTTTTCCATCAGGCATCTGGTGGCTGGATAAGGCAGAGCGACGTCGCAAGGTGAGATGATGGAGTGAAAAAATGATCGCGGCTGGCACGTCCCAGCCCGAGGCTTTCGGTCACTTAACTCATCTCCCTCTCATCCAGCACAGACTGAACTCAAAGGGCAGGGGATTCACCCTTCCCCAAGCGTCCTCCGAGCTGCAGCAGCTCCAAGTGCAAGGGGGAATCGGGCAGCCCTGGCTCCCCGTGGGTGGCTGGCAGCAAAGCTTTCAGGAACGAGCAAGAACTCCTCAAAAAAAAAGAGTCACACAAGGTCTTTGAGTGCCTTGAGTGACAACAGCATTTTTGCACTTGACAACAGCAGTGACCTGCTGCTGCA